>NW_024429182.1:41858655-43151155 GCF_017639785.1 Mesocricetus auratus
GCAGGAGAAATCTCTTTTTGAGTGGTTGGTCAGGGTAGTCCACGTGACTCTACAGACAACATAGATTGTTGATGTAGACCTTGGTTGTCTTTCAGGAGTTGAGGGTGGGTCCCTGTTGCCAAATATTTATGACACAGGGCTCAGATGATTCAAGCTGGATCTGACCTGGAAGCCTCTTTCCTGTGGTCTAGCTTCCATGGTTCCAGAAAATGTTATGCAAGCAACCAAGGGAGGGAAGCAATTAAGAGTCCGACCCAGATGTAATCGCCCCCACTTCTCTTGAAGCAGAAGAAAGAACAGAGTGTTTCTAAAGCTGTAGAAGGAGATCTGCAAGGAGAGGACAATGTTAATGAAATTTTTCATCTCTTAATGGTTGAAAGGACCCTTGAACATGAATCAAACTAACAAGAGGGTAAAAATGGTTTTTCCTAATGGCTTCTCTCTGGAAAGCAGAGGTAGATTTAACAAAAAGATGCCAATAGTCTGATTTGCTGAGTTCCACGAAAAAGAGTTCACAAACTGCTGCCATGTGGAAAAACTTCTAGTGAAGCCTTAGACAGTCACCCCTATCTTTAGTTATTTGCTTTTGCCCTTACTTAAAAGCTATGCTTTTTTCTTCATTTAAAAAAAATTCTTGTCCCCAACTGCTCACTGCAAATATATTCCAGCAAGACATAAACAATTTTAAAGCTCATCTAGATGCCAATTTCTGTGAAAATATGTAGCTTCTAATAATATGTTTAAAAATATCAGCTAAAGCCTCAGGTAGATTACATACAAGCATATCTGATATCTTAGTTTGAATACTTTGGCATCAAACAAGCAACACAATCATTAGCTTACAGTCTTCAGTGTACACAGCCAAGGGTGCAGGCTAAATGTTCTGTGGAACAGAGAATAAAGCTGCAGCTGTGTACCACATGACCTGGTAGATCTCTGCTGGCCTCTACCCATGTCCCAGATGACCTTGTGGATGTTAGCTGGTCTCTACACATGTCCCAGATGACCTTGTGGATGTCAACTGGTTTCTACCCATGTCCCAAGGACCTTGTAGATCTCAGTAGGTACCTACCAATGTCCCAGATCATCTCATGGATGTCAGCTGGTCTCTGTCCATGTCTCAGATGACTTTGTGGATGTCAGCTTCTCTTTAGCCATGCCCCAGATGATCACATGGATCTCTGCTGGTCTCTGGTAGAATGTTGGAGGCTTTGCCCTAGAATTGGAGTTTTGTTAACAACAGGTAACCTAAAACAGGTATCTTCCCACCACACAAAGGAAGAATCCATCCATCCATCCAAGTACATGGAAGATCAATTAATTGCTAATCATTTTTCTAAATTACATAGCATTCTTCTAATTCCACTAGACAGCATGATAGAATAATGATAATGGTATAATATTATTTTTGTTATTGCCATCTCCATTTTTAAAACATAATTCTTTATTGATTCTCTGGGAATTTCATATCATATACTACAATCCTGCTCACCTCCCAGTCTCTCTATATTGATCCCTCACCCCTGCAGCATGCCCCACAAAAGAACCTCACCAAAATTAAGAACAAAGCAAAGCAAAACAAAACAAACTCTACCTTGGTCCTCTGTCTTTTCAACACCTATTTATTCATCCTAGTGGCATCCGGAGCTGTGGTGTGTCACACAGTGTGCCCTTTTGTCCAACTAGCCCCATCCGCAAAATGTCCATTTAAATGAGCCATTGGTTCAAGGCCTCCAGAACCCCATCGTCGTTGGACCCTCACAGAAACTCCTCTTGGATACCTTGCTATTTCCCTTGGTCATAGCAATCCTGTAGCTACTGGTCTGTAGGACCAGTCCCTTCACTCACTCCAGCCAATCATAGATGGGGTAGAAATTAGAGTGGGCCAACCCAAGGCCCAGGATATGAATCTGGGTGGTAGCTGATCTAGTCGGTCTGAGTCACTGGGACCATACCCCTCAGGTGAGGGCCAGAACCAGTTGTCCTAGGCCCATGCCACTAGTGTTAGTATTTAGGCATTTGTACTGGCCTGCCTTTGGAGTTCTGATAGGACACACCCTCAGCTGCTGCCAAAAAGATCACCACCTGAGCCTATTCATTGTATTCCTTTCAAAAGTGCCCTGCTCACCTCCAATCCTCTCTTTCTTTCTCTCCCTCTCTTTCAGTTTCTCTCTCTCTGCCTCTCTTTCCTCTCTCTTGCTGCTCATGTCCCCAGAGATGAGGCTCCCTCTTCTCCTTTTTATGATTCTTTTCCTCTAATAAAATTCCCTCTGCTTGAATTCTGTTTCATAGTGTCTTTCTCTCTTGAACTGTTTTTAAAACTACAACAGTCAGGGCCAGCTCTCCCATGCCAGTGGAGAGGAGGCCATCTCTCCTGAATGCAGGTGCTAGCTCTCCCATGAAGGATGCTGGCCAGCTCACCTGCTGCAGTTTTCAGCAAGGGGTAGGGCCAGAAGGGGCAGGGCCTGATAAACATGGCCCTCATATTTCAACAGGCATGGTTTCTATGACCTCCTGTGGTAACATGGGCTATGGACATGATCACAGACTCCAGCTGCAGAAGGAACATGGACCCAGACATGGCCCCTGGAAGCAGTTTGGGCCCAGGCATCACCATGGCCACAGTGGCAGCACAGCCCACCCAGATAAGTATGGGAGGCAGCAAGGCCCTCAGACAGCAAAATGGTCTTAAGTGGCTGTCAAGACATTGGGTATCCACACAGCCTTTGGTGGCAATAGGAGCCATGAACACCAACCCAGACCCTGACTGTGGTAGGGCCACAGACCCAGATATGTCCCTTGGTATCAGCCCTGTCCCAGATTACACCATGATGCTAGGTGACAGAGCAGGCCACTCAGATTAGTGTGGCCTCTGTGGTGACATGACCTTCAGGTACCAACATGGCACAGATTGTGGCCTAGACCCAAGACTTCCATGTGGTCTTTGGTGTTCTATAGGCCACAAACATCAACACAGAACCTTGTCTTGGAAAGACCATGGACCCAGACATGATCCTCATCAGCAGCCTGGGCCCAGAGGTCACTTTGGCTCCAGGTGGCAGTGCAGGCCACTCAGATTGGCATGGCTCCAGCAACAACGTGGCCCTGGGATACCAACATGGCCCTAGGTGGTGGCCCTTTACTTTCCTTTTCTCTCCTTCCCCCTTTTCTTACTCCTATTGTCCTTCACATTTCCCTTCCCTTCCCCTCCTCTTTCTTTTCCAACACAGGATCTCACATGTCTTGAACTCATAATCCTCTTGCCTCCACCTCCTTAGTATTAACGTTACACCATGACTAGCAGTGTGATGCTTCTTAGACCATCCTTTAGTCTATTATAACTCCAGATAGCATCTTTATGTTCTTTAATACTAAGATTCTATGTGAAAATCTTAGGTGGAGAGAAGCTGTACATAAATCATAACATCAGCTTTATTTATTTAAAAACAACTCCCCTCCCCTGAACATTGTATACAGGTATCGAATTACCATACCTCATAAATACTGACAAGTTTATGACTCTAAAGGACCACAGATTGAAAAGGGAGCATGCTCACTAATTTTGCCAACTAAACATATTTTTGTAGGTGGGAGGTAGAAAGTGGATTTGAATAACATTGAAGCTGATACCTGGATAACTGAAAGAAATATTCAAAACATTATGGTTCTTAATTTATTTTGTATTGTATAACTGAGAGATGATCAGGGGTACTGTACGAAACCATGTCCCAAGAAAGTTACAGGTTTTGAGTTTAAATTATTGAAGTTTTGAGTTTATGCTTTGTTGCTCAAATGTAGGAGACATAAAACATCTTTACTTGTGCTCAGCCAATGTGTCCGTCAGCTCTCTCCACAGAAAGAAGCAAAATGGAGTCACTCATGTGCTTTAAGTGAGTGCCAGAGCACAGCCATGAGAAGTAATTAGTGATTAGTAATCCCAGTTATCAAGAATCAGAGACAGAGGCAGGGAAATCTCTCTGAGTTTGAGGTCAGCCTGGTCTACATAGCGAACTCCAGGCCAGTCAGAAATAAATACACAGTGAGACATTGTCTCCATAACTCAATCAATCAACCCAGTTGGGTTGAAAGCCATAGGAATAGTTAAAAAAAAGATGTGATTAATATATTTTCCACACAACATGCTTTTTAAGCAGCTTACATAGAGATTTGTGTAAGAGAACAGAACTCGGCCTGTTTTTTGTGTGAGGGAACTGGACAGCCATGTCCTCTCCTGCCAAAGTCTCTTCCCAAAGGTACTGTTGATTTCAGTCTCTCTGCTCTGTATGCTGCCGAAGACAACTCTGAAGCAGCTTGCCTGGTTGTTTTTCTAAGTACAGACAAGAAGGTACCAGGTCTCTTCTACGGTGAGAACATATTTGCCTTGAGCTTCATTTTATCCATAAAGACTTTTAACCTTGAGTGGCCAATTCCTTCCCTTAGCCAAACTTCCCTCAAGGTATTTAAGTGTAGTGAAATCAAAGGACATTTGTCTAAAATATTTGAGGTCTGTCTGAGGCCAGATAAATGCTGTCATGTTTGTTTTCTGGGATCAAGGCTAATGGGAAGATTACCCCTGTTTCAAATCAGGCGTGCTGGAAATGAGGCAATATACTCCACACAGAAGGCTTTTTTTTTCCCTGTGTGACATCATTATCTGGCACGTTAAAACTCTGATTATCACACCTTTGAATGTCATGTGCCTATTTTATTTGTATTGCCAGCTGCAGTTTTGCAGAAAGAAGACAAAATCTATCAAGTTGGACAAGACAAGTTGGCTTGGACCTCTTGGCTGTGGGCAATAACTGGCACACTATGCTCATTAAATCCGGAGTGATTATATACCCATTAGTCTGAAGTTTGCATCTGTGTAGACAGTTGAGTCATTTTACTAATTCTCTAGAGATGTTAACAAACTTGGGGCCATAGATGCTTTAAAAAACAATGTACCAATGTACTAGAATGTCAACTAATGTGACTTCCTCGGGAAATGTCAGATGACATCAGTGCAGCGGGAGGGCTGCTAACCCAGAGGGCTAGGAGGACCCAGGGCCTCAGGCTTGGGAAACTGTGGCAGCTTCTCACAGGCTCTGGCAGTGGCCTCCCAGATATGTGATCATGGTTCAGACATGGCTGAGGTTGAGAGACTTGTGGAAGCAAAGCCTGAGATAAGAAATAGATAAATAGATTCTTGTCACCAAGGTGGGTCCCCTGCTCAAGAACATGAAGATCAGGTCCCTGGAGATCTACCTGCTCTCCCTGACTATCAAGGGTTCTAGATTATTGACCTTTTCTTATGAACATCCCTTTAGGATCAGGTTTCTAGGATCATATTGGTGCAGACACAAACCTTAACTGGCCAGTGAACTAGTTTCAAGGTGTTCACCATCATTGAGGACTACAATGGTCATGTTAGTTTGGATTTAAGTGTTCCAAGGAGGTAGTCACTGTCATCTGGGAGGGAGGAAATTAGACACAAGTTAAGCTTTCATTGGTTTCTTGTTTTTTTAGTTTTCAGGAATTTCATGGGAGTATTATATTGACATAACTTTCTCTCACCTTCTCTCCCCTCCAACTCCTGCAGTATTTCTCCCCTCATTTTCAAATTTGTGTATATATGTACACATAATACATTCATAATCATACATAAGATTATGAATACAATATACTGAGTTTGTTTAGTGTTGTTCTGTGTGTATATTTTAGGGATGATAACTTGGCATTGGCTCACATTGCCCCCTGGGGAAGACTGCTTCTTGCTTTCTTAGCAGCCATAAATTGCCTATAGCTCTTCATCTTGGATGGGGTCATCTAACACTGCCATGTCAACTGATGTTGTCATTGTGCAGGTCTTGTTTGGGTCATCATAGTTTTTAGATTTATTGGGTTCTGCTTCCCTGTCATGTGCAGAACAGTCTCTTAGCAGAAGGCCTGATCCTCTGACTCTTATAATCTTTCTGTTCCATTCTTCTGTGATACCCTACGAGCCTTCTGCCAGGGGAGCTGTTTTGTAGATATATCTACTCGGGGGTGGGCACCCCACTGTCAAGTTGTTCTCTGTTTCTTGACCACTTGGGTCTTTCTTCTGTAGTCTCTATTTGCTGCAAAAGAAGCTTCTTTGATAAGCAGTGACAGTTACATTAATCTGTGGGTGGATGGATTAGTATTTAGATTGCCGCTAGACGTTTTGCTGGTTTAGGAAAATGGCAGTAGTGGCTGTTCTCTAAGTCTATGATCTCACCAGCCACAAGTATTTTGCTAGGGTTACAGTACCAGATGTGGATTCCCTTCTACTGAATTGGCCTTAAGTACAATTAGAAGACTGTTGGTTTTATATTGGATATGAGTGCCAATATTGTACCTTTTGGAACATCTAGCCATTTGGGACACTGTTGTGGTCCATAGGGTTTATAGCTGGATAAGATCATTGATTCATTTTCTCCCTTGGAAGCTTGCTTAGCTCCTTTTGATATTATGAGAGCTAGCCTCTAGAGACCAGACTTCTAAGTCAGTTCAAGCTTTATTCCTTCAAAGCCTGTTCCTAAGTGTATGGTGTCCTCAGTAGTTGGGTCTTACTTTCAGTTTCTGATGAAACCAATCATTCATTATTGGCTATCCAGAGTCTTTATCTCAAGTCTCACTGAAGTTTCTTGCCCCACACCCAGAATTGTGCAAGATGTAGCAAGCTAATGATCATGAACCTACTGTCCCATAAACTATGTTTTCACCCATGATTTTAGGTTCTGTCCTAGGACTGTTGGGGACCCTGCAATTTTCTCCAGGTTTTTCCTACTCCTATGCTTTTCAGGAATTAAAAATATTCTTTATATAATTCTGTCATTTTTTTACTACCTATAATCTGAATTAGTGTCTTTGGAGAAACGCAGGTAAGGAGTCATAAGAAGTTCCTCATAAGCTCTCCCTTTTAACATTGAACAAAACTTGCATTATTCTGATAGTATTTTTTCCTAAATTACTTTTTCTAATATTTATATTGCTTCCTTTGGTTGATATTTTATCAGAATGTTTTTTAACATTTTCATAATTTTAAATAGTGAAATCTTAAATTAGTAAAAAGTTCATAATAGTGATATATAACCACAATTTTATTTTAATTTACTAATTAATATTTTTGTCTGTGCATCTGTATGTGGTGTGCACATTTGTACATGTGTGTTCAAATGTGTTTGCAAGTGATTTTGTGGGTGCATGAGTGTGGAAGGCCAAAGTTGATGTCACATGTCTCTCTCAGTTATTTTCCACCTTATTGATTGAGGCAGGGTTTCTCATGGAACCCATAGCTTGCTAACTGGCTACTTTAACTAAGTAGCTTGCCTTAGGATTGCCTGTGTCTGTGTCTTGTGTGATGGGACTATAGGTATCTGCTATCTTTGTCTGGATGTAAAGGGGGTTTTGGGAATGTGAGCTCCAGTCCTCACACTGGAAAAGCTCTTGATCTCCTAGCTATTCCCCAGCCTCATGACCAAAATACTAAAGGGTCAACTTATGCTATTATGTGCAACAAAAAACCAAAGTTCTATTTTTACCATCCCTTAATCCTAATTTTCAAGAAGGAGTGTAACATGATTTCTAGTAGATCTTAGTAATAAAAACACAGAGTCAGATATAGGGAAAAATGCTGAGAGTCAGAGATACAAAGAAGCAAAGCGACAGCCACCTTACCTACTCAGCTTCCCAGCTGAAAAGAGAGTGGGCGCCTGTCTCTTCCTGCCTTATCTTGTCCTCTCTCCACCCAGCCATATCACTTCCTGTCTGTCTGTACAGACCTCTGTGGTTAACTAGTGACTAGATCCACCCTCTGATCTTCAGGCAAGCTTCATTTGTTAAGAGTATAAACAAGATATTACCACAAAGCATACATTTAAAATTGATTTCAGTTTCCAAAATACTACATTTAAAATAAATTTCTTACTTTATTTTTCCAACTTGGGGCATTATAATCTGTAAGTATAATAGGCTAAACTCCACTCCCACCGGATCCCCCTCTACTATAGAGAGATATAATTCTTGCTCTTTTCCAGAGTTAACCAGTCTCATTTTACTATAATCCTGGTGATCCATCACTAACTCTTCTTTAAACTTTCCACAAAGTAGTGTTGCTGGGTAACCCAGCTGCTCTAGTTCCTCCTTTGCAGTTTCTGTGGTCCTCTGCCCTGCTGCATTAGGTGGGGGTCCAGACCGACTCCTTAGTGATGTGCTTTTCTCCACACTTGCCTTCTTCCTCCTGTCCGCCCTGCCCTCTCTGTGTTTTCCATCTTTTCACTGGACTCATTTTTATTTACCTCACCCTGTTTCCCATTTCCAAGCAGCAACTGGCAACGGATGAGGAGACTGACATAAAAGGAAAAGGTTTATTTGGGAATAGGAGAAAGAAGAGGACTAGAGCTAGTGGGAACCAGGAGGGGGAGATGGGGAAAGACAACATACATGATGTGCTAGAATGAATGTATCAGTCTGATTTTGTGTGGTGAATATACACGAATAGGTTTTTAAAAAAATATTAGGTCCATTCAGTAAAGTACTTGTCACATTAGCCTGAGGAGCCAAGGTCTATCCCAGTCCCCATGTAAAAACAGTTAGATTGGGTGGTATAGTGGTATACACCTACCTTGTCAGCGCAGGGGTGGGAGAAATAGGAAGATCCACACAGCTTGTTAGCTCCAATCACAATCTCCAGGTTCACTGAGAGACTTCCTTTAAAAAGTAGGTGGAAAGTCATTGAGGAAGATATCCAGTGCTGATCTCTGGCCTCTACACACACACACACACACACACACACACACACACACACACACACACACACACACACACACACACACGCCCCCTCCCAACATTTAGATCCATCACTGGTCACAGAGTGGAAAATGAAGATGCACTTATTATTACAATCAGGGCACAAGATGGTGATGTCCATTTGGACTGAGGTGGTAATAGCACAGATGGAGAAAATTTGGCATCTTCAAATGATGTTTAACATGCATAGGCCTTGGGCAATAATGGGAAAAGAACTGAGGGATGAGTCCTAGCATTCTAGCTGACACATTGTGGTGCTCCTTACAGACACTGGAGCACCAAAGGACATGAGGGAGGAAGGCAAGTGGCAGGAGTAAGAGAAAAAGGCCAAGTTCCACCTCTAGGCAACGGTTATGTGGCCGATTATATGAAATCCTGTTTCTGTATGTTTTCTAATTGTGTACACTTGTATATGCAGTGATGATAGCAAGTAGCTCCTGACAGAAGCAACATGAGCAATAGTGTACTCCACCTTCTCGTCACATAAATATGTGCTGAGTTACAGAGTGTGGCTGAACTGTCATCTAAAGCCTGGTATTTTTCGAGGATTAAAATTAATTCAATCGACTACCTAATTAGCTGCTCCCACTTATTCTGTAGAATTTTTTCTCGTAGTTTTCCTCCCAAGAAGAAAAGAAATGTCTGTTTAAGCAGATGGAGTTGGGAGCTGAATGGAGCTATTCCAAAAACGTTAGGATAGAAAACAAAGTATTAAAACTGAACAACAAACCCAGAGAGAAAAAAATGTCTCAAGCTTACTTAATAAGACAAGCAATTTCACTAAGGAATTATTGAGAAAATAATATTTTGAAGGACATTAATGGATATTTTATCTTTTCTGAACACTAGGCCAAAAAGGAATCTGAAAGACAAAAAATGCAAACTTTTTCATTAAGGAGGAGAAAGAGTCGTGAAACACAGGACTGCGGAGGGCCTGTGTCTCTCTGAAAGAAGCTGAATGAATGCCTCTGAGTTTTATGCTCCCGAGTCACGTGATCCTACGGACTCACACATACACGTATACATGTGTTGAGTTACAGCATGTTGTGTTTTCCACAGGGAGAGAGAAGGTGAAGAAGGGAAATTTAGCACAGGCGACAGAGACATGACTCATGGCTGGTGCAAACAGTCTAACAAAATGAGCCAATTCCCTGGTGACTCCTCATCATCCAGGAAAGATTGTAAGAGCACATTTCCTTCATCTTAAATCATGTGCAAACTAAATCACATGCTTGCTAACAAATTCAGGATGGTCTCAGGGTCTGATGAATCTGTAAGGAGTGAAAAGCAATCTTGAGAGATGAATCTATCTCTTCTAAATTTATGCTTCACACACATATTTCTTGGCCATTATTATTAATTTTAGTATCATATTATTATTGAATCACATATCCCATCACCAATCCATTCTAACTTTGCGAAGATGATTGCCTATTAAAATAGAAAGATGAAGAATAAATCGTTATTTTTTCCCTTCTTCAGAGTTAATGTAAAATGGTATGTTGACCATGATAGGACATTCTAATGAGATTATTTAGATTCACCCCTGTCTAATGGTCTGCATGGTGGCAGGTGCTGTGTAGCTAATGCCACACACACTGTCTCATCTGGTTATATGCACTGAACTTACTTTTTCCAAATTTTAGTGAACTTGAAAGTCTCTACAGAAAACCCTTGGCTAAATTTTTGAAGTATTGAAAATTTTGATTGTGCTAAAAATGTCAACCAAGCATAGTGGTACACACCTATAGTCTCAGCTTTCCAAAGCCTAATTCCAGAGGGTTCCTATGAGTCCTAGGCCAGCCTGGCTTTCATAGTGAGTACCAGGTGATCCAGAGATACAGAACAAAACCCTGTCATCTAAGAACAGAAGAAACACCAGTGCCCTTATCACAGGGCGAAAGACACAACATCTTCTTTCTTACTTGAAAAAGGTGAGAGCAAGGGGAACTGCATTCTACCACAAACAGGCTCTTCAAATGGGAGGATTACTAGAAGATGCCCTGCAAGATAGTCTCAAATATCAGAGCATTTAATGGTCATTATCCCTGAGGCATTTGGTTTGTATGGAGGATTAATGGTTTTGGTGTGTGTGTGTGTGTGTGTTATTCTATAGATAGGTCTAAATGATGAAGATGGGGTTTGCTTTATTCATCCATTTATTTACTTGTGACACCCTACTTCATAGGTGATGCTGTGCTGTTGTAACTGGCTTATCTTCACAAAAATCAAGGCACTGTTTAAAGGTCATGACATCAATAGCCAAGCGCACAGGTTTTGAGTTAGGTACTGATACATAGAAATTTCCTGATACTGACGATTGTCAGCTAATCAGAACTTAAGACAAGGGCAGTAGTAACACTGAGTTATTCTGTCACACAACCACATTCCAGAATAAAAAATCAATAAACCCTGTGTTTGTGCTTTGTAAATAATGTCAAAAATGAGTTTGCTTGTTTTTCCTTTCTTTTTTTTCTGAGTTCAGTATTTTATAGGAATTGTGACTGAACCAATTCTGCAGTTGAGTGTTCTGTAAAGTTCATTTGGGAAAGAAGATTTTAATCTTTTATATTTAATGTGAATTCCAGTGAGAAAACTACTTACAAGGAGAGAAATAGAGCTGACTTCTCCATTCTTATGGAACGCAGCAAATGCTGGCGTGTGAGGAGATACAGTTTGGTAATACAGTATTAGTTTTAGAATAACAATTTTAATGCTTCCCCAAGAGATGGAAAAATTTATGTTGGACACACTTGCGGCTTCAATTGCATGTTGCAAAAGGCTCTCTGGGGTCTAGGGACGGACATTCGAAGCCTCGTAAGACAGCCCATGTATACTCCCCTCTTGTAATCCCCCTGCTTTCCTTGTGGGGATTTTTAGAAACCCAGAGGAAAGAGGCCATAATTCTGTCAACACCACACACCACAGGAGCAGGCTTAGGTCTTGATCCCTGGAAGCTGTGCAGTGGAGCTTGAGTTACAATTCTGCAAGAGAGCATGTGGCCAGGGTAGAGTAAGGGCTTTGTGCCACAAAGGTCATTGTCCCAAGAGCTGCCACAGGCAGCCAGCTCCCTGGTGTTGCTTTAATGATGTTCTGTGAATACCTCAGATCTCCAGGGAAGGACAAGTGAAACAGTCCTTGCTAAATCCATGAGCTCAAGCAGAAAAAGTTTTCAGCTCTCTCCCAGCTTGTAGAATATTGAAATTATATGAGGTTCCGATTTTACTGTAAATCTCTTACTGTGTGGACCAAGTGAGTGAGGACTAAAGTCTTGATGTGACACGACCAGAAGACACGTGTATGTCAGGATCATTTCCTGGTGACCCTAGTGTAATGCTTACACAGTTTATCTTAGCGGTGGGGCCTGGAGGCCAACCTTAGTATCAGGGGTTTCTTGTACTCTGGCCAGAAACTTCCCTGAGAAGCAGATCAGTGGATGTAAGAGAGTGAAGGCAAGGGTTTGTTTCCATGGAAATCTCTTAGCAGGGTGGCCAAAGAGCGACTACAGTTGTGTTTGGTGACTCTCAAGAGTCTGTTTCTGTTTGCAACAAACTCAACCTTACCACACCCTCTAAGCACAAAGAAATGACAGTGCACCATTGCCACTGGTCTTGAATTGCTGAATTCTTCTCTGGTGTTTGTCTGGTCAAGAATCTGGTGTACTAGTCAAATTGAGTTGACACAGACTGGCCCTCAAGCAGTGAAAGCAGGGTCCTTTCTGTTCCCAGTGACTTCTCGATAAGAATGGGTTTCTTTTCATTCTGTTTTTAGTGTATCATATTAATACCCTTTGATGTGCCAATGATATCCAGGTTACATATTAAAAGGAGATCATTAATGTAATTGCTTGAAGCCTCATTCAGGTTTGCTTGATATTATTTATTTTGTGAGTGGGTAAAAATGATCTGCTATTTTGTTATTATGAAAAGCAATGTTTCCTTTCTCCTTTTCACTTCTTATATTTGTACATCATTCTCCATTAACTTTTCATCATTCAAATCTGGGTACCTCTCTTCCTTTCTCAGGTTTCTTTCTGCCTTTCTTTATATCCCACTCAGATGACCTTCAGTTGAGTAAAAAGACTCTGTATCGTTCTTAAGAATCTCCCATTTGTCTAAGTTGGCTAATTGTGATCTCCATAAGATACAAAATCATCCTGGCAAAAGCCCAGCACTATATCTAACTTAAATACACTCAGCAAATATTTTCTCATATTTTTTTCACCCCAATCCTCCAGAGACAACAATGCATGATAAGACCTTGCTCTAACTCCTTGTGAATTTATGCTAAAGCACAAGAGAGAAAACAATGAAAACAGGAACATTCATAATATAACCATAATGTTTTGAATGCTTTCTCTGAGCCAGACACTCTGCTTAATGCTCTCCATGCAGGATTTTATTTAAGGCTCATCGCCATTTTTGTGTAGTACTGTCTTATGCTTAAGATAATTAAGACTCAGCAAGAACTAATTATATTGAGTTAAAGGGAAAAGACAGACCTCGAACTCAGGGCTGCTGAACTTTGAAGTCTGTATGGTTGCTTACACTCCCCTACCCCTTCTATGTAAGGGAAAATATGGGCAAGTTAAGTTTGGAGAAGAAAGAAGTGATATTCATTGAAATTACAGACTTGGAGAAGAGGAAAATGTGGTGTTTATATGGCCTTTGGCAGTACCAATCAGAAATGAGGAGGCTGGAAAACAGTCATACAGACCCCTGTATGCTTTCAGTGTTCTCAAAGCTGACTCTGGGCCAAAGATATAAATATGAGTTCAGATTTCCCTGGGAGCATTTAGTTCTTTTTACACTAGCCCTTCCCTATTCAATCTTTCCTTCCTAATGTGTCAGCTAAGTGTGAGGGATTAACTTCAAATTCTAAAGATCTGTGCCTCAAAGGGTTTAGTTCAGGAAATACTGAAGCTACAATTCAGTAGCTTTGATTGAGTTGGTACTCTGTGGATGAACATACAGTCCTCCTCTGACACTTTCCAGACTCAGAAACCACATTGGAATTGTGATAGGATAATATGTGTTGAGAACATCAATTCTTTCCTAGTTCATTAGAATCTGGGTCGGTGTACCTTCTGACCTTAGGACAGTAGGCCTCACCTGTATGACAGGGCCACATATAGCCATCTGATTCTCAGATGTCGTAAGACTGGGATATATTTGTTTTCTGTATGTCCTACCTCTCCCTACTTAGTACAAACAGATACAGCCATAACTAACCTCAGCTCTCTCTCTGAGTATCTGGATAAAAGTGACCCAGTGAGAATGGCTGTTGGGTCTTCCCAATGGTCTGGAAAACTCCTAGGCTAGTAACTTCCCATGGAGCCCTGTAAGGAAATAATACTTGTTGAATATTTACAAACTATCACACACTGAGTTAGGGAACTTTTATGTTGTCTCCTTAATTCTTAGAGCCACACAGAACCATCACTAGAAACTTTAGGTTAAGAGAATCTAAGAATCTCATTCAAGGTCATAAAGTAGGTGGCAGATATGAAATCAGAAGCTACACTCACATGGCATGAAGCCAGTTCTTTACTTAGCTATGAGTAGGCATCAGCATCGCTCTTTGGCAGGTTGCAACACTAAAAATCTGGGCATTAAATACTGTGTAAGGTCACATTGTAACTCAGGAATACACACATAGACAGGTATACACAGACACAGCAGTATGCCAACATCATAACAGACTTCTAAGTGATTCTGAGTGTCAGCTGATGATTAGAAATAGAGCATGCAGTAGGAAAGTACACTTTTTGAAGGAAAAAAAGAATCAAACATCCAGAAAAAGTGACTGGGCCTTTCAATTTAAAGTAACACGAGGAATTGTTATTATTATTATTGTTACTCACAGCAGGCTACTACTGAAGCTTACCATTTAATTTTGGAGGTGTTCATGTGGGGCCCACGGTGTTCCAGCTCTAGGAAACTTCAAAATAATCAGTGAGGCAGATGATCCGTAGGCTTGTTGCACAGACACGCTGTGTATAGACGGTGTCCTGCCAGGAACTGTTAGAAGAGCTATCTCCTCTCTCCGCTGCTGTCTTTTTCTGAAAACAGCCTTACTAGTCAGGGGAAAGAATAATATTCATGGGTTTGCTGAACATCATTTATGATCGTACCTAAAAGAAATCGATGAATTCCATTTTAAATACGGGGCTTGACAAGTTCTGTTTTCAAAGGTAAAGGGTCCAGCTAAGAAGACATGGGTATGACACCTGGGGACTGAGATTCATGTAGGAAAAAGTCTAACTGCTTATGAATCCTAGGCTTGACCATGTACTCTCTTGAAATTAGTTGACTTCAGCAATGTAGGAAAATATTCTATTGGGCTTCTCTGAGGCCACAGCAATCCCTGCCTTTAGACTTAATGACCATGAAGTAGTTTTCAAATCTTACTGGATGATGCTATGTGCTTGTCAGGAGACAGCAAATCATGTGACATGCAGGGCCATGTTGAAGTTCCTTTCCTGCACAAGCCATGATGGCAGTTTTGGAGGGATCCTTGTCCAGTCCATGCTCTTTACGAAACTTTGAGGTAATTCTGCCCAGTAAAACCCCTTGATGTAAAATCACCAGATCCAAGGTGTTTGTTAATAAAAAATATGCAATAGTCACATGGTAAATTGCATTAACTTGGCTGCTTTATTGGATAGAGGGGAGCTAGAGGATGCTACAGTAAAAAATAAACTTCTTAATTTACATAGTTTTGGAAGAAACCGTTTACTTTCCATCTATGTTATCTGTTCTGTGTGTGATTTGTGGGCGTCCTCTTCCAGTAGCTTTTTCTTGAGACTCCTTGGGATTCAGATATCCAGCCTTCTCTCTTTGTAGCTCAGTGGAACTGGGAATGCATTGGCTTCTTTCCCATCTATGGGTAAAGGAAAGGAGACTTGTGGGATACTTTAAAGCTCAGAACCAACATGGCAGCATCTTTCCCATGTGTTCCAGAGGCTGGAATGCAGTTGCATGTCTAACCTAAAGGCAGGAGAGACACAAAAGAATGAAATGGCAAGCAACTGTAGTAAACATTGGTTTGTTTGGGTTTTGAGGGTTGTGATCAGAGTAGGGGTAGAAGTTGATAGGAGATCTTTGGTTTGGATAAGAGAAGGATGCTAGTAGGAAGAGAGATAATGTTAAACCAAGCAATATTACAGAAGTCACCCCAAGACACAAAAATCTCAAATCCAATGATTTGGCCTTTGCAGATTAGCAAGGTTAGAACCAGATTCCTAAATTCTAAAAATAATGGACCACCCCCATATAAAACTGAAGAAACATTTTTTTTCATTTTGTTTGATTGAGTCGATAAAAGTAAGAAAGAAATAATACAATGTTATAGCTGTGTAGCTGTTGTGGGTCTTTGGTGGTGGGTGGGTAGGAGGCTTTTGGCTACAGAAAATTATGATACGTTTGCACCATCTAAGCCATTAGAAAATCAGGGAAGATTTTTATGTGTGAATGTGAATCTGAAACTAGATATCTATATTAGCAATTATTATGTGTGACAATAGTTTTAGTACCTAGCATCCATTTTCCAACTCTTTATTGTAGTAAAAGCACACAATAAGAGGTGGGCTTCCAACTTTATATGTATAATACGGTGTTTTCAGCAGTGTGTCATTCATCTGAGAACCATCATGAAGATTGCTACCACATTTGGTTCACGTGAACAGTGCTGTAATGGACATGAAGTGCAAATATTGTCTCAAGATCTATTTTCAATTGTTTCTTATAAAAGCCCAGTAGGATTCCTTGAACATATGCTAGTTTTACATCCAACACAAAGCTTCTGTAAAGCAAAGGAAACAATTAGCAGAGAAAAAGGTAACCTACAAAATATTTGCAAGCAATTAATCTGATAAGACATTATCTAAAAGTACATATGGTGCTATATTTGAATAACAAAATCATCAGCCTAGTTGGAAAATGGCAATGAACTTGAATAGGCATTTTTCCAAGCAAAGGCATATAACAGCCAACAGGTACATGAAAAGATACTCAATATTAACAACTATCAGGGAAATACAACCCAAAATCTCAGTAAAATATTATCTGATAGTCATTAGACCACCATGAACAAAGCCCAAACACTAGGATATACCAGGAGTTGACAATGAGGCAGAGACATCTGAACACTGCTGTACTGTTTGTGGGAGTGTAGTGCGGAAAACACAGTAGAGGTTTTCACTTATTTCCTCTTACTAATTATAGAACCTTAAAAATTTTTGAAAATGTTATGTGTCTCCCTTCCTTAACCATGATTTTTGTGTGATACTTAACTCTTAACTCCTGGAGTTTGCTGTAGTGATTGATGTAGCAACAGCCTATCAGCTAAGCTGGTTACTGTGATGTGCATGGAAAGACTAACACTCAAAGTCATTCCCACTCCTATTGAAGAGCTGCCCAGGAAACTTCAGAAGCCCCATGGATGAGCCATTTAATTTTCTGCATTCTCAGCCCTCCATCTCTTCTTCTATTTACTCCCTGTAGTTATTATTTCACATACTCTTTTTTTTACAATCCCTAAGACCTTCTTGTCCTCATTTCTCCCAGTTATGCTATCAAATCTTCATCTGCCCCCACATTAAAACTGTGCGCCTGTGTTCCTCCCTCCCTCTTATGGGATCCATTTTTGTTAGCTCACAGCTCTTCTCATGGGCACCATGCTAACACTTCGCTCCCACTACTCTATGTAGGAAAATTTTCCTTCTCCCCTGAACTATTAACATAAGTATAGATACGAGATGAAATATCAACCATGATAAACACTTGATTGGATGTGCAAAAACCTACTTCTTTTTCTCCCAAACCTCCTAAGATGGTGGTCCCTTTGCAGCATCTACTTGCACTTTTCTGCATGTAGATTGGCTTTTGTTATTCAAATTCATATTGACACTAAATAAAATTTCAGTTTTTTTCTTTAAATTTTAATTAAGAATTTCACACATGAATATTGTATTTAAATCATTCCTATGTTCTCTCTCTCCCTTCCAACTCCTCCTCAGTCCCCCATTCCCTCTCCAATTATTGAGTTCTTTAATTACACACACACACACACACACACACACACAGCAAAACAAACAAAACCCCAAAACCTGCTGCTCCCATGCTGTGTTTCTCTTATGTATATATGTTAGACCTCACCATTTATGACAGGATAACCTCTCAGGGAGCTTCTCCCTAGAGAGGACTAATTCTCTCTCTTTCTGTAGCCATTAGTGGCCTATAATTCTTCATCCAGGGCTAAGCCTTGTTAGAATTCCCTTACTGCACTAGTATGACACTGGCATTGTCATTATACAGGTCTTATTTAGGTAATCATATTGTCAAGATGTCATAGACCCAATTTCCCTGTCATGTATAGAAGGCACTATCTTGCAGCACACATCCTGGTCCTCTGGCTCTTATAATCTTTCTTCCCCCTCTTCATCAATGTTCCCTTAGCCTTAGGTGTAAGGATTGATTATATTACGATGTATCAGTTGGAGTTGGGCACCCCACTGCCAGTTGTCCTCTGCATTTTGACCAGTTGTAGATTTCTATAAGTGTCTGTCTTCTGCAAAGAGAATTTTCTTTGATTAGGGTTGAGAACTTACCCATGTGTGTAAGAATAAGTATTTAAAATGCAGTTAGGCATTGCACTTGTTTAAGAAAGTGGCAGTAGCAGATTCTCCTCCATGCTCTGTGGCTTCCCCAGTTAGTCATTTATATTATAGTACAAGGTATGAATTCCTTCCTGACAGGGCTTGAAACCAAATTAAAAAGCTTCTAGTTATCCTCAAGATAAAATGCTACTATTGCACACTTGGGGACATCCTGCTGTACTGGTCATTGGTGTGGTTCATGGGCTTTACAGCTGGGTAGAACTATTGATTGTTTCTCACCTTTGGCAACTTTATAGCACTTTCTGATACTGGGGCAGGAACACTAGTCCTCAAGAAAGAGGCTTCCAGGTCAGTTCCAGTGTGACTCTTCCAAATCCTACTGAAGTATGTGTTATCTGCAGCAGTAGGGCCTTGCCTTCAAGATCTGGGAAGAAACCAAAGACAATGGCAATAACTTGTATTGTTTTGTGTGTTGTGTCTTGGACTTCCCTGGCCAAGAACTCAAAGCAGGAATTTCTATGTCTGGCACTGGAGATTTTGTAGGAGAGTTTGGTCTGCAGCTATTTCAGAAAATGTTATCACCCCAGTGCCATAATTTCATATAGTATATACACACACATACACACACAAACACACACACTTAAATATTATATATGTATTTTTAAATAAACATAATATAAGGTTTTCCTATGGCTTTTTCAAATTTCTTTATCGAAATTTGACCTTTCTTCTTCCCTGTCACTCTGTACTGCCCTCTCGCCCCCTCAACAGTTAAGTAGTCACTATTCCATCATTTTTCCCTTAATAGCACTTATATCCTATTGTCACCCACTCTAGAGCTCCTTCCCCTTCTGGCTTCCACAATACCTGTTTATTTCCCTGGTTTCTATGGCTATTCTAGGTTACATACTCACACCTAAAGATTCAGAACTAGGATCTACAAGGAAGTGAGAATAAGAGGTATTTGTCTTTCTAGCTCTCAGTTACTTCACTCTTTATAATATGTTTTCTTTCTGTCCATTTACTTTTAAACTTCATAATTTCACTTTTCTTTATAGATGGATAGTATTCTATTGTATTTTTGTACCACATTTTCATTTCTATTCATCAATTGAAGGATATTTAGGTTGTTTTCATTTTCTAAGCTATTGTGAATTGAGTGGAAACAAGCATGTTTAAGCGCTATTAGTGGAGTGGGATATTGTATTTGGGGATATGACATTTGTGGTTATTTGAGTAAGAATAGCCCCATAGGCTCATAGATTTGAATGCTTAGTCATCAGGAAGTGGTACTATTAAGAGGTGGGGCTTTGGTGAAGAAAGTGTGTCATGGGGGGGTGCTTTGGGATTTAAAAAGCTCAAGCCAGCCCCAATCTCTCTCTCTCTGATTACAGATCAGAATGTACAACTCTCAGATACTCTACAGCACCATGTCCTGCCACAACAACAGTAGTCTAAGCCTCTGAACTGTGAACAAGCCCAATTAAATGCTTTCCGTTATAAGAGTTGCCAAACTCATGGTGCCTCTTCACAGCAATAAAACAATGCCTAAGACATCAAGGAATGGTATGGCTGGGTTGTATAGTAGATTTAGTTTTAGTTTTTAAAGGATTCTCCAGACTACTTTCCATTGTGACTACACAGGTTTGCATTCTTACCAACAGTGAATGAAGGTTCCCCAGTCCCCACATCCTTGCCAGAATTGGTTGACAATTGTTTTCTTGATCTTGATCATTCTAACTTGGGTAAGTTAAAATCTTAACAAAGTTTAATTTATATTTCTCCAATTGCTAATATGTTGAACACTTTTGAAGATAGTCTTACTCATTTTTTTTCTTTTGAGAATTCTTTGTTCAAATCTGTAGCCCAGTTTTTGACGGGGTCATTTGTTTTCTTGATTATTTATTATTTGTGTTCTTTGTCTATTCTCAATATTAATCTTCCTACAATTTTTTTGTTTGTTTTTCAAGACAGAGTTTTTATGTGTAGTCCTGGATGTCCTGAAACTCACTCTGGAGACCAGGCTGGCCTAAAACTCAGAGATTTCCCTGCCTCTGCATCTTGAGTTTCTGGGATGAAAGGCATGTACTGGCCATCACTGAGATTTTGATGGGGAATATGTTGAATTTATAGGCCAGTGTTGTCTGGCACTGTTCTTGGGGAGATGTGAACAAAAGTCTGTTCATCACAGGTAGTGAGCTGATGACCAAAGTATGGATAACACCGATGTCCAACTTGATGAACTTTATTTAGGTTACTGACAAGAATATGGGTGAAGGATTATGTATAGGAACAGAAGCCATTCAAAGACAGTTACATCATCAAACGTCCACCCCAGTATGAGTAACAGCTCATGAAAGCTGAAAACCTGGAACACAGTGAACAAACAACCTTCAGGCAACTCTATATGTTTGAGTGTGTCCTTCACAGGAAGCTAGTTTGAGCTTCCTTCCAGGAAGCTCAACTTCTCTCTGACCTTGGCAGAGAGCTTGGCTGATCTCTATCTTTTCCAGGTTGCTTAGCTGGTCTAAGCCTTTTTCCAGCAATTCAGTTTGTTTGAGATTCACTTTCAGTCGTCCTTGATGTTTATATATGCTTGAGGAGGGAGAGGCCTGGTGAATCTGGTCTGTTTCAGGTACTTCCTGAAGCTATTGAGTTTTTATTTCCTGAACTTAGCCAGCCTCCCTGCATGATGGAATGTTTCACCTTCCCTGAGAGTATTCTCTTGTTTTACTTTACTTTTAGCATTCTGTCTTTAAAAAAAACCCTTATTCTTATTTTATGTGTATGAGTGTTTTGTCTACATATATGTATGTGTATCACATGCATACATTACCTTTAGAGACCAGAAGAAGATATTAGATCCCTTAGGACCTGGAGTTACAGACATCTGTGAGGCACTGTGTAGGTGACGGGAATTGAACCAGTGTCCTCTGGAATGTCAGTCTGTCCTTTTAACTGCTGAACAATGTGACCGGCTCTATAACATCCTGTCTTTGCTCATGTCTGTGAGGTCTTATCTAGATTAGTTTAGGTGGGTAGTATTGTGTCATGGTCTGGGATCCCAGCCTGAATAAAAAGGAGAAAGTGATCTGAGCATACACATTCATCACTCTCTGCTTCCAGACTGAGAATGTAGCTTGACCAGCTGCCTGTATCTATGACTTGCCCACTATGATGTGACACTTCAAATGACGCTGTAACGATAAACAGCACACTTACTGAGAGTAAAACTAAGTATTTATTGTAGAAATTACTCACAAGATACCAAACAAGTAACCCAGATGAGCCCAGTAGTTTTCCGCTGCCTAACTGGAAGCCGAAATCCGGAAAAGAGACCAAGACTTCCGTTCTTCGGTCTTTTATGCCTTCCCCCGTAACGCCCCCTAGCCATGCCCAAAAGTGGGCCTGGCTAGTGATGTAATTCACCGCCTACATACGTATACGTCTTTACGTCCGTCCTTATACGTCTTTAGTCATGCCTAAAGTGGATGTGGTTAGCGGTGTGGTAAGCCACATTTTTATTACCACATCTGTATGCGCTCCTAGTAAGTCACATGGTTAATGGCAGCATACAGGCTTCCTCCTACAATGATGGGCTGTACTCTAACAATGTAAGCCAAAACAAACCCTTCCAGTTTTAACTTGCCTTTGTTGAAGTATTCTATCTCATCAACAAAACAAGTAACAAACACAAAAACAAAACAAAATCGGTACTGAGAAGTGGAGCTGGTGGTATGATAACCCTACTATGTGGACTTAGGCATGTAGAACCACTTTGTAAGAAGAATGTAGTAGAAGACCAAACTTTGGGACTACAAAAGGCTTAGCAGATACTGGGAGAAATATGGACTGTGGAGGCCTAGTTCAGAAGGCTTCATAGAGAGACAAGGATTCTATCAGGATCTGAGCTAGAGATCACCTGTGTGGAATTCTGACCAAGAATCAGGCTACATTCTGTCTCTATCCTGAGAACTCTGGATTTCCTTTGAGTCTGTTACAATAACTGCCATTGCTAATCCTTTCCATGGTCTTTTTATTTGGTTGATGCTTCCATTCGTTGGGTCTTTTTCAGAGTTCAATTTTCTTGTTAAAATATCTTTGTGTTTTAATTTTTCCTTCTACATGTTGACCAATCAGCCTCTTTTCCAGCTTTGTTGTCTAGATGCTGAACTGATTTCCTTAATCTACTTGTTTCTGTCTTTTCATGTGGTCATCAATTCTTTTAAGAGGACTCTGGAATCTCTTTTTTTATAGCATTTCAGATATGTCATTATCTTTGGTTTCTGGTCTTGAGGAGTTCTGAGCTTGTTGGGGTGTCATAGTAGATTATTGTCTCATATTTTTGCATTTCTCTGTTGTGTCTTATGCATTCACTGGATCAGATATATCCTCTTATCCTCACCCCAGGCCCTTTCCCTATTCTCTTTGTTTGATTTTATGTTAGTATTCACTAAGATTTATAATCTCTAATGCTGTTTAGAGGGGAATATTTCTGTAGTAATACGTCTAAGGATTTAATAGCATTCTTGATATTAAAGTGAAATAGAAGTCCCTATGTATATCATGTGTGTCCCTGCTAGGGGACTGCTAGGTTATGGGTTGGGGATCATATAGTTTTCATTTTTATTTTTACTGTTAAATCTAAAGGTATCAATATTTAAGAAATAAAATGAGGAGGGATGAGAAAAGAGGGAGCATGGCATGAATGAGAAGGAAAGTATATGGGTTAGATGAGTCGATGGATAGTAGACTATTATGGAGAGGTAAGAGAAAGAAAGAACACACATAAAAGCTGTCATCAATGAGATACAAGTTAAAGCACAACTGAACAATTAAAATAAAAGTGTAAATGATTTTAAAACCAATGAAATGAAAAAGAAGGCATTACTTCAGTCAGCATTTAAGCATCATTAAAATTTTGAGTGTTCTCACTACCCTTGGATTGTCTTTACCACAAATGTTCATAGGTGGAGAAGTGGACTTCCAGTATGAGTAGTTCAAGCAAGTACAGTCAGTGTGTCCTTCCTGATGAGCAGTTCTGTAGCTGGAGTCCATTTTTCTCCCAGAGTCCCCTGGTCAACTGCCCGAAAAAACTTGGTCTCTTTCTGTATGCAAGACATTTTGTGACTGAGGCTCAGGGAGTGTGGAAGGCTCACGTGATTGTATTTTACTTTTCTGAAACCATAAAGATAGTGTCCTAAATTCTGTAGTACAAGTGGCACAACTCTATGTGGCTTGCCCAGGGAAGTCAAAGACGATGGCTGAGGTGAGTATCCTCTGGAGTTAACTTCTGCTTCCTGTGCTGTTATTTTTCTTTGGCCTATCCACAGCTTTCTGTGCTAGGGTCCTTTCTCCATGCATGCCATATCTAGCCTCTTGCTGCATTTCTGCAGCATTGACTCTCTCTGTGTGGATATCTTGGTGCCTACCACTGAGACAACTTCTTTAATAGTTACAGTTGATGCAAGCCAGTGTGAGTAAGAATGGCATGCCTAGGCACTGGTAGGATTCATATCTAGCCCTTTTCTTTAGATATTTCTCTTACATGAATAGAGTCTATTATTTTACCCTATTCTTTCTGTTTGATTGTACCAATGTGACTTCTAATCTATCACCTAACACAGAAGTCCAGAAGACGTTTTTGTTTAAATTGTGATAACAACTTTGTTTTACTTTGATTTTGATTTTTAAAAGGATACTGTTGGATTTAAGTAGGTCTGCAGCTACTTCATACAAGGTTCATGATATGAGTAACATCACACTGGTTTTGAGCCCAGCCTTCTAGGAGGACTATAAACTTTCACCATGGTATCTTGGAATTCCAAGCCATTGGATAAAAAGTGCAAATATCTTGATGAGTAGACAATGTGTAGAGGTCTCAAGAATGAAGGCATGTAGATAGATCCCAGTCAGTCAAGTTCAACCATCAAGCCAACTCTTGTTTAGATAGGAACTTTATTAATGAGGTCCTCCTGGGTCTGTCAAATCAACCCATGTTTTCAGTGTTGTCTGACTGATAATTCTAGCTTATATCATACCAACAAAAATTTGGTCAACTGAGATCTTGAGTTTATGCTACCCAAGCCATGAGATCAAGTAATGTCATTTATTTTAAGCTTTTCTGTTTGGGGAGAGCTTATTACTTTATAATATGTGATGAACAGAATAACTGACAATACTATTTCAATGGTAAACATTACTTGTTTATGGAACTGATCAAAATGAAAGCTGACAGTGATATTCTTCTAGGTATACAGGAAACAGTTGCTGTATTGAAACTATGTGACTCTTAGTTTAAAAACTTTACAAGAAAAAGAAACATAAGACTGAAATGACAAAAGATATAAAATATTACTGAAGGATTCAAGACAAAGCTCATTGTTCCATTTTTGTAAAGAAATTTTGTGTTCCTACATGGCATGATTTAAAATTTCAACATGAAAATTTCTATAAATGGTGATTAATTGGCTCATCTGTGCATTCTGTAGTTCAGAAAAACAGAACAGTTTACTCTAAGATAAAATGATGGAAAACATAGTGTACTAACTGTCATAAAGATGTTCTCATCAAATGTGACATTGATTGATTGATTCACCAACTTCAATTGACTCATTTCTCCAACTTCAGTTGACAATATACTGCTACTAAATGATATAGTAGTTCTTTTTTTTTGGGTTCTACGAGACAGGGTTTCTCTGTATTGTTTTGGAGGCTGTCGGTCCAGCCTGGCCTCAAACTCACAGAGATCCCCCTCTACCTCCCGAGTGCTGGGATTAAAGGCGTGCGCCACCACTGCCCGGCCTAAATGATATAGTAGTTCTTGGGAGAAGAAGGTGAGGATAAACATGGAATGATCCCATAACATAGGAAATTGTATAAACATGCAAACATAAATATTATAAGAACAGCTATTGCAACTCATACAGTTAGCTTTGTCTTGGAAAAGGTGGAATCTAACCTAAAGTCCTTTAGGATGTCTTGAAACTCTTATCTCAGTCTTATACACTTGACTGATAATTAAATCAGCTTTATTTCCAGAATGGGGCTTTATTAGAGTTTGTCAATTTAGCAGGTCCTATTACCTCCTAATAGGTGTTCTGTGATTTAAAGAAATGAATTACAAGCTTCAGGCCATTTCTTAGAGAGCCAACTGCGAAGCCTTAACAAACTGCTGCAAGAGCTTCAACGGGGGAAAAATGAAGGGGGATTTGTCTTCAATAGAACTTCTGGCACATTGTGATTCAGATGTATTGGGAAGCAGCAAGTTCACTGCTTTTTTAGTCATAAAAGCACAAATGAAGAAAGCCTTCTGATTCCGGAGCACTCTGATTAGTCTGTACTCTTAGCTTTCATTTTCTGTGACAGAATAGATGTGGTAAGCAGTGTAGAAGGAGGGCGAATTTATTTGCATTCACTGTTTCAAAGGGGAATGTTTATGGTTGCTTGACTCGGTCAGCTTGGGCTTGTGGTGCGGCAGTGCACCATGGCAGAGGATGGGTGGCGGAGCCGGAGATAAAGAAGCAGCAGCCAGGGTCCCTTTTGCTTTGCCCTCCCGAACTTTGTTAAGAGATTGCTGTTGAAAGTAAATTTCTAAGTTGAGGTACAGATAGAGTAGAGAAAAGCACACAGCATCTCCCACGGCAGGATGAGCCAAGCACACTTCAAACCACAATAGCCCTATGGGCTTCTTGTCCTTCCCATTACTGAGACACGGACTAGGATAAAGGAGGTTTTGTTATAGTAGATAGTTATCACTTGTTTCCACCAGGGTTCTGTGAACCTGTGACCTTCCTATGTGCTTTCTGCATGTGCATTTCCCGGAGCTCAGATAAATGTTGGCATGAATCTCTCTTCTTAGGCCCATTGACATCATTCTTGTTCTCTCCCCTGTTGGTAACTGCAGCAACTCAACTATTATCCCATGGTTTCTTTCTTCCATTTTCTCTATGATTACCAACAAGAATTCAAAGATTTCAAAGAATCAGCCAGATGTGTTCAGGGTTGTATCAATGCTCCACTAGTGCCGTCGCTGGCAGCTCAGCTGTCGTAAATCAGTTTGCTTGTATCTCTTGTTTTAAACATAGGAATCTGATTCCAGCTAGCTGTGTTTTGCTAGATTTAGAAAATGCCCCCAGAAAGACTGCAGGGAACAGGAAATTTATATATTGGCTGAACTTTTAAAGTAGCAGTTCACAGGGGTAATTTACATTAAAGAAAACCCAGCATGAGGCTGCCTTGGGATTTACAGGCACTTTTGTTAGAAATGAAAATATCATACTTCTAACCAAAATGGATTGAATGGTTCAATGCACACAGAGTTCTTTTCATCTGTAAACAGTTTGAAAAATCCAACAAGTAAGAAATGAAACGCTGATTTAGTGTAAAATTGAAACCTTTCAGATAAATCTAATACTCTTCTAGGTATCAAAGGTTTTTGTGTTCACAATACAAACTGTGGCCTACAGTCACAGGAACACACTGTCTTCCAGACATATAGTTGAAATGCCTATGCTTATGAACTTTGCCATTCAGTGGAAGTGGGCAAAGAGTATTTGGCATGCAACTACTTAGGATCAGAGCACACTTTTTAAGAAAGTCAGCTTGGGGCTCGCATTGCAAAGTGAGCCTTGTAATTTTGGTACTGGATCCTCACAGAACTCCCAGTGTAGGTGTGTCTAAAGACCTCTGGGGTCTAAGACTGGGCATTGGGAGGAACTGCTAGATGCAGATGCAGATAGCAGAACACAGCAGGCGTTAGGCTGGAAATAGTACTATAGCATGGTAGCTACAAGGGCAACACTACAGGGGCCTTTGTAAATCATAGAGGCTTAATGACAGAATTTGCTTAAAATGCCTAACTTTCATTAAATTTTAATCTCTCTTATTGCTTCTCTTCCCATTTAGAAATTTAAATTTTATAATTTTATAAATTTTATAAATTCACCATGAAAGTAACACAAATTAGCTTCAGTTTTGACTTAAGTTTTTTTTTAATTTCCTAAAAACTTTGTAAGTATTCATTTGTTTTATTCACACATGCATACAAGGTATATATGTCTGTGTGTTAATGTGTTACCATAGGATTTTAGTAATCCGTGTTTTTAATTTAAGCAAAAATGAAATTTGTAAATAACAAATTATAAATTACTAGGTCAGCCAAGTTCAATGAACCCTCTTTGTTTGGTAACCACCTTTCCTGGATAAGTAACATCACCCTTTCATTGCCCTTTTCCAACCCACAGTCATCTGCAAATCCACAAGCCTACTTTCAGGCCATGATCTATAAACCTTAATTCCCCAGACACCCTCATAGGATAAGTAAATCACCTCCTCCTTTTCTCATCTTCTCAGCCTATCATTGTGGCCCAACTCCCATGCCTATATTCATGGCCACTCCCCAAAAGCATAGCTCCAGACTGGTTGTCTTTGTACCTGCTTTCTTCAAGAACCACTTGTTACTAGTGAGATGATTCTTTTCTCTCCCATCCTTCTTTTTGTCAGTTGCTATCTCTACACTCCCAGGCCTAGTTCTAGGCCTAGAGTTTAGGAGCCATCTTTCCCTGAATTAAACAGTTCATTAAGAAGCTAGCATAGCTCATGTCACATACTGACCCAATCTGGGAAAGTCCAGATTATCAGATCGGACTCACAACTAAAGAAAGAAGTCCACATGTCCAGGTCAAATCACAAAAAACGAAAACTATGTGAAGGGCCAAGACAGCATGTCTCTCATAAAACCCACTAGTTCTATATAAAAATTTCTCTACTGAGAACAAAGCAGATTAATGCCAGAACACAGAATTTAAAAGAACAATCATAAATATTATCAAAGAATTAAAGGAATTAAAGAAGATATGAATGAATACTTCATTAAACTTAAAGAGGATAGCAATAAATATTTGAGAGATGTTCAAGAAAATGTAAATACAACGTTGAATGAAATGACAAAGATAATTCAGAATTTGAAAACTGAGTTCAGTGAAAAGATACAAACATTGAAGAGAACCCAAGCTGAACTTAAGATAGAATTGAGCCGGGCAGTGGTGGCGCACACCTTTAATCCCAGCACTCAGGAGGCAGAGGCAGGCAGATCTCTGTGAGTTCGAGGCCGGGCTGGAACAACAGCCTCCAAAACAATACAGAGAAACCCTGTCTTATAAAACCAAAAAAAAAAAAGATAGAATTGAAAAAAAACCTCAGTATCCTGGGTAGATGACACGCAGAATAAACAGGCACAAGATAGAATATCAACACTTAAAAAGTTAAGTAGAGGATCCAGACAAAGAAATCAAAGAGCATGAAAAGATGTAAAAAGAACAGGAAAGGAATATACTAATGGAATTGAAGACACAGACTAACATAAACCCATAATTGTCGATGATTTCAACATCTCAAATTCCTCTGGTAGATTTGGACAAGCAAAAAACAGAAAAACTCCAAAAATAATGTCATCTTACAACAAATTGACCTAGCAGCCTTCTACAGGTTATCCATCCAAATACAAAAGATCATACATTCTAGTCAGCATGATTTGGAAGCTTTTCTAAAGCAGACAACATCCTGGGCCACAAAATAAAAGATTGCAAATACAGAAAATAGAAATGATTTCATGTTCTGTTTGACCATTATTCAGTAAAACTTAAGGCTGACAGAAAACAAAACTCCAGTAAGTATATAAACCCAGGGAGATTAAACAATTCATTATTGAATGATGAGTAGTTCAAAGGTGCTATCAAGAAAGAAATGAAAATATTCCTGGAATTAAATGAGATGACATGAAAATGAAAATGAAACAAAACCTCTTGGACATATTAGAAGCAGTTGTAAGAGGGACTTTTATAGCCTTAAGTATCTACATTAAAAGATCAGAAAGAGCACAAATAAATGATTTAATGATGAAACTCAAGAATTTGGGAAAATAAGAACAAACCAAACCCAAGCCCAGTATACAGCAAAAATAATAAAAATCAAAGGACAAATTAATGAAATATAAACAAAGAAAGCATTACAAAGAATCAATAAATCTAGCTTGTCTTTGAGTGGATAAACAAGATTGACAGATCCTTGGCCCAACTGACCAAAAGAAAGAAAGAAAGGACCCAAATTAACAGAATCAGAAATGGATAAGGAAATATTACAACAGACACCAAAAATTAAGAATATTAAAAGGTAATACTTTATTTTAATTTTATAATTTTTATTTAAGTTAGAAGTAATTTTATTTTACATATCAATCCATCTCCCTCTCCTTCCCATGTTCTCCCATGCCCTCCACTGACCTCCCCACCATTCCATCCCCCATCCACTTCCTAGGAAGGGTGAGGGATCATCAACATCTGCCAAGTCATTTGGGGCAGGGCCTAGACAGGCCCTCCCCTGTGTATCTCGGCTAAGAGAGTATCCCTCCATGGGAAATGGGCTCCTGAAGTCTGTTTGTGCACTAGGGATACATTCTGGTTCCACTGCCAGAGGTCCCATAGACTGCCCAGTGCTCCTAGCTGACACCCACATTCAGGGGGCCTAGTTAGGTCCTCTGTTGGTTCCCCAGCTGTCAGATTGGGGTTCATGAATTCCCACTTGCTCAGGTCAGCTGTTTTTGCCCAACATGGTCTTGACCCCTTTGCTGGTCACTCCTCCCCCTCTGAAATTGGATTCCAGGAGCTAGGCTAAGTGCTTACCTGTGAAAATCTGCTTCTGCTTCCATCAGCTACTTGATGAATGTTGTAGGATGGCATTTAAGAGAGTCATCATTCTCCTTATAGGGGAAGGGCATTTAAGGTAGTCTCTCCACTATTGCTTGGGTTCCTAAAAACCTGTACCCCATTAAGTTGGAAAATATAGAAGAAGTAGATGAATTTCTTTATTCATTCAAACTGTCAAAGTTGAACCACGAAGAGACAAACAACTTAAACATGCCCATAACAAAATAGGATATTAAAACAGTAATACAGTAATTGAAATCCTTCCAACTGAAACAAAGTGCAGATATGGATGAATACAGCAGAGTTCTACCTGACATTCAAACAAGTCTCTTGAACCAACACTTAAACTCTTGAAAAATATAATGTCGAAAGACAGTATCTTCAATAAAAGGTGCTGGGAAAACTGGATGTCAACATGCAGAGAATAAAATTAGACCTATGTCCATTCCATTCATAAAAATTGGTCAAAATGGATCAAAAACCTTAATTTGAAAACAAAAACACTAAAACCACTATAAGAAAATATAGGCAGTTTCCCACAAGATACAGGTATAGGAAAGGACTTTTAACAGGAATCCATTTACCTAGGAATTAAAACAAAAATTGACAACTGGATCCTCATACATCTAAAAAGTTTACACACAGCTAAAGAATCAATCACCTAAGTGAAGAACAAGCCCACAGAACAGAAGAGAATCTTTGTCAGCTACTCATCTGACAAAGGATTATTGAAAACAAAGTTGAGAAAACAAATGGCCCAATTTTAAAAAGTGAGCTAGACACTTAAACAGAGAGTTCTTAATGGAAGAAATATAATTGTTAAGAAATACTTCAAAGTCCTCATCATCATGAGAAATTAGGGAATTGCAAACTAAAACAATTTGAGATCTCATATTCCCCTATTCAGAATGGCTAAGGTCAACAAAACGACTCAAAACAAATGTTGGTGAAATTGTGGGGAACCCTCATTCACTGTTCTGGGGGATACAAATTAGTGAAGCCACTTTTGAAATAAGCATGGATAATCTTCAAAAGACTAAAATAACTAGACTAAATTGACTAGACTAAATAGACTAGAGTAAATAAACTAGACTAAAATAACTAAGACTAAAATAAATAACCCATATGATCCAGATATGTCATTGCTTGGCATATGCACAAAGGGTTAGCCATTCTACTCTAGAGATACTTGTTCACCTGTGTTCATTGATGGCCTGTTAACAATAGCTAGGAAATGGAAATAATCTAAATAACCTTCAAAAGATGAAGAGCTGACAAGAATGCTGTACGTGTACACCATTGAATGCTGCTATTCAGCTATAAAGAAAAATGAAATCGTGAAATTTTTAGGTAAGTGCATGACTCTGGAAAAGACTGTATTGAGTGAGGTAATACAGACCAATAAATACAAACAATGAATGTTCTTTCTTGTCTGTGGTTCCTAGCTCCAAATCCTCAGATGTGAATATACAACATGGAGTAGCCACAGCTAGGGCTTGGGTAGGGACTAGCAGGAAATAGGTGATATGAAGTAGAAAACTGAAAATGGGGAAGGGGCTTCAAAGGGGAGGAGGAAGGAAGGTCAATGCAGACGGAGAGGTCAGATACAAACAACACAAAGGTTGTTTGAAAAAGTGTCAGTACTCATATTATTTTATACTTTACCAAAAATTATACATTGCACAATACACATATGTATACATATGCACATTATATAGTAAACATTATATATGTCATGCTATTAGGCTGGCAATGCTCCACACAAGAATGGTAGACTAACAATGCAGTACCAGGAACAAGATATCTCCTTTTGAGTTGTTGATCAGGGTAGTGCAAGTAACTCCCAAAAGAATATGAACTATTGGGCTACAGCCAAAAGTGCAGAAAGACACTGGGCCGCTGGGTAGGTACGGCTGTAAGCAAGCAAGTATGTTGTAGAGAGATGAGAGAGAAAGAGAATTTTAATTTTTTGTGTGCTATGAAGGTAGACAGAACTGGAGACTAGAAGGTGGTGAGGAACACCCAGATGTGAGAGACCTGTGCAGTCACCTCAGGCCATGGTGATATCTGGGCCCGTGTTGCCTCAGAGGCCATTTCTGGGTCCATGGCCCTATTTCAGGAGGCAGTCTGTGTTGGTTCTCCTGGTCCATGTTACCACCAAAGGCTATGTGGATGCTGATGGTTTGTACTACAATCTGAAGCCATGTTGATATCTGAAGGTCACACTGACCTGCCTCTGCCCATCACCAGCCTGCACATGGTGCCACAAATGGTGATATGGGAATGGGAGAGCTGGCTGTATCTCTCTCCTTATTTTCTTTTGGGGTGTGGCTACAAGGGTAGAGGGTAGATATGGAGGGAGTGGAATTGGGGTGTGTGATATGAAATTGTTAAAGATTCAACAAACAATTGTGCTTTTAAAAATAATATAGAATATTCATGTAGCTCTTGGTTGCCTCTCACAGGTTGAAGGTAAGCCTGTATCACTGAAGGCACTGCACACACACAGGGCACAGGACTCAGATGATTCAAGATGGATCTGACCTGAAAATCTCCTTCCTGAGGTCTAGCTTCCATGGTTTCAGAAAACACTATGGAAGATGCCAGGGGAAGGAAGCAATTAATAGTTCTACCAGTTGTGACCCATATGAACCATAACGACAATCAGCTAGGTAAGATATCCATAAAGGTGCAATATGCGGATCATGATAACCAACAGCCATCTAGTTGGACTTACGACCAACTCAAAGGAGGGAAATTGTGCCTAGTATTGGAAACTAGGCCATTTCCAGGGACTAATGAGTTCATGAACCTTATAAAAAAATCTGTTACCATGCCTGTAGTAGAGGAGCATAATTTCGTACTACATTCTAAAGCTTATCCTGGTAAGTGTCGCTACCACCCATCCTAGAGGAACTTCTCTTTACAACAATTGGAGACCATCACAGAAAAACACAACTGGATGTGTTGTAGAGATCAATGGATCATGGGAAGCCCAGACCCAAGGGATACATCTACACCACAGTTCCTTCATCCATTTGGCTAAGAAAACATCATAGAAAAGGGGATGGAAAGATTGTAAAAGCCAGAGTACCAGGAAATGTGCAGTGAAACAGTCTTTCCTAGATATAGCTACATAAATAATATCAGAGCAGTAGCAATATAAACAGACATGCTCACATGGAAGGGGGAAATTTCTTGGAGTGACACCCTTAGACAAATGGCTACAGTCAACTGGGAGAGGGAGAACTGGCTTTTCCCAAGAATGAGCCACCTAAGTGTCTATGCAGTACAAAGAGGTCAGCCCTGAAGACATATGCACAGACAACAAACTGAACTCAGTAGGTAGATTTAAGTTGTTACACAGACGCATATTTAAAGGTATATAACAATAAAAAGAAAAAGATGTTATCAGTTTGACAGTGGGTGGCGTGAGAAGGGCTGGGGGAAAGAAAAGAAATTTAGAAAGTGATGTGATTATGTATTAATTAAAATGTACTAAAATGAATCGTTAGGAAGCTAACCAATGCATAAGTAAATTAATTTCTCAGTGATGACCTGACTTGGCAGCACCAGAAGGGCTTAGAGACTTACCGAGGTCATTCTTTGAAGAACCTGGTGATTGTCTGTGTTGCACATAATTTTCAGATGAAACAAATGAGGCTTGAGAATATGAATTGGGGAGATTCAGTGCATGGATGGAATCAGTCACAATGGAGGCCAATCTCTACTGAGAACAAAGAAAAGTCTTCTGGAGCCAGGATTAGTGGACACATGACAGAAGTTTGATCATTTTCCCCTCTTCTTACATCATCACCTCTTTCTTTGAAACAAATTCTTCGAATGTAGGCCAGGTTGGCTTCAACCTTGAGATCCTCGTGCCTCAGCTTTGCAAGTGTTTGGATCACAAGGATGGGCCACTACGCCCTGCTTCAGTAACATTCTTCTTGAAGTAAAAATTTCCATAAGGTTTATAAACCATAACCTGAGACAGTGCCTTCTTCTGTCCCAGTTTCTGTCTCTAGAAAAGTAAAAACTGTAACAGTTATCCAGATTTCCAGTGTTATTTTGAAAGGCGACTTATTTGGAGGTACAAGATCTAACACATGTGTTTCTCTTCTGTTGGCTTTAATTATGGAGGCTGTTTGAGGTTCTTGTTGGTTAGAGTGGCCTCAGGCCTTCACATGTGTGAGCTACGATTACTGAGTTTTGCAACATGACATTTGTTTTTTTTTCTGATATATATATATATATATATTTAAATTTAAATTAGAAACAAGGTTGCTTCACATGTCAATTCCAGGTCCCTTTCCGTTTCCCTCTCCTCCTCCCATGTCCTCCCACCAACCCCCCAATATCCCCTCATTTCCCCAGGGAGGGTAAGGCCTTCATGGGGGTGTCCATAGTCTTTCATTTCATCCAGGGCAGGGCTTAGACCCTCCCTCAAGAGTTCAGGGTGAGAGTGCATCTCTCATTGTTAGATGGGAGTCCAATGTCCATTTATATACCCAGGATAAATACTGATCTACTACTCAAGGCTCAATAGATTACCTAGGACTCCTCACTGACACCCAGATTCAGGGGGTCTTGATCAGTCCCATGCTGAATTCCCAGGCATCAGGCTGGGATTCAATAGTTAACCCTTATCAGGTCAGTTGTTTCTGGGGGTTAAATCAGCCCAGTCTTAATCCCTTTGGTCATCAGTCTGCCCTCTCTGTCACTGTTTTTCTTGAGTTCAGTTCAGTGCTTAGCCATGGGAGTATGCCTCTTTTTCCATCAGCCACTGAATGAAGGTTCTGTTTCCCAGACTCTCTGGCCATGGGATCATAGGCTGACACTCCATAGATCTCTATCTAAAATCCATATATGAGAGAGTACATGCCATGTTTATCTTTTTGTGACTGGGTTACCTCACTCAGGATGGTTTCTTCTAGTGCCATCCATTTGCCTGCAAATCTCAGGATTCCATTGTGTTTTTTTCTGCTGAATAGTACTCCATTGTGTAAATGTACCACAATTTCTCGATCCACTCTTTGGCTGAGGGGCATCTAGGTTGCTTCCAAGTTCTGCTTATTACAAATAATGCTGCTATGAACAAAATGGAGCAGACATTCTTGTTGTATGAATGGGCATCTTTTGAATATATGCCTAAGAGTGGAGATGCTGGGTCTTGTGGTAGGTTTATGCCATTTTTATGAGGAATCTCCATACTGATTTCCAAAGTGGCTGAACAAGTTGGCACTCCCACAAGCAATGGCAGAGTGATACCCTTTCACCACATCCTCTCCAGCATAAATTGTCATTTTGGTGTTTTTGATTTTAGCCATTCTGACAGGAGATGGTATCTCAGAATTGTTTTGATTTGCATTTCCCGGATGGCTAAGGATGTTGAGCACCTTCTCAAGAGCCTCTCAGCCATTCAAGACTCCTCTAATGAAAATTCTCTATTTAGTTCTGCAGCCCAATTTTTAATTGGATCCTTTGGTGTTTTGGAGACTTGCTTCTTGAGTTCTTTGTAAATTTTGGAGATCAGCCCTCTGTCAGATGTGGGGTTAGTGAATATTTTTTCCCATTCTGTGGGCTGCTTTTTTTGTCTTGCTGACTGTGTCCTTTGCCTTACAGAAGCTTCTCAGTTTCAGTAGGTCCCATTTATTAATTGTTGATCTCACTGTCTGTGCTACTGGTTTTAAGTTCAGGAAGCTGTCTCCTGTATCAAGTCATTCAAGGGTACCACCCATTTTCTCTTCTAAGAGGTTCAGTGTGGCTGGATTTATGTTGAGGTCTTTGATCCATTAGGAATTAAGTTTTTTGCATGGTGATAAACATAGATCTATATGCAGTCTTCTACATACCAGCATCCAGTTATGCCAGCATCATTTGTTGAAGACACTTTCTATTTCCATTGTATATTTTTAGGTTCTTTGTCAAAGATCAGATGTTCATACATGTGTGGGTTAATATCAGGGTTTTCAATTAAATTCCATTGGTCTACCTGTCTATTTTTGTGCCAATACCAAACTGTTTTTGGGACTACAGCCCTATAATAGAGCTTTGTGATGCCTCCGGATGTTGCCTTGTTGAACAGGGTTGTTTTGGCTATCCTGGGTCTTTTGTTTTTCCATACAAAATTGATTATTGTTCTTTCAAGGTCTCTGAAGAATTGTGGTGGGATTTTAATAAGGATTGTATTGAATCTGCAGATTACTTATGGCAGGATTGCCATTTTTACTACATTGATCCTACCTATCCAAGAGCATGGGAGATCTTTCCATCTTCTGAGGGATTCATTAATTTCTTTCTTTAAAGATTCAAAGTTCTTGCGATATAGGTCTTTCACTTGTTTGCTTAGTGTTACCCCAAGGTATTTTATGTTGTTTGTGGCAATTGTAAAGGGTGATGTTTCGCTGATTTCTTTCTCAGCCCTTTTATCTTCTGTATATAGTAGGGCTACTGATTTTCTTGAGTTGATCTTGTAGCCTGCCACTTTGCTGAAGGTGTTAATCTGCTATAAAGGTTCCCTGGTAGAGTTCTTTGGGTCATTTATGTAAACTATTATATCATCTGCAAATAGTGAAAGTTTGACCTCTTCCTTCCCAGTTTGTATCCCCTTGATCTCCTTTTGTTGTCGTATGGCTCTGGCTAGAACTTCAAGTACAATGTTGAAAAAGTATGGAGATAGTGGACAGCCTTGTCTTGTTCCTGGTTTTAGAGGAATTGTATTGAGTTTCTGTCCATTTAGTTTGATGTTGGCTGTTGGTTTGCTATATATAGCTTTCATTATATTTAGGTATGTTCATGTTATCCCAGTTCTCTCCAAGACCTTTATCATGAAGGGGAGTTGGATTCAGTCAAAGGCTTTTTCAGCATCTAGTGAGATGATCATTTGATTTTTGTTTTTCAGCTTGTTTATATGGTGGATTACATTGAAGGATTTTCGTATGTTGAACCAACCCTGCATCCCTGGGATGAAACCTACTTGATCATGGTGAATGATTGTTTTGATGTGTTCTTGGATCCGATTTGCCAGTATTTCATTGAGTATTTTTGCATCAATGTTCATGAGGGATATTGGTCTGAAGTTCTCTTTCTTAGTTGTGTCTTAGTGTGGCTTGGGGATCAAGGTTATTGAAGCCTCAGAGAAAGAGTTTGGCAAAGACCCTTCTGCTTCTATTGCGTGAAATACTTTGAGAAGAATTGGTATAAGCTATTCTTTGAATTTCTGGTAGAATTCTGCACTGAGGCCATCTGGACCTGGGCTTTTTTTTGGTTGGGAGACTTTTGATGACTGCTTCTATTTCCATAGGGTTTATAGGTCTATTTAAATTGCTTATCTGTTCTTGATTTAATTTTGGCAAGTGATAGCTATCCAGGAAGTCATCCATTTCCTTTAATTTTTCGAATTTTGTGAAGTACAGGTTTTCAAAGTATGACCTGATGATTCTCTGAATTTCCTCAGGATCTGTTGTTATGTCCCCCTTTTCATTTCTGATTTTGTTAATTTGCATGTTCACTCTGTGCTGTTTGGTAAATTTGGACAAAGGTTTGTCTATCTTGTTGATTTTCTCAAAGAACCAACTCTTCATTGCATTGATTCTGTGTATTGTTTTCCTAGTTTCCAATTCATTGATTTCAGCCCTCAATTTGATTATTTCCTGGCATCTACTCCTCCTGGGAGATTTTGCTTCTTTGTGTTCTAGAGCTTCCAGCTGTGCTGTTAATTTTCTAGTATAACTATTCTACAGATTCTTCATGTGGGTACTTAGTGCTATGAACTTCCCCCGTAGCACTGCTTTCAAAATGTCCCATAGGTTTGGGTATATTATGTCTTCATTCTCACTGAATTCTAGGAAGTCTTTCTTTTCTTTTTTAAATTCTTCTTTTACCCAGGAATGGTGCAGTTGTGCCTTATTCAATTTCCATGAGTTTGTAGGTTTTCTGCAATTTGTGTTGTTGTTGAATTCTAATTTTAAAGTATGGTGGTCTGATAAGATGCATGGAGTTATTCCAATTTTTTTGTAGCTGCTGAGGTTTGATATGTTGCCAAGAATGTGGTTTATTTTTGAGAAGGTTCCATGTGGTGGTGAGAAGAAGGTATATTCTTTTTTATGTGGATGAGATGTTCTATAGTTGTCTTTAAATCCCAGTTGGGGCATTACTTCTATTAGACCCTTTGCTTCTTTGTTGAGTTTCTGTCTGGTATTCCTGTCTAGTGGTGTGAGTGGTATGTTGAAATCTCCCACTATAAGTGTGTGGGGCTTTATATGTGATTTAAGTTTTAGTAATGTGTCTTTTACCAATTTGGATGCCTTTGTATTTGGGGCATAGATGTTCAGGATAGGCACTTCATCTTGGTGGATTTTGCCTGTGATGAGTATGTAATGTCCTCCTTCATCTCTTTTGATTGATTTTATTTTAAAGTCTAATTTGTTAGACATTCGGATTGCTACCCCTGCTTGTTTCTTGGTTCTATTTGATTGGAAAATCTTTTCCCAACCTTTAACTCTCAGGTAATGTCTGTCTTTGAGGGTGAGGTGTGTTTCTTGTATGCAGCACAAGGATGGGTTCTGTCTTTGAATCCATTCTGCTAGCCTGTGTCTTTTTATGGGTGATTTAAGGCCATTAATGTTGAGGGATATTAATGACCATTGATTGCTCATTCTTCACTTCTTTGGAATGGTTGTTGTTGTTGGAATTATGTGTGGAAATCCACCACTTTCTTCTTTTTGCTGTTGGTAGAGTGGGATTCTCTAATGCCTATGTTTTTCTGGTTGTAGTTAACTTCCTTGGGTTGGAGTTTTCCTTCCACAACTTTCTGCAAGGCTGGGTTAGTGGATATGTATTGCTTGAATCTACTTTTGTCATAGAATATCTTGTTTTCTCCATCTATAGTGATTGAGAGCTTTTCCAGATATAGTAGTCTGGGCTGGCATTCATGGTCTTATAGTGTCGGTAGAATACCTATCCAGGACTTTCTGGCTTTCAGAGTTTCCATGGAGAAATCTTTACATGTTACTTGGCCTTTTTCCTTAGCTGCTCTTACTATTCTTTCTTTATTCTGTATATTTGGTGTCTTGATTATTATGTGGTGAGGAGACTTTTTTGTGATCCACTCTATTTGGTGTTCTGTAAGCCTCTTGTACCTTCATTGGCATGTCTTTCCTAAGTTTGGGAAAGTTTTCTTCTATGATTTTGTTGAATATGTTTTCTGCCCCTTTGAGGTGACTTTCTTCACCTTCTTCTATACCTATTATTCTTAGGTTTGGTCTTTTCATGTTGCCCCATATTTCCTGGATGTTTTGTGTTAAGGATTTGTTGGACATAAGATTTTCTTTGGTTGATGAATCCATTTCTCCTAGCATATCTTCAACACCTGAGATTATCTCTTCCATCTCTTGTATTCTGTTGGTAATGCTTGTATCGGTAGTACCTGACCTTTTCCCAAGCTTTTCTATTTCCAGCCTTTCTTCGGATTGTGTTTTTTTCTCTTTTTTTGTTTTTTGTTTTTATTTTATTTTATTTCATTTTCCAGTTTAAATTTAGTTAAGAAACAAGGTTGCTTCACAAGTCAGTTCCAGGTCCCTCTCCCTTTCCCTACCCTCCTCCCGTGCCCTCCCCCCAACCCCCCCCCGTTATCCCCTCATTCCCCCAGGGAGGGTGAGGCCCTCCATGGGGGTGTCCATAGTCTGTCATTTCATATAGGGCAGGGCCTAGATCCTTCCCCAAGAGTTCAGGGTGAGAGTGCACCTCACATTGTTCTATGGGAGTCCAAAGTCCATGTGTATACTTGGGATGGGTACTGATCTGCTGCCCAAGGCTCAATAGATTACCTAGGCCTCCTCACTGACACCCAGATTCAGGGGGTCTTGATCAGTCCCATGCTGGATTCCCAGGCTGATGCCTGGGATTCAAGAGTTAACCTTTGTCTGGTCAGCTGTTTCTGGGGGGTTAAACCAGCCCCGTCTTAATCGCTTTAATCATCAGTCCTCCCTCTCTGTTACTGGCTTTCTTGAGTTCAGCTCAGTACTTAACCAAGGGAGTCTGCCTCTTCTTCGATCAGCCACTAAATGAAGTTTCTGTTTCCCAGACTCTCTGGCCATAGGATTGTAGGCTGGCACTCCCCAGATCTATGTCTAAAATCCATATATGAGAGAGTACATGCCATGTTTCTCTTTTTGTGACTGGGTTACCTCACTCAGGATGGTTTCTTCTAGTGTCATCCATTTGCCTGCGAATCTCATGATTCCATTGTTTTTTTCTGTTGAATAGTACTCCATTGTGTAAATGTACCACAATTTCTCGATCCACTCTTCGGTTGAGGGACATCTAGGTTACTTCCAAGTTCTGGCTATTACAAATAGAGCTGCTATGAACATAGTGGAACAGACATCTTTTTTGTATGAATGGGCATCTTTTGGATATATTTCTAAGAGTGGAGTTGCTGGGTCTTGTGGTAGGTTTATGTCCACTTTTATGAGGAATCTCCATACTGATTTCCAAAGAAGCTGAACCAGTTGGCACTCCCACCAGCAATGGAGGAGTGTCCCCCTTTCACCACATCCTCTCCAGCATAAATTGTCATTGGTGTTTTTGATTTTAGCCATTCTGACAGGAGTGACATGGTATCTCAGAGTGTTTTGATTTGCATTTCCCGGATGGCTAAGGATGTTGAGCACTTTCTCAAGTGCCTCTCTGCCATTTTAGACTCCTCTATTGAAAACTCTCTATTTAGTTCTGCAGCCCACTTTTTATTTGGGTCCTTTGATGTTTTGGAGACTTGCTTCTTGAGTTCTTTGTAAATTTTGAAGATCAACCCTCTGTCAGATGTGGGATTAGTGAATATTTTTTCCCATTCTGTGGGCTGCCTTTTTGTCTTGCTGACTGTGTCCTTTGCCTTACAGAAGCTTTTCAGTTTCAGTAGGTCCCATTTATTAATTGTTGATCTCACTGTCTGTGCTACTGGTGTTATGTTCAGGAAGCTGTCTCCTGTACCAATTCGTTCAAGGGTACCACCCACTTTCTCTTCTAAGAGGTTCAGTGTGGCTGGATTTATGTTGAGGTCTTTGATACATTTGGACTTAAGTTTTGTGCATGGCGATAAACATGGATCGATCCGCATTCTTCTACATGCCAGTCTCCAGTTATGCCAGCACCATTTGTTGAAGATGCTTTCTTTATTCCATTGTATATTTTTAGCTTCCTTGTCAAAGATCAGATGTTCGTACTTGTGTGAGTTAATACCCGGGTTTTCAATTCAATTCCATTGGACTACCTGTCTATTTTTGTGCCAATACCAAGCTGTTTTCAGGACTATAGCTCTATAATAGAGTTTGAGGTCTGGGATGGTTATGCCTCCGGACGTTCCCTTGTTGAATAGGGTTGTTTTGGCTATCCTGGGTCTTTTGCTTTTCCATACAAAATTGATTATTGTTCTTTCAAGGTCTGTGAAGAATTGTGCTGGGATTTTAATGGGGATTGCATTGAATCTGTAGATTGCTTTTGGCAGGATTGCCATTTTTACTACTTGGATCCTACCTATCCAAGAGCATGGGAGATCTTTCCATTTTATGAGGGCTTCTTTAATTTCTTTCTTTAAAGATTCAAAGTTCTTGTGATACAGGTCTTTCACTTGTTTGGTTAGCGTTACCCCAAGGTATTTTATGTTGTTTGTGGCAATTGTAAAGGGTGATGTTTCTCTGATTTCTTTTTCAGCCCTTTCATCATCTGTATATAGTAGGGCTACTGATTTTCTTGAGTTGATCTTGTAGCCTGCCACTTTGCTGAAGGTGTTAATCAGCTGTAAGAGTTCCCTGGTAGAGTTCTTTGGGTCATTGATGTAAACTATTATATCGTCTGCAAACAGTGTAAGTTTGACCTCTTCCTTCCCAATTTGTATCCCCTTGATCCCCCTTTGTTGTCTTATGGCAATAGCTAGAACTTCAAGTATCATGTTGAAAAGGTATGGAAAGAGTGGACAGCCTTGTTTTGTTCCTGATTTTAGAGGAATTGTGTTGAGTTTCTGTCCATTGAGTTTGATGTTGGCTATTGGTTTAATATATATATAGCTTTTATTATGTTTAAGTATGTTCCTGTCATCCCAGATCTCTCCAAGACCTTTATCATGAAGGGGTGTTGGATTTTGTCAAAGGCTTTTTCAGCATCTAGTAAGATGATCATGTGATTTTTGTTTTTCAGCTTGTTTATATGGTGGATTACGTTGATGGATTTTCGTATGTTTAACCATCCCTGCATCCCTGGGATGAAACCTACTTGATCGTGGTGAATGATTGTTTTGATGTGTTCTTGGAACCGATTTGCCAGTATTTTATTGAGTATTTTTGCATCAATGTTCATGAGGGGTATTAGTCTGAAGTTCTCTTTCTTAGTTGTATCTTTGTGTGGCTTGGGGATCAAGGTTATTGAAGCCTCATAGAAAGAGTTTGGCAAAGACCCTTCTGCTTCTATTGTGTGGAATACTTTGAGAAGAATTGGTATAAGCTATTCTTTGAATTTCTGGTAGAATTCTGCACTGAGGCCATCTGGACCTGGACTTTTTTTGGTTGGGAGACTTTTGATGACAGCTTCTATTTCCATAGGGTTTATAGGTCTATTTAAATTGCTTATCTGTTCTTGATTTAGTTTTGGCAATTGATAGCTGTCCAGGAAGTCATCCATTTCCTTTAAATTTTCGAATTTTGTGGAGTACAGGTTTTCAAAGTATGACCTAATGATTCTCTGGATTTCCTCAGAATCTGTTGTTATGTCCCCCTTTTCATTTCTGATTTTGTTAATTTGCGTGTTCACTCTCTGCTGTTTGGTAAGTTTGGACAAAGGTTTGTCTATCTTGTTGATTTTCTCAAAGAACCAATTCTCCGTTGCATTGATTCTTTGTATTGTTTTCCTGGTTTCTACTTTATTGATTTCAGCCCTCAATTTGATTATTTCCTGGCGTCTACTCCTCCTGGGGGAGTTTGCTTCTTTGTGTTCTAGAGCTTTCAGCTGTGATGTTAATTCTCTGGTATAACTGTTCTCCTGTTTCTTCATGTGAGCACTTAGTGCTATGAACTTCCCCCGTAGCACTGCTTTCAAAGTGTCCCATAGGTTTGGGTATGTTGTGTCTTCATTCTCATTGAATTCGAGGAAGTCTTTAATTTCTTTTTTTTATTTCCTCTTTGACCCAGGGATGGTGCAGTTGAGCATTATTCAATTTCCATGAGTTTGTAGGTTTTCTGCAATTTGTGTTGTTGTTTTTCTGGTTGTAGTTAGCTTCCTTGGGTTGGAGTTTTCCTTCCAAAATTTTCTGTAGGGCCTCTATCATTTTCATGAAGGTGTTTTTAAGGTCATTCTGTTCTGCTTCAATTGCATTGAAATGTTGGTATCTTGCTGGTTTGCAGTCTCTAGAATCTGGCTGTGTCATATTTGTTTTTCTGTTGCTGAGTGTGTTTTTGTATTGTCTCTTTCCCATCTCTTCTTCTAGTGGGTGCAGAAATAGCCCCTTACTTGTCTGGTGGTTAGGGGCCCAGAGTTCCCTTTCGGTGGGTGCTAGCAAGTCCAATAATCTGGTAGTTCTTATATTCCTTGTCCTGGTTCTGGTCCCGTGGGTGGAGAAGAATCCCAGGAATCTGGGGTGCTTAGCCTCCCACCTTGTCACCTGGTCCCTTTGTTGGAAGAGAAGAATTGGGATCTGGGGTGCTCCTGCCGGGATGGGAAGCTCTGTGGCTATCCCTGGTCACTGGAAGGCAAGCCCTAGATGTGCAGGGCCTTGCTTACCTGGATCTGCTGGTTTCCTGGTCTCCTTGGTGGGAGAGAAGACCTGGAATTTGGGGTGCTTGGCTCCTGCTGGAATCGGAAGCTCTGTGCAGTTCCCAGGCAATCCCCAGGCACTGGAAAGCAGACTCAGATGCAGGGCCTGTTTTACCTGGTCCTGCCAGAGCAGCTGGTCCCCTGGTCTCCCTGGATGTTGCAACATGACATTTGTGCAGTAGCTATAAATTTCTTTCTTTGAAATGTTAAGGAAACCATGCATCATTCTCTTTGACAAGTTGAAGTTATTTAAATATTATTCTTGAGACACTCTGCTAGAAATTTAAAGAGATCTTTAATTTTTTTTCTAATAGCAAGCGTTAAGTATTTCAGGAAACATACAATATCTTGCTGGCTCCTCATCTTGTAAGTAAGCAGCATCCCTACTACTTTCATCTATTAAAAAAAGTTCTGTGGGTCTTTCGTAGTATAAATCATTGCATTTTGCCATCAATTTAGCTAATTAATTTATGACTTTAAGCCAAGCAGAGATAGCTCATTGTTTATCCCACATCTATTTTCTTTTCTCCCAGCTGGGGGAAGCAATATAATTGGAGAATGTCACCAGTGGCACCAGTGATTCAGCATTTACCCTGTCTTTACCAGATGCCTGGAGTACAGTCATGACACCTGCAGTTCCTAGCCCTAATGCTAGTCCTATCTCCTAATACAAGGAACTTTAAAGACAGACACCAGAGCTAAATGCTAATGGGTATGAAATGAGGCAACATGGATCTTGGTGAAAACTCTTTTTATATGAGGGGAAAATAAATCTATACAACTATAAGCCATTCCTATGCCACACTTCCTGTTCTGTGTAATAGCACATAAAAGAAATTTTTATACTTAATTCACCATACTAAACAAAATAAGCCCAGCTCAGACTAACAACAAGTTTCCTCTTATTGTAGACCTAGAATTTACAACATACACATACGTGAAGGCAGAAGGGAGAGGACAGAGGCTGCCAGTAAGGGCTTGGGGTCAGGAAAGAGAGAGAGCACGGGGCCTCAAAAGGACAAAAATTAAATGAAATATGCAAAAGAAATCACCTTCATGAAACCTAGCATTATGTACAATGAATGAATCTCAGTAAATACATAAGTAAATTAATCTACTATGAAATGATATGTCAAGTATGGCATACTTATTTTTTTAATGGTGAAAGAAATGGGAATGAGTGGCTAAATGAAATTGTGTAAAAAGTGGGAAAAAGTTTCATTGGGACTCAATGGCACAAAAGAACACGCTAGAAAACTCTGCTGCTTCGCTGGTTTGGGCTGAACCAAGAAACAGGTCCTAGACTCCATCATGCACCTTCTGTGACAGAACCAAAAGTGATTACAAACTTTTCAGAAATTGCAGACAAAGTCTAGAGAAGAGGTCGCCTCCCCAGAGAGTACTAAGAAAACATTTATATTAACCAATACTTATTTTTTAAAAAAACTTCAACTGTGAAACCAACAACATGGCATGTCATCAAGTTTGCCCTCTTACCCTTTTAAAGTACATAGTTCAGTGGTGTGAGACGTATTCATGACATTGTGCAAGTCTCTAGAGAGTCTCATCGTGCACAATTAATGTGATGGCCACAGGCTGGCAAAGTGTCCTGCTCCCTTCCCCAGTCTGCGCCATTTTCATTTTTTTCTGTCAATTCCCTTTCTTATTTGAGTGGAATGATACACTTTTTGTCTTTTTGTGACTGGATTATTTAACTTAGCATGGCTTTCTCAGTATTATCCTGTTTTACAATGTAATATGTAATATGAGGGTTTTTTCTTTTTAAAACCTGGTATAATATCTGATTATCTGTATATACCAAAACGTATTTATTCATTCATCTACTCATGAGTAAATGCAGGTGCTTCAACCTTTGGCTGTTTTGGGTTTTATGCATATGGCTACAAGGACTCCCTGAGATTCTGCTTTCGGTAGGTATATTTCCACAAGTGGGCTGGTTGGGTTGTATGGCTAATCCTACTTTGAGATTTTTCAGGGAAGCTCCATGCCCTTTCCATAGCAGCTGTACTGTTTTACATTCTCACCAACTCTGGCCAGAGGCTTTCTTTTCTCCACATCTTCTCTAACAGTTAATATATTTTTTGTCGTTTTGATAGTAGATATTCTAACAGATGCAAGGTGATAGGTCACTGTGATGTCAACATGGTAGTTAGTGAGATTTACAGCACTGAAATCAATAACTAAGATGCTGATGTAATCAGTTTATTTTAAAAATAGTAGTTTTGGATCACCATTTGAGGATGTTTGGTCCAGTATCCGTTGTTCCCGTTGATTTGGGTCTGTAGTGGGAGATCACAGTGATCATATGTGGTGAAGCAAAGCCACTACGTTCATGAACACTCTAAAAGAAAGATGAAAGGGCTGGAGTCCTACTATCTTGTTTGGGGGTATGCTCCCAGATGGCTTTAGGAGTCCTTCAAAGCCCTACTTCTTAATGATGGTACTGTTTTTCAACAGTGACAAGATGGAGAGAGTCACATAGGGAGTCAAGGAAATCTCAGGCTCCAAATTACAGCTGCATGCATTTCTGTAGTACATGCATTGCCCTTTTAAAATAAAGTTTGTAAAGTGTCTGTTTGTTCTTAAGTTATAAATTTGAGGTACATAAACTATATGTAGAATGCTTGCCCACCATGTCCTGGGTCCAACTTCATTCTCTTGCATGTCACTGTTCATTTCTCTAATATCCTTGGAAAGACTCTCCTTTTTGCCCCCATGCTGTCTTAGTTCCCTTGTCAAGATCATTTGATGATATTTGCTGTGCCATCTATCCCATTCCTTGGTCCGTACTTCTGGCTTCACAGCAGTACCAAACTGTTTGATTACTATAGCTTTGTAATAAATTTCAAAACGAGGAAATGCAGGCTCTCCTACTTGTTTTTTCTTCTCCAAAATGCTATTAGTTAATTGGGATGTTTCAAGATTCCCCCAAAATTTTAGAGTTCTTAAAAATACTTCCACCAAAAAGTTGCTAATGGGATTTCCATAGGGATTGAGTTGAATTTACACATCACCCTAGGTGGCTGGAGGTTGTGTTAGCTCAAATGTGAAAAGATGGTGGTTTGACATATGATCATTTCAGTGGAGATTCATATCTTCCTTGGATGTGCTATATGCATAAGTAAGGCAGGTATGGTAGTTTAAATGTAACTGACCCCCATAAACTCATAAGGAGTAGCACTATCAGGAGGTGTGACTTTGTTGGAGTAGGTATGGCCTTGTTGGAGGAATACTTTATATTCCTTTCTTTTGGGAGAAACTGGGATATCAGTTTGCCTTTTTTTGTTTTTTTACAATTGTAAGGGGAGAAAAATTTTGATAGTTAATTTTACTCCAATTCAGGAATTTTTGCAATGGTTTCAAGTAATTATAACAATCAAACAGGAAAAAACTGGCATCTGTTGACATTTTGATTAATTGTGTTCCCAAATTTTGCTGTCATTTATTTATGTGTATATGTGTCTCTGTGAGTGTAGAGCCGCGCGCACGCACACATAAACACACACACACACCTACACACACACACACACACACACACACACCTTGGGCTAGTGAGCAGAAGAGATGATTGGTTCACTAGGTAAAACTGACTACTGCCATGCCTGATGATCTGAGTTCAATCCAATACCCACACAGTGGAAGGGAGAGCTAATTTCCACATGATGTCTTCTGACCTCCACATGTTTACTTTGGCATATGCTACATCCCTCCATACAAAATAAAATGTAAAAATCTAATAAAAAGTTAGAAATTAAATTAAATATTATTTTCAGTTTCCCCTTAAGGTTTAATTTCAAACACAAATGAAATTTCCAAGAATAGTGCAAAGAACGTGTTAAAGTTCTGTTATAATTTTCCTCCTCTCATTATCACTTATCTTTTCCTTGAGCCATTTGAAGGTAGACTTTGTGCATTATCCTTGTAATTTTCAATATTTCTTCATAGAATTTCTCCTACATACAAGAGAATTCTTTTGCACAAGCACAGTTCTCCTGTTTAGGAACTTTGACTGGAATGTGTGGTGGAGGTATAATTTCAGTAAAGATTCCTGTTTCTGTCACTTGTCCCCTGACTTTTGTGGCCCTTCTCTGATCCTTTACAAGGAGCCATCTTTTCCTCTGCCCAGTTCTGCTTTGTCTTCTGTGACTCTGACATCCTTTTGGGATAGAGGATTTTCGTGCCTTATTTGCCTCTTGTGTTACAGCAGGATTAGATCTGAGTGTGTCTCACTAGCTAGCCAGCTGTACAAAGGTCTTGGAGTGCTGCAGCAGGGCCACCTGTTCCTCATCAGAAAAGCTGATGTTGGTCACCCAATCTCTTAGATTGTTGATGGGTTTTTTTCTTTTTCTTTTTCTGCCCTCGGAACCCATAAGCCATCTCTGTGAAAACATTATAGACTAAAAATATATGGTTTTCATCAAATTCCAATATGAATAGATTTAGCACCTACTGGAGATTCTTGCCTGAAGTTCTAATGCTGGTGGGGAATGGAGGGATGTTTAATGTATGCTCCATTCACATTCATAAGCATAATCTGTGCCACCAAAATACTTATTATCGGTATAGGCATGGGATTCCTATTTTATTGACTGTGCTATAATCTGTCATTATACAGTTGTCCTACATACAGCCAATGGGAGCCTCTGCAATGTGAACTCCTATGGTTTTGTTTTTCTTTGGATTTTAGATTTATTTTACAGTAAAATTACAAAACACAATCAATTATTTTTGCATGCCTTGCACTTATTCTGCCCAAGTATTAACGTTTTGTATAACTATAACTCACTTGTAACAACTGAAAGCCAATATTGGCCTTGCTGTTAACTGCACTTTATTCTTTGAGTCTCATGAGCTTCCTCCATTTCCCTTTTTGTGTTTCAGGATCATGTTCAGGGTGACACATTATATTTAACTGTTTTGGCTCCTTACACTATTGGGACAAGTCTCAGACATTTCTCATTTTGGAGAGTATTATCCTGCGTCCTTTTGACATGCCGATGTCTTCATTCACCAAATTCTTGAATTCTATCTTGCTTTCTGGCACAAGATGATTCCTAATTCTTTTGTTACAATTTCTCTTTAATTCTGGAACTTGTCATTTCTGCAAGAAGTTCATGTTCCCTTTATAGAAAGTGGTATTTATGAAGAGGATATAGCTAAGAAGTAAAGCCCTTGCCTAGCACGCACAAGGCCCTGTGTTCCATTCTAAGCACCATAAACAAACAGAAGAATGAACAGAATTGTATTTAGATTGTTATATAAGGACACTAAACAGTGTTGCCAATACTAGGCAATCAAGAGTCACTGATTATCGGCATATTAGATTTATAAAGTATATGTTACATGTTGATAGACACACACACACACACACACACACACACACACACACACATACGTTCACGTGGATACCTATACATTCTGCCCAACCCCTTGTCTACCTCCCTTCAACACTACAGTGTCCTTCTGTCATGATCATCAGCACTTCTTGCCATTTGCTCCATTTTATAGTATGCATAAATTAATTTAAGAATTTCTAGATCAATAGCACACACACGCTCCAAAGAAGTGTAGCTCTGTTTACATGATCCTCTTTTCTTAGTCAGTGGTATACAGCCATACAAGAAATTCAATTCATTCTTTAATTAGTTCTTTCTCCCTTCAATATATTTATGACATTAATTTGAATTAAAAGTACATTTATTGTCTATTTCTTACATGTAGCTTGGTTTTTTTTAAACCTTAACTCTGTATAATTGATAAGTCAATTAAATTTTTACTTTACAGAACATGGGGTGGCTTGTTTCCTTGTAAAAAGTAAGTAACAGATGTTTTGGATTTCTATGGACCACACAATCTCTGTTGCTATGACTGAGCTTTAGGGTTTGGCATGAGAGTACTTATAGATTGTACCTAAATAAATGAGAGTGGCTGAATTACACTAAACCTTTACATATAAAAATAGGTAATAGGCTCTATTATGTCCATGACCGCTACTTTAGAGCACTAAAATGCTTCCCAAATATTTTTGGAAAAGCTATTTTTAGAATAACGTTACCCTTTGACTTATGGTATTTTCCAGAGATGCTCACACCTTCAATCTCACATGCTGCTTTGAATGGCACATTGCGACTCCTTCAGCATAAATACTCTTAAATCTGTGTTGCCTCTGTGACTTTACAAACCAATGCAATATTTGAAAGTGGACATGACAGTTTGGGTATCTCATTTCCTGTCTCTTAAAATATCCATTCTGAGAGAAGCAGCTACATTCAAATCATACCTTGAGACCTTCATGTTTTGAAGAAGTCCAAATTACATGAAGAGTCAGTAACATCTCTAGTTATCCACTTACTATCCGTGTGCCTCCGGATATCAGACATGTGAGTGCAGAGACCTTCTTAACACACCCCTCTCATAGCTACCAGGCATAATGCCTACAGTGAGTTGTCTAGCCTTCTGGCCATTCAAACAATCCCAGATGAGGTTGTAGATGCTGAACAGATGAATTTTTAACCACTGTGAGAATTCTTGACCTTATCATATCATATATCTCCACTAATTTGGGAGCGCCTCTCAGTAGTGTGTGGATTAAGGATGTCTCACAAAATGTATTAAAAACCTTTAAGAGCTATAACCCCCTAGGAGTTTATAGGTCATGTAGGAATGTCCTTCTAAAGGAACTGTGGAGCATTGTACTCACCTGGTCATATCTTTGTATTTTCCCATCAGGTAAACAAGGTTTCTCTGCCACATGGCTTCAGATTCTTCATTGTAATTATTTTTAAAAAGTTACCATTTATTAAGTATAGTTTCTAAGAAGACTATCAAGAATTGTCTGAGATGGCTATTAAAATATCCCTGTCTTTGAAACATGCATGTACTCTCTCATATATGAATTTTAGACATATCTGGGGAGTGCCAGCCTACAATCCCATGGCTAGAGAGTCTGGGAAACAGAACCTTCATTCAATGGCTGATGGAAGCAGAGGCAAACTCCCACGGCTAAGCACTGAGCTGAACTCAAGAAATCCAGTGACAGAAAGGGAGGACTAATGACCAAAGGGGTTAAGACTGGGCTGGTTTAACCCCAGAAACAGCTGACCTGACAAGGGTTAACTCTTGAATCCCAGGCTGATGCCTGGTAATCCAACATGGGACTGATCAAGACCCCCTGAATGTGGGTGTCAGTGAGGAGGCCTAGGTAATCTATTGACCCTTGGGTAGTAGATCAGTATTCATCCCGAGTATACACATGGACCTTGGACTCCCATCCAACAATGTGAGAAGAACTCTAACGCTGAACTCTTGGGGGGAGGGTCTAGGCCCTGCCCTGGATGAAATGACAGTCTATGGACACCCCCATGGAGGGCCTCACCCTTCCTGGGGAAATGAGGGGATAATGGGGGAGTTGGGGGGAGGGTACAGGAGGAGGAGAGGGAAAGGGTGAGGGACCTGGAACTGACTTGTGAATCAACCATGTTTCTAATCTAAATTTAAACTTAAATATAAAAAATTTTAATAATAAAAAAAGAAATAAGGCACAAATGGAAAACACTTTGCCACCTAGAAGAAAGGACATCCATACTATACAGTTATATGCAAATCACGAAGTACATGAATGAGGAACAAAAAAAAAAGGAACAAATTTTAAAAAGTATCCCTCTCTTTTTTAGTTACTTATCTATTCATATGCACAGATGAAATATATGTTCTTCATATATTCCAACTAATACATACAAGTATTATGCTAATTAATGGGGTAATACATTACATTTCAATACATCTATAAAACCTACAATGTTTAAATCATATTAAATATATTTAGCTCCTTGAATTCTACAGGGTATAAATGGTTGATAAGTCAACTTATCACAGAGACACTTGAACAATCTTGCTCACTGCATCAATAGTAACAATAATTAGATTATGGAACCAACATAGGTACCCAACAACGGAGAAATGGATAAAGAAAATGTGACATATAAATATGACAGACTTTTCTTTTAGCTATAATGAAGTTATATTCTTTTCATGACAATTTACACAACTAGTAATATTATATTAATTATATTAAGTGACTTGAGCCAGTTTCAGAGAGAAAATGCTATTTTCTCTCATTTGTGGTTCTTAGATGTTTATATAGTTACATAAAATCACACACACACACATATATATTTGTCTACAGACACACATATATGACATGAAAGTAGAAGTTAATAGTCTAGAGAAACAAAGGAAACTAACTGGAGGGAAAGAGATGAAAAGGGTGAGAGGAGAAAGGTATAGGAAAAATATTCTCAGTGTACAACATGTACTTGTAGGAAAAATTCTCATGTAAAGCAGTGCCATATATACATGATGAAAGAATTAAATTTGTATTCAGTTTTTAAAATTATGTTTACATACATGTTTTAAGATGCCTCTCAGTAGTTTTCCATATGACTGTTTAAAAATATATCCAGCTGGTATTCACATGGGAATTTCATCTCTATTATTATGTGTACTGTCTAAGGAGAAAAGTAATCACCAATATTAGCCAGTTCAACCTTGAGAGCTATATCAATGTCTGGGCTGTCAAGACATGCCTGCTGATGCAATAGTGGCACCCACCCTTGCCATGTTAATTGACTCAGTACTACATATTTTATGCCCCTGAGGACTGGCAAATTTTAGGATTAGCTAAATCCATGTGGCAAATAAATCAAGAAGGTGTTTTTGAAGCATTACCAATAGTGACACCTGGAACATGGTCAAAATTAGAATAATGCTAAGAAAGTTCATAATTTCAAGCAAAATGCAGAGGTTTGAGGACATAGTTCATGATTTAGTGTCTGAAAGATGTTGATTTAATTTGGATCTTGATTTTCCCCCAAAGGCCCTTTATATTAGTCCCTAGGGTGGTACAGTTAGAAGCTGTACCTAGAGACTGAACATACCCTCAGTGGGAACAGAAAGCATCCAGTCTCTCCCACTTGCTTACTTTTACTTGCTGGCCATGAAGGACATGAAGGACATAGTTTAATCCCAAAGGGTGATGTAGCTTCATACCACATTCCTCAAAATCAATGGAATCAATGACCTATTGGCTTTAAAAGACAGGAGCTTAAATAAGCTATGTATAAGCTAATCATACTAGGTATTTATGCATGTGTATGCGTACATGCTCATTGTGTGTGTGTGTCTGTGTGTGTGTGTGTGTTTATACATACCACATGGGGAGTCTAGAAACAGATATTAAGTCTCTCTTAACCACTCCTCATTTTATTTTATTTTTTTGAGGTAAGTGACCATAGCTCCTCTTATAAAGGGAAGTATTTAACTGGTAAATTGCTTACAGTTTCAGGTCTTAATCCATTATCAATATGGCAGGGGAGCATGGTTGGCACACAGGCAGACATAGTGCTTGAGAAGTAGCTGAGAGTTCAACATTTGGATCTGCAGGCAGCAGGAAGGGAGCAATGCTGTCCTTGTCTTGGGCTTTTTGAAACTTCAGTCTATCCCCAGTGACACACTTCCTCCAACAAGACCACACCCACTCCAATAAAGCCACACTTCTCAACCCCTCCCAAGGAGTATCACTCCCTGATGTATAAGATTTCAATATATGAACCCAGGAGTGGGAATTCTTACTTAAACCACAACATTCAACTCCCTGCACCTCATGGGCTTCTAGACATATCTTGATGCAAAAATGCATTCAACCGAACTTCAAAATCTCTATAATCTATAGCAGTATTAACACCACTTAAAGACCAAAGTTAAAAGTCTTTTATGAGAATCATAGCAACATTTAAACTGTAACCCAGGACAAAAATCAAAATCAAAATGAAAAAGCAGATCACATACTTCTTACATATAATTGCAGAATATACATTACCATTCAAAAAGGGAGAAAGGGAGCATAATGGGGAAATAGTGGACCAAAGCAAGATTAGAAACCAGCTGAGAAAATCCCAATCTCCATGTCCAATGTCATAGAACTCTTCATAACTCCAACTTCTTTTACCATTGTTGACTACAACACACTTCTTTTTCTTGGGATGTTTCCTTTCCCTGTTGGCAGCTATTTGTGGTGTCCACACCACCAAGTCCGAGGTATCGGAAAATGAAAGACACGACATCCAACTGTTTAATGCATCTGCCTCCCTTATTGTCAGGAGAATGCGAGTGTGTATGTGGCACGTCTGTATGTCTGTCTGTGTGTCTGCCTGTGTTTTCATTGTGCTAGATATTGATGTCAGGTGGGCAAGGTTGGGGCTGTAAGCCAGGACTAGAGAACAGGATGCACTTGTGGCTATCAACTGACAAGCAATGCACAGAAATCCATGGGGGCTGGGACCCAACAGCTTTTCTTGGCAGGTATCCCTCAATTCTGGCATCTCCAACATCATGGGTTCTCAGACACAATCCAGGTTTCACTTACACAGCTTCATTCAGTGGTCTCTCTGGGCTTCCATACAGGGACATATCTGACACATGCCTGTGTTGGGGAAGTCCTGTGTATATGTCAATAAAGCACTGTTGGCAAATAGGGAATCAAGCTAGGTGGGACTAGGAGTCCAGGAGGACTCTGGGAAGGAGAAACACAGGAAGTCAAGATGTAACGCCATGGGATAAGAAGCCCAGAAACTACTCAGGTAAGAGAAATACTTAGATTAGCAATTATGGGGTAATTACTTAAGTCAGAGGTAGCCAATAAGAAACAAGCCAGGCCAACAGCTTCATAATTAATATAGCCTCCTGTGTGTTTATTTGGGACTGATGTGGCTCTGGAACCAGGCTAGTGGGAAGGCTTCTCTTTACGTGGATGAATTTCCACGTAGAACGACAAAAGATTTAAGGGAATTTTAGAAACAAAAGAATGGAGAAAAGCATTTTTCTCAGGTGTGCTCTATTTTGCTAGCAACAAGCAAAGACTCACGCAGCTTGCTTAAGGGTGCCTTCCTGACTCAGCATAAAAAACAACAACAACAACAACAAAAAACAAGGTTCTTTTAAGAAGCTCTGCTAACGATTGAAAGGTGTGTACGTACAGCTGGAAGTGGCAGTGACCCCATCTCTAGGCCAGCAGCTTTTGCTAGATGGACTGGGGTGGTAAGCTGGAATCACGCTTACGCCCGCCATCTTGGAAAAACTGCAGTTTAAACAGCCGCGGTTTTAACAGATAAGACACGTGGCCAGAAAATAAAAGATTTACAGTAAAGTCAGACTTGGATGAAGAAAATTTTCTAAATGTTTACAGTGTGTTTAAAAATATACGTAAGATTGAGAGAGAAAAAGAAATGGCATAGTGGTAAATAAATAGAGAAGCTGGCTGTGGTGGCACAAGCCCGTAGGATTTGCTGCACAGGCAGAGGCACCCAGATTTCCAAAGAGAAACCCTGTCTCAGAGAAATAAATAAAGAAATAAAAGTAAAAGAAATAGAATAATAATAGATAAGTAAATATGCCACGTAAGGATGGAAAATACACAGAGAGTCTGGATACTGTATGCTATTGTGTTTTTCAGTTTTTTGGTTGCTCAGGAAGGAACAACTGCTAAAGTACACTTGATTATAAATGCTGCTGAATTAATTCAACTAACATCTTTCAAAAATGCCTTGACTTCAAAATTTAAGTATAAGGATACTTTGGAAAGGAGTTATTGTTTATGTTTCTACAGAAAATGAAAAGCTGAGGATTCCTTCCAGGCTTCTGTGGTTTGATGAACCAAGACCCCCAGAAGCAGTGGGCCAGGTGATACAACAATTGAAACAGCTAAGATGATACAGGTTTACAAACCACAAAAATAAGGACTTATACAGGTTTCTGAGTTTTGTCATGATCCCCATGGTATGAACAGCACCCTCTTCCAGCACGAAGTAGTTTGGAATGAGAGACATCCTAATTCCCATCTTGTTTATAAATCTTTGTTTTCATTTAAATGGGATTGTTTATAATTGGTTAATGATCACAACCAATCTCTTTTTAAAGGAAAAAGGGGATTATGGTATGGAAATGAATACTTTGTATTGGTATGGTTTTTCATTTATTGAGACAAATTCAAGGTCAATTTTGTGATGTGTATATTTTTCCTCTTGATTAAGTATTGTGCTTATACTGATCTTTTAAAAAATAATGCATAATTAAATACAGATTATAGATAGTTACTTATAATAGTCAGAACTTATAGTTAGGTAAGTTAGGTTTTCTAGATATACAGAAATATATTTAAGATAGTCTTCAAACCTTTCAAAGACCTTCAGAAAATGGCATTTAGAATGGTTTAGGGTTTTTCTTGAAAATGAGAAATGTCTACTCCTGGCAGCACCAATTACATCTGAGAGAAAGATGGGCATCAAAGGGACTCGTTATGGTGTTTGCTTTCAACGTGGCAAGACTAGCCATTTGGGCAAGAAACTGCTCTTGCCTAGACTGCTTGACTGCTGCTATATAAGCTGGACATGCAGGACCCACAGGAAAGTGACTGCTGAACTCAAACAGTCCTACAGGGTTCCTGCTTCATGGAAGAGTCTACGAGACTTTCTGCAGGACAAAGAAAAATGACTGACAGACTGCCAATGCAGATGGATAGTTTAAAATTTCCTGCTTTGCTGAGAAGTCTTCCAGACACATTGTGGCCCATGGGCTGAAGATGGATGCCACAACATTACAGAGGAACTTCGGATGACTGTCCAGACAGTAAGATGTCTCTGTCAATTCTAGTGTTTATATATTATCCTTCTGTGGTCTTTGATGGAGTTGAAGACAGATAGTTACAATTATAGTTTTCCTTAGTTATGATAAAAGATAAGCTACATATAGGACTTTGGACTCACAAGGATGGGATGGATGATATTTTCTTTAAATCTTGCTAAATGTTGATAGACTAAATATTGTAACTGTGTTCTTACTTGATAACTGTTCTGTTATATATAATTTGACTATGTTAAAGTTAAGACCTTTCTTTTTGTTTAGACAGAAAAGAGGAGATGTTGGTGGAAGTCCTGTGTATATGTCAATAAAGCACTGTTGGTCAATAGGGAAGCAAGATAAGTGGGACTAGGAGTCCAGGAGGACTCTGGGAAGGAGAAACACAGGAAGTCAAGATGTAACACCATGGGATAAGAAGCCCAGAAACTACTCCGGTAAGAGAAATACTTAGATTAGCAATTATGGGATAAATATTTAATCAGAGGTAGCCAATAAGAAACAAGCCAGGCCAACAGCTTCATAATTAATATAGCCTCCTGTGTGTTTATTTGGGACTGATGTGGCTCTGGAACCAGGCTGGCGGGAAGGCTTCTCTTTACATGCCTGACCTCAGTGGCTTTTCCTAATCATGAAGGGAGATTCCATCACCCCTTTATTGTATCCTTGACTCTAAAGCCAGGACCATATGGCCAAACCTCCAAGTTCTACTGCTTGTTCAGGCTAGAACTTGGCTTCCTTATTCAAATATATTTTCAGCATCTTTCTGTTTTCCAAGGCTTTTCTTTAATTTTTATTTTTATCTCTTTGAACACAGGACTTAGCATTATTAAATGTGGTACTCATTTTCTTTCCAAACTCTAAGTTTGGTATTTTTTCTTGCTCAACTTGCCCCTTTCCATTATATATCTGTGTATGAGTGTCCACTAATAACCACATAACATAGTCAATACCAGGCTATTTTGAAATCTCCTCTGCTGATGCCATTAATTAAAAACTCTTCAACTTAGCCTCAGGCAGACTTTTAGGACAAGGACAAAAGCAGCCATATTTTTGCCAAAAATGACAAGAATGGTATCTAGGCTACTTACTAATATTCTTCCCTTCTGAAACTTCCTGAGAGGGGCTAAAGTCCTAAAGTCCACATCACCCTCAGCACCACTGTCATCCATGCTTCTACTATGATGGCCTATTAAACCCTACTTAAAGCATTTCAGTGCTTAAAAATTTTAAAGTGCTTTCATCATCCAAAGTTCCAAAGTCCACATTCCACCAACAAGCATCACATCAACACCCAACTCTTGGTACGAACTTCTGTTTTAGTCAGTATTCTATTGTTGTGAAGAGACAACATAACCTTGTCAGTTCTTCCAAAAGAAAGCATTTAATTGTTCAAGCGCTTACAGTTTCAGATGTTTAGTCCAATATCATCATGGTAGGTGAGCATGCCATCCACGCAGGCAGATATAGTGCTGGAGAAGTATCTGATAATTCTACATCTGAATTTGTAGGCAACAAGAAGAAAACAACAATGAGCCCTCCCTCAGTGACATACTTCCTCCAGCAAGGCTGTACTTCCCAATGCCTCCCAAGTAGTATCACTCCCTAATGAATAAGCATTCAAATATATGAGTCTGGGTGGTCATTTACACCACCATAATATGTATCTCACTGAACTTGGAATTTGGTAGGCAGTTTAAACATCAAGTCCCCTGCTATTAGGGTGTATATGCAAGTTATCATTCAAGGCTTTGCTTATTACTTTTTCTTTCTTTTTAAACTTTGCATAGGTGCTAGAAATTAAACTGAGGTCTCAGGCTTTCCTAGAAGGCGTTTTACTGACTAATTCATCTCTCCTTTGATACTGTGAGTATTTGTTAGAGTGATGGAAGCTGATACCAAGCACTACCAGGATGTATATGAGGATGAAGTTGCCCATGGAATGCAATAAGCAAGGTGCATAATTCTATTGTAGCTTAGATTTTCTTACAATATCGATGCTAAAACCAAAGAGTTCAAGCTCTTTTTTAAATATTATTATTATTATTTATTTAGGTTACAAACAATCTTGTTTCACATATCAATCCCAGCTCCCTCTCCCTCCTCTCTTCCCATGCCCTCCCCACCAGGTCCTCCAGTCCCCCACCCAGTCTCCACTCCAATCCCCAGGGAGGGTGAGGCCTTCCATGGTGGATCTCCAGTAGCTGTCATTTCATCCAGGGCAGGGCCTAGGCCCTCCTCCAAGAATCCCGGCTGAGAGAGCCTCCCATATTGTGGAATGGGCACTCAAAGTCTATTTGTAAGCCAGAGATAAATACTACCCAAGGCCCCATAGATAACCTAGGCCTCCTCACTGACACCCATGTTCAGGGGTCTGGGTCAGTCGCATGCTTTCCACAGAGCCATCAATCTGGAGTCCAAGATCTCCGCCTTGTTCAGGTCAACTGTTTCTGTGAGTTAAACCAGCCCAGTCTTAACTCCTTGCCCATCAGTTCTCTCTTTCTGACACTGGATTCCAGGAGTTCAGTTCAGTGTTTTTCTGTGGGTATCTGCCTTTGCTTTCATTAGTTGCTGGATGAAGGTTCTGTTCTTCTCCATGTTACTTAATAAAAAGGAAATACTGAGTTCATACAGTTCACAAAAAAATCAAATCACTTGAAATTTTTATTACAGCTCTATATTTCAACTCATTGGATACTTTTTGATGTTTAATATACTTCATTTCAAGGTTTCCAATTAATAACATCACTTAAATACTATGTATAAGTGATTGTTTCGATGATCATTATAATCAAAAGTCTTATAATGGTTATTATAGTAACAAGTTAATAGTGGTAACCATGGCCCTAAAATAACAAGGTAGCAACAAAATGTGTGCTTCCCAGTCAATCCCTAAAAACATGAAAAATTTACAATGGAAATTTATACAGAAATTTAAGGTTAAAAGGTAACAACAAATACGTAACAACTTCCCATGTGCCTAACACCCCTCCAAGCAGTGGGAATACACTGAGAGATTTTGAAAAGACCATTCAGCAAAAGAATTAATGTTCAGTTTTAAAACTGACAAAATATAGCCAAGTTATCCAATAAAGAAAGGCTCTACTCATAAGTAGGCAGAAGCTCTGAGAATAACCACAAGTTGTGGACCAGACATGTCCAGGAATATTTACAGAATGTTTCTAAGTAGGAAGTGAGACAGAAAGGCAAACAACTCAATATTGCATAAGCAGTGCTGTATAAGATTATATGACATAACTGAATGAGTGGATAACCCCACATGGGGTGGTAGTAATGGCTTCAAAGAAGCAGTGACATTTGAAAGGACAGGGAATACATAGGTTTTCTTAGGTCCCTTGAGTTTATATGAAGACCTTAAGGAAACAGAAACACTTGAGGATGTTCCTTTGAAATAGAAACAAGTGTTTGAAAACCAATTTCCTCTGCAACACATGTCCAAATTAAAGGGTGCTTTCCATTTTTTTTAAGACAAGCTGGTCTGACACATTCTTTGTGTGAGCAAAGGCACCCATGCAATGTTGATAGTTCATGCTAATCAGCTCATCTCCACCATTCTATAACCTTCTACTCCCACCAATGAAACTATGCACTTATCTAACTCAATTTCATTGATGCTTAAATTCTATATGACAGTTGTATTTATCAAATTCTGCAATTTGAAAAATATTTTATTTTGTAACTGGCCTGGAGGAAGAATAATTAATGTGTGTTAGTTACTTTTCTATTGCTGTGACAAAACATCGTGATAAAGGCAACTTGTAAAACAAAGTCTATTTCACTTCCAAACCTGGACTATGGTAACTATGAACAATTAGTCTGGGAAAGCACATGCACGTTTCTGTTGGTGAATTAAATGAATGACTGGGAAATCTTTGGAATTTCAGTGTTGAGGTCTGTCAGATGCACTAACCTATGGGTAGAGGGGTATGAATTTAAAGGGAGGTTTGATAATGTATCCATTTAGCAAAATAATAATAGTTGGTTCACACCTGGGCCCTGTAAATTCCCAAACTTTGGATTCTTGGCCAGATTTCCAGTTCATTTCCTCCTGCGGAGCAGTTTTAATCCAGCCAGAAATTAGTTGGTCACTCCCATAGCATTCGTGCTTCTATTGCATCCCTGGGCAAATTTGCCATGTCAGCCATCATTACAGTTTATGGAACTCACATCTGGATTGCTGATTGCTATTTCCCCTCTCCAGCTTGCATAGTTCATTACTATCAAAGCTAGCCAGCAAGCAGGAAGCCACCCCACCAACAATCCTTTTCCAGTTTCCTATATCCTACAGAGAGTCTAAATTAAGCACACATAAGTAAAGATTTGGTATTAAGATCGACACACGATTAAAAATATGTGACATTCGTCTTTCTGGGTCTGAGTTACCTCAATCAGTAGGATGTTCTCCGTCTCTGTCCGTTTACCTACATATTTCTTAATTTTGTTTTTATTTACAGCTGAATAAAATTCCATTGTATATAGACATCATATTTTCATTATCTATTTATCAGCTGATGGATATGAAGTCTGTTTCCATGTCTTAGCTATTGTGAATAGAGGAAACTTCATCAGAGATGTATCGTGCAGTGGGTTGTTAACACAGAAACTCACAGCTGGTCCAAGTTCAGAGAACAAGTGACAGTGGAAGGTTCAGCTACAAAATGAACCATCCCTCCTCCCAAACTCATGGACCATCACAGAAGAGGATGCAGGAGGACCATATTGGTCCAGGGAGGACCATATTGAAATAGTCTCTTTGAGACATGACAAAATGGCTGCATTCATGAACTTATAGCAGCTGTAATTGTCTGCACAAAATCAAGCCAGTCAACAGTCTAGCATGGAGTGAGAGGTTCATGAGCCCTCCCCTCTAGATAAGAAGGCATGAATAGCTTTTTGGAGGAAGTAGTCAGTTTTCTTTAATAGTTTATCTACTCCTGATTGGTCAACTATGCTTTATTGGATGTAGAAGTATACAGGTAACACAAATTTGAGTCAGTAAGTTACAAATTAAAACAACAAACAAACATGAAGTTAGGGGATGAAGGAGGTAGGCATGGATCTGGGAAGAGTAAAGATGAAGAATTGGGGTAAGTATGATCATTTTGCTAAATGGACACACTATCAAGATATCCAAGGAGCCCCAGTGAGAGCCCATTTTCAGTGGTGTAGCAGAAACCAGTGGTCTAGAGCCACACCAATGATTCATGGCAATGAATACTTACAAGTAGAGATGAATGGACTAAAGAGTAAACTGTATGTCTCAACGGGCCATACAACAGATGATAGCTTCCATTGTCACGTCTGCTGCGCAGCCTGTGTCCGAGAACGTGCGGAGGGTGTCGGGGATTGACAACACAGAGACTCGTTCAATGATATAAAGAAAACTTTAAACAGGCTCCAAAAAGGTTCAAGAAAACCTCCTAAGAAAAGCTCCCACCAGAGAAGCTTCTGCTCTCTCCTCTACCCTGGCTGGTTCTGCTCTGACCCAGAGGTGGATGTGTGTGGGTTTTTAAGGTGCGATTAGTCTTTGGACAAGGTCGAGGTCAGGGCGGTTTCCGTGGGAAGGCCTTTCCCAGGAACTTATTGTATCGTTTTTAGTAAACATGTTTTTACTAAACATTGTCTTACAGCTGCCTACTCCCAGGCAGAAGGGGAAGTGGGTCTCTGCTCAAGGTCTGGTGTTCCCACATCCATGACAAGATGCTTCTTCTTTTCTTCTTTTGGTTTTTGTTCGGTTGGTTTTGGTTTTGGTTTTTCTTTTAAATCTAGTTTTGTTTTGTGGGGAGATTGCAAGGGTAGAGAGAGAATTCTAGGGAGCAGGGAGATAAGTGAGATCTAAATGCATGATGTGAAATCCACAAAGAATCAATAAAAGTAAAGAGAAAAATAAATAAGACAAGACTAAGGGAAATACGTAAAAATCTTATAGAATTAATAAAAGTCTATAAACTAAAAGGAGAAATATATGGAAATCATACTTGTTTTGGTTGTTACTATATCATCACCTTATGTCTTACTCCTCTTATTAACAACTTTTAGACAGTTGCCTTTGATTTGTGAATGATGCTGCTGGAGTATATGAGGACAAGGCTGGCACCATGTATATCTGCACTGTACAGGCTCAGATTCTCAACCTGGTTTTCAGATTTGTTGTTACTGTACTGAAATCTTTGAATTTGTTTTTTGTGCTTTATGTCTTTTGTGACAAGGGAGCATGCACATCAGGAAAAGAGATACATTACATGAAAGGTGTTTTCTGTAATGCCTAGCAATCTCATTCTCATAGTGTCTGTGAGACCCATGAAAATAAACCTGGTGCCTCCTGACTACCTGGAGTTAAATGAAACCAGATGTGGATACAAAGAAAGCTCATATATCCATGCAGAGTAAGAGGGGACATTGAAAAACCTAGAAATCGTGTATTGCACTCCATTGAATCAGAACTTGTATTGAATGAAAAAAGCCAGCGGCATATTTAGAAACAAAAAATTCTGCTACAGAACTCTATGGTAATCAGAATGATGATTTCTCACTCAGAAAGACCATATCTTATTGCCTAGAAATTTGTATATGTTAGGATATATATACACATATATATATTATATGTTGTATATTACATGTGTAGTATATATGTGTTATACATTCTATAGCATATAGGATATATTACATAGAGATAGTCCCTCACCTCTGGTTGTTACAGTCTTCCTGCCTCCTCTTCTGTGACAAATATACATACATACATACACATACATCATAACATATACATAGGTTAATACATACATATATATACATATATTAATGTGATAGAGAAGTTAGAGATGTTAACAAGCTAATGTTTAGGTGATAATATTACCCTGGGTTATATGACATTCATGGTGGAATTGTAAAAAACTTTATGGGTGAAAGAGAGGAAAAAGGATGAGAAAGCTGGCAGCATGAATAAGAACTGGCTAACTGTGAAGGGTAAAACAAAAAGGAAAACAAAATCCTTCACTAGAAAGTCCAGAAGGGAGACAGATCCCAAACACATCAGTCTTAGCCTGGAAGACCCATTTCAGACTTCTGACCCCTGGAACTGTTTCTTCCTCAGTTACTTTCCTCTATTAGTTAATCACTTATAGTGAAACTGATGAAATGAAGATGAAGGTAGAAAATCCCAAGTCCTTTCACTGTACTTCTTCACCACCAAAAGAGTAGGTGGTCATAGAACAAGCAAACCAAGCAGTACGATCAAAGCAGTAGAGTGTCTGGGGTGTGGCTTTGTAGTGGAGCATGCACAGAACCTTAGTTTCAACCCCCAGCATTCCATAACAGTAAACAACAACAACAGCAACAACCACAACATCAACAGCATGCTTCTGCTGTTCTGGGTAGAATGGAGGAGAAATGTTACACATGGTGTAGCTTGGAAATTGTGTGACTTTGATGATTCTGTATGTAGACAAATGCTTTTACTTTTGCATTCAAAGGCGGAATTGGAACTTATTAAAATGCCAACTTGGGCATGCTCATTCACATTTGTAATTTTAGACCTCAGAGTGCTGATGCATGGGTAATGCCTTAAGATTATTATGCGTTTTAGAGCAGCATGGGCTACAGAGTGAGACCCCTTCTCAACTACCCCTATGTTATGTATTCAAAAAAATTAATTCTAAAACTTAAACTGATTTACGTAGAATAGAAAGTAGAAAGTTAAAGAAGCTAGAGTTGAGTGTTTACAGAAGAAAGGAAAGTTTCTACATAGAGTGCCATTAGTAGAATGTCTTCTTGCCTTGTGAACAGGGTCTTCACCATCTGAATTTACACTTTGCTCTGCAATTTATGGAGCTGACCTTGACTCAGGAGTCAGTCGCAAAGCTCCTGTTGCTACAAAAATATTTTATTAAAACTCTAATAAAGAGGAAGACAATCCTAGAATCAGACACAGGTAAGTTTCATCTTTGTAACTCAGATGTGCCCAACAGGCATTTTTACTCTACGGGAAATGCACAGGACCCTACACACTTCCCTCAGTTGGCACTGAGAGTTTGATAGGTTTGTTTCTATCCTTAATAATTCCCAGTGTAGCAGTACCCATAGGGAGGACTATTCAAGGAAGACTGGCCTCAGAATCCTTGGAGTTCCTTATACATAAGAACTCTCAGAAGCCTACTAAATTAATTTCTTCTGCAAAGCAGTTACTTATTTGGGGCATTTCATTTGGGAAAAGATGCAATATTGTTTAGCTCACTTAATCAAGCAAAAATATCCATCACAAGCTTTGTGACCTCTTAAGACCCCCTCAATCTAGGTAACTCATTTGTATCTCTTTCTGAAGTCCCTAGAACCCCTGCTATACATAGGAATCACTCCCACTGACTGCTCAGCAGTTTGCCCTCTGACCTCACCAACAGCCTTTTAGAGCATGCATCTGGTTCCTCTCCTCCAGTGAACTTGAAAAGGGACTTAGACCCATCTTGATACCAGAAACCCAGAGATGTCCAGAAAAAGAAGGGAAATTTGGATTTTCAATCCATCTGGAGCCTCTCCTTAGGCTATGTGGACAGTAGGTAGCACCCAGGTGACTATTCTGTGACAAACAAGCATGCTATAAAGCAATTTAAGGTAGATTTTTAAAAAATGCTCACAAAAACAACACCTTCTACTTTTATATTGTACTTTATTCAAATAAAAAATGGTCATGCTCCCCAAACTTCAGATATCTGGCCCATGTCCTATTTGTATGAGTTATGGTTGGTTCTCCTCTTCCACCTTTACATGGGTTCCTGGTATCAAACTCAGATCATCAGGTTTACACAGCTAGCATCTTTATCCACTGAGTCATTTCATTAGACTGTCTCTGGATTACATTCACCTCCAGATGCTCCTGGCCCCCACAAAAGAGGACTCTAGCAGCTTCCACATGCCTGCCTGCAGAGCAACCTAGAGAGGGGGCTGTGGTAAACACACAGACTGGAACACTGGCAGGAGATTGGAAAGGAGTTGGGGTAGGACATGGACAAACGAAGAGATACCAACTCAAGGGGACAGCTGCATTGAGTGGGTTGAACAGTCTGTGCCTGCTGTTGTAGGAACAAAGGAGGGTCTATCTAACAGGACTAACCTGCTGACTGGAATGATATATGCATCTGTCATTTTTGTGGTTATTGATAACATGCCTTCATGGTGAGTCATAGCAATTTGTATTCATCCCAGAAATATGGAAGTAGGAAATACCTAGAACTCCCCCACAGACTTGCTAACAAAATACAACACTAAATATTTTAGACTTTCTCATTGTCAGTCTTCTTGGTTTGCCCCCAATATACGTGCATATCGATCAATTAATATTTCTAAGACCAGATTACTAACCTAAGACAATATGGTGTCTTGCTCCATCAAGAAAAGTGAGGCGTTTAATTGTCTGAACTCTACCTTTAGGAGGCAAGAGGATTAATAACATGATATAGTGAAATTATCCACAACCCTGACCAGGGTGTCCTACAAATCCAGGAAGAGATAAACTTCCATCTGGTGTAGGAACCTTAGAGAGCACCAATCTGTGAATGACCGAGGAAGCCACCACTGACACGCCGCCCAGCACCACCTTCCAGTTGTTTGTGCCATAAATGTCTGATCTGAGTCTGTCAAGCAACAAGCCATACATTTCCAGGCCAGATTAATCAATGTCATCAGAAAAGGTCACACTCTGTCATGATTTAAAGGAAGGAGAGACAACCGGAATTCATCCACACATTTCCAGACTGTGAGCATAATTTGCATCTGTAATTTTATACAGCCACTCCCAGATGAAGTGTAAAGAGCTTTCTGATTTTGTTTATCTTATCTTAGATCATGCTTTTGGTTAAATTAGCTGTGTAGAAAGCTTTCTTGACTCTTCTGGTCGGTCAACCTTATATTGGTTTACAAATGCATAGGAAACTGCTGGCATTTTACAGAGGACACTTTTCATTTCATCATTTTCCACTCCCCTCTGCATCCCACTACTCCAAATTAAAGAACTGTGGTAATTTAGGATTAAATTAAGCAGCTTCTTACAGCATTCTCAGTCCCATTTCCTGAGAAGCTCATGCACTTTAAAATAATCCCAGAAGTTAACCTATGTTGAGTGGCTAAGTAGCACCTCACTACATCTGTTTATCTTTATCATCACCCAACTTTATGAGACTGAGATTTAGCACTGTTATCATCTTGCTTCAAGACAGTAAACTGAGGTTAGCTGAATAGCCTAATGTTCCTTTCCTTCACATGTTCACATGTTTAGTCAGCTTATGGATGCGGATAAGTCTTGGTCCAGAGACTGGAACTGGAGGGTTGGAGGGGAGACAGACAGAGACAGACAGACAGACAAATAGATACACACATACACACACACACACACACACACACACACACACACAAACACAGAAATACAGAGAAAGAAAAACAGATGTAGACACAGAGAGACAGACAGACAGAGACAAATGCAGACACAGAAAGGGAGACAGAGAACATCTGTATCAACTATCTATCTATCTATCATCTATCTATCTATCTTGCTATCTACTTACACACACACACATATATACATATATATATATATATATATATACAGAGTCATATCAAGTTACTATTAACTTTCTTTCAAACTTCATTCAGCTGACTCAGGGCTCTCCCACAAACTCAGAAGTTTTCAGTACTTTCAAAGGCACTCAAACAAATATACCATTGAGAAACTTTACTTTTAATCTTACAAACATAAAATATTTTTATTACTTTTCTATATCTTTTCTCAGTCTTTGAACACATACACACATTTTATGATGTTGGAATTGTAGCAATCATAGTAGCTTTATAGTCTAGTTTTTTCAATTAATAGTATATCATAAATACTTTCCATGCTGTTACATAATATTCATAATTATTTTTAATGACTTTATAATATTCTATGCAGTTAACCTTGCAAATTGATTTAACTACCCCCTATTGTTAGATTCATATACTCATTTAAATTCTGCAGTCATAGGTGATATATCCATAAATATTTTAAAGCTTATAGTTTTATGTTCCAACTTGAATTGCTTCCATAGGATAAATTTCTGGGTTGAATAAAAATGTGTATATGTCTGTACCAATTGCTGCTGCCATGGTAATGAATGAGCATGTCATTTCCCCTCACAACCTCACCAGCAGCAGAACACACCTCATTTTAAATAGCTGGATTAATGTGGTAGCCCACAATGTTATTGGAGTGTATATTTACTGATTTTTATTCTGCTACTATGTGAAAATACAATCCATAGAAATACAACAAGTAAACAATAAACTTCCTCCATGCCATTCAGGCTTCCTCTGCTTGGAATCTGAGTGCCTAACATAGGTTGAAAAGTCCTATGTTTGATTTGAAAGAAACGTGCTGTCATTATATTTAGTGAGCCCTAACTTGGGTTCTGACTAGGTTCCTGTCTTAGTCAGTGTTCTATTGCTGTGAAAAGATACCATGACCATGGCAACTTGTATAAAAGAAAGAATTTAATTGAGACTTTTATTTTACAGGATCAGAGGTTTAGTCCATGTCGTCATGGTGAGGAGCATGGCAGTACTTGGGTGGACATGGTGCTGGAGAAGGGGTTGAGAGTTCTACATCAAGATCCACAGAAGGGGAAGAGACACTGGCCTGGTTTGGGCATTTGAAACTTCAAAGCCCACCCCCAGTGACACAAAGGCCTTTCCTCTGAAAAGGCCACACCTCCTAAGCCATTCAAATAGTGCCACCTCCTGGTGACTAAGCATTCAAATATGCAAGCCTGTGTGTGTGTGGGGGGGGTCACTCTTATTCAAATCACCATAGTTCCAAACGTGAAATGGTTTTGTTATATTCCTGTTACCATTTTGTTCTGACCTGGGCGACTTGGATCTCAATAGAAATTGCAAGTTCACCTCCATAAAAGGAAGCAGCCGGTTGGTAAGAACAGGTAGAAAGGTGAAAGTAGACACTAATTACCTAATGAGAACAGATGCAAACATAGTCCCATATCGACCCCAAAACGAAATCTACACCTTCCTCCATGAAAGGCTGTCACCAATTTTGTTTTTGGCTTGTGCCACTGAAAGACAGAATGAAAAACATCCCACTCCTTAAGACTGTACCTGTAAATAGGCTATTTTTGCTGAGAGTGAGCATTTTCCCAAACAGTTCTAATAACTTATTCATCTCACTCCCTTGGCAAATACAAATGTCAGGCTTTCTAAACAAGCCCACCATTAAAAAATGTTACATGGGGCAAGCAGGCACTGTGATTTACCTAGGCAAAATGTCTCCATGTATAATCCTAGATTGGAAATTATGGCAAAGTTTACCATTCTGTGTAACACACACATCCCATTTCTCAAATTCCCTTGTAAAGGACACCTACAGTCTCATTCAGGAGCTACATTTTATGAGCAGAGATGGACAAGTGAAACGTGTCAGTAGCATCAGATGAAGATATCTCCAGAGCAGTTATTTTGGCTTGGCGTGCCATAATTTTGGTAATTCACAAGTAAAGTGTGAGACCCAGAGAAAGCGAGAGAGAGAGAGAGAGAGAGAGAGAGAGAGAGAGAGAGAGAGAGAGAGAGAGAGAGAGAGAGAGAGATCTCAGGAATCTGAGTGCTTTAAGAACCCTTGAATTACATAAATCATAGCTTCAAATTTCCACAGTCATTTTGCATGTTGAAGATTATATGCAGGCTAGGATCAACAGTGAGTTTTTTCCTCTACAAAGTCTTGTGTTTGAAGGTTGTAGTTTTTAGAATACACTTAGCCCAGAATAAATAAAAGGTGATTTTATTGAAGGCCTGCTTTATTACTATTGAACACAATTCATGTACTATCTACTTTTTTTTCTCAGAGGAAGGTCTCAGAGCCATATGGAAATTTTGCATTAAGAAAGTTTACTTCAGTGTACCAAGAGTTTGTGGCCAGGACAATCAGCACACAAAAGAGTGGAAATCCTTCAACTAACTAGGACAGGTAAGATTAATATCCTTTTACAGATAGGGGAGGGGTCTCTTAGCATTGAAAGAGTCATCAGTTAGTGAGTAGTAGATGGACTTGAGATTCACAGTTCCCACTGTTGTTCTCAGCATCATAGTTATCATGGAAATGAGGAGGAATTTAAAACTAAAGACTGCATTTGGGACTGACTGGCCACTGTGTTATCTACCTTCTCTTTAGCATTTCTTGACCTGAAGGAAGGTATGATGCCGAGTCAACTTCAAAAATGTTAATCTATTTTGCATGCAACTTTGAACACTTCTATATCTTTCTCATATTTTTACATACACTGGGTTATCCTGGGGTAGGCAGAGATGCGAAATTGTGTGCCCATGTTTTGCATAACTGAAGACAGATGGTCAAATTCATACTATGGCTAGTGACAATACTCATAAGAAAATTTATAGAGATGAAGTAGTATAGAATTTTGGATTTTTTTCCATATCATTGCTAGTTTTTAAATCCAAAGATTTGTTCAGGAAGAGCATCCTAGGGTCTGAGGAGTTGACTCAGAACTTCTGGACAAGCAAGAAGGGCATAGTTCAAATTTCCAACACATGTAAAACTCTGCACATGGTTGTAAGGGGACCTGTAACCCCACCATTGTGGGGAGTAGAGACAAGAGGATTGCTGGGACTTGGGGACTGCCAGTCCAGGTTTAATTAATAACAGATCCTGGCTCAAGGGAATAATGTGACAAATGGTAGAACAGGACATCCACGTTGTCTTTTGGCCTGAGTACTCCTGGGCATGTGTACTCATATACATACATGTATACATACATACATACATACATACATACATACATACATACATACATGTCACATATACACATATAAACAAATAAATAAATGGATAAAAATAAATCAGAAAAGAAAGGTGGACGGACATACTTTTGATATTGTACCCAAAGAAGAGAATTGGCCATAATCTAGATTCTTTTGTATCCAAGTAAAGACATTTATTTGTTAAATTGCTAATGAAGTCATTATAAAGTGATTTCTTGGATATTAGACTTCCTTTGCCTTTCTTTATTCACTTAAATTCACCAATAAGGTTACCACGAACACTTTTACATATAAAGAAAGTCCAGGCAACCACTCCAAGATATTTTTATTCATAATTATTTTCATAAAATACACCACAAGGGTCATTAAAACGGCAGTGACTCAGGATCTATTATCAAAGCTCCATATGCAAGCTCTCACCAGTTTTCAGTGAGTTTCTATCTTGTCTTCCTCACACTACTAGTGAGGTAAAGGACACATCATTAGAGAAAACCTAAGAAGGCAATTAGTGGTGGGAGAAAAGAAATGTTCATGGAGAAGGAAGACACAGTAACACTTAACAACTAGCAGCAAATTCTGGCAATAAGATGCTAATTAAAGTTTTAAGGGCCTGCTTTGTCCTTTAGTATTGCACAACTTGTTCTGTCCAGGCAAAACGAAGGGACCAAGTCAGGTAATTATGTGGATAACATAAAACTCTCCCTTCTGTCTCTGTTATCTTCTTTTAGGGGGAAAAATGGAAATGCTGCTTCTGAAGTTTCCCTTTACACATGTGTGATATGCATACGCAGATATATATGTAAATGTATGCAAACACACAAGTACATACATGGGAGACATCTCTTTATGCATATGCAGAAATAGTGTACATTTATGCAAGCATACATACAGGTACATACACATGAGACATCTCTTTCAGTGACAATGATTGTGAGCATCGATAGGATTCATGAATACAGCTGCAATGAAGCTGAACCCAGGAGGCTATCTTACAGCTCGCTCAGCCATTCCCGAGAGGCCCACACCAAGAACAAAACACCTTTTTCTAAAACAGAACGTGATGTCTCTGTTGATGTATTTTCAAAAATCCTAGAGGTCCAATTTCTTCAGACTACTACACCAGTAGAAAGTTACTTGGATTACAAAGCTCAGAAACTGGATGGCTGAAGATGAACCAGACTTCAGAGTAAAGAGATGCGAGACACCAGGGAAGGCTCAACTGCTGAAGCAGGGGTCACGATTTAGGGCAGAGGGAGTACCGAGAAATTCCTAGCGAGAGCCGTTTTAGGGAGTAAGAAGAGTGAAAAGCAGCTTTGCCATTTCTGCAGTCTCCTCATGCAGGAGTAAAATACAGTTTTGTCTAAAATGCATCTTTAGACCAGATTTCTGAAGCTGGACGTGGACATCCATCTGTGGAGGCCAGCATGCATCAAAATCTTTCCCGCACTAGCGCGTCTCAAAAGATGGGGAGACAGAAGAACAGTCGTTGGACTTACTGCTCTAAGAAATTCAGACGCTTTCTCCACAGATTTAGGGTGGAGGCTCGGCTGTTCTGAGGTTTTTAATTAGAGTGGGAATCCAGTGGAGCCTCCAGTTTTTGAGCCAATAGAAATTGGAGACAATCTGACAAAGGGAAGAAAGAAAATTCTCCCAAGAAAGATAAATGACTTGACCTCTTACACATCAGTTATTCTTTGAATACTGATATTTCTGTTTTCTTAGATTTAAACAGTGTTTATTAAATTCTACTGATTTCAATGTATTGCTCATCTAAATAATACTTATTCAAGAGTTTTGTCAGAGTGCTATCACATTAAAATATTGTTACTATTTTCTATGTACCCATAATCTTCAAGTTGAAGAAAACTTAAGAATTTTTAATTTTCTGAGAAAGGCTGGATTTTCTAGTTTTGAGAGTATCTTTATTATAATATGATACTTGCATCTTTATACTGTTAACCAATTGTGATTTTGATTCTACTGAGTTAAAATAGAAATTCAACAAACAATTTCAGGACTAATTTTTTAAATCAGTGTTGTCTATACAACAGGTCAGGTATCATTTATCAATATATAACATGCACTTGTAAGTGAATTAGAAATGCTTCACTTGTGGAATATATTTAAATAGCTGTTAAAGACCTGCTTGATTAAAAGACACACACATTTTCCAATTATTTCAGATAGATGTATATTAGCCAAGTTTAGATTATAGCTCTTACTTCTTTGCTTAAACTTTTAGAGGCTTTAACCTATAACTTACAGCTCTAGAAATATGATGAGAAAGTAAAAAAAAAGCTTATTTCTTATAAAAGGAAAAGGAAGAAGTATGTGTGTGTGTGTATACACATATATTTCCTAGGTGAATGGGTTTTCTTTGTGGTTATATAGATGCTATTTTATTATTATTATTTCCATACTTTTAACTCTTTGGGATAAATGGATATTTTAATCACTATCACTCTGTGTGATCTACCATGTAATTAGTTGTAATCATTGAGCAAGTAAGCAAAAAAGGCATGATCAGAATGTCAAGTAGAACTTTTCCATACAGGCTTCTACTTATATTTGTGACTGGAAAAGGTGGCCTAAATATAGATGGGAAATGAATGTCAAGAAGATCAGTGATGACTAATAGGATGAAATGGTTAATATTTATCATTCATTGCCTTTTGGGCAGATCTATGGAAATTTATCTGTATCAGCCTTCTTGAGGTGGAAAGATCCACTCTAACTATGAGAGGCACCATTTCATTGACTCAGGTCCTGGACCAAATGAAAAGGAGAAAGAGAGTTGAATACCATTGATCATCCTTCCCTGCATCATGAAGGCGGGTGCAATGTGACTGGTTGCCTCAAGGGACTGCTGCCATGATGTCCACACCATGATGGACTGTACCCTCAAATTGTGAGACAAAATATTTTCTTCCTTACGTTATTTTTGCTATGTATTTTGTCATGGTAAGAAAAAGACTAGTAAACAACACAGAAGGTGATGGTATTGTCAAAATCCATTATTTATACCCTTTGTGTAAATTTCAGTGTCACAGAAACTAGTATTTGGTACTTTATACCTAAAAGTTATTACTCAATCATGGTGAAAGGGGGAAAGTTTCTCTGTTCCTCTCTATATAAACTCAGAGTGCAGAAATATGTCACTAGGTAGTGTAGTTGACTCAAATTAAATTAAATATTCATGAGAAAATTTTAATAACTTCAACTTTTAGGACCAAGTCTAAACAGTAGACTGTAGCTTGGAAGGTGGTAGAACTTCATGAACATGAAGCAGAACATGGGTGTGTGGCTGTGGAATAGGTAGGTGTCATGAGAAGAGAAGAGGTGTTGCAGAAATGTAGATAGAGAAATAGTGAAATCTAAAAATGTTGAGCATTAGATTATAAAAGAACAAATGGGTCTTAGCATCAGATACTAGTCAAAATGACAGGAAAGTTGACTATGAAGGTTGCAAGAAAAAGGGAAAGGGGGTGGCAAGGTGCTTTGATAGTTAGAGCACTTGCTGCTCTTGCAGAGAACTGTAGTTCAAATCCAGTACACATCCTGGGCTATCCCGAACCTCTTGTAATTCCAGCTCCAGGGGAACTGATGTCCTGATTCAATGTCTGTGGGAACACAGACACACAAGAGCATATTCACACATAGACACATACACACACACAAATGGATAAACATAGAATAAAATCAAGAGAGTGCATATGTGTTTCAGAGGGTGTTCCATGGAAACAGGAGTTGTAGTCTGCAAAATATAGTTGTGAGACAGGAGATCTGTGTTTTCTGAAGCAGGTAGACACTGGAAGAGGAACCCTTGCACTTATTAGCTTGCTAACTGATACTGTAAAAGGGGATTGTCTGAGGGGAGTACTTACTATCAAATAGTTTGGCTGGAGAAGAGGACACTTCATATTTTATATCTCTAAGTCACAAGTCCTCTCTTGCTTTATTGGATAAGCAAGTGACGACTCCATACATCTGAGTGAATCCAGGAAACATGACTCTACTGAAAAATCCAGGAAACTACTGTCAATTCAGATTCATGGACAAAGATCTACTTGTGTGCAAAGTATAGCCTGTGTCACAGAGGGAAGTCAAGGGCAAATCTGTCAGGGCAACTGCTCTCTGAACTCTGGTAAGAGGAGAGAGACTAGCTGAATGTGAATTCTACCAAGGGACCAGTGGAGTCAGTGCCCTGTAGCTTGTCCAGCCACATGGACTGCTCTGGGCATTCTCAGAACGCTTGAGAAATTGGGTGAAAAGCAGTCACAGCTTGAGAATTTCCTGTGCCAGACCTTTGTCTGGTGTGAAGGGGCATGCAAAGGAAGGAGTATATCAATCAGCTCAGCTAGCAGGAATAAATAGTATGAGGGTAGACCCTGCTCTCCCTACCCCTCTCCATTGGCAGGTCTCCATATGGAAAAATCAAAACACTGGCAGAAATCCAGTCTAGCGGGAAGGGCAAAGAAGAGGCTTGGCCTGCAAAAGGGCCTTTCTAGTCTAAACTGTTTGGATTTCAGAGATATATCTGGCTGGTCCCACATCATCCAGAAGACTGCAAAAGACAAGGGGGGAGGGGTATATTATCTCCATTCCCTTTTCTACTGCAAGGAATAAATAGTGACTTTTAATTGTTTTGAAGTACTTTAGTTCCTTTCTTTTGTAATCGTATTGAGGGTTTAGTTGATGCTTCTAGATTTTTAAAAAACTATATTTAAATATATGTAATTTTAAAAAATAGTTACTTCGATTTCTTATTATATATATTAAAAAGATTAGTAATTAGTAATTAGTAAAAACTAGTTACTAATAAGCCACCAATAAAAAGAGAGTGTCACTGCAAAAGATACAAAAAATGGAAAGTAAAAGCATAAGAAACATGAAAAATCATGGCAGTATGATTATAAAAGTTCATTATTCATCAATAAATGAATGCACAGATACTGAAATTCAAAAATCTAGTTTTTAAAATGCCGATGACCTCAATGAGAGACTTTAAAACCTACACGAAGAAGTCAGAAATAATCAATAAGGAAATTGAGTTTCTGGAAGAAAAAGAAGTGTTTCAAATGAAAAAACTCAACAAAGCAAATAAAAATACAATAGAAAGCATCATCAATATCTTAAATCAGGGAGATAGGATATTATATATTTATGCAAGGCCAAAAATATTATATTTAGACATCAACAAAAACTAAAAAGTAATCATGAGTACAACTTCAATAATTCAGAGATTATCAAGAAGCCAAACCTAAGAACCTATGAGACAGAAGAAGATGAGGTACAAACTAAAGACACATAAAACATAGTCAATGAAATTTTCTTAGTTCTGGGGTCAGATATTAACATCCAAGTACAGGTGTCATTTAAAATTCCAAATAGATGTGACTAAAAAAGAACCCATGCACACTAATAGTTAAATGCTAAGAATGAATAGCAAAGAAATAATATTTAAAGACAAAAGAAACACCAGCTTATTTGGTAAAGCAAACTTACTGAGATTATATCGAATGTATCAGCTGAAATTCTGAAATCTGGAAAATCATTGAATGATATATTTTTAGCTATGGAATTAAATAACTACCAAACATGACTCTTCTAACAAAGTCATTTGAAATCAATGAAAAATTAAACACTTTCTAATACAAGAATACACTAAAGCAATTGGTGCACAGTATGCCAGGATTGAAGAAGATAGTCAGAGGAACCTTAATACATAGGAAGAAAAAAAATTAGTCACAAACAAGAGCCCACAGGAAAGATGAAAGTCATGAAGAATAGATGAATAAGAAAGGACCAAATGTGTTCAAATCAACAAACAACCAGAATTTTAGGAAGAGGAAAAGAAGAAAAAATGTGGTGATATATTATTTATGATTTAATAAAGCTTGCCTGATGGTACAGAAAGCAAAGCTAGCCACAAGCCACAGAGCCAGGCAGTGGTGCTATACACCTTTAATCCCAGTGGCCATACTAGCAAGGCATAGAGCCATGCAGGAGTGGCACACACCTTTAATCCCAAGACTCGGGAAACAGAGGCAGATAGATCTCTGTTAGTTCAAGGCCACACTGAGCTACATGAAATTGATCCAGTCCTAAAGAGAAACAGCTCACATAAAGGTGATCTAAGCACTTGGGATCACACACCTTTAATCCCAGGATTTGAGAGGTATAAAAAGAAAAGGCAAAGTCAGTCTTAGAGAACTGGTCTCCATCCATGCTGAGGACAGGACAGCCCTTTCAGCCTGCTTTGCTACACTGATCTTCAGCTTAAAGCTTGAACCAAATATCAGTCTCATGTTTTTATTTTTCATGTTTCAAAAAACACATGTCAAAGCAACCAGGAAGTAAACCAATAAAACCACAGTAAGTAGCGAATATAACCCTAAGTAAAAATGGTTCCAATTGAAAGCTGCAGTCTTGGTGATTACCTATAAAAAATCACATAAACTGAAATTAAAAGGATAGAAATAATATACCAAGCAAGTGGAACACAGAAGCAATTAAGAGTAGTACTGTTACCTTATTACACTGTATATATCAAGGCAACTACATATTAATAATGGAAAGAATCCATCAATAAAATACAATATTTTAAATGTATACGAATGAGATATCAGTGCAGTGACTTTTTAAAGCCAATGTCACTGTACATGTATACGAATGAACAGATAAGTCCAGATGTAATGGACGACTACAGTACTATACCTTCATCAGTGCCTATATCACCCAGACAAACAAGTCAACAGAGAAACTTCAGAGTTAAATTGCACAATATGAGCTTAGCAAACATGTACCAAATATTCTATCAAACGGCTTTAGAATATTAATTATTCTCAGCAGCCATGGAACTTTATACAATATATATGACAGTTTAGACCATAAGGAAACTTTTATTAAATATTAAAAATTAAATAAACTCAAATATCATCATATCACCAACAAAATTATAAATCAATACAAGGGAAAATTATATGAATCATGGAAGATGAATGATACACTTTTGAATGGCCAATGTCCATTGGATAGTTAGGGGCAGGATTTAAAAATAACTCTGGGAATGGGATGAAAATGAAAAAAAAAACAGTTGATTTGAACTGCAAAGGCAGAATTAATAGGTAAATGTATAGGTATGAGTGCTTAGAACAAAAGTCCATCATAATCTAATGATGCTCCAAAAGTTCTTATAAAACTAAGAACGAGCCATGGAAAAAATTAGCATATAGATAGAAGTAATAAAAGTCAGGATAGACAACAGCAAAATGAGCAATGCAAAGAATCAATGAAGCAGAGTTGTCTTTTTTAAGAAGTGAAGAAGACTGACAAATCCTTGGGAAGACTTATAATAAGAAAGATGTAAGACCAATTAATAATATTAGATATAAAATAGGAAATTAATGATAGATAATTTTTGAAATGTTATGTTGAACCCAATAGAAAAATTTTAAGGAAATTGATAAATTTATAGATAAGTATTATCAAAATCAAAATATATAAACAGCACAAAGAGATATATAATGAAGAATGAGATAGAAACAGTAAGAAAGATTCTCCAAAAAGAAAAGCTGAGGGTCTCAGACCTTTATGAAAATACTCCAGTTCTTCTCAAACTGTTGCATAATATAAATAGGCATGGTATACTACTAAATTTGTCATGCAAATCCAACATTGCCTCAATACAAAAACCGTTTATGGAGGCACAAAAATGAGCACAACAGGCCCATTTCCTTAATAAGCATAGATGCAAAAATCTTCATGAAATAGTTTCTAGCTTAATTCTTATAATCAAATTGGTTACTTTGAGGAATGCAAGGAAGGTTAAGCATATGCAGATCAATATGTGTAACACACTACATATATATATTTAAGAACAAAAATTACATATATCTTGGGGTTGTATTGCTGTGAAAAAAACACCGAAATTTAATTGGGGCTACCTTAGAGTGTCAGAGGTTTAGCCCATTAATCGTCATGGCAAGAAGCATGGCAGCATGCAGGCCGACACAGTGCTGAAGAAGGAGCTGAGAGTTCTACATCTTGATCCACAGGCAGCAGTAGGAGACTGTCATACTAGGCCTAACTTGAGTATATAAGACCTCAAAACCCACCTTTACAGTGACACACTTCCTCCAATAAGGCCACACCTTCTAATAGTATCACTTCCTATGAGTCAAGCATTCAAACACATGAGTCTATCAGAGCCATTCTTATTCAAACAATCATAACACGATTACCTCCAAGATGACAAAAAAACCTTTGACAAAATTCAACATACCTTTATCATAAAACATATGAATAATCTAGGAATACAATGATGGTTCCTCAAAATAATAGAAACTACCTGTGGCAAACCATCATTATACCAAATAGTGAAACACTGCATTTATCTCCTCTAAAATCAAGAATGAGACAAAAATTCAAAAAAATATTGATTTTCTGGCTAAATCAATAGGATGAAGGGATAAAGGGGATGCAAATAATAAATTTAAAACAAATCATCTCTAATCTCACACTTGAAGGGCCTTACAGACCTCACCATAAAATCCTATATTACAGGAAGCAAAACCCGTTCATGTACACTTCCAAAAATGGAAATGAAATGCAATACTTAGGAATAGACCTAACCAAGGAAATGCAATATCTCCTATGATTAAAACTTTAAAAAGCTGAGGAAAGAAATTGGTGAAGACATTAGAGGATGGATTGGCAGAACTGATATTGTACAAACAGCTTTATTACAAAATCCATCTAAGGAACTCACTATGGAGGTCCTAGCTATGATCCTTGTCTGGATATATGGCCCAAGTAATATCAGTCAGCAACCAGTGATAATTCACATCATGTTTATTGTAGCACTATTCACAATAGCTGAGATATGGAACCAACCTAGATGCCAATCATCAGATGAATGAGTCAAGAAAATGGGAAATATATATACAGTGAAGATTTGTTCAGAGGAAAAGAATGGAATTATGCTATTTTCAGCATAAAATTAATGGAATTGAAGATCATCATGTTAAGCAAAAAAAGGAAGAAAACTAGATGAAGATAAAATTTTATGTTTTCTTTAATGTGTACAATTTAGATGAAAACACATGAAACATGAAAGCTTAAGGGGAATCCTGTAGGAGAAGGGAGGGATATAAGTGAGTAGAGAGGGGTATAAAGAGTGAAATGGGCAAAGGCAAATATGGCATGTTTTCTCTAAACATTAAAAGCTAAATTTCTCAATATATTATATGCAAATATATGTATTTATGAAGATATAAAAGCAAAACCTATTTGGGGATGAAGAGATTATATAAAGAAAATTAGAGAGGGGAGGGATGTGAGCAAAAAACAATAAAAATATACTGAAACCCATTGTTTTGTGCACTAATTAAAAAATTAAAATAGAAGCATGGAAAGTATTCCACTGGAGTTTTTTACTGCCTCTGTTTTTATTTGTTTTATTTTTCAAGACAGGGTTTCTCTGTGACTTTGGAGGCTGTCCTGGAACTAGCTCTTGTAGACCAGGCTGGTCTCGAACTCACAGAGATCCACCTACCTCTGCCTCCTGAGTACTGGGTTTAAAGGCATGTGCTACCACTGCCCAGCTGGAGTTTTGTATTGCTTCTAAAGATGAATGAAACTATATCATTTGTAGTGAGTATGTATGGAACCGGCAGCCATCTTATTAAGCAAAATCAGCTGTACTCAGGAAATAGCTATCAGATTTTTCTCTCAGATTAGGAATTTAGGAATCTAAATTATTCTTTATTGCTATTTTGGTTTGTTTTTGGCTGTTTGCTTGTTTCTTGTTATTTTATTTTTCAAGGCAGGGTTTCTCCGTGTAGTTCTGGTTGTCCTGGTATTCACTCTGTAGAACAGGCTGGCCTTAAACTCACAGAGACCTGCCTGCCTCTGTATCCCAATTTCTGGGATTAGAGGTGTGCCATGGGAAAGACAATAAAGTCCAAGGAGCTAAGTATAGTGCCTCAGGCTAAAGCCGGACTATTTCTGTGAAGTTCAGGCTAGTCTGGGCTACCGAGAGAATCCCAACCCCCCTGGACTACACAGAAAGGCTTGGTCTCACAGCAAAACACAATAGAAGGGCCACTTCAGAAAGCAAAGAAAGGACCTAGAAGACAAGGAAGGGAAGAAGAGAGGAAGCAGGGGGCAATAGATGGTAAATGTGACCAAATACACTACATTCATGCAGGAAAATGATATAATTAAACCCATTATGCTGTACCATTAATACATGTTACTAAAACGTTAAATCGAGGTCTGAGGTTGGAAATAAGTAAATAAATCATTAAATAAATAACCAACCCTAATTCTGACTACCTGCACTTTCTGAATAACTGAATTTGGACCAAGTTGACCTAGTTCCAAATTAAGTTTGAAACAGTTTTCATGGTTAACTCCTAGAATATTTTCATTGGTGTGAGTCAGAACAGTGCATTTACCAAAAACAATCATCACATGGGAAACTGAGAGTCACTGGGTCCTCATTGTAAGGCTTTTTTGGAGTTCTGGAGCATGTGGTCTAATGTAGGGAATCCTGAGCTCACTCTGCCACTCAGGGACAAGGAAGGACACATCTGTGTCTATTTTCTTCTAGTACCTAGCATCAAGCCCTACTCTGTTGTAGGAACTAGAAGTGCCATGTAGGGAAAAAGTTACTCCCTTCCCTTTACATTTTATGATCTTAGAAGGGTGGTACACAGCATGGAACTTTCATTCACTCATGAACAGCATTTCCCAGGAATATACCAGGTTACAGGATCCCAGAGCAGTTTTCCTGTTAGGAAACTCCCTCCCTTCTTTGGTCTCAAGCTCTTGAGTGTATAATCATGGATCTCAAAAACAGTTTCCTGACCAGCAACATTAGCATTAGCTGACAATTTGCTGTCAGGCAAACTCTGGTGTGCCACCCAGACTTGGTATATCACCAACCAGGTTGACAATTAGCAACTTGTTTTATTGAACCTTTCCAGTGATTAAGAAAACAGAACTTCGAGAACACTGATCAAGAACTATGCTCCCCAAAACAAACAGGCATCTGAACTGGCCGAGCAGTGTGCCTGGAGTCTCTGCACTTCAACATATTCTTTGATGCAGCCAAATCTGCTGGTCTGTGTGCTGCCTTGTCCCACTGAACTTCCTCTCGGGGAATGGGAGCAAGTAGGCATGGAATCAAATGCACAGGCTCCTTGGAAACATGCTGGGTGCTGCAAGCTCTGTTTATTTTAGAAAGGGGAAAGCTTTATATAGCCCCACCTGCCCAGGAGAAGGGGAAGCTGCAGCTCTGGCATCAGGGTCGTTTCGTGACAGCTGGAGACTGGTTCAGGTCATCTTATTTATGGCTGGGCCACAGTTACTGGGGGCTCCCTTGCCAGACCTAGGTTGGCTCAATTTGGGGAAACTACTACTGAATGCGCAGACAGACTGTTTATTCTGGTTTAGGCCAGCAAGGGCCTTTTGACCCCAAGGCCCTTTGTGCCTGGGCAAATGTCCCCCCACAGTCTGTGTACCACATTTGTGGAGGAAAACCTTTGGTCCTTGTTGCAGGTGATGTGTGCAGTTTGGAGAGTTGTCACTTGTGGTAAACATTGCTCTTCTTTCTTAGAAACAATGTGTGTAACTTCTTTCCATGAGCATCTGTTTAAATCTGCATCTATTGCATCATTTGCCATGGTGAGTTGCTATTATTCACTTGCTTGTCAGTATCCTCTACTTGTCTGTGGACTTGTTGAAGGCAGAAGGTATGCCTGCCTACACAGCAGCCTTAAGTGCCTGGCACATAGAGCCCTCTTGAGAATGCAACAGAGCAAGATCCTGCAGGAATCTCCATGTAGCCTGTCAACAGGAGGTGTATTCAAAGCAATGTCTCTGTTACTTTGTTTTTTATAATTTGACAACCTTCTGAGAGCTGTTTGCTGTCAGCATGATAGACTGGTTCAATGCAGGAGCTCTTCAGGCAGAGCCCTAAGTAAGATCAGTAGCTCTGTGTCTTGCAGAAAGTGGGAGTAAAATTAAGCTGATTTGGGGCAGGGGGAGGCAGGGGGCCGGGGGGAGAGACAGGGGATTGGTTTGACTGCTAGTGAGCTATGACCAGGGACTGGTTAACGGTTTTCTTGGGTCAGAGACTGTCAGTTCTCACAAGGAATCTAAGCTTTGAACATGGAGACTTCAGCACTGTCCTTAGGCAGTTGAGTGTCCTTGCACCCACAGCTGGAGCTGGACTGTTTTTCTCCTTCTGTTCTGTTCAGAATAATATGGTCAGAAGAGTAGATTATTTCTTTATTTTGTTCCCCAAGTAAATCCTTCAACGAGTAAATATGTGTACTTAGTCTGTGAAAATGGCCAGTATTATACTTTAAGGAAGGAACTTTCTCTGGGCATGACTGTCCCACTCTACTGCTCTCCGTAGTCAAAGAGATCTCTTGGAATAAGAGAAAACTGATATCATCAAGGTAATCTTGGGAAAAAGCTAAGGATGTCTGATAGATAGTATCCTACTAAAGTGAACTTATCTCTAGGTACAGAGAGAACCTTCTGTTCAACCAAAAAGCAAGTCCCATGTTGAAAGCAGCCAGCTTATTGGAAATTGGTAGAGAATATAGATTAAATAAACCTAAGTGGCATAAGTCTACCCATCCTGAATACAGTATTGAGCACTTGAAAATCTATCCCTGAAGATGCAAGTTCTATTTATTCTCATTATAGGTTTTAGGGGTGCCCAGTAAAGACCTCATAATAAAGGACACAGCCCAAAGCATCATTTTCTGAGACCAAGGTGAGCTTGCCTTTCTCCTCCATGCCACAGGTCCTCTGAGAAGATTGTGGTGCCCTGCATGCTTATTAGCTGTTTAATTATGATATAGTCCATCACAAAACATTTTCTCTACTACTAAGTCTGTTTCTCTTGTGATCATGGAAACTAGTCTGTTGGAATGATTTCCAGCAAAGCCTGGTTTTAAATTAAGTCTAGCTTTTACAGATCCTGCAGCAGTAGGAAATCTATTGTTCCTTGCAGACCTCCAGGGCTATAAATTGCCCCCTGGAATGTGCTGCTCTCTGGGCCACTGTCCAGAGCAGCAGGGAAGAGGGTAATTACCTTGTTTCTTGTCATTCTCTCTCCTACCAAAGCATTTGGTTTTCCTCTTTAAATTTTAAAATGAAGATCTTGTGTTAATATCAAAAACAATCATTGCTTGGTCACCCCCATCAATGGATATTTTGCTCCTGGGGGGATTATCAGGATATAAACCTGAAGAATACATCCAAAGTTTTTTACTTATGCCTTTTTCCAGTCTTTAGTTTGAGCGCAGCCAGGTGACAACAGAAGAAAAAATATAAACAGTTTTATTTATGCCTCAGAGAATGAAAACTTGCCTGGTTATAAAAAAAAAGATTGCTATCTATAGATCCTATCTAAACCACATGAGGTCATGAGGTCCTACAACAAAGAAGTTATTTAAGGTTTAGACCTTAAAAGTGAGAGGTTGCAGAGATTAGTAGATAACTCATTCTCTTTCAAAACAGGCCAAACTAGATTGTTATTTGCTAGTCAGCCAAGTTAACCCAGGTACCCAGGCAGTCCTGGAAGAGTTCCTCCACCCATTTCCTAAGTCCTGTTGAATAAACAAATGGGGGAAATCTCATGTCTGCATTCAGAACTCATACTGAAACAGTCTTTTGCAGATGAAAGTGCGTTTCCAGAACCTATCCACTCAATAGGAAAACCCAAGGAAAGCTCGAAAGCTGCTTCTGCTTGGGCAGGCCGGATGATTTATTCTGATGTAACAAACAATGGAATCTAAATGAGGTATGAGAAGGAAGAAAAAGAAAGGAAAGAAAGTTTGGCAACTCTGCCTATCCGGGGGCCTCCTCTCAGTGTTAATGTGAGAAAAGGAAATGGTATTTTTATTTTCATTAAAATGCAAAAAGCATCAAAGTCAGAAAATAGATCATCTTTCCTCCTGCCTAGAAGCAAACAGAAGCAGATGAGTGTGTGCCTTCTGCTGGATGTCGCTAGGGGCTTCTCTGACACAGATCCATTGTATGGCATAGCAGCCTGAGTGGAGACATGAGGGCCAGGCTGTTCACTGTCCGTGAAGGGTATACAATTACCCTGCTTCTGCAGCATGCTTCATTCATTCACTCGTTGCTCTGCAAGTCTGTAGATGTCTGTGGAGCCGTGGCATTTGTTAGGTCTAGGGATGAAAAGACAAACGCGTTATAATATTGAAAGTCTGATGGAAGGGATAGATGGGCAAGCAACTAACACAGTGTTTTAAGTCTCCTACATAAAAGTTTTGAGAGCATATTCAAGAAGGGCTTGACCTCAGACTTGGGACATCACTGAAGACTACAGAGGGGGTCGCCGTCTAGCCACATTGTCCAAACTCCCTTTCTGTGTTTTCTTATAAGCCTGTAATTATATAATTTGCAATTTTTAGTAGTTGTCAATGCTTGGGATTTCTTATAATGACTGATCTCTTTTTATTTCTCTATAGCTATTAAAGGCTACTATATAGTGTCTAGAAGTTTCTCTTCAGGCTATGATTTCATCACTGATACCTTAGGAAATGTGACAATCCAAGTGTTTTTAGTAAAACAGGTTTAAAAATGCAGAGAACATTCCAGAAGACCAACAGTTCCTTTTTGCTTTGTCAGAGCCTGGCCTATTGCCACGACCTTCAGATATCAGCCCAGCTGAGCGTTCTCTAAATCAGGCAGCTTGCTTCTGTTTCTCTTCTGCTCTTTCATTCTTTCTTTCTCCAAACTTCTGAATTCTGGCCAAGCAGGCTATCATCAAGTCAGCTGAGAGCCAGCTGAGGATGTCTGTAGTATCCAGTCTAGCCTTACTGAGGACACTGAAATTTCCCCCTTGGATAGGCAGAGAAAAATAAATGACTTTAGAACATAACCTCACAGGTAAGGTTATGTTCTAAACCAAACCAAATTGCTACCAGGCAATGACTGAGCCAGATGTAATGGAAGTAAGGTTTTACTGCTTCTCTTCTATCTAGACAATCCATGCCCGAAGTTCCTATTTTCATGGTAACACGTTAAAGATAAATAAATAACGCCCTAGTGCCCCAGGCCAACCCATGAGCATTCCCAGATCACAAATCCCAATTTAGTTTATGCTGGAATTTCTGTACTCTTAACCAAAAGCAATTTATAGCAAGGATATTTTTTCCAACAAGCATTTGAACTAATTAGAATTCAATTTCTTTGTCTCTGCCTCTCTTACTCCCCTCTCCTTCTCTCATTTCCTCTCTTCTCCCTTTGCTATAGCTCTGTGGCTGTTTGTTTTATAGATTAGGCTTGGTTTTAAAGTACCTGTAAATCTTTCCCTTAAGTAAAGGACAGATTGCTGATCTATATGCAAATGATATACTTGCCTGCCTTAAAAATTTAAGATTGACTTTGGATTGACCCCATGCTTTATCCCTCAGTAGAGATCTATGAAAGGATATTTATAATACCTGTGGACGTAGTGCACGATACCAGTGGGAATTTTCTTCAACAGCAGATGGATAGCAGAAACATGGGCAGACTAAAACTGATTTTCATAGCTGGATCTCACTGTAACATTCTGCAATTCTTCCCTTTCATATACCTTGAAATGCTGTAATTTGCTATAAAAATAAAGACTATAAAATGAAAAATACACACATACATACATATAAAACATATAATGGCATATCAATTGCATCCCTCAAACTTTATAATACAAATTTGTCTTTTTGTGATTTGTATACTAACAGTGATTTTTGAGGAAAAAATAAGTAATTTTTATAATGACCCTTTTTTTCCCTACCTGCTGAAAATCCACAGAATCTCATTCATGTTGGAAGTTCTTTTACTTCAAAATAAATACCTCAGGGCATGGTAGTTTTCAGTACTAGGGGAGATTTTCCTTGTTTTGTAGCTTGGGACTCTTTAAATTGCCTTAAAAATTAAAATAGAGCAGGACAATGATTTGGGATGAAATATAGATTTCTTTTGTATACCTTTCTCGAACTCAAACTTTATCAATATTACTGAAAATAAAATCGGTTCACCTAAAATGCCAGAAGAGTCCAAAGTATAAAATTGAATGAGATTAGCATACTGATGTTTATCTTACAATAAATGTTTCTCATTCTAAACTTCAGGACCACACTGCTTCAGAGCAATACTTTTTAGTGTGTATCTTTTATTTTTATGGTAGTGGCTAACTGGTCAATGTTCTCATAACAGACTGGAAATACTCCCCTTTACTAAGAAAATAGTTGGAGGCCCTGTCTTTACATCTGGAGGTCACATGTTAAGTCTTTTTCCCTAAAAGTTTTCCTTCTTTGTTTGCCCTAGCCCTAAACCTAGCCCATGGCTCATGGTGGAACTACAGGAAGTGCTGGGCCTGGGTGTCCCTACAAAACTGGTAGGGAAAGATGCAAAACACAGTGGTCTCCTTCCTTTATCCCTGTCGCCCTTTGAAGAAATTTTTCATTTCTCCCCATCTCCATTCAGGGCTCCCATACTCTCTTTTGTCATTTCATTTATAAGAAGCCCAATGCCAGTCTCATTTACTGAGTTTCAGCTGATAGAAACTTCTGAATTCATGTATGCAGCTGAATGAACAGATGAAAGAACATTTTATGGTGACTACACAGAAGACTTTAAAGAATGAATGGGTCATATAGTATCTTAGTTACTTTTTCTATTGATGTGATCAGACATCAGAAGAAAGAGTTTATTAGGACTTACATTTTTAGTGGATGAATCCATTACCATCATGGTGGAGAGCATGGCATAAGCTAAATTTATCAATATATTACATACAAATATATGTATTTATGAAGATATAAAAGCAAAGCCTATTGTTTACTCCTGATTGATAGAGGTAGCTGTGGATGCATTATCTTTCCAACAGAAATTGAATTCTGATGTTTCTTTCAAGTACAAAGTGAAATATTTAATCTCTGTTAAAGGACTTTCTGACTTCATTATTCAGGTGTAGAAAAACAATAAGGTTTACCAAGGGCCTTCAGGTCCCTCCACACAAAGAGCTTCCTGACTTGAGTGCATGGATAGGATCAGCTGTGCCAAGTTCAATCTGAAAAGGGCTCTGGTGCACTCACTGGACTCTGATCATTTAGTACCTGAGAAAGAAGCAAGCAGCCTCGACATCCAGGATCTAGTTGGATGCTGACTACTAAGTCTCAATGCTGGTTGATGCTAGCTGTACTCTCACTGGACTTGAACAATTACATGGAACCAACGCCAGACAAGATCACACTCAGACCATAACAGCCCAAGGAAACCCAGACTGCTTCACAGGTGTGTTAAAGCACAGGGAAGAAAATGTCTGTGTAACACACAAGGTTTCAAATATTACACTCTGCTTTCTTGGCTAATTAAGAGAGTTCGCTGACTCTTTCCCAATTACAGTTTTATCTCTTTTATACTCAGCCTGCCTTATAAAATGAGCCACTGAGATGGCCAGTTGAGTTTTCTTGCTAACAGGCTTCCACCGAGAGAGATCAGGCTTCCTCCAACCCTCCCCCAGTTTATCCTGCGTTCTTTCTGTTATTTTTTCTTGGGACACACACACCACCTTTGTCTCCTCCCATGCTAATGTGTTCTCAAATGGGCACAGTCTCCTTTGATTGGAGGATTTGTCCTCACTGTTTCTACCATGTGGTCATCCTACTTTCTATTAGATACTTCATGATTTTGGTCAGTATGTTCTATAGTTTGTACTCATACACATACCAGATGCGTGACTTATGCTACATATCCCAACTCTTAAATTCACCATGATAAAAAGGGGAAATGTATCTTATTAATGAAAAGTGCAGGCATCTAGGTCTACCGCAAGAGTAGTTGATGAGGACAAGTCTCCTCAATAAAATTGTCTCTCCATTTCTCATTCTTTTTCATACTATGTTAAGAAAGTTCTTGAAGCAAGCCCACCACGCTGGATCAAGAAAAGGTGTTACTTTGGCTGATCAAGCTGGATTACACGGCCTACTTCTGTGCCTAGCCAATATGAAGCAACACCTTGGGCAAAGGAGGCAACTGAGCTGAAAGTCATGGTGTGCTTTGAATCATACTGGAGGGCCAAGAGAGTTTGGAGCATATGACCCAAAGCCGCTTGGGTATATGACTGTCTCATGTCACTGCTTTCTTGGATGGGCTGTTGGAAAGTGGGAATATTTTAGAGATGTCAAGAGCTTATCTAGAGAAGTCAAATGTAAGTTCAGAGGGTTTTCATAGTGGAATTAAAAATAATATCAGAAGCATAATCATGAAAGAACAGATTTTCCCCCACTGACAAATGAGCACATGCAGTGTGTGTTGCAGTAGAGCCTGGAAATTTGTTTTCCTGTGATGAGATGGCTGTCCAGCGGCTCTGCACAGCTTCCCTCCCAGGCATCCTTAGATCACAGGTGTATCACATGTCCTTTCAGAGCATCTTCTTCAGTACTTTAAAGCTATGGGATTCCCAGAGATGACATGTCATAGCAGCATTTCTTGCATAACGTTTACCACAGTTTCCATCTTATGCTTATTTGTATAGTTGCTTATTGACTTCTCTACTGTTGGTTCCATGAGGCTAGGTTTGCACACATGGTGCTGTATTTTTCATGTATTGATATGGATAGAACATTGGTTTGATAAATGCACTCACAAGAATAAACTCTAGCAGAGTGCTTTTAAATGCCTCAATACTTGTCTGAGAACCATACTGTGCTTCTTTCTCTTAAAGGTATGGAAGGGTAGACCACCATGCAGGAGCAGCACAGAGAGAGCTGAAGTCTACACTGTCCAGTGGAGCAGTTGCCGCTAGCCTTGTCTTCTGGAAAACTCCTGGGAAATTGCTGTTTCGAGTTTCTCTTTTACTAATGCCTCAGGAGACACAGTGCCGTTTACATATTCCATATCAGTCTAGTTGAGCAAGAATGAAGGAAAGAGACATTTTTGACTGACAAGGCACTTCAAGCGCTTCTCACATGGACTGAGTACTATTCTGTTTGTAATGTTTGACTCTAGTGAGATGTTTTTTTTGTGGCAACAAACTCAGGAATTAGTCTGTGACTATGACATTTGAAGCATCATTGGAAAGTATTAGGCTTTAAATTCTGGTCTTTTCCAGGATATCTTAAAAATATATAATAAACATGACTAGTAAAACAAAGTATACAAAAATAAAGTAAGATTTTTTTATTAAATGAAATAAAATTATTGTAAAATTGAGCAAAAAACCACTTTTAATCATTCTCAATTTTGTGTTTGTTTCTTGCTTTTCATGGCATGGTGGCTTGACTGAGAGTAGTCTCCATAGGCTCATATTTGGATCTTTGGTCCACATTTGGTGAAACTGTTTGGGAAGGCTTAACAGATGTGGCCTTGGAGGTGGTGTGCCACTTAGGGGTGGGTTTTGAGATTTCAAAAGCCTACATTATTTCCAATCAGCACTCTTTTTTCCTGGTGGTTGTTGTCTCAATACATAAACTCTCAGTTTCTGCTTCAGCACCATGTCTGCCTGCCTGTGATGATGTCTCTACACTATAATTGCCATGGGTGCTAACCCTCTGACACTATGAGGCCCAAATAAACTCTTTCTTCTACAAGTTGCCTTGGTCATGTTATATTACCACAACAATAGAAAAGTAACTAAGACGCATGGAGTCATTCCTGATACATAGCTGATAGTTCTAAGTATTTTCACTGGCAGTGAAAAGTTTCTAAGACATTAGCTTAGTTCACACATCTGTCTGTGAAACATATGACAAGTGATTATCTTTCCTCTTCACCAAACATCTGTAGTAGATAAAAGAAAATCAGACTCAACAAATAAGTCTCTGCTTATAGGTACAATTGGTTCAGCTGATACAATTATTAGAATTTTGGGCTCCTGGGGTCAGCTATGATGGTGTCTGAAGTCCAAGGTGTAGTACAGACCAGGGCTGCTGCTGAGGGCCATGATTAGATCCAGGGTCCAGTAGCAGTCAGGGTCTGAGTTGATGTCTGTGGCTTCTGTTACCATCAAGGTTCATGCTGATGACCAGAGTCTGATAAACTATCTGAGACTATGTTGGTGTCTGAGGATTATGCCCCTGTGAGAATCATACCAGTCTGGGTAGCCTGTGTGGCTCATGGATGTGTCCAGACCCAGCCTACTGCCTAGGGTCATGTCTGTGACTCTGGCCCTGAAGTGACTGGTGTCTAGGGTGACATCCATGGATCCTGTTACCACCCAGGGCTCTGCAGATGCTCAGGATCTGGTCAGTCACCCGAGACTATGTTGGTGCATGGGGGCCATGCTGCTGGTGGGGATTACTGATCCATACTGATCCTGGTGACCTGTGCTGCTACTTCTGCCATGCTGAAACCTGGCCCTAAGCTTTTGCCAAGGTCTATTGTCCTTTTACAGCTGGGGTCTGAGACGATGTCTGTGGCCCATGTTAGCACAGGGGGTCATTGGAACCATGATGTACTGAGCCTATCCTGCCATTTACTGACCCTGGGATAGCTGGCCCTATCCCCCACTGTATACAACAGGAGATCTAGCCTCCACACTCCAGAAAGATGGCCCCATGCCTCACCGAAGCTATGCACCTCACTAGAGTTGACCCTGTGGTCTGGGATGCAGATAAGCCTACCAAGAGAGCATGAAAGCAAGAGAGGTGACTCCGCCCACCTCATCTGCCATGTAGTTTCCTGGGTGAAAGAAAGATGCCATCTGCCCCTTGCTCCCTGCAGCAGGTGAAACAGCTAGGCTGTGTGTCACAAGAGTGAGAGAATTAGTCTGCCCCTCGCCAGCTGCAGCACACAGGAGAGCAACCCTGCACCCCACCTGAACAACACTCTATAGCTGACCTTGTTGCTGGGTATGCAAGCGAACCAGCCCTGAGGGTGTGAGAGCAACAGAACTGACCTTGCCCCCTTCCATATACCCTTACAGCAATCAGGAGAGAGGACCCTGTACCTCGCTTGGGTCAAACATTAGCGCTGGTCCTGGTGTTGTGAGTGTGGGTGACTCAGATATGGGGACCTTAGAGCAGGAGACCTGGCCCTGCTCCTTGCTGCAGACTGCATTGGATGAGCTAGCTGAGGCAGTGCTGGAGAGCTCACCTGCATAGTGATGATGAGGGAAAGCTGGCAGGCTAACCAAACGCATGCCCACAACCAGGGCTATGAGTTGGCCCACCCCAACATCCATGAACTGTTGCAACATGTGAAGGGGCGAACCTGTAGATTCAAAACATCAGGATCCCCATGACACAGGGCAACAACAGGATATCCAAGAGGAATCCCAGAGAGAGCCCATATTGGGGGCATAGCAGAAGCCTGAGGACTCAAGCCAGACCGATGACTTGTGGCAATGAACGTTTGCAAGTAAAAATGAATGGGCCACACTATCGCTTCCATGTCTCTCTCTCTTTTGTTTTGTTTTCTTTGTTTCATTTGGTTTTTGATTTTTCTTTTAAATTTGGTTTTGATTTGGGAGAAGTTTACAAGGGCAGAGGGTAAATGTGAGGGACTGGAGAGATAAGTGGGATCTGAATGCATAATGTGAAATACACAAAGAATCAATAAAAGTTTAAAAAATGGGTCCCATGTGACCATCTCAACCTTATCAAGTATTAACTATTTTTAAAATTCAATATAAAACATGTAAGGGACATAACCCACATAAAACAGGCAACAGATTTCATAACTGATCAGTATTTTGAAACTCCATGCCCACTCTCCCAATGATAAGCCCCCTTGCTAGTTGTCATATGCAGCGTCGTCAGCTGGCATATACAGACAAACAACAAAAACAGACACAGCAGGCTGTATTTATAAATATATATACACATACATGCATACATACATACACAGCTGTATTTATAAATATATATACACATACATGCATACATACATACACAGCTGTATTTATAAATGTATATACACATACATGCATACATACATACACAGCTGTATTTATAAATATATATACACATACATGCATACATACATACACAGCTGTATTTATAAATATATATACACATACATGCATACTTACATACACAGCTGTATTTTAGTATATATACATATATATGCATGCTTACATACACAGCTGTATTTATAAATATATATACACATATATGCATGCATACATACACAGCTGTATTTATAAATATATATACACATATATGCATGCATACATACACAGCTCTATTTATAAATATATACACATATATGCATGCATACATACACAGCTGTATTTTTTTTTTGTTTTTTTTCGAGACAGGGTTTCTCTGTGGCTTTAGAGGCTGTCCTGGAACTCGCTCTGTAGACCAGGCTGGCCTCAAACTCACAGAGATCCACCTGCCTCTGCCACACAGCTGTATTTATAAATATATATACGCATATATGCATGTATACATACACAGCTATATTTATAAATATATATACATATATATGTATACATACACAGCTGTATTTATAAATATATATACATATATATGCATGCATAAACACATATGTATGAATATAATAAATAAAAGAAAAGAAAAAGGGGCTGTCAACTCGGGATTGAGGGTGTTGAGGTTAGGTAGAGGAAGGGTAGCTGGGGGGGCTTGAAGGAAGAAAAGGGTGATGTAATAAAACATATTTCTTTTTGGTCTGGAGCATTTCATCCCATTACCCTAAGAATTTAGGACAAAAGAAACAGGCTAACTGAAGATTTGTCATTATTGCCCTGTTACAGCAAATGTCAGATCATGGGGATGGAGGTTTGTGACTAGGTAAAAATATTTTATAGACAAAATGTACCACAGGGCTGAAATCAGATTTCCTTTAACAATCTGTGGGAAAGGAACGGATCTGTGGGGGATATGTGTTACCATAGTTGTGAGATTAGAAAGGAAACGCACACACACACACACACACACACACACACACACACACACACACCTCACAAAACAGCTTCCAACTTATCCAGCAGTGGGAGACTGTAAAACTTGATTATTGCAAAGGTAGGCTGGCATATTAATTAAAAATAAGACTGACATTTGAAGCGTATTTCAAATTTCATGGCAAATTTCATCATTCCAAATATAGTTTCAGATTAATTATGACACATTTGGTGCTAAGCTATTTTAGAATTCAAAACATTTCCATCTTGGAATGGTTGCAGCAAATTAAGGTACTTGATCAAGGCTGCAGAGAAAGGGGGCTGGATTTAATATACTGCATCTCCTCATAACCTGCCTTCAGCTTTCCTTTTCTCTGCACGTTAGGTCGGGGGAATGATGCAAGGTGATGGCATTTTAAGTACAAGTGGGATTTGACATTTTGGGTGTAAATAAGAGCGGTTTATCTTCTTGTGGTGTGAGTCACTGGTTACCAGTGGTTAAAATAAAGTGAAAACCGCCAAAATGGGAGTGTTTATTTCCTCACACTCACACCAAGGCATTACATATGCAGTTACTGCTACCAACACTGTGCTAACCTTTCCAGTTAATTATCTATTTCAGAGATTGATAATGACACTTCTTCCAAATGATTGTTATACAAATGCCATTTTTATATGGCCAGGAGCTGGGGTTATGCTATTCTTTTAAAACTGAATGGACGGCAGGCATACCTCTTCTTCTGAAGCATAGATAGAGCAGAAAACTAAGTTTTGGATTTTTTTTTTACTTTTAAAAAATTGATCCATTACCATACTGAGCAAAACATATGGGTTACCTATTAATTCTTTTTCTGTTATTAAGCTGAAGACAAGTGGTGAGAGGGAGAGCTGGGAGGGAGGAACTGACTGAGAAAGGAGGGCTTCTGAGTTGGAAGAGATGTTTCATTACAGAGAAGCTAAGATCATGTCCATGAAAGACACAGAAGGTAGCTCAGGCCTACCCAGATAGCTGGTTACAGAGCTAGCCCTGACAGCTAAAACAGATGAGTTAGCTGTGTCATTTTACTATCCATGTTTCATTTTGTTCATTGATAAAACCTACTTGTGGATGAGATTCCCTTGAGTTCCTTCTGCTATTAATACTCAGGAACTGTTGGTGTCAATCAATAGAATTCTGAATTTCTGATGTTTGAAGAGGGGGTGCTTGGTTAAACCATCTAGGCCTCAGTTTCTTCTCTGAAAGGTAGAAGAATCAATTAACTTAATACAAATTTTGTTGGTTTTCTGTCTGGAGAGGGCCACGGAGCACAGATGGACAAAGGTTTCTGCTGTCATAGAGCAAAGTGTCCATCTATTGATTTGTTCATTTTCTTCTGTTCCACAAAGTGTTTACCAAATGCTAGCCACTAACAGGCAGTGCTATAGATGCTGTAGATACATCAAAACATACTTTTAGAGCCCGCAAGATGGCTCAGTGGATGAACGTACCTGCCACCAAGTCAGGAGACCTGAGTTAGATCCTAGGTGTTACAGTATAGAGTTTATATTATTCTACTCCATCAATCAAATAATTAAAAGACAAGGAAAAGTTAAAGTTAAAGAAAAAGAAAAAAAGTATCTGCATGTGAAACAGAGTCCTGGGGCAACGAAGGGCCCTGGAGCTGGGAGTCTGCTGACTTTGAGTGGAGCTGTGTTTTCTTGGGTTCGAGGGTAACTTTGCTTCTTTTCTCTATAGGTCTCTCATAGTTCATAGGTCTTTTCTTGCACAGGAATTATATCACTCTTCCTCTCCATGTTTGGTCATTTGCCTTCTTATAGGATCCTTATCTCAGGACAGGAATTTATAAATATCTGCTGTCTAGTTAGAATTTGTCACCAATCAGGGCAATTCTTCAGCTCCCTATTTGTTGGCGTGGTAACACGAAAAGAGAAATTTACCATAGTGTAGGGGAAATGGAAACATATCTTCCCTTTCTTCTCCTCTCTTTCCTCAGGACCTATAAGATAGGATAGTATCGATTCTTGAAGTTTGTCTCCTAATTATGTGTTCTATGACATAGTGCAAGGATAGATACATGTTCAGAAGATCCTAAGGTTTCCTCGTAGAAGCAGCAATGATGGTATCTGAGTCACACTTGGAGCATGATTTTGCATGTTTGAAAGAGTACTGATTGGAGGGGCAGGAGTGAAGAGAGAAAAGCAGCCAAAGCTTGTTGCCGTTATGAAGATAACAGTTCCCAGTATCATGGACTCCGAGGGAGCCAGGGCAAATAGGAAGCTGGAGTTGACTGGGGGCATTATGATTTTAAAATAACCAAATTGGGCAATGAATTATCTCTTGCATCATATCCCAAGTAGCTTGAATTTTCAACCCTGAAAAACTGTAGGTTGAAGTCTCAACCCATAGCCCCTGTATTTGGAAGTAGATTTTATAAAAAAGCAAATACATTTGAACCTACTCAAGTATAACACACATTGACCTCAATCTTATTTGAGAAATTAGGACACAAACAGCCACAGAGGAATAACCTTTAGAAAACACAGGGAAAGGACATCTACAAGCCAGGAAGAGTGGCCTCAGATCAAGGCCAGCTCCTTGTCACACTCACAGCCTCTAGAGTTGTGGGAAAATAAACTACCGCTTCAGGATGCTGTATGCTGTGTTTTGCTATGGAAGCCTTAGTAAAGAAATACACATTGTATTTAGGGATTCAAGAAGAAAAGGATAAAACCAAGGCTGACCCCAGTGCTGGGGACATCCAGTTGGAGGGAGGGATCGTGGGCATGTTCTAATTGAGACGGTGCAGCAGCAGAGCAGGCTGCCAAGTCTTCAGTTCACTTTGTGCATCTGAGTCTCAGGGGAAAACAGTTAGCTGGAGAAAAGCAAATATGATGTCATCATCCAAGGCTAAAGGAGTAGACAGTCACTAGGGAGAGAACAGAAGAAACTACAGTTTATGTCTGAGCTCACAAGAACTAACAAGGGTCCTTCAAGGAATAGAAGGCACTGGGGTATTCGACAGCACCAAAGGAGAAAGCTCAAGAGTGGGAGACTCACGGTGCTTTAGGTTCTCAAAAGATGATGGAGATTCAAGAAACACCCCCAGGGAAATGGGTTGAATGGTGGTTTTTGTGAGTGATTTTGCACAACAGACTATTGTTTGAAATTTTGCAGGGGAGAGATATCCCCAGAAACATTTAGGTAGGCAATGGAGACAAGAAAACAGAGACAAGGCTTTTTGGAAAATTTGGCTAAGAACAGAGGGGGAGAAAATGAGACTGCACAAAGATGGTTTATTCCTTACTTTTTAAAGAGAAGAGGTGTTATGCAACTGGAATATGTTGATGGCAATCGGGGACAATTGAGGAAAGGCAGACTGATGCTTTAGAGCATACAAAGAGGAACCAGGAGAGAAAAGCCCCTAAGAAGCTGAGAATGGTTGCAACCCACTTAGTACTGTGCTGGCACATAGTTAGTGAGAGAAGGAGCCCAGACACAGCATCTAGAGCATGCCACTCCAGCTTAGGACTACTTGGTAAAGTTAGTACAAGATCACTCTGGCCATCCTTGTTTCCTAAAGCAAGAGAGGGAACATGAATGCAAATCTCCTTACACCAGCGTGGAAGCAAGAAGAGAAGACTGAGGAGAATTTGATTAACAAAACCTTGCTAGACTTATATTCCTAGTAGGTCACTACTTCGTCCAAATAACTGCCCTTGTTCCAGCCCCCTTGTTGGTCACATTTCTTTGATCCACCACATGGTCCACTTCAGTACATGAATGGTCCCAATCTTAATTTCCTAATGAAACTTTTATGCTATGTAAAAATTGAATTAAATAAACTTGTTTGATTTTTTCTCCTGTTGATTGTCTAATAGTGAAGGCATAAAACTGAGTCTTTAAAACACAAAACAGAGAGAAGAAAGGCAACCCTTTGCCTCCTTTACCAGTAAAGGGGGCACTGAAGATGGAGACGGTTCTGGAGGGCTTTTTCGTAAATGCATTGGCCTACTCTGTCTGGGAGTAGTTGAAGATGGAGGGAAGATTCCTAGGATTGTAGAGCAAATGTGGTGTCACTGATTTTTTTCACATCTAATTATCAATGGACAGTGAATGCCAATCAGTACTGATCTTTTTTTTCCTTTGGTTTTTTCGAGACAGGGTTTCTCTGTATTGTTTTGGAGGCTGTCCTGGAACTAGCTCTGTAGACCAGTCTGGCCTCGAACTCACAGAGATTTTCTTGTCTCTGCCTCCCAGAGTGCTGATTTCAAAGAGGAGGCAATCCTGACAATAGCCTTACGGATGAGCTAACAGAGCAGAGCTGTTTACCAAGACATTAAAAGGACTCTTCTTCCTTTGGCCCTCCCCCCTTCCCCCCCCCCCTCTCTCTCTCTCACACACACACACACACACACACACACACACACACACACACACACAGCCATCTCCCTTCTGACTGAAAAGTGTAACAAGTCTACAAAAGTAACTTGCCAATGCCCAATACAAATTGTTGCACTTAGCTTCTCTGGGGATTTTCCCCAGGAGGTGTAAGATGAAAAGTAGACAGAGAAGCAAGTGCCAAGATTCCTAGATGCAGCATTCATTGTATCAACAAAATATTAGAAACAGCATAAGCACCTTAACAGTAGACTAACTGAGTAAATTATGCAATCTTCACAAAGTTTTTAAACATAGTTGAAGCAGAATGAGGGAGGAATAAGGAAGACCTTTATGATTTTATTTTGTTAGTATAACAAATTCCTGAGATAATCCCTCTTTTAAGAGAGAAAGACCTCGGGAGTTTCAGTCTATAGTTCCTTGGCCATGTTGCACTGGATCTGTGGCAGCACAGTGCATTGCAGCAAGGCCTATGTAGAGTAGATGGGAGACTACTTAACTTTGGCCAGAAAACAAAGGAGAGAAGATAAACATCTGGGGTCCCAATATTTTCTTTGAGGATACATCTCTAGTGAACTAACATCTTCCCAATTGGTCTCACCTTCTATAGGTTCTGCCATGTCTGGATATTGCTACAGGCTGTGAAGGAACCTAGTCTTCAAAATATTGAACTTGGATGGACAATTCAAGTCCAAAACATAGCACCTTGAAATTGAATATCATCTGAGTCAGATAAACATAACCACATAACAGGGTCAAAGTATATCTACACCCAATGGAAATTAGATCAATTAGTCTTTCTTTGATCAGTATCTTAGTCACTCATCTTGTTGTTGTTAAATAATATCCTGAAAAGAAACCAAGTTGATTAAGAAAGGTTCATTTTGGATCACAGTTCTAGGGTACAGTCTATAGTGCTGGGGAAATTCTGATGGTAGGCTTAAAGTACCTGCATTTAGGAAGCACAGGAAGGTGAATGCATGTGTATAACTCATTTTCTCCTTTTCATACGGCTCAGGATCCCATCATGGTAGAGCTTATCAATCAAGTTACCAAATTTGGTAAATGCTAGGTGAGTGGGTTTACTGTACTGTGAGGCATCTGATGGCCTGCAGCAGGAGATGGACACAGTGTCACTTAAGTGGCATCCTTACCCCAAATGTTTTATTTTTATTTTTTTTAGTTCAATCATTTAATTTCATGTAATTACATAAAAACCTCTGAACTGTAAGCCACCCCAATGAAATATTTTCCTTTACAAGTGTTGCTGTGATCATGGTGTCTTTTTTTATATATAATTTATTTTCCAGTTTATATCTAGATAAGAAACGAGGTTGCTTCACAAGTCAGTTCCAGGTCCCTCTCCCATTCCCTCCCCTCCTCCCATGCCCTCCCCCCAACCCCCCCCCGTTATCCCCTCATTCCCCCAGGGAGGGTGAGGCCCTCCATGGGGGTGTCCATAGTCTGTCATTTCATATAGGGAAGGGCCTAGACCCTTCCCCAAGAGTTCAGGGTGAGCGTGCACCTCACATTGTTCTATGGGAGTCCAAAGTCCATGTGTATACTTGGGATGGGTACTGATCTGCTGCCCAAGGCTCAATAGATTCCCTAGGCCTCCTCACTGACACCCAGATTCAGGGGGTCTTGATCAGTCCCATGCTGGATTCCCAGGCTGATGCCTGGGATTCAAGAGTTAACCTTTGTCTGGTCAGCTGTTTCTGGGGGTTAAACCAGCCCAGTCTTAATCCCTTTGATCATCAGTCCTCCCTCTCTGTTACTGGCTTTCTTGAGTTCAGCTCAGTACTTAACCAAGGGAGTCTGCCTCTTCTTCGATCAGCTACTAAATGAAGTTTCTGTTTCCCAGACTCTCTGGCCATAGGATTGTAGGCTGGCACTCCCCAGATCTATGTCTAAAATCCATATATGAGAGAGTACATGCCATGTTTCTCTTTTTGTGACTGGGTTACTTCACTCAGGATGGTTTCTTCTAGTGTCATCCATTTGCCTGCGAATCTCATGATTCCATTATTTTTTTCTGCTGAAGAGTACTCCATTGTGTAGATGTACCACATTTTTCTCTATCCACTCTTCTGGTGAGGGACATCTAGGTTGCTTCCAAGTTCTGGCTATTACAAATAAAGCTGCTATGAACATAGTGGAACAGACATCTTTGTTGTATGAATGGGCATCTTTTGGATATATGCCTAAGAGTGGAGTTGCTGGGTCTTGTGGTAGGTTTATTCCCATTTTTCTGAGGAATCTCCATACTGATTTCCAAAGTGGCTGAACCAGTTGGCACTCCCACCAGCAATGGAGGAGTGTCCCCCTTTCGCCACATCCTCTCCAGCATAAATTGTCATTGGTGTTTTTGATTTTAGACATTCTGACAGGAGTGACATGGTATCTCAGAGTTGTTTTGATTTGCATTTCCCGGATGGCTAAGGATGTTGAGCACTTTCTCAAGTGCCTCTCAGACATTTTAGACTCCTCTATTGAAAACTCTCTATTTAGTTCTGCAGCTCACTTTTTAATAGGGTCTTTGGTGTTTTGGAGACTTGCTTCTTGAGTTCTTTGTAAATTTTGGAGATCAACCCTCTGTCAGATGTGGGATTAGTGAATATTTTTTCCCATTCTGTGGGCTGCCTTTTTGTCTTGCTGACTGTGTCCTTTGCCTCACAGAAGCTTCTCAGTTTCAGTAGGTCCCATTTACTAATTGTTGATCTCACTGTCTGTGCTACTGGTGTTATATTCAGGAAGCTGTCTCCTGTACCAATTCGTTCAAGGGTACCACCCACTTTCTCTTCTAAGAGGTTCAGTGTGGCTGGATTTATGTTGAGGTCTTTGATCCATTTGGACTTAAGTTTTGTGCATGGCGATAAACATGGATCGATCTGCATTCTTCTACATGCCAGTCTCCAATTATGCCAGCACCATTTGTTGAAGATGCTTTCTTTATTCCATTGTATATTTTTAGCTTCTTTGTCAAAGATCAGATGTTCGTACGTGTGTGGGTTAATATCCGGGTTTTCAATTCGATTCCATTGGTCTACCTGTCTATTTTTGTGCCAATACCAAGCTGTTTTCAGGACTATAGCTCTGTAATAGAGCTTGAGGTCAGGGATGGTGATGCCTCCGGACATTGCCTTGTTGAACAGGGTTGTTTTGGCTATCCTGGGTCTTTTGTTTTTCCATACAAAATTGATTATTGTTCTTTCAAGGTCTGTGAAGAATTGTGCTGGGATTTTAATGGGGATTGCATTGAATCTGTAGATTGCTTTTGGCAGGATTGGCATTTTTACTACATTGATCCTACCTATCCAATAGCATGGGAGATCTTTCCATTTTCTGAGGGCTTCTTTAATTTCTTTCTTTAAAGATTCAAAGTTCTTACGATACAGGTCTTTCACTTGTTTGGTTAGCGTTACCCCAAGGTATTTTATGTTGTTTGTGGCAATTGTAAAGGGTGATGTTTCTCTGATTTCTCTTTCAGCCCTTTTATCATCTGTATATAGTAGGGCTACTGATTTTCTTGAGTTGATCTTGTAGCCTGCCACTTTGCTGAAGGTGTTAATCAGCTGTAAGAGTTCCCTGCTAGAGTTCTTTGGGTCATTGATGTAAACTATCATATCGTCTGCAAACAGTGAAAGTTTGACCTCTTCCTTCCCAATTTGTATCCCCTTGATCCCCCTTTGTTGTCATATGACAATAGCTAGAACTTCAAGTACCATGTTGAAAAGGTATGGAGAGAGTGGACAGCCTTATTTTGTTCCTGATTTTAGAGGAATTGCGTTGAGTTTCTGTCCATTTAGTTTGATGTTGGCTGTTGGTTTACTGTATATAGCTTTTATTATGTTTAAGTATGTTCCTGTTATCCCAGATCTCTCCAAGACCTTTATCATGAAGGGGTGTTGGATTTTGTCAAAGGCTTTTTCAGCATCTAGTGAGATGATCATGTGATTTTTGTTTTCAGCTTGTTTATATGGTGGATTACGTTGATGGATTTTCGTATGTTGAACCATCCCTGCATCCCTGGGATGAAACCTTCTTGATCGTGGTGAATGATTGTTTTGATGTGTTCTTGGATCCGATTTGCCAGTATTTTATTGAGTATTTTTGCATCAATGTTCATGAGGGATATTGGTCTGAAGTTCTCTTTCTTAGTTGTATCTTTGTGTGGCTTGGGGATCAAGGTTATTGAAGCCTCATAGAAAGAGTTTGGCAAGGACCCTTCTGCTTCTATTGTGTGGAACACTTTGACAAGAATTGGTATAAGCTGTTCTTTGAATTTCTGGTATAATTCTGCACTGAGGCCATCTGGACCTGGACTTTTTTTGGTTGGGAGGCTTTTGATGACAGCTTCTCTTTCCATAGGGGTTATAGGTCTATTTAAATTGCTTATCTGTTCTTGATTTAGTTTTGGCAAATGATAGCTGTCCAGGAAGTCATCCATTTCCTTTAAATTTTCGAATTTTGTTTTATATGGCAAGTCTGTGCAAGTGCAAGCATTTAAACATCTTGACAGGTAAGCTCATGTCTTCCTCCAGGATGGTTAATTATTTAAGCTCTCAAGATATGCCTATTCCATTGGATCATTTATAGCAATCCATATCAATTTTATTCATCTACTATGTTTAAGTAACTCTTTACTCTCAAAAAGTGTATCAATAAGCATTTATTCCATTTTTTATAATTTGTTCTTGATTTTACCTGTATTATTTATGCATATTAAGTTTTAAAGATTTTAGTGACTTAAGACTATCAATCCTTTCCTCTGTGTATTCTAGAATAGAAGGTGGCTTATTAGTGTGAGGACCCTGAAGGGCTTAGAGTTTTACTGGGTCTTATGTGATGCAGATTAATCTGGCATGTAGTTGCAAAAAGCCAATTCTGTGGGACCCTCTGGATTGGCGCTGTTTCCTTGCACCTTAGCTAGTATTTTCTTCTTTGTGCTGTGTATTTATTGCCCCCCATACTTAGACTATTTCTCTTCTCCCTCTCTACTGTGAAGACACCAGAGGTCAAACAGAAACAGTCCACACTTTTACTTAATTTATAGACCAGGAAAGCAAGTATGCAAATAAGCATGTCCATGTCACAACAACGGCAAGAAAAGGTGTCAGAAGAGTTCAGAAGGGAGCCTTCTTTCAGCTAAGGGGACCAGGAAGCACACTGATGAAAGGGAAACATTTGGTGTGAGTTTCTAACTCTAGAGAGACTTTGGATGTGCAAAAAGAACAGAGGTCCAGCTGCACAGAGTCAGAACAAAGGACAGTATGAGAAAGAAGTCTCCAGAAGCTAGCCTAGCCTGAAGAGAAGGGTGAGCATATAACAGCACACCCACAGTTGGGTGGTGGGTCCTGCTCCATCTGTTCTCCCAGCTTTCTTCAGTGTGTACCATGAAAATAAGTGAGGGCGTTAAGGAGTGTTGATAGAGTGAGAGAGAATGGTAGCATGTCAGTCCTGGCGTGGACGTCTTCTCTTACAAAACCTCCCTCTCCACTGTGATAGCAGTTCCCCAAATCTGTTCCTCAGTTTCTGCACTTATAAGGTCTATATCCTGACCCAGTGAGCAACTTGGCAATGTCCAAGATGTCACCAACTACCTTATTTTGCTTAAAATTCATGGAATCACTTCAAACAGGTAAGTAGCTATTAGTGTCCTGTCTGAGGTGACATGTGGTTTTCTGGGCCCACAGCCAGACAATGCCATGTTTCTTCTGCCCCTCATCTTGACCTTTAGAAAGACTTCCACTCATTCAAGCGACATATAATTTTCTTAATCTAGAAGACCTGTGTGCCCCCTCTTCTTGAACATCGGCCACAGCTGGTCTGTGTGACAGTCTCCTTCCTTATCCCCAAAGCAATTGTGTCACTTGGCATTGTGACCTGGGGTGTTGGAGCTGTGAGAGAGTAATGGGATTTAAACTCCAATGCTTTTTAGCTTTTGGCAAGGGTTAGTGAATGGAGATAAATTTAACACCTTTGCTATTTTATATATCCCAGATTTGATGTAGCTTTAGATGTGAAACATCTTAAATTCCTCCAGAGATGATAAACAAAACAATTAGTAGAAAGGTACAGAAAGCATTGTATGAAAGGAGAGAAGGTTAGAAAGGTACAGAAAGCCTACCTTTGGCTGAGGACTGAGTCTCTGTTTTTCTCCTGGACAGTATTTGGGCACATTTTCTTCATGAGGTTTTATTGTCACTGATTGCTTGGAACTCTTCTTTGAGCATGTGTCAACAAATTGCTCCAATAAAAGTACTTGCAATAAATCCCCAGTGTCCTGTGGACTCATTGCCTTGCAGGTGTGATCCTTCTCAGAGATATTGCAGTCTGGTGGTTCAATGACTTTGTAATTTAAACTCTAACTGGTCGAGGGAACTGAACAGACTCGTTTTCTTAAAGTAATGACTTAAAACCTACGGTTCTGAAGATACAAGAGTTTCATGACTCTGTTTCTCTCTTATATCTGTGATGATAAAAGTGTTCTCAAACTGAGGAGAGTAACTGAGTCTGAGAGCTGTTTCCAGTCAGGAACTTTTGAAATAACTATGTTTATTGCTGTTAGAGAAGAAAAATCATAAAAGACACAGGCTAAAAGCATCCAAATTGTGGAAGGAAGGATCATTTTAGAGGAACAAGACTAATATTCCTAATAAAGCTGAAATGGAAAGGTTAGAAGGAGAGAATTTTTTAACTGTTTATTGTATCCTTGTGAATTTCACATCATGTTCCAAATACCATCCATCTCCCCTTTCCTTCATAGCTTCCTTCTGTCGTTGCAACCTCTCCCCCAAAATAAAATAACTTTTAAAAGGAAAAACAATCAAAAATGTCTAGTTTGGAACCTGTAGTGTGGCCCAATGAGCCACACAGTATGCCCTTTAGTCCATACATCTTTACTTGTAAGTGTTCATTGCAATGAATTATTGATCTGGTTCAAGGCCTCTGGCTTTTTCTGCATCCTCAGTACTTGGCCTTCACTGGACTCTTCTTGGATGTCCTGTTTTTGACCTGTGTCATTGAGGACCTACAGTTTTGGGTCTGCAGGTATAGCCCAGAATGGGAGGCTTTAACTTAATTTAAAATGAGTCTTGTATCCCTAGCCTAGTATAAGCTTGTTTCTCTATATTAAAAATATCCAAATTGAGGCTCTATAAGGACATCCTGAGGTGGTATTTTTAAAACTCTAGTGTTGTTTGCCCATTTTAAGAGTAAATTCATTCATTACTACATTCATAATATTTCCATACAAATATCAATTATTATTAAATAATAGTTATGGACACATGAGCACTGCCCAGATATTGGGAAGGCGGCAGTAGGCTAGAACAGATTTGGAAAATCAGATGTATGAAAACAGATATGGCACCTGACTTTCTATTGTGGTAGGGAGACACCAATGACCAGATAAATACACCTGATTAAGTTGAGGTTTAAATACAATGAGGGAAGAAATGCAGTGCTACGAGAAGATATGATGAAAGAACCTCTTGAAGTTGGTGGCAGCAGTGGCAATGTGTGTGATGGCTGTGAAGAAACCTTTCCTGACGCTCTGATGTTTTTATAGAAAGTAGGAAGATACTAGAGGGGTGGGGAGAGGACAGGAGAAGCTACTCACAGTAGGAAGATACTAAGATAGTAGAGGGATGGGGAGAGGACAGGAGAAGCTACTCACAGAGGAAGATACTAAGATACTAGAGGGGTGGGGAGAGGACAGGAGAAGCTACTCACAAGCAGTGTGAGCACACGAGAAAAGTCCAGGTAGAAAGGGTCCGGGTGGGAATTTCCCAATGTTTCTTGTACTAAAACTGACCTAGGGGTCTAAAGTAGACAATTTCCAGGTCCTTCCCCTGCAAGTATTATTAAATAGCATTAGAGATGCTAATTTTATCTAATTTGAGTGAATATTATCATTAAAGAATTTTCAGGCCTAGGGCTACAAAGATTGCTTGGGGATTAAGCTGTTTAGTCAGAGGACCCAGTTTTAATTCTCAGCACCCACACAGTGGCTCACAGAAATCTGGAACTCCTGATGCAGTGGATTTGATTTCCTCTTCTGATCTCTGTGGGCACCTGACACATGTGGTACAATGATATGCATGCAGGTAAAGCATCCATATGCATAAAAATAATAAAAGTAAAGTAAAAAAGAACTGAAAAGAAGTCTTAGATGCAGCATTAAAAGAACTAAAGGGAAGCCAAGGCAGAGAAGCATAAAGGTTGAGAGAGTGTGGATCCAAGGGCAGGCTGGGTAAACATGTTCTGCATCCTGAGACTAACAGTAGTTTCGCAGAATGGATAGTTAAAAATGAGATAATGCTTCTCTCTGGGAATGAAAGAATTGGCCTTACACTTTGGCACATGCTAAGCAATTAGCACTGGTGCTGAAGGAAATGGAGATATGAGGAGCCATGTGCTGGAAAAACTAGTAGAACTGATACGCATAGTTGATGACTCTCTTGGAGTAGTGTGTTATTTTAACTTTGACACAGGGGCTGTACCCTAATCTACTGCTATTTCAGTCAGCAATTGCAACTCTAGCTACCAGTCTGATTCTCCAGCCTGACAGGAATTCTCTTCCTTTAGGCACCAGTCTTGTCGCTAACGGCAGCTCTAACTAAATCTCTATCACTCTATTTATAAGTAAGATTGAGATTCAAAGCCTGGGGTTAAAACTTGCTAGTTCAGAGATACTCAGTCACAATTTGCTAACCTTCCCTCCTTGTTGGCATCCCCAAGAGACCTGTGCTTATGCTTCACTAAACCAGAAAAGACTGGACCACTCCAAACCCCGCCGTACATCTTCCTGTGTCTCTCTATCTGTCCTTTGATACTGTATGATTTCTTTCTGTCAGCTGGTTGCTAGTTAAATTTTATTTAATTAATGCAAATAGAAACTCAGGGTTCAAAGTGTGATCAAATATCTACCAACATTTTTCCCTTTTTGTCTAAATAAAAAGGAAAGTTTTTAAATCTAATACAGTAAAACTATATAGAAGAGTAATAATTATCAGGTATTGTCTAAAATTAAAAAGAAATTAATTTTAACACAATAAAACTATATGCAATAAGAAAAATTATCAAATAAGGATTACATTCACAAGTCCAGTCCATTTGTATTTTGCAAACTCAAAGAAAATACTGTAATATCTGTCCTATCTTAGTGATTTCAAAGTTTGGTACCTATTTAGTTTCTATTCTAACTTGTATTATCAACCCAAAACTATTTTCCCAGACCTCAAAAATTTTCTTTAAAAATTTTAAGCTTTGATGTCTCTCAACCTTATATACTTTATACCTCTTTCATTTGTTTCTTTTCTGGATTTGGTAACAAGGAAAACTGTAACTATAACTATCTCATCTTCAACTTCATCAGGGACCCAAGAAAGATGTAATATTACCAAAACTAAGAAATGACAGAAACAGTTGACTGCCTAGACCCAAAGGTTCCTGTGCAACACTGGGGACTCGCCTAGAATATCTGACAGACTTTCCTGTGAAGCAGGAATTTTGAAGGACTGTCCTACCTTGTCTTAGCAAAATTCAGCAGTTAATTTCTTCTGTGTTCTGCTTGTCAAGTTTGGACAGCATACTGTCAGCAAGGGCAGTTTCTTGCCCAGTGACTAACTGTCACAAAAAAGTAAACTCCATATGGAGGTTGTTCAGTGTCCATAATCTTTTTTCAAAGTAAATTGGTGTTGCCAGGAACAGATGTGGCTCACTTTCATGAAAAGCTTTATGTTACTGAAACAACTTAAATGCCATATTCTGTAGGTATCTGAATTGTTTGAGGACAACCTACCTGTCTAAAATATATCCCCGTTTAACTTTGAAAACATATCTAACATAAATACAAGTTTGATAATAGTAGATAACTAACTGATAAACTACATTTCATAACTATATACTACCTTTTAAAATGAGTTGCATAGGTACAATACATCAAATAAGAACAGAAACATATATAGTATAACAAAAATAACTTTAAGTCTGTACCTTAAATATGCAAAGTATGTTAAACAACAGTAGGAACATATATAGGGCATGTTCTATCAAAAATAGCCTTAAATTTGTATCAAAACAAAAATCCATAACAATGTAAAGTATTTGAAATTAATAGTTGTTTTTTAGTTTAAAGTAGTTTCAATAATCTACCCTTTTATCCTATCCTTTCCATATCCCTCAGCTTTCTTTTTTTTTCAGAAAGAGATCCTTAAATCCAACCTTCTTTTGCTTAGTTTCCTCCCTTTCCATGATCAGCAACAATTTGCAACCAAGTCCCCTAAGTGATGACAAACATTCATAACACACTGAATGACCAAAAACCACTCACCCCACCTCTTAGGAATGTGGACATCATATTCTTAAACTTACTTCCTGTGTCTAGGGGAAATGGCATCTATAGGGGGCCCTGAGAATATTGGGATGATGGTCAAGTCCTGGGAGAGCTGGCTGTATTATTTTTGTTCAGTCTCTGTGTGATTGGAAAGTGTAAGGCTTGCCTGAAGCCTTGGCTGGATACTCTATGAGGCCTTGAAATTGTCCTGAGCAGCTTGTAGTTCAAAGATGATCTTTGGGTGGTGTTTGTCAGCTTAATGGCATTAGTTGTGGGGCCCCATCACTTTTTGGAGGATTCAAAGGAATGGTCACAATTCACTGCAGAAGGCTTAAATGCTTTAAAAGTCATATGCAGCAGATCTCAGAAAGGTTAAAGGAGAACAATCTTTTAAGTATATTTAGGTATACAAACTTAATTCCTAGTTACCTGATTCAGACTCAATCTCAAAATCACATACAGGAAGCTAGATGAAGTATATTTCTAGAATTACTTAGTATTCTGTTTAACATTAATATCATGACAGAATGTTTATATTATATATTATATACTATATATAAAATATATAAATAATATATATGTAGCAATCTTTTCAAGCTAGAGATAATATTTATACCTTAGTGACAATAGAATACTCCCTTAATTTTGGTTTTTTCTTTCCCATATCAGGTGGCTCTTCTAACATGAGACAGAGATTTTGGATTTCTCTTTAACAAGAATGCGTTGGTTTAGAGGAGAGAGTCACATTCCAACTCCAAAGTCAGCCTTGATTTTTAATTGTATTGGGACCACATTTTCTTGAGACATTTTTCTTGGATGATTCGTCCTTCTTTTTCAGATGTCTCATTTGTCCAGTGGTTATCAGATTTCTTAGTTGGATGCTTTTTTATCCTTGAAAGAAAAAAACAAAACACTGTCCCAAGCCTAACTAAGCAGGAAGCATCATTTTTTGTCAGGTTATATCTCTGTTAAGAGAAAATGTTTTAGCAAAAGAAAAAATATTATCTTTTAATAATAATTATTATTTTATTATTTTTTCTTACCAGAAAAGATGTAAGGCGTTTATTAGTTTTAAAAGTTAGTTTGGATTTAATGACCAAGCTGTTTGATTAACTATTGCCTCTCCTAGATGTCTCTCCTGTTTGAATGTAATCTTTATCAATCTTGATGGTATTCACAATGTTTCTTCTCATAAGGAAACAAAAGCAAAATCTCTTCCCCAACATAACACATACTCTGCTTTCCATTCTGAGGTCAATGCATCCTTAAAATGTATAGACTGATTTAATTAAACAGTCTTTTTTTCTATTATTCAATGTCTCTCTGCAGCTGTTGTTCCTTGCTCATTAGCATTTAAAAGATTTAAAGTTAATTAAGTATTGTGCAATATATCTTTGGGAGTCTTTATTATGCCTTTCTGCTTATTAAGTATATCTTAATAAAAAGACCTTTCTATAACTTTTTATCCTGTGGGATTGTGTGGTATATCTATAACATGTTTTATGTTGCAATATCCAAAAAAACTGTTTCATTTTACTAGAGATAAATGCTAGAGCATTGCCAGTCTTAATTTGTACATGTATTTCTATAATAGCTATCACCTCTAGTAATATATAATTGCAGTATTAGCCTTTTTGGAATTCAAAGCAATTGCTCATTGAAATATTGCATATGTATCTAAATTTTCCAAACTCTGCAAAATGAAACATATTCATTTGCTAGAATTCATTTCTTTGAGAACATTTTGGGTTACTTCCTGCAGGTAATAGAGTTTGATTATTTAAAGAACAAGTGAAAAGGCAGCCTTTAAATCAATCACAATAATAGACTATCCCTTAAGTAATGAGAAGACAAGGGAATTCCAGGCTGTAATGAGACCATTGGCTGGATCCCTTTATTTATGGCTCTTAAACCTGTTAACATTCTCCATTTTCCAGAATTCTTTTTAATAACAAATAGAGGAAAATTCCAAATACTGGTTGATTCTTCAATATATTGAGCATTTAACTGCTCCTGTACCAGATGTTCTCATGTCTGTAATTATTTTGATGTCAAAGGTTATTGTTCCACTTGCACAGGTTTGTCAGCTAACCTTTATAAATCAGGACTGTTAGTACCTTTGAAAGACCAACAACTGTTATGCCCTGCTTATGTACAACTTGAACAAAGAGTGAGTTTCCTTGATAAAACCCACTCTATACATATCTCTTTAATATTGTACTTGAAGTTCTAAGTAAAGCAATAAGACAACAGAAAGGAGACCAAGGGGATACAAACTGGAAAGGAAGAAGTCAGATTTTCACTATTTACTGATGATATGATAGTTTACATAAGTGACCCAAAAAACTATACCAGGGAACTCCTGCTGCTACTAAACACCTTAAGCAAAGTGACAGGACACAGAATTAACTAAAAAAAAATCAGTAGCCCTATTATATACAGATGATAAACACGATGAGAAAGAAATCAGAGAAACAACACCCTTTACAATAGCCACAAATAACATAAAATATCTTGGGGTAACACTAACCAAACAAGCCCTGTATAGTAAGAACTTTGAGTCTTTAAAAAAAGAAATTAAAGAAGATACCAGAAAATGGAAAGATCTCCCATGCACTTGGATAGATAGGATCAACATAGTAAAAATGGAAATCTTGCCAAAAGCAATCTACAGATTCAATGCAATCCCCATAAAAATCCCAGCCTAATTCTTCACAGACCTTGAAAGAACAATGCTCAACTTTATATGGAAAAACAAAAGACCCAGGAGAGCCAAAACAACTGTACAATAAAAGAACTTCTGGAGGCATCACAATCCCTGACTGCCAGCTCTACCATAGAGCCATAGTCCTGAAAACAGCTTGGTATTGACACAAAATTAGACAGGTAGACCAACAAAACAGAATTGAAAACCCTGATATTAACCCACATACCTACGAACACTTGATTATTGGACAAACAAACTAAAGTTATACAATGCAAAAAAGAAAGTATCTTCAACAAATGGTGCTGTCATAACTGGATGAAGACATGTACAAGACTGCAGATAGATCTATATCTATCACCATGCACAAAACTTATGTCCAAATAGATCAGAGACCTCATCATAAATATAGCCCACTGAACCTCTTAGAAGAGAAAGTGGGAAGTACCCTTGAATGAATTGGTACAGGAGACTGCTTCCTGAACATAACACCAGTGGCACAGACATTGAGGTTGACAATTAATAAATGGGACCTCCTGAAACTGAGAAGCTTCTGTGAGGCAAAGGACACAGTCAGCAAGACAAAAAGGTAGCCCACGGAATGGGAAAAGATCTTCACCAACCCCACATCTGACAGAGGACTAATTTCCAAAATACACAAGGAACTCAATAAGCTAGCCACCAAAACCAAACAATCCAATTAAAAAGTGGAGTGCAGAACTAAGCAGAGAATTCTCAATAGAGGAATTTGAAATGGCTGAAAGACACATAAGAAAGTGCCCAACATCCTCATCCAGCAGGGAAATGTAGTTCAAAACAACTTACACTGGCCAGAATGGCTAAAATCAAAAACACCAATGACAGTCTATGCTCGAGAGATGTGGAGAAAGAGGAACACTTCTCCATTGCTTGTGGGAGTGCAAACTTGTATAACTACATTGGAAATCAGTATGGTGGTTTCTCAGGAAAATGGGAATGAGTCTACCTCAAGATTCAGCAATTCCTCTCTTGGGCATATACTCAAAGAATGCACATTCATACAACAATGACATATGTTCAACTATGTTCATAGCAACATTATCTGTAATAGTCAGAACGTGAAGCAACCTAGGTGCCCCTCAACCAAAGAATGGATAGAGTAAATGTGGTACATTTACACAATGGAGTACTACTCAGCAGAAAAAAAACATTGGAATCTTGAAATTTGCAGGTAAATGGATGGAACTAGAAGAAACCATCCAGAGCAAGGTAATCCAGTCACAAAAAGACAAACATGGTATGTACTCATTCACATATGGATTTTAGACATAGAGCAAAGGATTACCAGCCTACAATTTACATTGCCAGAGGACCTAGGAAACAAGGAGGACCCCAAGAGAAGAACGCATGGTCCCCCGAAGTAGTGGAGGGGAACAAGAATCCTTGAGCAAACTGGGAGCATGGCAGGGGTGTAGAAGGTGGAGGTAGAAAGGATAGAGGGGGAAAAGGGGGCAGTAAACAGGAGGACTGAGACAGGGGAGGAATAAAGGAGGGCAAGAAAGGAGATGCCTTGATAGAGGGAGCCAGTGCAGGTTTGTAGAGTGGTTTGGCACAAGGGAAAAGTTAGGGAATGACCCCTACTAAAAATCTTGGCAGTGGTGGAGAGGCTGCCTTTGATGCCTTTCCCCCATAATGAGATTGATGACTACCTTGGCTACCCATTCCTAGAGCCTTCACCCAGTAGCTGATCAAAGCAGAAACAGGAACCCACAGCTAAACACTGAGCCATACTCCTGGAACCCAGTTGTGGAGAGGGAGGAGGGATGAGCAAAGGAGCCAAGACAGTGTTGGAGAAACCCACAGAAACAGTTGACCTGACCTAGTGAGAGCACAGAGACCCTCGTCGTAAAGCTGGGGAACCAGCATTGACCAAACCAAGCCCTTTGAATGTGTGGGTACCAGCTAGGAGGCCAGGGCAGTCTATGGGACCTCTAACAGTGGAGCCAGTGTTTATTCCTGGATCACAAGTGGAGCCCATTCCCTACAGAAAGATACTATTGCAGCCCAGATACAAGAAGGAAGGCCTGGGATCTCCCCGAAATGATGTGACAAACTTAGATAAACCCTCATGGAAGGCCTCCCTATCCCTGGGGACTGAGGGGTTGGGTTGGAGGTCAGTGGGAACATGGGAGGATCGGAGGGCAACAGAATGGGAGGATGTATATGTAAATAAAAGTGCTTCTAAAATAAATTTTAAAATGTAAATAAAAACCAAACCCTTTAATAGTTTTCTCAGAAGCATACATTAATTTATGGTTTGTTTCTGAGATGGAAGGAATGGTAATCTGTGTTTTCCATTGCTGCAACAAATCATCCCCCATAAATTCATTGGTATGTTTGCCACATATGGCTTTAATCTTCCTATATGTCTTTCTGGCCCTATGCACTCAACCCATCTTACACTTTGTTTTACCTGAGATAAAATTCCAATCTTAAAAGACGAACATTTACTTTCTGAATAGTCCAATCTGGATGACAAGATTTTGGTGAAATTAATGTTACATCTGTACATGTGTCTACTATACCCTCAATTTCAATGATATTTATTTGTATTTTTATCTTTGACCTTTGATCATTTATAGAAGTTGGCCAAAAATATTTGTTTTATGGTCTTTCCATAAAATTTTATTTTATCTACTGATGCTGTTATGTGATCCAGTGTAGTATGTTTTTTTTTTTTGTTTTTTGTTTTTGGTTTTGGTTTTTTTTTTGATTTTATGAGATAGGGTTTATCTATTTTGTTTTGGAGGCTGTCCTGGAACTTGCTCTGTAGACCAGGCTGGCCTCGAACTCACAGAGATCCACCTGCCTCTGCCTCCCGAGTGGTGGGATTAAAGCTATGTGCCACCAACACCTGGCTCAGAGTAGTATGGTTTTTAACAATAGACATTAAGTGTTTTAAATGCTCTGTGGAGGGATTTCCCCAAAGCTGACAGGGAATAATTGAACCAAATTTGGCATTGAAGTCTGTGGGAAGCCCCTTAAAGCATTTCCCAATAGCAAATGATTGCCTTGTCTGTTCCCTGTTGATCTGCATTCATTGTTCAATGCAGGCCTTTGCCACACTTTCTGAATATTCCAGAAGGCTGGGGTCTTCTATTTGAATTATTTCTAGAAAAGACATTGTATCTAGGAATACCTTGCCTAAAATCCCCTTTCAAATTACCTAGTTTATTGCAATTAAAACATCTGACCTTTTTGTTTTTCTTAAAATTTTTATAAATCACCTCTACTATTCAAGTATCATTGTAAGTGTGAGATCCATTATCAGTTGTATTTCAGAATCATTAATCTATGGGTGCTGATCTTTAAAGACCTAATCACAATTTTGTATTCTAAAGTAGCATTTTCAAAAGCCAAATATTCAATTAATATTTGTCTAACATCTGGATCTGACATCATTCTATTTACAACCAGGGTCAATCTTTGTAAAAAAAAAACAGTGAAGGCTTCTTTTGAGCCTTGTATAATGTTAGTAAGTATCTTAGTCCTCTTTTCTGATTCTTTATCCCTGTTCCAAACATTCAATGCTCATATAATGGATAGAATCAAGCTGTTATCATCAAATATATATTGTCTTAGCAAATCAACTTACTAGCCCTTGCCGAGAAGCTGATCTTTTAGCCCTATATCATTGTACTAGGACCCTAACTTTCTTTTTCTACCATGTTCTCAATTGTAAAAAGAGGACCAACTTCCAATACTGCTGTAACTAAATCTTTGCAGTCAACTGAAATAATGGTCCATGAATGTAGTATCTGTTTCACAAAGGATGAATGCATAGTGTATGAAATGACTGCCTACTTAAATCTTTTCAAATCTAACATGTCTACAGCATTCAAGTTAACTTCTGCATTGTCTTGGGGGTGCCTACCATCTGGTGGTCATTCTTATATAGTAGCTGGATAAATTAAAGTTGATGTTCTAATGACTTGGGTCTTTTAGTTTCATAATGCAGTGGTGAGGCAGGTTCTGCTCTGAATTCCTGTTTATGTCTGAGTATTTTTTTCATTAGTATGTCTTTCTAAAGCCTGTATTTTATCAGCAGTAAGTCTTTTTAACGTGTGTGTCTTATCAGTCAAGTTATCATATTTGGCATTGTTATCAAACCACTTTTTAAATGATAAAATATTAAGTACCAAACTGATAGTAATTACAATTGACATTTTGTTAATCCCAGCTAAGACATTTATGCCAACATTTAAATTTTCCATTTTCAAGCCATCCATAGTATCGCTATGCAGGGTCCTAGCACCTGTGAGTGCTCCTTTGAAGGGGAACAAATGACAACTGCAAAGGAGTGTGGCTGTACCATGCATTGGAGCACCAAATATCTTAACTTCGGCACAGTGGCTGGGCCTTAATCCACGGTGATTTCAGCCAGCGATTGCAACTTCACGGTTACTGACCTGCTTCTCTGGCAGTATCCTGGCCACTCAGGCTACAGCCTGGTAGGAATTTTGTTCCCTTAGGCACCAGCCCTGTCGCTGCCACTAAGAGTAGCTTTAACTAAATCTCTGTCTTTATGATTATAAATAAGACTAGAGATTCAAAGACTGGAGTAAAATCATGCTAGCTCAGAGAGGTTGGGTTCCAATTACCAAACACTGCCTCCTTGCTGGAATCTCCAAAAGACTTGGACTTCTGCTTTGCCAAACTAGAAAAGGCTGTGCCACTTCAATCCCCACCCCACTACTTCCTGTGTCTCTCTATCTCTCCCAGATGCCTTCCGATGCTCTATTACACTCTGTCAACTAACTGCTAACTCAGCCTCCTAACCCAAGGTTAATTTTATTTGATTAATGCAAATGCAAACTTGAGGTTCACAGTGTGATTGAATATCCCCCAGCAGTAGTGATTATGGATTTGTTCAAGTAAAATTTCCATCTACTGTCTTATTCAGCATATTTCATATGCCTAAATCTTATCAGAGATAAATTCCAATAGCAAGTATGGGCCCAGGTTGTGTGTGGTAAAATACAAAAATATATAGAAATTTAGAATATTTACAAGAGTGTTTTTTTGTTTGCTTTATCCTTTTTTTTGAAGAAAGTTATTTTTTGCTTATAGTTACAGAAAGCCAGCCCACTGTGGTCAGAGAATAATGCAGAGTGTTTCACAAAATGGTATGTCATGAATCAGAGAAGGGGGAATGCCAAGGTTCCTGAAGAAATGATATTTACATCAAGGAATCTGACACACAATTTGAATAGGGAGAGAAATGAAGAAACAGACTTATTGAGGTTTAATATGAAAGGATTAGTAAATAAGAGGTTATGATGAGGCTAAATGGGAATAGCTGGAAGTCATCAATAAAAAGGCATTGTTATATGCTGTTGGTTCATAATTTGGAAATAGGGTCATTTTAAATAATATTGAAGCCCACTGTAATATGAAGTCAATGTAAGCTTCCTATATTTGGGATAAAAGAAGCAGTTATTGGGAAAGGTACATCCAAATGAGCAAGAAATAAAAGCTTTTTAGCCTTACTACTATGACTTGGGAGGATTAGAACTAGGTATGGTGATTTTGTCTCAGTGACCTGTTATGTAATTTTGCTTTGCTTGCCAAAATGAGGGTGTCTCCAGGCCAGAGAACTTGTTTGGAACATGACAAAACAGAGGTTTTGTAATTTGCCTAGTAACTATCCTGCTCAGGAGGCTTTCTTGTAGAAGACTAGCTCTCCTACTGGTGGAATTACTTTGAAAAGTTCTGGAAACTTTGAGAAGCAGAGATTTTAGCTGGAGGAAGTTGGTCACTGTTGGTGGTGGTTCTTAGGAATATCTTGTCCCTGGTCACTTCTTGCCTCTCTGTCTTCTTCTCTCTGTCATGAGCTCTCTTGTAGATTTTGCCACCAGGACATTTGGCCTATGGTCATGGTACCAAGACTCATGGACAGCAGTCCATGCAATTTTGAGTAAAGAAATCTTTCTCCCTTCTGCCTGCTATCTCAGGCATTTTTGTTGGAGCTATGAAAACTAACACATGTGACAGACAACTCAGAAGGGGGCCAGCAAAACCAGAATGATAGCAAGAGTAGAAAACACTCCATTGGCCAGAAGTTAAGGGACACAATTATTCACTGGGAGATCAGTAAATATTGAGAAAGAAGAAAAAAAACATTTAAAAGGAAGCACTGCCAGGCATGGTGGCATGCACCTTTAAAACCAACATGCCGGAAGCAGAACGAGGAAGATCTCTGTGGATCCCAGGCCAGCTAGGACAACAAACTGAAACACTGTCTCAAAAACAAAGCAACAAAACCAAAACAAAACCAAAAAACAAAAAATCAAACAAAAACAACAGATCCTTGAAAGTCTCACAAATTTGATGACTGAAGGGAGGCAAGCTAAGCAAAGGAACAGGGACAGTGTCCTGGAAGTGAAAGAGACACCCTGCTTGGGCTCAACCTAGGCAATGTTATTTCTTTGTGGCTCTGATAAAAAACCAAGCCAAGCCAAGCCTGACCTGCAGATGGTAGTTAATGAAAACAACCACTTGATAGGAAAATGTCTGCCTGGAAGAAATGAGTGAAATCATATGGTCCCTTGTCTTTTAAGATGACCTTATTATACTTTAGAATCTAGGTTGGGATTAGCAGCCAGAAAGAAGAATCTCTTTCTATTTTCTTTCCCTGGTGGTAGCTGATTAGCCTGCATAGTCCTTGGAAAATAGAATTGCAATGCTTTGCAATTCCAGAAATAACATTTGTTCAAGGGCCCATCAGGTGAGGACTGAAAGCCAAACAAACATATTTATCCTAGGCTTACAGAAAGCTGGTGCATCTGAGGTGAGTGTGCTACATGCATTTGAGGGTGATTCCTCTTGAGAAGAAAAAAATGAGACAGCTTAAACAATTCTTGTTTTGACTCAAGCAAAAAGACTGCTTCAGATACCCTTTCTATTACACTTGTCTGGGAACATCTCACATTATAGGATAAGGAGTTCCTGGAGCCAACCAGGCTGGCCAATCTAGAAGTAGTAACCCCCCCACCACCACCAAATCAAGACCATGTTCTGGCGTCTAGGACCCTGACATTGCTGTTCAAATGGTCTTGACTATACATTCAAAGCCTGTTCTTTCCCATTCTCCCTGGGAACACAATACAGTCACACTAGGTTGAATGGGGACCAGATGACAGCTGTGAGGGCAATGGCTGGGGATTACACATGTGGTGTGACAGTTAATAACTTAGAACTCCCCATTCTGGTCCTCCCTCCTTTCCAGGTGCTTCTACTTTCTCAGGTGGCTATGAAGAGTGTCTCTCTTTCCTGTAAAAACTGCTACTAGTTTTCAAACTAGGCTTTATCTCCCTTGAGCTTTATCTCCATTGCAGATGACATTCCTGGCTACATTTTCAATGTATTAGGACTTTCTAATTACAAAGATAGCACTTTATAGAGAAATTAACACAAAAGTATAAAGTCACCAGATAAAAATGTAAACAAAGAATTAATACAATGTTACTATACCTCAGTACTACGTGAAAGAAACAAAAAGTCTACCACAGGTGACTTAAATAGGATAATTTATTGTGAAAATGTTAAGACTTGTAAATAGGAGACTTGAAAAGTATGACTATTGATGCATTAAAGCGCATGCTTTCCTTAAGAAGACTTGAATCTAAGGTTAAAAAAGACAGGAATTAGTATGATTCTGGGTGCTACTGGGTAGAAACTTGGGGAGTCTCTTTGGAGCTCTCCTAGGTAGGCATCAACTCTGTCACTTGGGATCCAGATTTACAGGAAGCATGAGATCACCTTGCCTAGCTCAAAAACCTACCTCTTAGACAGGGCACCTTGACAAGGGGAGAGCTTGTCTCTAGAAAATACACATTTCTTTTACCAGAACCCAGGGAAAGGGGTTTGTGAAATGAAACCTTAAGGTGTTCATTGTGATTTTTCCCACATCACCCTGTCATTGATATTCAGTTTATGGCTGAATGCAGCAAGCTAACCTTTAAGAAGTACAGTGTTTTCTGGATATGGATGTCAAGACCTTTATGAACATGGAAAATTATTATAGTTTTTAGACTAACTGATCTTAAATATAGAGTGTGGAGTTGGCCTTGTTTACATAGACTTTGCTGACCTTGGCACTTCCAACACGGCGGCTCATGCTACTTAAACAGCAGTGAAAACTGACCCTTGCCCTGAACCCTCCTGACTCAAAAGCAGTTTTTTTGGAGCAAATAGTAGTTTTCAGGTGGATGAAGGGAATACTGATTTTGTGTTCCAAGAACAGGAGAGGGCTCAGTGTAAAAACTTACAGTGCCTGACCATTTCCATGGTAACAGCTTGTTTATTTTCCCCCACCGTGTGTCAGGCTCATTAACTACTTGATTTCTACTCACTGAAATTCTAGAAGCTAGTCTCTGCTCGCCTGCAGAGACAGTGAAATTAATGGTTAGCAAATGTTAACCATTTGGTCAGGGTCTCAGTAGGACTAAGCTGCTCCTAGCCTCCACCCAGATGATCTGCCTGGGCCTCCATCAGCATCTTCTTCTTAATGTGTGCATACATTTGCCTTCAGGCTTACACCTGAAACACCTGTGACAGTAAAGGCTGGTTTTGACTTATGTATTCCATCATTGTGCTTCAAACAAAATAGATGTTCTTTTTTCTCTTGGCACTGTATTCTTCCCTGTATGTACACACAGTCTCTCATGAGTTTGTACATGTGTATGCACTCATTTGACCTATGCTGATTTACGCTGTGAAATATTCCTTTACATTGTGTGAATATATGTTGCTGCGATTGGTTTAATAAAGAAGCTGACTGGTCAATAGTTGAACAGAATAAAGTTAGGCAGGAGAGTCAGACAAGGGATGCTGGGATGAAGAGTGGCAAAGTTTGGGTTGCCAGTAGACATGGAGGGAGCAAGAAATGCTGGAGGACAGCTAAAGCCACAAGCCAAATGACAATACATAGATTAATAGAAATGGGTTAATTGAAGTTGTAAGAGCTAATTAGTAATAAGCCTGAACTATCGACCAAACATTTATAATTTATTTTAACTCTCTTATGGTTATTTGGGAGCTACTGCCAGGACACAGAAAAACTCCACTACAGGTCTAGAGTTGTCTTAGATTATATAGACAATCTTGAATCTTTAGAATTTTCTTATATTTTGTTTATGATAAGATATCCCTAATCTCACCAATGCAGGATGACTTCCTGTCCCGACCACATGAACACTGAAAAAAACATGCTTGAACCAGCATGCAGAGTTCTTTTTATTTTCAAATGAGAAAGCTTCCAAAGCTAGCCATTAGTCAACAAGCCTTTAGTATAGCAATTATCTGAACAAAAATATCAATATCCTAAATGTCCCCTTTCTAATAAGTCGATGAATTGAATTAGAGCATTAAAAGGTTTAATATTTCTGACTTCTTCTTCTTCTTCTTCTTCTTCTTCTTCTTCTTCTTCTTCTTCTTCTTCTTCTTCTTCTTCTTCTTCTTCCCTTTCAAAAAGAAAATATGGAGGAGGAGTAGATCTGGGACAGCAAGCATGTACAGGAAGGGAATGGGAGTAGTGAAGGGAGAGAAAACTATGATTTGGATGAGAAAAGAATAAAAATAAATAAATCTAAAAAGTAACTTTAAGTTACTTTGTTTAGGTTCCACAGGAGAACAAATTCTGCTAAAGGGTCTTAAAAAACAAATACTTAAGTGAATGGCAAGTGGATTTCAGGAAGTTAGCAGTGTTCTATTTGGCATAATTAGAATAAGTTTTATGAATATTAGAAATGAGATTGGAGACTTTAAGGTAGAAAGGTGTGCTAGGAGAAGCCAAAGCCACAGAAAGATGGAATATATTAATTACTTCACAGTCAGATTAAAGGTGAGAAGAGAAAAGGAAGGGCTACAGAGAAGAAACTGAGCAGCAAGGACACAAGGTGAGTTGTTTGTGAGTTATCCACAGGAAAGGTGGATCTTAGATGCACTTGAATTCTAATTAACAGTGCACCCTTGTCTCTCACTTGACATAATATATTTAAGATGCAAAGTCTGAATGCAAAAATTAAAATCAGAAAGAAGACTGTTTTCTTTAGATTCACCAGACCTCAAATTTCTTATGGTTGGATAATGGTTTCTTTGAGTATTTCTTTGGAATTAGTTCATAAGGATGGACAATTGATAAATTCTGTAGAAATGAGTTTGTACCAATGCTCCAAGAAACAACTTGTTCAATTGCCTTGATTTAACAAATAATTCCAGCCTAATTCAAAATATATAAAACTGATAAAGTGCTCAATGAGTAATGAATGCATCTATGATTCTGCCAGTATTGAAACACCTTTAAATTAGAAATTTGGCTCAAATCTCTTAGAGCTAAAACTAAGTGTAACAAATTATAATCAGTCACTATCACTCTGTTCCTTTTCTTGAGATAGGGTCTTATTATGTAGCGCATGCTCGTCTTCAATCGGCAATTTTCCTTCCTCAGCCTACCAAATTCCAGAATTTTAGAGATTTGCTACTGCAGTCAATAAGACTACATCTTTAGCCCACTTAGCTACTTACTTGTCTCATTTTCTACCACCTTAAATATTCTTTGAAAGTTGCCTATTGCAAGTACCCAGAGGCTTCTTACAGTATCCTAACTTACTGTTCTTGCTCTGTTGATACCTCTGCTACACAGGAACTCCATCATTTTCACTATCCCCCCCTTGTCATTGTGATTATGAACAATAGCCTGGCTTGCTTTTTCTTATTCTCTTAAGCTATGTGGGTACAGCAAACTTCCAACCCTGGTCAAACCCAAGCATCCACACTGGTCTGTGCTACAGAGGAAGTTCTGTTAGTTTCCCAGCTATGACGTTCAGTTCCCTTCCAGGCCACACCCTTTATAGATATGGAATTGCACTGCTGGAGAAAAGAAAAAGAAGAAAGAAGATAAAAATAAGAGGTGGATTGTGATGGTTTTCTCTCTAGGACTATAAAGGAATCAGTGTGATCCCAGGAGGGAACAGTTTTGCCACCATACTGAACACAATGATATTTACCTAGCTCTTGGCTGTTTGTGAGAGGGGGCATCAGCAAGGCAAACATAGTATTAGGTAGATCAGGAAACCCCCTCCCTTTTCAATAGTGAGTCCACAGCCCCAAGAGCATAACGCTGTGTGGCCTTTTCTCCAGGATACTTATGGATATAATATTTTACAAAAATTCAACTGGAAGGTGGATTGGGTCTCAGTGGATAAATTGGCTATGAGTTTTCTGGATTTTTTTTGTCTTTTTTGATTCCCATACCCAGAGTCTAGACTTATGGGGGGACAAAGAAGACAAAACAGAGCAATCAGTCAAAGGGCAGCTCATATCCATCTTATCTTTAGGGGTTAAAGGACCTGATGGTGACCCATCTATCATTGTCCCCAGCAGTCTCCTTCAGCTAGCTGTAATGGATCCCCAGTTTCACTGCTGTGCGGGTGGTGAGGACCACAGGGTTTGGAACTTTCCATATTGCCTCCAGGCTTCAAGATGGGATCCTTTTCACCCACACAACATCATCAGACTGGAACTCTTGAGCAAGTTCAAATGAGAACAAGAGCTTGACCTCTCAGACCATCTGATAAGTAGTTGCACAGCTTGCTGAAGAGCCTGTAAGGATGTGATGTCAAGAATTTAAGAATTAAGAAATGGATTGGTTAACAAAAAAGAAGCAGAATTATGGACAACAAAAGTTGAGGTCAGTACATTTAGGGACTTTCAAGGAATATGGACTAGGTCTTTGATGGATTAGGTCTTTGTTCTCATTTTGGAAGTTGCTGGGGGGGCCTGAGTGCTAGGTTTTAAGGGCAGAATTGTGACTCTAACAGGACACCAGTTGTGCTAAGTAAGGTCTGGGTGCCTGTTTCAAGAGGTGTTTGACAGCCCTTTAAACTGGAGTCGCTTCAGCCTTAAAGGCAAATAATTCTTTGAGCAAAGAAATGATAAGAATATTCAGATCTGACTCCACTCCCTGTAGCCATTTGTGTCTTCCAGTAAACAGCACGCATATTTGAAGTGGCGAATCAACACATTTCAGAAAGATCCTAATACTTTTTAACCCTCTCAGTACAAACATATGAATGTGGAAAGCAAACACGTGTGCCCTCTTTTGTTTTATTTTGGTTGTTCGTGTTTGGGCAGCCTCCCCGCCATGTGTCTCTTGGGACCCCACTACTTTCTGCTGTCTTCAGAAGGCAGGGAAATGAGTCAGATAGCACTCCACTATGTTTTCCTAAGTTCCCTTCCAAATTCTTACCCCCACAACTTCTTTGTCCCTCTTAGGCACAGTGTGGAATGCAGTCACATTCTGCTGTGACCTTTTCACAGATCCTTGGTAGATCTGTCTAGTGAAAAGTGGGGCATGGTAGCTCACAGCTGTAATCCCAGCCCTAGGCAGAAAGATTTCCACAAGTTTAAGACTTGGGCTACATAGTTAGTTCTGGGTCAGCCTGGGACACATTTTGCGAGCTCATCCAGCTTCACTCAGCTTTCAACCTCTAACTGAAATTGTGAAATAATAGAAAATAGCCCATGTAGCTTTCTTTTATATCTGCATTCTTCTTTGTGTTTGAAAGGAGTCTTTTATATATTTTAACCAATTTTCACTTTGTTCCTTGTACTCATTTTCATCCATCCATTTTTCAGCTGTCCATTTTCTCTCACATTTTGATGAAAAACTAAACATCATATTAAGAAATTGAAATAGGCTAATGCAGCCGTATGATCTTCTTTCCTCTTTGTTCAGGAGAAGGCTCCTTTCAGCTAGAGTTGACAGGACTGCATTTCTGAGCTCAACAGACTGGAGAGAATGAGAATTTGAACTTTGTTTTGGAAAACAAGAAGCAGCAACACAGTAAATGATGGCTGGGCCTTGGAACAGGGCCACCAAAATCTAGAGGATGCAGCAATTTAAGTATAGGTTTTTTTAAGGCTACTCTGCAATGCAAATAGGATGTGTACCTTATAATATTTCAGTTTATATAAAAATAAGCATGATCATACCCTGGTATAAAAAACTATATGAATCTTTTTTCTGTTATTATGCTTTAAGAACAAATAGAAGTCCTCAAACTGGAACTAAGGGAAAATCTGTCTCATGTCCAGACATAATCAGATTTGGTTGTTTAATCGAAAACTCAAGGGTACCACCAAAGATTCTTTCTCTTCCTTCCCTTCTCTGGATGTCTGTTTGCTCAGCCTCTTCTTGGTCATGAGATAGTTATCAGTCTAGGCACAAAATTCACAGATTCTAATTTTGAAGGAAAGTAATAATTTCTACCCGTTCCTTGTTTTTGGCCATGAGGTGAGCATGCACTGGGTGCTCCTGTTGCTGGTGCTCCCTCAGCACATCCCCCAAAAGGACTGGAGCCACTGACTATGACCAAAGCTGCAGAAGTTCTCTTTCCAAGATGAGAAGTGCAATTAAAACCACTTTGAGATTCCATTTCATGAGTCACAATGACGAGTATTAAGAAAACAAAGGATGGGGCTGAAGAGATGGTTCAGTTATTTCAAACATTTATGGATCTTGTAGAGGACCTAGGTTCAATCTCTAGCACCGCCTGGACCTGGAAACTCTAAACTATCTATAACTCCAGCTCCAGGTAATGCAATGTTCTCTTCTGACTTCTGTAGGCATCAGGAATGGTACACAGACATATAATCAGGGAAACATACATATAAAATAAAATAAGTAAATGTAAAAATAGAACAAACAACAAGGCCAACAAATGCTGGTGAGAAAGTGAGGAAAGAGGAACATTTATTCACTGCTGATAGCCCTGTGAACTGGTGCAGCCACTATGGAAACCAGTGTGGAGGCTTATTAAAAAAGAAAGAACGAAAGAGAGATGGGGGAGGGAAGGAGGGAGGGAGGGAGGGAGGGAGAGAGAGAAGGAGGGAGGGAGGAAGGAAGGAAAGGAGGAAGGGAAGGAGGGAAGGAGGGAGGGAGGAAAATAGAAAGAAATAAAACCTAAAACTAGAATCATATGATACAAGTATACCACTTTGGAGTATGTACGTAAAAAATATCACAGAGATATTTGCCCATCCACGTTTACTGTTGCTTTCCTCGGAATTGCTGGAAAATGGAATCAGCCTAGCTGTCCATCAACTGACTAATGGATACTAAAAATTTGATAAATAAGCACAAGAGGGCCCAAACATCCTTTCCTCTTTTTAGTCTGAGTGCCTCAGATTATTTTTTACATAATGGAAAACAAAGTAACACTCTCTTTTTTCTAGGCTAGTTCCTCAAATGATGTCCTAGAAAGTGCAATGACTAGGAGGTAAGAATTCAGTATTTTCTCCCTCTCTGAGTACCTTCTACTTCATGCAGACTGATGATTGGCAGGCTCCTCAGTGCAGGACTTCCACAGCATCGTCTAGCTTTATGCAGACAGCTGCTGATGAAATGCTGGAGGCTGCTATTGTTGTTGGTATCATGTCCGCTCACTTGGCCAAGTCTTGAGAGATCAGTTCAGTCAGATATCCACGTTCTTTGTTCTAGAAATTTGTCTTGTTTTCTAAAACTCCTCCTTTCATCTTCTCTAATCTGTCTTTTGAGAACTTCCTTCAGTAGATAATGGATCTCCTAGATAAATCTTCATTGTCATTCTTTTCTATTATATTTTTAAAACTCTTAACTCTTTGTTCTGTATCCCTAGTAATTCCACCATTTTACCTTCCAAACATAGCTATTAACATCTAACAGCTAAGGTCTCTTTTCCCCCAAACCAAAGGTGTCCAATAATCATGCTAATTCTTTAACTACCCACCCTAAATTTTAGCTTTCTGGGTAGCAAATACTATCCTTAGGCAGAGAGCTCTCCCATCACCTCACTCTTTTTTTTTAATTCTTTCTTTGTTTTTGTTTTTTATATTTTTATATTTAGAAACAATCTTATTTTACTTATCAACCCCCCATACCCTCTCCCTCTCATCCTCCCATGTGCCCCCAACCCACCTGCTACCTACTCCCCAAGGATAGTGAGGAGAATCATCAAAGTCTGTCACATCATTTGGGGCAGGGCCTAGGCTTTCTTCCATATATGTGGGCTGAGAGAGTATCCCTCCATAGGGAATGGGCTCTGGAAGTCCATTTGTGCACTAGGGATAAACACTGGTTCCACTGTTAGAGATCCCATCAACTGCCCAGGCCTCCTAACTGGCACCCATATTCAGAAGTCTTGTTTTGGTCCAATGCTAGTTCCCCAGCTTTATGACTGGGGTCCCTGTGCTCTTACTAGGTCAGGTCAGGTGTTTCTGTAGGTTTCTCCAGCCCTGCTTTGCTCATTCCCCCTCCCTCTCAACAACTTGATCCCAGGAATTCAGCTCAGTGCTTAGTTGTGGGTGTCTATTTCTGCTTCCATCAGCTGCTGGATGAAGACTCTAGGATGGCAATTAAGGTAGGCATCAATCTCATTATAGGGGAAGGGCATCAAAGGCAGCCTCTCCACTATTGCTTAGATTCTTAGTTGCAGTCATCTTTGTGGATCTCTGAACATTTCCCTAGTGTTAGATTTCTCTTTAAACCTATACTGGCTTCCTTTATTAAGGTATCTCTTCTCTTGCTCTCCTCTATTCCTCCATCATCTCATTCTTAGAATGAATGTCAAGAAGCTAACTGAACTCAGGTGAATCATCCAGAAAGTTGACTGCAATGTTAAGAAATAATAAAGAAAAATATTAAGATTAGAAGTGAATACATTTTATTTCTTTCATCCAGAGAAAAGCAATGGGATAGTAGTCTATTAGACAGATAGTGTCATTGTTTTGTTTTGTTTTTGCTCTAGAATCCATACTTCTTGGGGACTGTGTCTGTCTTCCTTCTTTGAAACACTTGTGAAACTATACCTTTTTCTGGAAGATATGAAAACTTACCTCATCTGATGCTGCCAGAACCATTTCCTTCATGATTACTTTTGTTTTGTTTGAGACAGTCCTACTATGTATCCCAGGTTGGCATGGAACTCACTATGTAGACCAGACTGGTCTTGAACATAGAAATCAACCTACATCTCCTTACCAGTTCTGGGATCAAAAGTGTGTACCACCAGTCAGGCTTCTTCATTGTCTGGGAAACATGTCTTTATGTATTTCTCTGCCATCATTTCAAGGGTTATATGGGAGAACACAATAAATGTATTTACTTAGTGTAAGAACTGAACTGCTCAGGGAAAGACCTGAACAGTAAATAAATTCAGATTTTAATGTGTATGCTATTTTTTCCATTTCATTAATTAGCTGATGGCCCATCTATTCCTCCAAAGAGAATTCCTTATTTCCAAGAATTATTAATTAAAGTGCTATGATACCAAATGTCCCAGTTAGCAATTACAATCTGGGAACTACATGCTGATTAAAAATCAGTGTAGAAATGACTGTGTATCTCACTCTTTACAGTGTTAATGGCTACTATACCTGACAATTGACAGAATGTCAACTATGACTAAGCTAGATTGAATCCCACATGATATATTGTTAGGAGACTAGATCAGAGGGAACCAGGAAAAATCAATTTTCAGTTCTGGTGATATCTTAGTCAGTGTTCTAGTGTTATGATGAGACAGCATGACCATAGCAACTCTTACAAAAGAAAACATTTAACTGGGGCTTGTTTACAGCTTCAGAGGTTTAGTCATTATCAATATGATCATGAACACGGAGGCATGCAAGCAGGCATTGGAGAAATAGCTAAGGACAGGTAGAGACTCTGGGCTAGTCATCATCAGAGGAGCTTCCTCCTGCAGCAGATAGGAACAAATGAAGAAATTCACAATCAGACACCAGGCAGAGTGTTTGACCATGGAACACTCATCCTGAAATGGTGTGACTCCATCAACTCCCTTGCATCAAGCAGGACTCAGGGAACCCCATGGAAGAGGAGGCAAAAAAAAGTATAAGCAACAGAGGGATGGAGGACACCAAGAAAACAAGCAAATGATCAGAGCTTATGTGAATTCACACAGACTGAGTCAACATGCACAGGATCCACATGAGTCAATACCAAGTTCTTTGTGTGTATATTACTGCTTCTAGGTCAGTGTTTTTGTGGGATTTAGGAGTGTGTAAATGAGTGAGACTCTTTCTTGTGCCTTCCCTTGGCCTCTTTTCCTTTTGTTTGTTAGTTTTGTCCAGTTCTCCAATTCTAGCGTGTAAATTTATTTTATTTTATTTTATTATTATCCCTCAGAAACCTGTTTGTTTTCTAGTGAGAGACAGAAAGGGAGTGTAACTGGATGAGAAGGGAAGTGAGGAGGAACTAAGGGAAGCAGAGGGAGGGAAAACCAAATAAAGACATATTGTGTGAGAAAAAAGTCTATTTTCAATTAAAGGGAAATATCATTTAATGAAAAAAACAAAGCATAACAATGAAGCACAAGAATTATCACTCACTGCTGAACAGTGATTCAGTCTGAAAAACACCACCCCAATATCCTTTGAGAAACAGCATTGTTATGTTAAATTTTTATTTCTACACAGTCCTGAATTAAAGAGCATAGATTTACCTCATCTCTGCTTAGGAAACACCAAGTCATTCACACTTCACCAAGTAACTAGGATTCTTTTGGTGCCTCTTACTCTAGCTGTAGGCACAGTGCCTAGGATTAAATCATCTCCACAATGATACAGAATGGTAGTAACTAGGAGGAGGAGAGAGGAGAAATCAGCCAGAGACACAAAGTCCTCATAAACCAGCTTTTTAATTGATGCAAACCTTCTGCTCTGGGATGATAGGAAATAGGGGTGAAATGGGAGTGGAAGAGGCTAGGCATTGGGAAGGAGCCAGACTTAAGAGAATGGATGATGTAAGTGGAAAGACTGTCACTGGATCCTCTTCACACAAATGATTGTCCCAATAGGGCAATGGATTAATCTGTGTGCTGTGCACGTCTCACAACCGATATCTATCCTTGTTTGCCCCTCTCTCTCTAAGAAGAGAAGTATGTGGAGTTAAACAAGACATCAGCTTCCTAAGAAAGTTCATCTGGGGTTGGCTCCAGCCTAGGAGGGTAATGAGAGAACAGCCAGGTCATTAGGACACAAGCCAAGCAACACAAGTAAGTGAAGACAATAGACGTGGTCTGAGGGAAGGCTGTTACTGACAAGAAAGGCTTTTGAAAAGCTACAAGAAAACAGAAATTTCTAAACTGTTTGTCATGGTAAGGACATGTTTTAGAAGAATTTTTAATATGACTTTTAAATGTTTAAAACAAAATAAAATTTGGGACTCGCAATGTTAGCACTTTCAAATCCAACTACAAACTGAAGAATAGACAATATTTATTTCTCTGAAATGGTCTTTGGTTGATAGCAACACCAAAAAGTTTATTGTTCTGAAAATTTGTAAGCCCCAGAACTATCAGTATATAATTAATTGAGAGAACCAAAATTAGAAGACATACTTGAAAAAAATTCTATTGAACCCCACTTGAGAGCAGACTGAAGTAGTCTCAGACAGGTACCCAAATTATATATAAGCTGGTTGAACTTTTTAAGACCAAAGTCAATCAATATCTCCTCTGTGAGAGAGACTTGGGTAGAAATCAACATGACACAAAGCTAATATCCAGCCAGAGTTGGGAACCACTGCTCTAGACCTTTGCTTTTTTACAGTGTGGTCCAAGGCTGACTAGCAGTAGTATTGCCTGGAAATGTAGTTGAAATATCACATAATTTCTAGCCTTCCTCTGGACTCACTGAATCAGAACCTGAAGTTTAGAGATCCATGTGCATACTAAATTTGAGAATTACAGATTGAGAAAATACTTATAGTAATAAATACTGAAACTCACAACTTTTTAAATGGTCTCTTCTTCTGTGATTTTGTGCTACAACACAAGACTTTGAAAGGTTTCAATAGATGTACTTGCCTTGGCTCATGATTTCTGACTTCACTACCTGTTCTGAGGTCATGCCTCGTTCTTCAGAACAAAAGCCCAGTTCCATTCTTAGTCCTGCTTGTGAGTGTCCTTGCCCCTCCTCTAGGAGAGCTGAGCATCACCAGAATCATGCTAATAATCTAGTGTCCTCTGATAACCAAAAGCTGGAAAATTCTGTTTCTGAATTCTTAGGCTAGGTATCAGCAATCACCATTAAATGTTGTTCCTTGGTTTTTCCTCACCCCCACCCCTGGCCATATTCACTTCAGGTTTATAATGCTATATTGCATCAGAACCCAGCCCTGAATTTAGCAGAATGACTATGTGACATTCGACTTTCTATGAAAAGCCAATCCATTGCTTGAGAAGTTCATAGGTTTCCTAATATGTGTATAACTTGATGGGGAACTGAATGACTCATGAGAAAATAAATCCAGAAGATCTCAATGTATAGGGACAAACAAATAAATACAACAGAGACCATTGGCAATGGAAAGAGTTAGTTCATTATATTATTTGTTTTGCTGATCATGACAACTTAGTCCTACCATACTTATATAAACATATTCTGAGGTCTGAGATATATGTATCCCTAAACATAAGAGGTGAAATTCCTACAACTTACCTGGATGGTCATAGATTGGATTTAGGAATATATACAACACTGAGTCACTAAGGAATTCATTTCTTGAAAGGAGGAGTGAAATTCCCTAAAAATAATAGGTAAACCTCCTAAAGGAACTCAAGTCACTGGTCCAAGACATGTAGTTGCCTTAGAATCAGGGACTTTTGAATTAAACAGCTGTAACCCATTTGGGCAGTTGTGCAAAACAGAAAGTTGGCAGACTAGACACTGTTTTCAGACATTCAAACCTAAGATATTTGGGGCCAAGGCTTGTGATTAAGAAATCAAATGTTTTCTTTTCCCCCTTCCAGCCTGTTTTCAAAATGTGGAAAGTTATGTGATTTTTCTTCTCTGAATTTCTATTTGTGGTTATTGGGAATTGACTGTCTCCTCAGTCAGACTAGATTCAGCCACTGGAGATTGATTTGATTCAATTCAGTACATTCCAATCCAATCCAATTCAACTCTGCCTCATCTGCCTTTCTTTGGGGGAGACTTACATAAAAATAACAAACTTTAGTGCCTTGGGGCTCACATACCTGTTGGCTGCAGCTCAGCTTATCAAATATCTTGACTTTTGTACAATATCACTGCCTTTTGTTTCTACCACTGTCTTATGGATTTGATTTCCAGCCTTTCCTGAGTCTTAGATTCTTCTCTTTATATGTCTGAGATAATATACAGTATGGATTGCTCTAGTCTCTTTGGGCAGGGTCCACTTCTTTTGTGCCTAATTCTAACCATCATTTCTGCATCCTAGCTTCTGTGGGAATTCTTCTCCTGGATTACCCTCCACATTGCGCTTTACTTCATTCTTTCATGTGTCATTTTCTACTCCCACAGCTTAGCCTGGAAAGGTCCAGGTCCTCTCCAAAGGTTTCCTTTCACACACACCTGCTGAGATGTGTGTGAACATCTGGGGTGAGCTTTTTGTTCCACTTCAGTTCCTCGTGAAATATGGGGAGATGAGAGACAAAAACAAGAGAAAGAGAATAGGATGAATGAGAATAGCATCATAGAAATGCCTTCGCGTATAGAAAATATTGAGAATATGTTTTGACTCCATTTGAAAAGTTGTGTGTCTGAACTCTAGCCCATTTCTTTCTTTTCTATCTGCACTCAACCACAATTCTAAATGGCCTGGCAACAACAGACTGGTGAGGAGCTTGGGTGGGAAGTGGCTAGTGAAAATTGGCTGCTACTGCCACCAGCTGTGAGGAACAAAAGGGTGGATCCAAAGGGTCTATTAATCAGGTAAATATCCAGGATGGCTTTAATGATATCTAAAGTACTAAAATGTAACAAGTTTTCTCTGTCCCACCAACTCCCAAATAATGACATGGAGACTTCTTATTAATTTTGAAAACTCAGTCCACAGCTCAGGTTTGTTCCCAAGTAGCTGTTATAAATTAAATAAACACATTTATATTAATCTATGTTCTGTCACATGGCTTGTGACACTACATTTACTGAACATCCTGCTTGCTCTGTGTCTCCCGACTTCTGCATGCCTCTATCCTCTCTTCCCCTTCTTTTCTCTCTTCCTGGAAGGCCCATCTATTTCTGCAGCCTAGCTATTGACCATTCAGATTTTTATTACAATCACAGCAATACATCTTCACACAGTGTACAAATATTCCACAACACTGAAATTCAGTGAGTCCTCAATGTTTGCATGTTCCATTTCAACAGACTCAATGAACAGCAAAAGAAAATAATTATTTTTAAATTATGCTTGTACTGAACATGTAAGACTCTGCCATTGTCATTCCCTGATATCCTACTAGGCATTTTGTTGCTTTGATAAAACACCATGACCAAAAGCAACTCAGAGAAGAAAGAATTTATCTGGCTTTTATGTCTAGATCATAGTCCATGATGAAGGGAAGTCAAGGTAGAAACTCAAGGCAGGAAACTGGAGGCAAGAAATGAAGCAGAGACCATGGAGGATTGCTGCTCACTGGCTTGCTCTCTATGACTTTCTCATATCATCTGGGACCATCTACCCAGGGGTGAAACCACCCTCAGTGGGTTGTGCCCTCTCCCATCAGTCATTAATCAAGAAACAACTCCACAGATTTACTTACAAGCAAATCTAATGGGTGCATATTATCAGTTGAGGTTCCCTCTTCCTCCAGATAAGCTAGATGACTCTAGCTTGTGTCAAGTTGACTAGCTAACACACTTTGCACTTACATTGTAATGGGTTTTATGAGTAACCCAGAACAATGTGGATACCAGGGGATATGTGAAGATACATGCAAATGCTACACTTATTTTATGTAAGGTATTTGAGAATTCACAGATGTAGGTCTCCATAGACATTCTAGAAACATGGACAAATGCATTGTCTTGCCAGTGATGAAGAGCCACTCCCCATCCTTCCCACCAACCTTCTTCCGCATACAGCTTTGACCACCACCACTGATTCCTGTCATCCTTCCCCTACTAAAAGTCTGACATTTAGATGAATGAATTCCAGGCTTGGTACCATATTAAATGTTATAAAAAAAACAGCCACTCCTCACTGATGAGCATTAACTGTCTGTCATAGTAATATAGTGCTTAGATTCTTTTAGGAACCCAAAAGAAAGAAACTATCTTTTAAACATCATTTTAGGTTATTCTTGTGACATGGCTTCTAAATAAAATCCTCCCTTTTTGTTATTGTTTGTTTTTGTTTGGCTTTTGTTTGATTGCTTGTTTGTTTGACTTTCTGTGATGTGTATTTTAGTCTTTGAGAAAAAATACCTAAAGCACAATTTTGTAAACTCATTGTGGTTTAATGAGAGATAGGTGACCATTGCGGAGCCTATCTCTAAAACGTATCTGTCCTTTCCTCTCTGACCCCATTCTCAAAAGATAACAAAGATCTTCTTCCCCAACCTTCCTTCTCCTAACTCATCCCATTATCTCTGCCTCCAACACCAACATGCACACCCTGCTAGCAACACAAGAGTTGCTCCTTCCAGGGCAACTAACTAGTAGACTCATGGCAGACCCAAACTTCTATTGTTCCTGAGCTCCAAGTCTCCTAATCTTATCCTCAGTTTTATAGCAGGAAACCACTGCAATATCCCTTTCCTTTTGACCCTATGCCAAACAGATAGCAAAGACTTCCCACAACCTTCCTTTCCATAATTCATCCCTATCCCAGTTTTCAAGACCCGTAGGCATTCCTTTTAAACACACCAGCTGGGCAGGCCTGTAAAACAGGCAACACCCAGCTGTCACACTCTGAAAATCCAGAGAAGAAAAAGAAACCAAGGAACAAAAGACCCTCCAAACAAAGACAAACCTAAAAATCATTACCTAGACCTATAATTATCCCAAATTCATTTGCCTAGACACCACTGTAGAAACACAATCAATAACAGCCAGTCATCCTACCACAGTGAGTTTCATGCATTCCAACATAGTAGAAGCATAAGGCTAAGACCTTCAAATGAACTACATGAAGATTATAGAGGTCCTTAAGAGAAAATGAATAAATCTATTAAAGAAAGTCAATACACAAAAAACAACAGTAGAAAGATCTAAGAAAAGTTCAAGATCTGAAAATGGAAACAGAATAAATAAAGAAAACACAAATGGAGGTAATTCTGTAAATGAAAAATTTAGGAATTTGAACAGGGACTATAGCAAAAATAAAGATAGAACAGATAATCTCAGGCATTGAAGATATGCTAGAAGAAATAGATACCACCACTGGACTTTAATCTCAGGCATTGAAGATATGCTAGAAGAAATAGATACAACCACCAGTCAAAGAAAGTCTTAAATCTAAGAAACTAATGTCACAAAACATTCAGGAAATCTGGAACAGCATGAACATATCAAACATGTGAATAGAGGAAGGAGAATTCTGACTCAAAGTACTAGGAAATACTTTCAACAGGTAGAAAAAGAAAGTAGAAAAGTAGAAAACAAGTAGAAAAGAAAGAAGAATGTTTTCTTACTTTCTTTTAAGTTTTCATGAAACATACAGAACAAAGAAAGAATATTAAAAGCTGCAAGGGACAAAGACAAAGAAACATATAAAAGTAGACTTATTAGCATTACACCTGACTTCTCAATGGAGACTCTAAAAGCAAGAAGAGCCTGGACAATGGTCCTGCAGACTCTAAAAAGCCACAGATACCAGACCACGCTACCATACTCAGCAAGACCTTCAATCACTAGAAATGAAGAAAACAATTTCCATGATAAAGTCAAATTCAAATAATATATATCCACAAATCCAGTCCTACAGAACATACTAGAAGAAAAATGACACAAGGAGGTTAACTAATCCCATGAAAACACAGGAAATAAATAATCCCACAGCAGCAAATTAAAAGAAGAGAAATAAATACACACACACACACACACAAACACACACACACACACACACACACAAACCACCATGAACAACAACAAGCAACACAATCACAGGAATCAACAATCATTGATATTGATATCTCTCAATATTAATGTCCTCAATTCCCCAATAAATAGACACAGACTAACAGAATGTCTGCATAAACAGGATCCACCCTTCGGCTGCATCCAAGAAACACACATCAACATCAAAGATAGACGTTGCCTTGGGGTAAAAGTTTGGGAAAAGACATTCTTAGCAAATGAACCCAGAATCAACATGGTGCAGCCATTTTAATATCTAACAAAATAGAATTCAAACCAAAACTAATTAGAATGGAAGGGCATTTTGTATTCATCCAAGAAAAGTCCACCAAGATCACATTCAATTATTAACACATATACCCCAAACACAAGGACACCAACTTTAAAAAGAAACACTAGTGTAACTTAAATCACATACTGACTCTCACACACTGATAGTGGGAGACTCTAATATCCTACTCTTACCAATGGACAGGTCATCTAGACAAAAACTAAACAGAAATACTGGAGCTACCAGACCTATCAGATATTTACAGACCATTTCACCAAAACATAAAAGAATGTACCTTCTTCTCAGCACCTCATACACCCTTCTCCAAAATTGACCACATACTCATATGCAAACCAAGTTTTAACAGGTACAAGAAAAGAGAAATAACTCTCCGAACCCACCGCAGACTAAACCCACAACAGACACAATAGAAAGCTTACAATTCATGGAAATAGAACAGCTCTCTACTGAATGAAAAATGTCTCAATATAGAAATGGAGAAAGAAATTAAATACTTTCTAGAATTCAATGAAAATTAATACACAACACACTCAAATGTATGGCACACAATGAAAGTGGTGCTTAGACTAAAGTTCACAGCACTAAGTGCCCTCATTAAAAAAATGGAGAGATCTCATACTATCAATTTATCAACATACATGAAAGCTCTAGAACAAAAAGAAACAAACACACCCAAGAGGAATAGAATGCAATAAATAATCAAACTGAGGGCTGAAATCAATAAAATAGAAACAAAGAGAACAGCACAAAGAATCAATGGAACAAAGAGTTGGTCCATTGAGAAATTCAACAAGATAGACAAATCCTTATCCAAACTAACTAAAAGGTAGAGAAAGGATATCCAAATTAACAAAACATAAATGGAGACATAAAAACAGACAGAACTTGTGGGAGTAGCCAACCAATATCTGATTTGACTCAAGGCCCACTCTATGAGAGGAAACCCATGGCCACACTGCTTGGATAACCAAAAACCAGAAACTAGATAAGCCCTGAGACCCAGAGTAAAACTAAACACTACTGGTCTGAAAAAAGAATATCAATAAAATTACTCCTAATGATATTCTACTATTTTTGTAGGTCAGTGTCTTATCTAGTCAGCATCAGCGAAGCTCCTTCCTGCAGCACAGCACATGGAAATAGATGTAGAGACTCGGAGCCAGACAGTATATGGAGACAGAGTCTAAATGGGAGGTCTCCATCAAATATCTCTCCTTCAGAGCTCAGGGAATTCCTTGAAGGGGAGGTGAAAAGACTGTAAGAGCCAGAGGGGATGGGGAACACCAGGAGAACCCTCTGAATCAATTAAGCAAGGCATATACATATACACTCACAGTAACTGAAGCAACAATCACAGGACCTACATGGGTCCACACCAGGTTCTCTGTGGATATATTACAGGTATTAGCTCAGTATATTTACTTAACTCCTGAGTGTGAGAATGAGTGGGTCTCTGAGTCTTGTGCCTTTTCTTGGGACTCTTCTCTTTCTGTTGGGTTACTCTGTCCAATTTCAATATGATAGTTTTGCTTCATTTTATTATATCTTATTTTGTCAGGTTTTGGTTGTTATCTCTAATAAGCCTGTTATTTTCTGATGAGAGTCAAAAAGGGAGTGGATTCCCTGGGGTGGATGAGGTGAGTAGATCTAGTGGAAATTATAGTCAGGATGTATTCTATGAGAAAATAATCTATTTTCAATAAAAGAAAAATATTTATTCTGGTGTCTGAGTTTATGCTCACTGTGACCAACACTTTGGCTAAAATCTGGAAAGGAGTAGCAGTTTCCAAAGGGACATTTGTCAAAGAAGAGCAGGGCAGGGATTCTGGGCAGACTAAGAGAGTATTTGATAGTGATGTCATCATCACCCTGCACCTCACATTACCGTTCACTACCATAACCAGTTATTTCTCTTAGAGAAAACGGACAACCAACTTTGATTGGCTGTCAGGTGTGTTTCCAGCAAGGATGCATTTAACAGCAGAAGGAGAGCTAAGAAGTTCCTTAATGGTAGATTGCCTAATTTTTATGAGGCTGTGGTTCCAGTCCCCAGCATGGAAGAGTTGTGATGTTGGAGAAGGAGAAAAGTACAGATAAACAAACAGGTTTGGTAAAGAGAGTGGCTTGGCCTGTTTGAGAGTAAAAATTGACCTGGTATTTTTAGAAACATCATATATAGATGGCACTTTCTTACTGGAGAGAAAAACAACTCATCCATAACTTAAAATGAGCTTTATCAGTCATTTAAAATTATTTTCACTAGTTGAGGGTAAAGCTTCATAGGATAAAATTTTAAACATCCCCAGGAGTCAGGAACCAAATGCCCCAACAAATGACCTCCTTAACCTCAAAGGCACTTGCATCCTTTATAACAACTGCACACGCACACACACATACACACACACACACACACACACACACACACATGCACACACACATATATATGTATATATTACATATCCACTAACTACACATACATATAAATGTATAAATATATGTATATGCATACATATCGATATATAATGGGTATATATGTATATATATAAATCCATTAAGTACACTCAAACATGCACACATATGTGTGTGTGTTTGTGTGTGACACAATTCTTGTACCAATAACACAAAGGCATCATCCTGTAATAGATTATTTTTCATAAATCAAGTCTTTGGAAATAAGGCACCAACTAGGATGTGTGTCATTTGGTAATGTTCCTTCATGTACATTAGAAAGCACACAAAATGCATCTTTAGTTACCTGTTTTCTATAGTAATACTTGCTGATATTTATTATATAATTGGCTCATTTAAAAAAATAAGAGAAAACAAAAGTCATTAGGATAGTGCATAGAATTTAACATGACAACTGATCCTTGTAGTAAAATGTAGGCTCGGGAATTCAATAAAGATGGGTGTTACTCAGGCAGATATCCAAAGGACATCAGAGAATTCCCATCTTAAATAAACCAGAAAGTCATTGCACCTTGAATTTCTTTTTGTGACAAACTGTTAAACTACTTGTGAAGAAATACATTTTTATTCTCCTAAATTTGATGAATGCAGCTTTCATCATTTCATATTAGCATGCTACTCCTCTTTCCAATGTCCATTATTTTATGAACAAGATTAATATTCCCTTCAACATAATCTTATTATAAAAATAACTATTATCAATGTTGCAAGAATTAGGGTTATGTTCAGGTAGAGAAGGCAGTGCTAATGCCCATATTCTTCACACTTTTGTCCCCACTTATCTTCAATTCCACCTTGCAATAGAATTGATCAATTAACAACAAAAGGAAAATATTCAGTAAATTTGAATTCCAGGAAAATAATTTTAATATGTATTCCATGCAATATATTAGATGTGCAAAAAAACTATTTGCTATGTACATGAAGTTCAAATTTTACTGGACTATCCCTTTTATTTTTCTGAGTCTAATGTTCATTACAAAAATCCACAGTTGACTCACATATTCATAGTCAACTGTACTTCATAGCCCTTTAAATATGATTTCCTGCTAATATACTCACAGGCAAGGTCCTGATGTCTTCTATATAAGATGTAAATCCACATGCAGGCCTGAAAGCTATTCTTAGATAATGCTCTGCAAAACAGAAATGGAGGTATGACCTAAAATCTGCCACTGATGGCAGGAAAATGTTGTCTGACCATCCCTGAGGTTGTACAGTTCACCACACAATTCTTAGCAAATATCTTCTTTTACTGTCCCCATATAATCAAGTTTTCTGTCTCCTAACTCCTTCAGGAATCCCCCTCTCCATTATGGTTAGTTACCTCATTCCCAAGATTCTTCTATTTGACTTCTCACCCATACACCAGTTCTGCCACAAAATTCAGAGGAGGAAGTTAGACAAGGAAATGTGATAGAGAATGTGTTTAGTGATAGAGAATGTGTCTAGCACGAACAGGCCCTGGGTTTGAGCTTCAATGTGTGAAAAAATACATATCTAAAGAAATATTATAAAACTAGGCTTATACTGACATGTACCCCAACATGACCAAATACAATAAATAGTTTATCAACAAGGTGGATGGCTTCCAAACAGACAGCCTGAATTTCTAAAGATGTGCCTTTCTCAGCCTTGTTTATAACTGTGTTGTCCTTTAATGTCTTAAGAGATGACTTTTCACATAAAATACAAAGGAAGCTCTTTTCTTTATTTCTAGTGTTTGGGGTGATATAAGAAGCAGAGAAATAATTCCTTGTAGGCAAAATCCCACTTTCTGCAACCCTCTGGATAAAACAAGCTGTGTGCAATAATTCCTCTACATTGCCGCAGCATACACTTATTACAGCCGCCATTGCTAACTATATTTCCCCAACTCGTCATCATGGCAGCTTTTAAGTATTTTGTGGGATTAACCAGAACTAGTCCAATTCTGTTATTTAGGCAGCTGAAGTCACAAATGCAGGCATCAATAAGTGATGTAACAGTGTCCAGAAATCCACTCATGTTGATGGTCATCTGTATGATTTTTGGATGGCCCAGCCTGGTTTTAAGTTTGGTGAAGGAGTCAGGTAGAACCATTATCTGGCAGAATCAGATGGAGAATGGTATTACTAGATAGAGTTCTTCATATAGCATCTGACTGAAATAGCATTTAAAACAAAGTCTTACTCAGTCCATGCCTGGTGACACTCAGGTTCAGATTTGACAATAGCTGTTTGCTTTTTCACTTACCAAAAATAAAGGAATACTATTTCTGGGTGTGGTGAGAAATGTTTGTCCACTTGCATGCTTGGCAAAATGTCAGTCAAACCCTAGCAAAATCAAGAGAAAGTAAATTAAGGAAAAGCAGGCAAATAACACATTTTTTCAGGGTGGATAATAACAGCAACAACAATAATGATAATTTGATATTAGTAGTAAGTATGATCTGTATTTCAAATGATTAGCTGTTGTGTTTGAAAATAACTGTAGAGAGAGAAATGTAGTATGTAGAAACATTTTATTGCTGAAGGTTAGGCTGTATCCATCTGGATAGTAAAGAGATTAGTGATTGTAATTGAAACAAGAAGCAAGTTATTCAGGGCCTTTATATCCAATTTCTCATTTTGCAACGATGTGGCTCTAATTCTGTAGATGAATTAGGTAGCATTTACACAGTAAAAAAACACCCAGCTGAAAAACTGTTAATTAAGCCTATAGTGCCAAAATTTTAATGGATTCAGTTTTATTTTGTGACCTTGTTCCACATTGTTGATCAACTATTTCCCCAATGACCAATCATATTTGGCTCTTCCTATGGTTAAAAATTACCTTTTCATCTAGAATACCCATTTGCATCATTCAAAGATATCATTTGATGCTGACGGTTTTATCTTTCTGAAGTAGATTAGTGGATTAGTTTGTAGAATGTCGAGACCATTTATTCAATGAGAAAATGTTAAGCCAAAAAACTTTTCAAAGTTGGGCCCTAAGGAAAGCATGCACATTGTTTTCAAGTGCATAAAAGTATTGCATTCATATTAGCAAAGACTAAAGGTGAATTGTGAAGATAATACTGTAATATTCCTTAAGAGTACATGTATGAAGATTATGGATAATGTCTGGTTTTCTGTAATTTAAGAAATACAGAAGATCCTAGAAGAAAATCTCTCAGCACAATACTTGTTTTAAGGTAAAGTTTTATGCTCTAAAAACATGCATATGCAACCAAAACAATTTATTACTAGGGTGGATTGGGGACTTAGTGGCTGTACTCCTAAGGGGCAAGACCAAAGCACAAGATTAATATTTTAAAAGTTTACTTAGAAATAAAACACTACTGGTCTCCAAGATATCATGCACCAGTCTCCCCTCTGAAGAGTTTTTACAGACAACTTATAACCTCCCTAAATTATAGGTTGTGTAGAGAAATAGAGGGTTATTGTAGAATAAAGAAGCTGAGAGATCTTTAACTCTAACTGGACTGGTTGTTGCTACTGTAATTTATGCATAGATACTGATTCTAATTAAGTAATAGCAGAGGTTGCCTTTGAATTTATGAGGCTATAATCAGCTCCCTTGTGCTCAATAAATGCCACAGCTACAGTCTGTGGTGTTAATTTCACACTACAGTGGGAACTAGTGCTTGTTGCCAAATATACTCATAAGTCACAGGCAATTTGGATTATTACTGTAGTGTGTGCTGTATCGAGAAATGAACGAATCATGACCACTTTCTAAAATCATTTGTGAGTGTGTGTGTGTGTGTATGAGAACTCTTATGACATTGAGGCATAGTGTGGTAGCTGGTCTTTTTTCCCCAGGTCAATTCCGGATAAAGCATGCATGCTTAATTCTCTGGGAAAAATAACAATATGAGAAACCCTATGAATCTGTAGCTATCTCACTGATACAATACATGTAAATTTGAGGTTTTCCTTATATACTACCTACCGTGTGTTGTTCCTTGAATGATGGTACCTGTAGGGTCATTTCAGTATGGACATTTCATGAGTCAACATGATGAGATTTTATTAATTCCATTAATGTGCTGGAAAATCTGTTCTACACTTTTCTCATTTGCAGGTGTTCACACTGATATTTACTACTAGAGTCACTTCCTCAGAATATCACTCATGCAAACATAAACAAACCAACTCAAACAAACAGAGTAACTATCGTTATTTTACCTTTGACCTTTAACTCAGAGCAGTTGTCTTTAGCAGTCAGGTTTTGTGAAAATCCACTTAGGACCAAATAGTATCTTACATTTTATCTTACACTGACTCGTAAAGTGGCTTCTTTCCACCAGTGGAGACTGCATTCCCACAGCAGCTATGGGTTTAAGGGCTCTTCATGAGTAAGAAGGCAAATTTTTATCAATTCCATGAACAGTATGCTCTGTTAGAGACCACTGATTTTTGTTGTCAATCCATTCCCCTCATCTCCTGAGGAACCCACTAGGCTCTGGTGCAATCAACAACTTAATAAGAGAATTGTGTTTTCTTCTTCAAAGAAAGCACACAGGGCAGATGACTCCTTGTGTGATGCAAAACCTGACAAAATCAAGATGCCAAGAGAGATGCAAAGTAGTCAAGTAGCCGCTGCCTCATTACACATCTTCCAAATGGAGTGACGGAAAATATCAGACATTTCATGTATTACTCTCCATGTTCTCCTGAGACAAGACTGTATGCCTGAGATATCTTCAAGCTGGAACTGAAGCCCCCTCTTTTGGTAAGAGGCTGGAAGCATGTATGTGGATTACATGTGCATGTATGCATGTGCACTTTCATGTGCACGTGTAGGAAGCTGGGGGGCAAAGTAGGAAGTTGTTTATGCTCTGATCCTTTTTAATAACACTTCAGGGACAGATACTATGACATCAAAATGGACCTATAGTCACACATTTTCTTCATGTAACTTTCAACACAAAAGGCAAATCTTCTATTTTTATACAGATGCATAAACAAAAATCAAGATAGCATTATAGGTGAGAGGCCCAGGAAGTGAAAAGATGAGTTGTATTGCACAGTTGTGTTGGTCAATGCAGACACACAGCCTCACATCTTGGAAGAAAGATGGAGACCTTTAACAAATCTTGCTTACAGAGTAGTCTGAAGTCACAGTCTATATGGGATGGCCACAGACGTGCTTCAGATAGGTCTCTTCTAAAATCAAAAATGCTGAGCATCATTGTTAGCTGGTAGCTTCTGCAACTGCCTCTACCACCACCCCAGTGTTCATGCTAGGGCTCTAGTGTTCCCAGGTATCTCTGAGACTGACTAAGCTGAGGGTATCAAGGGAGCCACATGAGGCCTGCAACCTCTTCTCCAGAATTCCTCAGCTGCTTGTCCTACCCTCCCCACATGCCTTTCACATTCATGAAAGCCAGTCACTCACCACCATAAAAATGTTCTTTCTTCCTCTATTGGGTTCTTTTACCACATCGTTCCAGATATTGTCAACACCCGCTGGAAGCTAAGACCATCCTCTGATTGACAGCCAGTGGTATAAAGCAGGAAAGCTTTCCTGGGGGCTGCAGAGATGCCTCCACCGAGTACAGGTGCTTGTCACAAGGCTGATGACCTTTGTCCATCCCCAAGACCTACATGGTGGGAGAAAAGGACCAGCTCCCATAAGTTGTCTTCTGACTTTCATAGGCATAATGTAGCACACATGCACGAGCAAGATAAATAAATAAACTCCACGGAGATGCGAAAGAAAAGAAAAACAAGCTTCTCTGGAGAGAGCTCGGTGCTTACTGCTTCTGCTCTTGTGTCATGCAGCTTCCACTGTTCCTGTTTGGGTCTCCCACAGCAGTATAAGCTCCCCAAGAGGAATTGGCTTCCATGCTTCTCAGGTATCTCCAGCCATCTTTGACCCTTTGTGAACAGTGAGATAGCAGGGGGAGGTGGGAGACGGTGACCTCCAGAGACAGCTTTCCCCTGTTCAATATGGCCATCCCTAGTCCAGTGTTCCTCATTTGGCCTTGCCATATCTACCCTTTCCTTTTCTTCTGCCTTCTTCCCTCCTTCTCTCTCTCCCTCCCATCGTTTCTTCATTTCTGCTCCATCCCTTTGTTGAAAAATTGTTCATTTATTGTATCCAAAGTGTTCTCTTGTGGTTTTGGATCTTTGCGGCCTCTTTGCAGTCAACAGCTGACTGCTCCTGTCCCTCGCTGATGCTTGACAGCAGCTAGCCTTCAAGTGTGATCTCAGACACTGGGCACTGCTCTAGAGCGTGAGGGTTTTTGTTTTATTATAAAGAAAGAAAGAATAAAAAATCATTGTGAATAACACCCATTCCCTAATGAAAGGGTAAATAAAGTGTCACAATCCAGCTATTCTGATGGTGATTGGCAGTTCTCCCAGAGCCTTTGGGCAGGCTATTGTTTTATGTTTCTCAAACAGTATGATAGCTGGGGAGATGTAGAAAGGCATTTACTTGCTTATTAAAATTATTTAAGACAGACTAATCAAAATGACAACCACCATAGTCACATAAAAAAAAGAATCAAAACAAAACAAAACCCAGCTTGGTCCGTGTCTAGCTCATTTTGGTCTTGAACCCCAAATTTTTCTTATTTTTGAAAAATGAACTGATATAATCTGTGCTTAGGCCTGGACCACACTAGGATATCCCTCTCCTTTACATATTAAATGCTATTAAATGCTTCTTTAATTCTCCTAGATCTGTTCTCTAGATAGACGTTTGCCAAGCTTTACTTTTTTTTAATTTTAGAGTTTTCAGATATATTTCATAGTCTACATAAGAGCTAAAAATATACGTGATGATCCATCTCTGACATCTCTACCACTTTGCTGCAGTCACCCAAATTGGAGTTTCATGGAATCCCAAAATTGTAAGAGATTAATAAATTATTATACTCAATAGTTCTCAATGTTTAGTTAATAAAACATCTGCTGAGAGAACTTGTTACGAAGTCAGATTCTGATGAGGTTTAGAAATACAAAAACAGCCACATCATTAGGTAAGGTGTATAAGCTCCACCTGATATATCCACTCATTCTAGGGCTACAGAAGAGGGAGTTTTGCTTACCTACATAGACCATGTCATGTGCTGCATCTCCAAGATACAAAGCAGTTGCATATTCTATGACATTTTCATGTTCCTTTGTAATCCATGTTGTTTCCTCGCCTTCACCTACAGCCCTCAGGATACACTACGCATCTATCTTCTGACTCTGTAATTTTTGCCTTCTGTAGAATTTCATAAAAACAAAACCATAAAATATAGTCTTTTGTGCTCAGCTCTCTTGCCTAGTATACTGTTTATGGAGATTCCTTTGTAGTTTGCCATTGGTTTAGCAAGTGCAGATGATCTGTGCAGTTTTGTGGCTGCAGTTCCGTGGCTGCAGTTCCATGGCCATACTTTGAAAAGCACGAATCTGTGTCAAACTCTTTGTTTTAGAAGTGAGGAAAGTAGGGTACAAAGAATGTGAATTCTTGACTTGAAGTGAAGTATTGCTAAAATATTTGGAACTTACATCCCTTGGAAAAATTTCCCGGAGTAACTTAGTTTTTCTCTACCCCTCTGTAACAAGAGATCAGATCCTGGGGAAACATCATGAAACACTTCTTATTTTTAATTCATGAACTAATAACAGATGATGCAATGCATGGATGCCCCTGGAATTTTCTTCCTTGTTACCAGAAGTTATTATCATGGATTTCCTTAAACTTAGAAAAACTTACTAAAAGACTAGTTATTAATAACAAAACAGCTCCAAAGTATTCTTGGCAATGGTGTATTTGCTGACTTCAATAGACATTTCTCAAAACAATATATGCTATGATCAACAAGTACACAAAAAAGCTGGTCATTGCATTTTGTACATAAACATGTGATGGGGAAGTCCTGTGCATATGTCAATAAAGCACTGTTGGCCAATAGTGAAGCAAGATAGGTGGGACTAGGAGTCCAGGAGGACTCTGGGTAGGAGAAACACAGAAAGTCAAGATGTAGCTACCATAGGGGTCAGAAGTCCGGACCTCTTTCTCCGGTAAGAGAAATACTTAGACGGGTTAAATACTTAAGTCAGAGCTAGCCAGTAAGAAACAAGCAAGGCCAACATCTTCATAATTAATATAGCCTCCTGTGTGTTTATTTGGGACTGATGCGGCTCTGGAACCAGGCTGGTGGGAAGGCTTCTCTTTACATAATGGTGTTAAATGATGCTGCAACGATAAACAGCACACTTACTGAAAGTAAAACTAAGTATTTATTGTAGAAATTACTCACAAGAGACCAAAAAAGTAACCCAGATGAGCCGAGTAGTTTTCCGCCACCAAACTGGAAGCCTAAAGCCGGAAAAAGAGAGCAAGACTTCTGTTGTTCAGTCTTTAATACCTTACCCCCGTAACGCCCCTAGCCATGCCCAAAAGTGGGCCTGGCTAGTGACATAGTTCACTGCCTATGTCCGTATATGTCTTTAGTCATGCCTAAAGTGGGTGTGTTTAGCGGTGTGGTAAACCGCTCTTTTATTACCTCATCTGTATGCGCCTCTAGTAAGTCACATGGTTAATGGCGGCATTGTTTTCCTCCTACAAACATGGAAATGTTACATGTACCCACCAAATAGATTTGTTTATCACATCCTTAGTTCCATGTTTACATGTGAAAACTGGTCTCACTAATTTTGAGGGACCAGAATGATTAACTCTGTCCCCCAACTTTTTCTAGATCACATAGTCTCTGAGAATCTGCTTTTGGATCTAATGTTAGAAGATTTTCAGACCCACAAACAGCTGAGCAAGAGGAAATAAGATCAGTAAGCCATAGTCAGGGCATGGTTTGGGCAGTTCATACAGAGCCCAGTGTAGCTCCAGGGAATTCTCCAGGATAGCCAAAGCTGTTTACAGCCACATTGCTGGTTGAAGATTTGTGATATTGGGGACAAAACTTTGTCCCATACAACCTATATATAGGTGAGAAACCTGAGCTACTGAGAGGAAAAATAATCTGATTGAAGCTAGTTTCCATATTAGTCACAGAGTCAGTAATCAGCTTAGTCAATTAGCTGGTGGTTCATCACCACAGCACCTAGCTCCTGGTCTGACATATGCTGTCAATCACCCTGGGCTGTTCTCCAACTGGATTGGAGCACATGTCCACTACTGGGCAAGGAAGGGCTGTAAAGTGCTTGCCTCTGACCATCACAGAATCACTTTTAAAGGGCTGCTAATGATAGCTTGGCAGTCTGTTTCCTTTTTGTTTTTGTTGCTGCTGTTGCTTCTCTGAAAATTGAAAGTGCATCTAAGGCCATAACAATATCAGTAGTTAATCTTCCTCCAGAAGTGGTAAAAGGAAGGGAAAATAGCAGTGTGCAGCCTTCAAACAAGCTGGCAACACTAGTGTGGCCCAGACATTCATATATAAATTTGTTTTTCTAGGCTTCAGTACTCAGAGTGGGCATGAGGACATTAGTGACCCTGGTAATGAATGCTCCATCCTGGTCTGCAAGAGACCTGTGTTCTCTTGCACCACTGGAGTTCAAGGCAAGATGGATGATTCTCTACTGACTGACTTCCATAATCCTATAGAGCTCCAGAGAGCTGAGGCATGTGCATGCAAAGCAGGTAAACACACTGGATATGTGAATTACTCTTTTAATTAAATTATATATTTGCATATAAATGTGTACATTGCAACAAAATATAATAACTTGGAAGAATTTCTAAATAACACTCCAAGAACATAATAAATATATTTTTAAAGTCATTAAAATAGCCAAGTTCATCAATATTTCTCACCCGCTTTCTTCTGCATCACAGTGGCTGACTGCTTATTCCCTTTTGCTTTGAGTCCCTGTTTCTTCCTCTTACCCTATTTGAAGTCTGAACAGTGGTCAAGTTTCTGCTTCAGCATCAGCTACAATGAGTTCCTATAATAGTGCACATAGCATCACATGCCTTTCCACAGTGTATGTTCTCTTCATTATTTGTCAGCTCAACTGTGAAGACTCATTTTTGCCTTTCAAGCATCTGGTCCCATCTGGCTCATCATTCTGCTGATTTACTGTGCTCACAAGCAGTAGAAATACTTAATGGCACTCCAGTGCCTTCTTGTCACTGTGCTTACCAACCTGCAGCCTCTGTCCCTACATCCACTGACAACCATCTTCATTTTCTCATTCCAAAGACCATGGTTGGTCACATCAGTTCTTTTCTCATCTGCAATCTTACTTGCTTCCTTTAATCTTTTTCTAATGCCATCCCAGAAAGCCTTCTTACTATAGGGCCACCAATATTGCTGCAGAAATCAACAGTCTTAGAAATCATTGTCACAATAAATGTCTAGAATCCAATGAGCTGTCAATGCCACTCAAAAATTTTACCCTCTCTCAAAATGAACACCTGACCTTTGAATTCTATTTATTATTTTCAAGTCAACTTCCTATTGCAGGCACCTGTCACAGATTATGCCAGAAACTGAGGACTCTCATTTACTGTGGTATCTCTATGGTGTCATGTCACTTGCTAATGTAAATACATGCCTTTTGATTCACCATTTTCTTCTCATAGATGTAATGCTCACTTACACATCTAGGACTTTCCTGGGAACTTAGGGCAAGTGGGACATAATAAAATTATGAACACAGGGTAGTTGACACTCTCTGCAGCAAATCTTTAACCAGTGGAAGTAGTAATAATAAAGGAAATCCTTGTTTCTTCATTGCCCCCCTCCAGCTGCCCACTACTCTGCAGTAATTCACAGGTCCTCCGAAGATAGACCTCATGCACCAAAACAGGAGCCACAGCAGCCATCATAGAAATACCCTTTCTTAGTTCTACTCCAGTTTCTTCTTCATCTCCTTTCCTTTTTTCACCATCTCTTGCTTTCTTGGAATTATGTCACATACAATCATGTAAACACAAGAAAATACTAGAAATAAACTTTCTTGCCATAGGCTACTTGTAGAATAATCCAGGATAGGATATTGCTGAACTTTTAGTAAACTTTTCTGAAAAAAGACAATTTATCTTCTATTTATAGAGATTATAAATGAAGCAAGGTGTGAAAGTGTTCACCTTTCTCATTCCACAGATGCAAACTGAATTGTCTCTCTCCATGCTTAGCCACAGTTTTAGAGCGGAGGCTTCACTTCTTTACCATGAGTCTAACTGCTTTCGTGGTCTGGTTCCTTTCTTCTCCCTTCTGAAGGTCCATTCTTGGTGAGTCTTTTCTCGTCATTGCCTCTTTTTCTATTGTTCCTTACCCATGGGTTACAGATGTGCACAGATCTCTTATATTATAAAACTTCTCCTCTTACACATATTGCTCTTCCACTCGTACTTCTATTTACAAGTTAGGAGTCCTTAACAATCTCCCCCTTGTCCTTACATTCTTGACCATATTCTTCACATGTCATGGTTTCTGCCTTCCTCACTCAAGCAAAGGACAACAAGCACTTTCTTTTTACCAACTCTAATGGACAGTCTTCCATATTGATCTTCCCAGGGTTCTTAATCCCCTGGAACACTTTCTCCTTCCTTAACCTCTTTCCTCTTTTGCTTCTTTCTTTATTTGATTCCAGAATCCAAATATTTTCTAAATCCATGCTCATTTTCTGACACTTGTTTCCTAGATATCTTTGCTAGTATCGCTTCTAATTTTAAAGAGAAGCTTCTGAAAGGCATTCCATCCCCTTCCCCATTGTCCCTCATTTCATATTCTTCCTGTAGGATTATACACAATGGCATGATTCCTTTAATCCTGATGATTTTCTAATATCTCTCTCATCTAAACGTATGTCACAAGTACAAATTTTATGTATAAGGTGGCAAATGGACATCTTTATATAGCCAATCAATTCAAACACCAAAAGGCTTGAATGTGTTGCCTTCTACCCACAATGCTCTTCTTTCAAATTTCACCTGTCAAACTTTTCTCCCTTAAGAGCCCATTTTAATGTCATCTTTCTTTTTTAATACCATCTTGGATAAAGCTTCCTTGATGCTAAGCATCTTCTAAGAAACTTTCATTGATAATGTCCTCTATATCAGGCACCTGAAAAAAATGAGATGCACGTAGCCCACGCAGCAGCAGAGACATATTCCTGGAATAATCAAAAGTCAAAACGTTTATGGAAAGGCCGTAGTCCCTAAAAAGTAGTTTGTTCACCTTTGTTGGTTCCTGAGATGCCTTCAGGTGTCCACAGAGGCAAAACTATTTCCATAATTACACCACATTATTATAAGGCACGGCTTTCCACTCTGCTGGCATTTGTACTGATGATGCAGAAGTAATACTGGATAAAATTTCTTGGCTTCTTAAAATGATCCAAAGCAGTAGCATTAAACCAGTTGCTGGAGTCCTCACTGCCACCCACTCACAGTAAAATAAATGCCAGTTCCACTTGAGAATGTCCTTGGTGAGGCAGTAAAAAATAATTAATTTAAAATCTTAGCCTGTGAGTGTTCAACTTTAATAGTCTGTGGAAAAATGAAAAATACAGCATGCAGAGATTGTCTCTTCTGGAGAGGAGGGAGCCTCGCAAGGCTCAGGAAGCTAACGAAACTCAGAATTAGGAAACTCAAACAGACTCAGGGAGCTAATAAAGTGATGAAACTCAGTAGGCCCTCCCCACAATTGTATTAGTAGTAAGTAATCCCTAGAGTAGGGACTGGCTTTGATGGAGCTGCCTGCAAGTTGAGCAGGGACTTCCAGGTTTGCAGTCTGGGGGAGTTGTGAACTGTATGGGCTTTCAGTGGTATAGTTATCCAGTCACTCATGCTGCTGTTGGCAGTCCTTTCATCTATGCTCCTGGAGCGGCTTCTGGAAACTCAGTGAATCACAGAACTAGACTCAGCTGTCATGGGAGCCCAGTCTGGGATGGAGAGGCATTTGTTGATATCTCCCACCCCAGGAGAGGTCACACAGCAAATGGTTAAGTCACACGACAAATGTTTATCTCTAAAGAAAGATGCTTCTGCAATTTTTAAAGTTGTAAACAGGATTAGCTTTCGTTTTGTGAAAAGTCAACTTTACTTTAAAAGGGGGGTGATTGATGAGCAAGTAAAAGTCATTTAGACCTGAGTATTTGACAAATGTTTCCTAAGAGTTGGTGAGTTCCTGCTACTTTGAGGGAAACTATTCACTGGACTGGTTGTCAATAGTAACATTTAAGTTCTCAAATAAAAATAAAATAGAATTTTGGGAAGCAACCCCCCCCTGTAAATTTGACAACTTTCTAATATCTGAGGCTTTAATATGAGATTGGTGGTGACATCAACATTTTGATACTATGTAATGAAATTTGTCAACATTTAGAAAACCTAAGTGAACCAAGATCTTTTTCTAATGTCCAATTCATGGACAAGAGATTCTTAAGTTGAAAATAGACCAGTGAGTTTTAATATAACAGAGCACGAAAGTTTATTAAAGTGGTTTCAGATGCATGTGGAGGCTAACCTTTAAGAAGCTAAAACCTGACAAATTTCTGATGCATTTATTAAAGAAGGAGATCAGCAATTATATCAACAGGCTATCAAAGTTGATTCCTTTGTTCCAAATAGGTATGTACAAGAGCAGATTTTCTTCATATACACAAGGTAAGGCAGCATAGGCATAGCAGCCTGGCTACAGTATCAGATATGGAACACGGTTGTCTTATAGCAGACAAGGAAGTGATTCTCAAAAGGGCAAAGTAACTCTACTCCTCTCACGAATCATTTTTCCTTTAGAAATGATGGTTTGTTAAAAAAATTAAAAAATAATAAATTAACTCACAGAGGTATGAAGATAAACACGGGTTAGACATATTATGCTGCTTGATAACCAGTAAGGCAGATACTACAAACAGTCCAAAAAAATCAACTCAACTTTAAATAGGAGAAAGGTGGGTAAAAATGAAATATAAACAAAGGCAAATGGCTTTTCCGTAATACATAATAGTGTGAACCAGGTAGGCCGAGTTAACTGTTTGTTGGCCATCTGTAATTTCCAAAGATGCCAAACGCCTCAAAGAAGAGGACGCCTAGGATTCAGCAGCTCAGGCAGGGTATCCCCAAAAAGTTAACAGTTTTTCACTGAAGCAAATCTTCATTAACAAGCTCCTTTTTCCGCATTGTAGTGCTGTGGGTTGAATCCAGTACTTCACGCATGCTGTCTCTATTCAGCATCAGAGTTTATTCCCAACCCTACAAACTAACTTTTGTTACGAAAAGATTAGTGATATTGATAGGAAATGGACTTGGTTTTGCTGATTTAAGATAATATCAATTGATACTTTTAAAAAACTTTTCATTTTTAACTTCTCTGTGGCTGCTGTCTACTGATTATATTTATGCCATATAAATAAAATTCTCTGTAAAATCTACAACTTTTAGTGTGTAAGGATATTCTGTGACTAAAAAGCTTGCACAAACCACTGTGGTAAGAATTAAAAGCCTTCTCAGCAGCTGTGGATATGGTCCCTTTTGTCCACAACCAGCATTTGTTGATAGCAATCTCAGTGTGGTTTCACTTTGTGTCTTCTGATAGCTACGAGGTTGAATTTTTTTCTATGTTTATTGACCATTTTTATTTTAGCTTTTGAGAACTACCTGTTCATTTCTTTATCCTATTTATTGATTGGGACGTTTGGTTCCTTGTTGCTCAGGTTTTTTTTTTTTCAGTTCTCTTATATTCTTGATATTAACCCTCTGTCAGATGTATAGTTCGCAAAGATTTTCTACCATTATTCACACTGCCTCTTTAGTGAATTCACTACTTTGTTTGCTGTGGGGGGTTTAAATTTCATGCAATCCTGTTTTTCAAACTGGAGAGTATTTCCCTGAGTGACTAGAGTCCTATTCAGGAAGTCTTTGCCTATTCTTATACCATAAAGTGTTTTCCAACTTCCTCTGCTAACACGTTCAGAGTTTCGAGACTCATAGTGAGCTTTTGATTGATTTGGAATTGTATTTTAAGCCTGGTGAGAGTTGAGGATAGAGTTACAGTCTCCCACATGTGAATATTCTATCTTTCCAGCAACATGTGTTGAACCAATTGTCTTCTCTCTAAGATGGGCTTTTGATATCTTTGTCAAAAACCAGAAGACTATAGTTGTGTTATTTTATAGCCAGGTCATTTATTCTATTTAGTCTATGCATCATTTTGTGTATGTGTCAGTACCCTGCTGTATTGTTTCTATGGCCCTATAATATAACTTGCAGTCAGGTGTGGTGATCTATATCAAACATGATTGTCTTTTCTAGGTATTGCTTTGATTATAATGGGGATCTTTGTGATTCCAAATGGATTTAGTATCTTTTTTTCTGTTTCTTAAGAGTGGCATTGGAATTTTACATTGAATGTGTTTGTTGCTTTTGGTAGTAGAGTGTTGTCACAGTATTAATGTTCCCAGTCTCTCAATGTGTGAGATCTTCCCATCATGTATTAGCATCTTCCACTTCCTTTTTTAGTGTTTTAAATGTTTACTGTGAGGATCTTTCACTTATTTCTTGTCAGGTTATAGTTATGCTGCTTGTTTTGTGGAATGAAATTGTTTTTGCATTTTTCTCAGAGTGTCTGTTATTGGTTTGTAAGAAAATCATTGGTTATATAATTGCTGATTGTATTATATTTTGGTAGGTTGGTTCTGTGTACTGCCTCTTTGATAAAAGTGCTTATTTTCTTTAAGAGTTTTCTGGCAACATCTCTAAAGTTTTTTATGTGGAGAATCATGTTATCTGAAAATAAAGATATTTTGACCTTTTTATTTTCCTGTTTGTGCCTTTGATTTCTTTCCCCTAGCCTGTCTGTTCAAGCTAGGACTTCCAGCACTCTTGTCTTGTTTTTAAGTTTAGTGGAATTTTTTTATATTTAGTAACTAAATATAAAATACACTGACTAAAGGTTTGTCACATAGGTTTTATTACATTGAGATATGTTCCTTCTATTCTTAGTCGATACAGGACTTTCATCATGAAGAGATGTTGGACTTTGTCAAAGGATTTTTTCTGTATTGAGATCATCGCATGACTTCTGTCTTTACATCGATTGATGTAATGCACTTATTGATTTGCATATGTTGAACCATCCCTACATCTTGGAAGTGAAACCAGCTTGATTACAGTGAACAGCATTTGATGTGATTGTTAATTTGGCTTGCATGTATTTTACCAAAATTTTTTTCATCTATGTTATCAGAAATACTTGTTTATGAGTCTAGCCACTATTGAAATCAGCATAGAGATTCCACAGAAAGCTAGAAGTAGACCAACAATATGACACAGCTATAACACTGCTGGGTATTTACCCCAAAGATTCCATGTTCACATATGACTGAGATACTTACAAAGCAGTGTTTACTACAATACTATTCACAATAGCTATGCTATGGAACACCCAGGTGTCCACAAAGAGAAGAATGGAGAAAGAAGGAGTTTTGTAGATACACAGTCGAATTTTTTCACCCATTAAAAACTAAGTTATGTAATTTGCAGGAAAGTGGATACAAATGGAGACAATCACTTTAAGTGAGTTAATCCAGTCTCAGAAAGATAAATATTTTGTGTTCTATCTCATTTGTCTTTCTTATATTTTTATAAATACATAAAATTATATATGTATATATGGAGTACAATTATTTTTTTACAATTTCATTTATTTGAAGAAAATTATTAATTGAAACAATATACTCAGGAGAGCAAGGGACACAAGGGAAGAATGAGAAAGGAGGTGGCAGAGAATGTTCACGGTTCATGGTATACTTACATGAAAATGTCTGTATGAGATGTGATGTAGTACCATATACAATAATGACACACAATAAAGTATTTTTAAATCAATAAGTTAATTAATCCCTGTGACTATGTGTTTACTGTTTTACAACTGATTCAAAGGTCAATTCATCCCACTTTCTCATCTAACTTCTGAAGAAAACTGGGTACCCTTTAATGCTATGTAGCCCTCTTCAGCACCAGCATGATATTGTAACTAACCCATGTGGATTAAACTAAGCTGTCCAAAGCCACCATGGCTCATGAGTCTAAAAAAGATTCAGGTTATTCTGGTCATATCTCCTTAGTACAACTTTTTCCTAATTTTCACCTCCCAAACCTGTTTTCTTGCATCTCAGACTCATAACAGGTTCATTCTTGACGTCGTTTCTACTGGAATCTGACTCTGTCAAAGAGCCGCTGCCCTTGTGGCTGTATCTAGCAGCAACTGCTCATTCTCCACACACCTTCAAGTCAGTAGATAATGTGTGCATACGTCCCTTCCCCAGTAGTGCTTTTATTCCTCTGTCCTGAACAAAATATGTTGCTTTGGAGCCTCTGTCCTCCACCTTTGACCGTGTCATCAATTACCTGCTCTTTATCAGCTCTAAGTTGCAGAAGATGGAAGCCTTGGCTACTCCTCAACTTTTTATGGTTCTCCCTAAATCACATTTTCCATTTCTTGATCTTTGAACTCAAAAGACCTGTGTTCTGCTTTCATGCTTGCATCCTTTGTCTTGGCATTACCAAGAACTCCCTCTTCCTTCCATAATCGTGCCCTCTCTAGTTATAGCCATATGTCCTTTCTGTATCCTTGGCCTTTTCTTCACATCATTCCTTCAGCTTCTTTGTGATCTTCATTTCTTTCTTCCTTCTATGGCCATTCCCCACCATCTTCCATTTGTATGACTCTGGGGCACATTCTTCATTCCCTCTGCTAAACTCTTCAAATCATCCATGTCTTTTCCTGTCACCACTGCCTGGCAAACTGAATTTATTTTTTAAGTGAGAGCATCAGCTATCTTGAGGGAAACTTGGGGGGAACCAGTTGTAGATGATTCAATTAGTCTTTTGCCCCATATCCAGGTCAGATGACCAATTTGCAAGTCAGGACCACTATGGACCTCTACCAGTGTCCCCTGCCCAGGTTTAGTTTGGGCCCTAGGGCAAGAGTGCCTAGGACACATGCTCATGCTCCACCTCCCCAGTGCACTAAGTGAGGTCAACCAGTTTACCTTGGTGGAGATAAACTGAATTTATTACATCTCCAACTGATTGCCTTTTCTGCTCTCTATTACAGAGCTGTGAGTGCTAACAATAACCCTAATGCCACCACAAATCCATTTTCTCTGATTCCATGCAGTTTTCAAAGATTAACATGCATTTCTTCAGTCAATTCTTTCTATTTTTTCTCGTACCCATTAAGCACTTCCTTCTACTAATTTCCTGGGTGTATCAGGAATGCACTTATCTTCCTCCCACAGGACAGTGAGAGAATGCTGTCATGTGTGATCTCTTTCTGCTATGGCTACCCACAACTCCATCCACACACATGCCTACTTCCTTCTCTTTGATCACAAAGGGTGCTGTCCCAGGATAATCTCTATTCCTCCAGGAGTAGATAAGAACTTCTTTGAAAGATGCAGCCTGCCTGTAGTGATCCCACAGGGAAAGGCTCAGGAAATCAATACTTCAATCTCACTTGTCTTCTGTCTTTCCGTCTCTTGCTAGTGCTTCTTGCTGATCAAAAATAATTAAAAGCCAGATGGCACGAGAGGCCATTAATAGAAACAATCTTTCAGGAACAGCACAAAGGGAAAAAAGGGAAAGGGCAGCTCCAGAAAGCCAAAAGGAAATGTCTAGCACATCACTGGCCTTTGAAAGGAGGAACTGAGGAGGCTTTTTAAGCATTTGCATTTCAGTGGAACTCACTCCCCTATGCACACTTAGATTCTAACTAGTATATAGTGTCAGGAGGAGTAGTGGGGAATGTACTGGACCTTGGTTGTCTACCACATACTTCAGGTACAAAGAGGTCTCAGTATCCATTAGAGAAGAGACACTACCCTAAGACTTGCTTTGCCTACTGCCCACTTAACAGCCCACCAACAGGCATTCTGCAGTTAAGCCTGGTAGCTCCCTTTACATAGTCAATTCTCAGTGTGTGGAGACACCCCTACTTCTGCACACGAAGGGATGCCTCTGAGGGCTTCACCCATGGTTCAGAAAGTTCAAGCAGTTGGTGAGTCAATGATTGCTTTCCTGAGGGCTCTTTGTAAAATGACCTGGCCGCGTTCACCTGTAGGAGAGAAACATTACAATGTCTAATGGATGATTGACTCAGAGAGAAATAAGATGAAGATGTCTGTCACATTTTCTATGCAAATAATTTAGCTTCTCTTCCTTTGTTCTTGGTAATATCCAGCAGCCCTAATCACTGTAGCAATGAATTGTTTTGCTATTAAGAATACATGCTTCTCTGTCATATCAATGTTAACCCATATTCAGTCAATGATTTTGAAAAAGGAAGCCAGAATTTTTTCCTTTTCCCTAAGTTCATTACAGATAAATATGCAGAAGTGAGGTTGAGGCCATAAAGGCATATTGGAGTTGATGGACACAAAGAGTGTCTGATCTCCTGATTAGATGCCAGGTTACACAAGGTAGGGTTAGGCCAGAGTCTGTGAGTCTGAACTACAGGGAAACCGTCTTCCATGAGTTCAAACCTGATCATGGGAAATGAAGTCACAACTAACCTGAGCTGAGCCTCTCAAAAGACTTCACCAGAGTGCCTGTTTATCTAGCAAATGATTCACCAATGACGCCTAGGCTACTGTGTGAGCTGGGCCTCTGCCTGCTATTTTTAAGACAGCCATTTATCACAACCACTGCTTTATTAAAAATGTACCCTCCGCTCTTCAGAGAACAAATATGAAAATCTGGTTTCTGGAGATATCAGAACCGTTTATTTTTGAAGTTGGCAGCACAGGTTGTGAATACTACTCTGGGATAGATTTCTGTAGGTCCATATTTTTTTCTGAATGAGCTATTCTCTAATCTACAAGAAACAATGAGATATTCACTGTGCTCTGAAAAAATTAAAGTATTTTGAAAGGGCTAAAGAAAGGAAACTGCACAGTCGGACTGGAAACTGCTGCAGGGCATCTCTATGAAGATGCAGAAGAGAATTTTGTTGGGATCAGGGTCCTCTGCTCACCCCATATGTCCTCAGCTTCCCTGCAGAGCTAACTCTTCACTGCCTCCCCCACACCAGCTAAGACAAGAGACAGAAGATCTTTGAGGTAGTTGTCCAAGTCTGGACAGGATCTTATCATTGAAATAGCTGGCCAAGGACAACTAGTGAAGGAGTTAATAGGCCAGTTAACTTGTTAGAGACTGACAGTGAGAATTGGCTTGAAATTAGATAGACCCTGGTGAATTCCAACTCCACCATTTATTGCTGTGTTTGAAATTGTCTTTTCTCTGGTGAAATCTGTTTTCATTCACGTCAATTAAAAATATACATACACATATGTGTGCGTGTGTGTGTGTGTGTGTGTGTGTGTGTGTGTGTGTGTGTGTCTGTGTCCACTAGCAGCTTAAGGGACTGGCTGTGACTGTTAGTATAAAAAGTAGGCATTTATCATAATAACAGAAGACTTAAGTTGTACTTATGCTATGCCTGCACTCATGATTACTTTGCTAACTCTAACCCAGAGACAGCATATGTAAAAGGTTTTATATTCATCATCAATTTGCAGATAAATAAAAAACTTACTGGGGTTACAGGTTACAGTAAGGTCAAGTAGCCGCTCATATACAAGATGTACTTGTAAAGGCAGAGCCAGGATTCAGTCAGCCATCTGGTCCAGGATCATAATCTCTAGACGCGTACTTTTCTCCAGGTTAAAGTCTCACAAAGATTAATGTTAATTTTTTCTTATCTACAATAACCATTTGGTTTTATGTCCACAGAAAAGCAGGGGAGGTCATTATTATTAATTTTGCCGGGATGTGACCCTCTGGGGTTTTGAGGGCACATCTGACAGTTCTGGAGTTATTTTCTACATACATTGTCTGCCTTTCTGCTGTCTCAAACCCATCAGACAGGGAACATTTGGTTTCTGCTCATCACATCCTAAAGAAGCCAGCTGATTCCATTATACTGAGATACAATGGACAAACAACTGGGTGTTTAGATATTTCTGATCTTCATCAGGCTGTCCAGATTTGTGAAGCTGTTTTAAAGCAGAGGGTTCACACAGCATGAAGATGCAATCCCTGCCACCCTGCTACCCACAGTCACACAACATGAAGACACAATCTCTGCCACACTGCCGTCAGAAGGCTGGGGCACCAGTGGCCATCCACAGCCAATTCTGAGGCAGTACTGAAGCACTGACTCTTTTGTAAGTGACAAAAAAGGGAACCAACTGTGTTGTACCAGAAATTTTCCAATTTGTTGTTCTGAATGAATTGGTATTTATTGATAAATGTTATCAATAAATATATGTGAGCAATTGAATGGATGACCTAAAAGCTGTATATAAACATAACTTTATAAGCGAGTCAAAATTTAGATTCCTGGAGAAATCTATGATTTTACAAACTCACCTTAGGCAACGAAGTTTTTTTTTTTTCTGTGATAGGATATGTTCTGGCTTATCTATTTCATGTACTTATTATGATGAAGATATCTTTTTCAATTGTTAGGTTATTTTAAAATCAGATTACACACGCACACGCACACACACACACACACACACACACACACACACACACACACATCTCCCTTATAGTCCTACCAACCTGCCCTACAATTCCTACCAGTCCTCTTCCCTGGCTATTGATCCTGGTTTTCTTCTGTGACCCATTGAATTTAACCAGGGTCATTTGTGCGGCCATTGGAACTATTCATGGAGCCTGGTGGCCAGTGGGTACACAACTGAAGACAATGATTTCCTCTCTCCCTGAATCCATCAGTAGCACAGTTTAGCAGTGATAGCAAGGGCCCCCTCAGCCCCTCCTCTGTCTACACCTGTAGGCTGGTCCATTCCATAAAAAGACCTAGTCAGGCATTTGAAGTTGCTGTGAGTTCCTTGCTTCAATGGCTGTATCTCTCCCTATAGATGATATTTTGCAACCCTTCTCCTGATCATCCACATCTTATATCCTATCTCTCTCTCTGTATTCCATAAACCTTAGAAGGTATGATATAAATATTTTGTTTAATGCTGAGTCCTTGTCTGCCACTTATTCTTAGCACCTTATATCCATTAGTGTCTGCATTCATCTCCCTTCACTGGATAATGTAGCTTCTCTGATTAAGGCTAAAAGTAGCAGTTATTTGTGGGTGTAAATATAACTATTTAGAAGGCAGTTTGAAACTGTGTCAATTTAACTAAACAACAGCTTTTGGTCCCACCCCACCTCCATCCATGGATTATGGTCTCTTCTGTCATTGAGTTTTTAAACCAGACTTACAGTTATATGCATGGATTCCTGTGTGGGGAAGGGTCCAATTAGACAAATTAGAGAGCATTTGCTTATTTCCATGACAGAGTGCCTCTATTGTACAATCGAATATATCTTGCCTAGACTAGTATCATAGATTGTAAGATTCAGAGCTAGATAAAACCATTGGCACTGCCCTCCCCACACACCTGGAACCTTCCTTGTACTTCCTGATACTGTGAAAGACAGAAGACAAGGCTGGAGCCTTCAGCTCTGCTCCAGCTTTATTTCTCTCCCTCATGCACCCAAGGTCTGTGATATCTTCAGCCATAGGCTCTTATTATCTAATTCCAGTAGGCACTCAAGAAGAATGGCAAGTTTATATTAACCAGGGATACTCTGGGGCCTCCCTGACCAGCAAAACGAACAAACAAACAAATAAATAATTTGTTTACAAGATAATACTTCCTCCATACAGCTTTTTAGTGCCCTTTTATTTTGCTTAACCAATCTATACAGTCCCTCATCTCTTTTATACTCCCACCTTATCCCTGTGTAACCTCTCCACACCTAGTCTTCTGCTCTCATTCCATGTTACTCACTTGCCACTATCCCCATTCCTTAAGGCATCCCTGTCCCAATGATCTCTATAAATACTCCAAATTGATTGCACAAAGTTAGGATTTATGTATGCAGGAGAATTTGCAGCGTTTGTCTTTCTGTGCCTAAGTCACCTCACTCAATATAATTTTTACAGCTCCATCCATTTACCTGCAAATTTAATTTTTCCTTAGAGAACAAGAAATTTCCATGTGTATGTGTACCACACTTTTATTATCTGTTCATCAGTTAATGGGCATCTAGGCTGATTTAATTTCCTAGATATTGAGTACAGAGTGGTAAACACAGATGAGCAAGCTATCTCTGTAGTGGGATATTCAGTCTTTTCAGCATGCCTACATAGACAACAACTGCAAAATCCTAAGCAAAAATAGCAATGCTTTAGGTACTTTTATACCCATTTTCAATTTATACTGTAGGGTTACACTGTATAAAAACAACACAGTCCTGGCACAAGACAGGCTTATAGTCAATAGAACAGAATAGAAGGTCTATGTTTAAATCCGTACAACTATAGACACTTGGATATGATAAATGGGACAAAAATATGCAGCATCTCAAGTAATATTTTAGGGAAATTAGATGGCCAAATGCAAAGAATGAAACTAGAACTTTATGCCTCACCCTGTAGGAGAATAAACTCCAAATGGATCAAAGTTCCAAACTCTGAAACTGATGGGAGAACAAGTAGGTAGTATGCTACAGCACACAGGCTATTACAGGCTTCCTAAATAAGATTCTGAATGCTCAGGAAATAAGACTAACAACTAAGAAATTTACCTCATGCAACTACAAAGCTTCTGTGCAGCAAAGAAAACGTAAGATCAAGTAAAGAAGCAACCCACAGAATGGAGGTAAATCTCCAGTTTAATCCAACTGAGGAATAATATTTAGGATATATAAAGAACTCAAAAGAAGCAGAAACATAAAGAATACAAACAATCCAATTCTAAAATTTGGGCTACAAGACTAAGCAAAGAATTCTCAAAATGAAAGTACAAATGGCAATACTTCATCCACCAGCTACGGGAAGCAGAAGCTTAGATTCACAGCCAAACACTGAGCAGAACTCCTGGAATCCAGTTGTAGAGAAGGATAAGTGATGAGCAAAGGGGTCAAGACCATGCTGGGGAAACCCATAGAAACAGCTAACTTGAGCAAGTGGAAGCTCAGGAACACCAGTCTGACAGCTGGGGAACCAGCATAGGACCAAACCAGGGCCCCTTAATGTGGATGTCAGTTAGGAGGCCTGGGCAAGCTATAGGGGCTCTGGCAGTGGAACCAGTATTTATCCCTAGTGCATGAATGGGCTTTGTGAGCCCATTCCCTTTGAAGAGATACTCTCTCAACCTAGATACACAGGGGAGGGCCTGGGCCCTGCCCCAAATGATGTGTCAGGATTTGATGATCCCCCATGGGAGGCTTCACACCCCTAGGGAGTTGATGGGGGTGGAATGGGGGTTGGTGGGGCCTTGGGAGGACTGGAGTGAGAGGGAACAGGGATTGGTATGTAAAATAAGATTGTTTTTAATTTAAATAAAATTTATTTTAAAAATACAAATAGTTAACAAACAGTTTTAAATGTATTCAGCATCATGAGCCATTGGTGAAATGCAAATTAAAACTTCTTTGAAATTCTGTCTCACCCCAGTTAGAAACACCATCATCAAGAAACAAAATAACAAGAAATACTGGTGAAGATGTGGGGAAAGAGTATTCTCTTTCATGTGGGAGTGCAAACTGATGTAGCTACTTGGCAAAGTACAGAGATTCCCCCAAAGACAAGAAATGATGGCTTTTTAAAAAAAGTAACACACACACACACACACACACACACACACACACACACACACACACACCAGACAACAGTGATGGTGAACACATTCCTGGACATTAAGGTGGACAATGAGGAGGTTCTCCACAAGCTCCATTTGTTTTTTCTAGCTGTAAATTGTTGACAGTGATCCAACAAGCATGAGGCACCACCTGTAACTGCTTTTCTGTACAACATAAAAACTTAACTGAATATAAAAACCTCCATTCTGTCGGTCACCATCCCCTTTGCTACCTCCAGCACCCAACTTCAGCAGACTTCGGAGCTGCATCCCAATCAGTTTACTGTTATTCATGTGGTACTGAGCCTACAAAAACATAGTAAATGCAATTTCCCAAATGTCAAAGTGTAATTGACATAAGCATGCATCAGTAGAGATAGGAGTATGACCAAAAGGAGAAAAGCTTGCATTCAATTCTTAAATGGGGTGTATCCAGAGCTCAGCCTAATGGTGATTTTGTATATTTCCAGCTATGGCTAATATAAAAAACAACAAATCAACCTTATGATGGCTATTCTCAGTTGTCAATTTGACTACATCTGAAATTAACTAAAATCCAAGTGTCTGGGTATAGCTGTGAGGGTTTTTTCCCCTTTAATTAAATCATTAGAACTGGGAAGACCAACTTTTAATCTGAATCTTTTGATGTTGGAAGAACTACCTTTAACCTGGGCCATGACTTCTTCTGGAAGCCTATATAAAGGACATGGAAAAAAAGGACATTTGCTCTTCTTTTGCCTGCTTCCTTTTGTTCTGACTGGCAAGTCCTGGCATAATAGCATAATTCTTCAGGATTTTGATGCACACTGAAGGCCAGCTGAGACATGCAGCCTTACTGACTTAACAACTACTGAATTCTTGAACCTTTAATTGATTGACAACCATAGTTGGACTAGTTGAATCACAACCTTTAAGCTATTCTGATCCAAATAAATCACGTGTGTGTGTGTGTGTGTGTGTGTGTGTGTGTGTGTGTGTGTGTGTGTTTTGGAGGGGTGTTAATTCTAGACATTAGGTTCCTCTAGAGAACTGTGATTAAGATAAGCACTAAAAGAATAGGCACAGATGCCCTGGAAGGGGATTGATGGTGCTTTATGCTGATTTTCAATTTGATAAGATCTAGAATCACCTTGGAGACCAATCTTTGCTCATGTCTGTGGTGAGGAGTTCTGTAGATTAGGCTGAGACTGAAAGACCTCTCCTAACTCCTGAACTAAATAAAAAGGAGGAAGTGAGCTGAGTAGGTGTCTTCACTATTCTCTGTTTCCTAACTACAGAGGAAATGTGACCAGTTGGCACAGCCTCTTACTACTGTGATTCTCTTGCCATGATGGACTGTACCCTCAAACTGGAAACCAAAAGTAACTCTTCTTTACACTGCTTTTATTGGTTATTTTGTCTCAACATGACAATAAATAAAGAGCATGAATCATCTAAGTTCTCAGAAAGCCCTGTGTTTATCTACCAAGAACACTGAGGTATGATATGGACTTGAAATATCATATCTGCATACAGAAAAGTGGTGGGGTCTGGTAGAGACTTCAGCAGAATGGCTGCAGACCAGGAGAGATTTGAATTTGGTCTGCTGGACTTGAAACTAATTTCAGCTTCATGAATATATGCATTTTGCAGCCAGTCCTTTAAAAAGAGGTGTTTAAATTTTTCCACGTAACAAATACATTTTCTTTTCTCTGAATGTTTAATCAGCATAGTGTTCCTATTTAGTCAAGGAATGACTGCTCATCTGTGCAAAGAGAACACCATTGTTGAAGCAGAGAGGTGACTCCTTCTCCCGTCTGTCAGTAGCACAGCTGTTTCATAGGTTCCCATGCATTTCCCAAGAGTAGACTGAACTACAAGGGAAAATTCCCTGTCAAATAGGATCAGACAGAAAGGCCTGAGAGAACTTGAATACTTGGGAGCATGGAGGAAGTACTCAGTCTGTATAACTATGAAGAGAACCTGAAGGAATAGTGATGGTGGATGTCCTTCTGTAGATATGTTTCTTTTATTGGTTGATGAACAAAACACTGACTGGCTGATAGGCAGAAAGGAAGATGGGTGGGGCAAGGAGATTGAGGAGAATTCTGGGAAACGTAGGCAGAAGGACCCTGCCACAGAGTCACCATGCTGCTGAAAGAGTAACAACATGCTGGGACACAACCTCATGGCAATATATAGATTAATAAAATGGGTTAATAATTAAGACAGAGCTAGACAATAAGAAGCCATAATCACCAGCCAACAATTTAATAATTAATATAGCATCTCTGTGTATTCATTTGGGGCCGAAGCGGCCATGGAACCAAGGTGAACAAGAAAACTGCCAGCAAAAAAAAAAAAACAAAACAAACAAACAAAAAAACAACTGTTCATTCAAACAAGGAATGTTCATGGGGACCAGGGCAGTAGGGAATAGGCTTGGACTGGTACAGATGAGGTAAAAAGTTGACAATGACATGCAACATGGTGACAGAGTAGGTTTGGAAATCAGTTGCAATAAGGGGACCATTGGAACTCTAAAATGTTCAATTTGGTCATAATCTTAATTTATATTTTCAAATCAGAAGAACAAAAAATAAATTTAAAGGAAAAGAGTATGCACCTTAATTAAAGATTGATAGAACATATGTGTTCATCTACAGGCTGTGTTGAAATAATAATGAAAGTTTTCTTTTAGTGGAAGAGAATAAAGATGAGTACATCAGTAAATGGGAGCCCAATAAATTTCAAAAAGGTAAGAAGTGGTTGGAGCTTTTGGTGGTTTGAATGAGGATGGCTCCAGTAGGCTCATATATTTGAATATTTGGTTCCCAGGGGTAAAATTGTTAGAGAAGAATTAGAGATGTTGCTTTGGAAGGCACTGTGTCACTGGAGGTAGCCTTTGAGCCTTTGAGGTTTCAAAAGTCAATAGGATTTCCAGTAACTCTCTCTCTCTCTCTCTCTCTCTCTCTCTCTCTCTCTCTCTCTCTCTCTCTCTCTCTCTCTCTCTCTCTCTCTCTCCCCACCACTTGTGGGTAAGTTAATAAGGTATCAGATACTGATACCTGCCTGTCCACCTGCTATCACCCCCCCATGATGGCCATGGAAACACTCTCTAAAACTGTAAGCCTAATAAACTCTTTCTTCTATAAGTTGCCTGGTCATGGTGTGCCTTCAGAGCAGTAGGAATTGTAACTAAGACAGAGGTCTACAGACAAATGGGTATAAAAGGCAAAGCCTATAAAATTTTTTGAGAGTCTGCGGTGGACAGTACACTCACAAGCAATCAGGGCTAAGAGTCCCAGGACTGGTGAAGCATAGGAATGAGGAGAGAGGAAAGTGTAGAGCATTGCAAATACTGACCCCTGTGTTTGCCTCCTCACCCTGTTAGAACATGACTTCTAGAAGCCTTCCTTAAACGTTTTGAACAAATCAGGGAAAAAAAGTCATCACCTCTCTAAAGTCTTTTGACTCTTCAGGGAAAGTTTTTCCTCCTGGTGGCATTTGGTATTATTCAACTCATCAGCTACTAATCTGTAAATTCACCTCATGTGCTGCCTGCCAGGTACACTTCTCAGTCAAGGAGAATATAAGTGAGGGGAAAACTCCTTCCTACCCATCAGAGGAAGGAGCTCATATGCTTTCTTCATTATACATGGGTTCTCAAAGGAAACATAAACACATGAGAAAAACAAGTTGTAGCAAAGAGAAAGACCACAAATTCTAGAGAAAATAGGCATAATTAAGGAAACAGAAGAGGACTTTTAAAATTCTTCCAGCACCCTTAAAGAGATTTAAAAATGCCTTAAACACTCAAAACAAAATCAAATTGCTGTGAAGTGGGAGCGCAGAGCAAAATAGCCTACAAATGAAGAATAATTGAAGATAAAACTGGAAATCGAAAGAAAAAATACAGAAAGGTATGAGAACATAAAATCGAAGGACGCATTAGGCATAGAGGCTTGTTTTAAGGAACCACCCTCTGACTAATGAGGGTTCAAGCAAAATGGGTCTTAATAAAAAACAGTGTGTGCTAGTCTAGCAGAGCCTGAGCTACATGGGCTGCAGGACCTAACACATGAGTATGAAGCACAAAGCCAACGAGCAGATGGCATGGTTTCCTCCTGAAGGCCGTGGGAGATTGGCCCTGGATCTCTTGTGGCTTACAGTAGATTGCTTTCTTCCCTACACCTTGGCTTGTGGAGGCATCACCATAACCTCTGCTCTTTTCTCAGTCATGTGATCAGTTTATGTCTGTTTCTATGTCTAGGTTTCTCTTGTTGTAAGAAAGACACAGTCTTCATGGTTTAGAAGCCATACGCAGCTTCATCATTTGCAAAGATCTTGTTTCCAAAAATATTCACAGTTACTGGAGGCCAGGATTCCTAATATGTTTGTAGAAAAGGCTACAATTCATATTACAACAGGGTGAAAATTCCTTTAAAAATTAACAGAAAATACATCAATGATTAAATAGACACAAGTCATTGAGCTGAAAGATCATCTTTATGAAACTTCAAAACATGAAGATTAAAGAAAATCCCCAAGCTTCCAAAAAGGATAATATATGACTTCAAGGGAACAAGAATAAGACTGTCACAAAAATGTGTCATAGTGCATGTTAGAAATCAGTGACCAGAAGCATTGAAAGTCTAAGGGGATTTTTAACCTCTCATTCTTTCTTTTAAATTGAGGTATGACATGCATGGTGATGGATGCACATTGTATCACCATTAAGACCAATATGTATTTCTGTCACCCAGAGAAGGATCCTCAACAATAGCCTTCTGCCTAAGTAGTGATTTCCATCACATGTTCTCCTGTTCATAAACCTTAGCATATACATTTGATGGTATAATGCGTATCCTTGTATCATGTATTTTTCTCTTAGCGTGATTGTTTTAATACTCACACAAGTTGTTGGGTAAATTTGTAGCTTACTCTTTTCTGTTGCTGAGTAGGAAGAGTTGAGTAGGGTACTAACACCCTCAAGTCTACAGGACAGAGCCAGCCAAGATTCTGAGGAGGGAAGTTAGAACGTGTGTCCAATGCAGACAGAACCAGGTTTATGTTGTTGCTTTTTGTTTGTTTTGTTTTGCTTTTTCATGTTCAGTTGTGGTAGGGTCTCTTTATTGTTATATTTCTGGCACATAGAACAGTATTTGAACATAACTTGCCCTTGATGACAACTTGTTGGATGAAACACATACTCAGTTACACATGATAGTTACAAGGATAAAATCTGTTGCCTAACATATGACTGAGATATTTTTGTTCACTCCTTCAGAAATACTAGGTGTGGGGTTCCTGACCTTGCCTTAATTCCAGGAAAGAGATAGTTGTGTGTCTCTCATTCCAGTCCCTGCTCACCGTGTCTTCTTTTCTTTGTACAGTTCAGCATCGTTATCCAGATTTCAGTCTTGTTGTGGAGAGCTGGCCCAAAAGGAGCCACTGAATCACGTCCTCTCCTGGGTTTTAGTAATACAGGAGCTTGGCTATGCCCAGGGGTCTACATTCATCTGATCAAAGAAGAAGACCTGCCACAGGTTCAGAAAGAGACTTTAGACACATGAATACTCAATTAATCAAAGCAACCAGGAGGTAGCATTGGGTAAAATACTTCTTTGTTATTAAATCATGGTCCTGCTATTTGCAATGTTCATAACTCTAAGAAACCAGACCTGAGGCCACTTCTCCCTGCAGTTTGTCCCTTGAGACAAAGAGCTAACAACCCCTACTCTGAGCACACAGAATCTGAGAGGGAAAAGCAAGCCCAGCCCTCAAAAGACCCAAGTGCAAGAATATTCCTTCTTTTCAGGGGATTTCTCTGAAAGCCAGGTCCCCTGCTATGATATCCATACCGGCTATCTGTCCTATTCTTTCAATTTAAGCTGTCTTTTTTTATGTTCTCATCATATCTATAATGTTCTCCCACATCAAGACCCCATCATGCTGCCTCTGAAGTCCCTCCTGCATGCTCCCACCTTAAGGCCCAATCAGGGCTCATAGTCTGGGCCTTCTCTCCTAATAAAGCTCGGTTCTAAGGGTCATTTCGTGTTAGCTCTTTTCTCAAACTTGCAGTTCTAATTTCTAACATTTAGTTGTTCCATCAAGAAATAAGAAAATGCCTTGCAAACTTAAACTTGACCATGTTCAGTTTTTTTATTCTGGCTTATGGTGGAGGGGCTTTGCTGTGTTGACTTTAGGAATTGGCTCACTTGCACAAAGCCATGAAAAGAGGCAGGAGCAAAAGAGAAAGCTTAGGCAGAAAATCTCTGAGATCTTCCTCTCACATTACAGAGGAAGCAAATGGGAGTCCAGAGATACTTGTAGGCATGGCTGAGATCCAAACACTAACAAGGCTAGAAGTAACCTTAAGAACTTCCTGATCCTTGCCAAAGGCTCTTTACACAGAAACCACTTTTCTAGGTCTTTTGGATGGCCAGTCATGGATGGCCAAAGATAATGACTTCATTTGATCGACCCATTTGCAAAAGCATGATTTTTGACATCTACATGTAGAACCTGTAGATGTGCAGGAGGTAATGAAGTGAGACCCGAGGAAGCTCTGCTGATGGGTGGGTTACCCATGCTTTCCCTGGGATCCACTCACTGTGTGCATGTTGTGAACAAGTCTCTACTTCAGGGAATCTTGTTTACTTCGGGAATCACTACTGATTGGCTACTAGGCAAACATGCGTCTAACTCAGTCTAGAAATTCATTTCAAGAGGCTGTTGAGAATTTATTCGTTTCCCTAAATTCCCAAATTTTTCTTTTAAATCAGACTTCATTTAATGAATAAGGGTGCCCAGAAGCAGAAGGTTGTTTTGCAGCCTGCTGCTATTCACCATGAAATGTTGGAAAGGTGACCAGGCCTGCCTAATGGGAGGAGTAGGCTCAGCGGCAGAAAATGGGAATGACAGACTAAGGTTTCAAACTATGTCACTGGCAAATCAAGTTTTAGGTCATACACATGAAGTATTTATTCAAGAATTATAAACATTTTTACCTTTTAAATTTGATTGTGTGTGTGTGTGTGTGTGTGTGTGTGTGTGTGTTTATGTGCATGTATGGTTGCCATAGCATGCACGTGGTGGTCAGAGGACAACTTATGGGAGCCATTTCCCTCCTTCCAGCATACTGAGTCCTGGGGATTACAGTCAGGCCATCAGGTTAGGCAGCTAGTTCCTTTATCTACTGAGCCAGTTCAGCGAACCACATTTCTACAATTAAAAAACTGAACCTGGTTGAAGTTTGAATGTGAAGTTTGGGGAACACGACGAACCGTACAGTTTCTGTGCTGCTAGGGCTGTGATGCCCTGAGACCCCTCAAGAACATTTCTCTAGTCACATCTTAAGGGGACAGTTAAGCGGGGGAACCCAGGCTCCTGATGGTCCCTCTGCTACGCTGTGCTTTATTTATCTTAGCTGAGTAATCTTGTGAGGCCCCAGACAGAAAGCTGCACTTCGTTACAGGCAGATGTCTGCCCTGATAAGCTTTGTTATTTCCCACGTTTTTTCAGTAAGACCTGGCTTCATGATTCTCTATCTCCACCCCCCAATTCATAGAAATGTCAAAATTGCATTCGTGTTTCCAACTATAAAGTTAACATGCCCAGCAAAAGAGGCAGCTGTCTGTTCCCCAGTGTTTGCCTTTGCTGTGGATTTTTCAAACACGAAGCCTTTAATGCGCCCGCGGCATGCAGTATTTCATTTCCTTTAGACGAGACACTACCTCACGGTGTCCACACGCCCTTCCCTTTGCTCACAGCGGCAACCATGCCACATATAACCTACCCAGGGTGGCGCCCCACCGTGTCACATGAAAGCCCACGATTTAAGGAAACAGATGTAGTAATTAAATTTTTAGTGGCATATGTAGAAACTTCTTTTTAAAACAGAAAGTTGTTGATTTCTGTGATGCTGGGACAGGTTTCTATCACTACAGGGTCTACATGGCTGGAGGGGATTTTGAACTCTGGGACTCAGATCCTCCTCCTCTTCCTCCTCTTCCTCCTCCTCCCCTTCCTCCCCCTCCTCCACTTCTCCCTTTCTTGCTTTCATTGTTTGTACTCCATGCTTCCCTCTCCAACAACAGTAAAAGTCTCTTTTTCTTCTTGGAACATATGTGAAATTTAGTGATGGGCCTCTACCTCCTTTGGATACCAGGGATTTTTATTAAGTGTTAGGTAGAGTGGAGAGAATACTTTCAGAGACAACTTTCAAAGAAAGGTGGTAAATGGGCGTGTTGAAAAAGCTAAGCAATAGTGCTGAGATCTACAGCACCCACTAAAATTGCTGACTGGGGGCATCCACGCAGGAGGGAGCCTTAAATTTATTCCTCTAGTTACATCTTTCCTCTGTTTGCATGGGCAGGAACTGGACCACATGCTATTCGCCTGTCTTGGGGTTTCTATTGCTGTGATAAAACACTGACCCAAAAGAACTTGTGGGAAGGGGTTGTTCCAGCTGACAACATTCAGGTCACAGCTTCATCACTGAGGGAAGTCTGGACAGAATTTGAGGCAGGATCCTGGTGTCAGAAACTGAAGAAGGGGCCATGGATGGATGCTGCTTACTGGCTTGCTCTCTATGGCTTGCTCAACCTGCTTTCTTGTAAACTCCAGGATGGTACCACCCACAATGGCCTGGGTCCTCCTCCATCAAGCACTAATTAGGAAAATGCACCCAAATTGTGCTTCCAGAGGTATTTGCAATTTGGTTCCTTCTTCTCAGAGAGCTCTAGCGTATGTCTAGTTGTGGTGTGGAGGGAGGAAGGAAGGGGGAGAAAGAGCTAGAGAGAGAGAGAGACAGAGAGAGAGAGACAGAGACAGAGACAGAGACAGAGAGACAGAGAGAGACAGAGAGAGACAGAGAGAGACAGAGAGAGACAGAGAGCACTCACAACCAGGCCATTATCTTACACCCAGGGTCATCTGTGAAACATGGGCATTACTATCACTCTGATCCTGTTCCCCTCCCTGCTTTAGAGGAAAGAGAATTTGGAAGGTATGGGTGCATGGGAAGGAGAAAAGACTATAGGGGCGTGTTGCTCATGATGTATGTTTTAGGTCTTTGGGATGTATCAGGGTTGGTTTCTACTCAGGTGAGTCTTAGTTATGGTTCTTTAAAATAAGCAGCAGAGTAGGAAGTTCAGGATTTGAAGAGTAATTATCCTAATGGGCCATGCTTCTCTCTAATGGAGTAACTTCTGTCTGTGACCTTCATAATTTCTGTGTTCCCAAAGCCCCACTAAGAAGATGTGAACCAACCAATTTCAAAGAGAGAGGCTTCAACATCAATTTCTGTGTGCCCAAAATGTAGCGTGAGTGGGGACAGGCGCTTTCGGCCCCCAGTTTTGTTTTGTTTTCTTCTTTGTTGTATAGGGGTAGGAAATATGTTAAGACAGAAATGATTAGCAATGTTGTAAAAATATTTAGACTGTTTTTGTATGACTTCCCGGTGTAGGCCTTTTTCTTGCCCTTAGCAGAAACATTGAATAAAAATAAAGACTCAGTTTGGACAGAGAAATACCTCTAGAGTTTCAAGGCAGCAGTATTTTATTACAGCAATGTGAGACTCATCTTTCTGGAAAAGATGCAGGCAGATCTCATGTGTTCATACTTCAGTAAAAAGGATAAATGTAGTAATTCACCAATCCTATTTGTTTCTCAAAAAAAGGAAAGAAAGAAAAAATCCACTAATTTTATAGCAAGTACCCATATTTTACAGACTATGAATGTAAGAATTACAACTGTTTTATGGATTGCTAAGAAAAATGCTGTCAGTAAAATTTACATAACACCCTACTCTCACTCAGAGTTTTTATTTTCTACTTATTGAAAGAGCTATTTTAGACTTATTTAGGCACAGATTTTTATGATATAGCACATGGGTACTTCACTGAAATTGGAAAACATAACAAATTAAATTGATAAAGATATTCTTAAAACACTCTCATATTCAGATAGTTTCTTAAAAACTTTTCATCTCAAGGCAGTTGAAGTTCTTTCTCCACATCTTCTCCAGTGCCAGGAATGTTGGTGATTGCTGCATTTCATTAAAACATACTGCCATCACCTTCTTCAGTAATTCCATCTGACTACCTGTCTCCTGTGGCCGTGTATAGAGCTTGTCCTGACTGTTATTTCATCAACAAGGATTATAGGACACCCTATTTCAAAAGGGGAAAACAACTATCTCTTAGAACTGACATTTTTCCCCACAAATCATGATTTTCAAAGGTCCTTCCACATTCCTTTCATAGTTTGAGGGAGGCATTTATTTATCTTTAACCTTTGTTTTGACACTCAAATCTGACTATAAGACTCATTGGCTGGGCATTGATGGTGCACGCCTTTAGTCCCAGCACTGGGGAGGCAGAGGCAGGCGATTTTTGGATCTCTGTGAGTTTGAGGCCAGTCTGGTCTACAGAATGAGTTCCAGGACAGCCTCCAAAACAATACAGAGAAACCCTGTCTCAAAAAACAAACAAAAAAAGACTCATTGGCATATCTGACAATTCATCCATATGCCCGAGCACACAATATGCCCCAGACGCAATGGAAGAAACTAATAATGCAAATACAGCTAATGCAGGGTCTTGACCATTAAGAAATTCCAACAAAAGTGAGAAATAGATTTAAATCCATAGTGACAACAAGGCATCACCAATGAAGCAACAATAGCATGTAGTAGGCATTTGCTAAAAAATAATGTTTTAGATTATGTATACTGAACAAACAGCACAACTGCAGTTAATGCAGATCATAGACGGGGCATCTCCTGGGGTGGGGTGGTCAGGTTGTCTTCCTTCACAGAATATCTTAGACATTCCTACTCATACTGATTTGTGTACAGGTTTGTTAGAAACTCGGCTTCCCTCTTTGGCTGGTCTGTTGGATTAGAACTTGCAGAAATACCCATCTCTTTTATAGATCTCTTAAAACTAAAGAACTGTGCCTTAAATAAGAGGTTGATTTCAATAAGACCAAGTAACGTATATCAGAGAAGAGGTTGGAAACATGTGGGTCACAGACAAAAAGGCTGAGCTAAGTTTGTCCCTTACCTCCAAAGCAGCTCAGACATAGCACCAGGAATGGTGACATTATCCCAGGAGTATATTATGGGGCTGGTACTCAAGGAATAATGCAAGCATTTTGAGGCAGGCATATCACCATGATTATGTAAGCACCAGTGTCATCTTTACAGTGATATTCCTTCAGTAAGTGTAAGGTGAAAGAGCTCTTTCTTTCTAGTTCCAAATATTTTACTAAAGGATACCCAATATTGGTTTCTGTTTTCAAGGAGAAGTGAAGTTTCTAAGATCAGTTAGCTAGTGGTCAGGGTTAGGGAAAGCATTGGCTTGAACTTAATCTTTCTAATTCCTACTTTCCTAAGAGGTGCATTGGTACACAATGCTAAGAAGATTACTCCTCCCTTGACTTCATCAGCTTCTGCCCAAAGGAAGGCCAGATTTTGTTTAATATTCATTTCCCTAGTGTTGCTGTTTGAATATGAAATGTCTTCTGTAGCCTTGTGGACTTGAACACTCTGTACCCAGTTGATATCATGATTTGGGGAGGAGGCTATGGAGCTTCCAGGATGTGGAGACTTGCTGAAAGACAGATGTCACTAGGGGTGGGCTTGGAGTCTTTATAGCATGGCCCCACTTCCTGCTCTTTTTCTCTGCTTCCTGTGTGCCCCTGCAATGTCATCGGTCTGCTTCACGAATGCCAGACTGGCCATGCCCATTTGGTGCCATGAGTTCCCCACCATGATGGGCTGGATCCCCTCTGGAACATAAACCCAAACTGCCTTAACTAGCTTTTTGTCAGGATATCTTATCACAGGGGCAGAAGAGTGGCTAATATGGCTAGCCAGGGGAATGGAAGAAGAGGTATCAAAGGAAGGATGGGAGCACTTGAGCTCAGCTTTCACTCATTACACTTCCCCAGGAGGTGAGACATTCGATAGGGAACAGCCAAACTGTAGCAGTCAGTCTTTGCCCTGTGTATGATGGGAAAAAATAAACCCACTCACAGTTTCTCTATCTTGGGCTTTTTCTCAAGCTTCAGAACAACTAGGCAGGGCTCTTGGCCCATCATTCAGAGGCAGGCTTCTCCTGCCATTGCTTTCTATGCCTCTCTATACTACTCTCTTCCATGTCACCAGACAGCCTCCTATCAGTTACTGCTGGGGAGACTGGGGCTAGGCACCCAAGGCAGCTAGATGGCAGGAATGGTGATTAGTTCTAAGCAGTCTTTTTCTTGGCTTCTTTTTCATTCCTTTGTCACACTAGATGTGTTTCAGAGGATGGGTAATGATATAAGCTGAGACCTTATTTAAGCTTCTTAGTTTTAATTTTGCTGTAGATGTCTTACTAGAAAAGCCCTGATTAGAAGATATTTTCTTGATTTAGTTCTTTTAGCTTAACATTTGCAAGATAGAAGAGATAAGAAATAGAATTTGAGCCTTTAAGCACAAATTCAAACCTGATCACTTAAAACAGCTCCATCTGTGGCCTATAATAGTTATTCGATCAACTGGTAAGTAGTTAGTAAATATTTGATTGACAAAATAAATGAATAATGACCTGGCAGATGTGATCATTTATGCAACAGTGGCAGAGTTAAGGGGGTAATCCACCATTTTATGATCAGGTTTGGAGCCAAAATCCACAAAAGGGAGTCAATTCCTGACACTATAAACATATTCAAAGGCCCGTGTTGAGGGCACCATAGGACTTAGAAATAACTTAATTATTTTGTATATCTAAGTAGCATAATATAAAACAATCTTCAAAATATGGGTGTTTTCACTCATAGACAACATCTTAATCAGAGAAACCTCCCTTTGCAGTAAACTGTAATGAAGTCAGAGACATATAGCAGCACAAGGTGCTGAGAATAAGTGACTATTGAGTGCTCAGTCCTAAACACCTCCAAGGTTCAAGGAGCACTGCAGAAGAGGAGGAAGAAAGGCCATGGGAGCCAGAAAGTAGGGACAAGGACTACAATACATAGCCATCACCTTCATAACCTCTCAACAGCTATGAATGACTGTCCTAGGGCTTCAAAAGAATGAGCCCATCAATAGGCAAGGATGAAGAAGAATCTCTTGGGACCCTATTCCTCTCTGCTAAACTCTTCCCTATGGATGGATTCAGGGAAAGGAAGAGTTACTGCCTTCAGTTGTATACACACTAGTAATCTCACTAGGTTCCATTGGACAGTTCCAACCCAATGGTCATAGAGAAGGCTTTGATTAAAATAAATGGAACACACAACCAAACCAAAACTCAGAAATTCGATATTGGCACAGGTAGGGAGCCTGAGAAGATGGAAGGGCTTTGAGGGTGATAACAGAGGGTGTAGTGAACAGAATGAATTCTATGTATATATATATATATATATATATATATATATACATATATCATTTGCAGTGTGTGTGTGTGTGTGTGTGTGTGTGTGTGTGTGTGTGTGTGTGTGAAATGTCACAGAATTGAGCTAATGTTTTACAAAAATCTGGTGCTTGATCATCATTACTGTGCTTCTTCATCTACAGAGCCTTTTAGTTTCTGTATTTCTGGTCAATTAGTCCACCTTATCCTAGACACTGCAGATTGCCAGTTAGCCTATACTAATTCTGTTTGCAGGCAAAGCAGCCACACTGCTAAAGCCTTGTGAACTATTATTAGACATTTTCATTCAGAGGATTCCAAGATAAACAGGGCATCTCCTTGCCTTTTGACAGCGACTGTTTGTTTGGAAGAACATTTGCTAGGGTAATGTGGCATAAAAATAAAATTATGACAATTGGAAAAGTTTGCAAGCTAAAGAGGCAGAGAAGACAGAGTCAGAAGGAAACAATGGGATGCTGCAGTTTTTTTTAACATTTTTTTAAATTTTAAATATCTTGTTTTACATGTCAATCCCAGTTCCCTCTCCCTCCCCTCCTCTCTTATCCCCCCACCATCCCCCCATCCTCCCACCCTATTGCCAATTCCTTCCCCATAGGGGATATCTAGAGTCTATCATTTCATTCAGGGTAGGGTCCAGGCACTTCCCTAAGAGTCCAGGCAGAGAGAGCAACCCTCTTCGTGTTATGGACACAAGATGTCTGTTAGTATTCGAGGGATAAACACTGATCCACTGCTCAGGACCCCATAGGTAGCCCAGGCCTCCTCATTGACTCTCACATTCAGGGGGTCTGGATCAGTCCCATGCTGGCCTCCAAGCTGTAGGTCTGGGGTCCAAGAGCTCTCCCCTGTTCAGATCAGCTGTCTCTGCTGGTTTTGCCAGCCTATCCTTTGCCAATTTGCTCTTCACTCCTCTCTCTCTGTCACTGGGTTCCTTGGGTTCTGTTCAGTATTTAACTGTGGGTGTTTACCTTTGCTTCCATCAGTCACTGGCTGAAGGCTCCAGGATGGCTATAGACATCAAGTTCACTATCAGGAATAGGCATTCGAGGTGGTCTCTACACTATTGCTTAGCTTGCCAATTGGTGTCATCCGTTTAGATCACTAGAGGTTACAATGGTGCCTGATCTGTCTTCTAACCTATGATTCCCTCTTCCCCCTATCCTACCCCTCCAGTCGACCTTCCTGTTTCTCCATGTCCTACTCTCTCTTCAAGTTCTCCCACTCTCTATTTCCCAGGTCCCCCTCCCCCCACCCCTCACCGTGTTCCCCATCTTTTCAGAGGATCTTGCCTCATTTCTCTTCTCTTGGGTACCATGTATATCTTTTAGGTTCTTTCCTGTTTTCACTGACCCCACATCTGACAGAGGGCTAATCTCCAAAATTTACAAAGAACTCAAGAAGCAAGTCTCCAAAACACCAAAGGATCCAATCAAAAGGTGGGATACAGAACTAAACAGAGAATTCTCAATAGAGGAGGCTAAAATGGCCAAGAGACATTTAGGAAAGTGCTCAACATCCTTAGCCATCAGGGAAATGCAAATCAAAACAACTCTGAGATACCATCTTACTCCTGTCAGAATAGCTAAAATAAAAAACACTGAAGACAATTTATGCTGGAGAGGACGTGGAGAGAGGGGAACACTCCTCCACTGTTGGTGGGAGTGCCAACTCGTACAGCCACTTTGGAAAGTAGTATGGAGATTCCTCAGGAAAATGGGAATCAATCTACCACAAGACCCAGCAATTCCACTCTTAGGCATATATCCAAAGGAGGCAAATTCATACAACAAGGGCATCTGCTCCTCTATGTTCATAGCAGCATTTTTTGTAATAGCCAGAACCTGGAAGCAACCTAGATGCCCCTCAACTGAACAGTGGATAGAGAAAATATGGTACATTTACACAATGGGGTATTACTCAGCAGAAAAAAACAATGGAATCTTGAAATTCGCAGGTAAATGGATAGCACTGGAAGAAACCATCCTGAGTGAGGTAACCCAGTCACAAAAAGACAAACATGGTATGTACTCACTCATATATGGATTTTAAACATGGATCAGGAGAGTGCCAGTCTGCACTTCCACTGACAGAGAGTCTGGGAAACAGGGATGCTGCAGTTTTGAAATGGCTTCTACAAAACAATTGTGACTTGCCAGATAGCAAGTCATCCCACTGCTGGAGAATAGCTTCATCTGGTCAGAATTGTTGGTACAACTGGACTTATATTTCTTGATTAGTTTTTTTTACATTAAAGTCCTTTCTCTTATAGTCATGAGAACATTTTTGAGACTTGTAGTCATGAAAGCATTTTGAGCAAGTGTTTTGCTTTATGAAAATGTCTTCAGAAGAGAACTAAATTTTAAACAACAGATTGAGTTGACATTTTCAAGATGAAAGTTTCCTCTAGTGATCTAAAGTGCCCATGTGAAGCTGTTTGACCAAATTAACATTGCAGAGCAATCGACAATCATTGTAGTCTACAAGCAGCAGTTTTCATTATTTATCTAGGTAATAATATATGATTATTTCAACTCAGTTTTGTACCTTTGACCAGTTATTTCACATAGTGTATATTAAAAGTCAGTTAAAAGAAAAGACTCATAGACCTATAAAATACCATCTAAACATACAGTACCACTGGTTAATTTACAGCGTGAACTGGTCCATCAAGCGTACTGTCCTCGGGTGCCCTTATCTGTATAACTAAGGTGGTGGGGGAAGTCTCCTCTCCTTACCTTCTTTCACCTCTTGTTTTGCATGGGAAAAGAAGACTGTGCTTTGTAACCCTGACAGTCAGCTGTGATTATAGTGTTACTTTCCATTACTCCAACAATCATTTCCTTTCCTATTTTGGTGGCTCTGAATTTGTACTAACAACAGTATGTAGACAAAAAGTTCCATGTGCATGCAACAACTTCTCTCAGAGCCCCTTCCTCATCCCTAACCCGTGCTCCAGCATTGTGTGAGGGCAGGTGGTAGCTAAGGAACCCGTGCTTTGGCATTGTGTGAGGGCAGGTGAAATTCCTGTCATTTTATTGAGCAAAGGGGTAACTCTGGCTCTTACTGTCTGGGTATGCTGATCTGAACCTGCATTCTTTGAAATAATCATTTACTCATAGCTAGTGATTTCTGAAATGCCTGTGTGTAGTACTAGGTTGCAAATCACGGCGAACAGCCATCTAGAGAGTCTTCCCTCATTAAACAGGGTTGGCCAGTGGTAACCAGTGGAGCACTGTGGAATTGCTGGTAGCTGACTTATGAAGCCAGATAATAAGTAGCATCTAGATTACCCCTGGTTGTTCAGTTAGGAAGTAGTCAGGACCATGTACTAAAGACATTTAGGCACTCTCTGCAAATATAACACACAGAAGAATGGATTGAGTGTACCTCTTGGAACCAGACCCTCAGCCACAGTCAGCACTTAACGATGTTATGCTTACCAATCATATTTATACAGCAAGCTCATGGGGGTCCTCATCAGAAAACGCTCGGCCAAGTCACTCTGCAATTCCTTAGAGTCTGTGAAGACAATGGAGCTGTTTTAAGTTGTCATATTTTAGAGATAATTTATTAGGCAGAAGCAGATAATTGTTTACAGCCCCCAACATAGTGCATGTTAATTTTGTAGACTGTTAGTCTCTTGCATGAGAAAGAAACTAATGTTCTTTATTCTTCAATTTAATCTCAATTTTAAATTGTATTTGCTCTGATGATGGGGAAGAACACCTTAATCTATGCTGGGATGTGTCAGTAACTTCAGATTTTAAGTCAGTTAGTTTAGGACATTTCTCACTCCTCATTTGCATAAGCACAGTATATATAATTAGAGAGAGCGGTTGTAATTCACCTACCATCATGGTATGAAGAATGCATGCAGGTACCTGTAGTTTTTTTAATCCATCCTCAGCAGTCTCCACTAAAATAGCAAAGGGAAAGCTGGCTGTAGGTATATTACTAATAAGGGATATAAAGACTGACTTCCAATATTTTTTCTAGGTCAGTACTTTTCACTGTTTTATCAGCTCTAAAATTTCATTAAAATCCAGGGGAATTGTACAGGGCATAGAACAAGCCAATAAAGTCCCACTTAAAATTCTATGGCTTCTTGTGGAGTTAGAAGGCCAATTTTAATTTAAATGTGTGGATCCTTTGAAAGTCCTTCCCTCTGCCATAGTTATGGGCTGCCCAGGAAGGTTTATTAATACCCAAAGCTTCTTCAGAGGCAGGAAATGCAAAGGAAGCTGTTCTAACCTTAGTTGATTCTTTTTAACTTAAATTATAAACAATCTTGTTTTACATGTCAATTCCAGTTCACTCTCCCTCCCCACTTCCCCTGCCCCCCCCCACCAACTCCCTATCCCATCTCCTATCTGCTCCCCAGGGAGGGTGAGGCCTTTCAAGGCAGGATCTTCAAAGTCTATCATATCATTTGGAGCAGGGCCTAGGCCCTCCCACATGTGTCTAGGCTGAGAGAGTATCCCTCTATGTGGAATGGGCCCCCAAAGTCCATTCGTACACTAGACATAAATACTGATCCATTGCCAGAGGCCCCATAGACTGCACAGGTCTCCTAACAGACACCCATGTTCAGGGGGTCTGGGTCAGTCCTGTGCTGGTTTCCCAGCTATCAATCTGGGGTTCATGAGCGCTCCCTTGTTCAGGTCAGCTGTTTCTGTGGGTTTCTCCAGCCTGGTCTTGACCCCTTTGTTCATCACTCCTCCCTCTCTGCAACTTGTTTCCAGGAGTTTAGCTCAGTGTTTAGCTGTGGGTGTCTGCTTTTGCTTCCATCAACTACTGTTTGAAGGCTCTAGGATGGTATATAAGGCAGTCATCAATCTCAGAGAAGGGCATTTAAGGTAACCTCCCCATTATTGCTTAGATTCTTGGTCGGGGTCATCCTTGTAGATATCTGGACATTTCCCTGGTGCCAGATTTCTCTTTAAACCCATAATGGCTCCCTCTATTATGGCATCTCTTTTCTTGCAGAATAGAGGAGAACAAGAAAATAGTTGATTATTTCAAAGGAAGGCATGTGTGGAGAAGTTTACACTAAAGGCCTTAAACTCCCATTATTGTTACCAGTTAAGTTTATTTTTCAATGTATTTTTTAAATCTTTTTGGAGTAACTGCTGTCCCACAATCAGGTAGAAACAAGTGTGTTTCATAAATGACAAAACCCCGTCAGTAAAAGAACTGTGGCTTATTAGCTCCCAAGATGGGAGTTATCATGTAGCGAATCACAGTTTTAAATGGGCATGGTATAGGACTTGGGAATAGCTTCATCTGTGGCTGATAGCCAGGGTAAACCATAAAGTTTCACATCCCTTCCTATGGTGCAGCTCAGAAACAGAAAGAATCCATACCTCCACTACACTGCCTTGGAGCCTTTCCTTTCGATTCCCAGCCTTTGTCTCATTTCAGACTAGAATTTAAATGGCTTTCATCTTGTCCTATGTTTAATTATATCTCCAGGTTTGAACCATTTTGTCAAAGTAACAGCCTGAGACGCATCCCTGCTGCACAGTTCACCTTTTATTTTTATCCCAGCAAAGCAATTCACTTGTTAGCTTCTGTAATTCTCATACAAGCTGAAGAATGAAATCAATACTTGGAGAGTACAATAATGAGAGAAACCTGATCCTTTTGTCAGAGAGAAACTTTCATGACTCATTTGTCCTACCTAGTTTTCTTGCTATTAATTTTAGGGTTATTGTTACTTGTTTAACAATAATAAATTGAACCCTTAAACCATATTATTTTTCAGTTTGTAAATGCCTCAATATCTTTCTAAAATGTGTGTGCGCACATGCACACACACACACAGAGTTATTTATTTGTTGTGAAATTATTTTATCATTTTATTGATCCTGGTGCACTTTTTGGTATGTGAAAACAAGTAATAAGAATGTCATGGCATATTACAAAAAGTAGCAACAGCTGGAATAATCACAGCAAGTCTTGGGATGATGATTAAACCAAGGAGAAGTGAAAAAGACCATGTTATAGGAAAGATTGTAACTAAGGTTTGAAAATAAGATGATGTCCATTGTAGGTCACATATAAAATCAGTTTGTGAAGCAAGCATAAATTCTGATGTTCGAGGCAAGGTGAAACACTGAGATAATGGGGACAGTGAGTGTAATTACCCCTATACAAGTGACATGCTAAACTGAAGAAATTGCCAATTACCTTGTCTCTTCAAGTGTTGGGGAGGCTCCATGAAATGTAATCTTGGAATCAGGAAACTCAACTCTGAACAAGAACATCTTGTTCCCTAAAAGAGTCTTCACCAAGGTTTCTCAGCACTGCAGAAATATTTCCTGATTCAAGAATGTTCTTATTCCTCACCGATGGCACAGGGAGTGTTTGGAAGTAGGTAGGAGGACAATAGTTTGGTCTGTGATAGACTCCAAGGTCACAGAGGATTTGTACTTTTCTTCTGGACCATAGTCTTCTACGTGCAGAAAATACCCAACCTATCCTGTTTTCTTCACTGTTGGTATCAAAAGTATCATGAATGTCTATGTGCTATTTGTCCCCATGAAAATCCTATAGTCAACAAATAGTATGAGCTATAAGCAATAGATAGAATCCTGGGAAATGTAGACTTATGCATTTTTTACAAGCATAATACTTTCTCCAAAGCATAGATGTAAAGAGCCTAAGCAAAACAGCAACACAATCAGGGTCAGTTGGGGCACAGACAGATATAGTTGTTTCCTCCCTAGAGTACAAAGGGTGATTTAATACAAGATGCTATTAGTTTAATTAACCATATCACTAAACTATAGGAAAGGATAACTCAATTAATATAATACCTATTCACTCTAAAAATAAGTGATTTGTTAATAAAAGAAAATATCATGCATGACATGTATGACATGTTTTATTGACTTGTTCATTGCTAATTATATAAACTAAGGGTTTCACTAAGCACCTCCATACATGCATTCAACATACTTCCATCATTTTCTTATCTCTCTCTCCTTCCCTTGTCTTTTCATATTTCAAATAGTTCTTTTTATACTTTGCTCTCCATTTATATTCCCTCTAATCCCACATTTAAGAGAAAATATGCAGTACTTCTTTTGTGAGACTAGCTGATTGCACTTAAAACGATCTCAGTTTTATCCATTTTCTTGAAAATGATATAATTCATTCTTTGATTGAATAAAACTTCATTGTGTATATGCCACATTTTCTTTATTCATCCATTCTGAAGATGAGTCTGGGTTGTTCCCCAAACCTTTGCTGTTATGAAGAGCATAACAGTAAACATGGGTGTGCTGGTATCTCTACTGTAACCTGACTGACTTTTTTTTAGTATTGTTATAGCAACATTGGCTATCAACTTGACATATACAGGAAGAGACACCCCTAAGTGAGGATTTGCCTTCATCAGAATGGCATATAGTCACTGTGGAGGTAATTTCTTGATTGCCAATTCATGTAGGAGGGCACAGCCCACTTATAGATAGGATGTTTAAGAAAGGTAGCTAAACAAGCTAGACCAAGCAAGCCAGTAAACAGCACCCATCAGTCCATCTCTGCTTCAGTTCCTGACTCCATGCTCTTGTTGCGAGTTCCAGCTTCAACTTCCATTAATGATAGAACATGACCTGTAAGATGCAATAATTCTTTTCCTCCCCAAGTTGCTTTCCATCAGTGTTTTATCATAGCAATAGAAACTAAACCAGGACAAGTATGTACCTATGAATAACATAGATGGATCAGATGGTAGTTTTATTTTAAAATGTTCCACGAACTCCTGTACAGATTGCTATAGCAGCTTGAGTAATTTATGTGCCTACCAAAGTGCCTAGGTTTTTCTGTCCTTTGCACACCTTTACCAACATTTGATGCTTTGGGATTTCTTGATGGCAGCCACCCTTATTAGGGCAAGATGAAATCTCAATGTGACTACATTTTTAATTGTTTTAGTTGACTTGCAAAATATTTATTTCTCTATGATATTACATATATATACATATATATATATATATATCATTGTACTTTGTTGTCTCCTCCATTACTCTCCCTTAATCCTCTTCCTCCTCACTGTCTTCTTTCCCATGGATCATCCCACAGTCCCTGCCCCATCTGCCTTCTTGTCACACACATACACATATGCACATGTGCATGCTCTCATTCACACACATGTATATTTTAATCTAGATTCTATATATGAGAGAAAACATGCTGCTTGTGTTTCTGAGTCTGACTTGTTTTCTCTTAGCAAGATGATCAACAGAAAACATTTCTTTCTTATACTTCTCCACCCCAGAGAATTCAAAATCAAAGCACACTCAGTGTCTAGTGAAATCTTGTTTCCTGGTACACAGGTAGTCCTTTCCCTGTATCTTTCCATGGGCAAGGAACAAGTGTTTTGTCTCTGCCTTATTAATAAGGAAACAATCCCATTCACGAGGGCTCAGTTCGCAAATCTTCATGATTTCTCAAGGATTTTAGCTCTCAATATTGTACTCTTGTGGATGAGGATTCCTTTCCAACATATAAATGTGGAGGATCATATAACAATCAGAATACAGTTGAACTTCTTATACACAGTTCAGCAGTTAGGAGCTGCTCTACCTGGAGAACCCAGGTTCTAGTCCCAGCATCCCCTTGGCAGCTCACAACAATCTGTAACTCCAATCCTGGGGGTCTGACTCACACTCGTTGCCTCTGAGAACACTGCATACATGTCATGAACAGACATACATGTAGGCAAAATACCCATAAACATAATTAAAATAATTCTTGAAAATTTTAAAAAGAAAAAAAAAACATAAGTGGATGGATTAGTTAACAATTCAGGTAAGTATTTACTAGGAGAGGAAAGGAACAAGCAACAACCTACAAGATGACTAATTTTAAGCAGATGAATCTAAAGAACGATATTTTCCGTTTATTGCATTGGAAAAGCCTGAAATACATGCTGGCAAAAAATTTAACTAATATTACATGTATCTATCCGTTGTATAGAGGAATTTAAACTAATGTGAATTCTGTATCAATTTGTCATCCCTGTTCCAGGAAGAAATTCATGAATGTATGCACCCTGCCTTAAGTAAAAGAGTACTCAGAGTAGAGAAATGGAATCACCCAAGTTTTTACCTAGGGAGGAACAGAAGTGGACATGTTCTCACAATGGAATATTGTGTCATGAGATGATTTGTGAATCCTAAATACATAGTGGTAAGTGGAGAAAAGTGATCTAACAAAACCAAAGCCAAGGATGTATACTTTGAAAAAGGCACACACTCTACACTTCCATCTATGCAACAGTCAGTAAAGGACAAAAGTAAAGAGTCAAAGGTAAGTGGCTATCTCACTGTGTGGCAGAAATGGATAAATGCACAGAATCCAGCAATAAAACTGCTCTGTAGATTACAATGGTGGATGTCTCATAAAAATCTATAGCATGTTCAAGGAGAAAACCCTATGAAAACGCAAGACATGTTGTTAAAATGTGTTAGAGCATTCACTATGCTTAGTGAGCTCAGGGACACATAGGACGTCCCAGTACCTTTTGATTTTTTTACAGCAAACCTAAAACATGAAAGGGAGAGAAGGAAAAGAAGGAAGAGAAGAAGTCATTGCTGTTGCTTATTAAAATGAGAGAAAATGAAGAAAGATTTAAAAGGAAAACCAAGGAAGCCAATACTCAGTTCTATGCTTGCCCCAGCAGAATTTGGAATAATGATGCCGTAGTAATGCATGGTGCTTTTGTAAAGGAAAGCTTGGTCAGTCTAGTTGCTTCTCAAATTTAAACATAAAAGGCACTCTCATATGTGATTCTGAAAACATTCCACCGATGAAGCTTTCGTGGGGAAAAATATCTGTTCAATATCAAAATCCATTCAACTGGAGAAAAGGCAAAGAACTGAGATATTGGGAAGTCATTGTAATACAAACAATACCAACAACAGAGGGGATCATAGTCATAAAACAGGAGGCAACTGTTCTAAACCCTGACCCTCCACACATACAAAAAACTCCAAAAGGAAAATAAACAACAATGAGTATGATAGAAGAAGGAATCCTGCTTTTTGTAGCAGAGCAATCTATGTCAACAATGAAAAATGACAAAAGTGGGTTACATACACATACACACACCCCCACACACATGCACATACAACATACTTGAGCCACGTAGTGGTTTTCATGTTGCAATTTCTCACTTCCAAGTCTTTTACAAATCATTACCTTGGAAAGTGAAGAAAAGTTTTTGTGAAAATCAATGACTCTACTTTGCTCCATTTTTTCTTGTATTTTGTTAAGTCAAAGAAAACTAATCTCTTTCCATTTTTAAAATACAGCATTATCCCATTTTTACAGTCAGTGTTCCCTCTTTCCATTTAATGTCTGTAATTCTCTATCTGTGAAGATGATCACTGGGCAAACTGGCAGCAAATTTGAAATGATTTGTTGCTTGTTTAGATCTCTTGTTGCCTTTGAGTTATTTATAACATGTTTCTTTCTTAATATGAAAAGAAAACAACCCCTCTTAATAACTTTATATTTGTTAAATGGAGAAATATGACAGTTGAAGGTTCTTCAGTCCAGTGGATGGATTTAATGTTGTAGTTACTCATGGCATGACATCCTTGAGAGAGAGAATTCTATTTATGTATCTATGTCCCTCACAAGCTTATGCACATGGATGATGCTAAGTAAATGTTTTCTAAATAAAATTCCACACTAATTTCTATTTTTCCTTTATATTAAAAATAGTTTAAGAAAAAATACCTCTAAGAAATTATCATTAATAACTGCTCTAGGGAGACTCCCTTTGGACTTCACTGACTGTGTCTTCAAAGATCACCTTCCTCAACGTGTAGCTCAACACGAAATATTGGATAGTTAGTTGTCCTTTGGATCTTCTCTCAGACATATTTATTAATTTTCACTAATCCACTGGATCTATATTTATAGAGCAACTTCAATGGACAGATTATTTCTTTGTGTCATGGTGGCCAAAAAGAGAGTCCCTCACCTAAAACAACGTATATTTCAATAGGAGCACATCTGCAAGAGAAAGATACATGTACCCTTTCAGAAGACAATAAAGTCATGAAAGGATACCACATTTAAGAGGAGAAAAACGGCAAGATAGGTGACTTACTGTGCTCTTGGAAGATGCCCCTCTGATAACATGCCATTAGATCTGAAGCCACGAGTGACCTGAAAGAGTAAGGTATGTGGATATCTTGGAGAGGACCCTCAAAGACAAAATATTCACTTAGTGGAAAGTGCAGGGTTCCAGCATAGACACTAACCTGAGTAGATGAGCAAATGAAGGGACCATTTAATGAAATGAAAACAAGGGCAGTGTGAGAGGCGAAGGCGTGTATGGGACATTAAGGGATTGGCTTCAGATTTGTTTATTTTCAGATGCCCATTAGGCAATGTAAGTTAATGGTTGGGGGAACAATTGTCAAAGTAGTCGAGAGGCCAAAGTCTGTTGAATGAAGGGTCAGGCATAAAAGCATGTACGCTTAACTAAATTTAACAATGTAGAAGCTAAATAGGATGTTTCCAGTTAGCATAGCAGTGCGAATCTCTTCACATCAAAAAGTCCACTGCTTTAAAATACAAAATATATCAAAAACAGTTTTCTGTCAAAGCAATTTATCTTTCCAATTTGTGTGCAGGAAGCAAACCTTCCAGGGTTGTCTTTGTGAGTGACCATTACAAACAGCAAAGCAGGACTTCTCTGGAGTTTTGCAGAATGGAGGTGCAGCAGTTGCCTTGCTGAACCCTGTGCTCATTGACCTGACTGTGCACAGCATCCCACACAGACCATCAGGATTTTTTTCAGGTGAAAAGGCCCTGCAGGTGAAGCATCATTCTGTCTTTGGTCCTAGGGTTTTGACAGACAGCCTTGCTCCTGCAGTGGGTTTTCAATGGAGTTAGGAGGATATTCTGCCAATTAGTAAATGGCAGCTGAGTGCAGGGCATACTGTGCCAAGGCTCAACAGCAATTGTACCAGGAGACCATCTCACTCTGTTCCATCCTCTCTCCTGTGGTCTTATCCCCAAATGCCAGTGTTTCCTGTTGATGATCCATGAAGGTGTCTCACAACCTGGACACAGCCTTCCTATGGCTCAGCCTCCTGCTCCTGGCTATTGTAGGATTAATGAATTTCAATTACACTGGTGGTCTGGACAGACAAACAACATGTCACTTAATTTGGAGTTTAATTTGTAAGTTACTTTAAGTCTTTGGATCAAGAAAATGGATATGCTTCACAAAAATACAGGGATGTGCGTTACACAAAACTTCACCACCAGGCTACCTAGTGTTTTCTGATGTTAAGCTTGTGTAATCAAGAAACAATACAATTAACTAATGGGGAGAATTTAAAAATAAAATCCAAGTGTAAACAAGTCTCAGATTTGACTCAGATTCAATTACACTCTCATTTTCTATGATCAGTAACAAACAAAAATCTTCCCCATATGACTTCGATTAACCCTTCAAATTTAACTTTTCACAATTCCCTTTGCTGCTGGTATCTTCATGCACACAGTCACCCATTTACTCCACATCATCCCCAAAGACTGGCTTCCCTATAGATCCTGGGCAGCCACCACCCCTGTGAAAACCCCACCCCCAGAAATCTCATCAGCATTTAAACCCCAAGAGAAGGTAGCTCTGTCCTAAACCAAAAAAATTAAACCAGATGTCAAAAAATGTATTTTCCCTATCATTACATTAGACTAGAATTAAATTTCTATTTTGTGGAACTCATACTTCCATGAGAGAAAGATTTGTGTAAGAGTTGTAGTCATGGGTTTGTGCTATATCCAAAGTTTAAAATCAACAGTGTGCTCTCAGGCCCAGGTGTCACTTGTTTACTGGACCAGTGGGTCTCAGTCTGGGAGGACTCTTCCAGATAACCTGATGTGCTTTCAAAAATCTTTAATTTTAATTAAATATTTTATTTCTACTCTATCCTTCCCCACTCTGCCATATCATTCTTTCCTGTTCTCATAACCCCTCCCCTCCCCCTTGCCACACTCTCTACCCCCAGTTTACCCTGTAGATCTCATCAAATTTCTGTTCCCAGGGTGATCCATATGTTTCTCATAAAGTCCTCCTTGTTACCTAGCTTCTCTGGAGCTGTGAATTGTAGTCTGGTTATCCTTTGCTTTACATCTAATATTCACTTATGAGTGAATACATACCATGCTTTTTGAGTCTGAGTTACCTCACTCAGGATGGTTGTTCTAGTTCCATTCATTTGTCTGAAAACTTCATGAGGTCATCATTTTTTACGGCTGAGTGGTACTCCATTGTATAAATGAACCACATTTTCCTTATCTGTTCTTTAGATGAAGGGCATCTAGGTTATTTCCAGATTCTGGATATTATGAATCTCTACCACAATCAACTAAAATGTGTAACCCAGACTGACCTTGAACTCATGATCTTCTAGCCTCTGCCTCCTTCAGCAAAGAAAACAATACAAGGAATCAATGAGGCAAAGAGTTGGTTCTTTGAGAAAATCAACAATATAGACAAATCCTTATCCAAACTAACCAAAAGACAGGGAGAGAATATCCAAATTAACAAAATCAGAAATGAAAAGGAGGATATAACAATAGACACTGAGGAAATCCAAAGAATCATAGGGTCTTATTTCAAAAGCCTATACTCCACTTCCTTTAAATTTTCCAACTTTGTGGATAGATAGGATTAACATAGTAAAAATGGCAATTTTAGCAAAAGCAATCTACAGATTCAATGCAATCCCCAGATAAATTCTTCACAGATCTTGAAAGGAAAATAATCAACTACACATGAAAAGACAAAACTCCTTGATAGCTAAAACAATCCTGTACAATAAAAGGAACTTCTGGATGCATCACCATCCCTGACTTCAAACTCTACTATAGAGCTATAGTAATGAAAATAGCTTGGTATTGGCATAAAAACAGACAGATGGACCAATGGAATAGAATCCAAGACCCTGATATCAACCCATAAACCTATGAAAACCTGATTTTGTCAAAGAAGCTAAAATTATAAAATAAAAAAAAACAAATAGTGTTGGCATAACTAAATGTCAACATGTAAAAGAGTGCAAATAGCTCCATATCTATCTCCATGCACAAAGCTCAGCATAAACCAACCACACTGAACCTCAAAGAATAGAAAGTAGTAAGTAGCTTTGAACACATTGGCTCCTATATATAACAACAGTAGCACAAACACTGAGAGCAACAATTAATAAATGGGACCTCCTAAAACTGAGAAGCATCTGTAAAGCAGAGGACATGGTCAACAAGACAAAACGACAGCCTACAAAATGGGAAAAGTTCTTCACCAATCCCACATCTAACAGAGGATTGATCTCCAAAATACACAAAGAGTTCAAGAAACTAGACATCAAAAGGCCAAATAATGCAATAAAAAATGGGGTACAGATCTAAAAAGAAAACACTCAACAGAGGAATCTCAAATGGCCAAAAGATATTTAAGGAAGTAGGCAACATCCTTAGGAATCAGAGAGATGCAAATTAAAACAACTCCGAGATACAATCTTACACCATCAGAATGGCCAAGATCAAAACTCTGATGACAGCTTTTGCTGGAGAGAATGTGGAGTAAGGGGAAAATTCCTCCATTGTTGGTTGGAGTACAAACTTGTATAGCCGCTTTGGAATTAAGTATGGTGGTTTCTCAGAAAATCAGGACTCAAATCTACCTCCAGACCCAGCAATGTCACTTTTGGGCATATACCAGAAGACTGCACCTTCATAACACAAGGACATTTGCTCAACTATGTTCTGTTGGGGAAGTCCTGTGTATATGTCAATAAATTACTGCTGGCCAATAGGAATCTAGATAGGTGGGGCTAGGAGTCCAGGAGGATTCTGGGAAGGAGAAACACAAGAGAGTCAACATGTAACGCCATGGGGGTAGGAAGCCTGGAACTATTCTCCGGTAAGAAACATACTTAGATTAACAATTATGGGGTAATTACTTAAAGCAGAGCTAGCCAGTAAGAGACAAGCAAGGCCAACAGCTGCATAATTAATACAGCGTCTTGTGTGTTTATTTGGGGACTACAAAGCTGCAGAGCCCAGGTGACTGGCGGGGGATAAACCAAAGCGGCTAGCAAAGAAAAAGCTTCTCTTAACAATGTTCATAGCAGCATTATTTGTAGTAGTCAGAACCTGGAATCAAACTAGTTGCCCCTCAGCCAAAGAAAGAATAAGGAAAATTTGGTACATTTACACAATGGAGTACTACTCATCATTAAAAAGTAATGACATCTTTGAAATTTGCAGGCAAATGGACAGGACTGGAATAAGCCATCCTGAGTGAGGTAAATCAGACTTAGAAGAACAAATGTAATATGTACTCACTCATAAGTGGATATTAGACATAAAATGAAGGACAACCAGACTACAGGTTACAATTCCAGAGAAACTAGATAACAGAGAGGACTCTAAGAGAGACATACATGGATCTGGCTATAAAGGGGAAAAAGACAAGATCTCCTGAGTTAATTGGGAGCATTGGTGGGGGGGGAGGTGGAAGAGGAGAGGGGAGGAAGGTAGAGAAGTGGAGAAAATGTATAGCTCAATAAAAAAATGGCAAAACAGGTAAAAATGTGGAATAGCTATAGTACAAAATATTATTTGGCAATGAAAATGCAAAAAAAAGCACTGTTATATACTATAATTTGAGAGAAACTGACAAAAACATATGGCTAGGCTCAGTTTAAATAGAAATAAAACTTTGGAGAGTGGGACTCAGTCAGTAGCAGGCTTTTTAGTCTCCTAGGTGATTCTTATGTCTAATCAAAGACATGATCCATTGTATCGGTTCATTGTAATTGTCTGAATGGAAGCAGGAAAAAGGAACTAAGTTGAAATTTGGTACTTGTTCGTATGACCTTTGGGCATGAGGAAGAATTTGTGGAAACAGGGCAGGTACAATACAAAACTATGTTGGTAAGAAATAAGCACACATAATTATGGCCAAGAAGCCTCTCTGTCTAGGTGAACACCACAGCATTGTGGTTTCAGTATTTCTATCCTCTAAACTTCAGGTTGACATGGATTCTTAGTGTATCAGGTTTAAGAGGCCTTGATGAAGTGACTGAGTCATGAGATGCCACCCTTAGAAATGTTATAGACTTAAAGGGGCTTTTGCCACTTCCCCTCCTTCCATACCTTCTGTAACATGGGGCACAGCACTTCTCTTGTGAAGATGTCACAACAAGACACCATCATGATAGCAGAGGGGGTGAATGTTCACCAGCTGTTGACTTAACCTTGGAGTACCAAGATGTCATAAATATGAGAAATAATGTTTTGTTATTTGTGAATTACCTAGTTTGTGGTATTTTTTCACTACTGCATAGATAGGCTAAAACGGGGCTCTTTGTTGAAGTGAAAATTACTAAATTTTATAAACACTGTAGGGAGGAAGGGGCAGGTTGCCAATCCATGTTGTCATCACAGTTATAATTCTGATAGGCTAGTAATTCTCACCCTTCCCTCATTAGCTCCTTTTTTCCTCTTTCTGTCTGTCTGTCTTTCTTTCTTTCCTCTTTTCTTTCTTTCTTTCTTTCTTTCTTTCTTTCTTTCTTCCTTCCTTTCTTCCTCTTTCTGCCATCAAATTGTTCAAACCTGACTGAATCTCTCCTGCCCTCCCAAATCCAATCATCATTTATGCTAACAAGTCAATAACCCAGACAACACAAATTTAGAAGGAATACAATGACTATAACAGGTCACCGTGGTTCCTCCCACGCATGCATTGTAAAAGTCCAAAACAGTGTTTATTTTCCAGATGCAACTCCTTGATGGAGGGAAAACCTTCAAAGCTGAAGTGGTGGTCCTGTCAAATGTATACTGTATTCGTATGAATTAATGATAGCAGTAATTTATTTCCCAATTCAAACCAATCACATGCTACTTACTGCAGATCCTGTACTCTTCACCAGTTTGTGTAGTGCTTAGGATAGTCATGCTAGCCTGATTAGATTTAATGTTTAGATGCTTTCTTTAGGTATCATGCTGTATTCTTAAGAAATCTGTGGCACATCCATCCACCATCAGGATCTTCTTAGAACCCTGTGTAAATCTCTGCATTTTGTGACTTGCACATTTAGATGCATGGCTTCCACAGCACAGTCATGCTTTAGGAAAATGCCCACCTTCTATAGTGCTACAGCTTCTCACACTACAACCGACACACACTTGAGATGTGCCTGCAAGATCCTGCATTGAAGGCTGGACAATTCGTTTTCCCTAGTAATCAAGAATGTCAACTCCCCTCAGCTGATGGGAGTAACTTCACTTAAGCTCAGACACCTGACTCAGAGTCAGTAAACATCCAGTGACTGTTCTAGGTGTGACTACCGAGGTCTAGATTGCTATCTCTCAGCTCAGAACAGCTACAAAAGACAATTCCAACATAAGAAGTTCCCCTGGTGTAGCCGGGACAACCTTCACAATGGTGTTGTCCATCAGCTTCTCAATTGAGACGGATCCCCTTACTGTTTAGGAGGACTCTCAAATTCATGGAGCCAGGATAACAGGTGTGGCTCCATGATGCTATGAATGAATCTCTAAAATGAGGAATTGAGGCTAACTACTGGATGGTCCTTTGAAACCTCAAGGCCCTCCCAGTGAGACATTTCCACCAACAAGGCCATGACTCCTAACAGTTCCACCCACTGGGGACAGAACATTCAGATACATGAGCCTATAAACACAGGAATTGGCGGTATTCTCATTTAAACAAGAATATGCAGGGATTCATTGACGATTGATCTTATCTTCTTTTGAGATTTCCTAATTTTGCTTAGTTTAAACATGTTTATAATTACATTTAAATATATCTTGTTTTATAAACATTATTAAACATTTCTGTCTTTTGTAAACAAATGGGAGGGGGTTCATTGATCCCATTAGTTTATTAGAGTACCACTGGCTTCTCCCTTGCTTCCTCGCAAACTCTACATCTAATAGAAGGTGCATGTGGTGACTGTGGACCTTCAACACCTTCATCTACTCAGTCACCACAACAAGCATGTCTGTCTGTTCACTCTAAGTGGCATTGATTTCTACATAGCCAGAATTCCATGGATTATCACAATCACGACATGAAATGGGCTGCAAGGAATAGTAGACAGACACACTGGACATGTGTCGCCTGCTCTAGCCTTGAACTGTATGTACAAAGCACAAGTTCAAAAACATCAAGTTATTAAGAATTCCACAATGGAAACGGCAGAGCATTAAACCAAGGCCAGAGCCCTTGTTAACATAAAGCATTGTGTGATTCTACCTATTATATGAAACAGATGCCATATCCATCCAAGTTCAAGTCCTGGGTAAGCCCAGACATGATTGAACCAGAGAGTGAGCCAGGAAGCAGCTGTCTTCCATTGTTTCTTTAGGTTACTGCTTGAGTTCCTGCCTTATCTTCCCTCAGTAGTGAACTGTGAGCTGTGTAAGCCAAATCAATCCTTTTCTCCCTTAGTTACTGTTGGTCAGTGTTTTATTATAGCACCAGAAAGGAAACAAGAATACTTGATAAAATGCAGACTCAGAGATTTTATGTGAGAGTCACATCATAGCCTAGGAATATTTATTTTATCAGTAATTCCAACCATCAAAAAATTACAAATTGAAACATAGTGAAATGCCACTACAAACCCACTAACTTAGCTTAAAAACAAAAACCACACCCAACAGATGCACAGTTTGGTAAGAATATGAATGTAAAATTAGAATCAGTACACTTGTGGCAGGAGTGTAAAATTGTATAGTCAGTTTGGAAACACCCTTAAAGTTCCTTAAATTGTCAAACATGGGCTTACCAGAATTCCACTCTTAAATGAGTTGGAGAATTGAGAAGAAATGCCCACTACTTGTAGGCAAATGCCCTCAGTAGCATTCTTCATGATAGCCCAATAGTGAATGTGGCTGTCAACTAGCAGGAAAAAATACAATGTGGAATAAAGTTACAGTGAAATGTTACACAGTAATAAAAAGAAATAAGTGCTGATTCATACTCCAACATAAATAATTCCTAGAACAATGCCTGCTAAGTGAAACAACTAGTCATACAACATTACACATTTTATAATTCAATTCATATAAAATTTCCTGAATAAGTAGGAAAGGACAGAAAGTAGAGGAGTGGATGCTTAAAGCTGAGGAAGTTGGAGAGAAATTGGATAACAGACTTCTCTTGAGAACGGTAGAATTATTCTGCAGTTGACTGTGTTGGTCACCCTATGAGCACACTGTGTGTTATAAGCCCTGTGGGCACACTGTGTGTTATTAGCCCTGTGGCACACTGTGTGTTATTAACCCTATAAAAACGTTGTGCGCTGTTAACCCTGTGAACACATTGTGTGGTGTTAACCCTGTGTGTATACTAACCATTATCTTTTTGAAAATCATGAGCTAAGATTGCATTAAGTTTATTAGAAGTTCCAATTATTCACGGAATGCTATCCTATAGGCTCTCCATATAATATGATCCATAATTCACATGTCAACACAATAACCCCGCAATGATATGAATGCCAACAGTCCAATTATCACACTTGACAAATGCCACTGCAGCTTTTTGAAATCAATATTATTTCAAAATAAACATCAGAACTGAAACAATTCTAATGATTTTCATGTCATGTTCACCGTGTGAAGACAAATTTAGAAAACAGTCTTTGGACTAAATGACTCTGAAAGCATCCAGCTTTCTTGGCGAAGACCTGAAGAGCAGCCCCAGCACAGACTGAAATGAACTCTTAAGAGAACAAGGGTGTCTGCAGGAGGAAGTGTTCATTACAAGTTCTTCTTCAGAGGCGGTAAGATGAGCTTTGATTTCACCAGGAAGTAGCTCTCTCCCTTGTTCCTAAGACTCTTCTGGGTCCAACTGCAGTGCATGGCATCCCTTTGCTACGCTTGAGTGAAATCACTCCTTCCAGCTAAGGACATGGTGGCAAGAAATAGGAAGATTCCACTCTGATTTGGGGTGTGTTGACACCTGGAATTTCACCTTTTCCCTGTAGAGCTTGAAGACAAGACCCTATAACTGTTTAATTGCTCTTGTTTAGTGGGTCACGTGCCATGTAGATCCTGTGGAATGAAGAAGCTAAAGTTCTGTGGACAAAGACATGTCCCCAACATCTGCATGTCCCTTCTTCCTGCTGTGCAAGATGAGCGGCTCTACTCCTAACCTTTCACCAGAAACTGAACTCTAAAGATGTTACCGTCTTTTACAAACTTTAACATGAGTCTGGGAGATAGTTAAATGGGTAAAATCCTTGCTACACAGCCATGATACCCTAAGTTCAAATCAAGACACAGGCACAGTGGTGAGTCTATAATAACCAGGGCTCCTGCACTGAGATGGGAGGTGGTATAGGAGCATCCCCAAAAGTTTGTGTGGTTCCTTGCTTGACAGACACGTCAGCAAAACAATAAGATGGGAAACAAGGACTGTGCCGGTTAGGATTCTGGTCAACTTGACACAAACAAGTGTCTACTGGAAAGGGGAAACCTCAACAGAAAAAAAAATATGCTCCCATCAGATTGGCCTCTAGGCAAGCCTGTGGAGCACTTTTTGCTATAACTGATGAAGGAGGGTCCAAACCACTGTGGGCAGTGTCACCTGGGACTGGTGACCCTGGGTTGTATAAGATGTCAGACTGAGCAAGCCCAGAGTAGAAAGCCAGTCAGCACTGAGAACTGCTAACAAGACCAGATTGTTAGTAAAGACTGGAGTTCATCAGCTTTCCAAATGCTTCCACCTGAAGAGAGTTCAAGTCTATCCTCACATATCTGTTAGCTCCATTTAACTGTGGAACCACTGGTGAGAGGAAAATCTAGGGTCCTTCCTGGTATTGCTCCCAAATGCCCATTTTAGAGTGGCTGGAAGATTCCAGTTAGTGAAAAGCAGTAGAGAACAGAAGTAGAAAGATCAACACAACAGTCCAATGATGTATCCTGTGAATCAATGGAACCTGCTGTTTCCACCAAGAACAAGTTGTGAGTGACCACAATGCCCAGGAATATGGAACCCCAATCAGAAAATTTAATTCCAGGTACCCAGAAGTACCTGGGGCTTAAGCTTCATGTGGAAGACTTTATGAAGCGTTTCTTTAAACTGAGAGGTCTGCTAAGGCAATGAAAAGCAGTCTATGATCACAGGCAGAATATGACAACAGTCATCACTTTTCTCTGCACCAATTAACAAATCTGACCTTTGGGAGCCCTAACCAAATAGGAGATGCTTATATAGAGGACATCAAATTTCTAGCAGTGAACATTTCTTTCATGGTAGGAGGACCAAGTGGACTGCCTTGGGAGGTTTTTTGTTGTTGTTGTTGTTTTGTTTTGATTTTTTTGGGTTTTGTGTGTGTGTGTGTGTGTGTGTGTGTGTGTGTGTGTGTACATGCTCAAGTGTATGTGGCTAAGTGTGGAGGTCCGAGGTCAACATCATGAGTTCTTCTCAATCACTTTCCACCTTACTTTCTGAGATAGCTTCTCTAATGAACTTACAACTCACAGATTCAGCTAGACTGACTGCCAGCAATGCCCAGGCATTCTCCTGTTTCTGACTCCACAGTGCTGGAATTAAGGAGTATGCAGCTATGCCTTCTTTTCAGGTGGGTTCTAGGGGTCAAGTTCAAGTTCTCATGTTTGCAGGGCAAACCCCATACGGACTGAGCCTCTTCCCAAAACCTAAAAAAATCTTTTCACTTCTCTTAATTCAGGAAAACACACTAAAGCCAGTTTAATTGCAGAGAAATTTCATATAAATTAGTAGGAGGAAAAAAGCAGAAGTTAGTGAGAAAAAGATTATATTTGGTTTCAGAGGTCTATTGAAAGAAGCAGCAGCAGCAATGAACTTGCTCATACAGTCAGAGGAAGAGGGGTCCTCCAGGTAGCAGACAGACTGCACAGGTTTCCAGATGATACTGAGTCCAGCTATGGACTCTGGTTTTTCTTCTCAGTTAGAGTCTAAGTGTTCAAATAATTTTCTTGAGTGTTTGAGACACAAAATGAAACCTTAGGCCAACATCCTTTCCCCCTAAATTCAATAGTCTTCTCTATATGACAAGGAGCTCTCAGGAACTGTCTGAGTCACAATTCTATTGCTGTGAAGAAGACACTATGACCACAGCAACTCTTATTAAAGAATGCTTATAACTGGTGCTACTTACAATTTCAGAGGTTTAGTCCATTTTCACAATGGCAGAGAAGCATGGCAGCAAACGGGCATAGTAGTAGCTGAGAGTTCTACATTCAGATATGCAGGAGGACTGGCTTAAGCTTTTGAAACTCCAAAGTCTACCCCCCAATGACACACTTCCTCCAACCCACTCCCAACAAGGTCACACCCCCTAATCCCTCTCAAGTAGTGTCACTCCCTAATGACCAAGCATTCAAATAAATGAACCTATGAGAGCCATTCCTTTTCAAACCACCACAGAAAGCTTTGGATTCCTTTTTATCACCAAGTCTGAAGATGATGCACATGGTACCTTGCCTATCAACACTAACCATTAACGCAGTATTTTATACTTTATGGGATGATATCTTCTCCATTGATTTTGCCACATTTCTTCCTGTTCTTAATGAAAAACACCAACTTGTTTGTGATTGTTCATTTTTTCAGCTTTCCTTTCACTGTTGCAAACATCAAGGGTTGGGGATTTTTTGTTTTTTTGCTCTTACTTGAGACTGCCTCTGTTCTAATGTCCTTACTCTTACCACGTATGTATCTTTCTTATTCATAATTCTTGCTCTCATCACCAACTCAGTTCTGGTTCCTTGGAGTGATCAGCTGACACAACCTCCATGGTGCTATGTAGCATCTGCAATGACTTTCTGAGTCTCTTGATTCCATGACAACCGGTATGTCCATTGATACTTTCAACTCTGTGGCACTAAATTCCATCATGTGTTCTCTCCTCCATTGCTGTATTTCAGTCCTGTAATTTTACTTTATGTTGCTCTATAATTTTCTCTGTGAGGCTTTAAACTCAAGATGTTTGAATATATACATGAAAGCCTTTTAGACATAAGATTAATTCTATGTACTTTTGGGGCATTTTGGTTCTTGACAAGTGCATGCAGCTATGCAGGAGTGAGCTGACTGAAATTACCCACTGTTAAGCTTTTTCGGACTCACATGTTCACATTCATATATAAGAATAATTGATAGGTGTATTGCAACGTTCATTAAAATGATGACCCGTTTTGTCATTTAGAGACCCTGTCACATACCCAGCAACAAGCCTTTATTTTTAGTGTTCTATGACTTTTTTTTAAAAAAAGAGTTATTGAGGAATGAAAGGTTTAAAGTGTTTCCCAATTGGGAAACATTTTCCTTACTCTGCTTCTGAATTGTTTCCAATTCTGAGATAGTGAATCATATTAGGGGTTGATGCTTTCACCAAAATGTCCCACATGAGTTTGGAGGATTTGATGGGTACATAGTTTGTTTTGAAATTGTCTTATGTGCACACTGGTTTTTTATACAAGTGAAGAGATGGATTTATTTCAAAAACTATACAAAGTGGTGCATGAAAATCTATGCTAGAGATAAGGTTAGTCAAGCTGTTTGGTTAATAGGAGACATCCAGGTAAGACAGTAGACTACCATCTGTTTTGGTGTGACCTGATAAAGGAGAATAGAGTCTATTCCAAAGAGAGAAGGAGATTAGGAAATTCACAAAGATAAGAGCAGAGGGAAAGTGCTGAGAAAAAGACAGGCAACTCAACAAAAAGAAGTGTGCTATGCTAGACATGGCTTAGCCATTTAGCTGCCCAACAGGGAATGGGAAGTAGAGGCCCCCTTTAAGAGGTAAATGAGGTCCCCCTGCTGAATAGAGTCTGGCAGGCCTTCCCTGATGACAAACCTACAACTCTTACATGTGGTAATTCAATTCAGATTCATCTCATATGGTAGTTCCTATGATTATAAGTTAGCAGTACAGAGGAATACCATTTTGTCACTCTGTATGACTTGGAGGGAAGTGGCCAAGTGACATCTTTAGAGAGAATCTGTTTCTTAAAGATCTGCTGCTCTGGAGACCCAGAGCAGGTGTTAAAATCATGATTTGGAATGAATGAGTCTAACCTGTAATAATCTCAAATGACACACTTGCCCAGCAGATAGTTTTGGAGACCGGAAGATCTGGGATCTCAAAAGCCAAAACAGGTAGCTGCAGGAGGCTTGGCTCAGACAGGGAAAGGTGATTCCTGTCTTGGTGGCTAAGAGCAGACTTCGCCAATGGAGTGTAAGTGTGGACTGACATCATCCTGAGCCGGATTTTGACAGATGTGCCAGCCTCTAGAGTCACCTTAGAACTATGAAGATCCAACAGAATATTTGTCATCCTCTACACCCTCTCTTCTAATACACTTATATTTAGTGGGTTTGGGACATCTGAAGACAGGTCCTCATAAACAGATTGTCATGTCATTGTGACTTTCCCCTTTCCAGACACTTAGGTCACACATGCCAACTATTTAAAACACTGCAAAGGGTAATACTTGGGGAGTTTGGGCAAATGAGAGAACTTATTCAAACCACATAGGATAATGTGTAGCCCTCACAGGATGCTTATATGAAAAGAAGATAAGCCAGCTGAGCATAAACAAAAACAAGGAGTCATGCATGTGTCCATTAGTTCCTCTCTAGTCTTGGTTGAACACGCAATGTGACTAACTGCTTGAGCCCCTGCTTTGACTTCCCCCTCCATGATGGACTGCAACCTGTAACTGTAAGCTGAATAAGCCCTTTCCTACACTACATTGTTTTTTGTCAGGATGTTTCATCACATCAACGAATTAACCTCAGTCACAGGAACTGGAGAGACGGCTTGGTACACAAGGGCATTTGCTGCACAAGCACAAGGAATTGAGTTAAGGTTCTTGAACCTGCATGAAAGGACATTCTACAAAGTCAGCCTTACCCCAATGCCAAAATCAGATAAGAAAACAAAAACCTATAGATCAATTTACTGATGAGTATATATATATATATGTATATATGCAAACAAAAGTTTGAAAACTCAATTTAAGATCTCACTAAGATTGTTTTCTTCCTGTCTCAAAAAATCAAATTAATAAAAAGGCTTACTTTTGACAATTCACCAATTCCTATGGGGCAGAGGCATTGAGGGCCTTGACCCTTGGCATGTACATGCTCATGTCAGTAATAACCTTCAACTAGTACTTCCTACACCTCGACACTGATTCCACAGTGGCATCATCAATTTATATTATGGCCAACAGAATATAAGTGGTGCAGAGAACACAAGACATCCTCATGTAAAACGATGAAACCAGACTCATCTCTTTGACCCTGAATAAAAATCAATTCAGAAAGGATCAAAGACCTTCTTGTAACACCTTAAACAGTAACACTACTAGGAGAAACCACTTCACCAAGCAGAAGCAAGTAACAGCTTTCTAGAAAGGACTCCAGGAACACAGAAAATAATCCCCCCAAAATTGACAAATGAAGGTAAAAAGCGGCTTCTGAACAGCAAAGGGAACTGCAGTGATGAGACAACTTCTAGGATGAGAAAAAATTCTTATCAACTCCCTCTCAGACAGGAAATTAATATCTGGAGCACATAAAGAACTGTGAAAAAGGAGACACATGAAAAATCGTTTAATCGATACATGAATTAACAAATTAGATATATCTCAAAAGAAGAATTAGAAACAGCCAATAAATGCTTGGAAATGTGCTCAACATCCTTAGCTACCAGAGAAAGGAAAATTAAAACTGCTTTGAGATTCAGCCCACCCAAGCGAGAATCACTACTTTCAAGTGTCAGCAAGTGTTGATCAGGGTGCAAGAGGAATCTGTATAAACTGTGTTCCATAACATAAATGGATGAGGACCCTGGAAATCAGTGAGGATGGGTGAGAAGCAGATAATGTTCTTAGTGGTATGAATTAATGATGTGAGCAGGGACATGTCAAGCTCTCCATGAGAATTGATGAAGGCTTTCTTTGGTCCCAGTATAAGTATTTATGAATGGTTGACAAGTGTGTATAAAAACTAGGAACCATAGCTTCCTCCTATCAGATGACTGCAACCTGAGATGCTCCCCTACAGAGTCCTCCCACTGATACTAGCTAATATGGCTCCTTGTGCTATCATTTCCAAATTGTGGCTAGGAGGTACCCTCCATTAGAGCAAGCACAGTCCATCTGACACCAGTTTTTCTGTATGTATGTATGTCATTTCTTTAGTTTCTGACATTTCTTCATTCCTCAGCACTCCAGTTATATTTCCAGCACCAAGCCATGCAGGACAGCATAGCATGGAAATTCCTAAAACAAACAAAAAATCATAAGAATTACTGTGTGATGTTATGTACCATTCCTGGATATATACCCAAAAGATTCTAAATCCGCATATCATATCAGAGTGGTAATTTGCATATGTATGTATGTTTATCATTACACTCCTGAATAGTAAAGGGAAATAGACCCAGACTGGATGTATGTTGACATAGGAGAAGTTAAAGAAAGTGTGGTCCATATACACAAGCGAACCTTATTTATCAAGAAAAAGGAGAAGGGGGAGGAAGTGGTGTAAATAAAGAAATAAAGAAATGAAGGACAGAAATAAATATGAAATTACTTCATATGCAGGAAAATGGGTGGAAATCATTGTGAAGTAAGCCAGACTCAGAATTGTTTATGTATGAGTGTGAGCATGAGAGGGAGAGAGAGAGAGAGAGAGAGAGACAGAGACAGAGACAGAGACAGAGACAGAGACAGACAGAGAGAGTGTGTGTATGAAAATAAAGAGGGTACCATGAGGCAGGAGAAAGATCATAAGGGATGGCAGAGAGGATAAAGGAAAATAAGACATGAAAGCAGAAGAGGGGACAATCTGAGAGAAAGAGGGAGACCAACAAGAAATGAACTGGTCAGAACTTAGGCTCAGATCTGTGTAATTAAAAAGCTCATGTTGGTAAGCAGGACTTACATTACTCTTTGCATTTGTGTAACTGAGAAACTCTTATTCCATCTGGTACCCTCTTTAGGACTTCACAACACAGTCACATCTATTCTTAGATGCCTCTCTGATGAAACCTCATAATCCTTGTCTTCCTCTAATTGCCCTTAAAAATCATAGTCTCAAGCATCACATGTTCTCTCTTATTGAAAGCTCTTACCTCCAAATTGTCATCTGTGAATATATAAGCTGTAGAAACTAACAGGAAAGTAAAACTAGACCATTACCAAGATAGGGGTGGGGGTAGAAATCAAGAGAGAGAGGAATATCAGGGTACAAGTAATCTGATCAAGGAAAATGGAAAGGGATACTTAGGGAGTTAAAGGAAGAAAGTAGAGGGGAGGATAAAGGGGAATAGCAGGACACCATTGATCTGACAGGAGAAGCAGAAAAGGAGAGATAGGTAAAATAGCATTATCGATGGTAGACAAAGCCTCAAAAAATCATACTATTAACTCTTTGCCAAAAAAGAAACTTTATAATACACACAATTCAGTATATAAATATACTTCTGTGGTTTTAATGAACTTTTTTCATCTGGGGTGATGGAGTTCCCCCTAAGAGCCAAAAAAAAAAAAAAACACCTAAGAAATCCCAGACCCAGACACGACAAGCACTCTTTTGATTTGTTAGCAAGGGCTATCCAAGGCACTGCCCAAACATATAGCCTATTGTGTTGCCCTTGGTTACCCAGATGTATAAAGTAAGTCTATTGCTGAAGATACCATGCACTTCAAAAACAGTGCGCAACGGTCTTAGCAGGAAGTGATCTGAATGCTCCCTCCTTGAAGACTACCTTTCATGGCTCCAGAAGGCACCATGCAAGTTTCCAAAAGAAGGAGGCAACCAAGAGTTCTACCCAGTTATGATGCCTATGATCCACATCAATGACCAGCATAGCACACTAACCCTACAAGTGCAGTAGTGGCACACATATTTTCATAGTAACCAACTGCTGTCTAATTGGACTCATGGCCCACTCAACAAGAGGAAAGCCATGCATAGTACTGGAAACCTATCTAACTAATCAGAAATCATGGCAATTGGAGGAGAATCTACCAGCACCAGTTTGCTAAGCCAGCATAATCCCTAACAACAATCTATAAACATTTGTCATTATACCCGTAGATAAGTGCAGTCATCCCCCCTCATCAAGGAACTTCTGTTTGCCACACACTTGAGACCACTACAGAAAACCATAACTAATCAGCATGCAAAGTTGTGGAGTCCAGGATCTATGGGTATATCCACAAAACAACTCTCAAAGCCAGGCTCAGGGATTATTGTCCAAGAGGTTGTAGAGTATGAGGCAGAGGCTCAGGGACTTTGCCATGAGATTGTGTATCTTAGTACCCTCAGAAACTATACCCATAAAGTCTCACCAACATGACCATCCAAATGGGAGCCGAACAAGGACACCAATGAACATGCCAAACTGCACAGGAAATGTCCATGAGGCCTCAGCCCTACACAAAGAGCTATAGACAACTAGGAAAAGCAGGGAGTGAGAGTGGAAACCCTCCTCAGGGAAGATTACACCAATTGGTTATCCAGGGCCAAATGTTCATTCCTGAAAATGTACATATAAACAACAAGGACTTGTATGGACTCAACATATATTTTAGGAAACATATGTATATACAAATGTTTGTATGCATGCAATAACAATTAATGAAAAAGAAGACAAGAATCTGAAGGAGAGTGACAAGGGTTATAGGGAGAGGTTTGGAGAGAGGAAAGGAAAGAGAGAAATGTACTTCAAATACAATTTGGAGTCAGGAGCGATAGCTCAGCAGAGAAGATCACTGGCTGCTCTGCCAGAGGACCTGACACCCATATGGCAGCTCAAACTGTCTATAACTCCAGTTGCAAGGTATTGTATACCATCACACAGACATAATGCAGGCAAACCACCAATGTACACAAAATAAAAGTAAATAAATCATTTAAAAATGAAATCTCAAAAACAAACAAAAAACCTAAATATGTCTCATGCTGTCTTCTCTTTTTCTTCATTTTTTAAATGTTCCATATGAATGATTATTGTCCTATTGTTACTTCTGGATTCATGTAGCCACTTGGCTGTGGTAGGGTAATGTGTCTCCTTTCATCACAGTAGGGTTCCATTTAGTGCCTTATAGAACACAAAAGAAAGAATGCTTGGTATTGGAGGCACCGGGCTTTCAGCTGCTTCTCTTTTCTCTGAACACATTAGAAAGGAAAATCTAACCAAATGTGATGACTAAGTGTGAAAAAAGAAAGTCAAAGCACTGAACCAAATCCTTTTAGATGTTAGCCTTGGGAATTGTGGCAGGAATCACCTGTCTTAGTTAAATGTGCTACACAAAGCCAGCTCCCTGAAGCAGAGAGCAGTATATGACCAAAAATATTGGAGATATGATGTACAACATCCGAACTTCATGTTCCCATGTCCATTTTGTGGAAATCCTGCTGAACATAAAAAGATATGTTCAGCAAACAGGTACATAAACTCCATTGTAGAATTTATAGACTCAATAGACTTTGTTACAGACGTTATAGATGATGATAGCAATAAAGATTCATGAAATGATATCAGACTGTGGATTAAAAGGCAAATATGGGCTAGGGAGGTAGATCAATGGATAAATTGCTTATTGCTGAAGAATGACAATCAGAACTCAGATCCTGAGCACCCACATAAATGCCAAATAACCATGACAGCCTGCCTGTGATGCAAACATTTGAGAAAGACATGGGATTCCTGAAGTAAGCTGGCTAACCAGCTTATACAAACCAGAAAACTCTGGGTTCAACTGAGAGGCCCCACCTCAGTGTATAAAGTGGATAGAAAGTTGGCAGTGAAAGAGACAGTCATCTGATATCAGCATCTGGCAGCCACATGTGTACACACGCATACACACACACACACACACAGAGAGAGAGAGAGAGAGAGAGAGAGAGAGAGAGAGAGAGAGAGAGAGAGAGAGAGAGAGAGAGAATACATAAACAGGAGAAAATGCAAAGGTCATCTTTACCTTCTGTATTCTAGGTAGTTCTACCTCTACCTAGAATATACCCCCAAAATAACCTGTAAGATATGATATACTATGAGTTGCCATTTAGAAGCTACTGCACTGTTAAAACCAGGAAGCAACTACAAGTTGAAGTGTAAAGACAATGTATGTACTAGAGTTCATTGAGTAAGTTTTTATTTCAAGACTGAAGGGGCTAACGTCACATCTATCACCCATGGATGCCTTTCTCATTTTTGACTTTTTGTGTTGAATTTGTCTCCCAACACTCTAGGGAAGGTTGTAAAAACCTGCAAACTAATGTAACTAAGACTTACTGTTTTCCATTTGATAATTTCATAGGGTTAGCACAGTCCCTACTGGCTTTCTAAGGAAAAGCCTAGAAATGTCTTTTAAAGAGAGAAGAAAGGTGGCCCACAGGAAGCAATAAGTTGTATTGGATTATGCCCCAGGCTACCAAGTTAAATGAACCAGTCAGACAAGGAAAGAGAAATTAGATGGAGCCATTTAAATATAATGTATAATTATAGTGTATAAATATAATGTATAAACATAATGTATAATTATAATGTGTAAACATAATGTATAATTCTTAAAGAGTGTTACTTTGTTTTCTGGTGGTGTTGCCCTGCTCCTCTAGAAGACAAAATGGCTGCTTTGGTTAAACTACAAGAGTTCTAGTCCATGAAAAGTTATGTTTTTTTCTTTGTATCACATACTGTTGTGAGTAAGAATAAGGAAATCCATTTTGCTTTTGTTGCTACAGATCAGGAAAATGATTTGACTGCACATCTCATCAAAAAAGATCATTATCTTATAATGTCTCCAGCTCTCAGCTTTAATGTTTTTTTCTTTCTGCAGATTTACATAAGATCCCTAATGTCATTGGAATGTTTCTTTGTGTATCTTGTTTCTAAAGGATTCATAAGTAGAGTACAAAGCAAAATCAGATTACTAATGCTACTCCATCTATTTTTATTCAGTCAGTTTTCCTTAGAGCTGAGCCTTTGCGTTTTTGTTCAGGTTTCTCCCTCAGAGTCTGAGCTACATCTATTCATCTCTTTTGTGCATAAATAGATCTCCTGTGGGAGATTCAGCTACCAATTGGAGAAGGACTGCAGCTTTAAGACTTTCAGAACAGTTTCAGAGACACAGATTGTCCTTGTAGATGTGGCATATCTACAGAAGTTTGTCCCCTTTAATTGTTCAAGACAAAGGATTCAGTTGAAATCCAGTAAGTTTATCTCAGTGACTTCAATTTACAGAATGAATGCTTCATTGTAACCTGTTATTGTTGGTGAAGAGTTCTGAGCTCTTAAAGTCGATATTTCTAATTTTTGTTTTCATATTCTTAGACATAGTATTCAAAAACAGTTTTGTTTATTCTTTACTTAAGAAGCACAGCAAAAATTGAAATATTTTTCTTAGCATTCATTATTTTATTCAAGCAATTTTTTCAAGGACCTTTTTTTCTTTTGTGATTTGCTTTCTCTTTCACTTTGAGCACCCCTGAACTGAAACCTAGGGGTTTCCAGGCTGTGCACCCATAACTCAGGGCTGGTTTTACACATCTCAGAGTCAAGGGACAACTCTGTGAGAGATAAATGGCCCAGCAGAAGGACAATTACCACTGAACAAAGGAAAGGAAACTAAAGAGGTGCTATAATGGCGGCATTAGATGTATCGAACAAGGCAAGCTGTCCTGGAGACATAGATCTTCCCTGACATTCTCCTTTGATGATTTATGATATGGTTATATTGAGTGTCCTTGTGGCCTTATATGCAGGAGACTTTGCTTTGATTTTCTTTTTTTAAAGCCTTATTTCATTCCACAGAGCACAATCAAAGAAAACCAGAGAGGCCCCTGCTTAATGCACCACACCATTTGAGTACAGATCCCTTTGGTGGAGGAAGAAGGGAAGGTAGGCTGACAAATTTTATCAAAAGGAGCAATGATAAACAACACTAGACCATTCTGGCCTCTGCTGGAGCCCTATCCTTTATCCACCCAACATTATATGGCATTGTTTCTTTCAGCTAGACAGGGCAGAGTAGAGATCTGCACTGAAATATCTTTCTTTAAAGAGACGCAAGAAGCAATGCTTAGTGGTCAGTGAACAGGACATTGGAACACGTGTTCTGAAAGAGTCCCCTTATGAGAAGGTTTGGTGGTCTCAGTTATTGTCACCAATGTACCATATGTATGGCCATGCATACTGTTACCAGACCTCTTTGAAGAGAAAGGGGATTCTAGGAGTTGGCATGACATTGCTTCTCTTCCCTAATTTTGGCATCATCAGACCTGTCATCTGAGAATGAGTCTAAGACATATTCAGTGTCAACATGGTACCTGAAAAAGATGGACTCTAGTCCCAGTCTGGAACTCTCCTTAGCAGGTGACAACTTCATAGTTGGCAGTTGGAGGCATATTGTTAGCTACATTTGTCTTTAACTTTCACAATAAGCAAGTGGCATCTGGAAGCAGCTGGAGTTGATTGGTTAGCAGACTCTCAGTAATTTGGAGGTACAGACTGGTGACAAGTCCCTCTCTGTCTACTCCCCTTGAGAGCTCTTGAGGTGTAGTTATCGTACTTCTAAAACTACGTACTACTACTGGGAGTCTCCAGGTATAAGAGATTTTTTCTGGACTAATCTGAGGAATGCCTGATGACCTCCAGGTTATAGTCTTACTTTTAACAACTTTGAGACATGGTCATCTGAAGTTTGATGAACTTAGCCTTTTTTGCTTATAAAAATGATCAGACAGTGAAGGATGCATGATCTAAAGATCAAGAGTGGACACCAGGGGACACAAGAGAGACAGAAACCAGGTGACATTTTATATTACATCCTTTTAGCTATCCTTCAAAAACATTTACCATAAGCAGCTGGAATCTAGTCTAAGCACAAAGCTGCCTTTTCTGAAGTTCATTGACTTCTCCTGTAATTATAATAGCATGATAAATAAAAGACCCAGAGACTGGTATTGGGGTTCAAGTTGAAGATCAAAAAGAAAGAAAAGAAAAGCAGCCAGTCACTAGTTCTTAACTATACCTCAAACTGAAAGGTGATCCTGGCTCCACCAAACCTTAAACTGTAATCTCAGACTGTTATGTTCTCCTCAATATGGCTGGAGAAGCCTAGATTTCAATGTCTTCCTGTACTCAATGTGGCTGGAGAATGAATGCCAGTTCTGAGACCCTGTTCCTGTCTTAAAATCCTCTCATGAGTCCTGGGATTAAAGTGTGAGCTCTGTTACTATTTTAGACTGAGTCAATCTTGTGTAGGTCTGGGTGGCCTTGAGCTCAGAGAGATACATATGACTTTGTCTCCTGAGTCCTGGGATTAACGGTGTGTACCACATCTTCCTGACCTCTATAGATTGTGACAGACTTTGATTTATGAATCCTCATGCAAACTTTAATAAACCATAAAAATATATCACCACAATTCTCTCTTTATGTAAAAACAACAGGGTGTGTTGGATGGGCACCATTGTGTCTGGGTAATCAAAGCAGACTAAACATTGCATTAAAAAGAATCCAGATGCTCAACTGTAAATTGGAAGAAATGGAGTAAACATTGAAAAACTTTTGTCTTCATCTGCTCAATTGAATTGGTTCTTTTCTGAAATAACAATACCCAGAAGCCCTAAGATATAGGCATGGTCATTAAATCCACTACAAAAACTTTCTTAGTAGCTGGCAGAATCAGAACAGTCAGAATTAAAACTCCAAAGTTATATACTTACCTATTACAAGATGTAAAAGTCAGAGATTTTCAGTATAACATACAGCATTACTAAAAGAAAAGGAAAAAAGGAAAGTAAGAGTTACTCCCTAACAATTCATCTTGAAGATTCTTCCTTTAAAAATTGCAGCCTAAACTAGACATATTCTTGCACTCTGGACTGCAGCTCATTTTTTCTAACTTGAAAGATAATACTCAAACAAAAGACTAAGAAAAGGTTTTTTCAGATAAAAAGGACTGGGTTTGCTTTTACTAATATAGAAATATCATGTCCAAATATAGTCCTCTATTTAAACCAAAGGAAGAAATAGTTTTGTTTTGATGACCTAATGAAACATTATCAAAGAAATCCTCACATCACATGACTTACGAAGATAATGGCATCCTTTCTCCAGATGAATGGTAGCAGCACATAATCATAATTCTTAGATCAGGTCCCCCACACACACAACACAACTGTCCACCTGCATCAGTTTGGTAAGAAATTGTGGATCTTAACCATGTTTGTTTTTAATTTCTTATGTCTTCCAAGTACAAAGTTCCAGTCAGTGGTTTAACATCTGAATTTTGTATTTCTTTTTTTATTGAGCTAAAGAGAATGTTATAACTTATTTATTGACTCAGTACTAACTATTCCTGTTAGTGTTTCATTTGATGCTTTACTTGGCTTCTTTAATGTCTTGGGTTAGATTCTTCTAGAGGTAGACCAGAGGCAAGCATTTGAGTGTAAGATTATTTGGAAGTACTCTTGGGAGACATCACAACAGGGTAGAAAAAAAAGCATAGAAGTTAATAAAGCCAATAATCACCATCATCAAAATTAGAGCTGATATCAGTACAATGAGATAAATCCAGTGAGGTCCAGCATTAATAAGCAATTATAGAAAGTAAATATTGACATGATATATAAATAAAATTGTACTACATTTTACAAAATTGCATTGTTAAACACAAAACACCAGCATGTTTCAAAAATTGATGGGTTGTAAAGGAATATAGAGTATTAACCTCTGCACTAACTTGCCTAGAGTGAGCAAGTTATAGTATTTGCTATTATTTTGAGCAGAAAGTATTATTTTGAGGCAGAAAGTAAGGGTGAGGAGAGGAGAGAGAAAAAAACTGGGGTGAGCAGGGTGAGCAGGATATGAGTTTTTCAAACCCCAAAGCCCAACCCCCAGTGACACACCTCCTCCAGGAAGGCCATACCTACTCCAATAAGGCTATACCTCTTAATCTTTTCCAAACATTTCTACTTACTGGTGACTAAGCATTTGAGCAGATGAGCCCATGGGGGTCATTCTCATTCAAATCACCACATGACCTAAAAGAACAGAGTTTAAAGCTGTGACAGTCACAGAGGTAAGAAAGAAATCCTCACACAAAAGGCACTCAGGGAAGAGGAACATCAAATGTAAAAACAGAAAGACTACAGAGTTGCAGTTTGTGGTAAGAGACAAACCCAAAATTTGACCTGCCTCCCATCATAGAAAATACTAAGATTTTGGTTTAAATATAGTGCACTAAAACCAATGAATTAACACTATTCAGAGAAATATTATAAAATCTAGATTCTCTAAAATAGCATATTCATAAGGTCTAGGATATGATCCAAAATGATTCAACACCAGTTAAAAACAGCACATAAGGAAGCATTACTCATAAAAGGTGATAGATGGATACAAGTTGCAAGACACCCCAGATGTTGAGTTAATTGGGAAGGACCTTTAAGTAAGCTATCATGATTATGTCCAATGACGAACAGGAAGTAAAAGTTTTCTCTTCATAGAATAAATAAGTACCCTATCCCAGAATACCCAGTCTTTCTACTTGAAAGAAGAAAACACACAGTTCAAACTTACTGTACCAATCTAGGCCTAGCTAACGTGGGTGTAGAACCTACAAAGCACTTGTGAAGTGTAACATAGAAGCACAGGTGCATTGGATAGCTAAGACCTCATCAAAAGACTATAGAATGCATTCCATACTTTCATAACCTGCTACCAAATTATTAACTCTCTAAGCATTTCCTCTATCTAAAACATCTTGTCTTGCTATCAGAAATCACAATCAGGGCATAATAAAAAGAAAATAAACAACAAAATTAACAAAACCCCCAAAACTAAAACACCACCACCAACAACAACAACAAACCCCCAAGAACACACACACACACACACACACACACACACACACACACAACAGTTTTACTAGTCAGTGCACGAATCAAATGTACATATGTCAGGATTGTTAAAATGATGTGATCTGGATCTGGAACTGTGTTGTGATGGTGTGGATGAGAAGTGCCCCTGAAGGCTAACACATTTGAACCCTTGGTCCCAGGTTCGTGATGCTCTCTGAGGAGGCTATGGAACTTTATGTTGTGGAACCTTACTGGAGGAAGTGTAACCTTTAAAAGTTCACAGCCTTATCCCACTTTTATTCCACCTTCCCCTTCTTACATGTGGGAGAAGATGAGATTTCTCTCCATAAATTGCTTTTGGTCCTGATGTTTTATGTCAGAAACAAAAGGTAACAAGTACACGTGCTAAGGGCTGTTGTGATGAAGTACACAGCATGTAGAAAAAGATGATGAAAACACTAACAAGTGAAAGAAAAATGCAAAAGAAGAATCCATGGCAGATATGAGGCATATTTCTGAGGCATATTAGTAGTTCAAACATGACTGAGTGAGAAAGTCCAGGCTTCAGAATATCTCAATAAAAAACTTCAGAAATTGAAAAGAAATTTTAAAAAGAACTAAGAGAAAGACTGAAATGAAAAGCAGAAGGGAAGATCCAGAAACTGTGGGACTATGACAAAAGGCATCTTCCAAAGGAACTAGGACATGAAAGACAGAAAGGAATAGAAGAACCTTTGAAACAATAAAACTAAGAATTTTCCCCACAAATATTGTCAAACATCAAATCACAGACCGAGGAAAATCAAAGAACACAGAAAAGATAAATGAAAGAACAAGCTAACCAGAGCAAACCTACCCTGAGCCATCTCATCTCACACTTAAAATCAACAATAAAGAGAAAAATCCCAAGGGAAGACAGAGAAACAAAACACTTTATTTACAGAGGAGCAAGAACCACAATTCCATCCAGGAAAAGCGCAATGAAGTATTTACTATTGAGGGAGAGAGGTAGTGTTGTCACAATGTGCACTTAATGAAATTGCTCCTTCAAAGTGAAAGATAAATAAGAACTGACTTAGGCAAACAAGAATGGAGAAAATTTGTTCCTAGTAGAGTTGCCTTACCAGAATGTCGCAAGAAGTGTTTTTCAGAGAAGGAAAGGATATGCGTGGGTGACAGAGCATCAGAGAATGAGCAAATGAAGGTGTGCTAGATAGTTTTATATCAACTTGATACAAGATATAGTCATCAGAGAGGGGGAGCCCCAACTGAGAAAGCGCCTCTATAAGATCAGGCTGTAAGCAAGCTTGTTGGGCATTTTCTTAATTAGTGATTGATGGGGCAGAGTTTATTCTGTTGTGGGTGGTGTCACCCCTAGGCTGGTGGTCCTGGATTCTATAAGAAAGCAGGCTGAGCAAGCTATGGGCATTTGAGTTCCTGTCTTGATTTCCTTTGATGATGTACTGTGATATGGAAGTAACAGCCAAACAAACCCTTTCTTTCCCACCGCTTTTTGTCAGGGTGCTTCATCATAGTGATAAAAATCCTAAATAAGATGGAAGGCAAAATTATTTTTCTCATTCTTAACTGATACAATAATCTTTATTGTAAATTTTAATAAACACAATATATTCAATTATGCATACCCATGTACAATTATGGTTATTTTACTTGATTGTGCTTATGTATAGATGTAATGGGTGACAACAATGATTCAGTAATTTGTGATATGGCATTCACATGGGATGCGAATGTGCATGTGGACAGAGGGTTTAGTAAGTGGAACACAGAAGTTACTTTGGGGACACATGCCAGTGCATGTTTAAAACACCTGAAGAATGTATCAATATAAATTTTATATTTGGGGTGATAATGAGATGTCAAGGTAACTGATGTAGACTTTTCTGGATCTGGGGTATTGATAACTGAGGGGTCAAGGGACATATGGGAAAGCTGTTGCCTGTTTAGTTTTGTGACATATTCAAAACAGCTCTAAAAGTAAAGCCTAATGATGTCCTAATCAATAAAAATAGAAATCCAACAGAAATAAGAAAGTTTATTGAAGCCAAAACTTGTTTTTTATAGAAGATCCATGAAAATGGGAAAACAAAACCTCTAGACTAAGAGCAGAAAAAGGAAAGTACCATCAATGACAAACACAGTGTCAAGAATGAAGGATCTTCATTGCAGATCCTGAAAATTTTTAAATGAAAAGACTATTAATAACTCTGCCCTAACAAATTCAACTACCTAGAAGGAGTAAAACAAGATTCCTTGAAATTTTTTATTCACTTGCTGTGTGATGTTTTCCTAGGGAGACATGTACAAACATGCACTTCAAATAGTCAACAAGAGACCAAAATATGAGTCCTCAATATTCTAATTTTGGGGAACCAGTGAGTTCATCAGGCTTCCTCCCATCATGTTGGAAACAAAGGATGGACATTTTTTCTCCTACCTTTTCAACACTACATTGCAGTTTTTAGTCAAGGAAGTAAATTAAGAGGCAACGCAATCGGAGAACAAGTGAGATTGTCTCTATTAATAGAGGTCATGAATTTCATATGGAGAATCCAAATGAATGTGTCAATAATTACCATTGTAATGGCTATTAAAATTGTGAGAAAATGAGCAGTAACTACTAGTAAATACATACTGTGAAATGCTGTGTTTTTTCACCAAAGTTAGGAAACAGTTACCAAGGTATTTGTAATTGAACCAATTCCAAGTGAGGACTAGTAACTCTCTGAAGGGTACAAGATAATAGGTTTAAGATTGATATATAGAAGTCAATGCTTTTTATATTATCCAAAACAGGAAAATTCAATTTGTAGTTCTAGTCATTTACATCAGAAAAACACCAAATGCTCAACAGTGAATATAAGACTCAATACTGAAAATAGCAGTAGAGTACTGAAGAAAACAAATAAAGGGAAGAAGGATGTGTTGTGTTCACAGATTGGAGGATCCAATATTATTACATGCCAAATTCATCCACAAGTTCCACATACTTATCGTAGCAAATTTGATGAAACAATTTGACTAGGTTAACAGATGTTAACAGCTGGTAAAACATCTTTCTAGTATGCTTGTGAAGGCATTTCTTGTCTACATTAGCATTTCAATTAGCAGCTAACACCCTGGTCTGTCTCTGCCACTGTAGGTAGGTACCATCCAATCCCTGGGGCTCAGACAGGACAAGAAGAGCAAGGGCCAATCCCCCCTACACCTTGAACATTGACATCCCCAATTCACAGGTGTGCTGGATAGTTTTGTCAACCTGATACAATCTAGTGTTATCTGAGAAGAAGGGAACCTCAAATGAGGTTCCATCATTAGTTTAGCCTGCAAGCAACTCTATTGTGGGAGAGCCCAGGCCATGGTAGGCAGTTCCACCCTTAGGCAGGTGGGCCTGATTTGAGTGAGCCTTGGGAAGCAAGGCAAGACAGTAAGTAGCATCCTCTGTGGTCTCTGCTTCAGTTTTACCTCCAGGTTCCTATTTGAGGTCATACTCTTACTTCCCTTAATGATGGACCTTGTCAGGGAAGTGTAAGCCAAACAAACAAACAAAACAAAACAGAAAAACCCTTTCCTCCTCAAAGTACTTGTGTTCATTGTGTTTACCACAGAAATACAAAAAAAAAAAAACTAGAACACTGGGCTTTTGGATTTCAGGATTTTTACCAACCCCTCACTATACTAACCTTTCACTCACAGGAGATTAGATAGATGATCAACGATGATAACGAAGATAGATAGATAGATAGATAGATAGATAGATAGATAGACAGATAGATAGATAGATAGATAGTCAGACAGAGTTGGAATGGTTTTGCTATTACTCTAGCTGACCATAGCATATTACCCCAAATAGCTTCTTGAAGATATTGTCAAAAGTACATGCAAATACAAATGAATAAAACTATCCAAGACAAGGCTAGGGAGATGGCTCAGTGAATAAAGTGCTTTCTTGGAAGCATGAAAACCTCAGTTCATATCCTTAGTACCCATATCAAAGCCTCAGCAGCATCAACTCTGGGGAGACAGACGCAGGTTCTGGATTCTACAGACTTGCTGGTCATCTAGTCTAGCCAAAAGAGCGAGAGACTCTTCTCAAAAAATAGGGCCAAGCAAAGCCAACAAATGTCAACCTCCATCCACACACAATTCCAACAACAACAACAAATGCAAAACAAACAAGAATGAACAATCAATGGTCTTTAATATCCCTCAGTATTAATGGTCTTAACTTGCCCATAAAAAGACACGGGCTAACAGAATGGATTCAAAGACAGAACCCATCCTTCTGCTGCATACAAGAAACACACCTCAACTTCAAACACAGACTGTACCTCAGAGTTAAGGGTTGGGAAAAGATTTTCCAATCAAATGGACCCAAGAAACAATCAGGGATAGCAATCCTAATATCTAACAAATTAGACTTTAAACTAAAATCAATCAAAAGAGATGAAGGATGTCATTTCATACTCATTACAGGAGAAATACAACAAGATGAAGTCTCAATTCTGAACATCTGTGTCCCAAATACAAAGACATCCACAGTTGTAAAAGAAACATTGCTAAAACTCAAATCACACATAAAACCTCACACACTTATAGTGGAAGACTTCAACACCCCACTCTCACCTCTAGACAGGACCACCAGACAGAAACTTAACAAAGAAACAAATGAACTAATAGAAGTTATGACCCAATTAGGTTTAACAGACATCTATAGAATGTTTCAGCCAAACACAAAAGAATATACCTTCTTCTCAGTGCCACATGGAACCTTCTCTAAAATCGACCACATACTTGGCAACATAGCAAACCTAAACCGGTACAAAAAAAATAAAAAAAAATGGAATAACCCCCTGTTTCTTATCAGATCACCATGCTTTAAAGTTAGAATTCAACAACAACACAGATTGCAGAAAAACTACAAACTCATGGAAATTGAATAAGGTGTAATTGTACCATTCCTGGGTCAGGGAAGAAATTCAAGACTTCCAGAATTCAATGAGATTGAAAACACAACATACTCATAGTTATGGAACACTTTGAAAGCAGTGATGAGAGGAAAGTTGATTGCACTAAGTGCCCACATGAAGAAACTGGAGAATAGTCACACTAGAGATTTAACAGAACAACAGAAGGCTCTAGAACAAAACGAAGCCAACTCACCCCTGAGAAGTAGACACCAGGAAATAATCAAATTGAGGACTTAAATCAATAAACTCGAAACTAGGCAAACAATACAAAGAATCAATGTAATGAAGAGTTGCTTTTTGAGAAAATCAACAAGATAGACAAACCTTTATCCAAACATACCAAATGGCAGAGAGTGAACATGCAAAGTAACAAAATCAGAAATGAAAAGGGAGACATAACAGCGAACACTGAGGAAATCCAGGGAATCATCAGGTCACACTTTGAAAACCTGTATCCTCAAAATTGGAAAATCTAAAGAAAATGGACAATTTTCTGGATATATATTACTTATCAAAATTAAATCAAGAACAGATAAGCAATTTAAATAGACCTGTAACCCATAGTGAATTATAAGCAGTCATCAAAAGTCTCCCAACCAAAAAAAATGCCCGGGACTAGATGCTTTCAATGAAGAACAACTGCTAATGTCAGTTCTTCTCAAAGTATTCCACACAATTGAAGCAGAAGGGTCATTGCCAAATTCTTTTTATAAGACTTCAATAACCTTGGTACCCAAGCCCCACAAAGACACAGCTAAGAAAGACAACTACAAACCAGTAATCCTCATGAACATTGATGCAAATGTTCCCTGGGGGGTTGTTCCCTGACAGAGACCTTCTACCGGTAACTATCTGACTTAGCTCCAGGTTCCGGCTGTACATAATAAACTAGATGAGTTTCTGGGCTGCTGCTGGTGCATATCTGTCACAGAACATGGGATAGCAATCCTTTGTGTTACTTGTGCCTGTCATTTCTTCATTCCCCATTGCTCCAGTCAGGTCAGGTACAAAGTCATAGAGGTCTAACTAGGGATTACTAGTTCTTGGTTTGAAAGTAAATTATGTGTTGACACTTTCGTAAAATGATGAGAGATATTAAATAACCGCACATCAAAGATTATTGTTCATTGGTTAATAATTCTGAGATGACCTTCAATAAGATAAGGTCTTCAATTCTAGTTTATTTGATGTTTGTCCAGAATTTGTAATGTGCATGTTCAGTAAGTATTAATTTATTGTGCAGTATTGTATAAAGTAGAATTTATTTCAACAGAACATTGAAGGGCCTTTTTTCTGTCACTAGTACACTTCCAGGTGAGTGGAGCTGGATAAGTAACTTTATTTTGAACAGAAAGAGTTATTTGGAGAAGGAAAAGTCTTCCTGGTTTTGCATTCTGGACTTTAAAGTTTCTAAATATAACCATTAAGAACCCTTCTCAGCAAAAGCAAGGTAACTCAAGTGTCTTTATTTGGTAACTAAAATAACCTAGGTTGAGTTCAAGTAACATCTGCAAGTGACCTGCTAGTGTGCTCTGGGTTATTATTGTACTGTAGTACACTGGCAGAATTTAAATTTAAAGCTGTCTATTACACTGCTTATTTTTATTTGGTAGATACATAAAGATAAACTTTTTAATTGATTTATGGTAGGATACAGAGTGATAGTTCTCTTTATGGTGTGTGTGTGTGATTATATTTTCTTTTGATTCATCTCTTTCACCATTTTTGTCTTATACTAATAGTCTCCCATTCTGTTTCATCCCACAGGTAATCCATCCTTCTGCCAACTCATCCCTTACAATCTTTCCCTCTCATGATTCCCTCTCTGGTTTCCAAAGGTTAACAACGTAATTTCTTAGCTGTCAAATGTCAATCAACTATTAGGCCTCTGTAAATCTAGGAACTCTTTGGACTTCTCAAGTAAGGTGAGTGGGAATCCCCAGTTTGTTCAACTCACATTACTGTTTCAGTACTGTAGTGTGATTACTTAGTTCTAGCCTTCAGTCTTCTTCACATAGAACACCTCTGCTTCTCGTGTTTGCTTGCCCTTGTCCACTGGGACTTTTGATCACCTACCCCTTCCTCTACTTCAGGTCTCAAGTTGTTGTTTGCCTGTTTTAGCATCAGGGTGAACACCCAGAGCTAACATAGGGCCATGGGAGGTGAGTGGTAAACGAATATTGTTGCTTTTACCTTCAAAACATGCTGAGCTAGGGAGAATGGCAGTGTAAATGCTACGCATTGGGGCTCCAGGAATGTGAAGTCACGTAGTTGATATTTGTAAATCTGAGTACTTTGTCCCCTCAATAAAATTAGTCTGTGTTCTGCAGGGCTTTGTTCAGGATCTTGACTTTCTACAGTCTTACAGGCACTTCATGGCATCATCTAAATTTCTTGATTGCTCAACTTCCATTTACTGATAAAACGTACATGACTATTTGCCCCATTCGCTCAGAATGCTTATCTCAATGTATCCACACCAACAGAGTAATTCTAACTAGGACTACTCAAGGTTATTATCATCTGTAAGGTTCTTGAATCCAAGGGAAAAAAGTCTTATCCTAATCACTCCGTTTTCAGGAAGGCAAGTGATGGAGGGAGATGTTTGAAATCCCCCCATGACTCTCATGCACACCACATAGGAAGATACCTAACGTTTCTACTCATAGGTACCAGTTTTAGTAGTGTACAGTACCTCTGTCCTTCCTTCCTTAGTAAGACTATTTCGTGACTTTCCAAGAATGGCCTCAGAATGGTATTGACAGTAAATGCAGCAACAATATTCACTCATGAATAGTATGTGGATCCTAACATACTTTGTGGTACAAATCTGAGACCACAAATTTACCGACTACATAGTAACTTCTAGGCCAGCCAATGCTGCCTGCCTCAAACACACACACACACACACACACACACACACACACACACACACACACTATTTGACTGTCTCATGAGTAATATTTTAATTGTTTAATCAAAATGTCCTGAATTTAAATGTTCAAGTTCAATGTCATGTTTCAATATGATAATCTGTACTCCATACCTTCTTTGTAAGTTTGAGGCCAGCCTGGTCTACAGATTGAGTTTCAGGGCATCCAGAGATGTACATAGAAACCTTGACTCAAATAATAATAATAATAATAATAATAATAATAATAATAATTTGAGTCATTGACTTGAGTTTCATTTTCTAGAGAATTTTTAAATGAGTTATGGCTTGAGATTAGAACAGAACTCCATACAATTTCTGAACTAGCACTAAATTTGCTTTTGCCATTTTTTACTGTATTTTTATATACAGCAGCGCTCTCAGCATTGTGAATATAGAATGAAAACATCAACCAACTCTGAAAGCATTAAAATTGCACTAGGAACTTCAAGATCAAATATTCAACTAGGACTTAATTCATTTCTTTAAAGATTAATATTATTTTTAACTTGTATGTGTATATATGTTTGTGTGTGCATGCCTCCACTTATGTGTACAGGTGCTTGAAAAGGCCAGAATAGGGAATCATATCCTCTGGAGCCGTAGGTATAGGAAATTGTGAGCCACCCATTATGAGTACTTGTAACCAAATTCCAAGATGTAATTCTTTATGCAAAACTAAAGATGCTCAACTACTCCATTAGTGTGCAAGTTTGCTTTTTCCTTTAATAAAACAAACTACATATGAACCAAATCATTGTTTCAAAATACATTTGTTTAAGGTATATTAGTAGTAAATGTCTGCTTTTATAACCATTTTATATATCTGTGTAGCCCTAACATAGAGTGAGGAAAGTTCAATAGTTACATCTGTGTAAGGACCACTAGGTTCTGTCTCTCTTAACTGGGAAGAGCAAGAGTGGATGACTGCATAGACCTTCCAGCATGAATTCTGATTATATAAATTCAACTGGTACTCACTATAATCCTGAAGACACAGTCCTGAATGCCATTTTTCCCAAATGCTGAAATCCCCAAAGATTCAAATATCCGAAGTCTAAAATCCTGAAAGTCACAATGCCAAAGGATTAAAATCCAGGCCACTGAAAGCCAGGGTCTGAATCTCAAAAAGACAGTCCGTGTGACACCAGAGCTGTGTAGGAGGGGTAGAAAAGAGAGCTGTGAGGGAAGATGATCTGGTTGTGTGGTAGAACAATAAAAATCACTGCAGCATAAAATGTGTTCTTGGCATTCTTTCTTACTCATGAAATGCCAGGAACTGTTCATGCCACACTGATCTGAAGAAGGCAGGGGAAGTTACTGGCTGCTTAGAAAATAATTATGAACACAGTAGGATAAGGAGATGTGTAGGCAATGGTGTTGCTGGGCAATCAGCAGTACTATTTCTACTATATTTACACTCTAAACTTGAATGCAAGTAGAACAGATAACAGATATTCTAAACGTCAAGGAAGCAAGGGCGAGCCTGACAGGAATAGCTCAAATCCTACAAGAATGTAAAAGGTACAGTAACATGTGATAAACTTATCTTCTTCATAGAGTCATGCCTTGAACAAAAGCCAGCAGTTATTCACTGTGATGCCAACCTTCAGAGCGAAGTCGATGGGCACACCAGTCAGCCAGCTCTCCAGACTGCTCTGAGCAACGATCTATAATCCAGCTCTGAAGCACATGTCTGCATATGCCCTGTTTTATATTTGGTTTATTACCCCCATTTTTAAAGCTGTCTCTTTACTATTTAAAATCATCAATGTCACTTTTTGATAATTCTTAACACTTGATATTTCATTTTTGCATTGCCTCCCATATTGGAAGTATAAACTGTAAAAACTTACAGAGTTCCAATTCATTTAATGCTTTCTATTTTGCCACCAAGTTGATTTACCCTGTTGCTGCTCCTGATTCTTGCACAGAGATCAGAACCACCTTCTCCAGGTTTCCATCTTTGTATCTTTTACTAAAGACCAGTGACTCTTCAGGATCCCTCCAGGTTTTCCAGACTCCCAACCATGTGGACTAAGCAATTACTGTGTTCTCAACTTCTCCAGTGTCAGACAAACACTATGGGACTACTCTAACACTTAAGGTACCCAAGCTCAAGAATAAAGTGACTACAGGATTCTCAGCCTCTTAGGTGTGAACAAACCATTATATATAATATATGAACATATATATGACTCTATATAATATATAAATATATATTATATGTGAATATATGTGTATTCATTCATTCTATACATTTTTTTACCCTAACATTGACTAATACCTGTATCTAATAAAATCTCATTCACAGGCTTAAAAGAAAAGCAACGATATGAGTGTGGTTTTTGAAGTACCACCGGCAAATCTGGAATATTCCCTCTTATTTTCACACAATACTTAAGCTTCTATGTTATTATCTGGAAAAATTCACATGCAAAGTATTATTTTATCCAATTGATTAACCATTAGAGTTTCCATTATTAAATAAATTGGTCAGAATGGGTTCCAAGAAACAACTGTCAGTCACTGCCATGTATGTAAACAATGACTGACTGACTAATATGGAAACACTGTTATATGGTTACTATTAGCCAGTCACTATCTTTAAGAAAATAGACATCAAGGGCAGCCAGATCTATAGAGCAAGTTCCAGGACATGCTCCAAAACTACACAGAGAAACCCTGTCTCACATGGGTTTCCTTTGCAACTGATCCTCTCCACGCATGTAAATGGTTGTGAACTGAGAGTCAGATTCAACTCTTATTAAATGTAGAAAAAGTCTTCAAGATATTTACAGGAAAACTCAATGAGTTAATGGGTGGATATTTTCCTTTGTCAACTTTGATACCTATAAAGAGTAAGGACTGGGATTTCAAAGTTCTCAATGTGGAGACGTTGGTCTTGCTGCATGATATCATATGCTCAATAGCAACATGAAAGCACTTGCTGTGATAGCCCCTCAAGAAATTCCCTGAAGAAGGCTTAATGTAAGGAGATCTTAACAAGCATGAAGAACATATTTAGCCATTTCATAAAATATTCTCCTAGGCTCTTTTAAAGATTCTATCAGTGGATAGGTCTAACAATTAATATCCTGTTAAATTAGACTATCATGAACAAAACCATGTCTTATCTTAAAAGAGTATATGCATACAGATAGCAAAAAGGAAATGAGGCCCAGATGTAGAACAGAAGGCTTATTTAATATGCAGTCTCAAAGTGCAGTTCAATGATAAAAAGTCAGATATCTACAAAATTATAATGTAAATCTGTTTGATTTGCAAGCAGCCTGGAAAACTTGAAAGTGAGTACCAGTCTCCTGTGTCTCTATTGCTTGGGAAAGAACAAAGTGCACAGCTAGGCATTGGTTCCCTGGTATGAGAGTGGTCAAAGCAAGGTTACAGCTCATACTCAGCATCTGAAGCCTCCATGAGACATCATGTCCACCAGTGTGAAAGAAAATTAGTGCTGCTTTCCTGTTCTCCCCAAGAAGGTTGGACAATAAGCCATCGTTATCCCTTTACCCATTGTCCCAGTTTCTATCCCTTCTTATTTTTGTAAACTAACTGAAGAAAGTATTCTTGGGGTACAAACTCATTTGGTCCTGAGACTGAAATGGTAGACGATTAAATTATCGACCAATGAGAGTGATTAAAGTTCCCCACCCTGTTTTTGTAGTCTTTGGTGAATTGTATGACAAGACGCCACTAATGAAGTTCACTTTAAAGGAATGGCCTTCATGTGGATGCCAAAGCCAGAAGTGACAACCATCAGCCAGTATGATGGCCATTTTACAAAAGGAAACGCATTGCAAGCACACCTGCTTCTAATGGCTGTTAATTATGTGTGACAGGCTGATAGCCCAGTTACAATTGAGAAGGCTAAGTTTTTATGGCCTCCTTCTAGTACCATACCACAACCAATTATAAAGAAATGCACTCAAATAGCACTCCTGTTTTTGTCAAGAGAAGGAAAGGGGAAATACAGAGTAATTGGGGAATATGGCAATAAGTGAACAGCAAATGATAAAATGTGTTGAACTTTTGGAGGAAGGAGAATTATAAAGAAGCAGTATCTCCCAGCTCCAGGACCATCAAAAGACAATAGAAAAAATATTATACTTTTAATATCAGCATCTACTTAATTAGAAAAACAGAAAAGCATAAAATAGCACCAATTAGCTAATGACAAAGTACTGTCCTCACCTGCTGCCTTATAGAACACTTCCTTTTCAAAAAAAGTGCTATGCTATGTCAGACATAGTTAGCGTGAAGAATCTGGCATTTAGTTATGGGAAACCAATCCCAAGTGGCAGCATTTTAACTTGGTGTTTTAAAACTCTCCTTTTAAAGCAGCTGTGTGATGTTTTTAGTTGTGAACTAAGTAGAATTAGGTGATTTTCCAAATTTTATTAAATATGAAGTATAAGTAAAATAGGGGCTGGAAGAGGATCCAATTTTGGTTTCTTGGCGACATCAGGAACCTCACAATCACCTATATGTAATGCCAGTTCCAAAGAACCAAACACCCTCTTCTGGCCTCCAAGAGCATTCACTCACAGCCACAGCCCCACACAGACAACACAAGCATACAGCAATTGAAACTAAAAACAAATCTTAAAAACATAAGATGAAATAAATAAAACCTTTGTTTGGTAGTTTCAGAAATGCCAACTGAGATTCAATTGGACATGTGGATAGTGATTCGTGTAAGCTTAGCTCACCAGAAACTGGTGAACAAACATGATGACAAATTAATAACTTGCTGTGGCTACAACTGCTACAAAGAACATACTAGCCGGGCATTGGTGGCGCATGCGCATGCCTTTAATGCTAGCACTCGGGAGACAGAGGCAGGTGGATCTCTGTGAGTTCGAGGCTGGGCTAGACCAATAGCCTCCAAAACAATACAGAGAAACCCTGTCTCTTAAAAACCAAAAAAAAAAAAAAAGAACATACTATTGTGTTTTCCCCATAGCACCTATTTTCTTTCTATTGGAAGGACAGATCACATTCAAAGGTTTGTCTCATGAGTATGGAAGGGAATATGGACAGTGACATCTAGCTGCTTCAGAAATTGAAAGAGTGGTATATACTCACAGCAAGAGTGGACTGGAGACAGGATGCCTTTTGCCATGCAAACAGGATGTTGGATGTTGTTTGGTGACACATTTTTTTCTTTTGCCAACTCTCTTTTGTTTACATTCCACTCCTGCCCTTTTTAAAGTGTATATGCTTCCTTGGAGATAACACCATTCTGTGAGTGTTTTGTCATTGCTGATATCTGTCTTTTACAGTTTCTACTTCCTGAAAGCACAGTTAGTCCTCCACGTCCGTGGGTTCTCCTGGAACCAGCAGAGTGAGTGCCACTTGGAACCTGTTAGAGATATAGAATCTCAGGCTCCACTCCTCACACCAACTGAATCAGACTGCATTTTAATGAGGGGACCAGATATTTAATATTTAAAATGTACTTCCTTACCTCTTCTGTACCATCTTTGGACTTTTGCTATTACAACTGGATTAATTCTGTTTAACACTGAAGGTGACCTCAAGTATAACTAACCTCTTCCAGACCCTACCTCATACTTTTTGAACGTGTATCTTAGGTCTCAAAGCAAAATACTGATTTCATATTTTCCGAGGCCACTTTGCTGTTTGTATGGATACAAGTTCTCCTGAATTGAATCAGAAATTGAACCACAAAGCCCCCAGTGGTGTGACTGAGACATGCTGACAGAGCTGAGACAGCTCTCTCATTGATTGAATAATCCTCAATCTACCACTTAGAGATTACAGAAGAGGAAACCAGACAGCCAAGGCCAAAAGTAGAATAATTACTGGTCCTCAGAACTTCATCAGGTTGGATGGAATCGGAATCACTGATGATCCAAGAGTCGAAGTATAATACACCACACTGGACTCACCAACTCCACATCAGCTCTGTAGTTTCCTCCTGAAATGAAATGCTCCCTGGAAGAACAGTGCCCAGCTTTTAGCAATTCCCATTGTCTGATATATTTTGGGTTAAATTAACTTATTCTGTGACAGCTAAGGTCAACCAAAAAAAATAGAAAGATATTTCTTTATGAATAGGGTTAAAGAGAACAAAGGAAAGTGTCAGGATTGGTGGAAATGTACTTCACTTCCGTCTTGTACTCAGAACTAAGTTCATGATTGGTAGTCACCAAGATAGATTGACTCTTTTTAACCTTCATGAATTGTATTTATAACCCATTAATTGTTTAAATTTCTTTTTCCAGCCACAATATAATTTGGATCTCTTTCAATTGTTTGCAATTTTAGATTGAAATTTGTGTTTTAGATTGAAATAATTTACTTTGAGATTGTTTTGATCATCACACCATGGAATCTGCTGTTCTGAAGGTGTGTGTGTGTGTGTGTGTGTGTGTGTGTGTGTGTGTGTGTGTGTGTGTACAGTCCCTGAGCTGCAGGTTTTACATGGGTATGAAACAAGAACAAGCCACTTGGCAGAAAAGATTTGTCAGGTTTAATCTTGCTTCATATTTGGAGTGATAGCCCACTCAGGATACATAAACACACTTAACAGTGTTGTTTCCCAATCTTAAAAATAATCCTCAGAAGGACTCATGTACCAACAGCCAAAATTTATGAATAAAATTAAAGTCAATCATCCTTGGAAGACAAAACTCAAATAATTTTCTAATTAGAACAAGCATGGAAGTAGATATTGCAGTGAATGTTAATTTAGTGTCTTCCTTCCAATTGAGTGCAGTGTGTTCTGACAAGCTTTTGACCAAGGTTACGATACAGGTTTATGTTTTCTTGATGAGGAAGGATATTTATTTGGATATCTATACTATTCTTCACCTTTCCTAAGTAATGCTATTGGCCTCTTGTTTCTCTTCTATAGGCACAGATTCTTCAAGCTATTCATTAGAAGAAAGGCAAATATGTTTTCCATGTTGATCAGCAGTGGGTATGTATCTTGCTTGACTGAGGTAGGGCTGAAGTTCATCCATTTGACTAGATCTATTTGAAAATGAATGCACACTTGGCTAATCAAACAACACTATTCAAATGAGACAATAAAGTATTGGTACCAGCCTTCTACCCTTGTAAAATTGAAGACTACTTTCTGCTCTCTTAAAATACACATGTAAATCCAAATAACAAACAAAACATTCTAGTTGGGTAATTGGAACAGAATGTAATAAGTATCAGTATCAAAATGAAAGTGCTGAAATGTCAAAGACACAAGCAGGAGAGTGTAATACATTGTGGCTACCAACGTGGGACACTTTCCCTGCTGCTGTGTATGGGAAGATGAAGAGCTGGAGAATGAGAGAGATTCTTCATAGAGCAAGATTCTGAGACAAACTTAAGGAAACTGTCTCGGGGTGCCTTCTCTCCCTCTTGAGTATTGTCTGTTTCAGTAATGTCTGTTTCTTTTTGTATTTCTACTGTAACAAATCTGCTCTCAAGTGAGGCACTTGGGAGAAGAACTGAAGCAGCAGGGCATGCCAGGCAAAGAAGCTTGTGTTAGTGTTTCTTAGTACAGCAGTGCCCATCCGCACCCCCATACATAGCAAACAGTAGAAGTAATTTATTTACGGAGATCCTTGATCTTGTCCCTGACCCTGCTTATTGGAGACAAAGATGAGTCTCCTACTCACTTTGGTCAGTTTCTCTAGTCCCTTCCAGCTCCGCTCGTTTCTCCATTCATGGACAGTTCTACCTTGCCAGAATGACCCTCCTATTGTGACAGAGACTTGAGGGGAAATGGAGAAAACAGGAGCCTGGAAAGGGCATTAAAGGAACCCTTTAGGAGTTCAAAGGACAGAGTTGGCTGTGGCATGTGATGGTAGTGATTAGAACACAGAAAAGGACATTGGCACAAACATTGATGAGATTATACATTACTTTATGGTGTCCAAGAACTAAGAGAAAGTACTGGAATGTCTCTTAATTGTTTTGGATTACCAGGTGCATTTCTCAGTACTGAAACTTAACTGTGAGCCACATGAATTCTGAATTTTCCTACAATCTTTTCCTTCACTAACTTTCTCCCTTCTTCTGGCCTCTCTATCTTGCTCTACCTCTTATCTAGGCTGCTGCTTTTGTAAGCGCTTACTTATATAAATCATTCTATAAATTACAGAATAGAAGGGCTGCACATTTAGACATGGTGATGAAAGGTGTTATCTCACACATCTGGTCTTACAATTTTACCCTCTTGTTGCTGTGGGACTTATATTACACATATGTAGTCATCTGTGATAGTTCATGCAGGCTTCTAACTTCACAGGATCTAGAATCACTTAGGAAACACGTGTGAGAGATTATCCAGATATTGTTAGCCCAAGTGTGCCTGGGAAGATAATCTAGATAGAGCTGATTGATACATAGGAAACCCCCTGAAGGCTTAGAAGCACCATCTCATGGATTGGGGTCCAGGACAGATAGAAAAGGAGAAAATGAGCTGAGCACAAACAACCACTCTCTCGTCTTCCTGACTGTTGATGTAGTATGACCAGCAGCCCCCACTTCTGCCACTGTGCCTTCCCAACCCGATGAACTGTAACCTTCTCGCTTTGAGCCAAAATAAACTCTTCCTCCTTGGTCAGGTATTTTGTCAAAGAAATGAGAAACATAACTATTTGTCAAAGAAATGAGAAACATAACTATTACAGGTGCTATGGTAAATCTCTCTAGGAACAGCTTCATGCAAAGCTAACACATCACTCTAATGTTGCCAAGTCTTTCTTGTCCCTGCTTCATTGTCTCTAGAAAGAACCCTTACATCCTTTGAGCCTTCCTTTGTCCTAAACTGAACTGTAGCCCAAACCCAAAGTACAAGCAAGGATGCTTTCCAGTGGGAAGGACCAGCAGCCCTTCCTCAACTATAAGCCTGCAATACAATTTGTATGCAATCCTTTGGGCTGCCAGAATAAATCGCCACAAATGGGACAGCTTAAAACAACAGAAACATGCTTGTCAGTGGTGACACTCATCTTTAGTCCCAGAACTCAAGAGGCAGAGACAGCCTGATCTCTGAATTTGAAGTAAGCCTGGTATGTTACAGACTGAGTTCCAGGGCTGTGATCCTTCTGAAATCTTTGGAAAGAAAGCCTTCTTACATCTCCTACTCTATGATGGTTACCAGTACTCGTCAGTGCTCCTTGACTAGTGTCTATATCACTCCAATTCCCCTATCTGTTGTATGACTTTTCTTTCTGTGTATCTCTTCTCTTTCTCTCTGCCTATCATGAATCAGTAACTGGATCTCCAGTCCATCACAATGCAGTGTGACTGCACCTCAACTTAACTAATTACAGCAACAAAGGCCTCTAATTTGAAATTAAGGTTACATTCCAGATAGACATGGGTCGGGGGAGGTGGGTCTGGGGAGGTTTATGTGATCCCAGTATACCATGTGGTGCCATACCGCAAGCTGTTCTTTCCCCCGTTATCCAGGAACACTGTAATAGCCCAAGGCTACCGATTCCACTAAGTCTCTGAATAGAACTACAAGGCGTTTAGTATGCATGCCGGGACCGTGACCCTGGGGTCCTGACATTAGAGTGTACAGTACAACTTGCTCTGACACACCTTCTACACTTATCCAGACAGAGGTTTACCCTGCACACTGTGGGGATAATGTGGAACTGTGCTGCAACCGCTTGCATTGCTACAGTAACAGCCTTGAAACCCCACTGAGCAGCCATCTATGTAGACAAAGACCATCAGCTCTAAGGCATAATCCACTTTACCTTTGCATAAAACACCTCCGAGAGCATTCACAGATCTCCATGAGGACGGTTTAAACATTTTTGTAATACTAAAAAAGGACAGGACCTGTTCACAGGAGTCAGTTTGACTTCTTGGTGTCTTTCTGTGCAGATGCCCTGTCTTGCAAGGCAAATTCATGGGACTATATTGAATTTCAAGGCAATGCCAGCCAAGGGCAGAAGAAATTGAAAAGGACAACTAAATAAAAACTTTTGAAATTTACACACCAGAAAAGTAAGAGAACATATTTATGCATCTTCTTTCATTTCCACGTATCTGCAATTCTGCCTGGAGAAGCCTCACTTCAACACTGAGCATCGCTGCAGGCAGGCTTGTAGACTGCATAGCTGGTATTTTGTGTTGATGTCTGCCCTCATAACATACTTAGAGACAGAATGCCTGAAAGAACCTCAGTGGGATCATAGCTAAAACTAGTCATTAAGGAATAATCCCATAAACTTATGGGAGGGATTGCAAACAGAATTTCTGGCAGAGGCTACATAGGCCATAAAGCAAAAGAGGTAGGTTTTTCTGGGAACGGAGAGCTGGGATCCTAATGCTATTAGAAATTACCTCTTATGTTCAATGGGTTTCCGTCCATCTGAATGTGTGAGTCACTACCAGTAGCCTTTAAAATAATTTAGAGAAAAATAATTCCCGCTTTTACATAAAATTCCTCCATTTGAAAGTGCTAACAACTGATGGGTGTTCTTTTAAAACACTGTTCAAGGAAAAGAATACTAACCTGTAAAGCTTTTCTTCTGCAAGCATCTGATTCTAAAGAGATTTTCTATCTCAAGTTAAAAGAAATGGCTTAAAATGTCCTTCCTAGTTTTAGACGTCGTCACAACAGGTCTACATTTTTCACAGGTGAACCTAGTTCATACTAACAGCCCAGACACGAACAAACTCAAACCCTTTCAGCATGTCATTTTCACTTCTGCAACCCTAGGGTCAGATGCTCTCCAGACATCACTGTTGCTCTAATTGATCCTAGGGTTCTAAGACCAAGTGCCTTGTTGGCAGCCATTGTGTCTGCTTCTCTACAGTCCCTGGGTCTGAGTTGCCATTCGGTGAATCCTCCATTATTCAACTGAGGATTGAAGGAGGCAATGGAAGGAAAATATTAGCTCTGTTCTCAAGAAGAATTGACTAAGTCTCAATCAGTCTTCCTTCGCACCAGCAGCAAGGCCAGACTGGGACAGGCAGCCTTTCTCTTCTGTTTGTGAAGTGCTGAAAGGGAAAGCATCAGCATGTTGGGTGCAGCTCATTGCTTTGCTACAGGTGTAGCTTAGTCCTGCTGCTTGCTCCTCATCGCATTGCTTCCTCCAGGCGCTAAATGATTACTCTTTACATTACGATACTGACCCCAATTAATCCCAATGGGTCACAAAAAAAGATGAAAATAGGAGTCTTTTCTGTCTGTGTCTCATGTTTAATATTTTTATCACTGTGTCTTTAAACCCGCTGATATTTTCTTCTACAGTAAGTTAGTATCCCTTAAATTGCAACCTAATGGAGTTTTCGTTTCTGATATACAATGTTCATACCTAAAACTGCCCCTGAAATATGTTGTGTGTGCTCTGTACCTCTCCCTAGCTTGCTCACATATAATTTCCTTCTTGATAGTCAGTTAGAGTAACCACTTTCTGTATCATTTCTGTTATGTCTAAGTCAGTGCATATTTTTCTGTTTATAATGAGTCATGTTTTCTTGTTTTGTTATATGTCTGATAATTTTAACCTATTCTTAATTATTACCTCTATGGTGTTGGACATTGTGTGAGTTCCACAATTACCCATGGAATCATTTCTGGCATCAGTATAAGTTTCTTGAGAAATTCTTGGATTTTTTAAGGCTTTTAGGCTTTAAGAAATGGAATCAGATGAGTGCATTTGTTGGAAAGAATTCCCACACACACATGCACACACACACTACTGGAGTCATCATGCTCTCAGTAATCTACCTGTGTAGTGTTATTAGAAGACTTGCCTCCACTGAATGATGGGAAAATGCAGTGACCCAGCCCAGTGTTGTCTCCAGGGGTTGTTGCCCTGGCTCTTACCTGAAAGTTCTTTCTTTGGTCTTAGTTGTTTCATCAAAAGCTTAAGCAAGCTTCTCTCTCTCTCTCTCTCTCTCTCTCTCTCTCTCTCTCTCTCTCTCTCTCTCTCTCTCTCTCTCTCACACACACACACACACACACACACACACACACACACACACACACACACACACACACACACACACACACACACACACAGGAGCTCTTGTCTCTCTGATTCTACGGGACCAAGATCTGTAAGTCTAGGTTTCAAAATGTCCCACATGTGCACCTTAACTGATGGGGAGTAGGGGGCAAGACTTGCCTGGGTTTTCTCTCCTGCCCTGAGACCAATAGTGGCTTTTTCCAAATAGAACAGCTGGAGGAATGGTGGGGTTCACTGTGTCAACTTTGTCTAGTTCAGAGAGTATACCACGTATTTTCTTTAAAAATCTAACATCAGCAAATATTTCTTTCATACAGTTTCCAGCTATTTAACCTTTAGAATGGGAGTGGGGTGAGCAGAGAATATAAATCAAGTCTTATTCCACTGAGGCAGGGGGCAGACTGTAGATCACTTTGATTTTACCAGTGTCTCATTCTCTCACCCTTAGGTAGTTCTCGCAATATTTTTGTTCCTGTCTCCTGTATCCTAAATACCTAATTCCAGCATCTTTCCTTGTCACATTATTACTAGTTCTTAAATAAATTGGAAATGGAAGTAACTTTATAATATTATTTCTAGTCACCGACTACAGGTAATTCACCTTTTCAATTGATCTGTTACTTACACAGTGCTGTATCAGCTGCTGCTTGAGCTAAATATTGATCCTGGCACAAATGTGCCATTCCCAAGGGCTGCTTCTGTGGGTTTGCATCTACTTCTTAACACTACCTCTAGCACTTCCACTGTCCTATTCATTTCAAGATCATTATTTCGTCCACATACATTTGTACACTTCCAAAAACTACTGTGGGACATCCGTACATCCAGTTTCTGCAGTGGCTGCTGGGAATTAAGATGTGAGCAAAGACGCCATCACCACCATCCTCATGAACTTGGTCATATTGAAGAGATTACATACTGCAGTCAACTCTCAGTTTCCATATCTGTGACACCACAACTTTGAATATTTTTATCTATTACAATGTGACAGACTATCTGTTCTGAAGTATTCTGCTACTGAAGGCTAAAAACGCAGCTTGAAATTGTTATTCAAGGGCTAGAGAGATGGCTAAATAGTTGAAATAGCATACTGCTTTTGCAGCAGACCCAGATTAAATTCCCACCACCCATATCAGATGACTTGCAACTACCTATAACACCTCAGATTTCTGAAGACATTGCACACACACACACACACACACACACACACTTAAAACTAAAAATAAATCTTTAAAAATATTGTTCAGATACATTACTTACATTATAGCTGAACAGCAATATGGGAGAAAGGGAAAATGCATTATTGTTCTGAACTAAATTAGGAGATGCCCTGCAAGGCAACTTCTCTGCTATTCTGGAGGCTTGTTTTCAACAGTCCACACATAAGAGCTGGACAAAAGGCAAACATGGAGCTCACAGAGGAGACATTGCATTAAGCTTCACAGGACATACTATCCCAAGGAGTGATACTATAAGCCATAACCTACTCCATTTCATGGAAGGAATTAGTTCAATCCACTACCTGCTCTGCCAGAGCAGAAAAATGTATCTGAAGTGGTTATTACAGTCTTCACTCATCTGATATTGGGTCTTGAATTAAAACGTGGAGACCTGCGATTCTTTAATGAGAAATTTGATTTCAAGTGCTAGATCACAGAAACAATAAATGCAAGCAAGTTAAACATACCACAAGGGTAATAGACCTCAGTAAAAGTACATGGAGGTGAGACTGTGCTGCTACTGCAACACCTCTTATTCACTGTCGGGGGCGCCAGAGAAGCAGGCATGTGCCTGCCTCGCAGTTGGTGTTGGAACATGCTTGAGTCAAGAGGAATAGCAAATGGCATTATAGATGTGTACTTACCTTTTCACATATCAAACCCACGTCTAATTCTCTGTCCTCAAGAGATATCAGAAGAAAATACAAATTACTACTAGGATATGGCTAAAGCTTGAATCTTCAATATTTTTCTATGTACCAGAAATGTAAGAATGTAAAACATATGGGATGGTTAGTCTGGAGTTAATTAGGAGACAAGACTCCAGGAACACCTGTGAGGACTATTGAGCTCTAATGGTACCTGTGAGAGGTTGTGTTTATTAGTTCACTGAGGTAGGAAGGCTCATTCTCAAAGGGGACAGTACTAATTACAGACGGGGTAGGTCAGTTCAGGCATCCCCTCTACTATTGCCAGTAGTCTTAGCTGGAGTCCTCCTTGCAGATTATTGGGAGTTACCCTAGCACCAGGTTTCTCCCTAAGCCCATAGTGACTCTCTTTACTAAGGTATCTTTTTCATTGCTTTTCCACAGCATCCATCCCCATCCATCTTGTTCCCTCCTGTTCTCATCCTCCCTCACTTCTGTAGGGAAAGTGCTCCAGCCAAAGAAACACACCTTGAGCAGAGCCAAAGAAACACACTTTGGCCCTGCAACCAGAACCAAAGAAATACACCCTGACCCTGAAACCAGTACCGAAGAAACACACTTTGTCACTGGAATCAGAGTCAGTGAAAGAAATACACCCTGACCCTAAAACTGGAACCAAAAGGCTAAAAAGGACCAGTGAAAGAAACACACTTTGGCCCTGAAACGAGAGCCAAATCTGACCCTAACCCTGTGCAGAAAACTAACCAATCCCTGAGCAGTAGATCTAGCCATCCTAAACTCAGGGATTGAAAACTGACCAATCCCCACCCTGGAAAACTCTGCCCCCTAAGAATCCCGATATAAACCCTGTATCTGTTCCGCTTGTGGCTGTTGGTGCTGCCCAGCTGTCCTCTGCCACTGTGGCAGAGGGCAGCCACTCTTCTGGATTCTTCCCTCCCAATAAATCTCTTGAATGAGGTTTTGGTGAGACCTTATTTCACAGGAGCAGAGACGACCCAGAGCAGAGGGGAGCAGAGCAGAACTGGAACAGTTTTCTTTGGGGTAAACCTTCCCCTGGTGGATTGAAGTTGTTACACTCTCAGGAGGAATGGAGCTGAACTGTAACAACTTTGCATGGGAAGTTCTCTGCTCCAGGAGCAGAGCTGATATACTAGGGAAGCCTTTCCCTGAAGCAGAGCTATAAGGGGCTAAGCTCACTGTGACCTGTGGTATTCCTAGGCTCCTGAGTGCCAGAATACCTTTCTATCCAAGATGTAACACACAGTATTCTTTGACTTTCGAGTGCCATAATCCATCCCTGTCCATCACCTCCCATCCATTGAAATGCTTACAACCTCTTCCTTGCCACCTACATTCCTGCTCCAGGATGATCTATGTGCAACTCTTAGGGTCCTCCTTGTTACCTAGCTTCTCTGGAGCTGTGGACTTGAATGCCCCTCGTCCCTTAATCCATGGAGCCAGACACAAAGATCCACATTCAAGAACCAGGCTGAACTCCGGGAATCCAGGTGAAAAGAGAGAGGAGGGAACATATGAAAAGGGAGGTCAAGATCATGATGGAGAAATCTATGGAGACAGCTAAAACAAGCTCGGGGGAACTCATGAACTCTAGACCTACAACTGTGCTGACTCCAGGGGACTGAATTAGGCCCTCCAGATGTGGGAGACAGTTGTGAAGCTTGGACTATCAGAAGGGTCCCTGGTAATAGGACCACGATACAAACCTGGCACATGAGGTAGCTTGTTGGAGCCCATTCCCTATGATGGGATGCCACGCTCAGTCTTAATGCACGGGAGAGGGGCCTGTCCCTGTCCCAAACTATTAGGCTAGACTATGTATAGGAGCTCTTACCTGTGAGAAGGAGTGGACTGGGGGTGGGCTAGGGGAGAGGTGAGGAGGGGTGGGAGAAGGTGATGAAGAGAGGGCTGTGGTTGGAATGTAAAATGAAATCAAAAGACTGGACAGCACTGTTTCTCTTATTAAGTAAAAAGGAAGAATGAGCTGAACACATTGAGAGCTCTGCTTCATGGTTGTAGACACAATGTGACCAACTCGTTAAACCCCTTGAGTTGCTTTTGCCAGGTTATCATAACACAGCAAGAAGACAAGAAACAGATGAGTGGGCGGTGCATAAATTTTAGCGAAAACAGAATTTCATGAAAATAATATGATTTTCATAGAATATCAATAAGTGCTGGTGAGACTGTGACTACTTTTAATGAAACTCTGGAGCTATAGAAATTCTTGTGGAAACCTTTTACCTTGTAAGCTAATTAAAAATACAATTTTTAAAAAGAAAACTTTGAACATAGGTACCCTGCATGGGTGGAAACTGTTTCCCCCAGAAGACATGGATTATTAAATGAAAATCTAAGTGCCTGTTTTTGGGTATCTTCCTATGAGTTATTGGTCAGAGAAGTCACAGAGGCTCTCAAAATAACATAAGCTATTGCTATTGCTCATGGTTGCCCATGATAACTAGATGGTATAATTTATTGCTGAAGACACATGTGCTTTGGTTGCAGGGAATAGAGAAATAAATATGGAACTGACCTAAGAACTTTCTCCATGCCTGTTAGGGTTAAGGTTTGGGTTAGGGTTAGGGCTAGGGTTAGGGCTTGGTTTAGGGTTAGGGTTAGGGTATTCTATTCCTGTTCTGCCTATCCAAGGATGCTAACGGATTTGAGTCAATGAAACTGTCATGCTGTTTAAATCTTTATCAGAGAGGAGCAAGGTAAAATATAAAGTGATCAATGAATAGAATGGTGCTGGGGATGGAGATTTTCACCAGAATTCTGGTAATATTAGAAACACTAATGTTGCTTCACATTTGAAAACTGTCTTATCTACCACTCATTGAGGGCTGTGTATTCTTTGTAGCAGTCTTGTGACCTTTGCCTACTCCTTGCCTATGGGTACTGGAGTATTTAGTATCGATTCCTTTAACTTGGTCTTACCTTCCATTTTCTGTGAAGCTTCTCTACTCTGAACTGCACTCCTCGTGTGAGCTGCAGCATCATACCTTCCACAAGAAGATCACACAGGCATAAACATTCTCTCAGATTCAATGACCAGCGACTGAGGAGAAAGCCTTTCGGAGTGCCTGTGCGTTTTGAACCCCAACATTTCCTATGGCCTTAAATATATGTGACACCCACATAAGCTCTTCAGTACCCTCAGTGACACAGGAACCAAGAGACGATTATCTCTCTGGAGTAGTTGGGTCATCATCTCCCTCGTAAGCAAAGGCATTCAGAAACATCTAAGTGGAATTCTGCAAGAATTCCAAGAGACCCTTAGCTGTCTTTATAGAGCATGACTAAAAAAAATGTTGAACTTTTCCTTGAGTATTGTATAGTAGAATTAGCATAAGAAAATGGGATGGCATTGTAATAAACTTCCATGGAACATGAACCATGTAAAGATCTAGACTGTGTCATGGAAGTTGCTCTCTTGAAGAATAAAATGCTGGAAGGAACAAAGGCCTCATCATGAAGCCCATTCCTGGGGACTGAATTCAAAAGTTATAAGAACGGTCCTTTGTGAAGGTAGGCATCTGTGTCAGTTTGATTGAGAAATGTCCCCCCAAAAGGCCATTTGAACTCTTGGTGCCCAGATGGTGGTGCTGTTTGGGGAAGCTTAGAAGTGAGGCTTTGCTGGGGAAAGGACATCACTAGGCCAGGCTTTAAGAGTTCACCTTTCACAAAGATTTAAACAGCATGACAATTTCATTGACTCAAATCCATTAGCATCCTTGGATAGGCAGAACAGGAATAGAATATCCTAACCCTAACACTAACACTAACCCTAAACCTAACCCTAACCCTAAACCAAACCCTAGCCCTAACCCTAACCTTAACCCTAACCCCAACCTGGAGGGGTGATGGTGAACTTGTCTGTTTGGTTTCAGTTGTTTGGCTGAATAGGGATTTTTGCCTGTTTAACTTGAGCACTACTAAGTACACACAAAAACATAAAATTTGGTCTTAGTGTTGATTTGGAAAGCAACAGAAGTGCTAGTAGAGTTAAAAGAATCTTACAAAATATGTTTGTACTCAAAGCTGAGAAATATTGTGAACCAAAAGACTATCACTTTTCTCTGACTGTAAATCTGATGCACTAGGAAGGGCATCAAATTGTTCAGTTACAGTTACACATATATAACACCATCCTCTCTGAGGAGTTGTTTCAAACTCTTTTATATAATATTCATTATAAGTTAATTATCTCTGACAACTAACTAGGGAAATATGTTAATCTGGGAAGACAGACTCTTTCTTCGAAGAAGCAACTGTAAGTTCTCCCATATGAGTTTAGGAATGATTTCATTAAGGTTCAGGAATGGTTTGTAAGTTGATGTTTAGATGTTTTTGAAACACTGCACGGTTGTTCCCTTTATCTACCAAATAAGTCCCTTGACTAATCATTACAGAGGGGGACAGTGAAACTGAGCTTACTTTATGTTTTGATTACCTTTATTATTGGTTTCCCATGAAAGGCCTTGAAAAGCTAAATTTTTCTCAGGAATAGAATGAGAGTAAATACTTTCCATCTGTACAGATACGCAAATATAAAAATAACAAATGCTTCAAAGAAACCAAAGACAACTTGGCCCATGGGCAGTTTGTCTTCTTGTCAAAGGCTTATAGATTAGGCTTGCTACATTAAAATCAAATAATGGATATTTCAGTTGAGGGGATATTGAAAGCAGTATTATATTTCTACATTCCATGCATAAAACATCAGGAAACAAGTTGGTGATGGCTGAACAGTTGTTTCTTTTGATGGAGACTTTGCAAGTGTGCTCCGTTGCTTTGCAATTCTCTGGGGAAGAGCAATAAACATGATGAATGTCTACACTGAGCTAATTTCTGTAACAGCAATCTGTCAGTCGACGCCAGCCCTTTCACTCATGATCTTCAAGGCATCACATGACTTCTATAAAAATCTAAGCAACCCCCATTTAAAATACTAGAACCAGCAGAAGTAGTCCTTCCTGGAGATAAAAACATAGAAGGGAATAATCAAAATGACTTGAAATGTGGTTGTCAGATTTTCCTGGACAGTCTGCAAACAGCTGCTCTCAGCCTATTCTCTTCATTCTCAACACCAGTTCCATCCAAGGCCAAGTTTTCAGGATGGACAAAATGGAAAAGCAGAATTTTTTTATCTCACTTGTGAAATAGCCTCGACTGATTAAAAGCATGAATGCAAATACTATTCCAGAACAGGACATTCAATGATAAATGTCTAAGAGCTAGAAGGAACCTGGAATATCATTTTTCCCTAAAGAAACTGACCAGAACAAGAGGCCTGGAGTTCAAATCCCCAGAACCTATATATATGCTAGCTGAGCATGGCAATCTACCTGTAATTCCAACTTTGGAAAGTGTAGACTGGAGATCTCCAAAACAAGACATCTGGTGTAGTGATATTAGTTATATCAACAATCTCTTGTTTGACTGAAAGATGGTACCTAAAATAGTAATCATAATAATAATAATAATAACAATATGGAGACAATCAAGGAAGATTTCTTATGACAACCTTGAACCTCCACATGTACAAACACATGGGTGCACCCATACACACACATTAACACCTGTATCACATGGATGCACACAACATACCACATGAAAAGAAGAAAAGAAACCAGGCATAAGAAGTAACATAATGGATAGAGAACTCTCTCTCTCTCTCTCTCTCTCTCTCTCTCTCTCTCTCTCTCTCTCTCTCTCTCTCTCTCTCTCTCTCATATGCTAGTTGGGACAACCTGGACAGCCCAGATCACCGATAAAGACTACATGGATTAGAGACATAGCTAGTGTGCAGCTGGCATAAAACACGGGCAAGGAGCAAGCCTTTGTGTAGTAAACCCGCCAAGATTTTGGAGTGGTTAGTTCAGCATAATTTCCCTAACTAGTTGACACAACAAGAATAGAGAACAGTGCTAGTGGGGGCACAGGCAGACATTGACTGTTGAAGAGAAGGAAGAAGTCATCTCGGACTGGAGAAAGCTATGCTGTTTAGACTCACCTTGCCTCTTTGCCTTATACCTGACATTGTTCTGCCTAGGACAAAAAAGGTTTTTAAAAAAAGCAGCAGATTTATTTATTTAAGTGGAAAACGGAGATGGCTGTTTGCTTTTCTCTCTGAAGATGTGCCCTTGGTTCCTAACCCCAAAGGCCCCACCACATTGGCATGACTTAGATGTACTCGAGAAGAGAGTCTCAATGAGGGATTGTCTACACTGGGTTGGTTTGTAGGCATGCCTATAGCAACTGCTTTACCCAAGTTAACATATATGGAAAGACCCACATTACAGTGATTCATGGACTCACCTGAGAAATAGAGAAATAGGTCAAGCAAGAGAACAGGGGTACATTCATTTTGTCCTCACTTTGATTGTACATATCATGTGACCAGTTATTTGCAGTTCCTGCCTTGACTTCTTCATAGGGTAGACTGTAACCTGAAATTGGTAGGAGTCAGTTCCCACCAAAGTACAAGCATGCTGTGATTTTCCCCCTTTGATCCCCTGATCCTATTTTTAAAATATCTTCTTGATCCCAATTTCATCTAACAGCAAGTGTACCATTCCTCTAATATTCTTGAATATCAAAACTTCTTGTTAAAGTTGAGGGGATGGGAAAATGGTTCAGTGGGTAAAGGCACTTGCCATCAAACATGATGATCTGAGTCAGATCCTAGGACCAACAACAAGGAAGGAGAAAATGGCCCTACAAATTTCCCTGTAGTCTCCATGTGCATGCAGTGACATATACACATGTGCATGCATGCACGAGTGTACACACACACACACACACACACACCACAGAAAGAGAAAGAAAATAAATATAGATGGTTGAAAGGAAGATATACAGATAAACAGATAGATGATAGATATATAGACAGACAGACATAACATTATTGAAAAGAAAGACCATTCTCTCTAGTGTTACTATGTTTAATTCTCACTTCTACCTAAATCCTATTCCTTCACTCTACCCCAGCTGCCCTCCCTCTGAAGTCCCCAGTGGTCTCCACATTTCATTCCTGATGTCCCATGCCTCATTTTTCAGGACCGTTAACAACAGTTACATAGTGCTCAGCCACTTAGCCTTTTGCCAGCCTCTCCCTTCTGTCCCTCACACCTGTGCTAGCCCCCCGCCCCTTCCCCTGTCCCTTTGCCATTGGAGAACTCCAGAGCTCTGTCCTTGGATCACTTCAGCAATTTTTCCTTTCCTCCATTTACTGATCTCACTCCTTTTCATTGTTTCAGATCACTGCTGTATGCTGAGGAGTCCAAAATATTTTTGCTTCAGTTTCTGCTTCCTCCTGGCTCACATATACATACCTGCTCTCTCACGAGCTCCAGTCCATGTCTTACTTCTTGAATTTATGCAAACTAACAATGCCAGATGTTACTCATACATTTGCTCTCCCATATTTCACAATTCTGGAAAATTCCTTCTCCTAGTCCTTGCACCCAACACCTTAGAGTACCATTGACTGCCTCCCACTCTCTTTCTCTTATCCCAGTCCATTCAGGAGTTCTGGAGAATTTATCTCAAAATCCAGTCACCTCTCCATGATGACCCAGTCTACTGCCATCTCCAGGATAGATCACTGCATCCTCCTAGCTGGTGTCCTTGCTTTCATTTTTCCCTTTTGCTATATGACTGAGTTATCAGCAAACAGCTTGAATCACCCTGATAACTCTAGATGGGATGCTCAAATCCTGGTAGAAGCTAATCTTTCTGCTCTGTTTTGTTTGTTTTGTTTTGTTTTGTTTTGTTTTTGGTTTTGGTGGGTTTTTCGTTTTGTTTTGTTTTTGTTTGGTTGGTTTTTTGCCGTTTTTGAGACAGGGTTTCTCTGTGGCTTTGCAGCCTGTCCTGGCACTCGCTCTGTAGACCAGGCTTGCTTCGAACTCACAGAGATCCGCCTGCCTCTGCTTCCAGAGTGCTGGGATTAAAGTCATGCGCCACATGGCGAGGCTAATCTTTCCGAAGCTGCTTCACAATCTGGTTGGTGCACAGCAAGGGTCACCTAAACTCCCATGGCTCTCCAGCTCAACCCCTAGTTCTCTTACCCTGTCTCGTTAACTACCCTTCTCTCCTCACCACTTCATCCGGCATATTCCTGCCTTGGGACCTTTCTACTGTCTAGCCAGTCCCTTGTCCCAAATATTATCTGCATGATTCATATTAATCTAAATCCATTAGTCAAATATTTCCTTGCTGATGCCCGCTGATCTGCATAGAATCCAGACACTTCCAAAGTTAAAACTCTTGCTGGCACTCCCAGTGTCCTGTAGGTTCCCCCTCTCCCCAACCACAAATCCGGGGGATTTATCCCATTCTCATAAATCCATCCACTCAAATTTAAAGTGATCCTTTAAAAAAATGAGGGGTGGAAATCTGCTTCATCCATGAACATAGAGCAGCAGTATGTATCAAATTCTCAACAAATACTGCCTGCGTTGATTAACAGGTGGGCAAATGAAGGGTAGTTTGGATGCTACAGTTCACAGGACCAGAGCCAAAGCTGCTTCTCTCAGCTTGGCTGACCTGTGCTGTGGGAACACATTTGTGTTCAGGAGCCTATGCTCTTCCCAAAACTGGATCAGATACTGGATGACCCAAAATGGAGGCACCTCCTCACATCTTGTGCCTTAAGTGTCTCAGTTACCTCGCCCAGCCCCAGCCCTAACCGAGTATGATGGTCTTTTCTTTAACCGAGCACAACTAAAGAGGGCAAGTGGCAACAGAGGAATGAGGAAACACATCTGAGTGAGTTCTAAGTTATATCCCCCTTGGTCTAAACACACTCCTTCTCCAGTTTTTAGGGAGTTCCAGCTTTCAGGACAGGGTCAAAGGTGGGTCAATTCATTTTTTTTCTGCAGCACATTAGTGCCTTTGAGAAAACCATTGTGGTATTCATACTTTAAAGGTTATTTGAATACATACCAAAAATGTTTTTAAACAGTACATGACTTTTGGAAAACATTACAGTGTAATTATTTACTTGCTACTGGTAGACTTAATATTCAATTGGGTTCTGTTCTGTTCAGTTCAATTATTAAAACTTTGCTTCTCAAATATGCAAAGGTCTTTCAGTTGTCTAGGAAACTCTGGGCTTCCTGAGTTAGTATTCAAAGATTGCTAAGTGCCAGCAGACTGTAGGCATGCCCTACACACATGCAGAAGTTCAGCACTGCTGCATGCTGGCTGACATCACCTCCTCAAATTGGATTATAATGGTGCTGTTTTCTTAAGTGTGAACACAGAGTTGGCCATAAAAGGACCCCCATAAAAATCCATTGTGTGACCTACTAACTTAGCTGTATAAAAATATTGCTCTCTTCTTGGTACAAAGGCTTCCATGGAGAAAAGGCAACCTTTGGGTACTAGTTTATTTATCTGCTTGCTAGTTTTCTTCTCTTGTAGCAGTTATAGGAACATGGAACTTCAATAAAGAAACTCCTTCTGATTTCTCTGATGTATATGATTTTACCATGTGCTTTCATCTGAGTTGCAACTGAAATTGATATTTAAAGGGCCACAGCATCATAATCAGTCACAAAAGTAATGGTAGTTACCCAAAAAGCAGGACTCGGTACAGAAGTAGACAGTAGTTTCTCTTCTGGGCACTCTCCTCAAACTCACCTTGTCACTGTCCGTTGTTGAGAACAGCTCAATTCAGTTCATCGTTGATTAGAATAGGTGACTCTGATGTACACAGTCTTTGTATGACCCTGTCCATCATTCATCTATATCCTGGGTGGTGAGAGAAGAAAGGGCTGCCTTTCCTGGCCTCATCTTCCACTTCATAAAGTATGTCTAGTGTTTGTAGTTGATGAACCAGATAGGCTCAGAAGGACTGTGGGCTGTTGTTGAGAGAATCATGAAGAAGCACCCAGCAGGAGCTGGTGTTTATAGATGCTTTTTTATATCCAAAACTAGAAAAGGGAGGAGGGCACAGTGGGGTTATAATTTACATTTTTATTATTTATTTATACATTAAACACAGAATCCCTGAGAAGAGTATTGCTTCCAGCTCACACAGCAGGCTTGAATAGTCAGCTGTTGCCAGCACATCTCTCTCTGCAGACTTGGCAGCTCTGTCACCCCAACTGTCAAGAAAATGAGTTCACTTTCTACATGATTCCAGGTATGTGAGTCTTTTAAATGGATGTTCGCCGTATCCCTGTGTCCACAGCACAGATCCCAGTATACCTGCTGTATATTGATCTGCTTGGCCTTTTCCTAAGTGTATGGCTTTGAGCACATGGCTTGAAGACTATAAATCTCATTGTTGTCATATTACCATAGGGGCAGTGACAGTAATGCTCTTGTTTGATTTGCGTTTGGACCTAGTGTATGTTCATGTGGCTCATTAGTTGGCAGAGTAGATATGGTTGTCCTTTGGTGGGAGACTGGTTCCAGCACACACGCAGACACCAAATGTGCAGACACCCAAGTCCTTTCTCTAAAATGGCATGGTATTTGCACTTAGCCCACTCACATCGTCCAGTATACTTTAAATCATTCTCACATTTACTTATAATATTGAATACAATGCAAATGCTAGCATGTAGTTATATACTATATAGTTTAAGGAATAATGTCAAGAAAAGTCTGTTAAGTCCAGATGCAATTAGCTTTTCTTTTCTTTCTAGTATTTCTACCTCACCATTGGTTGAACCTGTAGGTATGAATCCTATGACACAAAGGGACAATTATTTTCACCAAAGACTACCTGTTACCATTATTTCTTAGTGGCCCCATAGAATACCTGCTTACCAGTTAGTTTTCATGAATAATATTTCAAAAATTGTAGTGAGTTCTAAAGATTTCTTGGCTTCTGGCCAATTTGGAGCTGACAGAAGTAGTTGACTGCAGGAAGGATTTAGGTGCAAGTAGTTGATTTGTGACTTGATGTCAGGAAGCAGGGTGAGAACGTAAAGCACAATGAGGGAAAGGCGTGTGAGCATCAGGTTCATAATTGCTACAGTCATGTGCAGAAGTCATCGCATATCCTCCCACGGAAGCCAATTATGAAAATTTCAACATGACCATTGTTCAAATGAAGTTGCACTGATAATGGGCATTTTGCTGGGCAAAGAACTGCCAGGCAATTTCACCACTGTGTGAACATCACAAAGGTGCTTACTCAAGCTTAGATGTAGTACTTACTGTATATGGTCTCTGGCCCAAGTCATTAGAGGTTTCTACCCAGGAGGTCCTTCTTGAATATTTATCAGAGCCTTTCTTTCAGTGAAGCATCCTGAAGACTCTCTGTTATTGTGTTCTTGTTTCTCAAGGGTATAACCATAGTGGCAAGAGATACCTCTGGCCAGCAAGCAACAACTACCGTTGACTTTCCACCTTCATGGTCCTTAATCAGTTTTAATTTTATTTCCAGCTCAGCTATTTGACACTAACTCTGAGTGGCACGTTAGCTGAAGGCTTTGTACACTCTGGCCTATGATTAACAAGAAGATGGAGATTAAACCAAGCATGAGAAAATGGTACAGTGGAGAAATATTGTGGATGTGAGAAAGAGAAGGCTGCTTTTCACATACGTGAACAGAGGTATGTTCTGAAATGATAAAAAGTACAGTACTGTGAACATGGAAGGAGTTAGATAGTCTTTTATTATCAGTATATTATTTTGTGCTCCATGTAATTGTGTTATAGTATGTGATACATGCTATTTTAAGACCTGTAGTATTGTGCCACACACTAGGAATACTGCATTGTGATGTCACAATGATCATGACACCACTAGGTGAGGGGGGTTCTCCAGACTCCAATCTAATGGGACCACCATTGTATAAAAAGGGCAACATTGACGGAATCAGCATTATGTGGAACAAGACTCCATATTGGTTTTCAATTAAATTAGCTCTTAAAATGCAAAGATACCAAACCGGAGATGTAGCCCAGCAATACAATGCTTATCTAGTATGTATGATGCTTTGAATCCATGTCCCAGTATGCCCCAAAAAAGTATAACAAATATTCAGTGTCCCATCAGTGGTTTGACTAGCATCCATTGTAGCACTTGCTTGGAGAGTATCCTGCAGATGTCTTCTAAACTCCACATCCAGTAACATCACACTAATGACTTCATGTTGGCAATGGTAGAAATCAGCAAAAGTTATTATTTGGAGGCTTTTATTCAGCACAATTTAAATATTTACTAGCATTACACTGCCTATGGTTGCTGTGACAACTGAATTTCAAACCCACTTGATGGGATATAGGGAATGTGACAGCTCCACTATCTTCCATTGAGGGAGAGGAAGCCTTGATAAGTTGCCTCCCAACAGATGACATTTTCTGCAGCACTAATAACTTAGCATCCCTATCCATAGCTAAAAATCATCCACAGTCAGCAATTGGGTGCTCTAGAATATCCCACATTGTATGCTATATGCATGGGAGGGCAATTGTGAATTTTTATTTTCAAAGAAGTTTTACTTTGAACTGCATGGGATTTACAGGAAGCTTCTATACATCACTCACACATCCTTTTTCAGTATTACTATCTTACATAAACATAGCAAAATTGTCAAAACCTAGAAATCAGGGCCAACAAAATGGCTCAGCTGGTGAAAGAGATTGTCACCCAGAGGAATGAGAAAATGGACCCCTGAGGGTTGTCCTCTGGCCTCCACAAGCATGCATGTACATACACATACACACACTCCTATACACACACATACAAACATGAGGTTAATAATTTCAAAAATATGGAACTTAACATTGTACAAACTATTAATTAAATCATATACCAACTTTACCAGTCTTCTCTTTAAAGTTTATTTTCCATGCCAGCATTCTATTGGGTAACTCCATCTGCAATTGTTATTTATCCAACTTTTAAGAGTCTTTTGCTCTTTCCATGTCTTCATAATATCAACATGCCTGTATATATCAAGAGTGCTTAATGTACACGGAAGTAGTATCTTTACAGCGAAAACCAGGTGACTCCACTTTTATGTGTCAGACTGACTGGACCAAAGAATACCTATCTATTTGGTCAAAGACTATTCTGAGTGTATAAGATTAATTCAGGTTGAAGATAACTTTTGAATTAGTATACAGAGTAAGGTAGATACCTACAAATAAACAGGAGGAATGATTTTGCCTGACTTCCTTCAATCTCATACATTGGTTTCCAGCCTTGGACTCCAACAAAAGCATGGCCTGTGACTAACCAACCCCAGAGTAGTGGGGGTTATCAGGCCATTGAATTTCAGTAGAAGCAATGTAACTGGCTTTCCTGGGTTTCTAGCTTGCTCAACCTATTAATCTTTGTGTTTATCAGCTTTGTGGATATATGAGCTAGCCTTATTCCTTCCTTCCTACCTTCCTTCCTTCTTTCTCCCATGTTCTTTAACTAGCTATGTTCCTCTGAGTAATAGTGACTAATACAAGTCCTAGTCAAATGACTAAGGCTAATTAGTATCACTGGTGATAGGATGTGTTGACATCACAAAACTCACACCATGAAATTCTAAGAAGAATATTCCATCTTTATGGTATTCTTCCCAAAAGTACATAACCTCATTTTTTGTTCAAGAACCATTAAAGTCAAGCTTCCTCCTGAAATTCATCTGTACTTCTGCAACATTCAGGGCTCAGGTATCAAGTCTTCTCCTTGGACAAAACAGAGCATATGATGAACAGACTGTTTAAAACACATCTCTACACCTACCGGGCTCTAATCTGTTTCTCTCTTTAGTGCTACATTCATTCTCCATGAGCTTAGGCAAAAGCAGCCCTGGGCTGTCCACTCTAGACATACCAGTGACCACCCATTCCAGTTCAAAACCCCAATGGGATCTTTCCCAAAAGTCTTACCTGGAGTGCCACGGTTAATACAACTGGAAGAGACCCAGATCTCTTGGTTGAGAATTCCTGCTCACCAAACCAAAAGCCTTCTTTTGAACTGTGAGTTTAGTCAGAAAGAAGATTGGCTTGTTGCTCCCCAACACCTGCTCTCAGGCAAGATCCTTCCATCAAACACCTCCTGATATCTGAGTAGCTTTGACTTTGCAAAGATTGATATCCTGGTGTACTTTCCCTCATCAACAAAAGAAAATAAGGAAGGAAGGCAGGAAGGAAGGAGAAGGAAGGAAGGAAGAAAGAGAGACAGAGACAGAGACAGAGAGGGAGGGAGGGAGGGAGGGAGGGAGGAAGGAAGGAAGGAAGGAAGGAAGGAGAAGGAAGGAAGGAAGGAAAAAGAAAATGAAATCTTTGTGCAAAAAGATTAAGGCAAGAAGAAAACTGTTTACAATAGAGGCATGCACCAGGCTCTCATCAAGGCAAAGAATCATGGAAGATGCCAAGAGTTTTCAAACAGTGCTTCATATGAAAGAGCCAAACCTGGGGCTGATGTCTCAGTGGTTAAGAACATATGTTCTTCCAGAGGACCAGAGTTTGATTCCTGACACCCACAATGGGTGTCTCATAATCACCTTAACTCCTCTGGTTACCATGAGCACCTGCACACTCTCTCTCTCTCTCTCTCTCTCTCTCTCAAAGGAAAAGAAACAAATCTATTTATTAAAATATTATGAAAAGAGCTACAGTTATGTTATCATTGAAGATTTTGACAATATGAATATTTGGATTACGGCTGTCTATCCTAAAGTAAGTGCCTGAACCCAGCACCCCAGAAGGCTGAAGCAGGAGGATTTTAGTGAGTTTGAAGTCAGCCTAGGCTACATAGCAAGTTGAAGACCAGCCAAATCTGCATAGCAAGAACCAAAAGCCTGTCTCAAAATAACTATGGCCCCCCAAAAAAACACTCTGGTGGTAAGAGAAATATCTCTGTCTATAAAGTGCTTGCTATGCAAGCATATGGACCTGAGTGTGATCATCATCAGCCATCTAAAATGCCATGTGTGGTGGCTGGTGCTGAGGAGACAGACACAGGTGTGTCACTGGCTAACCAGCCTAACCTAGTCAGCAAGCCCAAGATGTCTGTGGCAGACTTCTGTCTCAGCATACAAGCTGAGTGGCTCCTGAGGAATGATACCCAAAGTTGATCTCTGGTCTCCAAAATCACTTTTCAACAAACAATATTCAAAATTTTCTTCTTCTCTTGCAATTCCACTGTTCTCAATAAAAAGTTTTTCCCTCAGTCAGCAAGCACACAGAGCTCAGTGACTTACATCTGCATGTTGAACATCAGTCCTGTCTCATCACATTTCCCTTTCCTCTATATTCTTGATTTGTATGTGGAATTTTCTTTTACTATGTTGGGTGTGTTTGAGGAAATAACTGAAATGGATGTTGCATTAAAACAATTGATAGACAAGTCTATAACTAGGGCATGACCTTCCAGTTGTGCAGATTTCTTCATCTTGCCCTAGCCCTCATCCTTTTGAGATGGGTTGCTCTGGGGTGGCTTTCTTGTGTGATTTGTACTAAATTTCTCCTCTGTTTCTACCCCTCTTTACTAATCTTCAGAATAATGAGTGACTTTCCAGATGTCCTCTAAAATTAGAGAAATAATACTTTAAATATCTCAATGTTTCAGTGTCTTGGGTTCATTTTGCTGGAGATCAAGTGGTACATTGGTCAATGTGTCCTTCATCTGGTCAGCTCTGATCCTTCTACCCTGACCCCAGCAGTCTAATAAACTCTCTGCACACTAGTGTGAAGTGTTCAGGGTAGAGCTGTAGGCAAGAGTTTGAAGTTAGCCTCTGTCTAAGACATTCTTATTTCTTTCCTTAGGAAATAGCATCTTAAGAGCTGATCTGGACTTTAGCAATGGACACAGCTGCATGAGAAGTTATTGCTTCTAATTGTTTCAAGTGAACAGAGCCAGGATTATTTCTTAAATTCATACTAATAAATCCAATCTTAATACAAGCTACAATAATTTTACTCACTGTCTTTTGCTTAGTTTGTGTCACCCTTATTTTATACTAAGAATGCTGGTTGATAAGGTTACAAGAGGTGATAAAATTCGAATATCATGCAATTACTAAGTTGCTTTATTTATGCACAAACAGTCTCTGCCTAGGTAAAAAAAAACTCTCAAAAATGCAAGTACTGGGACTAGAGATACACCTCCGTGATTAAGAACACTTGCTGGTATTGTAGGATACCAAAATGTTATTCCCACCATCTACATCATGTAGCTCGCAGCCACCTTCAACTCCAGCTCCAAGGTATCTCCAGCTTCCGTGGGCACCTACGGATACAAAAAGACATAAACAAATAATAATGTAAATGTATGTAGTAAGCTGGGTGGTGGTGGCACACCCTCCACTCTGCTTTAATCCCAGCAGAGGCAAGTGGATCCCTGTGAACTTGAGGCCAGACTTGTATACAGAGCAAGTTCCAGGACACAGACTTCAAGGATACAGAAAAGAAACCATGTCATTCATATATATATATATATATATATATATATATATATATACACATATATATATATGAATGTACGTATATGTATGTATGTGTACACACATACACACACACACACACACAAAGCTTCTGGAGTTTTCATCTGTTTTATTGGTGGGTTTTGTGAGGAATTTTAACTCTCTAAGGAGAATCTTCTTCCATTCCCTAGTCCCTCTTTTTTGTATGTTTATAGGAGGGTAGCTTCACTACAGTCCCTGGACCAGTTTTCAGGAAATGAGTTTTCCTGAGTGTTTAGGGGGGTGAGTCTTAAAACTTCATGCATTCCACAGTCTGTCCCTCTACTTTTACACAATCATCAGCTATCCCAAATCCTAACAACCAGGCATGGCTTATCCCTTCAGCCTCGTTTCTTCCCGCCCTCCGTTTACTACCTACTGTTCAACTCCACTGAGTTTCTTTCAGCTCCTGGAACAATTCAGATTCTGTTTCACATTCATGACGTCATACAGATACCTCTTCTGGGTGGAGTGCTCTGCTCTCACTGCACACCTGACTCCTAATGGAGTCCTCCTCACTTTTCCTTCTGCTGGTGAATGTGAGAGAGATTTCCATAGAACACAACCTGGCAGCATACTGCTAGCACATATTTTCTACACAGCAAATTTTAAAGAAATCAGTTTCAGATCAGACTCTTCTCTGTTGCTCTAGCGTGACTTCACCAGTCTCTTCAGATCCCAGAACAATAGAAAGAACAATAGATAAAACTGAATGGAGATGAGAAGTCCAGCACCCATTAGCTTCCCTGACTCTGAGGCTGTAAGACTATTTCTCACTAATTCCAAACTTCAAGGTCTCACACCATCAAACACAGACTCTATTTCTAACTATGCCATAGAAATGTTGACCAAAACCAACGTAAACCACTTTGAAACAGCCCTCCACAGACATAAGACTTGGTTAGGATCAGAGGAAATGCAAGGGCTTATTTCTAACCATGCCGTGTGAACAGTGCCTCTGTGCTCTCTCCTTTATCAGTTGCAATGAGAGAAGCTGGTTCTAAGTGCTTTCGAGAACAATGTTAAATCAAATGTGGTAAACAACTCAAACTCCAGCAGTTTTTCTTTCAAGCCTCAGCTTCCTCTGTTTTCTGAAAATAACACACTAGATAATCAGTAGAGGCCACCAGGAGACGGGCATCTCCCAAGGCAGAGGATTCAACATCAGAGGCCAGTCTTCTTGGGAAGCCAGCTCTACAAGTTTTCCCTACTTCTAGCCATGACTTCTTCCATTATTCGAAGAGTTAACAATTCAGCTTTGAGGTCATTTTTTAAAAGAAAACATTTATTTTTATTATTTTTAGTTGTGTGTGTGTATGTGTTTCTGTGTGTAGGTAAGTGTGAGTAAGTACAGGTGCCTTCTAACAGGCCCTAAGACCTTTGCACAATTGATGTTATGTGAGAGACACCATTCTGAACATAGAACCCAACACATAAGCTCAAACCTGCCAAAATGGGAAAAGAGACCGAATCCATCCTAGACATAGTCCATAGTTCTTGGGTGGGGAAAGTCCCTGAATGTACTAGTCTTTGCTTCTACAGTTTCACTCCTCACTAACTGTTCTTGCTAACAGAAGTGTGTTAACCAGAATGAGGCTCAGGGTGACATGATTTGGGCAAGTTCTCCATGCAATCAGCAGTCGACAATACAGTCTTTCTATTCATCTTTAAGAGCATCTGGCATAATATGAGGAAGCCAGAGTTAACAGAACACCCTGGAGCTGGACTCCCAGGCAGATGTGAGGCATCTCATGTAGGTGCTAGAAACCATACCTGACTGAGTACTCCAGAGGAACAGCACATGTTCTTAACTGTCGAACCATTTCTCCACCCCTTTAAGACCATCTTTAAAAACATCAAACTACTAAAAATTATGTGGTTATTTGCATAGTACTCCAAGCTTTTCATGAAATACACCAATACACAGTAGGCTTCTAACTCTGCTGCATACTTCAAAGTTTCTCAAGTGTTTATGCATGAGAACTTACAATGAAATCCCATAGTTGTCTCCATACTCGTTCATGATTTTCACTAAGTAACAGACTGCCCCCATTATATTACAGGAATGTTGTGTGTGTGTGTGTGTGTGTGTGTGTGTGTGTAATACACACAAAAATCCCTACTAAAAATCCTAAATGACTTCTACGTTCTGTGAAAGTAATATATCACAATGAAATGAACGTAAGATTTGTATCAGAAAGGGGTAGGAAAATGGAATCTGCCATTGCTACTTGAGGGGATTCATCCAGAAAAATATTTCATGTGTTTGCATACAAATGTTCTCATCTGTAAAATTTATAATATTGCTTCCCCATTAGAGAGCTAGAAAAGTCATCTGAGGTAGAATGCTACATCCTAAAATAGTTGTTCATCCAAAGTAAGTGAGCTCCTCTGGTAGGGGAAACTGATGAGTTCCCAGGTCCCCCTGGTTTCTACCTGTAGCCATGTGGTAGGTGTTATTTGGCTTTACTGAATGTAACAAAATGGATAATTTCTCTCACATTTCAATCTTTTGTTTGGCATGCCAGCACACTATTCATCTTTGACTGAACTTCCTTTTTATTTATGGAGAGAAGGAAAGGATCATGAAACAGATTAAAGGATCTAAAGTAATAAAAAGAATGCCTTCCACAGGAGGAAAAGCAAATATCAATTGATTCAGTCCAGTAGATGGACAAGTCTGTGGCTGGTGCTGAGCCAAACTCACCTATCTCATCTCCAGCATTGGACCTGATATCTACTCTGTGATGCTACTCCAAGGGTTGTAAATATTGAATATAGCCTTTATTCTTCTTATAATATTTTATATGATTATATAAGGTACTACAAGATCGTACATTAGGCTTTTAGCATTTTTATATAAGTGAATTCCTTTCTCTCTTCTAATCTCACTATTTTAATATTGATATATTATTGTTGTTCATTATAGTTACCCTACTCCAGAATGTATTTGTAGTGTCAAGCAATAATGTTGCATGTTTCCTCCCTCCCCAGCCTCTGATAGCCATAACTGTACTCTCAGCTTCTATGAGATTAACTCCTTCCAGATTTCCCTTATGAATAATAGGGTCAAGCCAGGTTTGCATTCTGTACGTGGCTTATTTTACTTGACATATGTCCTCCTGGTCCATCCATGTTGTCCAAAAAGCAGGATTTAATACTCTTTATTTTTCCACTTTAACACTATCCAGCCCCCATTCTTGGTAGAATTACTCCTTTAATTTTGCCTATTATGCCTTTGTTCTTTCTACCATATGCTGTTTCCTGAGTACAGGCTGCCCTACCTTCCTCTGTCCCTTGGCATTCCCCCACCCATCTAAATCACCTCCCAGGTTATGACTTAAATAATATTTCTGTGTGAAGTCTCTTTACCTGCTCCAAATCTACATGACTATACCCCCCTCTGTATGTCTTGAATCCAATGGACATTTGTCACTTGAGATTCTTGGGAAGATGCAAGTCTATAACACATGTCATTTAGCCCAGGGCACTGAAGTTAAAGCATATAACATTCATATAATTAACAGACCATGATTATCCTCTTCCTTGCTGCTATCATTATGAATTCTACATGTAACATTTTGTTTGTGTTTCCAGTTAGTATATGCTGTATTCTGTCTGACAGTAGAGAAAACTACATACAATGTTCCTGTATGACAGTATGCCCTTCCTGTCATCATAGAGCATATGTCTCTCCTTCAGTGTAATCAAGGTCTTGCTTCGTGCTCCTGGTAGAAGGACAGTTACACGTTTACTGTCAAAAAATTAGAAAGCAATTTTAACACATCCTGCTTGTGGTTGAGATTTTTAAACTTCTCATTCTAAGTGGTATCTTGAGCATGCAATGTGATTAAAGAGGATTTTCTTTGTTGTCTTTTCTTTATTAGATCTTTTATAGTAAATTAACTTTTCCATTTATAAGGTAGTCCCCAGATATCAAGGATTTGTGTGGTGTTGCAGACTTGGAAATCCCAGGTTGTCTTCACCCAGACCTGAGTCTCATGTCCAGAATTAGTGAGGCATCTTGGGCCCATCCTTTCAAAACTCCAAGGACCAGGTAGTCTAGGATATCAAACTTGAAGCTTTGTATCTGCTGAAAAATTTTTAAGAAAACAGCCTGGCTATATTCATTTTGTTAAAGCATCTTGGTCTGTTGGGTTCAGTGTTCAAGAGCTAGTGTCACAGATGGAGAGACAGTTCATGCCTTGGATGACATTTCTTTTGTGAGCCTGGTTGGTAGGGCTGGAATTACAGCTTAGTAAGAAGGTGTCATGCTTGTTTGCTTGTTTTTGTTTTTTGAGACAGGGTTTCTCTGTATTCTTTTGGAGCCCATCCTGGAACTCGCTCTGTAGACCAGGCTGGCCTTGAACTCACAGAGATCTGCCTGCCTCTGCCTCCCGAGTGCTGGGATTAAAGGCGCATGCCAATAACACCAGGCCAGGTGCCATATTATTCTCTGGTTCCTGCTCTCTTTCTTTTGTGCATGGAGGGAGTTAAAAAATGTGGCTTTGGCTAGGAGAGGTATTACTTCTGTTCCAGTCACCAGTGGAAGAGTGTGTCTCCTGGGGGCTGCTATGAAAGAAGAGATTGGCCTGCTGCCTGAACCTTAGGATTCAGCACGCTTACATCTGGTCAAGCTCTTTCCTATAGAAGTAGCTGAAGAGAAATACATAAGTTTGTCCCCAAGTCACCTCTGTACTTTTGCATCAGGATCTCTCCTTTAAAACTACATGTGTTCCGGACAACCCAAGGAAAAGTAGGCATGATCTCTACAGGAGGCAGCTGTAAATACATCAGAATTTCCAGTCCTAAGGTAGATACCAGGAGAAATGTGTGAGATCAGTCAGACTATCTTGAGTTAGGTGTCTATGAGATATAATTCCCTCCAGTTTTGTTGAAGATTGTAGCCTGGATTGGTGAACTGATTTGAGTGTGGAATTAACACTGCCTATGTGTAACACACTAGTAATGAAAACAGCTTCCCTTCAGTCTGGTAAATCCTTCAGATAAACATCGGCAAAATAAGTAATGTTTGGCAAAGAATAAAGCAATGATCAGAATTCATCAACAGCATCAGGGATGTAACTTGTTTTCTCACTAGATAGCAAGAGATCCTTACCAAAGAGACACAAACTTGTTTTGCTCAGTTTAATAACTGATTATGTTAGCTTAGATATTGTCAAATGTAACAACAAACTCAATTACATTGCTTTCATTGTTAACCAGGGATAATTTCTGTTAATCAGCCTTTAACATTTTTTTCATTAATCTTCTTGTAGCAAACTTTCTATTAGACCACCAACCAGCTCCAAAATCATGACATGGAGACTTATTATTAGTTTTGAGTGCTCAGCCTTAATGTAGCTCTTATTTTAATATGTTTCTATTTATGTTTGCCTCGGGGCTTTTTGTCTTTCTGTATATCTCACTTTCCTGTTGTCTCCATGTCTGGCTGGTGACTGCTGGCTTGTGGTCCTGGGCATATCCCTCTCATTATTCTCCCCCATTCTCTCCTCTCTCTATCATGAGCCTAGATTTCTCTTATTTTTTCTCTCTGACCGCCAGCCCCACCTATCCTTCTCCTTCCTAGCTATTGGCCATCCAGCTTTCCTATTAGATCAATCAGGTGCCCTGGGCAAGCACAGTGAAACAAATGCAACATATTTTTACAACGTTAACAAAGGCAGCATAAACAAATGTAACACATCTTTGCCTACTATAATATTCAATAACATCTATTATCATTTTTTGGTTTGTATATTAGGATTACATAAGTTGAGACAGATCATCTTTCCTGTTTGGAACATGACTAAAGCCCCACACACACTAAGTTCGCATGATGACTTCACAGTCCCTCAAGTATTTGGACTGAGACAGCATCCCAAGTGACTCACTGAAAGATGCTGTTTTGGCAAAGTGGGCACTCCCATCACAGCCACTTCCACCAAGTTTCTCAGTGTATCAAATGGGAAGGAAATAGGACTTCCCGACAAAATACAGTATAGCCTCCACTCATAGGATGGGAGAGACTTCTCAAAACTGCTCTGGCTCTGCCCCAACCTTTCAACTAATGGACAGACAGTGAAAGATTAGTTCATTTGATGTTTGCTCATTACTTCAGGAAAGGGAACTGTCATCTCCCTCCATGGATGGGTATTTTCCTAACTGCTGAGTCTGGTGACCCCACTGGGAAGAATATTGACAAGCTGTGGGGTGGTGCTGTTGACAGAAGGTGAGGAAACAATGGGCCATCTTCCAAAATGATGCTCATGAGAAGTAGGAACAGTGGCTCTTTCTTCCTTTCAAGCTTTCTAGAATGAGGCCACAAAGAGTTCCTGAGCCTACAAGGCTACAGACTGATTGGAACCTCTACAGCCTCCACAGACAATGGTGTAATTCTTCCAGCTGCTTGCCAAAGCTCCAAGGAATCATGACAGACTATTAAAAATTCATGCCATACATGGAAGAACACCTCTATAATCCTAGGATTCAGGAGGCAGAAGCAGGAGGATCTGTGCAAGTTCAAGTCCAGCCTGGTCTACCTAGTGAGTTGTAGGCCAGCCAAGATGACAGAGAAGTTGCAGGATCTAGATTTCTGATGAGTGGGCACAGAGATCATGGTTGTCCTTCACTCAACTCCTGTTTAGGAGGTAGTGTGGTAGGTTACTCTTGGGTTACATGACACATAAAAGACAGGTTGAAAACTAGACACTGTTACTGGAAATTTAGGGGAGTTCCTGTAGAGTCCTAACATGTTACCAGGGAAACTGGGTTACCCTCTTGGGATTCTTAGTCTTGTTAATAGAAGAACTTAAACACAGATGCAAAAGACAGCTTCAATAACAACTTTTACTAGAGTTGAAAAAATAACCAGTCAAATAACAACAACAGCAAAACAACAAAATAGAGATTCAAACAAGACCCTGAAATTGTAAATCTTAGCAGTTGCCTAAAGGAGGAGCAGAATGGAAGATAAAAAGGACAATCAAACAAAATCAAGCTATTTAAAATGGCATGGGGACCAGTTACATAGCAGACTGGCAGCCACAAGGCAGGAAGTGAACTTAAAATAAATAGTGAAGCCTAAAGTACCAGGGAAAGCATGGATGGAAATGGATAGAAGAAAAGGAAAAGTCAACATCTTTTTAGTAAGTCAGAAAAGCAGGTGACTCATAAACCTGCCTGTCTATAGCTCTAAGTAACTACATAAAGGGTAGGAATTGGGGAAAGAAAAGTATATTATCTCATTAAAGGGATAATTATTCTGCCCATTTCTTTAACATGGTTTAAGGTGGGTCTGTATTCCTGGGGCATGATCTGTCAGTCAAGTGATTGACACACACAACTGTAATACTGGGTCTCTACCCAGGCCAGAGATTTCATTCTCTTGGTCTGGAGGAAATTATTTTCTTTAATGTGCCTTTCCTGCTACAGTTAAAACCCTATCCTAACAGCCTGGATAACTTGGACAGCAGGAATTATTCTTGTAGTCTGATCTAGTTGGACTGGCCATGACTGTGCCTGGAGCTTTAGGCAAGACAAGAGGCAACACCTACAAACAGAGGGTTCCAAAGCTTTCTGAAGGATCTGCCTTGATTTGAAACAATGAACACTGAAAGGCAATGGAAATTTTGGTGGAGGCAAGGAAGAGGAGGCTGCAAGCCTGAAAAGCTACATCACAAGCCTTCTGGTTTACCAGAGACAACCCAGCAGCAAAAAGCTTCCTGGGATCACAACAAACCTCAGAAACTGCATTAAAATTTGCCCCCAAGAAGACTCTGACTGTAATTGGATGAGACTGTATGCAATTTATATCAAAGGCATTGTCAGAACCAGCACAGTGATAAACTGTCAGGTGAAGCTTAATTCTACAATGATGAAATTAATCCAACAATATTTAACTATTATGAGCATATATGTGCTGAATACATAAGACGAAATCTGACACGGGACTGGGTGTGATGGCTAAAGCCTGTAATCCCAGCACATGGGAAGCTTTAATAGAAAGATCACTGAGTTCTAGGCATTTGTTCATGACTTCCCAGGAAAATCTCCCATGATGCATGCTAAAAATCGGATTAAATTGTGTGAAATGTATATGTTTGTAAGGAACATGACCACCAAAGCTGACTTAGGTAGGATTGTCAAATTTTAATAGATATGTAACAAATAGAAATATTTGTTAAACCTGGGCATTGTGGCCAGCAATCCAATAGTCAAGGAGTAGAGGAAGGATGATCATGAGTTCATAGTCAGCCTGGGCTTCATAGTGAACTCAAGACCAGCCTGTGCTATCTTATGTGATCCTATTATAAAATTAATTTTCTAACATATGAAATGTATTAACAGAGCACATGATATCCAAACAATATTCTTTCCTGAATATATATTACATTATATAACAGGTAGATGTAGGATGGGCTTCTATCTTTAAATAAGGACATGATGTCTACTGAGTATGAGTGAGGAGAAAGTTTACTATAGACATGAGAGAGATTCCCGTCAAAGGCATCTGGAGAGTACAGATCGAACCAGGTCATGGTGGGCAGTGTAAAAGAGAGGAAAGATGGGAACAAGCAGACCAAGAGAGATCCAAGAGCTGAGCCAATCAGGAACCAAGAGACTCCATAGTCAAATAGCTTAGTTATATAGGGGTCAGAGACTTGGGAAGAGAAGCCAAGCCCCTAGGCTGAAGAGGTTTAAGGTTGGAGGTCAGGTAAGACATGCTGGGAGGATCCACAAGTACTGAGTGAGGTTTGACTTGGGTTTCTTTGAGACCTAACTATTTCCAAGTATATTTATATGTATTTAAAATTTCAATTAATTAAATAATCATCTTTTATACAAAGCATGAAGAATAATCAAATATTAAGGGATTAATTTAGCAAAATGTACAAACTTACACTGTAAAGGCTACATATCACTGATGAGAGAATCTCTAGACTTGAATAAATGAAAAGGATCTCATTCTGTAAATCAGAATATTAAACATGGTTAAGATGACAATATTTCATAAACTAATCTGTAGATTCTGTACAATCCCTATTAAAATTCCAGCTGTCTTACTTTGATTTATCTTTCAGAAATAAGCCAATCCCATAAAGTTGTATGTAGGTTTAAGGTCCATATAGTATCCAGAGAAATCTTTAAAAGAAGAACAAATTTTGAGGACTCACATTTTTTTAATTCTAAAACTTGGTTCAGATTTGTATGAGGTCTATGAGCTACTAAGAAGTAGATAAGCATGCAGATCAACACAGTAAGAACTGAAGATAAAGAGATAGCCCATTGTATCTGCCACCTTTATATAATGAAATACGACCTATGTTACTTAGAAAAAGTGAGTTTGATTGACAATTCTGAAGCTGTGCAGCCAGCATATGTTATATAAATAAAGTCTGCTGTTGGCTGCACCTCCTCATGGAAGATAGCAATGCCAGAACAAATAAAAGATCAAGGAAGGTTCATGCTGCCCCCAGTAGCAAGAAGCCAGGTCTGTTCCTTTTGTAATAGTCATACAAAAGAACACAAGAGCTTAATAAGAAATGCTTTGTGAGTGCAACCCCAAGGAGATAAGGAATTCCTACTAAACCTCACCCCTTTAAGAGTCTACAATCTGGGCCGGGCAGTGGTGGCACACGCCTTTAATCCCAGCACTCGGGAGGCAGAGAGGCAAGCATATCTCTGTGAGTTCCAGGCCAGGCTGGACCGACAGCCTCCAAAACAATACAGAGAAACCCTGTCTCGTAAAAACCAAAAAAAAAGAGTCTACAACCTGTTAATAAGTCCAACACATGAACCTGGGGGAGGGGCATGCAAATCATATCTCCACAAGACTGGCCAGACACGTCTGTGGAGCATTTTCTTGTCTAATGACTGATGTAGGAGGGACCAACCCAATGTGGGTGGTGTCACCCTTGTCCAGATTGTCCTGGTCATTATAAAATGTAGGCAGAGCAAGCCATGGGAGTAAGACAGCAGGCAGCATTCTTCCATGCCCTCGGCTTCAGTTCTTGCCTCTGGTTTCCTGCCTTCAGGATCCTACCACCAGATTCTTGCCCAGAGTTGCTTCTTAGGCTTCACTCAGTGGACTGTGACTCAAAACATGTAAGCAAAAATACAAATGAAAACAAAAAAAGAACTTTCTTCCCCAAGTTAGCTCTTCATATAGTGTTTTATCACAGAAATAGTAAACTAAAATGATGAGAAAAATACATACCACATATCTGATGTGGCTTGCATTAAAAATATCTAATGAACACTCCAGCAATAAAAAGACATTAAAAGATCAGGAGAGACATTTCTCCAAGGATATATAAGTGGTTAATGAGAAAACAAAAAAATGCTGCTCATCAGTTGACATTAATGAAACAGAAAGCAAAACCAGTAGGATGGCTAGACTGAGAATAATAATGATAAGGGCTGACAAGAATATCACTGGGACTCAAACACGTTGCTAGTGGTAATTTGAAACAGTCCAGCTGCTTTGGAAATGACAAATCAAATTTATACAGACAAGTGATGTATACCTTTACAGTTTACTGTCAGGTACCCAAGAGATCTGAAGGCATGCATTACTATACACACAAAAGCTTATTAGCAAACAATGGTAGCATTACTTATAGTTTCAAAAAAAGTTCACAGTACAAATTTCCATCAGCTGATAAACTGATAAAATATAGTAAGTACATCCATTGCAAAGGAATACTGCTTGTCAATGAAAAGCAATTCAAGCAATATGCTGAAAGAAAACTTGCATGTGGTCTATGATGTGAAGAATGACTACAAATAGTAACTCCATTGGTATGGACCATCCAGGACAGGTAAATATGTAGAGACAAAGTGAGACTGATGGTTTGAGTAAATATTGGGCATGACAGAAATAATCTGAATTTATTTGGGCACGGCAACCCTCTTGTTCAAGTCTCTTTGGATATTATCAAATAACAGTCATCTTCATTGCTCAGAAAGAAAACAGAGTGAATGTTCAGTTTGATTTCTCTCTGACTTTCAGTAGCAGGTTTCTCTTGACAACAGAGGACTTACCAAACACACCTGAGTTGGTTATCTACTAATGGTCCCTCCCATAACACATACACATACTGTGGGTTTGGGGCTGAAGCTAAGGAGTGGGAATGCGATGGGAAGAAGTGAGACTTCGGTGCTAAGGTCCACATTGGAAGACCTCTATGAGCAACATCAAATGCTAGTCATTGGGTAAGCATATTAAGTTTATCTGAAATTCAAAATTCTTAAAATTGTGATTTAATAGAAAAAAACCAAAGAAATAAATGTCTTTGAAATTCTTCTACCAGTCTAATAAGGAATTGCAAATGAATTTCAAACATATGCCAAAACAAGGTGATTATAATATCCCTTTATTTATCTTGAAGCAGCCCCCTGCTGTGATGAATAGTGACAGTGACAGTGACAGCAACATGTGAAGATGCATCCAAGGCTAAGAAGAGGGACATGAGAGATAAAGCTCCATCCAAACACAACAGTAACAAAAGACATCCTGCAAGTCACTCTGTAAAGTGGCTATAATGATTCGGGACATTATTTAGCAGTCAGGAAAACATGTCTGGCGTGAGAAATTGTCAAAGGACTGGCATCAATCACAGTTAAGTGTGTGTCTCTGCTGATTACATGCACCCCACAGTGAACCTGCCAAACAGATCTTGGATGCACAGTGATGAGCTGATGGAGTCTGAGGATGACTGATGGAGTGGCCATCTGCATATGGGACTAGGAGGAGACGGGTTGTCATTTCTGGAGCTTTGGGCACGTGGTAATTCTCAAAGATCCCACACTAACTCCTTACAGCTGAGTGTACTCAAGGAAAAGGAGGTTATCCTGTGACCTGGATTTCTGTGTGTGAGTTTATCTTTAGTAATTGTAATGAAACCAAAGACATGGCATGGCTGAGGTATCACAAAGACATACAAAAAAGAACCTTAGTTTTTATGATAAAAATCCCAAATAACTTTAATAGTTATTAAAGTTATTTAATAGTGGTTCATTGTACTTTCTTTTTACATTGTGATGAAATTAGTAATCAAATGACTGTGATATGACAGTCATTTCTGTACTAAAAGTTTTATATATAATTTCAGATTAAACTTCTCAACTATGGAGCTATCACCAAGACCATCATATAGCTGTGAAAATTGGGCATAACAAAATAATGTCACTACGTGGAAGCCATCAGCTTCCCAGTAACAGACTCTGCTGGACCCTAGGCACATTTGGCCGCTATGCCTGGCCTCTGTCCACATTGTGGCATCGCCTTCTCCCAAAAGGTACTCAGAAAGGTCTATATGCTGGGTTAGTAAGAGCTTATGTATCCCCTAGATGAGAAAGCCTTCCTTGACTTTGAACTCATTACTTTGGACAGCTAAGTTTCCCATGGAAATTAAAACTTAGAAATAACAGTTCTTTTCTTGACTGGTTTTTTAAATCTTCCCACAGTTTAACTAAATCTAATCAGGGTCTGTTCAAGTCCTGTATTTCCCAGAAAAGCAACAACTCAATAGCTCACACATTTATCAACCGCCTATCATACTCACAGAGTGCAGATCAATATGCTAACTAATAATAAAGTTCAATCACACATGCTAGCCATATTATGTGATTTTTAATTGTCTTGGTCGTCATATTCTTTTAGCTTCAAAAGCATATATATGTGTGTTGTTGTAGAATAATCCTTTTGTACACTGTGAAGATGTGTCAATATTATTGGTTTAATAAGAAGCTGAATGACTAAAAATAAGGCAGGATTTCCAGGCACAGGGGATTCTCTGGGAAGAAGAAGGTAGAGATGCCAGTTGACGGAGGGGGGAAAAAGCATAATCATGCAGGAGGAGAGGTTAAGCCATGAGTCACATGGCAGCACATAGATTAGTAGAAGTAGATTAAGTTATAAGAGCTAATTAGAAACAAGCCTAAGTTACAGATCAAGCTTTCATAAATAATAATAAATCTCCATGACATTACTGGGGAGCCACAAATATAGTTCAACTGCTGTGTGTGTTGGTGTGATCAAGTGTTAGAATGGGCATGTGCATGCCACAGTATTTATGTGGAAATCTGAGGTCAACCTCTGCCGCCAGTCTTCACATTCCACCCTGTATGAGACAGGTCTCTTGTTCTGTACTGTGTATATCAGTCTGTCTGGCCTGAAAGCTTGGGGATTCTACCGTCTCCATCTCCCATCTCTGGGAAGGAGTTCTGGGATTACAGATACAAACCAAACTAGCACATATGGATTTACATTGGTTCTGGGGCCTGGACTCAGGTTCTCACACTTGAGCAACAGGACCTTCACCCACAGATACACTCCCATAGTCCCAATAGCCACATTTTTAAAAAAGATTTATTTCATGTATATGTATTTTTGCCTGAATGCATGTATGTGCACTGTGGATGTAGTACTGGCACAGGCCAGAAAAGGGCATCATATCCTCTGGGTCTTGATATTCAGGTGGTTGTGACACACTATTTAGGTGTTGGAAACTGAACCTGAACCTGGGTCCTGTGAAAAACAGCAAGTGCTCTTAACTGCTGGGCCATCTTTCCAGTCCCAATAGGCATTCTCTTCAAAATGAAAGAAAAACAAAACTTTTTAAAATAAAGAATTTACTAATTTTGTATCTAATTTCCCAGGGTATCCAAAGGCTATCATTTGAACACATACTCAATATAAAAAGACAGTATTACTTTTTTGCATTATGTCAGACACGTCAATTTGTACTGACCATACCTCCAATGGCCAACATTAAGTGTGGCTGAGTGTGGTAGCTCATGTTAGTATTCCCAGCTACTAGGAAGGCTGCAGCAGAGCAAAACAAGTTCACAATCAGTCTGAGCAGTCTAGTAAGACTGTGTCTCAAAATAAAATAAAGAGGGAAAAAAGAAAGTGAAGGAAGAAATCAAGCAAACCAAGATCTGACTATGTCATATTTGTTTTCTTTCAGTCTGGTATGTGAGATACATCCATGTCGGTCAGTGCATTGATGTGGGAACTACATTGAAGGTTTTTAATCCACCCCGTGGCTGGTGGATTTAAGGGATTCCCTAGTATTTGACTGTTGAAAAATATAGTTTGTTAAACTTTTGATAAGCATGCCTTGTGATAGATAAAAATTGTGTATGTATGTGTATACCCAGTTACCTATAATTGCCAACAAAGGCCCCAAAGACTTAAGTTTTCCTAATTCATGAAACATGTGAAGCTCACCTTGTAAGTGAAAGGGTTTTGCTGATATGGTTAATTTCAGGACCTTGAGATAGAGAGGATTTTTTTCTACAAATTGTAAGTACATGTGTCCTAGAAAGAAAGCCAAGGGGGATTGTTGCACAGAGACTTAAAGAGAGAGACAGAGATTAGTGTTAATGGCCAATTGTCACCAGAAGTTGGAAGAAGCCAGCACCTGATACTCCAAGTGTCCCCAGAGGCAGCATAACCCTGCCACATTTTGATTTTAGCCCAGTGGTACTGACTTCAGGCTTCTGACCTTTAAAACTGTGAGAGAACAAATTTCTTTTGAACCACCCACTTTGTGTGATTCATCTCAGGGCACTATTACTGTGCTAAGTGGTTTTCCCAACAGACAATTATCTATTTAAAAGGAAAAAAACCGCAGATCTCTAATTGCCAACAGTATTGAAATGCAGGACATACACTCTGAAGAGTAGGATTTAAAAAGGAAATTATCTATAGAATAAAATATATGCCTGAGCCGGGCGTTGGTGGCACACACCTTTAATTTCAGTACTCGGGAGGCAGAGGTAGGCAGGTCTCTGTGAGTTTGAGACCAGCCTGGTCTACAAGAGCTAGTTCCAGGACAGCCTCCAAAGCCACAGAGAAACCTTGTCTCGAAACACCAAATATATATATATTCTTTATATCTTACTTGTAGATATAAAGATTCAAGAAAAAGAATTAAAAAATTCTCAACCGCACTGTGTACTGAAGGAACAGTTAATCCATAACTTGAGATGCACATATACACATGCTAAGCCTTCTACTCACACGCCAGTCCAGCACCACATCCCACCCTCTGGTTCTGAATCAGAAGGAAACAAAATCGATTTCCAATGTTCCCAAGCTCCCAAAGTACTCTTATCGCATATTTCCTTCTCAACACTGATGGTTTAATTTTTTAAAGTGTGTGTGTGTGTGTGTGTGTGTGTGTGTGTGCATGAATATCACATGTGGTCAGGTGCCCATAGAGACCAGAAGAGAGGATTGGATCTCCTGGAGCTGGAGTTACAAGCACCTGTGAACCTCCCCTACCTGGGTGCTGGGAACTGAACCCTAGTTCTTTGCAAGAGCTTTGAACTGCTGAGCCATCCCTCCAGCCCCAATACCACTATTTATAGAAATACAGGAAAACAAATAATAAGAAATAAAATGGAAACAGGTGATAATTCACAACAATGAAACATGTGGCTGTTCTCTGTTCAGATAAAAATGGAAGACCAGACCAGGAATAAACTCAGAGAGGACGCGTACCTGCAAACCCAGCAGTGAGTGCAGAAGTTAGAAACCATTGTGGGAACTGCAGTCAAGCTGGTCTTCAAGGATCACCTAAGGAACTTTTAAGACCAAATCCAGTCCACTTTGGAAATAAGCACAGAGTCAAGGCAGATTGAATAAAAGAGAACTAAGGAGGGAAAAAAATAAACATGAGGCTTGAAACGTGTTATATCCTTCCCTCCAAAAAAAGAGAAAAGAAACAAAAAAAACTGAACCTCAAACCCTCAGAACCCATAATGTGTAGGAAATCAAAGTCATGCTGGTGTAGGGGGGGTCCCTAGCTTAATATGACTGAAGTGACCGGAATGCTTATAAGAGAAAGGAAATATGTTCACAAACAGAGAAAGAACGACATGCAAAGACCAGCACAGAGAGAAGGTGGAGGCTTGACCTGGAGATGTACCACCACAGACCGCAGAAGCACCAAGCTTCCATTAATTCCGAGATTTGCCAGAGAAAAATCAAGTTCCACCAGTTTGGGCAGAAGTAAAGAGAGTTTTATTAACATATTAAATACTGACCAAGATGGAACTTAGTCAGGACCACTTCTGTAACTATCCCAGCTGAAAGACCCTGAGACATGAGTTGTCAGAGCTTTTATGGACAAAACTCATAGGCCAATGTACATTCCCATGAGAATTTGTTGTTTTTTAAGGACTACAACTCCCAGAATTCCAGGTAGTTATGTGGTCTTTGGACAGGCGGGGCTTATAGGTTAATTTAGGGTATAACAAGAATAGTTGAAAATTCTCCCAAATTAGAGATCATTAAGTTAAATAGTAGGGAAAACATGGATCAAAAAACATTATAAAATTAAAAGGTTTATTTGTAAAAAAAAAAAAGAAGAAAGAAATCCTGAGAGTCATAAACATAAATGCCAAGATCATGTCAATTCTGCTAAAAAATACAGAAGATGGGTCTGGTGACAGACTCACTTTAAAAAAGTATCATTCATGCCCAGTTGTTCAAATGGAAAGTAGTTAGGCACAATGGTATATTCCTGCAATCCCAGCACCTGAGACTGGTGGGTGACATAAGGACTTTGAAACTATTCTGGGGTAGGCTTTGTCTCACAAATTGGAAGATAATTGACACTGGCATGAATAATTTTATCAAGCTAAATAATGAATATACTTACTAAATACAATATTTCATGTGTTAAATATTCTATAACAAAAGGCTAAAAGTGTCAAAGTGAAAACTTGCTGTTGATTTGGGGACAATCAAGACCCTATCTTAAGGAAGCTAAGCCTCCATGTGTTTCTGTAAAGAAATGAGAATAGAAAAAAGGCTTGTAAAAAGAACTCACAGAAAACAGAAAGCTAGCACCTAGGATACATGAAGGGCCGAGAACTCTTTCCCAACTTCAGAAAAGAGCTATGTCCTATACAAGCTTGCTACCTGCAAAACTACTTCAAAGACTTGCTTCAAGATACAGAATGGGAAAGTTTTGGGTAAAGAATAGAGACCAAAAAAACTTACTTGTATTCAGGCAGAGTAAAAAAAGGTAGGCATTTCTAACAAAGAATTAATTATCCATCTACCCATTACTCCTTTCTTGCAGTATTATATCCCAAGAAATAATGAAACAGCACCTGTAGTTCAGGGAGAAATGCCTTGACCCGATAGTCCTATGATAGAAATGTTCTTCTTACATAGAAACAATAGAAAGAAATTCTGGGTATGAAAACCCAGATGCAGACTACTCACTCACATTTTCATGTTAGAAAACACCAAGATGAATTCCAGTCAACCCAATCAAAGCAGCGACAGGTGCAGCCCAATTGGAAATTACCATAAAAGGACTGGAAATGTTCAAAATTTAAATGTCTACACATTATTCCAAAACCATTATTTTAATGGCTGGAGAGATGGCTCTGTAGTTAAGAGCCCTAGCTGCTCTTTCTGAGAACTTGGGTTTGATTCCCAGGACCCACATGACAACTCACAACCATCTATAACTTTAGCCTCAGGGGATCTGACTCCCTCTTCTGGCCTCCGCGGGTACTGTGAGCATGTGGTGCACATTCATACACGATGCAAAACACACATAGAATTAAAATAAAATAAAACAGTTTTTAAAAATATAATTGCAAAACAAAATATAATTACTTCAGGAGAAGATACACTGCACACAATAATTTGGGACTATTATCTACAAATTTAAACATACCTAGATCTTACATATAGACAGAAAGGTGACACATCAAATATAGACCTTATTTGCATAATTATCAAAAACTGCATGTAGATACAGGTATCACCTGTGGTAATATATTGTTTCTGATCTAATAAAGCTTGCCTGAAAATCGGAACGCAAAGTTAACCACAGACATAGAGACTGGGTGGTGGTGACTCATGCCTTTAATCCCAGCCCAAGAGATGTATATAAGACAGGATCTCAGTGTCTCATTCGGTAGTTTTGCTGAGGATAGGTTTGCCCAGTCTTGGCTAGTGGTTGACTTCTTTGCTTATCTGATCTTCAGCTTGAACCCCAATATCTGTCTCTGGGTTTTTTATTAATCATGCTACAGTCACCTATATAGTAGCAGCAAAGGGAGAAACACCCTTTTCTTATTCAACTCTGATAATTGCATAATCAGCAAAAATATGTATATGATTTCTGATCCCCAAAATGTGGGAAGAGATTTCTCACTGACAGCTGTCATTCAACCCATACTTTTCTGCAACAAAAAGCAGCTGTGTCTTCTCCAGACAAGCTTGGTGCTAGTTGAGCTACTGGATGTGGCATCAGATCTCATCAGTCTCAGTCCCAGGAGACTGCCCCTCCAGTCAGCTAACTTTAATTAACACTTCTGACTGAGGCTATAAATAAGAATTCTCACAACTGTGTCCTTAGCTTTGAATAACTTGCTGAAGCAGCCCAGGGAAACATTTTTATTTACGTTTGTCAGTTTGTTAGAAAAGGCTATTACAAACATACAGATGCACAGGGCAGGGACTTCCAAGTCAGGGAATCTTTTGGGGTTTTATAGATGCTCAATCATATAGGAATGATGTACTACATCACTGACTAGTGAGAACCAGGTTAACCTTCTCTCCCAAAAGATGGAAAACAATCTAGGACCTGACATCCATCAGCGGATCTTTAGCATATGAAAAACAACTTATCGAGATTCCAAGAATTTAGACTTGTATGCCAGGAAACAAAGAAAAGAAAACTGTATGCTTATGTCTTTAAACAACACTGAGACATAGTCTATGTATTATGTAGTTAGCTATATGAAATTATCTATGTAATTATCTTCTCTCAATATATGTGGATATTCTCTATAAGTGTTTATACTTTTATCTTCTTGTATGGATATTATCTATAAATATGTTTAACCTGTTATCTAGATATATAAATCTGTAACTCAGAGTCTCCTTGTCAGATTACCTTCTGACCTCTCTGATAACCACTGTTGATAGAATCTTACACAACCAGCCCTCTGGCTCTCCTAACCTCACCAAGCAGACCATCAACCTGGCATCACTTGGAAGTCACACATCTTCATCTGGCTGTCAACCCCCCTGAGTCCATGTATGTTCCTTGCTCTGACTTAATCTCCTCTATCAACTCAACACCTTGACTGTACCCTATAAATCTCACCTCTCTTATATACAAATTCCTAATAGTTACATGTTTTGAATAATCCTTTCAGATTGCAATTCTTTAAAGGAGAAAAACAACATTAAATAAAAACAAAGCCTCTGAAGTTTGAAACGCAAAAAGAACAATTAAAATAACCATCCAAAGTGAAAGACTTGGTGCTGGAGAAATGGTTTAGCAATTAAGAGCATGGACTGGTCTTGCAGAGGGCCTGAATCTGGGACTCAGAACCAACCCCAGCCACCTCACAACTGCTTGTAACTTTGGCTCTAGGGAATCCAAAGCCATCTTCTGGCCTCCACAGGCACCTAAACACACACACACACACACACACACACACACATTAAAATTTAAATATATTTTTCTAAATAAATAAAAATGAAAGACTCATTAATTGATATCAGACTTTTTAATAAAAGTAGAAGCCAGGAATAAAAGAAAAGACATCTCTGAATCAATGAGTGGGAGATATTTCTCATCAATTCCATTCCCACTAGCAATAAATGGTTTTGTATGTCCCTTGAAGACCTATATATGAAAGGCTTAGTACTATTGGGGGTGGCAGGACTTTAGGAGGAGGAAGTGAGTCAGAAGCAGTTAGGATGCTTGGACTTGAAGGAGGTACTAGAACCCCCAAACCTTTCTTCCAATCTTTGCTTCAAGGCCGTGAGGAGGTAAGCAGTTTCCTTTCACCAGCTTCTCCCTACCATGGTACATTCCCTTACCATACACCCAAGGGCAATGATATCATGGCTAATACCTCTGAGATCATAAACAAAAATGAACCTTTCCTACTTATAAACCAATTACCTCAGATATTTTGTCACAGCAATATAAACCTAACCAATACTTTTGGTTAGGTTCCCATTTATCCACATCCTTGCCATTACCTACACCCTAGTATTTTTTAAAAATGCCATTTTACTGAGTGTGAAGTGGTGTCTCATCATGAGTTTGAATCTCATTCCCTAATGATGCACAGTGATGAGCATCCTGTCTCATGCTTATTGGTCATTCAGATATTTTCTTTGGAGAAATGTCCATTCAAACTATTGTCCATTTTAAGCTAGATTGTGATATGATTATTGGCTGAAAACAATTTGCTTTGTATTTGAAATCACATATCAGATAACTATCTTGCACATATTTGCCCATGCTATTGGCTTTTTCTTTTCACTTGTTTTGGGGGGTCTTGGAGTCTATCATGTGAAACACAAAAGTTGTAATTCTGATAAAGTAAAAAATATTTATTCTATAGTTGCCTAGCCTAGTGTCAAGAAGACTGTTTTTCCTATATTTTGTCTAAAACATCCTTTATAGTGTAAGCTTTCACATTAGGTCTTTAGTGCTCTTAAATTGATTTTTGAGTGTGATATTAAATAGGGCTATTTAATTCTTTTGCACATGTACGACTGGTAGTGTCAACATTTGTTGAACACACTCCACTTTTCCACAGTGATTTATTTTAGTACCATTGACAAAAGTCCTTTAGACACAGAAGCAAAGTGTGGTTTGTGAACTCTCTTTTCCATTCTATTTACCGTTAGGTTTTTCTTGCAGCCAGCACACACCATCTCAGAGATGGAGCCTGAGAAGCCTGCAGACACTAACTGTGTTCTTTCTGTAGACTGTTCTCACTCTTTTGGTCTACTTATAATTTTAAGTTTCAAGATGGAATTTCAGTTTCTGTAAAATGTCAAATGGGAATTCAGAAGAATCATATTGAATCTGAAGGAATAGTAATGCCTTAGGGATGTTAAACTTTCCAGTTAGTGAATATGGGATGCCTTTATTTCTTACAGCTTTATTTAAGATTTTGATATACCAAGAAACTGTGTCTTGAGAAACTGAAAAATAACAAATAAAAAATATTTTACATTGCTTTGTTCAATTTGTCCTTATTTTTCATCTCCGTGTTGTTCATTGCTTGCATATAGAAGTATAATTCATTTCTGCATATTCTTTGTTTGGGACTCTTGCTTAATTATTTGTTTTAATTTCCTTTTGTGTAATTTAAAATTTCTAAATGGAAAACAATTATATCATGTGCAAATAGAGTATACATCCTTGCCAATATGAAGCTTTTCTTCCTTTCATTCTCTTATCTATTTGCCTGTCTGTATGCTGTATGTCAATCTGTCTTCCTTCCCTCCTTCCTTCCTTCCTTCCTTCCTTCCTTCCTTCCTTCCTTCCGAGACTGGGTGTCACACAGTCTAGGTTGGCCTCAAACTCAATATGTATCTGAGAATGGCCTCAAACTCCTGTTCCTTTGCTTCCATCTCCTAACTGTTAGGGTTACAGGAATGCATCATCACACCTAACCCTTGCTTCTTCTGTCTATTACTTGTGTATTTGGTCTTGCTAAAGTCTCCAATACATCAGTTAAAATGGATAAGTGGGGGTGAGGAGATGGATCAGTGGTTTAGAGCAGTTGCTGCTCTTTCAGGGGATATGAGTTATGTTCCCAGCACCCATGTCACATGGCTTAGAACATCCTGTAACCCTAGCTCCAAGTGATCTACCCATCATCAAATCTACACACACATGAGACAAACAGAAATTGAACTCTCAATCTAAACTCTCAGTGCCAGGCATGGTAAATCTCCCTTTGAAGTGCCAGTCTCCTGAAATAATGCAGGCTATTAATTTTGCCCTTGGTGTCCTCTCAGAACTTGAAGGTAAGACCCTATTGCTGAACACACCACTTACTTTAGACACAGGATTTGAATTAATCAAACAAGAATGGACCTGGAAACCTCCTTCCTGAGGACTAGATCACATAGTCCCAGAAAGTGCTATGCAAGCTACCAAGGGAGAAAAGCAATCAGTGGTCTTACCCAACTGTAAAGCCCATGAGCCACAACAATGACCAACAAAACAAGATATCCTCAATGATGCAACAGTGATACTATTATGTGGAGGATAACCAACAGCTTTCTAATTGAAATTAAGGCCTACTCAGTATGAGTGAATTAATGCGTGGTACTGTAAATGTAGAGAATGAAGTTTATGAGATACACACACACACACACACACACACACACACTCATACCATGAATTAGCAAGAGAGTAAGGAAGACACATGCAGGGCTGAAGTGGAGAGAGAGAGATGTACTCATGTATAAAATTCTCAAAAAACTGTGAAAAAAAGTGGAAATGGCCACCTTGTTGTTCTTGTTATTAAGAAGGAAGAAAGCATCTAGAATTTAGCAGTAAATACAGTGTCACTTGTGTTTTTCCATACACAATCTGTGTTAGCTATCTGTACGGCTTAGATCATCTCAAACACTTTTTTTCCACTTATGGCTTTATCTTTAACCTAATAATATAGTTTAGTATGTTGATTTTCGTGTTGTTTTGTTGTTGAGACAGGGTTTCCCTATGCAGCCCACACTGGCATTGCATTTGTCACAATCTTCCTGCCTCAGTCTTTAGCTTCCAAGCTAGCTTTCTCTAGGACTCTTGTACACCCCCATGGTCACCCTATGGTTGCAGGTTGGGAGCAGAGATTGGAACTAAGCATTTTCCTGCTTGTGTCTGCCTCATCTGCTTCCTGATGACTTTTAGTTGTCCTGTTGCCACTTTCTTGATTCAAAATACATTGTCCCACCCTCTCTCTGAATTATGTGTTCTCCTTTGTAATTCTAAATTTTCTTGTTCTTAGAGTTGCATAGAGGAAACTTCTAATTTGCCATCTTGCCAGGGACAGTTTATAAGCTTTGGTGATGTTTAGGCCCATTCAAAAATGGATAAGGATGTGGTACACTCCTAGGTATATCACAAAAGAAATGAAAACACATGCTCACATTAAAAACCTGTATGCAACCAACCTCATGACACTTCTTATCCCAGCATCCAGGATGCAGAGGCAGGAGGATCACAAGATCAAATATAGCCTGGTCTGCATAGTAGATTTCAGTGCATCCAGAACTACATAGACTGTGTTTAAAAGGGGGAACAACAACAACAAAGATTACATGCATAGGGCAAGCCTTTAGTGCCAGCACTGGAGGTGCAAAGCAGGTGCATCTGTCAGTTCAAGGCGACCCTGGTTTGCTTAGTGAGTTCCAGGCTAGCCAGGGCTATACGGTGGGACTGTCTCAAAAAAAGAAGACAAAATTGTGTATAAATGTGCATAGATGCTCAAACTCTCCTCAATTACTGCTGACAAACCACACGTAGTCGACTGGGCATACACTGCGGTATCATGAAGAACTGACACATGCTTCAGTGTTTATGAATCATGGAAACCAATTGAAAGAATCCAGGTAGAGGCTGGGAACGTAGCTCAGCAGTCCGGCACTTTTCCAGTATGGTTTTGAGCACCAGCACTGACAAAGTGAATGAAAAAATAAGTCACAAAAGACAATATGATTCTGATTAAATGAAACTTCAGAATAGGAAAATCCATAATGACAGAAAACCCATTAATGGTTGCCTGAATCTGAAGAAGGAGGCAGAAGGGAGTAACTGCTAATAAACATGTTGTTTCTTCTGGTATGGTGAGAACATTCTAGAATTATATAGTGGTGTTCGTTGCAAGCTCTGTGAAGAACCAAAATGGCATGAAATAAGCCTAAGTATTCCTTAAAGGTTTGCATTGTAAGGTATGTGAATTTTATGCCAATAAATTTAAATATTTTCCAAAAAATTAAAAGGCAGCTAAAACTCTATATCCTCAAAGTCACAGAGCAACTGGTAAGAACTCCATGATGTGAAATGTAAGATAAAATCAACCATGTGATCCCTTGGCATCATAAAAACCTTGACCTCTATTCATGTTCTCTAAACCACCAGTAAATAAAAATTTCCTTGGTTTCACATCCTCAAAATCAAATCATCTTTCCCTTTTCTTTAATTATTTTTAAGGCCAGTAAATCACTCCAGAGAAGGAAGTCAGTAATAAGCAAATTATGTACATTTTTATTAATTATGCATTATGTAAATCATTTGCAAACCCTAATGTAAGACTTCTCTATAGTCTTCCTTCTCTCTTTATTTCTACTTACCTAGAAAGGTACCCTACCCAATTTTGATACTGAGCAATGTGAGGTTTTAAAGAGGCACTTAATTAAATGAGGATTTAGTAGGACCATTGTGTGACTTTTCAAATTGCACACATACACACAAAGCCAAAACCTATGATAATGTGACATTTAAGTTGAAAATTAAAATTCAAAAACTTAGGAAACGCAAAAGTTAGAGTTGTCATAGTGATCGTTCTTAAGCTAGAGAGTTCAGCGTGATTGCTGAGGCTTCATGTTTTACACAGCCTTTTGTATGACATTGTTTCAAATATATCAATGCTACATAGCTCATAATGGTTAATAACATATACACTTAAATGAATATGAAATTGTTCTTTTTCATAATACACTTTGCAACATTTCAGATACTAAAATCAGAGCTGAAATAATTGCCCTAAGTTCGCATAATAATTTTGAATTGTCTATAGTTTATTAACTGTCTTCCTTTCTTCTTTTTCTTTAGAAACAATCTTATTTTACATATCAGCTTCCCTGCTTCCCTCTCCCATCCTTTCATGTTCCCCACCAGCCTCCCCAATCCACCCTCACCCACTCTCCAAGGATAGTGAGGCCTTCCATGGGGGATCATCAAAATCTGTCAAATCATTTGTGGGAGAGCCTAGGCCCTCCTCCATGTACCTGGGCTAAAATAGTATCCATCCACATGGAATGGGCTCCCACAGTACATTTGTGCATTAGGCATAAATACTGGTTCCACTGTTAGAGGTCCCACAGACTGCCAAAGCCTCTTAACTGGCACCCACATTCATAAAGCTTGGTTCAGTCCAATGTTGGCTCCCCAGCTTCACAGCTGGGGTCCCTGTGCTCTCATTAGGTCAGGTCAGCTGTTTCTGTAGGTTTCTCCAGTACAGTCTTGACTCCTTTGCTCATTCCTCCTCCCTCTCTACAAGTGGATTTCAGGAGTATGGCTCAGTGCTTAGCTGTGGATGCCTGCTTCTGCTTCCATCAGCTACTGGATGAAGGCTCTAGGATGGCATATAAGGAAGTCATCAATCTTATTATAGGGAAAGAGCTTCAAAGGTGGCCTCTCTACTACTGCCTAGATTCTTAGTTGGGGTCATGTTTGAGGATCTCTGAACATTTCCCTAGGGCCAGATTTCTCTTTAAACCTATACTGGCTCCCTTTATTAAGGTATCTCTTTTCTTGCTCTCCTCTGACTCAGTCTTCCTACCTCCCTCCCCACCCCTGTGCTCCCAATTTGCTCAGGAGTTCTTGTCCCTTTCCCCTTCTCTGGGGGACCAAGTATGTCTCTCTTAGGGTCCTCCTTGTTTCCTAGTTTCTCTTGTGCTGTGGATTGTACCCTGGTAGTCCTTTGTTCTATGTCTAATATCCATATATGAATGAGCATATAACATGCTTGTCTTTCTGTAACTGGGTTACCTCACTTAGGATGAATTCTTCCAGTTTCATCCATTTGCCTGTGAATTTCAAGATTTTATTGTTTTTTTTCCTGCCGAGTAATACTTTGTTGTGTAAATGTACCATATTTTCTCCATCCATTCTTCAGTTGAGGGGCATCTAGGTTGCTTCCAGGTTCTGGCTATTGCAAACAACATTGCTATGAACATAGTAAACATATGTCCTTGTAGTATGAATGTGAATCCTTTGGTATATGCCTAAGAGTAGAATTACTGGATCTTGAGGTAGACTGATTCCCATTGTCTTATAGAACATAGTTGTTGTTTCTTTTTGCTGTGATGAGACGATGAAATACTATGACCAAAAATTTAGTTTGGGGGCAAGAGTTTACTTGACTTACACTCCCATTTCACTGTTCATCATAGAAAGAAATCAGGACAGGAACTCAAATAGGGAAGGAACTTGGAGGCAGGCACTGATACGGAGGCTATGGAGGAGTGCTGCTTGCTTCTCGTGGCTTGCTCAGCCTGCTTTCTTACAGAACCCAGTACCACCACCCCAAGGAATGACACCACCCACAATGAGATGAATCCTCCTCCATCAGTCACTAATTAAGAAAATGTCTAATAACTGGATCCTATGGAGGATTTTCTCAATTGAGTTTCTCTCCTTTTAGATAACTCTAGCTTATGTAAAACTGACATAAAGACTAGCCAGCACAATTGTTCTGATTGGTTTTTGACAAATTTGACAAATCTGAGAAGAGGAACTCCAGTAGAGAAAATATATCCATCAGATTTCCTGGAGTCAAGCTTGTGGGGCATTTTCTGAATTAAACTAAACCAATGTTGGAGGGCCCAGCCCACTTTAGGAGGTACCACCTGGTGGTCCAGGATATTAAAAGAAAACAGGCTGAGCAAACATAAAAAGCAACCCAGAAAACAGTGTTCCTCTGTGGTCTCTGCTTCAATTCCTGCCCTGACTTCCCTCAGTGATGGATTTGTTAACTGGCAGGATAAGATGAAACAAAACCTCTCTTTCCCCAAGAGAAGTCATAGTGTTTATAATAGCAATAGATACCTAACTAGAATGATGGTGTTCAGAGCAATTCATTCAAATACATTTAGCATTACCTACATTTACATAAAAACCCTCCTCCCCAACAAGTTGAAAACAGAATGTGAGAAACACAAAATGCTGGATTCTGCTCCCAGCTGACTTTTTGTCCCAGCCTGTCAGTCAGGTAAGGCAAGAAATTTCCCAGCCTGAAAATTGTAGAATTCTGTGATTCTTCCAAGTTTCATACTTCCACCTTTAAAACTACCCCATCACTTCTCCAATCATTATTCCACCATCTCCCTGATGAATACTTTTGAAATCTCATTTATTTTTGTAAGACAAGACAAAATTGAAGCATCCCTCGGGCAGCAAATAGCAGCGAGCACAAGATACATTTTTTTTCTCCCACTAAAAAGTTGTTTTTCTTAGGGCAAAACTTGACAGGAAAGCTAAGATTTTTATGAGTAACTAGAAGGCAAATTATTATAACCTACACCTTTATAGCTTCAAAACATCGCGGCCAAGAAAGTAACAACCCTAAATATACAATTTTTGATATGCTATATCAAACAAATTTAAGTGAAAGAAATTATTTTTCAATTTCCTTGGTACTTTAAACTTTAAAGCATCATTTCAATTAACTAGCCCTTCTTCTAAGGGGAGTTAGCAGGGTTGAGTGCTCTGACTGGGCTCAAGATAAACCCTTCCAGTCTGTTGTTGACCTTGACATCTGTTCATTATTATCAGTTATCACAGTGCTTTGTTATCCTGCATTTACATGTCTCTGTCCCACAGAGAATTCAGAGTTTAGAACTTGCATTCTCCCTTTATTTCATATACAATTGTATCCTGGTCACATTATTTTTATGTGTTCCCATATGGATACATAAGAATTGTTATGTATTAATACAATTTGTTCTTATGTATCCACATAAGAAACAGTGTACTTGTGGGATGATTGGTTGACAAATTATGACTTGCCACACCTCCATTTCCCCAGTGTGGAGGGTACTGTTGAGTTTACAGTAAGCACTCATGGAAAGGTCTCTCCTCTCTGTTCGCTCTGAGTTGAATAGAAAACGTCTTTACAATGTGCAAGAAGGAATGCTTCTATTTCATTTTTGGAAATCGCAAGTATCGGCAATGTCAGCAGTAAATACTGGGTGAGTATAATATATCTGACACTGAGGCCTGAGACGCTAGAGACTTCAACCAAAATGTTTACGGGAGGAGTAGATAAATTGCTCGTGCAATGCTTTGTAACTTTCAGCTCATACTTTGATCTCAAACCTTTGGCTCCATCAAGATCATTTTGTTTTCATGTGGTCTACACTTATTCCTTTTTTAAAACTGTGTAAACTTTACTATTTAAAAAATGCTTGCAAATAAATAATGACCCATTTCATGGACTGAAAAAGCATGCGAGGTCCAAAAAAAATTCTTTGTTCAAAAAAGCCTTTATCCTAAAGTCACCGATCATACAATGAAGAGTCCTCAAGTATTCGCATATTATTATGAGACAAGAACATTCAAAGAAGGCTGGGGATGTAGCTCAGTCTGTAGAGTGTCGCATAGCATGTAAAAAGTTCCAGGTTCAGGCTCCAGGACAAACTAAACTAGGAATGATCACATATGCCTGTAATGCTAGAACTCAGGTGGGGAGGATCAGAAATTTAAGGTCATCTTCAATTACATAGTGAGTTCAAAGCCAGCCTGGGATTCATGCTACCCTACTTAAAAAAAAAAAAAAAAGAAGGGGATGGGTTGCTGAAAAGATGGTTCCATGGGAAAGAGCACTGGTTACTCTTCCAGAGTACCTGGGATTGAGCCATCCATCACCCACCTGTCAGCTCACTACTATTTGCAACTCCAGTGCCTAAGCATCCAATGTCCTCTTCTGGCCTCCAAAGGTACTGCATGCGTGTGGTACACTAGACATACATGAAGGTAAAACACGTTCATAGAATATAGATAAATAAATATTTAAAAGAATATTTTAAGATATGAAGATAACAATTTCTACTTCTTTGGTAAGGACTGAAGAGTTGAGATTAAAATGAAGTTCAGTGGAGTTTATTTTTCTTCTTCTTGAAGGTATCTAAGCACAATCACTATAGGTTTGTATGTGTACACACACACACTCACAAACACACACACACACACACACACACACACACACACGAATTAGTGATAACCAGATACCTTCTTTCATGATTTCAATTTTTCATAAGCTTCAATAATCAGATTTGTGAAACATCATTACAAATATGTCACATGCTGCCACTGGCTTAGTTAATATCCTTATCCTCCTTTCTTTTACATAATTAAATTTATGTTCTTTCGGGGGGAGGTGGCAGCATGGCCAGCTAAACCAGTGAAACCTATGACTCTTATATGGTCACAAGATACAGCTTTATGACACAGAAGCTGAGATTCTCATTTATATGACAATTTGCATTACAAGGCATTCCCAAATAATATTTCAAACCACACAAGCATTCCATAGAGAAGCCGTTACACAATATCTCCAAGTTTTGATACTCCTTCTGCCTGAATGAGTATTTGTAGATACAGAAATCACTATGAGACCATGAGACCAAAGGATACATAACGGTTCTACCAACTCTGGCTACGACCATAAAGAATATAGGAAAACTCTGGAACATAAATGAACTCAGACCCATTGCACCATTTATGACTGTCATCTTTTTATTGCCGCAGGAAAATATGGATATTATTTGAAGAATCCACTTAACTCATGTGTGCTATGTGCTGTTTAATTCAAATTCACAGTAAAAACAAAATTTCATGCCTTGAATTAGATGAGATTCAATCTATGTTTACTTGGGTGCTGTGTCTCCCAAAGGCCATGTGTTAAAGGCTTGATCTCATGAGCCTGTGGTGCTTTGGGAAGATGATAGAATTTTAAGAAGTGGAAGAAAGTTAAGTCACTTTCTTATGCCCCTAAGGATATGCCCCTAAGGATAAGGATATGTGCCCCTAAGGGAACATCAGGCTCCAGTCCCTTCCCATACCTCTTTGTTTCCAGGCTGAGCAGGTGAGCATCTATGTTTCTTTTTTTTTTATTTTAAATAGCTTGTTTTACATGTCAATCCCAGTTCCCTCTCCCTCCCTCCCTCCCACACCTCCTATCCCCTCCCCCACCAGCCTCCCAATTATTGCCAATTCCTTCCACATAGGGGATATCTAGAGTCTGTCATTTCACTCTGGGTAGGGTCCAGGCACTCCCTTAAGAGTCCAGGCTGAGAGAGCATCCCTCTTTGTGCTATGGACACACGATGTCTGTTCGTATGCCAGGGATAGACACTGATCCACTGCTCAGGGCCCCATAGGTTGCCCAGGACTCCTCACTGACACTCACATTCGGGGGGGGTTCGGATCAGTCCCATGCTGGCCTCCCCGCTGTCGGTATGGGGTCCAAGAGCTCTCCCCTGTTCAGATCAGCTGTCTCTGCTGGTTTTGCCAGCCCATTCTTTGCCAATTTGCTCATTGCTCCTCTCTCTCTCGGTCACTGGGTTCCTTGGGTTCAGTTCAGTGTTTAACTGTGGGTATTTGCCTCTGCTTCCATCAGTCACTGGATGAAGGCTCCCGGATGGTTATAGACATCAAGTTCATTATCAGGAATGGGCATTCGAGGTGGTCTCTCCACTATTGCTTAGCTTGCCAATTGGTATCATCCCTTTAGATCTTCAGAGGTCACACTGGTGCCTGATCTGTCTTCTCACCTATGATTCCCTCTTCCCCTTATTCTACCCCCTCCCCACTCAACTTTCCTGTTCCCCCATGACCTACTCTCTCTTCCTCTTCTCCCTCTCCCTTCCTCTTCTCCCCCTCTCTTCTTCCCAGCTCCCACTCCCCCCCATCCCTCACCGTGTTCCCCATCTGTTCAGAGGATCTTGCCTCATTCCTCTTCTCTTGGGTACTATGCATATCTTTTAGGTTCTTTCCTGTTTCCCAGACTCTCTATCAGTGGAAGTCCAGACTGGCACTCTCCTGATCCATGTCTAAATTCCATATATGAGTGAGTACATACCATGTGTGTCTTTTTGTGACTGGGTTACCTCTCTCAGGATGGTTTCTTCCAGTGCTATCCATTTACCTGCGAATTTCAAGATTCCATTGCTTTTTTCTGCTGAGTAATACTCCATTGTGTAAATGTACCACATTTTCTCTATCCACTCTTCAGTTGAGGGGCATCTAGATTGCTTCCAGGTTCTGGCTATTACAAATAATGCTGCTATGAACATAGTGGAGCAGATGCCCTTGTTGTATGAATTTGCCTCTTTTGGATATATGCCTAACAGTGGAATTGCTGGGTCTTGTGGTAGATTGATTCCAATTTTCCTGAGGAATCTCCATACTGCTTTCCAAAGTGGCTGTACGAGTTGGAGTGTTCCCCTCTCTCCACATCCTCTCCAGCATAAATTGTCTTCGGTGTTTTTTATTTTAACCATTCTGACAGGAGTAAGATGGTATCTCAGAGTTGTTTTGATTTGCATTTCCCTGATGGCTAAGGATGTTGAGCACTTTCTTAAGTGTCTCTTGGCCATTTTAGCCTCCTCTATTGAGAATTCTCTATTTAGTCCTATACCCCAACTTTTAATTGTATCCTTTGGTGTTTTGGAGCCTTGCTTTTTGAGTTCTTTGTAAATTTTGGAGATTAGCCCTCTGTCAGATGTGGGGTTAGTGAATATCTTTTCCCATTCTGTGGACTGCCTTTTTGTCTTGTTGACTGTGTCCTTTGCCTTACAGAAGCTTTTTAGTTTCAGGAGCTCCCATTTGTTAATTGTCGATCTCAGTGTTTGTGCCACTGGTGTTATGTTCAGGAAGTGGTCTCCTGTACCAACTCTTGAAGAGTATCTCCTACTATCTCTTCTAAAAGTTTCAGTGTGGCTGGTTTTATGTTGAGATCTTTGATCCATTTGGACTTAAGTTTTGTACAAGGCGATAAACATGGATCTATCTGCAGTACCCAGTTATGCCAGCACCATTTGTTGAAGATGCTTTCTTTTTTCTATTGTATAGTTTTAGCTTCTTTGTCAAAAATCAAGTGTTCATAGGTATGTGGGTTAAAATCAGGGTTTTCAATTCTGTTCCATTGGTCTACCTGCCTATTTTTGTGCCAATACCAAGCTGTTTTCAGGAATACAGCTCTATGACAGAGCTTGAAGTCAGGCATCTATGTTTCATTGCACACTCCTTTCCATAATGTTTGGCCTCACCATATGACCTCAGCACAAAGCTGGATCTATGAGTCAAAATCTGCTTGTCCAACATCCAGGTGGCTGTCTTGAGTGCTTTGTCACAGTCATGGAAAGCTGATGGGTACAGTCCCTTAGCCAGGGATATTAAGGAACTTATACAGCAGCCAGACAGTGGCTCCTTGAACTCTGCCTCCAGCATTGTCACCTGATGTGTGTGCTCTCTCCCCTCTCTCCTATACCCCTCTTACCCCTCTTTCAGCTTGTCCTCATGGCTTACATTCATCTTTCAAACCCATCTAAAGTCACCTTTATTTCCTGCTTATAACCCGGAGTAAGACCAGAGGCTGGTGCCTAAAATTGATTATAGTTTTCAAAGTCTTAAAATACAGGACATGATTCTAAAAGGAAATTTATTATAATATTTCTAAGAAAGAAACAAAACTTTTTAAAACAACATCCTAAGCTCATGGGGTGTATCTGTTTCTTACAACAGGCTTTAGAGGAACTGGCTGAAAGTGAGTGAAAACATCTTTCATCTCCAAGGTCTAAACCACTTTTGGTTAAGATGGTGCTGTTCTAAGATGATGCCAGGAGCTGAAGCATAGTTGTCAATCTTCAGACATCCAGCATTCAGCCTTTTTGCCTCCAGCAGAATTTAAAGTCGAATTGCATATGTTCTACCTCTTGATATGAATTATTTTAATTGCTTATTAAAGTTGGAAATGTCCCACTCTGAAAAGCAGCAAGAATACAAATTTCAGTGAACATTCTTCTTCGAAGAAAGCAATTACAGCACTCTTAGGAATTTAACTTCAGGTACAACTTGGGAGACAATTATGTCTAAGGGAAATGGGACTGGAAATACACAGACCACCACTGCCCTGAGAAGCATCCTGGGAGAGTGGTCATTTGTCAGCATTTATGACCGTCCTTACAGTGCATGACTTTGCTATTGGAATGAAAATTTCTGAGCATTAGAATTCTGTTACATATGATTTTTGGTTTTTGTTGTTGTTGTTGTTTGTTTTGTCAAGAACACCTTAAAGCAATGCTCCCACATGATGTATTGATCTAATTTAAGAAGTGCTATGTTTTTAAAAAGAAGAAAACTCTCATCGCTGTATAAAGGCTTTAAAGTTTCTTCCAAACAGAAAGAGGTTTGATATGATTTAATGTACTTGAATACAACTATGGGAGTGTTAACCAACAGAAAACTTGTGAACATTTTTATCCCATAGTGTGATTACTTTTTGTTTTTATAATCTTTCCCTAACCCCAAAATAAAAGACTAGCCAAGGAGGAATGTTCAATGAACTATAATTAATTCTTTGATTTTTTTTTTACTTTTTTCCCTCAACTTCAAATTTGTCTGCTAACTTAAAACTTAGTTGTAGACTCAAAATCAAAACTCAAGGTGTCACTGTAGTTACTCACAGACATGCACAGTGAGGTTATGTTTTACGGTTCAGAGGACACATCCTCAACTAAAGTTATATCAGAGGACAAATGTTTTTCCATTTGAGTCTTCCCAACTGTAAATAACCATTTTTCTCCGTATATTGGGTACCAAAATTTTTGTGGTTTTTTGTTGGTCATTTAACTGTGGAAAATGTCCCTGAACTGTAATACCAAACATACATCTATTGTTCCCATGGACAAGAAAGCTATGCATGTCTTATAGAGAAAATTAATATGCAAATATGTCTATGTGTGTATGTCTGTCTACACATGCCAATAGCACTATAACACACCCTGAAGGGACTGCGAATTGCATGTTCTTAGTACATCAGCAATGTGTAATAGGTTAAAGTGCCTCTAAAAAGAACACATCAAACAAGACTGTATGTTGACTGGTTAAAAAAAATGCTGCGACTGGAAGCTCACAGAAACCAAACCCATATTTCCTCTAATAATGGCACTTTAAAATTCTCTGACTCCATGGTCATGACAACATTGTGGATGATAACTACTACAAGTAATGTGAATTGCCTGAACTTTACTGAGACTGAATGCAGTTTGTCAAGCATACAGTATATCAATCCCTGAAACAAGGCATTTTGTAAGAATGAGAAAGTTTTGTTCACAAGGTGAGCAACGCTGAAGTGGGCAAGTCTAAGGATTAATATCCAGCTCTGTAAGATCAGGATTAAAGGACTGTTTAATATAAAGAAGCAGGGTAGCCTGAGCGGGGGAAATAGGTGATGCAGGTAATGAGAGGTGACGTCATTGGTAGTTTAATGGCCTCTGCAAATGTATTTGACCTTAACTCACTTCAGAGCAACCATTTTGGAAATGTCTGATTTAGCATGATCTGTAGGCAGTGGTGTGAGCCCTCTAACACCAAAAGATCACACTGCAGATGTTACTCATGGCAAAGCTAACAGGTATGTATGTACCTCTGAGGTAGGTAACTCTAAAATCAATGATAAAAGGAAAAGGGGCAACACAGTTTAGAAATCTGGCATGGTAGTGCTAATCATAGCACTATGGAGGCAAAGGCAGAACTCTCTGTGAGTTCAAGGACAACCTGGTCTACAGAGTGGGTTCCAGGAGAGCGAGGGCTGTTACACAGAGAAGCCCTGTCTCAGAAATCCAAAAATAAATAAATAAAATGAATCATGATTTAAATATTTTTAAAAATAGTTTGCCAAAGGGGTGGCGACCACAGGTTGAGAACCACGGGTTTAGGTCTTTAACTCATGTCATCAGGCTTGGCAGCAAGTGCCTTTACCTGTTGAGTCATCTCACTCACCCCTGACTCAAACAACAAAAAAAATATTGGGTAGTATACAATATGTTTGTGATGTAAAACTATCTTGACTGGATATTTTTTGTATGCATTTTTTGACACATGCTCTTTCCATGCTTTCCAAATGTGGCTGGAGCTTGAAATCAAGTTATCCTCTATATTCAGAGACACTGGACCTATAAGTGTGCACCACAGTACCAGGCTAATGTGGTTAATATTTTATGTGTACCCAACAGTCTAGAGTTTCAGATTGAGAGAGCCTTTGTAGCCTGGGGGTTAATATCAAGCTGTTTAAAGTATACCTGAATGTTGAGTTCCAGAAGAGAAGACAGAAGAGGTTATTTGAGGAAATAATGGCTGGTAATATCCGAAATTAGATGAGAAATAAGTGTAAAATTCCAAGAATCTCAAAGCCCTGGGCAGGAAAAGCAATAGAAAAACAGACTAAAGACTACTCAAATGCCACCAATTAAAATCAGTGGTGGAACTTCAATGTTCCACTTTTAGTTGTTGATCTTTAGTTTCTTTTTAAATCTATAGAATTGGCAAATTATTCATCTAGTGTGGTATTTTGAAGTATTAGAAATGACACATAGAAAATGAAGAGAAGTATTTAGGAAGGCCCATAGTGGCTCTTAAAAATGAGTTAAGATTCCAATTGGCCGGTTTCAGAGCTCAGCTCTACTGCTGATGGTTACACATCTTCAACAGGTTATACAAGTTCTCTGTGCCCCAGTTTCTTCTTTTGGAAAGTGGGGTTATCTTATTCTTAGCGATTGTGACAGTTCAGTGAATGCTGACTACAAGATATAACACTGTTCTGTAAAATAGAACTCAGGAAATGGGTGGTGCTTTCATTCAATAAAAAGTTAGCAAACTAGAGGTTTCTCTACATGACAGAGATGTTTCTATTGCTGTGATGAAACACCATAATCAAGACAACTGAAAGGATTATTTCAGTTTGCACTTCTAGGTGATAATCCATCAGTGAGAAAAATTGAACCAAGAACTCAAACAGGCCAAAACCCTGGATTCAGGAGCTGATGCAGAGGCCACAGAGGAGTGTTGTTTTCTGGCTTGTTCCCCATGGCTTGCTCATCCTGCTTTCTTACTGAACTCTATATAACAAGCCCAAGGAAGGCACCACCCATAATGTCTGTGCCCTTGCCCATCAATCACTAATTAAGGAGGCATTTTCTCAATCCATATTCCCTCATTTCAGGTAACTATAGCTTGTGTGGTTGACATAAAACTAGCCAGTACAAGAGCGAATGCACAAAGGAACTCACTGCAATCATGACTGCCTACATAAAACCTGTATAAAATAAAGTCAGGCAACATTCCATCATGGATAGGGAATGCTTCCCGATGCTCAGAGAAGGAGAGTCAATTTTCTTCAGGTGTGCTTTTTGAAGACTGTCTATATTCCAGCAGATGGTCCTATGCCCATGTGTATATGGGCATCTTTAATTGAACTAAGTGGGTAAGAAGGGAAGGAGGAAGGAAGGAAGGAGGGGGTGAAGAAGGGAGGAAAGAGGAGAGAAAGGAAGAAAGTGTAATGGAAGGATATTTTCTGCTCAACTACCTGGTCCCAATAACTGACTCAGAGGTCGATTATTATTTTAAAATATTCATGCAATAGCTTAGGCTTATTACCAACTAGCTCTTATGTTTTAAGTTAGCGAATATTCCTCATGTGATGGTACCTTTATTAGCATGGCATATTTATCTCCTTTTCCCTCTGCATCTGGCTATAACTACAGACTCCACCCTTCTTTCTCTCAGAATTCTCAATTTGACTTTTCTGCCTAACTATCTTGTTCAGTTTTTGGCCAGTTATCTGGTTTATTAAACCAATCATATCAACATATATTCACACACTATACAGAAGGATTATTCCACAGCATTTCCCCCTTTTCTCAAACTAAAAAGACTTTGACTTTAACATAATAAGATTATATACAACAAAACAATAAGAATTACAGTTACATTATCCAGTCAATTTGTATTTGAAAAAATTAGAACAAATACTCTTCTATCTATCTCATCTTGGTGGATCTAAAGTTTTATACCTAATATGCTTTCTATCATAACTAATGAAAACTGTAAGTTTAACTACTTAGTCTTTAACTCCATCAAAAGCCCCAGAAGGATGGAATATTAACCAATGACAGTGACATCAGGCTGCTTGGACAATCAGCCAAAGTTCTTTTGTAATGTTGGGGCAACCAACTCTGACCTATAGGCCTTGCATATCGGACAGACTTTCCTGTGAAACAGGGGATTATGAAGGACTGTCCTACCTTGTCTTGGCCAAGTTGGGCAGTCACCTTTCCTGCATCCCGCTGGTCCAGTTTTGACATAACTGTCAATAATTGAGGCAAGGGCAGTTTTGTTTTGTTTTGTTTTGTTTTTTTCCCGTATGGTTAGATTTTGACATAAAGAAGACAAACTCTATACCGAGTTTTTTCAAAACCATCATCTTCTCTGAAATAGATTGGTGCTGCCAGGAGCAGACTTGTCTCACTATCATGAAAAGACTTAGGTTATTATATTAAATGTCATATTCTGTAGGTCTTTGAAGTGGTTGAAGACAATCTATCTATCCAAATGTATCTGTGTATGACCTTAAAAATATAACTAACATGACCATAAGTTGGACTCTTACAGATAACTATTAATCTGTGTTTTAATTATACATTACATTTTTAAATGAGTTGCATAGAAATAATAACCTTAAACAAGAGTAGAAATCTATATGCAGTATTAAAAAATTAACTTTAAATTTGTATCAATACCAAAAATCCATACCAATGTAAAATATTTAAGATTAATAGTTGTTTTTTGATTAAAATAGATTCAATAACCTACCCTTTTCTCCTATCACTTCTACAGCCCCTGCTTTTCTTTTCAGAATGAGATCTTTGAATCTAATATCCTTTGTTCAGTTTTTTTTCCTGATCATTACCAATAACAACTTGAAACCAGCCCACCTAAATGATGACAAATATTCATAGTTTATTTTGGTGACTGTGGCTGTAGTTTTCTTGACTACTTCCTGTTGAGTGGGACATTGGTAATCTTTGGGAGGACCCTGAGAAAACTTAAGATACTTGTTAGGTGTTGGCTGTAGTATTCTGTGAGGCTGCATCATCTTAGTCAACAGTCATTCTGGATGCTAAATCACCTGGACCATCATTTTCATTAGTGCCTGGTCCCTTTTCTCTATAATACATAAATGTTTAAAGGTAACATACATATCTGTGTTAGTGCAAGTATAGATTGTGCATTGTACACAAGTCAGCCAAAGATGATTTTTTGTTATATATTTGAGCAAGTAAAACATACATCATGTGTCTTGTAGTTCTTCTAGGTTTATTTTTACATGTCTGTAATCAGGATTTCAAGGGATCTTCCTCAATCAAACCTGATTTTCTTTAACCTTCAATGAACCCACAGCCTTTTATTTCCTATGGAAATAAAAGCAAAACCACTTGCCCAAATTAATACATGTTTGAACTTGAATTTTGAAGTCAAGACACTTTTTTAAAATATGTAGATTGGATAATTACAACAACATTTATAATTAAATGTCTCATAGCAGGTGCTGCTCCTTCTTCACAGTCAAACAATTCAAAGACAACACAATAACATATTGTAGCCAGACTCTCTGTGTAGTTTTCATCTTTATGTGGCTTATTAAAACTTTTATTATAGTATTCATTTTAAGACTTTTTCTAGGCTTTTTCTTTTGTCTCCCATGCCTACATATATTTTTAAGCACACAGTAACCTGTTTAGAGTTTTTTTGTTGTTTTTTATTACAAATGTCTGTGAATTGGGACAGAAGGATGGTCTGAGAGAAACTGGAGTAGGAAGAAAAGGAGTGTATGGTCAAAGTACATTGTACACATGTACAAAATTCTCAAAGGATGAATAGAATTAATTAAAAAATAAATTAACAGTGCCATTCTAAAATTGGTATAATGTCTCTGCTCCATTGTTGTGCCTGCTACAGTCCAATCCATGAATTAATCCAGGATCCTCCAGGTTGGTTTTACTTTGGAGAAGGAAGAAGCAAGCTTTTCTTGGGTAGTGAACTTGCACAAGTAGGATGAATGCAGTTTCTCCTTGGATTTCCTGAAGGAAAATCTTCTGTTATAATCAGCTACCTTTTTAATGGAATTGTGTTTGTTGGCTAAGTTTATGTCAACTTGACACAGGTTACAATCACATGAGAGGAGGGAACTTCCGTTGAGAAAATGCCTCCATAAGATTGGACTATAGGCAATTCTATAAAGCATTTCCTTAATTTGTGAATGATATGGAGGGCCCAGGCCATACTGGTCCTGTGTTCTATAAGAAAGCAGGCTGAAAAAGCCAGTAATCAGCATCTTTCCGTGGCTTCTGCATCAGCTACTGTCTCTAGGTTTCTGTGCTGAGTTCCTGTCCTGACTTCTGTTAGTGATAGATTATTGATGTGGCAGCGTGAGCTAAATAAACCCTTTCTTCCCCAACTTATTTTTGGTCATGGTTTTTTATCATAGCAATAATAACACATTCTAAGACAAAATTGGTACCAGGACAATGGGGTATTGCTGAGAAAGACGTGACTATGTTTTGAGGAGGATTCTGAAAGGAATTTGGAACACTCAATAGGAAAGCTACTGAGTGTTGAGAACTCAGTGGGCTGTTTCGTAGGAGTTTAGAAGATAAGGGTGTTGAAAGCAATTTAGATGATGGAGATTTGGCTTGTGAAGTTTCGAAGGGAAGGAAAGATTCTACCAGGACATTTGTATGAAGTATCTGTGGTGCCTGGCTAACTGAAGTGGAAGAAATGGCTGTGATTAACAAGAGACTAGAAATGCTAAAGTAAAGTTTACTAGGACAATAGACGCTGGTCAGTGGGTCCTGAAGAATCAATCTTCTGTGACTAAGGCCAGTGTCATGGAGGTGAAATGTTTTGGGATGTTTCCTCAAAGTCAGCACATAGAAGCTGTGTTCAGAAGTGACCAAGGTAGTGCCTTGTTCTGGCAGCCAAACTTGCCCTTGTGTAAGATTCTCCAAGGTGGTACTGGTTTTGAAGGAATAAAGGAGTCATGGAGAGTGGCTGAGGTTTGGCACTGTGAGAGAGGCCATCTGTGAAATTGGCACCTGAATAGCAGTGGAATCCGCAGGGTTGAAGGGCCATGAAGAGAGTTCAAAAGAGATTATCAGTGAAAGCATAGGCCATTTGCAGTAGAAGACTGATGTTTTAGAGATGCCAGTACCATGTGATGACCACCAAGAACAGCAGCAGCAGTGGAGTGCAGATGGTCTGAACTTAAAAGACAAACTGTGTGTGCCTCAGAGGGCAGAGCTAGAGAGTGACCCATGCTTCTTGGAGGAGCCTGGAAGATGATAAGTGGATTCCAGATATTGAACGTTGAATTATTTACTCTGTTGGAGTGTGGCTTGATTTGTTCAGATTACAACAGTGCTCTGGCTCTTCCCTCTTGAAGTAAGAAAGTATTAAACTTATTTTTTATTTTATACCAGCCCATTAGTTGAGAGACTTTGAATTTTTAAGAGAATTTTAATTGTTACAGGGATTGAACTTGTGTATAAATTGGTAAAGACTGTGGGATTGTTAAGTTTGTAGTATGTTTTATGTTTGTAATATTTATTAGTCTGAGGTCTTGGGCATAAACAAAATAATGTCTTAAAAAGCATTGTGTGTTAAGTTGAGAAGGTGTCAACTGTGCTGTGTAATTTTATGTCATCTTGACATAGGCTAGAGTCATCTGAGAAGAAGGAACCCCAAAAGAGAAAATGACTCCATAAGACTGGACTGTAGGCAAACTTCTAGAGAAGTTTATTAATGAGTAATTGATGTGGAAGGGCCCAGCCACCCCTAGGCTGGTGGCCCTGGGTTCTATAAGAAAGAAGACTGAACAATCCAGTAAGCAACACCTTTCCAGGACCTATGTATTATCTCCTGCCTCCAGGTTCCTACCCTGTTTAAGTTCCTGTCCCAAAATAAGAAACTGTGTCTTAGTAAAAATAAAAATCTTCCCTCAAAACAGAAACTTGAAAAGTATGAGGTAATATTACTCCCCTTCTCCTTATAGAAATTAATTTTGTACCTATCCGTTCTCGCAAGCTTCAGAATTATAGGACTGGTTTGAGATCTTAGGTCACATGCTTCCAATGAGACAAAATGCTCCCTTGATTTTTTTCTTTTTAAGAATCAATAGTTCTTCTTTACATAAGGGAAAAAACTACCAATTCACACATAGAGACATCTGCCCATCACACTGTCACCAAAACACCAAAATCCATCTTGCATTGTCATATTTGGCACTAAAATAATACCCTGTAATCTTAAAAGACCAGAGTCTAATTCAGTATGACCCAACTCCAGATGTCATTTTTTAATTCACACCATTTCATGTCTTCATGGAGCAAAGGTTTGGATCAATGTCCTGCCTCCCATTGACTCTGCCAACAGCACTGAGACTCTCACCCCAGGGAGAAAAGGGTGGAGATAAGTGCATTTGCTGACAACACCTGAATAAGAGAAGACTGCTGGTTTTGCTGGTGAAATAAAAAGCTTGACTTCAGAAAATCAGTTTGAAACTGACTCTTCCTGAATGTAGTACAACTGGCATTTGGAATTGGTCCACCTTCCCTGAAATATAGGCAAACTGTCTTAGTCAAGCTTTCTTTTTTTCCCCAGTCACCAGAATTGATAGCAGGTCAAGCTTGCTTATGGGGAAAACTGGTTAACTGGAAAGTTACTGAATTCTCTCACAGACTCTCAGAGTGACCAAACCTATCATGCAACGGCACATCGAGCTGGCAAGTCAGCTGAAGCATAGGCAGCTTTACCTGTCTCTCATCTCTTAGTGTGCCTCAGGGTACCATCTTTGTTCTATCTTTACTGACCAGTCTCCCCCATCGCTTTGCTCATGGTAGATCTGCAATCTGGTTCTCTCTGTTACATTCTCTTGGATTTCCCCAGGGAGAAGTGAATTCCAGATCCCAGCCACTAGGAGTGAAGCATCTCAGCTGAAGTCAGGGCAGGAATCCTCTGATAGCCTGATAAGCACAGTCAACACGTGTACAGACAGTTCATAGGGAAGCATTGTGCTACATCAGCATGGATATTTAAGTCCCACTTCTGCAGGGAATAGTAGGGCAATTCTCAGAGTAATACATTCAGGAGGTAGCCTCACAAACATTAAAATAATTAATTTTATGTAATAATAGCTATTAAAGGTGATTCCTGTAGTCTTCAAAGAATTCAACTATTTACCTCTCCTGAGTCACTGATGGTGAGGAAAAGGTCCCACAGTCAACCCTGGCAGCCTGACAGGCGTTCGTGGGTCAGCAGGAAATTTGAGAGCTGCCAGATCTGTGGTCTTTAGAAAAACATGGCTGCAGCCTCTGAGACTCCTGACTCTCCTTTTCAATGGCCAGACAACAGTGTTTTGAGGAAATTCTTCCTGAAGTTAGTGGGAACCTGAGTCCAAACCTAAATATTAGGCAAGATAAAATTTTATCTAGAACTTTGTAGCATTTATTTTTTAAAGCATTAAAATTTATAGTTAAGCTGCAATAAATTCTAAGCGTGCTACAGCATGTGCTAATTTTTTGAGATAATGCCTTGGGAATATGCAGAGGACCTGATAAAGCCTGAAGGCATTTCCATTTTGATGTACTGACTGGATGGTGAATTAAAACTTTCACCGTGTTGTTCCAAATGTTGGTGAATATTTCTTGTCTTTTTAACTATCTGTGTCTTCCCCACATTTTTATGCTTAATTTATTCTCTTTCCTTGTAACTTTCCACCTGTGATGAACTCCTAGAAACTTCTAATAATCATTTATTTAAAAAGGAGCTGAGGATTGAAAGACAGCTCATTCAATAAAACACTTACCTTGTAATGTGAGGCCTTGACTCCACAGCCCTGGAACCCAAATAAAAGGCAGGCATGGTGGTGTGCACTTGCAATTCCATCAATGGCATCGTGGGAAGTAGAGGCAGGCAACTCTCTGAAAGCTCATGGCCAGCTAGTGTAGCCTACTCGGTCAAGTTCCAGACTATGAGAGACCTTAACTTGAACAAGCTATGAAAGGTGCCTGTGAAATGGCACTTGAGATTATCTTCTGGCCTCTGCATGTATACACACACGCGCGAGCACACACACACACACGCGTGCGCGCGCACACACACACACACACACACTCACCTGTATACACAAAAGTACTTACCAATACACAAACATGTACACTTAAACACAGGCACACATTTAACACACATACACACACAAAAGTAAACACACATTTTATAGATATAAATGGAGATTTGTGGAAATACAATTGCATGATGTCTGAGATTTACCCTTAAATATAAATACTTCAACAAAGAAAAAAATGGAATTTATAAAACTGACAGGTTAAGTTCTAACATGTAGTTATAAGAATATGACAGTATACTGTTTACTACTTTGTGGGTATTAAATCATTTAATAAAATAATATAGTTTAATATTGGGAATATATGGATATGTTTATTCACTCAACAATTGCTTAATATAAGAATCCTTCCATAAGTCCCCTCCCCTGTATCATTAAGCATATTTATTTTTTAAAATTGTCAAGTCTGGGAATTCCTTACCTTTTATGGTAGTCCATTAGATCATGGTATAACTGTAAGTATGTCACAATTCAAACCTCTATTGGAAGCAATCGACATAACAAGTATTACTAATGTTCTTAGAGGACATAACAAAATGACGATAGGTGTCTTTTGCTAAAGTTTTCCTTTAGAAAATATCTTTATATTTTACTTATTCAGATGTGAAAGGTATGGTGTCTGGGATTTGTGATTTAAAATTTTAGAAAAAAATAGTCTTAGATGAAAATGTTTTCTAAAAAAAACTTGATAATTGTGGAAATGTAGTAAAAATAACCTAGGTTTTACTATAGTGTTTTCATAGAGTTGTCTATGTTTCAGACCAGGTGTGGTGACTCATGATTAGAGTCCCAGAATTTGAGAAGCTGGAGCAAGGGTATAGCCTCATTTCAATGCCATCCTGATCCACATAGTGAGTGCCCGGCCAGCCTGGAGATCATATGAAAACAAAGAAGCAAAGCAAAATTTCTCTGATGAGTTTCATTTTAAACAGTATATATATATATATATATATATATATATATATATATATATTTCCTATTTTGTTAACAGTACATGAGCTACATTGTGTTTCTGAGAGTATGTTTTGTATATCCTTATTTGGGTTTATTTGAAATAAGCTTTGGTGTTGTCCTTCAGTCAGCATCCATGCACTTGCTTATGGTGACTTATTTTTCCATCATGCCTGAAGTTGCATTGAGAGGCTGTCCGCTTCGCATAAGTAGTGTCTGTCATCTCCCAAATCCCTTCCTATGGCAGATAGAAAATGTGCTCCAACATTTCAGTTAGATTCTATATGGGGTCCCAGAGAGAGGCTCTCAATCAGGAAGTACTGGAGTGATGTCAGTGAAGAGTGGAATAAGCACCTCCTCCCGTAAATGTAACACGTGACTAGTAAAATGCCTGTACCTACTTTTCACAGCTGTGCTCATGACCAATGGGTTGTAGTGGAGAGTCTGAGCTCAAGTTTCTTGTGAGTTCCTGTGTAATGTGGGCAGGTAACTGCAAATACTAGAAAGGGACGTCAGCTCCCCTAGACCCGGGAGTTATAAACTTCTTGACACAAGTGCTGGGAACCAAACACAGGCGCTCTGCAAGACTGGTAAATGTTCTTGACTGCTGTGTCATCTTTCCATCTCTCTAGATCTTGTGTTTTGATGTTTTGACGTAAGAAGCTAGGCTAGGCCTTCAATTGGGAAGTTGAAACCCCTAATAGGGTTATCATTGAGAGATTGTTTTCCTTGTTAGTTCATCTACTGTTTGTTCTTCCTGTCTCCCTTGGAAAGTTGAAAGACCTGGAATAATTGAAACTTTACTGAGAAGTAGTTTGTGGAAGTAGACATTGAGGCATCAGAGCCTGGCCCCATTTCCTCTCTGTTCTCTGCTTCCAGACTCCAGATGCAATGTGACCAGCTACCTCATACTCCAGCTGCCACACCTTCCTGTCACAATGGACTGTGTCCCCTCAAACTACAAGACACAATGAACCCTTCCCCCTTGAGTTGTTTCTTGTTAGGGTGTTGTCACAAAACTGAGAAAACAAAAGAATATGGTAGCTCTCTGGGGCCTGTTTTGTAAGAATATTATTTCTATTCACAACATCTCCTGCACGGTGACCTCATCACCACCTAATATGATGACAAGGTTACATGTAAATTTGAGGGACACAAACATCCATACTACTGCACTTCCAAACTCACAATCTTTATTTCAATAAATTAATTGCAAAAGATTAAACATAGCCCACTACAGGCACAGGAATGATAAACTTTCTTCTACAGTAAGAAATAAAGTAATTCTTCCCAGTCCTAATGGTGCAGCCTGAGATACCAACATTGCAATCTCAGGAGCTGCCTGAGCTACCAAATGAGTTCAAGACCAGCCAGGGTTAGGGATACACTACAGTGGTGGAGCGCAGGCAAGCATATGTGAGACCCTCGGTGTCATCTATAGTACAAAAATAATAATCGCTGCTGTTGTTATTATCCTAACATAAATTTGCAATATAACAGATGAAATGTTATTAAATTTAGAAAAATAGATGGCATTACCCCCAACACACACACACACACATACACACACTCAGTAAATACTAAAAGCCCATTTTTCTATGAGGTGGCTTATCTTCTTAAATCTAAAGTAACTCTTCAGTTTAGGTTGCATGCTTTAATATTTGACTGTTTCCAGCCTGCAAGTGTGAATGCATTCTGCAAGATAAAAATCCATATGAACTAGAGAATAAAAGTTCACTTGGAAAGACTGTTTATACAAAGATTAAGAAATGTTCCGCATCTTGCAAGGCCTGGGAGAACCACCATAGACCTAACTTCTAAAGGGATATTTGTGGCTCAGGGTGCCCTGCATGATGATGCAGGCAGACAGCCTTCATATTACTGGAGAATTCTCATTCCCATATACTGCAAGCCAGGGAAATAAACACAGTTTGATTGATGGTTCTAGGAAAAGAATGTGCAATGTGATGTAAGTACATTCTTTGTTTGTTTTGCCTTTTCCTGAGAGGAATGGCTCTGAGAAAGGCCCCACAGGCTGAAGACAATGCTGAGATATGATTCTGTTTCCCTCTGGGAACCACAAAGCTCATTAGAATATTGGGTGTCCTTGCAACTCCCACCTATGCTCATGAAGCGCTAAGGTTTTTGTTTTGTTTTGTTTTTTTCAGTCTCTCCAATAATCACTTTTCCCACTAAAAATTTAACAGATAAGCCTTCTCCAGTGAATTGCCATGTAGCACACTGAGATCAAAATTGAAAACAACATTATACCTTGAATTTCACTGGGCCAAAACAGAATGACTGATTTCAAACCCATCTAAAGGTGTTCTTCCCCTAGTCTTCTGCATCCTGGGAACTGACTCCACATACCATCAAATTGCTTAAGCTAATACCCTTAATCTTCCTTCTTCCCCACCCCCAACATCGATTCTCTCATGTCAAACTTCAAAACATCTTTCAAATTCATCCATTTCTCTCCCACACACTGCTACTGTCCTAAGTCCTAACTGATAGCTGTGAGTCTCTCTTACTTCATTGCAGTGCACTCTGCTGAGAAATTAGATTGATCTCCAGGGCCATGTCGTGTTCCCTACATCAACCCCGCTTCCCCAAAGCATTGCAGAATTCTAGCCATTTATGAATCCCTGGTCTATCAGGTCCTCACTTCTCTGCCTGCCTACCTTCTGTCATACCCACCAGACAAAAAGCACAGTTTCTGTCACTCTCATATGCCAGTATCACTGTCACATTACGACTTTGTGTGTCTGACAAGTTCTTGAGAAATTTCAAGTCTTAGTGATATATATACATACATATGCATATCACTAATATTATGTTTAGTGATGGCTGCTCATCTTGTCTCTCTTCTATAATTTCGGTTTTAATCATAGTATTTACCCTTACCCCGATTATTGTATTTGTACTTTTACTATTTATGAGATATAATCTACATGGAAAGAAGCTAGTTTTGTCCCTTGTTTTTTCTTCTAGGTCCTGAGAGAGCACCTGGCATGTAGTAGACACTCGTAAGTATCGTACTCAATAGTTGAGTTCTTTTCAGGTCAACGCACATCCCTGCTTTCCCACAAATATTTCTCTAGTGCCTTGGGTAGGTGCTAGGCATGACTCTAGAATCAAGAGGCTTGAATCCTAACATTTTCCCTTTGCATATATACTTTATACTAGGTGCTGGCCAATCGATATCTTTGGTAGATTATTATTGCCACAGAATTATCAGATCACTCCACCTAGGTAAGAGTACCTCAGAGGATGTTTAACGTCTTAACTGTTTTTACTTTACTAGGAGGACACAAATAATGAATACTGAAAGCTTAGATTTTCAATTAACAGAAGTTAATGGATCACTAATAATATAATATGTTTGACATTTTATAACTTTAAAAAATAGATTCGGCATAGGACATACTTAAAATTACATCCAGAAAGTAAGCCCAATGTGCCAACAAAATGGCTTATGACTGAGAAAATGTTTCCTGCACTAGGATACCATGGGAAGAAAGTAACTACAGATGAGACCAACTTATAAGAACCAAGATTCTAAATAATGTACTGGAATGGCCTTTGGTAGGCAAGTATTTAATAGGAACCCACCTGAATCAGTCATTCTGTTGGGCATGGAGATGCAGAGACAACAAAGACATAAAAACTTAAGGCTCCTACCTCTTTACCTTTGTTTGAAAACTAGCTAGAAGTCATTTTAATATGATTAATGTTAGCATTCCACTCAACGCTTATAAAAGTATTCATGAAGTGGTAGTATTACTTGTTTTGAGGACTACATCCCAAGCTGGACTGGAGTTTAACATGCATTCCATGCTGGTCTTAAACCGACAGAATTCCTGCCTCAGCTTCTACAATTATGGGACTGGAAGCATGAACTACTATACCCAGGTATTGCTATTATTTTGTTTATTGTTTTTTTGAGACAGGATTTCTCTGTATTGTTTTGGAGACTGTCCTGGAACTTGCTCTGTAAACCAGGCTGGCCTCGAACTCACAGAGATCTGCCTGCCTCTGCTTCCCTAGTGTTGGGATTAAAGGCGTGCACCACCAACGCCCAGCTGGTATTGTTATTTTTAAATTTCAGGGCCTGGAGAGGTGACTCAACAGTTAAGGACACTTGCTATTTTTGCAGAGGACTTGTCTTTAGGTTCCAGCATCCACATGGTGGTTCACAGCCATGCATAACTTGTTCCAGGGAACCTGACACCCTCTTCTGGCCTCTACAGGCACCAAGAACACATACAGTGCACATCCATACATTCAGGTAAAACACTCATACACATGAAATGAAATCTAAAAAATAACATATTCAGGAAGCTACAAGCTTGAGATGAAGTAGCAAGTCTAAAATGGTGAGCCTAGTAACTACAGGAGCCTTGATCAGGACCACAGCAAATCCAGCAACTGCTCTCAATTCTGCTGTAAGCACCCCAGTTCTGCACCCCAACCTCATATGGTCTTGCCCTTCTTAAAGTTGACCTGTTTGGTCTGCCTTACATCCCATTTCTTCCTCCACTTAATACTTCGGTTAGCATCTCTACTCTTTTTTTTTTTTTGCCAAGAACCAGAAATAAAGTAATTTCTCTTTCTCTCTCTCCCTCTCTCTCTCCCTCCTCTCTCCCTCCCTCCTCTCTTCCTTCATCTCCCTCCCTCCCTCTGTGCTTTGTGTATAATAACCCTCCTCCCAACTCCACGTTTTATTAACAGTAACTGTCCATGGGCTGTGAAGACTGTCCAAATGGGCTGGTTATCTTGGACTCATTCATTCAATAAAAAAAAAAACTAGGACACATTCCTCACACAGATATCTTGGAAAATCCACTCATATAGGAAAACAAAGCAGCTCAGCAGCTGCAGCAGTATTCCAAGTCAGGAGAAACAAGTTGCAATGTAAATGCAAGACCATTATCTTTTCCAATAATTTAATTTGCCAAAAGGACACTACTCCCGAACAATGAAGAAGAGATACGGCAGCAGTGCAGCCGACAGCTCACTCCACAGCGTGAGCCACTTGGGGGGGTTATAATTGCCATTTACAATGTTTTTAACTCTTCTGCTCTCCTCCCCCACCCCTCTCTATTCTTCTAAAGGAGACATTGCTGTGTGCATGCTTATGTATGTGTGTTCTCTCTTTACATTAGAAGGAAATGACCACACAACTGTAGTTATTACAGATAAGCAAGTCAGTTGGCTGATGATGAAAAGCACCACAATGGGCTATAAATATTCCATTTCCCTTGAATCACTTGGCACACTTCAATATTTTTCTAGACAATGCGCATGCAACTAGAGGACTTAACCAGGTTAAGAGCCACATGTTATAAGTGAAACACTGGACTCTCCCTAGTCCTCCTTGAATAGACTCTACTTCCTGCTGACAGTGGAGGAAGCTATGACTGCATGTTTATTGTTGACAGGGCACAGCCATGTCAAGGACGAATGTCTCAGACCCCTGGGAATGACAAATACTTCCCTGGTGAGACTCAGAGGGAGCTCAAAGCTTCCCTCTAGCCCAGTGTTAACAGTGTTTGTAAAATCAAGCAACTGTAGCTTCCTTCTCTCAGATGTTAACAGCCTGAGACTGCTCCCTAGAATGACTAGTTAACTTCCACTTCTGTACTGTACACAATAAACACAACGAGGTACCAGGTTACTGTGTAGTTGGTGCCACTCTATCAGAGTGCACACAGCTCACTTAACCCGAACTTTTCTGTTCCTTTGTCTGGGTATCTGCCCTTTCTTCCTTCCCTTACTGCCCTACTTAAGTTTTGGGGGCCCAAGCCACACAGATCATATTAACTTCAACAAAATGTGCTCAGACACGCCCTGCTTCCTCTTGTCAGTGTCTAGTTGAGAATAACCAAAGAGGGCATGAGAATTCACATGGTGTGATCCCTCCCAGTTTCATTGCTGTTTTGTTGCCTCTGTGTACCAGCTCTGTTATTATCATCCTCCTGATTTGTTCGAAGCATTTGGCTTGGAGTTTATGAGGAAATACTGGTCTAACTGTTACTGCTAGACGGTTGAATTATTTCCTCTTGCTGCCGTTGCCACCTGAAACTGTGATTGCCTGGCTATGAATGGCCATCATCAAATGTCACTTGCAATGCACTCTGTGCCACCAAATACTGTGTCAGGTGGTCTATGCGTCGTTGATCTGCTTTTACCTCTGCTACTTGAGGTTCCCGCTCATAGAGAAAAATATTTACTGTCTTATAAATCCTCTGTCTGTAAGGGAAAGGCAGTGCAGTCCCTACTGTTTGAACAACCTGTTGTTGAGATCCTAGCAGTTTGTCACAGCCTTGCCCACTCAGGACACTTAGGCAGCCTTGGGTTCTGGGATAGGGTGGTTCGTGTGTAACATCATCCTGTGTGCTGAACCAGTGTCCTCCTCTTTGCACACATGACTTGTCCGGCTAACCTGTAAGCAGGTACCAGTCCCTCTCCCCAAGGCATCTGGCATGCCTGTCTAGCTCTGATCCCACTTACCCATGCCTCAGGAAAGTGGCACAGCATTTAGCACTATGTCACTTCTTTTTCTAACATATGAGTGTGATAACTGAAAGCAGAGAGGTCTAGAAGTGGGCTTGATAGCAGAAGTGAGACTGGATTTGGAGGAAGGAGTGCTGCATGGTAGGCCAGAAAAAAATAGGAACTCCACGCTTTCCTCACCAAGCCAACTGAAATATTAAGAGAAGGCTCCTAGCTGTTTTCTAAAAGGAACAACAGGTTGAAAGTTCACAGTCCATCAAATTGGGAAAGCAAAGCAGAAGCCCAAAGGCTGCTCACTTGGCTGTCATAAAGGGAAGACCATAGACAGAAAAAAAATCTACAGAAAACGAGAGCACCCCCAGAAACAGTTGACCTGACAGGGGTTAGCTCTTGAATCCCAGACTGATGGCTGGGAATCCAACATGGGACTGATCAAGACCCCGTGAATGTGGGTGTCAGTAAGGAGGCCTAGGCAATCTATTGGGCCTTGGGTAGTAGATCAGTATTTATCCCTGGCATACAAATGGAATTTGGGTGCCCATCCAACAATGAGAGATACACTCTCAGCCTGGACTCTTGGGGGAGGGTCTAGGCCCTGCCCTAGATGAAATGACAGACTATGGACAACCCCATGGAGGGTCTCACCCTCCCTGGGGAAATGAGGGGGGATTGGGAGAGCTGCTGGGAGGGCATGGGAGAAGGGGAGGGAAAGGAAGAGGGACGTGGGATTGACATATGAAGCAACCTTGTTTCTAATTTAAATTTAAATTTAAAAACAAAAATTAAAAAAAAACAAGAGCAGCTGCCGTGTTGGTAAATAATCAATGGCCAGGGAGAAACCTAAAGTCCTCAGTATGCAGCATCTTCAGAGGAGCTGCCTCAGTTTTCCTCCTGCTGGAGCAAGCTAATCTCAAGTTAATAGGCCTGGAGACCTACTTGGAAGGACAGAGAGTAAACTGCATTAGTTGGCTTTCTGTTGCTATGATAAAACACATGAGCACAAGCAACCTGGGGAGGAAATGCTTTATTTCAGCTCACAGCTCGTGGAGGGAAGTCAGCGCTGGAAATAATGGCAGGAATCTGGATGCAGACACTGAAACAGAGGCTCTGGCAGAACACTATTTCCTGGCTTGCTCCCCAAGGCTTGCTCAACCTGCTTTCTTATTCTACCGGTACCAGCACTCCATGAGTGACACTGGGATAGACCCACCTACATCTGTCATTATAAAGAAAATGTCCCACATCCTTGCCTACAGACAAGCTGAAGGAGTTTCTCAGTTCAGACACTCTCCGGGAATGACTCTATCTTGCGGCAATATGACCAAAAACTAAGCAGGACACAACTCATCTGTAGACCACAAAGAGGAAGAACACAGTACAGCGTAACATAAGTGGTGTTAGTTTTAGAATGATAGGATACCATGACAGATAGTCATGGTACCTATGTGTATACATTTATAAAATTGCCCTGCCCATGAGAAGACATGTGGAAACTTCTACACTGTTCTAGAACCTAAGCTAACTGGTCATAGGTCCAAAAGAAGACTTACACATGACCTTGGTTACATCTACTGTGATGTTACATCTACACATCAGATAGGACTTTTCTCAGTGTGATTCTGTTTCCCTTTATAAAGTTCCAAAATTCAAAGTCCTTGAGGAAACTAGCTTCTACATAAGTAAACCAGGGATGGAAAAACAAACAGCTTCTGCAAAAAGAGTGATTTGGGCACTTAGGTCTACTTTCCAGTCCTCTCATTTTCCCAAACACCCACAGAAATCTGAGGAATATTGCTTGCAGCCTGGAATTCTCTCCATACCTGTACTAGTGGTTGAGGGTGAGGGTGAAAGATGGTAGTTAACATCTAGGAAGGCTTATCATATCTGTGCCATCATGTAGCAGGAATCTGAGTACATCTGCAGGAAAGGATGGCTGCTGGGAATGTCAGAAAAGGGAAAATGAAGAAGACAGATATATTGAAGAGCTATAAAGAAAGGAAGCTCCTCAGATTGAAGCAGTCGAGACACCAGGAAAGTCTTCTTCAAGATAAAATTAATGGGATAACAAATATGGCTAAGGGTCTTGGGATGATAATTCAACAACTCGAGGAGAGTCTGGGATGGATTAATGAAACCCAATTTAAAAGCTGAGGAACAAAAAACAGTGTAGGTTCTTCTAGCCCTTGCCCCTCAGTCCACTGCAAAATGTGTTGAGTGGGTAAAACATAAATAAGACTGGTCATAAGATATTGATGCTTCAAGATGAGCATGTGTGTATCTACAAGCTTGCTATGATATTGTAAATATTTGATTTATTTTTAATAATAAAAATGTACTAAAGAATGGAAATAGATTACCATGCATTACATCAATTGGCAGGAAAATGTTGGGTTTCTATCAGCACGCAGGAGGCTGTGCTTTAATCTGCTGCTGTTTCAGCCAGCAACTGTGGCTCCTGTATAGCCTAACAGGCTCCCTCTGACTCTCCATGATTACTTTCTGTCAGCTAGTTGCTAACTCAGCCTCCTGACCTAAGGTTGATTTTATTTAATTAAGGCAAACACAAACTCAGGTTCACAGTGTGATTAAGTGTCTTGCTACAGAAAAACACTAAATATGTTAGTGTCAAAATTTCTCACTTGGCAGGGCTGTGAGTACATGTTCACCATTCCAATGAAGGAGCTGATGAGAAGTATGGTTGCTGAATGAGCTCATCCTCTCCCTGCCATAAAGGCAGGTTTGGCTTTGACGAGATGGGAGCCAAATACTTAAACTTCTGTCACATCATTTACTTGTTGCTACTTTGTTGTATGATTTCCCCCTGCAAAGCCTATTTCTCAAGCTTCTTGGCCATCTAGTTTTTAATTGACTTAATTCTCTAAAGGAACTGGGAAGAGGGAGGCACTCAGGGTGTCCCTTTTTATTCTGAGACTGGCGGCAACTACTCTTCTCTCTGTTCAAGGTCCTCACAGACCAGTATCCTCGATGGCTCAGTTCGGATCTAGCAGTTACAAACACGCAATGGCTCACTGCTAGTACCACCCTTGTAAAGACATAGGAACAAGTTTGACTTCAACAGCTGGAATTCTCAATGATTCATTCACACCTTCGTTGAACTTCCAAAATTCTCTTAAGTGTCTTTCATTCATCGTTTTATCAAACAACTGTGATAAAATAGATAAATGTGTTTCCTTGTTTAATTAGGGACTGGTTAGCTTGTTGCTAAGTGAGAAATGGGTCAGCATTTATTCTGTTTCTACTTTTTCTCTTTCTAAATCTAAGTTTTAAGAAATTACACTCACACAAATAAATGTAGGATGAACATGATTGTGTTTCTTTTAAAAAGCACTCTTCCTTCAAACTACTTGTGATTGTATTCAAGGGACACAATGCTCCATAGTCAATAGGGTTTTCTTAGAATTATTTTTATTCTTAATTATGTGTCTGTGTATGTATGCCATGTACATACAGGTCACCATGGAAACAGAAAAAAATGATGGCTCCCCTGGAGTTATAGTTAAAGGAGGTTGTGAGCCACCCATTGTGGGTTCTAGAAACAGAACACAGTTCCTTTGGAAGAGCAGCAAGTACTCTTAACAGATGAGCCACCTCTCTAGCCCACAAAAGTTTTTTTTCAAAATAATATATCACTGATAACTACATTGGATCCTTACTTGATCTTGTGTAGCATTAAAAAAAAACTGAATTAGAAGAAAATACTTATAGCCTAGGCATTTGGTCTTTAACTATCTATAGGCTTTTTAAAACTTATTTATGTTTACATGTATGGATGTTTCTTGTGTGTGTGTGTGTGTGTGTGTGTGTGTGTGTGTTTGTGTGTATCAAGTGTGTGATTGATACCCAAAGAGGCCAGAAGACAGTGGCAGATCTCCTGTAACTAAAGCTGCAAATTGCTTATGTATAGCTACTGAGAATGGAACCTATGCCTTGTGGAAGACTAACCAATGCCCATAACAACAGAGCCATCTCTCCAGCCCCTGCTTTCTATAAATCTGTTTGAGGAGAGATAATCTTTATACACACACTTTGTAAATTCTTATTGAGTGCACCATTACTCTTCAATTTATAAGACCCTTTTTTAACTTGAGAAGGAAATGAGAAAGCAAATGTTTAATATAGCAATGTTTGTTAAGACAGATCTTACTATATAGCCCTGGCATCCCTAGAATGTAAACCAGGCTAGCCTCAATATGTAGATCAAGATGGCCTCTTACTTAAAGTAGCCCTCCTGCCTCACAAGTACTGAGGCTGCAGATGTGAGTAGCAAATCCAGCACACTTCTGAGATGGTGACATGGTTTTCAAAAATACTCTTATTTAATCACAAGTTTTAGATAGACCTTCACTATCTGGAAATACTGAACTGAAAGATTCAGCCTATTCACCTAACATGGATCAAGTCTCACTTCCCAGCAATCACAAATTCTCAGAAGAAATCTGATTTTATTTGTATTGCAGCAAATTTAGTATTGTGTTCTTAACAAAGTATTTTAAATAGAAAGAAATCCTGAGAGACTGTATTTTTTAAAAATACACTACTAAAATTATATAGGATTAAATCAATATAGAGCTAATCAAAATCAACTCTGTAATATTGTTAAGATAATAGGTCAGTCTAAATATTGCCAATTTTCTACCCAATGAAAATATAATGTTTTGCTCAAATTGAGTTATTTATGAAGGAAGAAACATAATATAAAGGCATGGTGTTTGGTAAATGTATTCTTGTGCTTCACTTTAGGAAGTAACTAGATAAGAATCAAATTTTTTAAAGTTGAAGTAAATCCACTTATTCAGTACATATTACCATCAAATTATGCTTGTATACTTCATGAAAAAACATATACTATTGACAGTTAATCAGATGATTTGCCAACTAGCATGTTTTGTTATGAATGGGAAAAAGAAATGTTTCTGGGATGAAATAAAACACAGATTTATTGTGCTTGAAATCAACATTTCAAAACATATTTTGGCAAAATGGTTATTTCCTAAAGTAGCATTTCTCAGATCCCAAAGAAACCATGAAGTTTTACTCAATTGATCTTGAAATTTTTGAAGTAGCCCAGTTATATTTTTTGAATAAATAACAGCAGCATATACTGCCCTGGATTTTGGAAAGTGCTCTGTGTTCTCAATAGTATTTGTATTAAGGATAATTATGGAGCATTGCTGCAATGAAATTGCATTTTGGTATTCTGAAAGGTGCTTTAATGTCCAGTATTTTTTACTGTTTTACTTTGTTCTTAAGGATCTTCATTTAGATTAACAGATGTGGAACTGTCCTATTCTGATAACTGTATGAATTCTGAATATGCCAAGGATGATGAAAATATCAAATTTTGAAGAACATGCTTCACATTTAAAAGATTATTTTATCTTTGAGATGATAACTACATCGTTTTCCCCTTCCCCTTTCTTCCACTAAGCCCTCTCATATGCCCCTCATTGCTCTCTTTAAAATCCATGGCCTCGTTCTCATTAGTTATTGTTACATACATATATACATATACATGTATGTTTATATTCCCAGATACATAGATGCACCCAACTCAGTCAGTATAATGTTACCTGTATGTATGTGTTAAGGGATGATGATCATTTTTATTGGAACCCAATTGATGTGCCCTTCTCTAGAAAACACTCCTCCCACCCTCAGCATTCCTTATTTCCAGTAGTTCTCTGTGTAGAGGTAAGGCCCCATCCACCCTAGCATGTCTCTTATTGTGGTCTTTGTTCAACTTATGTTTAGGCAGCCATGGTGTCAAGACTTAATGGGTGTAGTTTCTAACATTTCTGTGTGACATGGTCTCACAAAAAATTCACTGATCCTCTGAATCTTACAGTGTTTCTTCTCTTCTGGAATCATTTTTGAGCCTTAGATGCAGGAGTTATTTTGTAGATGTAGCCTTTGGGAGTTCTTTGCATTTTGATTGAGCAGCACTTTCTCTAATGGTCTCTATCTGTTGCAAAGACAAGTATTCTTGATGAGTGTTGGGAACTACACTTATCTTTGAATATAAGAAGAACTATTTAGAATGTAGTTAGGGATTATGCTGATTTAGTAAAGTGGCAGCTGTAGGTTCTTCTTCGAGATCCATGACTTCACTAACCTTGAGTAATTGGCTAGGTTTCCAGTAACAGATATGATTTCCCTCTTGTTAAGCAGGTCTTAAGTTCAAGTACAGGGCTATTGCTTACTACCAAAGTATGCACACCAGTACTTCACCTTCGGGTTAACTTGCGTCATGCTGGTTATTGTTGTCCTTCATAGGCATCATAATTAGGTAGGACCATTGGTTGCTTCCCTCCTTTGGAAGCTAGCATGGCATCTTCTGGTATTAGTCCACAAGGAGAAGGTTTTTGGGTCAGATCCAGATAAGTTCCCCTGGGTCCTAAGTCCAAAGACCATAGTGTCTTCAGCAATAGGAACTTACCTTCCAATATTGGGGAGCAACAAAGGACAATGGTGAAATAGCCTATAATTTTGGGAGACTTCCTTGGATAAACCTGACCATCAACTCACAAGAGACTTTTCAACCTAGTGTTGGGGTTATGTTAGCTGGTATATATATGACTCTTAATGGAGCATGGTCAACCCAGATTAGAAACTTTCATTTCGACCATATATGTATATTTATACACAGACTTACATCTATTAGAGGTTTCCTTCTTCAATTTTTAGCTAAACCACTAATAGTATGATTCTTTATGACTTTTTCAGACATTCTTACTATTATTTGGCTCTCCTCTCCTTTTGTATTTATCTTCCTCCCTCCTAATTAGAGCCCCCCATAACCCACCCTCCACTTTTAATCACACTGTGTATAAAACAGGAAGTCTTAACACATATTATGGTTTGAATATGAAATTTCCCCATAGTCTCATGTGTTTGAACATTTGGCTCTGTTGACAGTGGTTAGGGAACCTTGAAACATGGTACTTGGCTGACTGAGGTGGATCATTGGAAACAGAACCCTAAGAATTACAGTCCAACCCTATGTTTGGTCTTATTCTCTACTTCTTAGTCCAGTGTCCATGGCAGGAACTCTGCTGCATACCTCCACCATCACCCAGTGAGCTGCTCCTGTAGGCATGTCCACTCCATGATAGACTGAACCTGGGAACCAAAATAGATCTGTCCTCCATCCCTAGTATCATTCTGTTGCCATGATTAAAAACACTGACCCAAAGCAACTTCGGGTACAAATGAGCTGTTTTCAGCTGACAGATTTCATTGAAGGAAGTTGGGAAGAAATTCAAGCAAGAACCCGAAGCAAAATATTTGGAGGAACGCTGCCTGTTAACTCACTCCCTGACCCATGTTTAGCTGGTTTTCTCATACTATCCAGGATGATGCAGTCATGGAATGGTGCCATTCTAGGTGTGCTGGACCCTCCTACATCAATTGATAATGAAAATAATATCTCAGACATGACCACTGGCCAATCTGATCTGGGTAGTTCCTCTATTGAGAACACCTTGTAAGGTAACTTCAGGCTGTGTCACATTGATAATTAAAGCTAAGACGCCTCTCCTAAGTTGCTTCTGTCAGATATTTCATCACAGAAATAAGAAAGTCACTAAGATACCAGGCTATGGATATGAAGAAGTGCTAATATTTCTTCAGGTGAAAGTGTGAGTTCGAAATCCACCTCAGCTCCTGCATTTTTAGGAGAGAAAATTGTAGACATTGGAAGCCTAAAACTGAATAATTAAACATGTACATAAACCTAGGAAAATCAATATGGTCCACAGTAAAGACCTCTGGTACAGTGCACTTCATACAAGCAGTGTCTGTGTCCAGCTAATGACCTTGTATGTAGCTATTGCTATTTCTATGGGTAGAACATATGCCTGTCCTCACCCATCTTGGCCAAGTTGCCCTCTCTAGGCATGATAGTTCATACCCATAATCTCTGCACCTGGAAGACTGAAGTAGGAGGTTTGCTGTGAATAGAGACCAATATGGGATATAAAATAAGACCCTCAACAAAACAAAATCAAGAAAAAAGGTAGGAATGGAGGTTGGAAAGAATCTGTTTTCAGGCATGGCTTGCAGGTTTGACCCCAGAAGCAGACAGGAAATAGTTCTAGCTTCCACACTGTTTCTAATTTTTGTCTTTAAAAATTTGCCACAGCCAACCTTGCTGTGGTCCAGTAGACTGCTTTAAATGCCTTGGTCACAGCCACTTCCTGACTTGGGTGTGTGCTGAACAACTGCCCATTGTAAGGTGCCAGGGAACTTCCTTTGCAATACAATTAATGACCCCTTCAAGAGGTCATTAACTACATCATATTCATTATTCTGGGAGTTCAATTCATACACTGAGAAAAGAATATCTTTCAGATGTTCGCCTAAGTCACTTCAATGATTTTTGCAATTTTACTCTAATTTTCAACCCATCAGAATTCTGTTAATGACAGAAGTAATCCAATATATAAAATGTTCCTTTTAAATGGAAGTTTTAACAACACTTCTGTTCATTCATTCACTCATCAAATAGTGACTTAATAATTGTGTGCCATGCTCTCATAATGTCAAGACGAAAACGAGTTAAAAGATTGTGAACAGATGAGTGGTTGCCAGGGCTGGCAGGGCAGAGGTGCCAGTGACACAGGGCAGCACAAAGCATTATTGGTAAGAGGACAGTTCTGAGCTCAAAGGAAAATGCAAAGCATGTTCTGCAAGGGTAAAATATCAATATTTTTAATAATGATACACTTGGAGAAACAACCATAGCAAAGGAGAGGGTTGTCTTTGAGTTGGTTCACTCTGGAATACCTGAAAGACTTTAACAGCCCTTTCAAATGCACTTCTAGGATGAAGTTGAGGACCCTGGTGACAAAGAAAAGAGGTACAGAATTCTTCAAGGAGCATAGAGGAAGGGGTTAAGAAATAGTAAAGAAAGTGAGGTGGCTCCTCCATCTTGGACAGACAGATAAGAAAAATAACAATCCTATTGAGGCTGGGTTGTATTAAATATTTGTATCAATCGCCCTTGGGGAAAATCTGAACTACTGATTGCTTTTGCAAATGAAGTTTAATTGGCATGAAGCCACATCCATTCATTTCTGCATTAGCACCAGAAGAGCTGAGTTAAGGAATTTTAACCTAGATCATCTGGTCATAAGACCTGACATTACTGCTGTCTGCCCCCTGCCCTTTTCTAAAGTGTTCTGCTGTTTGTGGTGGAATACACTTAAAATCCCAGAATGCAGAAGGTTAAGGCAGGAGGATTGTCATGAGCTCCGGGTCAGTGTGGCCTAGATAACAACAACTCAACTCAAACAAGAAATGTTTGCTGATTCCTGCTTTGTATCCCCAGCATGCACACTCAATGTAGCTAGAGAAGAAACAACCCCAGGTGAAGTTCCCCACTATTTAGGGTGGCTGAAAACATTTTCTGGGCCCTCATGCATCTGGGGAAGAATGAAGAATTCATCCTTCAGCTATTTTCAAATAAGAACAGAGAAATTCAGAGAGTTGTTTACCTAAGGTTATGCAAGCAAAAGGCATTCTAATTTCTTGGTCAATTAGTTTTCACATTCCCTTGGTTTCTTCACGGATCATATAGAACATTTCATCCAACTTTTCCTTAAGGTAAGGGACAGTCTAAGTGATTGACATGTATAAACTTGGCTATAGGCTTCTGATGCTCACCGTTCACCCAAGTAAAAACTTCAGTCTTTCAACAGCTCATCTAGAAAACTCTTATTCATCTAGTAGATTCAAAACCAAATAACAATTAACCATGAAGTCTTCTTGAAAATGCTGATTTGGTCTCGTTCTGTTTTCTATTTTCTTTAGAATAAAATTGATTTTGGGGTTTGAGGCAAAGACTGTCTTGAACTCAGTATGTAGCTGAGGAACCACTGATCTTCTCTTGCCTCCACCTCAAGAGTGGTGGGATTACATGTGTGTACTACCCACCATACTTGATTTATGTGGGGCTGGGATTGTGAAGGTTGGTAGCATGGGATCAGCTGAGCTACATCCACTGCTTTTAGACAAGCATGATAGGTGCCATGTGCCTATAAACCCAGACTAGAGAGATAGAGGCAGGAGGATCATGAGCTCCAAGATAGCTTTAGCTACATAGTAAATTCCAGATGAGGCTTGGCTGCACAGGACTCTGCTTCAAAAATAGCAAAAATATTAAGTGAATATATAAGGAAACTGGTTGTTATTGCTTATACCTGCTCTGGCTGAAATCATTTTATAAATGAGCCTGAAATGCAAAATTTTGTAGTTCTCCTGTATTTGTGTTTTACTTTTTGTTTTTTTACAAACACATATATTAAAAGTATAAGGGGAGGCCCTAAATAGGATAGCTATCTACTTAGCATTTCTCAAGTGTGAGCCACCTCTCCTGGTACCAGCTTCACATCCTAGGGACTAGAGAAATGAAAGAATGAACTAGCCGGGTGGTGGTGACACACTCCTTTAATCCCAGCACTCAGGAGTCAGAGGCACGTAGATCTCTATGAGTTTGAGACCAATCTGGTCTACAAAAGCTAGGTCCAGGACAGCTTCCAAAGCCACAAAGAAACCCTGTCTCGAAAAACCAAAAATAAATAAATAAATAAACTAGTCAGGTCCAAAATAGGTATTTCGGGAGTAGTATTGTAGCTCGATGGTAGAGCACAGGGCCACAGGTTCAATCCTCAACACAAGAAGGGAAAATAAAGGTTCACACTGATGCTACCACAATAAGGGATGTTCTCTCAGCCTGGACTCTTGGGGAAGGGTCTAGGCCCTGCCCTGGATGAAATGATAGACTCTGGAGATCCAGCATGGAGGGCTTCACCCTCCCTGGGGATCAGAGTGGAGATTGAGTGGGGGTTTGGGGGACCTGGTGGGGAGGGCAGAGGAGGAGGGGAGGGAGAGGGAGCTGGGATTGACATGTGAAACAAGCTTGTTTCTAACTTAAAATAAATAAATAAATTTCTATGGGCATATAAATTCCCCCTTTTCAGAATCAAAATGGTTGCTCCTGTCACCTGCTGTATCCACCCTGAGAAAAGGGAGAAGCTGGAATTCTCATTATCTCCCTAAATCCTACTTAATCTCTGCTTTGACAGGTATACAGTTAGTCACCTCCTAGGAGTCCAAGGGCATTAACTATTCTGTAAAAAGTGTTGATCATAGTTTGTGGAATGGAACATAGTTTCCATAAAAGGAAGCTATTATCCTGACTAATTGTTTTAATCTCCCTCATTACCTTAAAGACCATAAAGACAGGGACTGAGTCATGTTTCTTTGTACCCTCCTAGCAATTAGTGCATTGTCTTGCTCATAGTTAGCTTAATAAATGTTTATTGAAGAAATGAATTTGCTTATTTCATGTTTTTCTTTTTCCTATGCCCTATGGGCCCCATTTGGTTAGAGTAATAATTGCCGTTTGAAGCAAGCATTTATATCATTGGTCTGAATTCCACTAAAAAATGCAACCTTGTATATGCAGGAAAAACAGAGTTTGTAAATCCCTCTTACATGTGTCTGGTACTTCCCATTCAAAACCTGATCATACTTCAGTGAACCCTGTAAAGTCTTGAGTTCAACTTCAGGTTCCTCCAAGCAGGACTGGAGTTAATTGGCAGTTGGGAGTTCTTCAATGCCACCTGGGAGCAGGAAATAGCACAGCCCAAGCTTGAAGCTGAACACACAAGAGGAGTAGCAAATTCTTCCCTCACCCTTGTGTCCCTCTGTGCCACCCAAGAGAACTTTTTTTCAGTAATTGAAATCCTCTCATCCTTTGTGCCACCCAATATGGAGCTGTTATTGACCTGTGGCTATTTAGCACTTGAGATATGACTCTTACCCCGAAGAACCGAATCTTCTTAATACCAGCGAACTTTCAATTAAGCAGTCATACAAGGCCAGGGCTTAACCATAGTATAGCTCCAGTCACAGGAGAGGAGTTTGAAGGAAAAGCTAAACAACTGAAGCCCATCCGTCCTATGCAAGAGCCTTGGTTTCATAATCAGAAACATCTTAACACAAAGCTGTTATGTTTTCATGAAGGCTTTTTTGTAATCTGTGACAAATTGTCAGAAATATAGCATTGTAAAACAGTACAAACGCATTCTCTAGAGTTCTTAAGTCAGAAATTAGTTTTTAAGGTCTAATTCATTCTAGGGGGGTTCAAGGAAAGACTGTCTCAGCTTCTAGAAGAGGCTGCACCCTTGGCATTGTTTGTCATTCCTGGGCAGATGCATACCTGTGTGGTCCAGGAAAATTTCCCCAATGTAAAACATCCAGAATGAGAAGATGGAGAAGTCTGTCACAAAATACCGTCCTAAATATATGGCATTATTGTTGCAAAAATAACCACATAGCAGCTATAGATATCTGAACAGCAATGGATGTTCTGACACTTCATCACAAACTGAGGAGCTGCCCATAAGGTCACATGCCTCTCTGAGAAGTCAATGACTTATGAAGGTTGCTGGAAGAAGGGGTGTCATTTTATCAAATGGCATTCTGATTGAGACTTTATGTAGGATAAAAAAAATTGCTCAGAGGAAAAGGTAAGTGGGTATAAGTAACAGGAGGTAGATTAATTAAAGTGCACTTGTATGAAACTGTCAACAATGAAATAAACAAGAACAATCCTTAATTCAGTAATATCTATAAAATCTCTTTTGCCCAACAAGTTAACATTCAGATTATAAGAATCAGTAGCTGGTTATTTCTTGAAGATATTATTCACGCTGTTGCAAACAAATGCTGCCACAGAAATGTCATACATTTTATTGATGCTACGTAAAATTCCTAACTTCCCACTTGAGGTCACAATATTTGATCCGTTTCCATATAGGCAATTGGAAGAGTGGTGATTTGACAAATTTGGGACTTCTGGCACAGACAGTTTTTGGAGCAAATGGAATTTTTCCAGAAATACCTTGATATAATCCAATTTTCTAGAGTTCAATTTTCATCAGCAAGTAAAGGTGGAGAGCTCTTTTCTCCTCCTGTGAAATGCATCCAATCATCCTCATTTGCGAATGGAATGATTTCCAGTTACTAAAGGGGCCAAGTTGCTTTAATAATTCAAATAGTTGTCAAAGTTAAAAATGCCATGCCATTTGAGTTTTTAGGTATGGGTAAGAAAAGCAAACAAAAAACAAAACATAGCTAACTCAAAGCATATGTGGGCGAAGGACCAGGAAAGGAGAACAAATGTGTAAGGGATGGACAGAAACTCACTTGGAATAAGTGAGTAGTAAGTACATTTCATACAAAATCGAAAGGAGCCATTTGTAAGTTTTCTTGTAAGTCTGAGCCTTACCTTTTATAGGCAAAGAAACTAAGTCTTGGGAAATAATCTAAAAGTCACAAAACTGTGGAAACTTCCCAGGTATTTTGGAATCTGCAGAGACCTAACTGATGGCAGAAGGTTGGTGTGAAGGTATGCACCTGTAGTTCCAGCTACTCAGGAGACAGAGGCGCAGCCTGGGCTATGTTTAGCAAAACCTTATCTCTAAAAATGGAAAGAAGGGAGGGGGAAAGGAAGTTGAGAAAATCAAAGATTGTAGAGTACAGAACTGCACAGCAAGGAGCAGACAGGAGTGCTGTGTGCCCTGGCTGTTTTTGCTCTGGCTCCCCCTTGCACAGTGCCTGAAGTAAATGTCCTACACACCCATTGCAGAGTCACACTGGTCTTCAGTGTGGACCTGTAAGTGTGACCCTGTAAGAAGAAGAAGACAGGCTACATATATGTTAAGAGAATTAGTAGAAAAAGCAGCCTGGCCAAGACCACACAAACATGGTTATCTCATTAGCATTTAAAACCAAGCCCAGAACAGTCCAACTCTGGTGGACCCCAACCACAAGGTGAGTTCCTGGCAGTAAGCTTACTGCCAAATGATGATTCCTCTAAACCAAAATCATAGACATATGAGAGACAATTAAAGTGGTGGTTGAATATTTTGGAAAATAATGGCATTCTACTAACTAAGAGATAATATTAGATTTATGATTGATATATCATACTTGTAGAGGTTGAGTATTCCTTGTCTGAAATGCTTGAAACCAAAAGTGGTTGAGTAGCCCTAATGGATTTTTGTTGGTGGTGGGTTTTGTGCTTTTTTTCCAACAGTGCAGTGTGACAAAACTTTTAAATCATTTTATGATTATTTAGCAATATTCTCACTGTGTCTCCTTTCTGACAGGACAAATAATCTTGTTTGGTGTCAAAACTATGTGCCATAATAGGCTACAACTATGAGGCTATACCATTTTGGAAAAGAAACATTTGTATATACATATGAAAATTGCTTCTAGAAAAACTTACCAGGCTATTATGATTGACTGACTGACTTCTGAAAAATGAAATTGACAAACAAGATTATGGACATTCATATTGGATTCTGTCTCTGTATTTCTCATATTGCATTTTTTTCAATGAGTATAGCAAAACTACGAGTATCTGTGTATGTAAAGCATATTAGTTATTTGTTTTATGGCTGCAACAGAATAGCTGACAAAAACAACTTAAGGGAGGGAGAATTTACACAGGCTCACTATTTGAGAGTACAGTCCAATATGGCCAGGAAATCATGGAGACAGGATGATGAGATGTCTGATCATGTTGCCTCTAGAGTTCTGAAGCAGAGAGTGGTGGATATTCATGCTCAGCTACATTTCTGCCTTTTATCCATTCTGAGATTCCAGCCCATGGAACATTACAATCAATATTTAAGACGGGTCTTTCTACCTTCATTAACCTAATAGAGATAATCCTTCAGAGGCATGCTTCCTTAGGGCTTCTATTTATGGGAAGAGATACCATGACCACAGCAACTCTTATAAGGAAAACATTTAATTGGAAATGGGTGGTTTGCTCACAGTTTCATTGGTTCAGTTCATTATCATCATGGTGGGAGCAAGGTGACACACTTGCTGACACACTTCCCCCTACAAGGCCACACCTACTCCAAAAATCCACACCTTCAACTAATGCCACTCCTTTTGGGGACCATTTTCTTTCAAACCACCACATTCCACACTCATTGGCCCTTTTAAAGTGTCCAAAGACAGGTACAAACTCAGAACAATTTAGTGATAACATGAAACAATGAAGGCAAGGTTCTTTAGAAGCCCTGTGACTCAGCAGTCACTAACAAGACGCAATGGAGGCAAGACTCCAACAGGCTTTGGAAGTGACTCACTAGTCACAAGGCCAAAACAAGTCACTTTACTCTGGTAGCTGCTGAGAGAAAATATCAAAACTCAATTGTGAACCATATAAATTTATCTCTAAAAATCATCACCATAAATTCAGACTGTATGCTATCCAGATCGAAACAACTTAAGGAGAAGGAGAAAGAACAGGATGAGAGAGTTGGGAGCCTAGAAGAGGCGAGCTAGAAGTGAGGATAGGGATGGGCTCAGCTGAGTTTCATGAATTTAGGCAGAATCACAGATTCTCCATCACCTTCCTTACTACAGTTAAGGAGAATAGACAAGATCAGACCAATAAGGTTCACCGTGAATTCTGAAGCAGCCTGCAAATATTCACCAATTGATTGTCCATTACAAAATGGCCATTCCTGAAAACATGCATGCAAGTAAATATAACATGGCTGAGCAGTTACATTTGGGAATACATATGTATCTAAATATACATATATGAATGCAGCAATACTTAATGCAAAAAGAGACAATGAATTTGAACAACACCAAGGGTGGGTATTTGGAGATTTTGGAGGGAGGAAAGAAATTTGATAATTATAATGTCAAAATAAAAAAATAATTTTTAAAAATTTAAGGTTGCCTCATTTCCCGCTTGTAACCTTTTCAAAGCCAGTTATTGCCTATAGAGCTAATCTATTGAAATGCTTTTTTGGAACAAAATAAGATAAAATCAGACTTTTTGAAGATGTTATATTAAACACCAAATCAATACATTAATTTTTATAGCTCTTATAAGAAATCTAATGAGACTAGAGTCTCATTAGGAAGGAGTTTCTATAGAAATAAAAGTGTGGCTGTGGAACCAACAGTCCTGGGTTCAGAACCTAGTGTTAGCAGATTAGGTAGCTCTATGCAACTTACCACAAAAGCACAGAACCTGTGCTGGGGTGATACCATAAAAATTAACTGAAGAGGCTAAAGAGATGGCTCAGTCATTAAAAGCATGCCCTGCTCTTCTAAGATAAGAGTTCAGTTTCCAGCACTCCAGTTAGGTGGTTCACATCACCTGTAACTCCAGCTCCAGGCATCTGACACTGTCTTCTGGCCTCCAAGGGCGCTCGTTGCATATGGCATACACACATAGACATACATAAAACAAATCTTCAAAATAAGATTACCAGATAAGAGTAAAATGCAGTCAGCCCCTAGAAAAAGGTTTCTTCCCTCGAGAGTTTGAAAATACACACACACAAATACAAACACACAGACACACACGAATGACTTAGGAAGCTTCATAAACACAGAAGCAAACCATGAGTCCTGGCAATGGCTCCATAGAATGAGTGTTGCTTTCCTTGGTGGCATATGCTATAATCAAGAATGGTGACGATTGGGAGCTCCTACAAAACACAACACTCTCCTCCAAGATGCCCTTTGCACTTTCCAGCAAAGCAATACATTCTTTTGAGTTTAATTATACACTACTACAACTCTCTCCTAAAACACAATGAACAAGCATCAACTTCGTTCCCATAGACAATAGGATTATCCATCTCCAGTGTGGGAACTATGATAAAGAGGTAATATAGAATTTCTTCATTATCATTTTTTCATAAGAAGGGATGGGAACTTTGTCCTCTTCAGACACTCAATGCATTAGATAAGGTTGGTAAGTGAGGACTGAAGATTTTAGCCAGCACCATTGGCTGGATACTTGCCATCCTCCCACTCCCAAATCTCTTAGTGTCTTGCAGGGAATCTAAGTGGCCTAGAAGCTGTGAGAATACCAGAAAATGGGGTCAGGGGACCTGCATTCTGGGCAATGATATGTTATATGACCTTGATCCACAATTTTCTCATCAAGTTACAATAGTCAGGACCTAGTTTATAGGTTGAAGGATAAGTTGCTGCTTATCATGATCCACTTATTTTTTTCTTTCTAACCATGTTTTTGTTATATAATCCCTTGATCACACCTTAAGCACTCTTGTGCTATGCTTTGAGCTCTGGATTCAACAAGATTTACCATCTAGAAGACTTCGGGAACTCCTATAAATTCTCTAGCCTCAATCTCACCACCCCTGAATGATACCAAACAGTCCATAGAGATATCGAATAAGCTCACATGCAATGCCTAGAAAATACTAAAATGTATTACTATTTACTGTTGGTATTATTTCTCCAAAATATTCTTTGTAGTCTCTCCTTTCTTATGGCTTTATTTCAACTCTTATAGATTTGACCCAAATGTTTAGGAATACATTTTTTAAATTTTCATTACCTGTTGCTTATTTTGTGCATAGGTGCACATGGCCACATGTCACTTGTGTGACTGGAAGTCATGGGACTGTTAAGGGAAACGTTTTCTTTGCTAGCCGCTTTGGTTTATCCCCCACCAGTTGCCTGGGCTCTGCCGCTTTGTAGTCCCCAAATAAACACACAAGATGCTCTATTAATTATGAAGCTGTTGGCCTTTCTTGTTTCTTACTGGCTAGCTCTGACTTAAGTAATTACCCCATAATTGTTAATCTAAGTATGTCTCTTACCGGAGAGGTTTCCGGGCTTACTACCCCAATGGCATTACATCTCGAACTCTCTGTGTTTCTCCTTCCCAGAATCCTCCTGGACTCCTAGCCCCACCTATCTAGATTCCTATAGGCCCAACAGTACTTTATTGACAAATAACAGGCAAATAACAGGACTTCCCCAACATCATGGGACAAGCTATGGAAGTCAGCTCTGTGTTTCAGAGATCAAATTCATGTCAGCAAGCTTAGCAGCACCCTAAGCTATCTTGGTAGCCCCCAAATTGATTTTATTTTATTGCCTCCAAATGAAAAAGAAATACTTAAGTATCTGTTAGATTGTACTTGAACAAGTAGGCTGAGTTTAGGCAAGGAACACTTGCTGTTTGCCTCATTTTGATGAGTTAAAACTATAGATTATGAGTTGTGTTGCTTAGACAGAGAGTCAGTCTTTAGCACTTCAAGGTTCACATTCTAAAGTTGGTTCTCATATGATGTTGGTTTTTCTCCATAACATGGAGTCACCTGGCATAATCTCTATGATACTTTAACTTCCAGCTGTAAGAAAACTGTCAGTGTGGCCAATTGGTGGTGGCACATGTCTTTAATCCCAGCACTTGGGAGGCAGAGGCAGGCAGATCTCTGTGAGTTCTAGGCCAGTCTTGCATAGAAAGCAAGTTTCAGGACAAGCTCCAAAGCTACACAGAGAAACCCTGTCTAGGATATTAAAAACATGCAGGATGGGTCAACTTTAAAACATAAAATATGAACTCTTTCTGGAACTCAAAATGGTTGTAATGGGCTTCTCTTCCTCCAAAAGAAACAGTCAAAGGGATTGGTGTATTTCCTTGTGAAAGCTGACAGATGAAAGAGGAGGCTCATAGTCATGGTTTCCAAGGCTGGGTAGAAAAAGCGGGGTCATTCTGCCCCTAAACTACCCTGCTTCCTGAGCCTTCTCTGTGGGTCAGTACCCTGTGATCAACGCAGATGTTGTTTTTGTCTCCCATGTATGATCTGGTCATGCTGAGTCACAGCACCTAGTAAGCTCTTTGGGTCAGAATTCCAGACCTCTTTCCCATGACCATCGCAGTCCAAAACACAGAGCAAGTCCTCAGAAATGACCTGTTCAGCTTTTTATCCCCAAAGATATTATTTCTTAGCCAATCCATATTCCCCCATCAACTGTGTCTCGACCATCTATCTAGAGCACAAACACCAGGAGAGACAGGCACTGTTTTGTCAGGTAGTACATCTCCACAGCCCTAGATGGTGCTGAAAATGCCGTAGGAGGACAAGAAGACTTGGATTTAACTAGAACTTTCAGGATGCCTGTGCTGGAAGCTCCCCTCCCTCTACTTCAGGAACACAGGAAGAAATGTCTGCATGTCTTTCAATGATCACTGGACTCCTAAGTCCTACAGGAATTTATCAAAGACTATGAATTGAAGCCAATACTCCCGGTCAGGAATGGACAAAACCAGTTCAAACTCTGCCTACTGCCAGTTTTCATACATAAAGATTTACAGAAACACGGCCTATTTGTTTACATGGGGTCGATAGCAGTTTTCAGGCTGCAGTAATGGAGTGAAGTAGTTACAACCATCTGGCTTACAAGGCCCAAAAATGTTTACTTTCTGGCATTTCACAGAAGAAACTTGATGACCTCTGCTCTAGTCTAAACTGCAAGATGACAAGGACCTCTGGTTTTCAAAAGAAAAAGAGAAAAATTCTCAGGCTCAGGAAAAACCCTATTTCATGATGCTTTAATACTAGGAAACATTCTTGATATGTTCTATATGAATATGTAAAAGCATATGCATGACATTTTTCTACATTTAGGTCTTCAACAGCTGGGTGAAGTAAGCAGGGAAATTTTAGCCTTGTTTCACAAATGGAGGAATAAAAAATATATAAAACTAAGTAGCACTGCTGAGAGAGAAATTGTTTTAAGGTGGGAATTGTAGTTCATGCCTACAAGAGGATAAGGACTACAAGGTCATCCTCAGTTACATGTTGAGTTCAACACTAGCCTGGGCAACATGTCACAAGGAAGAAAAGAATAAGAGAAGGGAGGGAGGCAGAGAGAGAAAGAGGGGGCAGAAGTAAGGAAGGAAATAAGTTAATTTACAACTAGGGTCAAATCTGGTTCTTTCCATGACACTCTATAATTGAACAAACCCTGAAACTTCTTCCCTGCATCCCTCTTCCTTCTCCACTATGGGGATGATCCCTGGAGGCCTCCAATGGTATTGGAGAGTTCTACTTCTTACATTTCCCATTCTAGAGATGTTATAGTTCTGCTAATTAGCTGTTCACTTCATTTAAGCTTTTGAAAGTTATGATATGGCATTATACTGCCCCGGCTCCAAACCTATCTGCAGAATGAACAAATTATGATAGCTCATAGTTCCTTCAGTAAGCTTTCATTGTCAGTATGTTCACATGAGAAGACAAGCTTTTGGTATATTCGTCCATATGTCCCGATACACCCCAATTCAAGTTTTATTAGAAAGTGTTTATTATGTTTGGTCACTTTCTAGGCAAGGTGCAAAAGGCCCACACATTCATGAGTTTGCAAAGACAGTACAGGGGCCAGAATATGTGATGGAAGATCCTATCATAGCCTCTTCATTTCAGGCACTCTTTTTTCCTAAAGAACAATGGTTCCTGATGGTGTCATAACCAGCAAATCTTTTCTCTGTTTATCACACACACACACACACAAGCAAAAGCCAAGTGATTTGAGCACATCTGCTATGGACCCTTTAATCTAGCAGGACAGTGGGAAGGCAACATCATAGACAGAAAACAATTCAAAACCAATACAGTTGCCAGAGACTTGGGATCTGGGCACAGGCAGAAGACAGTCAGAAAAGGGAGGAGCAGTGATACCCAGGCCTTCTAGAGCAGTGTGTCACCTGGAGAGTCTACAACACACAGACTGCCCAGCCTCAGCAGAGCTGGTTTGGTTGGCAGGTTGTGGATCTGACTGGCTGCTTACATTTCTGGCTCATTCCAAGGTGAGGTTGATGCCTTTGATTCTCTGGCAGCACTAAAAGGGTCATTCTGTGTCTGGATTCTAGACAACAGAACTCTTGTGGTGTCAATAGGACCAGAATTCTCCCATTTGATGTCTCAAAACACAGAGTCAGATTTGGTAATTCTGAAGGAAAAGGGTTTCATATTTCTAATTAAGTTCTAGGAATTGTGGACTTGACTGATCTAGCCGCCATCAACTGGCTACTGACAAGAAAACTCTTTGCAAGAAGTGCTGTTTGGGAGTTTCTGTGCCATTAAGCATGCTGCAAGATTTTAATTTTGTATCAAGAGTTTTGTTATTTTACTGAAGGCAATGCCATTTCCAGTCTTCCTCATTGCTGTTTTTCTTTTAAACTCAAGTGTACTCTTTCATCTATTCCTGTTAGTATGAATGTATCATCATCAAGTTGAGAGTTAAGCATCTCAAATACAGGTTGGAGCCTATTGGATTCTAGTTTTGGTTGCAATTCTAAATCTGTAAAACAGTGGACATTTTACAGAACCTTTGGTCTCAGTTTCCTCAGCTTCAAAGTGATGTGGTTGCCTGCCTTAAAACACCCAAAAAATTCCATCACAGTCAATGCACTAAGGAGCATAGCAAAAAGACATAATACGAGTGCTGCCACCTTTGGGTGGAACATGTATCTTCACCTGGATCACATCCCAACCTGACATCTTACAAAATTTTCATCTCCTGTAGCCCCAGTACCTACTCCGCGTGATTTTTGTTCAACATGTAAGTTCAGAAATAAACAAAATGAGTTTGATTTTCACATCATTGTCCCTACATATATTGAAATTTTATAGCCTAATTAAATGATTTGTGGATCCACACTCCATTTTCATGACTTCCATGATTTCACAAAACTTGAAGTATACTGAATTTGAATTATTGGTTAGTTAGTAACTGAACACACTCAAGAATGTACCACTGAGGAACAGAAGAAAAATAATGATTTTGGATTAAAATTAGAACCTCATTTTGGCCATTCTCCCTACTTACTGTGCTCTTTGGCAAACCTCTTAGCTTCCCTGTGTCACATATTTCCACATTTGGGGGAAGGTGTGTCTCAGTTCACTTCCTGTTGCCTGTGGCTCAAGATGTAGAAATCTCAGCTATCTCTCTAGCTTGTCTGCCTGCAGGCTTCCTTGCTTCCTGTCCTGACCATAATGGACTAAATAGTAAGTCAGCTCCAATTAAATGTTTTCATTTATAAGAGTTGCCATTGTCATGGAGTCTCTTCACAGCACTAGAAATCCTAAGACATTCTCCATCACCCCATCTCTGAGGGTAGGGGAATTAAAGCACATTAGAATGTGTTTGTCCCAAATAAACACACAGAGGTTTACATTAATTATAAACTGTTTGGCTGATGGCTAAGTCTTTTTATTGGCCCACTCTCTCCTAATTATTAACCCATTTCCATTAAACTATGTATTGCCATGAGGCTGTGGCTTACCTGTAACGCTCCAGCAGGTTATTCCTTCAGTGGGTACATGGCATCTTCTTGTCAACTCTCTGTGTTTCTATTCCTAACCTTCTCCTAGTCTGATACCCTGCCTATACTTCCTACCTGGCTACATGCTGCCTGTCCATTGGCTGAAGCAGCTTTAATTGTCAACTAATAAGAGAAACATATATTCATAGCATACAGAAGGACAGCCCCCATCAGCTGTCTACATCCAAAAAGAATCCTTACTGGACATCAATAATCACCATGTGGAGACCTAGATTTCTGACTTTCAGTCTCCAGAACTAAAAAAAAAATCTATTGTTTAAGCTATCCAATTTGTGAAATTTTGTAATGTCATCCCAAAGTGGCACATAGAACAGGAACAGGTCTTCTTTTGGGCCACCAACCAGCTCCCAAATCACGACACAGAGACTTTTTATTAGTTATGAATGCTTGGTCTCAGTGTAGGCTTGTTTCTTGCTAGTTCTTATAGTGTAATCTGTTTCTTTTCACCTACCTTTTGTTTGTGGCTTTTACCTTTCTTTCCTTCTGTATATCTTACTTTCACTGCTAGTATCTGGCTGGTTGGCAGCTGCCCGGCTTCTAGCCTCTCTTTCTCCCTCTGTCTCTCTTGTTCTCTCCTCGTCCTCTCATTCTTCTTGATATTTCTCTTCATTATTATCTCTGTTTACAAGACCTGTCTATCCTTCTTTCTGCCTAGCCATTGACCTTTCAGCTCTTTATTAAACCAATCAGGTGCCTTAGGCAGGCAAGGTGCAACAAATGCAATATCTTTACATAATTAAACAAACACAGCATTAACAAATATAACACATCTTTACATCATAAACAAAGGCAGCAGAAACAAACGTAATACACCTTTACACAGTTCAATTAATATTCTGTGGCAGAAACAAATATAACACATCTTTATATAGATAAATATTTCACAACATATAACATAACTAAATGAATATAAATCCTGAGTAGGGTTTGGAAAATATCTTTTTCTCTCCTCTCATATTCTCCCCTATCCTGATATATAAAATGCTAAATTTATTGTATGTATGAGATCAACTCCATCAGGATAACAAAATGAACACAGGCCAAATTCTTGCATCTTAGCAACAAATTTCCACCTTTATACTATGTTCCAAGTGTATAATGACTTCAGATTTGGAAATAATAGTGAATTAATAGAACACACATGCAAGGAAAGTGTAGTTGGGGATTTCCACTGACATCTGCATGTGGCATTCAGAAGGAAGACCCACCATATTGGCAGCCATGTCCAGGCATAGAAACTAGCATGCTTGGGCTCATAACCCACAGGCGAAATACAGTTCTCTGTAATCATTTTCTTACCAATGAAGGTGGCTGTGGTGTAAATATTGCCTCTTGCATCAGAGGGAGGACAGTCTTTAATCCTATAATGCAAACATTCTAGCAACATTCTTTGACCCTGATCACTTTGCAACTCTACTTTCAACTACTTCTTTTCTTGATCATTTCTCTCAAGCTGCTCAACTGTCTACTAATGCCAATATGGGCCTCCTGCTACTCTTTGTTTTGTTCTTTAATTCGAGGAACCCCCCACTCCCTACATCTGTTATTGGAATACATTTCTCTATGAGTTTTTTCATGTTCTGGTAATTTCTATGACACAATACACTAACCACTCTTGGTTTTGGTCTGTCATTCCAAAGATGTTTGGAAAGATGACTCCTTCCAAAGTGAAGCCATACAAAGTCATGTTCCATAGACTCAGGGTTATTCTCCTCTGATGTAGTCCACACGTGTGCATGGATCATCTGTCATTCCATACACTGCTCTGGGAGCATTAGTAATAAGCCAATCAACATTTTAATTTACCATCCTAGTACTGAGAGATAGAGGCAGGAAAATAGTGTATTCAAGGCCAGCCTGGACTACATAGCAAATTTCAGGGGAGCAGGGACTACATAGTGAAATTCTTTCGCAAATAAAATAAAATAATTTAAAATCCCAGTTCAGTGAAGAGTACACTGTCTGTTAAAACAGACCCAGGGCCTTCATCCATGAAAATGAAGCAGATGTTAGCTCATAGGTAAATCTTGCACACAGCCCAGTTCGTGACATTCACTCTTTAAAATTCAGATTGTACTCTCAGCTTTCAAAGCTTACTTCTGGACAGACATGAAAGTGTTCATAACCATAGTCCCAGTACTTGAGAGGCTGAGAAAAGTAAGAACAGATCGCTTTGAGGCTTTCCTGGGCAGGGTGGTAAGCTCTAAACCACCCTGGACTATACCCTGGAGACCTTATCTCCAAAGAATTAATTGACTTAATTTAAATTACAATTTAAAATAATGTTTGTTTCAAATACTTCTCCTGCATAAAGATTTCTTAGTTTCCTTCTCCCTCTAGCTTTAAAATAAAGATGACAATAATATAATTTTCACCCATTTTGGATTATTATTAAGTTGATATACTCACACCATAAAATCTATAATCACTAGCTATTGATACTCATTATTCTATACCTTCAGAAAAATTTATGAAAAGTAGTGAGGCACTGTTATCAGATGACATACCCATCTCAAGCCCCACTTCTACCTCTGGCTACCTCTATGGCTTTAGGGTAATATCAGGCCTATGAAGAAGGCACAGCTGGTCACAGTGGCACAATCCTGGAAACTCATGAGGAATGAGCCCAAAACTAGCCTGGGCTGATTAGTCCAACCCTGTCGCCAAAAGGGGCGATTATAATTCTTACCATTTTGAGGAAGTTATAGAAATAAATATGATGAACAAAAAGCACACCACATGTAATACAAGTTCAATTCAGCATGAGGTGAATTCATTGTGCCACCTCCCATTTATATGTTACTAATGTGTATTATTCTATATTTCTTCTGTCAACTGATACCTAGAACAGGAAGAAAAGTTCTAGTAAGAAGTTTAGCGTGATGGTACATGTCTTTAGCCCCAAAAGCAGGTCGATCTCTGTGACTTTTTTTTTGTTTGTTTTTTCGAGACAGGGTTTCTCTGTGGCTTTGGAGGCTGTCCTGGAACTAGCTCTTGTAGACCAGGCTGGCCTCGAACTCACAGAGATCCGCCTGCCTCTGCCTCCCAAGTGCTGGGATTAAAGGCGTGCGCCACCAACGCCCAGCTGATCTCTGTGACTTTTAAGTCAGCCTGTTCTACACAGTGAGCAATGGATGGAGCATCCAGGGATACAATAGTGAAAGCTTGTCTTCCAGAAAGAAAGGAGGGAAAGCAGGCAGGCAGGAAGGAAGGAAGGAAGGAAGGAAGGAAGAAAGAAAGAAAGAAAGAAAGAAAGAAAGAAAGAAAGAAAGAAAGAAAGAAAGAAAGAAAGAAAACTAGCAGATTCATCTTGATGGCTCCCAAACAACACCAATTTTTGGAAAATGTGTATCGATGTCAGGTGTGAAATATTTCACACCTGTAATCCCAGCACTCATCTGATAGAAACAGGAGGGTCAAGGCTATGTTTTAAGCCAGTCTGCTTCACACAGATAGTTTCAAGCTCTCCAGGACTATACAGGGAAACCCTCTTTGCACCAAGCACCCATGGTTACCAGTTACTGCATGTATGGTAGACACTGCTGTTCCTGCTGAGGATCCTTCAGGAGTGAACAATGAAGAGCATCATGGAGAGAAAGCAGTTTTTTGTTTTATTTTTATTTTTTATAAATTTTATTTTAATTAGAGACAATCTTATTTTACATATCAATGCCAGTTCCCTCTCACTCCCATCTTCCCATGCCCTCCTCGAGTCCCCCATCCCATCCTCCATCCACTCCCCAGGGAGAGTGAGGCCTTCCATGAAGGATCCTCAAAATCTGTCAAGTCATTTGGGGCAGGGCCTAGGTCCCCCCTGTGTATCTAGGCTGAGAGAGATCCCTCTATGGGAAATGGGCTCCTGAAGTCTATTCACACACTAGAGATATATCCTGGTTCCACTGCCAAAGGCCCCATAGACTGCCCAGTGCTCCTACCTGACACCCACGTTCAGGATGGCATATAAGGTAGTCATCAAAATCAGTATCAGGGAAAGGCATTTAAGGTGGCCTCTCCACTATTGCTTAGGTTCCTAGTTGGGGTCATCCTGGTGGATCTCTGGGAATGGAATCTGGATCCTCTGCAAGAGCAGTAAGTGCTCTCAACCACTGAAGCATTCCTCCAGTCCCAATACTTAACTTCCTTAAAACAGTCCTGTTTTCTCTATTATGAGTATTGGAGTAACAACAGCAAGAGAGTTGTAGACAGCTCTTAAAGACGTATTTATGCTTATTTATGTGTATTTGTCTGTGCTGGTTGGAGTGTAAGTGTGCCATGTGTGCACAGCTGGCTACAAAAGCCAGAAGAGGCCTTTGGATCCCCCTTGCAAAAGAACAGTTACAGGAAGTTGTAAGATGCTTGAAATTGGTGATGCTAAAGCTGTAAGAACTCTTAAGCTCTAAGCCATTTCTCCAGTCCCCAACCACAGACCATTTCTGGTTTTATTTCATTGATACACAACCAAGTTGACTTCCATGACCACTTACAGTCTTATTTATTCATAAATGCTATGTAACTGCAATTTTTTCTGTGCAAACAAACATCTCACACACTTGTCTTCAGTTCCCTGAGTATAGGAGTCATCTTTCTCCAGAAGACATACCTCTTTTTCAAATATGGTTAGTGAACTCAGTTTCTCACTGGACTTTTGGCATCTAACACGGTATAAACGATCTCAGCATTGTAAGTGTAGGAAGGGTGGGGGCATCCCAATGACATCACACTTTCATGGAATGAATAGGTTTCTCTCAGATAACAGCTATTTTTGAAACACAACAGCCAGAAGGGAAGGGCCAATTTCAGAAAATCAACAACCCCAGTACCCACTCATTCAATCATAGGCCTCAGGGCCCTGAGAAAATCATCTTGCTAAACCGTAGCTTCCAATGCTCTAACATTATGCAAAATGCATTACTATCTCCCCGAGAGGTTTCTAGAAAGACAGAAACATAGTCATAATTGTAATCATATTTGCAATCAGAAAAATGAGTGTAGAGATGGGTCAAAAGGGGATTTTCTTCTCCCTCAACACCACTATGTATGAGAAACAGCAGCAGCCTCAGATATTGCCTGCACTTTTTCTTGATGGGGCCCTGTTGACAATAGAATGTCCTTCCCGTGTTTACTGTTTTTATTAGCTCAATCAACACAAAACATAAGCAACAGTAGACACAAACTTCATTTTATACATGCAAGGGAGTGATAACAGCTGTCCAGGGAGTCACTGCATTTCTAATATCTTATGACAAAAAAAAAAGCGATACTGGTACAAATGCCAGACCCTTCAGTCTTCTCCATTCTGCTCATGGTCCTCATCAAATTTTCCAATAGGCTACTTCCAGACAAGAGGGACCACACAAGCATTATCTGAACCAAAGTGAAACGCACCTATTAGATGTTAAGGACCAGTGTCATCATATTCTTATGGTTGGATCTCAAACAGATCTCAGAGTCAGAGGTAGGTTATCCTGGGATGGGCATGGTGACACACTTCAGGAGGCCCATGAAAACAGAACCACAGCTTTGACAGAAAAAAAATCATTTCCAATCCTAATAATTCTTTCTAGGGTATAATTCATTTGTAGGTAGCAAGGAACTCCCTGCAGTCAACAAACATTGGAAAATCAAAATTGTAAACTTTTCTATTAACAAAGAATGCACTCTAGTGAAACTCCTTTATGTCGACAAATCTCAAAAAGGGATGCAGACGTATGTAAGCAGTATGAATAGAATAAGAAACTTGAAATTATCTAAATTAATCCATGTTGCTAGTGAATGAATGTTTATGAGTTCCTCACTCTTTCAGGCACTCGGAGCAGGAGTGGAGGAAGCTGTTGTTGAGATGGATGCTGTCCTTATCCCTTGTGGTCCTTTCTTCCTTCCTTTACTTCAGTTTGCCAAAAGCACCAACACATTTCTTTACTTAATCCAAACCAATTTTGTTTCATTCTCTGAAACAATTTTCGAGGAAACTTGATATATGTAGCCTTTGTTTCAAATATTTATGGTCCCTTGAGGTGGTTACAAATGACACTGTCCTTCTATTGGAGGGGTCCTTCTAGACAAAGAATGTGATGGATGTCTCTGCTCTGGCCTCTGATGGCACCATGTTTCTGTTTCCAAGGACTTGTCACACTATCCGGATTTGTTTCCCTCATGGAACTACAAGTTTCTTGGTAAAATGAACTGTGTTTTAGTTACTTTGAAGATACTAGAGCCTGGTACAGTACTAGGAATAGAATGAACCCTTTTTAAATATATGTGCAATATGAGGCTATTGTTCAGTGGTACAGTGCGTACTTAGCATGTTCAAGGTCCTATGCTTGGACCACAGAAAGAAAGAAATTAAAACTTTTTATGGCTATTTCAGTAGTACACGCACAATAACTCAGAGGTTACTGTGGCCTCTCTGCCAGAACGACATGCAAATTCATGAGCAGGACCTGTTCTTAAGTGAAAAAAGCCAGACTCAGAAAGACAAACACCAGAGCCAGTGAGATGACTCAGCAGACAATGCCACCCAAAAGTCTGTGTCAATCCCCAGGACCCACTTGGTGGAATCAGAGAACTAGTTTCTAGAGGTTATCCTCAGATCTCCACTTAGGTGCTTTGGTAGACACTTGCTCATGTGTATACATACATACAAAGCAAAACATACAATTATACAAATAAATGTAAGACAAATGCTGCGTATTTCCCATCATGTGCAGAACCTAAATTTAAAGTTATTTGTATGAAATCATACAATCTATAGATTTGTATCTCTTTATAGGGTATGTTTGTAGGTCATGAAACTAGGAAGAGAGGAAGACATTGTAAGGGAGATCGGATATGAAAACCAGTGTTGGAATACATGTAATAGGAAAACCAAAGTTTGGGCTAACTGTGGATAGAAAGGGAGTCGTCTGGAAAGGGATATGGAGCACAGAGGATGACAGCAGAGGAGGAGGGCAATAGACAAAAGCAAAGCATAACCGTAGATGCATGAGGACGTTATGACAACATTCATTAGTTTGTGTTTTAACCTGAAAAATAACTTAAAAAGTGAAAACTTTTCTTTTCTAAAAAGCAAAAACAAAACAAGCAAACAAATAAAACAGAAACCGGGTTATCAGATCAGAAGAAAGTGAGATGGCTGAATAGGTAAAATTCCATGCCACTTATGCCTGATAACTTGAGCTCAAGTACCATAACCCATGGTAGAAGGAGAGAACCGGCTCCCTAAATCATCCTCTCATACCCACTGACACCCACAGACACATATCACCATCCCCAATACACATTAATAAAAACAAGTTAAATTAAAAATTGAGCATGGTATCATGTATCTCAGATTGCCCTCTAAACACCTGAGGATACCTTTGGACTTCTGAATCTTTTGCCTTTACCTCTAGAATCCTGGGGTTACAGGAATGGGCCACTGTGCCTTGTTTAAGAAGTGTGGAGACTGAATCAAGCACTTTGTGCATGCTAGGTGAGCACTCTACCAACTGAGCTATATATGCCCAGCCAAAAGAAAAATATTAAAATGCCATTACATAATTTTCCTACGTCCATTTCTCCCTCCATCCTCCCTCGCTTTCTCTCAAATTCTTCATTGTCTTTGTCTTCATTGTTGTTGGTGGTGATGGTGGTAGTAGGGATCATGGTAGGATGTGTGTGTGTGTGTGTGTGTGTGTGTGTGTGTGTGTGTGTGCGTGCGCGCACGCATGTGTTTCTGTACTCCCTGTTCTGGATGTATAATGTTACTTGTACATACATGATTTCAGGTTGACCACTTGGTATTGGATAACAAATTTGGAGGCTCTTCCTTGGGGAAGACTATTTCTCTGCTCTCAGTGTTCCTTAGTTTTCTGAAGTTCTTTGGTTAAGGTCCTACTAGAGAGATTTCCCTCTTCTGTGCTAGAGCATCTGTTGTTGTCGTCCTTGCAATCTCAAACATAACTGCTGTACCTAAGACTCAGGGGTCATTGCAGAAGAGGCAGCAGAAAGACTGCAAAAGAGAATCTGCTTGCTCTTCTTCCTCCACAATCGTGCTCCCTGTACCTGACTCTCCTCACCATGTACTTTCAGAATCAAGTGATTCCTGGCTGAGAAACAAAAAAAAATTCGTCCTGTTCCCCAAAAGACTAACATGAAAACTGGTAACAAAAGTCAGGCACAACTCCAAGACAAGACACTGGAGGAGAACAAAGTTGGGTGTGTAAGGGTCCATACACAATGGTATGCCTGTTTGTGCTCAGTCATGGTCATCCATCTATCCTATATGATGACTGTTAATCCTGAATCATGACCATTTATCAATTCTCTTGATGGTGCTGACCATATTTAACCTCTGGAGATTTGGTCTTGTTTAAGTTGGGAATATGATTTGTTTTCAATCTGTTTTTTGTGAGAAAATTGGTTTGTTCTATAATAAAATACTTAGAACAGTTCCAGGAGTAAAATATAAAGAAAGAAAACTTTTATTTCTTGGAATGTTAACCCATTAAACTCTCAGGGAGACTGATTTTAGCATTGTGTTAGGATTGTATAAATGCTGTCCTTCGGTGAACACTGATTGAAGGGTATATGCAGAAACCCTTTTCTCTGTTTTGGCAATTTCTGTGAACCTTAAATAATTTTGGCAGAAAAATATTTTTAAATATGTCTAAATAAGATAACTTCATGTAACATTAATTTCCTATAAATTATTAAAAATATTGGCATAGTTTTAAAAAATTAAAATCAGTTGTCCAGTTTCCTCTTAAAGGATAATGTGTCATATCTTTTGATAGTCTCAGGGAAATGTAGACAGCAATTTATTCACTCTTCTGCCTGTCCTCCAAAGATATTTGTAGAATTTTTCTTTTTGTATAAAGATAATATACAAGCTGAGTATGATGGCACAAGCCTATAAGCCTAATACTAAAGAGTTAGAAACAGGAGAATCAAAGTTACACTAGCCTCAGATTAATACTAAATTCAAGACGTGTCTGGGATACATGAGACCCTGTCTTCAAAAAAAAAAAAAAAAAAAGAAGGAAAGAAAGAAGAAAGCAAGAAAGGAAGGAAGAAATTCTATTATAATAAGGCAGTTTTTCCATTTATCATTCAAGGACAAGAAGCAGGCTTGAGGAAACACACATTCTAAAAGCAACTTATTCACAGCAACATTACTTTCTGAGTCTTTAATTCCAGCATTAGGGATGAAGAGGCAAGTGGATCTCTGGGAAGTTCCAGGCCAGTGAGACTCAAAAAAACCAAACAAACAAAACAGAAAAGAAAAGAACAAAGGAAAGGAAGGAAGACAAAACCAGGCTGAGACCTACCCAGAGGTCCCTTACCCATGCTTCACTCAGGGTTTACAAACAGCTTCTACTGAAATAATACTATCACTTTCTGAGTCTGGCAGCATCAGGTCAAATCCCTTTCTTGTATGTATAGGGACTGCAGTTGATTATCTTCCCCCTTTTTTTTTTTTGCAAGATGCATCAAGACTGTATGAAGAGAAATAAGGTATAGCAAAAAGAAGCCAGGCCTGAAGACAGGTACATGAGGAAACTGAACAGTAGAACAATCTTCCCCCTTCAAGCAACGTTTGACTGATCTTTATGTGGATAAGTGCTACGAGGTCATTTTGTTATTAACCTCCTCTCAGATGCCCTTTCTCCCTCCCCCACCCTTAGCAAGCACAGAAAAACTGTATTGCAATTCCTCCTCCACACTCCATTAGCGGCATGACTGTCTTCTCTTACAGGATCTATGACACACGAACTGTAGTTACCTGCTTGTCTTCCTCCTTTGACTGTGATTGCATTCCTTTAGGGTAGGGAGGATGCATTATATTTCCCATCTATCTGCAGGGGAGGATGTGTGAAGAAACAAAGTATTGCAGTATAGATAGGACTCAAGAGGTCAGTCTCTTCTCAACCAAAAATTACATCTGTGGTTTTGAATTTTCCTGGTGTTTTATTTTCCACTGAACTGTCTGGGGTCATGCTGAAGATTATGTGGTAGAATGTTATGCATGAAGCCCTGTGTTCAATTCCCAGCACCCTGGAAACTCGTCATGGTGACACATGCTTTCAACCCCAACACTTAAGAGCAGAAAGCAGGGTACTCAGATGTTCAAGATGTTGATTACATAGGGAGTTGGAGGTCAGCCTGAGATACATGACAGTGTCTTACTGGGAAAAAAAGTGAACACTTTTATTATTAATATAAAATGCAAACTGTGCACTAAACTAATTGAATATTTAGTTCAAAATTATAAACACCATAATAACCTCAGGGGGATTTTAAAACTACATTTCCTGAAAAGACTTACCTACAACCCAAACAAACTTGGCAAACATCATCCATGCTTTTTAAAATCATGAACTTTTTTTTGGTGGTAGTGATTATATGTTTCTATAGCTGGCCTAGAACTGTGTTGCCAGGATAACCTCAAACTCACAGCAAACTTCATGCCTTAGCTTCCCTAGACTTTGGACATTATTGAGAGTTTTTCTACCTGGGATGATTACCTTTGGCTGCAGAGGAGTTAACTGTGTTCTTTGGAATCAGTGATTTCCCAAGCTGAGCAAACCTCCCATCCATGGGATGCTCTTTATCTGCCACTTTAAGGACAAAAGCTGCCTCTGTGATGTTCACCTACATAGAACAGATGTTTCAGTTGGCTTTACATAAACAAGCAATTCTCCCCAATCAAGACTTGTTCCCACCAGTGCACTTAATTAATACAGCAGCTAATTAACAACTGTTTATTGAAGAGCAGGCTCTATGCCAAGGACTGAAGATATAACAGTGAAGAAACAGAAGAGATCCCTGCCTTCAAAAAACTCGAGTAATTCAGGGAGTATGATCACATTGATTGATGATGAACATCCAAGCATAGTTAAGTGATAGCCGAGGTAATAGAAAAAGGATTTCCTGCCTGGAGAAAAATCACAGTTAGGTCTTTGCTTTACTGAATGACTGGCTTGGAGCCAGAGAAAGTTCTAGTTGTAAGGATTATTGTTGGAAAGACTTTGTTGTTTTTAGGTAAACCAAGTACTACTAACTGATCTCTAGGGCTTTGTATAGAATCAGAGGCACTCTGAAATGCTGTGGGCAGCTGTGGGATTTCACCTATTGCCTACAAAAGAACTGTATTATTTGGCATGAAAGTAATTTCCCCCTCCCCCCATTAATCTCTAAGGGGAAATATATGTTAATATACGTAATGAAACTAAAACAACTAGTTGAAAGGAAAGTAGGGCACATTTATTTTTCTATGACAACTGGACAGGAGTAACTCATTAGTGGCCCTCACCATCTGAAGTAGGTACACAGCATACATTAGCACTTACCATACTAGCCATTATTGCCTGGTGAAGACTTAAAAATGTGTCTTTCTCTTTTAAAAATTATGAATTGTCACATAGTGAGACTCTATACACACACACACACACACACACACAGAGAGAGAGAGAGAGAGAGAGAGAGAGAGAGAGAGAGAGAGAGAGAGTCGACTGTGGGGGATGGGTAAAGGGAGTTAGAGAGTCTAGGGCTAGAAAGGAGCATTTTTTGAAGCCATTAGAGGGTCTTAGAAGGAACGCCCCCCCAGTGATTCAAAGTTATTTTTACATCCACACATAAGCTAACATAAGGAAGAAGTCACACTTTAGGACATAACAGACTTATGATCTTGAGAATATCTTCTGCTCTTAAGTGTCCCCATTCTCTGGGGCATACTCTCTATAGCTGGGAAAGTAAGAGAGAAACATGATTTGAAGTACACTGCTAAGTCACTTAGGACAAGGCAGCCAATACTTCCCATTTCCTAAACTCTTGGCCAGATCCTCCATCTCTCTTTTGTAAAAGACACTTGTTAGTCCCCCCTCCTGTGGCTTGAAACTCTCTCCCTCTTTTATTGAAAATAGTTCTTCTCTCATACAATATATACTGACCAGTTTTCCCTCCGTCCATTCCTCCCAGGCCTCCCAACATCTCTTCTACCCCAGATCCACCTCCTCCATACACCATTTCCTCTTCAACAAGGAGCTGGTGTCCAAGAGAGATGGCAGCCAAACAGGACAAACCTAGATAAAATAAGGCAAGGAAAAAGCCCTTATATGAAGGCTGGAAAAGGCAACCCATTAAGAAGAAAAGAGTCTTGAGAGCAGGCAAAGACAGAGAGAGAGAGAAAGGGAGAGATACACCTGCTTCCACTATTAGGAGTCCCACAAATACACCAAGCTGTAACATGAGCAAGCTTTATTAGAGTATAAACAAAATATTACCACATCAAGCTAAACAGCAGTAAAATATATGCAGAGAACCTGGTTCAGACATGCAGGCCCTGTGCTTACCATTTCAGTCTCTGTGAACCCATGTGAATTCTGCTTAGTTGAATCGGTGAGCCATGTTTCCCGGTGTCCCACAATCCCCTCTGACTGCTACAATCTTTCCTCCCCCTCTTCTGTTGGATTGCCATATCTCTGAGGGAAGGGACCTGATGGAGATATCCAAATAGAACTCTCTGGCCACATAATGTCTGGCTCTGGGTCTCTGCACCTGTTCCCATCTGCTTCTGGAGGAAGCCTCTCTGATGATGACTGGAAAAGGCACCTGTCTATGAATATAGCAGAATATCATTAGGAAGCAATGATTCCTAGAAACTCTCTTGGACAATACAGAAAACTGTAACAAAGAAGAAAGAAAGAATGGGAGGGAGAAGAAAGGAAAAGAAGAGAAAAGAAAAGATGACAGTTGTTTTTCTCTAGGAGATCCTGAATAAATGAAGGAAAATGTTAGTCCTCCATACAGCATCTGATACTAAGGCATTTAGAAATAGCTAGTGTAGGGGCTGGAGAGATGTCAGGCTTCAAGGTTAAGAGTGTGCACTGTTCTTGCCAAGGACCTGAGTTCCATTCTCAGCACTCACATTGGGCAGCTCACAATCACCCATAACTCCAGTCCCAGGGGCACCTTATACTATTGGCCTCTGTGAGCACCTATGGCCTTACATATACATGAATATAAATATACATATATTTTTAAATATTTAAAATAAATCTTTTTGTCTTTTGTTGTTGTTTTTGTTTTCAAGACAGGGTTTCTCTGTGGCCTTGGAGTTCCTGGAACTCACTCTGTAGACCAGGCTAGCCTCAAAATCACATAGATCTGTCTGCGTCTGCCTCCCGAGTGCTGGGATTAAAGGTGTGTGCCACCACCACCTGGGGAAAATAAATCTTAAAAGAAAGAAAATACCCATTATAGAGGCAAATGTTGAACCTTGATGGCATGCTACACTCTTCAAGCAGTTGTTTGGAATGCTTATAGAAACAGTATGTTATCGCCTCATACATCAAGCTATTCCTGCCACTATTACCTGATGTCATTTAGATCCACCTCCAGTCCTGTGTTAACACAGGACTCATGAAGTACTACCACAGGCCAAGATATCTCCAGGACGTATGAATTTGTGAAAAAGAAAAAAAACACTGAAGAGGCACTGAGTTCTTGATGAAGCTGGGGAGGAAAACTTGGAGGCATCTTTGCTGTGTTAGGAGGCTCTCTGCTTTTGTGGTAGGCTTGCTCAATTTTTCTCAGTAGTATTCTTTTTAGTTCTGTTCTGACAAGGAATTAGTCATAATTTAATATAAGTAAAAAATAATGATCCTTTTAATCCATCTTAATTGTTTATGAAAGACCATTTAGTTCCGGATGTTCAAATGTTATTGTTTGCCTTAATCTGTGATTAAAACTGTGCATAGAATTTCTATGATTTCAGCAAGAGCACTCCCTCTTGTGGAAACAGCTGTTTCTGCAACCAGTTCTCAGGCATTGGAATTCCTGGATGACTACATATTTTATAGGCAAGTGACTGAAATCCAGAGGGGACACGTGAACTTAACTGTGTACTTGGCTAGTTTCCCCATCTGCTGTCTCCAACTGAGATCTTCTCTTCCACAAAGATGCAGTTTAAAGAAAGGTCTCGTATGATTCTTCTCTCAAACACCCCACTTTCTGCTGCCATTCCTTGGGCAACTTCCTCCAAGTGAAATCATCTTGGTGTATTTTCTCTGTGGTATTTAACTGTTTCCCGGAGAGGACTTCCTTTTATCCTGCAGGGGTTCTAAGGGAAGACAAGGATTCTCTTCATCTTTTTGGAAACAGCAACTATGTTTCATTCCTGGGATGCTGTCTGCTGTCTAATTTTCTTCCATTCTGCTGATTGTGACAATAAGTAAACCCTCATGCAAAACACAAACAGGTTTTGAAGCATACATTACAGTCTGGTTTCCCAGAAAGGAAAAACACTGTAACCTCTACAAACACGTTATATTGCTCTTCAGCCTGCTACTCAAAATGTGCTTTGTGGACCAGGATCACCAGCACCACCTGCAAGACCCCTAAAATACAACTACATCTTGAGAAATGACCTCCAAAGCCCAAGGGCAGTAGAGTGTTTGCACAGGACCCTTTGCACCTCCCACCCACCCCTGCCAATAAAAACATGCACTCTGACTTAAGAAGTCTAGGTTATGTTGGTGCCATTGGGACTTCTCACAGACTAGCAAGAGTATATGGTAAACTAACTGTCCTATGCAAAAGCTCAAGTATGTGATTCATGCTTGTAATCACAGTGCTTGTGATTGGGAAGTAGAGGCAGAAGGATCAGGAGTTCAAGGTCATCTTCAACTATGTAGCAAAATGGGTTGTTTAAAAATCTTACCTACCCAAATTGTAATGCACAAGCCCCAACTTCTAGTTGCATGACCAGGTACAACTTGCAAGTTATTTATCAGGGACTGAAGAGCTGGTTTGTTGGCTAAGAGCTCCTGTTGCTCTTCCAGAGGACCTGAGTTCTGTTCCTAGCACCCACATTAGGTGACTAAAACTCCCTGAAACTCCAAGGGATTCAGTACTCTCTTCTGGTCTCTGTGGGCACTGGCATACATGTGGCAATGACATATAGACACACATAAACATAATAAAAATAACTATTTCCTCCCCAGAACAAGTTTTTTGTCAAAGCAAATCCAATGATAAGCTCCTAAATTTCAAAACTCAAAAGAAAGCCACCACCAACATCCCAAAACAGCCAGTTAAACTGCAGTCAGCTCTGTGTAGACTTTAGTCAGAAGTTGAATAGGGTCAAACACATTAATTCTTGAATCTCAAAATATACTTATCATGTGTCACATATCTTACTTCTGTACTGTCAACATACAAATAAGAAATTCCTTTGTAGATTAAGGTCAAAGCTCAACAAGTTTACACAGCCAGCCCCCACTATTTTCTGCAATAAATCCATAGCTTGCCAGGATACCAAAGACCTTCCAATAGTGGCCTCAATCAATCTATACCTGAATTGTCCATAAGTCAAAGAAAATTCAGGAAGTGACATAGTTTACTAGAATAATCAGCATCATGGCCCCCTATAGGAAAACCATTGTAGAAAAGAATGCTGAACATTGCAAATAAGAATCAAATATTAATTGCAAAGATTCTGCTGCCATCTCAATAAAAACACTGATTGTATGTTTTAACTAACTTACATGTGAAAAGATGCTTGTCATACTTAAAATGTTTCAGATGTATTAACTAATTATGATTAAGTTTTGGTTATCTGTGGTGACTGAAAACAGATGAGTTGACCTTGGAAACAATCACTTCTTAATATTATGTATTAATTCTTTTGGAATTTCACATGATCTATTTTGATCTTTATTCACCCACCTCCTCCCTAACCCCAGCATTTCTGTCTTTCTCCTCCTCCTCCTCCTCCTCCTCCTCCTCCTCCTCCTCCTCCTCCTCCTTCTTCTTCTTCTTCAAGAGACTATATCACATCAGATGTCCTGGTCCTCTGGCTCTTAGAATCATTCTACCTCATCTCCCTTAATGTTTCCCGAGCCTCAGTATAGGGGTTGTGCTGTAAATGTGTTCACTAGGGGAAGGCACCTCACAGTCTATTGATTTCTGCATTTTGACCACCTGTGGCTTTCTGGAATGATCTCTGTTTACTGTGAAAAGGAAACTTCTTTGATGAGGAGTGAACTATTACCCATAGGTGTAAGGATACATGTTTAAAATAAAATTATAGATTATACTGACTTGGGAAAGTGGCAATAGTAGTTTCTCCTGGGTTCCATGGCCTCACTAGCCATGGGTAATTGGCTGGGTTTACTACTGTATGGAGCATGAATTCCCTCATATTTACCAGATCTTATATCCAATTAGGTAGTTGCTGGTTCCACCCAGGCTATATGTGTCACTATTACACCTTTCAGAATTGAACCATTGATTTCTTTTCTCCCTTGGTAGCTTGCATACATCTTTAAGGTACTATGAGAGCTAGTCCTCAAGAAAGAAGCTTCCAGGTCAGATCTAGATCACTTCCCTCAAGACCTGTGCCTGAAGTGCGCAGTGTCTTCTGCAATAGGGTCTTACTTTCTTTGTTGGAAGGCACCAAAAGGTAATAGCTTATATTATTTTGGTGGTCTCTTGGGCTCCCCTGAAAAGCAAATTCAAAGGAGGTTTCCCAAGCCTGGTACTATAGTTTTTGTTAGATAATTCTATAGTTTTGAAGTGAGGCCCTGTCACCCTAAGCAGTGTAACTACAACTAAACTCTCTCTCTCTCTCTCTCTCTCTCTCTCTCTCTCTCTCTCTCTGTGTGTGTGTGTGTGTGTGTGTGCGTGTGTGCGTGTGTGTGCGTGTGTGTGTGTGTGCGTGTGTGTATGTGTGTGTGTGTGTGTGTGTGTGTTCCCATAATTGCCCTGGGAAATGGCCTTTGAAATGGAGTAGTATGAGAAGCTTCATCCACTGAGCAAGCTGGAAGGACTGAATACAGAGAGAGGTTACTGGTGATGCAGTTTCAACAGAGTCTCAGCTGATCCCATGGAAAGTTCTGAAACAGAAATGACAGTTCAGAAATGTCCCAAATAGAGGCAAGGAGCTAAACATTTTTACCTCTGTGATCATGGGATATGAGCTATCCTTTGAAAGGCAGAGGAACCTCAAGGAGGCAGCTACCTTGGCTGAGGCACTTCCTAAGAGAAATTGCAGTGTGAATAATACGTACAGCATCCAAACAGGTTGGGAAGGAAGCCAAGGGAATGAATGTCTTGGGCTTCTCATCCAAGAGTTGTAAGGGGTGTATCTGGGTTGCACACCACAGCATCCACTGCCGGGATGCATTGCAAAATGTACTTGCTGCTTCTTCAACCCCAATGATCTCTTTCTGTGGTTGAAGCTGCTGTCTTACAGTGCCTGCAGTGAATTTAAAAATGTTTTTATTAAGTTATTACTCACTGTCTGAATTGATTGCAAGTATAATCAAGGTTCAACCATCTAGCCTACTTATTTTTTCTTAATCTGAAGGGCAATAATATCTCTTAACACATGAAGTGCCTTGGGATTATACTTGGTTGGTGTGGGACAAAACTACAGTGAACAGTGGTTTCAGTAACCCCTGATCCAAGGAGATTAGTTAGAGATGGCTAAGGTGTGTGAGGAAGAGAAGGAGTCAAGTATAAACATAGGCTCTTTGCCCCCTTTCACAGCCGTCTCCTCTAACTCTGTTCTCCCCACATACTGCCTCCTGGGACTTGATGATGAGTTGTATTGGCTAAGTTCTAAACCATTGAAGCTTATATTTTGTTTCTTTTTCTTTCTGAAGACCATTGTTTGTTTCTCTTTCTTCTTGTCTTTGGTTCAAGGTCTGCCTTGGGTCCCGGTACAAAAGATGCTTTTATTCACATAGCTCTTATGATCCTAAAAGTGCTGACTGAAGTATAGAGTAGTGACTACAGGATAAACACTTAGTGAGTTGCATTCAAATCACCCCCCCAAACATGCCGCTGGCTATAAAATTAAAATCACATCAATGTACGCTCACTCTACCCTAGGATATTGTTACCATGGGATGTATGTGTGCTTACTAGGTGTTCTGAGAAATTTCAAATATACAGTAATTGAAGCTATTAGCCCTCACTTCTTTATCGACATAATGGTACACTTTAATTTAATTGTTGCATAGCTTCAACAATTGCCAATATGTGGCCAACTTTTTCCACTACTAATCATACTGTATCTCCCCCCACCCTCCAGTCTGCCTTCTTTTGAACAACTCCCATATGCTTCTTTTAATCCATAAATACTTCAGATGAGGGTTCCTTTATAGTGCCTGTCAGTATTACTAATTTATCAGCACATCTGCAAAGTGGTGTGGACATCATGTCACAAATGGAAGACTACAGGATTATTTGTTCTAGGGTAATTTTTGGCACTTAGCATATACTTGTTGCTTAAGGAAGAAAACAGATTTGTGTATGTTGTTTGTCTTTAGAAGTTTTAACTTTGTCTCTGTGTGTGTGTGTGTGTGTGTGTGTGTGTGTGTGTGTGTGTGTGCACACATGCTTGGTAGATGAATAAAGGCAGGAAACAAAAGTGTAGTGTTGGCTACAGTACATCTTGTGTCTTTGTGGAGGGAGAGAGGCCTAAGCTTTGGAAAAGCCACTTTTAATATTTTTATTATAGGTGCACATATTTGACAAACGTGGATATAAGTTCCTGGGTGTCAACCTTTATGGCTCATATTAGAGATGTGCATTAACACATCCAGCTTGAGTGTGTGTAGGGGGGGAGGTTCCCGGGATCTAACGTGGGTCATCAGGTTTGTGTGGCAAGTATTTTGAACTGTTGACCCATCTCACTGACTCCATGACTCTGCAAAATAAACCACACGCTGGATGAGGATATAGGTAACTATTTATTGTGGAAGGTACTTACAAGAGAAACTGGCAACCCAGGTGAGTCAGCAGCTATCCGTTACTGGGCCGGAAGCCTGGAAAAAGAGTGTGCATCTCCTGCATAGACTTTAATTACCACATCTGTATGCGCCTCTAGCCACGCCCAAAGTGGGCGTGGTCAGCGGCATGGTCATCTAAAATCTCTCCCTACAGCTACCAGTAAATTTTTTTTTTATAGCACATACACCTTGAGCCGGACTTTGAAGACCTTTTACCAAATTCTGCTGGAATTGACAAATGTTCCAGGTAGTAGCCAGAACTATGAAATTCCTATCTTATATTGCATATTAATGTCCAGATGCTTGTCTGTAGAAATTATCTAGTCAACTTTCCTAAGGGAGACATTTAGCATCACACTTATGTGTGGCTACAGTTAGGATTTCCAAAATGAATCAGATCAGAAAGGGGCAGCTGGTCTATTCATCTGCAATCCCTTTGGTAGCCTACACCAGCACTTGTGCCTTGAGTCTATAGTTCATCTAGGGAAATTCTCAGTAGATACTGAATGGGAGGGGACAAATGTACCTGTAAGTAAATTACAAGGCAAAGCTTCAGAAGGTGGCTCAATACTGCTGTCCCCACATAACAGTGAGTAGCTGTGGCAGAACATGAAAAGGAAAGAAATTGACAGCACACTAACAAAACAGATTAAATTACAGGTTTTTCTTTTTTTAACATGTAGTCCAATTAGGAGTCTTTAAAAAGAACTTGCAAGGGAAAAGTGAAATAGCATTCCCCACACAGGACCATGCTCAGGGGTATTGTGGCTATTTAATACTTCATAGTATATTAATAAAAGTAAGGCCTATTGATTTTGTTGCTGAGCTACTATAAGATATAACATGTTAAATCACTTTTATAAGTCCATTTCTTTTATCCTCACAATAAATTTGTGAAATCTATTCTAGATGTATTCTCCCTTCAGAGATAAAGATTCAGAGAGAAAACATTTAGGAAATTTAACAAAGGTCACAGGGAAACCACCCAGTAGAGCTGGAAGCTGAACTGGAGTAGTGTTATTCCACACTAGAGCCCACAGGGTTATGCGTTCTTCACCAGTATAGATACTTGGGCACCAATGTGATTTCATGCAAAGTCAGAGTCTCTCAGTAGCACAACAAGGACGTCTGGATGTGGTGGCTCTGCCCTGTCATCCCAGCCCGTGGAGGTGGGTGCAGGAAATTCAAGGTCTTCTTTAGCTATAGAGCAATTTTGAGGTCAACTAGAGTATATGAGATCCTGTCTTAGAGTAGGAAAAGGAAAGTAATATGAGGAACACTAAGAAAATCTCTTGAGTTATTTTTGGACTTTGTGAGGCTCACTCTGGGTAATGTCCTTTAACACTCATCTCTTATGAGCAGAGCTCAGCTTCTCTACAGGTGTCTTAGTACCATTATCCATCACATCCTCCCCAAATTACAGGGAGTAATAATTTTATGTGTGTTTGTGTGTGTGTGTGTGTTTATATTACAGCTATATAATGCTCTTTGTGGCTGTAAAATAAATGGGAAGCTAAAAATAACACATTTCAAATACATAAGCAAAAATATTAAAATTTGGTAAAGAACCATGCATCTGTTTTATGTATAGATGAATATGTGTACTTATGTGTGTATATCTGTAAAAATATACACACATATACATAAGTATGTAATTGACTGATAAGAGAGAATAAAAAGAGTGGAAATGACAACATAACGATTGGGGTTGGAAGTGTTAAGGAGGTTATAAAATATACTCTATTGCCTTATATAATAAAATAAACTGATTTACAAGGGAAAACACTTCATTTTTATGTACATCCATCTCTACCTTTAAAGTAATTAAAATTTGAAATAAAGGATGTGTCATATGCTTAAGAAAATCATGAATTTTCTATAAACTGTGCTGTGTTCCAATGTCATTGCTATTCCATTTTATTTTTATCTTGGAAGATTGGGAGAAAATTCTATATTTAAATTCTGTGATAAGAATTTCTAGTCTTGTCTGTGTTTTGACCATCTATAAGTGCTTTTAACAGTGAATGATAGGCCCTCACATCCACGGCCTGTCTTCAAGTCCCAGAAGGTCTTTGCTTCATTGATATTTAGCAGAGATATTTGAACAAAATGGTTACTTAGTCCCTATTTTCAGGAGGATAACATTAAGATAAAGAAGAAGATTGAAGGCTGCAAAATAGTCTATGATGAATTATGTGCCGCAGTGCAGACTCACACAGATTTCTTCAATTTTGCATAGACTCATACTTCCTTCATGCCTCCAAACTGTCTTTGCTTTAAATAATGCAGTGAAGAAATTAAAGTTGCAGGCAAGAAGTATTAAAGATTTTCAACAAAAAAGGGAGGGGAGAGAAAGGAAAGAAATGAATCTTTGTAGAGAAAATTATGTGAACTGTTGAAGTGTATCTCACTTTGAGAGGAAACCCGAATTAGAACTGAAGGGTTTGGGGAAATGGACTCTGATCTTGGAAGGAAATTTGGGATCTTTGCTGCTGGTTATTTAGTTTTAATAAGGCTCTTGGGATTAGTGATTATATTGTAGTGTTTCAATTTAAACAGCTTTTTTTTTCTTTTTTTGAGACAGGATCTCATTATGTAGTACAGTGCCGTCTTGAACTCACAGTGCTCCTCCTGCCTCAACTTCTCAAATGCTACAATTGTAAGCATGTGTCACCACACTTGGCTCAAGTAAACTTTAATCACTTACTTTGTTTCCTTATTGACTTTGAGACAAGGTCTTACTTTGTATTCCAGACCCAGACCCGAACCGTACAACCCAGGCTGGACTTAAGCACATTGAGATGCTCTCCTGCCTCACCCTCTGCAGTGCTGGGATTACACGTGTGAGTCACCATACTCAAGTTATTTTGTAAACCCACTGTTCTAGATGCTTGGATTGACTGAAGCTTGTTCCTGGCCTCTGGTTATTATAGGAGCCCCCACCTGTATTACAGAGACACTATTGGAAAACTGGGCACCAGATGAAAGTCCTTATGGAAGGGTTTCCGGGTATCCTCATTTCCTTCCCAGACCTAGCCTGCTGAATATAAAGACTAGGAGATAATAGATTTTAGATGTCTTAGGGAGCAAAGCATTCCTTAGTTTCCTTTCCACTTTGCCCTAATCTAATTAAGAGCCAGACCTCACACTTTGCTCAGAGTTGACTGTTAAAGCTTAAGGGGAGTCATGAGATCTTACAGAATCTGATCACTTGAATACAGATTACTGTTCAACCTAGATAATATTGATTAAAAGTAAAACAAACACAAACACAGACAAACCAAAAAACTCATGATCTCCATAATCCTAGTGAAGGTCACTGAAAAATATGCCAAATACTTGAATCATGCAATAATGTCACTCAAACCCAATCCTGAGAGTCTGGCCTTTAAAATGTATTTCAAGTTCTATTCTCTGCATAAAATTCTTCAGCTGCTCCAGCAGTATCTTCTTTGATGACCTTTTTGGGTGACTTCTCGCTTGAAGTTAGCACTTGGCACTGACAATTTGAAAGCCTGGTACTATACCAATTTAAGCATTAAATGTTAATGGCTTAAACCTTTTGAAAATGTGAATTCTTATATTAGTCGTTGAGCTAGCATTGGCTGACTGACTGACTGGTAGATGGGTGGATGGATGGATGGATGGATGGATGGATGCATGGATGCATGGATGCATGGACGCATGGACGCATGGATGCATGGATGGATGAGTGGGTAGACACATGAATAGACAATGGAAGAAACTAGATGATTAGTAAGCATAGTAGATTTGGGGAATTCTATGGCTAGCATAGGGATGATTCAATTCATCACATTTATTGGACCACTTGATAAAGTTGTGAATTAATTCTCAGGAAAATGTCTAACATGTGTGCAGCCTGTATTCCTGATACTCTCTGCAATATTTTTACCACACTGAAAAATTATAAACAATTTAAATGCCTAATAGAAAAACGTAGTAAATTATTATACATCAATCCAACTGAGTATGGTCATTAAAATGATAATTACAAAGACTGTAAAGACATATTTATACCATATATTATGTGAAAACACACAGGATATAAAGTATATGTGTGCTGAGTTTACAAGGTTATAAAGATATGCTTTGTTCAGCCTGCTTCTAGAAAGTAATATCTAAGCATAAAAAGAGCTGCATTTTAGCAGACACAATGCCATATTTCTTTTCTTTTTAAGCTATTGTAAATATATTTCTATTATTTCATTCTGATGTAAATGAGGGTGGCAGAAGTCAGAGTGTGGAAATATTTTAGACTAATATGAGGTGAAAATTTAAATTCTCTATAAAGAGAAGGAGATGACATTAAACTTGCTCCATCACAAACATTTACTCATTATTATTATTATTATCATTACTATTATGAGTGGGTCTCCTATATTCTAGGCTGGGCTCAAACTGTGCAACATAGGATGACCTTGAACATCTGATTCTCCTGCTTCCACTTCATGAGTGTTGGGATTACTGGCATCACTTTGAGTCTTTCCCCATTGTTATCAACGTTCTGCTGATCGCTAATTATATTAGGCATGTGCAAGTATGTTTGTGATGTAGAGCAAATAGAGTTTAAAAAATCCTACAATAGGAAAACTGCTCTGATAAGAGGAGCCACTTCTAGAATAAACATGCCCTTGAAATCTTACAAAGACCCTTTTTATAAGAGCAACCATCATAATGAATTCCAGCAGACTTCATTTGTTTCCTTAAACATGGGATTTCATCATGAATATTTCACAATCCAACTCATCAGCCCATCTTTAGGATCTGAGTAATTAACAACTTAGTTCCACTCTGAGCCTTGATACTTTAGGCAGTGTTGACTTGGATATTCATCTGGGAGGAGAACTGAGGATTTACTGGACTCTGAGGTGGAGAGAGAGGAGAGGAGGAGATGAGAAGAAACTGCCTTCTAGTGACAGACATGGGGAGGCTAGGGGATACTCTCCAGACCCTTCTTCTCAACTGACAACAGAACTTTCCCACAGAATGACTGGTGAGCACAGAGATGGGACAGAAGTGCCTTTGGGGGGCTTTTCTTGGTAGAGTGTTGGCAAATTTGGAGTATTACTGCACATACTATATTCAGAAAGCACGAGTTCCAACCCAACCACCATCACTCACTCGCTGTGTGTAGCTGAACAAACAATTCCACTAGCCACTTTCCATTCATGTAGAGAAGCTGGTAGCTATGAGAGTATTAAAATAATAACTCTATCTGTTAATTTGATATGTCACTGTGAGGAGCAAATGTGATATCAACTGAAAAGGACTTTGAAAAGTTTATGTGAAAGCTGGTATTGTGATCTATGGATGCTAGCCATCAGAGTCATGCAGGGTCATCCTTTATCCAAAGTGATTTACCCTTAACACACAGGGCAGTCAACTTCCCCTTTTCTTTGATCTAAATGTTTTTGAGGAATTTTGCTTTGAATTTGAATGTAGGAAAGAGACTGTCCCTATGCAAACACTGCTTGGCAGAGAGTTTATCGTTAAACACACACAGAACGAATAACAGGAAAAACTGCCTAGAAAGCCCAGTGGAGGTAAAAAGGCTACAAGATAATAGAATATTGATTAGATAATTTGCCTCAGTGTCATTAGTTTTCACATATAACCCAAACCGCTTCTGAAAGTTACATCTTTCAAATCATGAGGATTCATCTGCTAAACCCACAGTTCCCCCAGATCACACGGGCAGAAAAACTGTTTCCTCAAGTGTGCAGGGTATTTATTGCAACATCAGTTCCACACAGATCCAGGTCTTTTATGCAGCCAATACTGTGGCCTTGATTATTTTACAGACCTTTGGGTGGCCACCTTTTTCACTACAAGCTTAACTTTTCTCTTCCTGACATCTAGTATTCTACTTCTTTGAGTCCTGAAGTCTAAACTTCAACTATCCCTTAAGATTTTTCTAATACTGCTTGCCCCAGTTTTACAGAATGTCAGTGTTTTGCATTGCTGACATTTTCCACAAAATTCTTTTCATTTTTCATGTTATTGCCAAAATGTCAACATGCAAATATTCCATGAACTTGCCAGCTTGTATCTGTATGGACACACACAAAAGGACTACAAAGGCAAAATAAGAAGTGGTAACTGGTAATGGGTATATCTCCTGTTTTCCTGCAGTGGAATCAATCTTTGCTCACAGTTTAGTATCTTTCTGGAACTTAAAACAATGCTCTCACTTTTAAAGAAATAAGAAACAGTCCTATGAGAGAGTGTTCTTCTTACTGGAAGCCAAAGGGTTGCATAGAGTGATCGAGAAACTCAATCTCAACTTTACTGACAGGCAATATCCAGCACTTACAAGACAATTCACATTATAAACTTATTTAACATATCTATGAAACAGGATAATGCTGTTCGGATTTAGAGAACAATTAAAGAAAATCTGCCTTTGTCTTTAATCATTCTTTTGACTCCTGGCTCATGAATCGCTAGGGATGTCAAAAAAAAAAAAAAAGTCACTGGACTTAAAGGGTAGCACTTGTTAGGTTTCAAATTAGAATCTGGTCTCCCCTCCAGTCTTCACACAGTAATGAGTAATGATAAGGATCTTATAAATACCAATGAAGACTATCATGTACTTTAAGAAATCTGAAATCTCAACTTTGTGCTGAATGAATTCCACAGGTTTTTAGGAAAAACAATTTTATTGGTAAGTTATACTCAAGTGTAAGATACCCTTTGAAAATAGAACTTTGTTGCCTTTCTTGGTGTGTAAAGCAGTCGCTGCAAGTCTCAGCTGAACTCCTCATCCAAGAAACAGCTACTGAGAGGGTTGGCTCTTGAGGACAAATGGCTTTATTGTGAATATAAGGGCTATGGGAACAAAGATGTCTATATTTTGTTTGTGTGGTACTCAAAGTCTGAGATGAGAGCATGGAGCTTTGTAGGGTGGAAACAACAACAACACTGTGCAGTGACTGAGTAATAACTACAACCTGAATACAACAAAGGTGGAGTAGAACTATGTCCCAGACAGTGATCATGATCTAGACACACGGTTTTGAAAGTGATGGAACATAAAAGAGTCACATTCCACATGATGACATTTCAGCCCCCTGCCATACAACAGTATGCTCATAGGTTTAAAGGGAGCTGAAAAATGACTGTCACCAGTGAGGTGATAGTCATTATATGACCATAGTACAATGCATTCCTTATGTCTTGGTTAGTACTGGCATAAGCACCATACTATGGGTGTATGAAAGTATGGAATTATAGGCACTCATAACTTTCCAATTTAATAACACCTAGGTTACCTGCTTATGCTCATGCTATACTTCTTGTTGTTATTTAGATTATTCCTTCTACTTATTTAAATAAAAAATTATTGAAAAACAATATGTCATGTTATGCCAGAATTTGTTTCATATATCTCTCATTGACCTTTTGTTGTGGTTTGAATGCAAATTATCTTTGTTGGATCATGAGTTTGAATATTTGAGCCCCATGTGGTCATTCTGTTTTGGAACTGTGTGGGAATTTTTAGGAGGCAGAGATATCACTGGAGGAAGTGAGTCATTAGAGGAGGACTTTGAGGCTTTATAGCTGGGCCCATTCCTATGTGTGCTCTGCTTCTTGTTTAGCTAAGAGGTAAGGAAGTGCTGGTTTCTAGCTGTACATTCCTGCAACCCTGTACACCTGCCATGGGTACCCTTCCCTTCCAGGATGCCCTGTGTTGTTTCAAACTGTGAGTTAAATGTGTCAAAACAAAGCTTTCTTTCTCAACGTTGCTTCTTGTCGAGTATTTGGTCAACAGGCAACAAGAAAAGGAATAAACATGCCTTGTCTTTTGATTGTGCTGAGAGGACACAGCAAGTGGTCAACCTTTAGTACATACATTTGTGTCAGTTTCATCTTCACAAATGCCTTAAAACTGCAAGTGCGGGAATGGATATATTTATACTTATAAAATGCATTATCCTAGTTATCGTGTTTGAGATTATTATGTAAGAGCCACACTGAGTGTGTATCATTGTATAATGTCTCATTTGGCACCAATGAATTAGAGCTATTCTCTTAGACTGTGTTTTAATTCCTAAGGAGCATTTAACTTCATCTTCCCAACAAGATCATGTTGTTGAATCGCTTGTTATTAAAGACCTGATTCTCTGGGAGGATCCAAAGAATAAAACAGACAATTAAATGTTTGGGAGGACAGACTCCAGAGCCATTAGAGAAAGAGTAAATTCTTAATTTCAGAATTTCAGACTTGGGGAAGAAGGACTGCTGTGAGTTCCACAACAGCCTGGCTAAAGAAGAAGGCCATCTTACAGAGAGGAAGAGAATGGGGTGGGGTTTACTCTTGCTGAAGGGCTCCTGCCTTTGGCTTATAGACCTAGTCTTTCCTGTTTGAGAGAAATAACTCATTCACGACCTTCACACTTCTGTTTCAATTGGAAAACTGTGTAGGTTAACACATTAAAGATGATCTCAGAAGCATCAAAATATGTTGGTGACACACTAAGGAGTGAAAACACAGACTTCCTTTTGGATTAATTTGACCAAGAGTGAACCCAAATGAATCTCCCTTTTTGTTCCTGTATCTTCTGTCTCTACGTAACTAGTGGTCACCGACCTGTCTGTTTCTGTCTCTTTTGCTGTCCCCAACAAAGAGATTTGCTCTGTATTTATTAAATAGCATAGGCACGCACACACATGAACACACAAATACACACACATACACACACACACACACACACACACACACCAAACAAACAAATAAAAAATCCCAAAGCATGGCATGGGAAAGGAATGAAGGATTTTACAGAAATGTTTAACAGGGTTTTAATTGGGGAGAAGTCATTTTACTGACCCCATCTGATTCAAATAGTAAACAATAGCAGACATTATCATGTTGTCTCTAATATTTACAGTATATATTTGTTGTACAATGCGCTTCCAATCTGTTGGCTGCTTTCAGCAAATGATTACCACAACACACACATACATACTTATAGTACTCTGGATCGGGACCATGGAACAGTTCATAGCTTAAATTAAGGTTATGCATTGGCTGAGGTTTTACAAAACACATTACATGGGAGTACCAAGTAGCATAGCAGATTAAAACTCAGGAAGTATTATTAACTTTGCTACAGGATCTGCCTAAAGTTCAGTGTTTTTTGTTTTTTGTTTTTTGGTGTGCCTGTGTGTGTGAGGGAGGATGGGGGGCTTGTCTATAGATATTGTCCTAAAATTGTATCGCTATGGAAAGCTTTCTTGAGACCAGTTTGACACTGCAGGCTTTAAATGCATGGAGAAGGGGGAAGTCAAGTTTCTGTTCTTGACTGACTTTGTTTTACTAGCCTGAGTATGTAAATTAGGTTAATGTTAATTCTTGGCTCCTAGCATACTTCTGTCATTGGCTCATGTAGCATTTTCTCTGTTTTATTTGTATTATTCTTCCATCTAACTTATTTTTCTCTGATCATATTACTGTCTTCCAAAGTGGGTTTATACTGAACTCCATGATTTTATCTATTAACTAAAATTGGATAATATGCTATCTAAAGTCTTCTTCAACTTTGATATTCTGTGAATGAGCCTAGGACTTGAAATACATTTGGCTCAGTGCCTGGCATATAACAAATGCCTAATAAATGTGACTTATTTGCATAACTTATTACTATTACCATTATTAGATCTGATGAATTTTTATTGCTATCCCTGAATCTCACATATTGGAAAGCTGTTTGGGATCATGTGACTCAGTAACTCTTCCACTGAACCGTAAAATACACAGCTACGTTTTTATTCTTGGTCAGCTCCAAAGTATCCATTATGAATTTATCATTGGCTTACAGAGTTTATGCCTAGATGTAATTTTAAAGGTTAATTTTCATTGTGGAAAAAAATGAATTATCTTACAATGCAAACATCCCAGAATAATTCTAGTTTGTAATGACAAGATACACCCTTATGGAGTTCTTGCTTTTTCCTCACTTTGATGCTGCTGCTTAAATTTCACAAAAGTTTATTTTAGAGCTATAAGGGGCCTTGGCAGGGAGGCCAAACACTAGTGGAACCTCATTGTCAAGTCATATTTTATAGGTATTATAAGTCAGGGTAAAAATGTAAAACTGCCTGAATTCACACCATATGGCAATTATAGAGGGAGCATCTATGGTCAAACCTTGAGGTGCTATTCTTTGCATACAAAAAAAGAAGCGTTCACTCAGGCTTGGACTTGGACTTCTTATCCAATGTCAATGACTAGCCACCATTATGCCATCAGAAACCCTTCCCTTTGGCTTCTGAGTATTTGTGATAAGGCTGACTGTCATAACAAGCATACCTAAAGTTACAAAATAAAGCAGTCCTTTGCTCTAGCTCTTAGTCCTTATCTGAAATCTGCATTCTTGGCCAAGGCAGACTCCATTCAAGGATGCTAAAGAGCTAATGAAATGGACATTTATGTGTATGTGTGTGTGTGTGTGTGTGTGTGTGTGTGTATGATTCTTGTGAAGGTCAGAGGATAATTTGCTGGGGGTTGAACTCAGGCTTGATGGTAAATGCCATATCACCAGCTGGACTTTCTCTTTTAAATACTTATATCATAGAGGGAAAATATGTCCTTTAAGAATAAACCTTGGTCTAAGAATTAGCCAAGTGATACCCCCAATTTGTGTCTTTATTGTGTTTGGTATGCCAAGCAGGACACACATGAAGAAATGCAAGAGTGTTAGTGAAAAGAGAAAGGTAAATACACCAAAGGAAAATTAGTAATGAGCAATTTGTCATCTTGGGGAAACAGTGTTTAGCCCCCAGAGATTCAGGCATTCCTCTTCATTTCATTCACAAGTTCAAGGCCAGAGGCAACATGGTTTTCAAGAGAAGTGTGTTTGTTTTTGTTTTGTTTTCTTTTGTGCTGTTGATAGAATTCCAGAAACCTAGAAAGAAATCTCATGTCATGCTTCAAACTTGACTCTCAAAGTACTTTGGGCTGTGACCACCCTCTTTCAGATCAAAGTCAGACAAGCTCTTTTGCCTAAGAGAGAGCAAATCTATCCAATTCAGTCCCTTATAGATGTGCTGAGATTTAGCTCTTTAGTGAACTTATTTGTTCTGTCTGGAGCTCGGGAACATTTAGTGGCATAGAAGCAGAAGGTCTGGGTGGTAGTTAACAAATCAATCTCCCTCCCTCCCTCCCTCTCTCCCTCCCTCCCTCGCTCCCTCCCTGCCTGCCCACCCCCTTACTCTGGGATCCATGGTATAGGGGGTAAGAGCTGTGTCCAAAGGGGCTGGCCAGTAGTTAGACTGCACCAACACTCTAAAGTCAAACATAGTGCCTATGCTTCTCTCTTTACCAAACTAATGGGAATAACAAAGAGCCATGTTTACTCTAGAGAATTCTGAGCCTAAATTTCACCAATATTTTGTGTCTCCCCCTCCCCACAATGTTCAGCACAATGTGATAGGACCCATACCAGGTCCTCTTAAAGATGTGTTAAACTGGCCAAATAAACCAATCAATAGAATACATAGCCTTTTGGAAAAAGGTACCCATTTTTCTCATCTACCTCTTGACCTGTATCATAGGGATATTGTTATTTTGATTTTGTTTGAAATGTTCAAAACCATAGTATATTTATATGATATGCAAAATGTCATAACATTTATGCTCCTGGATTCTAGTAGAATTAAGTTCGAAGGGATGGTGCAGATAATAAAACCATCCTGTGATGGGTTAATCTCAGACACACTCAACCAGTGTTTAGGCAGAAAGATAAGGAATGGGAGAAGAGGGGAAAAGGAGATGGAAATTCAGGACAACTGCCCCTTTTAAGGCTAGGTGAACCATTTCATAAGGGCTAATTTTTCTTTTTCAATAAGTCACTCATTGGTCCTTTAACTACAAAAAGACAGTGTGGTTGGTGAAGTTTGAAGAGGGCCAGCAGGGTGCCCTGCTGTGTCTGAAGTCATTGTGCTTTAAGGCAGGCATGCTATTTGATCTGACTTTCACTATGGTCCCTTTTATATTACCACCCTGCACCGTTCCCTCCTTAAGCTTGGAAAAGTTGGAAAACTCCACTTGATGAAGAAAATGAAGCCCTAGGCTATGCAATCCAACCAGGGAATGGCCACTCCCTTGGAACCAACACTTGCCCATTCTCTTTCATTCCAGATTTTCATAAAAACTATCTTTTCTCATTCCAAGCCTGGGATTTCATTCTCCTGTGCTGTTGCTGCTGAGTATCAGAAGGGCTGATCTCTAAAGTCAGCAGGCGACAGACTTAGCTGTGGCTTTTGTAAGAGTGGATGTGTCTTAACTGTCCCTGTGGCAGCTTCTCCCGGGAGCAGAATGTACAAAATAAACAGTTGCTGAAAAGCATAAAGAATTAGCCGAGTGCAAATCTCGAGTTATTTGTTCTGCAATTGAGACACCAGTGACCTTAAAATGCTTAGTTAGTGCAGGATGTTTAGAGCCAGGATGAATGAATCTTTGCCTTGCTTCCCTCTCATTGTCGTGTAAATCTTAGACTTCACAGAGTAGTGGCAAATTAATTCAAATACATCCTGGTGGAGAGAAAAGGATAGAAACCAAGACCCCAGCGGTGCTCTCCTCTCAGTCCTCTAAGGGAGACTAGTGTAAGCTGCCCCCCCGACCCTGGAGGTTAAAGCTGGGAGAACCGGGAGGCGCTAGGACCTGGATGGCGCCTGGCTGAGCCGGGCTCGTGAGGGCGGTGGAATGGAGGAGGGAGATGTGGGAAAGGAGGGGTGCTCGGGGGGGCGGGGGAGTCATTTATGCGGAGCGGGCGCCGCTGCCGTCGCCACTCACAGTCCCCGCGCGCTGCTCAGAGCCGGAGGGAGCGCAACGAGCGGGCGAGCAAGCGAGTAGAGGGGGCGCCCGGTCGTTGTCTGCGCTCGGACCGGTCGTCTCCGCCGTGCTCCGGGGCCCCTTGAAGAGCGAGAGGCAGCCGAAGAGTGCAGGAGCGGAGCAGGGAGAGCCCTCGGCGGAGGCGCCAGTCCCACTCCATCGCCTCCTGTGCCAGCCGGGGAGTGCTCGCCCACCACCCCGCCAGCCCAGAGCCCGGGTCCCCGCTGTCCCACGGATGGTCAAGGAGCCTGCCAGAGGCTCGCTGCTTCGCTCCTTTTCGCTCAGCTCTCGGGCTCTCTGCCTCCTACCGACCGCTCCCGGTTGTGCGCCCCGCCGGCCCAGGCCGGAGAAGTTAGTTGTGTGCCCCGCTTAGCGCGCTAGCCAGCAGCCCGGGGAGCGAAGGCGGCGAAGCACCGGGACCATGGGCTGGGGCTGGGGGAGCCGCTGCTGCCGCCCGGGACGGCGGGACCTGCTGTGCGTGCTGGCGCTGCTCGCCGGCTGCCTGCTCCCAGTGTGCCGGACGCGCGTCTACACCAACCACTGGGCGGTGAAGATCGCAGGCGGCTTCGCTGAGGCCGACCGCATAGCCAGCAAGTACGGATTCATCAACGTAGGACAGGTAACTAAACTCTCGGTGCTCAGGCACTGCACGTAGAAACTAGCTGTTGGGGTCTTCTTGTCACCTCTGCTTGGACCCATCCCCCTATTCCAGATGTACTTCTGCAGCTGCGGCCCGAACTCTAGGGCGATGCTCTAGCCCGCGCGTTCCTCGCACAGTCACACACATGCCCCAAGTTTCTGGGATCTCTGTTTAATTTGTTTTTACAAGCTGTACGGGACAGGTAGAGTCTTTGGAAAATCTGAAGTGCCCCTGCACTGGCTCAGACTCGCCTTGGACCTTTGGACAGTCCCCGGGAGTTCTACTAGCCAGAGGAAACACCCTTGAAAGTAATCGTGACTGGGAAGGTAGAGACCATTGGGAGACCAAGTAGTGAGCCGCTGGACCCAATTGGGAGGGGGAAAGCCTCCTGGATTAACCTCTTGGGCCAAGTAACTACAGGGCTCTGGGGAGCCTGGGCTTCAACTGGAACTGGGGTGGGAGGAGAGAGGAAGGGGGCGGGACACCAGGAGGGAAGAACAGATTTAGAGGGGTCCTGGCTGCTGGTTCGCCTGGCTGGGATCCAAATGTGGGCCCCCAGAGCTGGGTGGGGAGGGACCTGAGAGACCTTGAAAGCCATTGACCCGGGTTCTGCTCCGGGAACTTGGGAATCTTCTATTAGGGTGAAACATGAAATACCCTGTTGCAGTCTGTGGCAGGAATGTTTTGATGAGTTGCCTTTGGTTGGTTTTCGTTTGATTTGCCTTGCTGAGGGAAATGCCAATATATTTTTATAGTACCCTGGCAGCGCTACCGATTCATATTCTGGCCAAAAGCCCTAGATTTCGTCCTCTTTCCAGTGTCCCTACCAGAAACAGGGCTGGAGAGAGGTCTGTAAGTGCCCCTCTTAAGGACCTTACAACTTGATTTGAGATCGTTCCAAGGAGGGAGTCCTGTTGTAGCTCTGACTACGGTTGAGTGTAAAGCTAAGGTTCCTACCTGAGGGCCGCAGGGGCATTTTGGTGTGTTTACACGGTGCTTCAAGGCCACGGGACAGAATTCTGTGACCATTGGTACTGCTGAAGCAAGAGGGCACAGATGGTTTCTGAGCCCATTTCCTTTGAACTCTGTGCCTAGGATGTCAGGGGCAGTCCCCACCCAGCTCTGGCCGTTGTGGGAAAGAGCTCCTTTGCCTGCTTCTAGAAATAAGCTGGGGAGCAGCTGTGAGGGTTCAGAGGGCAGGACGGGAAGGTCTTGCTCTTTACCCTGCAGAGGGAGGGAGGTTGTATTCCAGAGAAGCCAGTTCGGTGGAGGGCTGAGATCAGGGCAAGGGGCATGGTTTATGTCTCCACCATTCTCTCAGTCCCCTAAAGAAGTTAGAGCAACCAGCCAGATTTTGTTGTCTGAGTGCCTGTCACCTTCAGGAAATCACCCATTGGGGGTTCTCTTGACCTCTTCTGTGAAAGAAACACGGGGTCCATTCAAGTTGTTTTAACCAAAACTTACAGTTGAGTACCAAATATACCTCAGTATTACTGACCGGAAGGCTAAAAGACATAAAGAACACATTTATAACCTTTCAGGAGACATTTTCAGTTCAGCCAACATTAAACATCTTCTATGTCAGCAGCATCTGGGAGGCAAAGTTCTCAAACCATACTTCATTCTTTTTTTTTGTTTTGTTTTTTGTTTTTACGAGACAGGGTTTCTCTGTTTTGGAGGCTGTCGGTCCAGCCTGGCCTCGAACTCACAGAGATCCGCCTGCCTCTGCCTCCCGAGTGCTGGGATTAAAGGCGTGTGCCACCAAAGCCCGGCCATACTTCATTTTTAATTTCAAAAACAATGTTGGTACACAAATGACATAGGACACATCAGGACACTGGGACAGGAGACTGATCCCAACCTGCACAGCCGTGATGGGGACCCAAGACTCTGGTCCAGGATGGCCCCTCTGTGGATCTTGCCATCTAGAGAACCCTTCACCCAGTGTGCAGAAGGAAACAGTAAACCACCATGTCCCTGAATTCTAGTTGGGTAGCTCAGAGGACTGGAAGAAAATACCCAGTCACCCACTGCTCACTGACATGTAGTTTAGAAGGACCTGGACTTGTTGACAGTAGAAGGCTTCTTAGCTTGCAAGGGTAGAGAGACACTTCTGTCCTCCTGGACTTAGAATAGAGCTTAGATTGCAGAATCCTATGGCCTCTAGTGAGAGAGGAGCAAGGTTATCTTATCCACATTAAACAAGCAAACAAGTCAGTGTCCTATAACCTCTCCTGACTTTTTACAAATGTCTTTATAGAGAAGAGTCACAGCTCTCCATGTCAGAAGTAATACTAAGAAAGTTTGTATATACATAACACGAAATACTATTTACTGTGGTTTTTACAACCACATTGTGGAAATACAGCTCTCCTGGGTTATAGAGGACTGCTGAATTGATGCAATACCTAGTGTAAAAAGATCTGCTATTGTACAGTGTAAAACATTCTTGTGCAAATCAAAGGAGGACAAGCTTTTGGCTTCAGCTGGGTAAATTGAGTTCTTGTGTGCAAGATCATGGCACTATAAAGGCAGAATGTATTTCGTATTCATCCTTTACTGCACTGACCTTTTAACACTTTAGACATCCTTTTGTTATTCTTTCTTTCCAGCAATAAACCAGCTGTGGTGCAGCTTAGGGCAGTAAATAATTTGCCAATGTCTCTGGAATGTTTTCACGTTTTGTGCTGTGAGTCCCGGGTGTTATCTCATGTGTCACAAATTGGACCAAGAACTTGTTTGTTATTTCTGAAGTCATTTATGATCCTGGTGGTGTGTAGACACACATATATACGATACAATATTTAGATGAGTAAAGTAGTGAATTTTTACCACAGTGAAGCTACAGTGTTGGCTGTCTACTTGGAATATCAATGCAGTGCTTTGTGTAGCATGTTAACATTTAAAGGTAAGATTTGTGGCCTGGAGATTTCTGTAGAGAAGTGAAGGGGGCTGCGTCTCTTTTCTGTTCACGGAAGATAGAATGTTCAGAGTAACGGGATAAGCAAACAAGCAAAAGAGGACCTCTAGACGGGAGCAGCAATGAGGGCTGTGTTTCCTCTGGTTATGGAGATAGTATTATGCATTCTTAGATTTTCATAAAATGCTCTCATTCTATGAAATGCTTATGGTTTAAAATTCTGAAGTGATGCCTAGTCATAATCATTGCTAGTCGTTGTCATTTCCTCAGCATATATCAAGTTTTGCTTGCTATGTCAGCTGTGGGATGCCTGGAGTTGGCAAGCTGAGCTCTGACTAGGAGCCCCTGGAGTATCTAGAACTACCAGCCCCTATTGGAATGCCTAAGGGTAGGAGTTAGGCATGGCTGTTGGCCTGCTTGTACAAGAAGAAGAGGCCTTTGTCCTCTGTTACTAACTGGATCCCCTGAGTCTTTGAGTTAACAGTCTACTGGTTAGGGAATTGAAATATAAAGGAATAAGGTCAGATCCATATTGTTAATTGTTGGTAGAATAGATCTGTGTAGAGAGGAATTAATTTCTGGTTATTTGAATCCAGGCAGAAGATCTCTTGTGAACAAATGGTTTGCAATGTGTAGTTGCTGTATTTATCCTTCTGTGAATTGCCTTTAGTCATTGATTCCAAGCCAGAGATTACCGATAGCAGTCCTCACCACCAGCCATGTCACCTTTTGAGCAAGTCTCCACAAGAGTAAAGCCAAATGGAAGCTATCCTGGGGTTTGCTTGACACAAGACTCCCCCAGAGACCATATGGGTGTGGAATCTGCAGAGGCTACTAGGGAGGCTATGTAAGTCACTGAACTCAACGGTACCCCTGTGCGTCTGTCTGTAAAGTGATAAACCTTGAGATAACAGAGTGGGTTAACTATGTGCTGCTCAGCACACAGGCCTGCCATAGAATGTTTGTTGAATTTGAATCAGAGGAGAAAGATTAAAATGTGAGCCCTAAATGTTATTTAGATATGGTGAAAGGAGAACTTTTTTTTAAATGGGAGATACAAAATGTAGATGTCGAGAAAGTGAATTTTCATGGCTAAGTCAGGTGAGTTTTGTACACAGGGAGGATGATTTTCTATTTCAACTAACCATTTAAGACAGTTTCAAAACAGTTTTATGTTGAGCTTAAACAATGAGAGCTGAATTCCCTGGATGGTACCATCTTCCCTCATTTATCTTTACTGTAGCATCTAAGCTTGCTTGAGATGGAAGGAAGGAAAGACAGTATGTAAAGAATGAGGACTAGGGATGTAACTTAGTTAGTAGTATTGTACAAAGAGCTGAGTTCAGTCCCTAGGGCAACCTAAATTGGGCACGGTGGTTCATGGATTGGAAGTTCAAGGTCATATTCAGCTATATAGTGAATTTGAGGTCAACCTGGGCTACGTGAGATGCTCTCTGAAACTGAAATTGTCTGAAGAATAATTATTACGAGCATTTTACCTTAGTGTATTCTGCTGAATCATATTTGAATTTACATATTAAAACTGAATGCTATGTGTACAAATAACCCAGTATAATTTTCCAGGTAAGCAGGAAAAGCTCTTGAGCGGGAAGAACCTCCATTAAAGATGCTGCTGTCTCATTTCCTGATTAGTTTTGACCTGTGGATAACAGGATGCTGAAGTGCTGATGAATGTTGTGGAGTGAATTCCAGGTGTTCATGGACAGCATAGGGGGATGCGGCTAGCCTGATAGGAATTCCCCCCTCGTAAATCTGTAGGCATTTTGTAAACATGAGAGTAAATGGATGGTTAATCCCAGTTTCATTCCTGTGTGATACATCTGGCCTTGCCCAGGATGGCTCTTCGTAACCAAGGACCTCAGCCCTGCCTTGGCTAGCTGCTCTCATATGCATATTTCTCATGATGGACTGAATCAGAACAGGGAAACCTTGACTAGAAAAAGCAATCAAAGGCCATGGCCTGATGATGATGGAGTGTGTGTGGGGGTCTGTTGTGTTAACCTCATAGACAAAGAATGGCTTATGTGAGACCTTTGGGGTCCTTTTTAACTTTTGAAAACCGCTTTTGTGAGCCCCAAAGCTGTTGAATTTGCCTTATCACAATCTTTCATGGGCTTCTTTCCAGGGCTTTTAACTTGAAAGGTCAGCCAGACAAGCAGGATAGTACGCTGGGAAAATGTCCAGAGAAAGGGAGTCCTGACCCAGGAACACCCCTTGGGATGGGAGGGGTATTTGTGTTATTCGTTCAAGTTCTGTGAAGTAAAGCCTGGATTCTTCCCAAGGCTGAAGCGGTCCAGGTATTGTTTTGCCTCGAGACCACATCACTCAGCCTAGTCAGGTTGGTTTGCTGACAAGCTGGCTTTGGCTTCCCATGTGATAGAATGAAGGCCTATGCACATTCATGCTTGTTGGAAGATACATATGTGCAGAGATGTTTATGTATTTGTCCATTTTTGGTTTTATAAAATTAAACACTACACGGTTAAGGGTGAAATTACTTGTGTAGTGTTCTCATTAGTTTCCACAGAGCACAGTTCTATATCTGAGGGTACCAAAGAGAGCAATTAATATCAATAAACATGTTGATTGAATGAATCCTTGGAGAAAATTGAAAGCAGAAAGAAAACAGGAGTGGGAGAGTGTCTGTGTGTGTGTGTGTGTGTGTGTGTATGTGTGTGTGTGTGTGTGTGTGAGACAGGGGTCTTTCCTTTTGTTAACTCACCTGACCCTCTGTTCCTTGTTTATACAACAGGGCACCACTGTTCAGCCCGTTTAGGGGGCTTGCTGCTAAAATCAGCAGTGCTGGTAATGAAGATGACTATTTGGCTAAAATAGGACACCAAGAGCATTTTATGTTCTGTAAGGACCCTAGAGAGTAGCTCAAAGGAAAATGAATGAATATTGTGGTAGCTGGGGTCTTGTGGGGTGTAGCAGTTGTGATTTTTTCCAGATTTCTGCGGTTTCCCTTCGGGGTATAAAGAGGAACCAAAGGCAGAGGAGACAGAGTTGTACCTCGTTTCCCTAAGAGGTGACCGAAGGCTAAGAGCCATGAACACAGTTTGAGCTTGAGGCACCTGATCAGCCAAGCAAACCTTCAAGTCTTCTGGTTGGGCAGGCCTGGAATTCACCAATTACCTCCAGTGTAGGGACTGGGGGGCTTTTTATTTCAGTTATCAAAGTAACAGCTTTTTAACTTAACCCCACTGTGAATGCCTATGAAAGAATAGTGGAGAAGTAAAACTTGAAGCATTGGAGGCCTATAAAGAATGCAACAGGAACCATTTTAGGTAGAGGTGTGCAAAAGCCAACCACAGCCACTTACATACGCGAACTGGCAAGCCGATGCAAAATGAACTCCCTAGTTAAGGTGGCTCTACGTGCAATGCTTTCATTCACAGTTCTGCAAACAGCAGGTGAAAAAAGTTTACAGAATTTATGTGGTCTATACCTTTTTCACAGCAAAGTCTAGTCTGACCTAAACTACCTCCATTAGCTACAGCATTGGTTTGCTTTATTACAGAAATATTAATGAGTTTGACCCCAGGAGTGTTCACAATCCAGACAGAGGTGTATCTAAGGCAGTCAGCCTCCTAGTCAGTTCTTAGGCATTTGTGTACCTTCTTCGTGTGAAGAATTGCAAATTCTGAACATGTACAGCCAGGTTTTTTTTAAAAGAGTGACTGTGGGCTTGACTAGTCCATAAGCCAGAGGTGATGGTAATGTCTGTGATTTCTTCATTTTCCCATGTGAGCTTCATTCTCAGGCAAATGCTTTCTCCAAAGCATCAAAACTCATGCGAGTCTTAGTAATTCTTTTATCTAGCAGTGTCATTAACCCCCCAAAGTGTGTTCTGATTATTGAATGGGGTCATGTCCCGCACATTTGGGCCCGCCATCTGTCCAAGGGGACAGTGGTTCATGGGTGGGTCATCTTGGGCCACATGTCTAGCTTTGAAGTGAGTGAAATGTTGATCTCTGCTAGGCAGTCCAACATTTGGGGAGGGCCAGTTCCCTAAAGGAAAATGAAATTCTATTACTAGAATAAGAGAAAACAGATGTGGGACAGGGAATGACCCCACTACTGATATGATTATATAAGACCATGAATACCTAGGCTCGTTCCAGCATTACCAGGGAGAATTTGTTATACTGAAGCTCTATGAAGAATGAGTAAGGCACAACATGTTGCTCTAGCAAACACGTAAGTCTCCCCAGGTTGTGAGGTATATCCTGGGACGAGGCATTTTTACTTACATCTATTGTTTGGTGGAGCAGTGGAGACCTGCCCAGTTAGTATGGTTCAGTCATGCCTGGGGAGTACTCATAATGAACTGGAGGGAGCAGAGACTAATGAAGGCTATTACTAATAAGGAACTTGGAAAGATTTGGAAGTTCCTATGGAAGTATGTGCAGTAATTTTGGTGACTTGGGTGAAGGTGCAGTTTGAGGGAGAGGGAGATTGTCAGGGCAGCTGTAATTATAGCCTCAGGACCTGGGGAATGTGAATTCGTTTGTACCATTTGGGCATTCTGTGGGAGCATTTTTAAGGAGAGAAATACATCTTAACCTTCAGTTTTAAAGATTTTTGTTTAGTGTATGTTTTAAGGTGCACAGCCCCATGTTTTGGCATACGAGTACATATGTACGTGTGTGTGTCCCTATATATGTAGATGTACACACACACAATGGTTACTAAAGAGAAGCAAGTAAATCTGTAATTCTTCACTTCTCTTTGGAGCCCATTAATTTGTTTATTAAAATTATTTTATTTAAAAAAGACTCTTGTGTCTGTGTGTGCCTGCGTGGATGTATTTGCACATGAATACAAGTGCCTGTAGAAGGCAGAGGCATCAAGTTCATCTAGCCCTGAAGTTACAGATGGCTGAGAGCTGCCCAACATGGGTGCTGGGAACTGAACTTGGGTTATGTGCAAGAGCCATACATACTCTTACCCACTGAGTCATCTCTTCAGTACTCTTAACAAGAGTACCTAAAATTTGGTCTTTTAGCCGCCAGTTTTCAATAAGTAATGCTATATTATTCCTTTAGTGTTCCTGGTGTGCATTACATCACTAGGTATTTCATCCTATGTAACGCTGCTCTTTTTGACGTGCATATCTTTTCCTCTTCCTTCTCATCTGTGGTACCTACTATTCATTTCATTCTGTTTCTGAATAGCTGGCTTGCATCCCTTCAGATTCTACATCAATCAAGATCATCTGCGTTAGGTCGAAGGGCAGGTGCAGTGAAATTTCCAACGGGTGGGACAGTATTTAGCTCAGGAAAGAAGAAAAAGATACCGGCAGGTAGATTTTGCCCCTCATCCACGTGAACTGTACAACTTTGTAGGAAGTGCACTGTGGAAATGAATTGCCAAGGGATGATGACACATGCATGTCTAGAGCAGGGGGACTGTGACTGGAAGACAGAGGAATGCCCTCATTCAGTCAGCAAAGGAGCAAGGCTGTGGATGAAGGGGAAAACAGAGCAGGATGGTGTAGTCTAGAGGACCCAAAAGAAAGGTGTGTCCACCCAGATCTGCCGCAGTGAGACTGCTGCACAGAGCAGGGGATTGTGTGGAAGTGATGTCTGGATGCTCCAGTGTTTGAAATATTTTTAGGAAATTCATAAAAAAATATAGGCCACTATAAAATGAATTTCCAAATAGGAATATGGTTTTTGCTGCTTGTACTTACTGCTGAGTAGGTATTGATTGGACAGATGAGTAAAAGAAATGAGCCATTGATTGGCTTTGCAACATTTTGTTCTTCATATGAGAGAGGTAGATTTACCAGGTGAGACAGAAGACAAAAAGATTCTGTGGGAACTAGGGAGCAGTAGTTCCTGAGCATAGGGATACTGTTCTGAAATGACTGAATAGTGTCTACACGAAGAGGTAACTGATAGGCACAAAGGAATAGGGTGGGTGTAGGGCTGTAAGTTCAAAAACTAATGGATGGCTAGTTCAATAAACTAATGAGTTGAGCCATTCCAGAGGGGGTTTGTTGTTCATTTGAAGCCGGCCTGGAGCTTGGAGTTATCCTCCTGCTTCTGCCTCCCTAGTGATGGGATTATAAACATGAGCCACTGTGCCCTACCCAGGAAGACTTTTTAAGCTGCTCCCTCTAGCAGTTCTGTTTGATGTTAAGGTCCAAGGTGTGAGGTGTGCCATTGGTGGGTGGAGCGAGCGAGAGCAGAGAGAGAGAGAGAGAGAGAGAGAGAGAGAGAGAGAGAGAGAGAGAGAGAGAGAGAGAGAGATCAGCCAAAAGCTGAGTTGCTAGAAAGGGTTTTCAGTATGGGTAAGATGGGGATTGAAGTGATTTGTGTTGGTGTACCCACTGGGCAGGTAAATGTGAAGTTTGCCTCACATTTCAATTCTCCTCGGATAACTGTAGGCATTATCTCTGCTTTCCACTACCATGTGCTATTATTTGCACTGCAGGTCCTGTACCAACTTAAGGGATAAAGGCTGGCACACAGGTGATTGCTTTCAACTCCCAATGTGTGTTTTTTTCTTATTTGAGTTAAAAACTGAGGATTGTGTTGAGCATTCGATATAGAAGAAGCAGTGTACACAGAGATTGTAAAAGCAGAAATAATACTTAAAGTTGATTTCTTTTTTCTTTTAGTGTTATGCCGCTTCCAGGGGGAGACATGAACAAATGTCTGTTTACCTAGGTAGGGCACGCATGACAAACCAATGACACTATTCTATATCAATCTGTTTTATTGAGAGAGTGAATTGACTGGAGTTACTTATAGGAACATGAGTGAGGGGTTGTTTACAGGAGTGTGGACGACTCAAGGGCAGTTGCATCAACCAAGGGCCCATCCTAGCATGGGTGACCTCTCAAGAAAACTGCATCCCTGAAACTCCCCGTAAAAAGTGCAGACAAGCCCACCAAGCAGTCATATCTCTGAGTGCTGACTGCTTGGGAAAGGGTTTTGTGAATCTTGTAACTCCTATGAATTTCCTGAACCTTGTGGGTTTCATTAGTTTCATGAATCTTATGAGCTGTGTTCATCTCTTCAGAAAGGACTATATAACATTTGAGGGACAAGGACTCACAGTGGAGTCCAAGATTGCCTGCTTTTCTTTATGGAGTCCAGGCTGGCCGTAAACTCATAATGATCCTCCTTTTTGTCTGCCTCCCAAGTGTTGGAATGACAGGTCAGGTGTATCCTACCACACCTGCCTTAAAGGATGATTTTTTAAGTGGTATGTACTATGTCATATACAATTTACTCCCGCTTAGGTAGTCAGATTGTCTGATTCCCATCTCTGAATTATGGTAGATATTTATAATTTATTTACATGTCACATAGCCTGACCTGTATATACATATTTTATGTAGCACAGTGAAGCAGCGTTTTCAACTTGTAGCTTTATGTATTCTTGTTCTGAGTTTTACTGCCTGGAGGATATGGATTTTAAATTTATTTATAGAGTGTTCTTTTTATAATGGAGAACCTTTTTATTCACGTCAGATGGGTTATATGCTGACATCACAACAAGGTGTGAGAGAGGAATGTCACACAATGATGTGAACATCCAGTCATCACTCTTGAGAGCCAAAAAGAAAATCTGGAATACATAGCATTCTAAGACTTCTCAATTCTATAAGTTAGTCATGTTTGCATTTGTATGTTAATCTGTATGTTAATTTAGAGTTAGAATTACAAAGGAAGCATTAAGTTCCTAGTGTAATTTTCTATGCATTATCTGAGTGGTTAATTCTCTATTGGGAAAATTATATTTTGGATACCATGCCAGCATTGAAACTCGAATTTATTAAAAGCAAGTCTTTCCTTGATGGTTTTCCAGTGTTTCAGTCTCTCTCTCTCTCTCTCTCTCTCTCTCTCTCTCTCTCTCTCTCTCTCTCTCTCTCTCTCTCTCTCTCACACACACACACACACACTCACCCGTTTCTTGTGTGTGTGTGTGTGTGTGTGTGTGTGTGTGTTAGGAGTGAGGGTGGTGACAATCACCAGTTTCAAAGCTCTCTAAGGAAGAAAAGGTGGGGCTGACTTTTTGTAATAATATTCATATATAAAAGAAATGGTATTTTTCTATACTGAGACACTGGTACAGCTGTGAAAAAATAGCATTCTCTCCATATTAATGTTCCCAGGCTTGTCTCTTGTTTTCTCTAATTGAAGTTTCTCAACCAAAATAAAGCTTGTTCATGCACACGAGTGCAGGCAGGGGCAGATAATCCCAGAGCCTTTATCATTTCAGGCAAATATCCATAGCTACAAAATTAGAATGGTACTGATTGCTTATGCCGGTGTTACTTGGAAGATTTAAGGGGGCCCTTCTCTGCGCACCATGCATTACTGAGAAAATTAAGGTCCCCTCTTTGGATTTAGTCTCGTTAATAAAAGAATTTAAAAATGGACTCAGGGGAAGCTCAACAACAATTTTTATTGGTGTTTGGTGGGCAAGCTGTAAACCGTGGCAGTTGTAGAGTGTGTATTGAGAGGGACTGGGGTTGGGATCTGTAGAGGAAGAAGGGAGGAAGCCATTCATGCTTTTTGAGTTAGGCTGGCATGTTCAGCATTGGGGGTCAGCAAGCCCCCATGTGTCAGCAAGCAACTATGTAGTGGAAGAGGGATAGCTTCAGAGGAAGTAAGAAAGCCTGCAGGTAGAGAAAACATGCTTAGGTGTTGGCCAGTATCCGAAAGAAAGATGGGAAAGAAGAAAAAGCTATGCTTTTTTGAGTAAGGACTAAGAAAACTCGATCAAAGTAACAGAGCTACATGACTATTCTTTGTATTTTTTGGTGTCTTCTTAATCTAAACTACCCAGCCAATTTCTATATTTTATCCCTCATCACTGGGACTATTCTAGCTGCATTAAACTCTCACACACATGTTTTTGTGTGTGTGTGTATGTGCGCGTTGGACATGGGAGTAGCAACAGCCATAAATTTCAATGCTTTCTAAGAAAGAATTGTAGACTACTTAGGACTTGTTATGGAAACCTTGAAAATGCTATGCTAAACAAGACAATTATACTATTCTGTTTATGCAAAGTTCACAATTACAAATCTGTTGAAGCAGAAGGGAAAAGTTGATAAGGAATGGTAATCAAAATGCCTTATAATTGATTTCTGTGTCCTCTTTCTGTTTTCTGAGAGAGGGTGACTCCAAACACTATGTAGTACAAGGATGATCCTGAACCCCAGTTCTCCTGACTTTACCTCCCACTGCTGAGATTTACAGTCATCTGACACGATGTACAGTTGTATTTCCTTTTTCAGTATCTCTGAATAAAACCACTCGATAGTATATGTCTTAGTTAGAGTATCTATTGCTGTGGCCAAAGCAATGTGAGGATAAAAGAGTTTAATACAGCTCTCAGGCCACACTCTGCTACTGAGGGAAGTCACAGGAGAAACCTGGAGACAGGAACTGAGGTAGAAGCCATAGAGAAACACTGCTTACTGGCCTGATTCTTATGGTTTGATTAACCCACTTTCTTGTACAGCTCAGGACCACTGCTGAGGGGCCACACTGGCCCTGGTCACCAGGGCACTTCTATATCAGTCATAACCAAGAAAATGCCCTACAGGCTTGCCTACAGGGCAATTTGATGAAGGCATTTTCTCAGTTAGGATCCCTTCTTTCCAGGTATGTCAAAGTTGACAAGTGATGGGGAAGTCCTGTGTATATGTCAATAAAGCACTGTTGGCCAATAGGGAAGCAAGATAGGTGGGACTAGGAATCCAGGAGGACTCTGGGAAGGAGAAATACAGGGAGTCACCATGTAGCTGCCATAGGCTAAGAAGTTCAGACCCTTTTCTCCGGTGAGAGAAATACTTAAGTCAGAGCTAGCCAGTAAGAAACAAGCAAGGCCAACAGCTTCATAATTAATACAGTGTCTTGTGTGTTATTTGGGGACTACAATGCGGCAGAGCCCAGGCGACTGGTGAGGAAAAACCAAAGCTGCTGGCAAGGAAAAGGCTTCACTCAACAGATAAGCAACAATAAACAAACAAAAACAAACCCAACAAGGACAATATACATGAATGAATGAATTCTGTGATAGATAGCCTATATCTATAATGTTGTGAGGACAATTGATCAGTACCTATTTGTCAGGCATTCTGGTAGGTATAACCCTGCTACCTTTGCTTGTTCAGGTTAAGTTTATATTGAGAAGCAAACTATAAAACATAGTGACATAAGTAAAAGAACCTGTAAGTGCAGTTACAAAGCAAACATGCATTAGTATATTAAAAAAGTGAACATCTTTGGGACAGCTGGCCAGAGAGGTTCATGGAGGGGAAAATGATGAATTAAGTACCTGAATGTTAGGAGGGAGATACCCACACGGCTGCATGCAATGAGGTAGGCGTCCATGCAGAGGAGCTTGCACATGGAAAACCCCAAGGAGCAGACCAGCTGGTGGAAGTGGACCAAAGCTAAAGACGAGGCTGTGCTGGATCTTGAGATGGCTGTTAATTCTTCTTCGCTCTGATGTCACCAGTAGCTGTCGTATCTGGTCCATCAGGACAAGCGTCTTGGGCTTTTAAGATTTCTTCCCTCTTGTTTTGAAATACTTGTGCTTTCCTACTCTGCCTCGTACAGAAGAAAGCCAGACTGAGCATTGCTCCCTAGATGAACTCCACATTCTCCTGCTTCTGTACCTGTCTTTATGCTCAGAATGCTCGCCCAATCATTGCTCCTGGGAATTCTGTGTCATCTCAGAATGACTTCTTTATCTACCCTGGAAGTATAGCTGAAAATAATATGTAGGCAAAATTACTGTGAGCTTTTCAACTAATTTATCCCTAGTGTTCTTCTCTTCAGGGATTTAGAACAGTTGAGTTTTAATTCCTTGGTTTCCCTCTCATGGGGGACCCAGTTATGACTGCTTTATAGCATGCTGTATGGTATCTCATTACATTGAAACAGTCATTATATTGGGTGAACCCTCAATATTGGTGTGAAGTAAATCTGAACATCAGAGGAAATTTATAAAAATGTCTGTAACCCAGGACATGAGGAAGGATGGTCAGGGGTGGAGAATAAATCAGTGATATGAGACTTTAAACCAGGCTTCCTGGGAAATAGCCCAACATGTATCTCTTACTGTTTTTGACCTTGGCACTGTCCTCAGGGTCATTCCTTCTGATTTTGACTCTTGGGAGCATTATTTGTGTGACAAGGTACTTTGTATGACAGTATTCAAGTCCTGAAAATCAAGTCCCAGTTCACCCTGGAACAGACTTGCTTCTCCATGTACCTCAGTGAGCCCTAAGAGCCTGCTAGCTGTGATAATTGTCCTAAAAATGGCAGTGGGAGCCTGTGTCTGCTGGGACAGTGCATATCAGCACAGATCCTTCCCAGGAAAGAACAGACTGGTAGTAAGAAAACAGTTGGAGGTCACAGGCAGACCACTGTTTCTGCAGAAAGAGTGGAATGGCAAAAATAAGCAGATCCAGCATATTCTAAAGTCCCTGAAGCTCACCGAAAGATAAGCAGTGAGATCGTATGATGGCCATAGACACAGGGCAGGACTAACCAGGATTGGTCATTTTGAAGGGCCAAAAATCTGAAGTTACATCTGCATGAGAGGGAGGATTGGATTCCAGAGCAAACAGACATAAATTAGCCCTGTAGCTTAGACCATGAGGAGTGGCTTCTGAAATATCCTGGGAGATAGGAAACAAACTCAGGACAAATAGAACAAACATTCATTGGGAGTTAACTCCCTTTAATTACAGAAAGAACATTCTCTTGGTTGAGTGACATGGCAGGATGCCAATCTCTCAACTGAGATGGGTCTCCCCATTTGACCTACCCAGGGGTGTCAGATCCAAGGCCTCGAATGACTAGGCTTCAGACTCAGGCAGACAGAAAGAGAGAAGAGCGACTTTCTGAGTTCCACGAAAGAGAGATAGGAATGAGTTTTCTCATGGGATGTGTGATTTAAGAGTAGAGTGATTTCTTCCTCTGACATGATGGATCTCAGTGCAGATTTTCATTCTTTGTTCAGACTTTTGTAAACCTTACCCTGACCCACTGTCTCCTCCTTTCCCAGTCAGAGTTGATGCCTTCCTCCTGTACCACCCTATTTTTTTTCCTTCTGTGCACATAGACTGCCATGTCCATTTTCAGTGTCTGAACACTGTCAGGCTTAGATCCTGCCTGCTTTCAAGGACCAATTATCTGGGGCTAAAACCTTTGTTTAAACTGTTATCAAACTTTGCATGCTTTTAGCTGGTGTTGGACATTTTTATCATGCATTCAGGTTATCTTTCTTGTTTTCTTTCTTTCTGTTTGTCATTTTTTCCTTTCGTGTGTGTGTGTGTGTGTGTGTGTGTGTGTGTGTGTGTGTGATGTGCAAGCATGTGTGTGTATACAGTGTACTGGATAAGGAACCCAAGGCTTTGTCTATCTAGGTGAGTATACTATCAGTGAGCTCTATCATCCATTTTTGTAGTTTTGTTTTGAGACAGGGTCTTGCTAAGTAGCCCATGCTGGCCTTGAACTCACTCTATAGCCATGGAAGATCTTGAAATTGTAACCCTTTTGCCTCATCCTCCTGAGGTCAAATCTGACCAATGATTTCTTTAAAGCCAGGATTTCAGTCTGGTCCATCTTCAAATGCCATATGACACCTTGACATGTGCTCAGAAGTTAAAATGGCCTCAGAAATGTATTCTGAAATGAATAGATGACAATTCAAGGAGTCATAAAGACCACCAAAGCCATTGCTGCCCATGGTGTGAGAATTTATTGATTTCTAGAGTTACATGTGCATAAGTGACTTCAGTTGGCAAATGAAATGTGAACAGAGCTGGCACCTGTCCCTTCATTAACAGTCGGTGGGTGACTCCCGGTGATGGTCATCTGGCTGGGTGTCTGGCAAACCTCCAGGTGGTGGATGCTTCATTAGTCTGGGTTCTTGAGGGGGTCTCATGAGGAGTAGGTGCACAGTGGGCATATGACACAAGCTAGAGATAAACTTTGTGGTTTCAGTTGCTTCATTTCTTGGGTCGTTTGTTATTGCAGTGGAGCCTGGTTCACTCTAATTAATACAAATTCCAATCTTAATAGTTTTCTTCTTAGTCTTGTATACAATGAAGTCTAAGATATGTTCTAGAAGGACAAAAAAGGATTGGTATAAGAACCCTGCAGTTATAGAGCAAGTCCTAAGTGATCTGCATTAATAACTACGTGCTTCCTAAACAGAAAAATCAGGAAACAGATGAATAGGCCTCTGCACATACGTTGTCACGTGACTCCCTTGTTTAGGGGAGATTTGGGCTTCCTGAAAGGGAGACCCTGGATCTCAGTTTTTCAAAATTGCTTTCCATTGTCTTACTACACTGAGATTTGGAGTGTGAGCTCAAATGTAGCTGCCAGTGACTAGTGAACATGCTCAGAAGTTCAGGGCTTTCCTTTCCCTTTTGGGAAGGCAAACATTTAATGTGTTACAGGTTATCTTTTATTTTCCCCTATCAAATAAAAATTTCATTAATTTAAAAAACGTTGTCCTTGTACTGTCATCTACTTGGAAGCCTGAGGTGGGAGGGTCATTAGAGCCAGGGAATTCAAGGCCACTCTGAAACATAGTGACACTTTAGCTCAAAAGAAAGATTATGGAATAGACGGCAGGACAGTCTTGCTGCCGGCAACCTTGCTGCCTTGAGAGTGGTGACACACACTGCTGAAGAATCCACTTCAGTTTGTGGTTCCTTTGCAGGGGGTACTATGCTCTCCTGCTTGGAGAACTGGCTTCACAGCATGTGGGATCTTGCATTCCCTGATTTATGTGATGTAGACACAGTAGGGAACATCTGAGATGTAAAATGCTGTGGCCGGAGTCTCCAACTCTTGAATGGAGTCCAAAGCAGCAGATTTTTCTTCTTTGGCAAGACAGAGCTGAAGCAATGTGCAGGGATTTGGTTTGCCGATTCCCAATCTGCTAAAAACTGTAGTAACTTAAAGTGGGGTGGAGGAAGAACATAAGTGCTTCAGAATTTGGAAAACACTCCAGAGGTCACATGGCTTGCTTACTTGCTTACTTGCAAACTAAATACTGTGCGGCTTAACTTTTTTGTTTTGTTTTGTTTTTAAAGTTGACATACTGCATGTGGATATGTGTATCCCCATACTCTTTCATAAAGATAGGCAAATTTTTATTTTGTTCAAGCAAAAATTGAAAAAAAGTAAAGGCAGTATTGAACCCTGAAAGTTTTTTTTTTTTGGTCACTCTAGCCCCTAGAGTGTGGAGGCCATCTTTTGTACATTGATTTCACCTTGAGGTTTTCCCTTTGCTATCATTCTGCCCTACCTTCCTTGAAAATGTTCTAGAATATCCACACTGTGCTGCATGCAGGCCATCCCACGCAGAGTACACTAGCACTGTGCTTGGAAACTTTTGTACTCATAGGTGTAGTTTTTCTTCTTGCTTCAGAATAAATTAATTGGTCACAGCTCCTTGGCCTAAAAATCACAATCCCTGTATCTTTTGGGGCTGTGAGTCAGTTGGTAGATTCTTTAGCATTTGGTGGATATGGGGGCCTGGCTAACCTAAGATGGCTTTTCTCATGCGTCTAGGGATTGCTACCCTAGTGTGTAAATCCTTTTCAAATTTCTGTTTGTGTTTTGTTTGCAAACATCCCATAAGTCAAAGAAAGTGCTAATCTAAGCTTCAAGAAAAAGAGAGGTAAGTTTCATCTCTTGGTAAGGGGAGATCCAATTAATTACAACCACATTTTTCAATGTATCAAGGAGCCTACTATAATTAATTAGATAGGAACCAAAAGTGTGTCAGATGATGGTAAGTTAAGGATAGAATATAGGGAAAGAAATCTGGGTTGGTGGTATATTTTTGTAGTTTAAACCCTTGCACAGTTGACCCAAGAGGATCTAGAGTTTAAAGCTACATGAGACCTTGGAATCAAAGGAAGGAAAGAAGGAAGGGTGGGATGAAACAAGGGAGGAAGGAAGGAAAGAAGAGGTAAACTAATCAGGGATTGGAGAAAGTGAATCAAAGGTAAGAAAAGGGGAATATCTGGGAAAACTCACTCGCAAATGGTTGATTAAGGAAATCTTCATGGAGAAGGTATCTTAGTAAGGGTTTTATTGCTGTGAAAAGACACCATGACTATGGCAACTCTTATAAAGGAAAGTATTTAATTGGGGCTGGCTTACTGTTTCAGAGATTTTGTCTATTATCATGGTGGGAAGCATGGTGATACATCGGCTAGGGAGGATTTCTACAACCAGATTGGCAGGCAGCAGGAAGAGAGAGTGACACTGAGCCTGGTGTGAGCATTTGAAACCTCAGAGCCCACCCTCAATGATACACTTCTTCTAATATGGCCACAGCTACTCCAACAAGGCCACAAGTCCTACTTCTTTAAAATAATGCCACTTCCTATGAGCCTGTGGGGACATTTTCATTGAAACCACCATAGAAGTTGAGTAAAGAAAGATCTAAACAAGGTGAAGGAAGGTTTATGTCTTATATGTAACGGGGCCAGAACATTGGCTTAGATGAATTTGGAGAAGCCCAGGGATCCTGAATGAGCATAGGTGTGGTAGAAGATGATGTTGAGGGTTCAAGCAGTTGAGCTGGGAGGTATGGCACACTCAATCCTGTAAGGGCTGTTTCTCCCATTGTAGTTAATTTTAGTTATACTGGGATATTCGATTCCGGTTTAGTAGATCTGAGATGTGCTCAGAGATTAGCATTTCAAATAAGCTCTCAGGTGTAGAGCAGCATTTGCTGCTGGGCGTGGTCCAGGGATTTTTCTCTGAGTGAGGAGGGTGGTCTTTAGGATCCTCTCAGTAGGTCCTTGTTTAGAATGCTTAAATCCAGACAGGTAATATAAAGGGGGTGGCATTCTCACACAGTCTACTGTGAAAAACACTGGATTTTGTTTGTGAAAGCTCCCATCATAGAGATATCTATTTTACTCAGAGAACAGTTTATTTTTCTTTGTTGTGAGCCACAAATAAGAGGACCTCTATCTGGATTCCTGCTCTTGCTAGTTTTCTGCCAGGTTTGTTCCAGAATATACCTCCTTGTTGTCATCCAATTTCTGATGACTGGATGTCTTCTCACTTAGCCCTTTTTTCTCCCTGGTCCTTGCTCCAGTCTCCCAGTGGCTGTGCATTTCAAATACCTGGTGCCTTCAAAGATAACTTCTGAGCTGGGCTTGGTGGGCTATTCCTGCAGCTGCCCCTCTTATCTGTGGTATTGCTTTCTGATGTTTCAGTTATACCTTGGTCAATCTTGGTCTAAATATATGAAGTGGAAAATTCCAAAAGTAAAAATATCTTGAATTTTAAAAGAACTTATTTTAGTATGCTAAGCATTTTGTTTTATTATTATTAACTTTAAAAATATCTTACTGTGCCTGATTTGTAAGCAGAACTTTATTGTAAGCATGTGTTAACTTTATTGTAAGTATGTGTTATAGGAAATCATAGTGTATACAGTAAGACTATCTGTTCTCTCGGGCATTCACCAGGGGTCTTTGAACTACCTCAGTGGGAAGAGGAGCATGATTTACAAGTCATGCTAAGAAACAGTGTGCTACTACCCCATTCCCCCATCCACTTGTCTACTCTGGTTCCTTTTCTTACAATCCAACACATGAATCATTAGCTTTTTTTCAATTCTATTGCATTTTTACTGAGATAGTCTTGCTGTTGCATAATTACAATCTTTTGTATTTGATACAGGGAAGATCAGCAAATGGATCATGAATAAGTACCTGGTAATGTTTTATATCACATATTTATAATTTCCTGTTATTGGTTCTGAGTGGCCCCATCCATACCCCAGCTCCCTAAGAATACTTCAGAGTCTTAACTAGGATATAGGACCTTTGAAACAACCTTGAAAATCAGTTGCCTCCAGGTTGCATATTTCTTTTATCTCCCAATGAGCTTGTAGATGGTTTTGTTTCCTGGTTGGATTGGAATACAGTGTGCATTTGAGAAGTTTAATCTCATTTGTCTCAATAGGAAATAGTGTATATGCATCTAGGATTGAGGCTCTGTCTTCACCTCCTTAAAAACATCTGCCCCTTCACTTTATGGAGGGTTTAAGTGACATATCTTTAGCATGATTATATTTTGGTGTTAAATTTAATCATTTGTGGAGTTTTTTTTACATTTATTTATTTTGTAGTGTACCAGGAACCTCAAAATAGTAAAAGTCATCTGAGATCTGATGGAACCTCTCATGAGTCTTTTTCAGAGCCTTCTGAATTCTAAGAGAAGGCTTCATTTGTGTTTAAATTCACTTTGTTTTTAAATCCAGCTTGCATATGTAAGCCTTATTTGAAAATCCTGACATATTTCTTGCTTGCTTATTTTTGTGAGAGTGTCTCTTCTTTACCTCCAGCTGACTTAGGATTCACTCTGTACCCCAGGCTAACTTCATACCCCTGTAGTACTTCTCCCTCAGGCTCCTGAATTGTGGAGTTACAGGTATGATCTAGCATGTCCAGCTTTCCACTATATGAGTTTTTTATTATTTTTAATTAGGGTAGTAAAAGAAAATTAGAGCAGCAAATAATTGGAGTTGCAAAATAATGTCAGCAAATTGTGCCACAATTGGCTGTATCATCATGTACCAGGAATGGATTTGTGTGCAATACTGATTTGTAATATATTTAAACTAATTATTAACTCAATCAGATGGGTTGACTTGGATGTTATCATAAAGGGCTCTGAGATGTGAGTGTGACTAAGTTCCATAAAATTTATTACTTGACTATTGCTGGATCCAGTGATTCCAATAAGGCATTGCCTTTTGCCCCCACACCACCATAGTAGAAGTGGTTGTTATATGGCATTGGGAAGTGTGTGTGTGTGTGTGTGTGTGTGTGTGTGTAAATTTAATTAACAGTAATTTGTTTGTCTTGAAATGAAGTTCCTTTCGATAGCCTATAACTTTGGAAGAGCATTGGTATTATTCTCCTAAAATACAAGCACCCTTAGGTAGTGAGACTCTTCTGTTTTTTTTTATAGTTGAGAGCAATAATATCTCTTAGACCAGTGGATCTCAACCTTCCTAATGCTGCAACCCTTTAATACAGTTCCTCATGTTGTGGTGACCCCCAATCATAAAATAATTTTCATTCTTGCTTTGTAACTGTAACTTTCCTTTGTTATGAATTGTAATGTAAATATTTTTAGAGATAGAGGTTTGCCAAAGGGGTCAAACTGACTTAGACCCATATTATAGAATTTAGAAACAGGAACTTTAAAAAGAGGTATAAATGGTTCACTGCCCAGGTATTTAGCAGACTTGAGCTGTAGTACATTCTAAGTTCTGTTTACGAAAGCAAGTGCTGAACATGCCCTATTGAAAATGTTTAAGTTGATCTGCAATCCCAGTGCCTGGGAGGTAGGGACAGGAAAGTCAGAAGCACAAAGTCAGCCTCAGCTGTATGATACTCCCTGGTATATTGTCTTAAACCACAAGAAAATGGAGCAACAGCAGCAACAACAAAACCCACAGAATGACAAATGAAAGTGTTGAGAAGTTCCTTTGACTATCTGGGTTCTTTGCTGGTTGCCTATTTACATTCTGACAAATAGCTCCACAGGTAAAAAGCACTCATGGTGTAAGCCTAATGTCCTAGTTCAAAGGCCAGAACTCAGGGCAGGAGAGACTAGCTTCTGAAAAGTTGTCCTGTGACCGCCATACACGAACTCACTCCTATCATAGACACACAGTAATAAATAAATAAAGATAATTACAAAAATAATCCCTATTGATAATGATTGTATTTCTAATGGCTCTTATTTCTTCAGGAGTTTTTTATGTTGTGGGTATGAGCAGCTGTTGTCTGAACATTTGCATTGTAGATCTAAAGCACTTGAGCAAACACCTCCATTTTGGAGATAGTAGTAACTCTTCTACCTCTTTCATTAACTGCCAAAATAATTTTTTCTGCCTTTGGTTCAGGAACATGGTTGAAGGATAGCTCACAACTCTCCCCTGATAACTATGTAGTGATAAGCTAAGAAGCCCAGCAAATGCCTAAAGGAGTACCCAGTCTTGCTTAGTCCTTTGGATCTCTTTCTTGGGAAAATCAGAAAGCTCATTTTTTTTTTTTTGTGGAGACAGATGTCATCTTTTCTTTTACATGTAGGAATGTGGCCATACTATTGTAGAGTGTTTTTAGCTGTGACCTCGGACTTGGGTCCACAAGTTGAAAGACTTGAGATTGTCTTATGTGGTTTGTGAAACTCATAGAAGGGCTTGGGGACTGCATCCATCAAGGCAAGCCGTCGAAGTTCTGTTTATAGACCTGTAATGCAGCCACTAAAGTAGCAGGCTAGAGGCAGCATGATAGCTAATGTAGTCGCTGTAGAAATTCAGTTTAACATGATACATTTGAAATGGGAGTAAGTGCTTGTAGCTGCAGGAACCATTCTCCATCCCAGGTCTTTATCACTAAAGTTTATTGGGGCTTTAAATCTGTTTCACAATTTAGTTACAGAACTTTGGCATGTTACAACTGAGGGTGGAAGTTCTGTTCTTTCTTTAAATTCCTTCCATCTACATTGGACATAAAATTCAGCAATATCCAGTGTTTTGAACATTAACACGGTTCATAGATTAATCTCCAACCCCATGGAAGCCTCAGATAGCAGACTAATATCTGTTAAATGAACTTACTTTCTCTCCATTTATCTAGATATGAGGTATTTGTCCAGATAAGCATATGTCTTCAGTTAACTGCAAAAGTGTGTAAACATTGCAATGATTCTTTTGGTAAAACACTGTATTGAGTTTATCTTTTATGTCAACAGTAAGTACTTAGGAATGATAGAAGAGAGATACTTAAAACTCAATCTACAAGGCCGAATGCATTTTCTTAAACATCACTTCTGACTTTCTCGTAGATAGATACAAACATTTGCTTAGTGGCATAATGGTTATTTAAGGTCTCTTTTTATTTATTTAATATATATTCATGGCCAAGAAAGCTGCTGAGATAAAAAGGTCAATGGACATTTTATGTTAAGAAAATAATAAATAAGTAAATCAAAGTTGGGCAGTTGATCGGGCCAAAGGAATTGCTGAGATGAGACAGTAATCCTGAAATTAATCAGGTTGAAATTGAACCTTCAGTAAAAGCTGGACTGTGACTCAAAGTGGGAGCTAAAATATTATGCAGGTTTTGCTTAAAATAGAGAAAACAGCACTGAGTGTGGCATCAGAAACATTTGGCTGCTATCAGTTGCTCCTATTGTAAATGTAGGTCAGTGAGCAAATGTGGTGGGCATCAATTCTATTGTGTGGGAAGTGGAGACGCTAATCCTTTCCCATCTCTCTTCACTCACTGACTGGGTGGGTAGGTTTGTTTTGGGAAAGCACTGTCATGGGCTGTGGAGTGGATGCTGCCAGTAGACCAGCAATCTCAAGCTGAAGGAGATAAATGACTTGAGTAGGGAAACAACCTAGATGAGAAAGAACTTTGGCTTTTGAGGAAATGAATTTTGAGGCAAGGTCTAAACTCTGAGAAGGAAATGAGAGATTGAGACACAGGGGCTGCCTGTTGGGTGGAACAGCAAGAACATAGGCCCAGAGGCTGAGTGGGTGGTGAGGGAAGGGGAAGGCATTAGGAGGTAATGATCTGAAGGCAAATGGAAGGAGATCTGGTAGCCTCTCTTAAGCCAAGTAAAAGCAATTTTGGTTGTTTCATAAGTAGAAAGTAAGCAGGTTTTCTAAAACAGTATGATATCATCTTTTAAGATTCATTTTATTGCACTTATTTGTTTTTTTCAGTGCTAGGAATAGAATGCAGGATCTTATACATGCTAAATGTACTCTAGTGCTGAGTGAAATCCCCAACCATCTGATATCATCGTATGAAAAACAAGTATGAGAAAGACGGGTAGTTCATATTGCCATTAAATATGATAAGAGAGTCAGAAAGAAGAATAAACATGGCCTGATGTGTTATTCGATGGGGGTGATAAATGATTTCATCTTCTTGAAACAGGGTCTTGCTATGTAACTGTGGCCGGGCTTGAACTAATGCCATTTCCCTGCCTTCCAAGCACTAAGGTTATAGGCCTTTATATATTTACCTAGTGGCTTAGTGGCAGGATTCTTAAAGTGACCAATTGTTAATGGTCCTGAAACAGTTGGCAATTGGAAGAATGTGGAGGAGTAAGTGTGCACAGAACTTAGATATCAAAAGATCTCTCTTGCTAATATTACACCTAAATGCATGCTCCAAAACAATTTTGAAAACCTGTATCTCCTGAAGAATCATGAGAAACAGCATCACATGGCATCTGTGTGGTTGATTAGAAGAGTAGATTGATTGCTCACCTGTGTAGAATTAGAGAATCATATTCCATGGCTACTGTGAATAGGCAGTGAAATAAGGTTCCAAGAGACAATGGGAATGTAATGCAGACAAAGCCTTAGGCTTGATGAACTCTTATTAGACCTGATGAAAAACATTTCTCCACTACAAAGTACCCCTGAAGAGATCAGCAGTTTTTACTTGAAATAGAAATGGAAGTGTGTTCTGAATTTTATGGTTTGAGGGATTTGTTGGGAAATTTAAAGTTGAGCTGTAGCAGCTACAGTGCAGTTCTTATGGTGGGTCCATTGGCAATGGGAAGGCAACCTTATCTGTTCATCTCAGTGATCAGTGTGTGCACCACCTGTGAATTTCCAGTGAACTGAATTTTCATCAGGATACCCGTTAATAGACAAGTATGCTTTATGGTACTAGTGGTTTTGTTTGTTTGTTTCTTTGTTGGTTGGTTTTTAATACAGCGTTTTTCTGTGTAGCCCTGGTTAACCTGGAACTCACTCTGTAGACCAGGTTGGCCTTCAACTCAGTGATTCCCCAGCCCCTGCCTCCTGAGTGCTGGAATTAAAGTTACACACCACTACCTCCTGACTGTATGTTACTGTTAACATTAATAATGTTTTCAATTATCTCCCAGAGTTGAACTTGGATAAAACTCATGCTGAAATCAAATTTTATTTTAAATGTAGATTAGGGTGGTAATGTTATAAGTGAGTAAAACCAGAGGTCAATAAAGGTAAGGAGAGGAGGAACTAGAGAGAGGGCTATACAAGTGTGCGGACCCGAATGTGCATCTCAAGAACACATAGAGCATCTGTGACCCACGTGGACCTACATCCAGACGGGAAAGGGAGGCTGTATGTTCCCGCTAGCCTGACATAGGCAGTAGGGAACAAAAGACTTAGTTAGCCTCTAACAAGGTGCAAAGGTAGGACCAACATCAAGATTGTTCTCTTACCGCTGTACACATGCCATAACATGTTTGTACCCGGAGTCATACACAGAAACATAGTTACATACATGTATTACTGTATACATACACATTATAGATACTCACTTTTTTAAAGGTGGAAGTGGGCAAACGTGAGCACATTTATACATGTGACTGCACAGACTAGGATAGCCAACACTGCTTGCCTTCTGTTATGAATGTTGTGTCGTCACCAGCTCATTGGTGGCACATTCCCATCTCTTGATCTGGGATGGCTGAGCCTGGATTGACTAGATACTGGGGGGCAGTGCATACATTTCTGCCAAGCCCATGAGTATCAGTGCGGCTGGCATGGTTCCATTGGCCCTACCACTGCCCTGACTTACGTACTTTCCCTTGCTTTCCATGCAATTATGTTAGGTATATGGCCAGGGGCTCTCAGGAGCCGTCTCATCTTCTCTTTTTTCTCCCAGAATTACCAGCCATTTCCTTTTTTTTAGGTCTCATCATGTTGCATAATCAGTCACATTCTGCTGTGAGGAGAACAGTATTTTACTGAGAGTTGTTGAAATATTTCCTTCATTCTACAAAATGGGGAGCTCTACGTGCTGCACATGATTCGCAGGGCTGTTGAGCAAGGGGAGCAGATCTAACGCTGAAGAGGCCGCCGTGGCTGTAGGAAAGCTTTTCAGCTGAATAAAGCTGTCTTGATGATACCATGAAATCTAAGCAAGCAGCCTTAACTTTCTGCTTTCCCATCTGCATCATCGCATCAGCCACCTCCATGATAAAGATAGAGAAAAGTAGCTAGGGGATTTCCCTGTGCTGCCCTCTTGTCCTGTTAACCTGCTTCCTGGTCTGTTTTTGCCTCTCAAAAGATACTTTTGTGGTCAGATGCACATCTTTGGTTTTACTCATATTCTTAGGGCTAGGAACTTCGTTCCCAGGTAGACCATAATCTTCTTTGCACTCCTGTCTCAGAACTGGCTATAAGGAAACTCCAGCCCAGTCCAATAGTAAGACCCCTATTTCAAAGTAGGACTATTTATACCCCGGGGAATAAGTGTTGCAGAGAATCTATGTGGAATCTGAACAGAAGGGCTTCTAGGTTCTTCCCCTTTGCCTGTCAGCATTTGATTATATCCCTTTTGTTCAATCATGTATCTATATGGATGTCCAGGCTTCAGTCATGATGATTTAATAAAATCTGCATAAAATTCAATGGGAGAGGGCTCATAGAGCTTCCAGGTAGCAGAGTACATGTGAACTCCTAGAGGGTGTTGCTCCCACAGAGCCTAGGTAGCAGAGCACATGTGTGTTCCTAGAGTGTGGTGCTCCCACAGTGCACAGGTGCTTCACGAGGCTTCTGCATAGTTCTGCCTTGCATCTTTCCATCTCCATCCCTTATAATAAACTCAGTTTCCTTGAAAATAGGAGCCTCTCAGATGACATTAATGCCCACCCACTCCCATCATGCCACCTCCATTGCTGCCCTGCTCTGGTCCTGGCCTCCCCTAGAGGGTCACCCCTGTGAAGTACCAACTCTACCTGTTCTCAGGAAGGACCCAAGTAAGGACACACAAGGCACTTCTGAACAGCTTTAACAGAAAGGGGCTGCTCCTACTAGGCTTATTAAATAGAGGTGACAAAGTGCTGCAGGGTCATCAGCTGCCCTGCTGTCATATTTTAAATGCTCACAACTGTTACACACCCAGTCTTCCCCTTTAAGGAGAGAATGTTGTGTTTAAAGTGTTGTGGTTGGCCAGTGAGAAAGCCCAGTGGGCAAAGACGTTTGTCATGCATGCCTGCTACCCCAATTTCCAGCCTCCAAACTTACATATAGCTTGTGAGAGTATGTTCTCTCCTTCCACCATGACAGTCCTAGGGGTTGAACTCATGTCTTCAAAGTTATCAGGGTTTACTACAAGTGCCTTCATCTGCTGAGCCATCTCACTGGCCCACTAGAAAACTTTTTTCTTCTTTTGCAAGAAATCTGTCCTTAGTTCATATTGTTCAAGTACAGAGACTTGTCATTAGTGTTTGTATGTTTGTTTTTATGTTCACATATGGTACTAATGGAGACCCAGAATTGAGAATTACTAGTCCTAAATACAAACATACTATTCCAGAGGATAACTCTAGTAATATTTCTACCTGCTAAACCATGTACTATCTCTGATTGTTTTCATGTGCATGTGTCTCTAGTTTCTATGGTGATCATTAACGACCATATAGACCCAGTTATATACAGTCCTGATCTCTCCTGGGCTGTTTTCTCAGTCTTGAGTCATTCTCAGCCAGAGGTTGCCCCCCCCCGGTGTGTGTGTGTGTGTGTGTGTGTGTGTGTGTGTGTGTGTGTACCTTGGAGGTGTGAAAAGGGTGTCCAGTCCTCCCTGGAGGTGGAGTTACAGTTGGTTGTGAATCACCTTGGTGAGGGTTCAGGGAACCAGACTCAGCTGGTCTGTAAGGGCATTAAGCTTCCTTGAGCACCAAGCCATCTCTGGACCCCCCTAAAAATAGGCATAAACTTAAAAAAGAAGCTGACTAAATATAGTATTATTAAATGTTCTTTTTGGAAGAACATAGTTTGGAGGTTATTTTATGCTAAGACCACAATTACTCACTTTGGAGAAAATCATATTGCAGAAAATGAATGAGCGGTCATTTCCAGGCCATTCTTAAATAACTGCTACAAACATATTGGGAGTTGAATGTTGAACTCATTCCTTTTCAGTGCAGAAGTATGAAAATTTGTTTGAGCTGTCTTGGGTGAAATACTCTGATTTGGTAGTGAAGACAAATTTCAGACTTGGAGCTGACAGTGGGGTTGATGGAAGCCCGTCAAACTTCTCTCCACACTGGCAGGGCTTCTGCATGGTTCCCTCAGTCTGTGGTGTCTTGGGATCTGTGCTTGGCATGTAGTAACACTCAATAAATAAATGAATGTCTAGACAGGCTATAATTGTGCAGAGTATAGAAAGTGCAACAGTGTTCCAAACAAATGCAAATGTCTATCATTCACTTCTAGGAAATTAAAATACAGAATGGTGAAGAACCAATTCTAACAGCATTTATGCGGACTGTCTGATCTACTCTGCTAAAAATACTCATTTTAAATCATTTTGCCAGAAGTATTGGCCAAGGGAGGTTATGGTGTCATTGACTCCATCCTGGCTCCACAGTGCTAGAGTTGACATTTGTTATGTTCTAGATTCCAAGCTTTCTGCAGAGACATCCCAGATGTTGGTCTCTTCTGGGAGAAGCAACCTGAAATGTCTTGTTACACAAGGCAAGATGGAGAAACTTGAATGTTAAGCTGGGAACAGGAAAGAGCCATTGAGCTGGGCTGACTGTCTGCCTGAAGAGAGAGTGCTCTGTGGTTCTTGACACAGGCTTATGCCAGTGGATTTATGGTGGTTACTGAGAATAACTTTCCAAAAGTTAGACTGCCCTAGAAAATGTTATACCTTGTAGTTATGAAGAGTGTGCTCTCATGTGTAGGATAGGAAGTCAGACCAGATGCCTGCCATGCTACTTAATTTGGGTCAATTTGACACAGACTAGAGTCATCTGGGAAGAAGGAACATCAACTGGAGAATTGCCTCCAATAGGCATGTCTGTAAAGCATCTTTTTGATTAATGATTGATATTGGAGGGCGCTGCCCACTGTGGACAGTGCCATCTCTGGGCGGGTGGTCCTGGACTGTATAGAAGATGGCTGAATGCACCATAGACAGTGAGCCAGTAAGCAGTGTTCCTCCACTGGTCTCTACATTAGTTCCTTGAGTTCCTGCCCTGACTTCCCTCAGCGACACAGTGTGACCTAGAGTTGGTTTTGGTCATGATATTTATCACAGCAATATAAAGCAAACTGGGTCACTAAGTAAGGACTTCCCTAGCTCCAAGATTCTGTGCTTCATTTGTGTACAGTAGAACAAACTTTAGACTGCTCAGTTGAACTTGGGAAAAGCTGGTGCTGCTTCTACTTGTTTTGGTTTCCTTGGTGAGAATTGTTATGTGTTTCTTGCATGCACAGGATTTTGTAGGTTTGATGTTTATACTTGTTAGCCTGCTTTCAAGATGGACTATGAGGGCTTAGGCTCTTCCAACGGACAGCTTGGGAACAAAATATTGAAATCTCATGCATATGAGGAATAAAGGATCTTGGATGGATGCAGTTTTCCAAACCTGTGTGAATGACTGTCAGATACAATCAGAGTGCTAAGACTTGGCATGTATCTCAGTAGAGTGTTTGCCTAGCATGCACAAAGTTCTGGGTTTGATCTCCAGCACCTCATAAACTGGGTGTGGTAGTGCTCACTGTAACCCCAATTCTTGGGAGGTGGAGGCAAGAAGTTCAAGGTCATTCTTTGGGTATGTAAGGAGTTTGTGGTCACCCTGGGTCACATGAGACCCTGTATTTAAAAAAATCAAAGCCCTCTGATTAGGAAATACTTAAATTTTTAAAGTCAGATTGACCTGGTATTCAAGTCCTTGCATAGATACTTCCTATTTTGGGCATGCTACTTACTCTCTCCTTGTCATAAACTCAGTTTCATTGTTCATAACATTAGAATAGTTCTTTTCCTTTGCTGGGCTCTGGAGAAGGAGAAGATAGATCCAGTGTGGGGAAACCTGCAGTAAGTACCAGCTGTCCCAGTGTCTTTTATTGTGTGATGGTTTTGCATCACAGGAGCTGGGTTGTAGCACATTTGGCAGAGTACTTACCACCCCTGCAGGAAACCCTGGGTTTGATCCCTGGCACTGCATAAAATAGGCACATAATCCCAGCAGGCAGAAGGATCAGAAGTTCAGGGTCATCCTCAAGTTATAGAGAGAGTTTGAGGCTACCCTGAAATAAGGAAAATGAAAACCACCTACTTGTTCTGTCACTCTGAAAAAGGTGCCTACTGTGGAATTCTGTTTATTTGGAGATTAAACAAGATGATGCTGAATCCCAGAACAGCTGGCCATTATTAAGTTCATAATTATATTATTACAACTACTTGGAAATTGCCAACTGAATATCCTGAGAGTTATGAAGAACAAAAGGGATAGGATGTAAACTATCTTCTTGGGCTACTTTGCTGTCTGTAGGCATCTATGAGGCTCTGCCTCAACATTTCTTTAGCTTTCTGTTATTGCTGTAACAAATCGATAGAGCTTACATGTTATCACCATATTGAAGGACAGAAATTCTAACCTCAATCAAGTGTCAAGGAACATGTGTTCCTTCTAGAGTTTTCAGATGAGGCGTCCCTTCCATGTCTTTCTAGATTCGGAGGGTTCCTTCATCTCTAGGCTTGAGGCCCTTTCAATGATCTACAAAGTCCAAATTTTCAGACTTCTTGTCATTTATGCATACTCTTTTTCTTCCTGACTTTAATTTTCTTGTCACATTTCCTCTCTAACTACTTTGCTGCCCATCCCCATTTTGTGCTGTTTTGAGACAGGATTTCACATAGCCTCAAACTAGCATCAGATTTGTGTAGCTCAAGGTGACTTTTAAGCTCTGAATCTCTTGCCTCCACCTCTCAAGTACTGGGATTACAGTCATGACCTGGCTTCTTTTCCTTCATAAGGATTCTTGTGATAGTAGTAAGCCACCAGAGATTCTAGAAAAAATCTTGTCATCTCAAGATTTACAGCTTAATTTTATATAATTCTACCCTATTAGGCATCTTTCCCCAGGTTTCCAGGATCAAGACATAGATGTTTTGGAGACCTGTTATTTAGCCTACTATATATATGCTTGTCTTAGATTGAGAAAGATTATATTTCTGAACTCATCAGGAGTGCACATCTTCCCTTGAGCATCCGGAGTTAAAAAAATACTGTAATGGCATAGATCTGAACTTGCTCCAGTGTCATTCTCTGAAGAACTCAAATGCTCAGCCTTAACCTGAAAGAACTGAGGAATAATTCACAACAGAAATCTGAACAATGGACTTGAAATGGAAGCCAAAGAAAGGTGTTTATGTGTTGTTGTGGAGCATATTGGCTTCTGTGAGCTGGATGCCAGGATGCCATGTTTGTGTAAGTTAGATTACGTCTGGAGCATAGTAGCCCTTTGAAGATACCGTCTTGCCAACACAGAGACACTAATATAAAGCTTCCTGGGGACAGCAGTAGAGATGGATATGTGCCAGCTGTCTTGTCCCCATGGACTACAAGAAATTCTCCCAGGGTCTAGGACATGCTTGATAACAGTTTCTTTTTGTATCTTATCAAATGTTCTCTAAAAACACCTCCCCACACACACACACACACACACACACACACACACACACACACACACACACACCTCTTTCTGTTGTTTGTTTTTTTTTTTTTTTTGGTTTTTGGTTTTTAAATATAAGATCTCACTATGTAGTTCTGGTTGTCCTGGAATTCACTGTGTAGATCAGGGTAGCCTCAAACTCAGGGACACCTACTTGCTTCTGCCTCCCAAGTGCTGGGATTAAAAACTCATACTACTGTGCCTGGCCTCTATGTAACTCTTAAGTTTCTTTATAAATTACTTTTCACATTGCCAGGAACAAATTCCTGACTGAAAGCAAACTAAAGAGGATGGGATTTATTTTGACTCACAGTTTAGGAGACTTTAGTTTGTTCTAGCAGTGAAGGCCTGCTGGTTGTTTTGAGGGCAGTGGTAACATTGCAGGACATTCTCCTGGTGTATCATTGAACATTATTCTAGTGGAAGTGGGGTCAGGCTATATCCTTCAAAACCTGCACACAGTACACACTTTTGCCAGTTGTGACTGCCCCAAAGCAGTGCTACATGATAGAGACCAAATGTTTGAGCCTATGAGTCTGTGGAGGATATTGCACAATGTATTCATTAATGACAATGACCAGCAAGTTTGGTTCATCTGCAAAAAATGTCATTTCCCTCATCTTTTTGAGGAGTTAAGGGAGTTAGGTTGTCCAGGCCCAGCCTCTTGACTGCATGGCTCTATGCATGCTCTTAATCTGGGGAACAGGTAACAACTGCGGTGTTCTGTTGTAATACTGGGATTCACTGAATCTTTGTGTGTTCATGCATGCTGGCCCAGTGCTTTCAGATAATTTATCACCTTTGCTAGCAGTATTTCTGAAGTCACTAACTGAGGGGGTAAGAAAACAGTTAAGAAATATCAAAGCAGTTCTTTAAGGCCACGGCCATTAGTTCACTTATTTAACTGATACATGTATTAGGTATGTCTGCTATATTAATAGAGACTAGAACAACCTAATAGCAAATAAACCAGTGAGAGAAGAGAAACAATAAATGGAACAAATAAATCAGTGCATGGTATTAGGTGGAAATAAATGTTAAAGAGAAAATAAATTAGAATGTGAGCTATGTCAGAGGACATAGGACTTTCATGAGGTGGGGTAGGGAAAGCCTACCCAAGAAGGTAGCATTTTAATAAAGACCCAAGAACAATGGGACAGAGTAAGTCAGAGATTTCTGGAAGACACCGGAAACAAACAAACAAACGAACAAATACCCCAAAGTGAACAAAAACATAAAATCACCAAACCAACCATGCAACCACCCACCCGCCCACCCAAACAAACAAACAACTCCCCTTCCCCCCAAAAAATAGATGCAAAGGCCCTGAAGCCGGGAGTATTCTTAGTGGTTGAGTAAATAAACCCTGGTCTTTTGCTCTCTGAGAGTTATAGAAGGTAGTAGCAAGTAGGGAATTACAGTTATTTGAACATTCTGCTGTTTGAGAAGTGCTGTTAACTTCACGCCTATCACTTTAATGAAGGGCAAACGGTACATCTAGACATTGCCTCTGTTACTTTCTCTCACTTTTTTCTTCCTTTCAAGATTTATTTATCTTTATTTTATGTACCTGAGTGGTCTTCCCGATTATGTCTATGTACCAGTGTATGCCCAGTGTCCATGGAAGTCAGAAGAGGGTGTCGAGTACCCGGAACTGGAGTTACAGACAGTTGTTAGCTAATATGTGAGTGCTGGGAATCAAACCACAGTCCTCTGGAAGACCAGTGTGTGTTCTCAACCACTGAGCCATCTCTCTGGCCTCTCTGTTCCTTGCTGAAAAGAGCTGGAAATAAATGTAAAGAATGAAGCCTCAGACTTTGGGTGGTGGGGAAGAATGGTTAGTATGAACTGTTTCCTTTTGGCACTTGAGCAGGTGGAGAGATGTGTGAGCTGGAAGACAGAACACAGCCTCAAGTGTCTGGCAACTTCTAGTTTCCAACCTGTTCAGCAGATCACAAAGAGAGAGCCAGAATCAGACGACAGTGCTGTATAACTTTCTGAAATCACAGGTTGCTGAAGCTGTCTTACATGTTCCCTGTACAGCCACTTCTGTGTGAGGTTTGATTAGTGCTGACTAGGTGTACCCCAGTGGTGTCCTGACAAACTGGGGAAGGATGTCCTCTTCAGGGACAAGGGAGAGTGTGTGTGTGTGTGATAAACATTTCCATCATTGGTAATGTCAAGTGACCAAGATGATGTCCCTGAATGTGGTGTTAGAAAAAGATCTGGTTGGGGGGCTGGAGAGGTTAAGAGCACTGTCTGTTCTTCCAGAGGTCCTGAGTTCAATTCCCTGCAACCACATGGTGGCTTACAGCCATCTGTAATGAGATCTGGTGTATTCTTCTGTTGTGCAGACATATATACAGGATACCATATACATAATAAATAAATAAATATTAAAAAAAGAAAAAGATCTGTTTGGAATTGGTGGTAGTCAGTGGGCAGGACAAAGTTTTGAGGAAGATTTTATTTTTTATTTTTTTATTATTTATTTTTAAGTTTAAATTTAGATTAGAAACAAGGTTGCTTCACAGGTCAGTTCCAGGTCCCTCTCCCTTTCCCTTCCCTCCTCCCATGCCCTCCCCCAACCTCCCCATTATCCCCTCATTTCCCCAGGGAGGGTGAGGCCCTCCCATGGGGGTGTCCATAGTCTGTCATTCATCCAGGTCACAACTCTTTTTTTATGTTTTTATTTAAATTAGAAACATGCATGCTTTCAAATGTCAATCCCAGCTCCCTCTCCTACCCCTCCTCCCTTGTCCTTCCACCAGTTCCCCCCACCCCTGCCCCCAGCCCATTCCCCAGGGAGGGTGAGGCCCTCCTTGGGGGGATCTCCAGAGTCTGTCATTTCATCCAGGGCAGGACCTAGGCCCTTCCCCATGTGTCCAGGCTGAGAGAGCATCCCTCCATGTGGAACAGGCTCCCAAAGTTCATTTGTATGCCATGGTGAACACTGATCTACTACCTAAGGCCCCAGAAATTTCTGAGGCCTCCTCACTGACACTACATTAATGGAGTCTGGATCAGTCCCCTTTTTGCCTCTCAGACATCAGTCTGGGGTTCAAGAGCTCCCCCTTGTCCAGTCAGATGTCTTTGTGTGTCTTGAACCCTTTGCTCATCACTCCTCTATCTCTGTCATTGGGTTCCAAGGGGTCAATTCAGTGTTTAGCTGTGAGGCCATACAACTCCTTACCAGGAGCAAAACCAGTGTATAAGTAAGGGCTCAGCACACTCCCTTGATTGTATCTTACCTGTGATGGGAGGAGTCAGGGACATGGGAAAGGTTATCTGTTGCTGTTAAGGATAGCTTCAGCAATTAAATAAATTAGACTCATTTATTTTGATTCATTCATACTTTACTGACCAAATGAAATTGTGCCTGGAAAAACTAAGACACTGAGTTCTATAGTCAATCATTCACAACTTATTATAAAATAGTTTGGAAAATCCTTTTTCTAGAATATGCTTTGTTGTAGAGAGTGTAGTTACAAGAAAATTCTGAGAGGCTACTACTCAAGATGACACTTTCAAAGGCTTGAGAGAATTAGGCACAAAGGATGAAAATCATCTTAGCAGAGTTGGTTGCTAGGCAGAAAACAAGGTGTACAGCTGTACAGAACGTGCAGGTCCAGGGCCAAGGCCATTCCTCTTTTCCTTTACACAGTGGTATGGAAGGTCAGGCCTTGATATATCTCATTCGTTCCTGATAAATTTATACAGTGTCCCTTATTCAATTATAGAGTGTCCCTTGTTTGGGTCCCTGTTGCTCTTACATGACATAAACACAGTCATCTTTTGTCTTACATTGCCCCAAAGCACTTAGATGGAGACTTGCTTATAAATAATGCTGCTGTTTTGTTTTCATGTCTATTTTTTAATAACCTTCAACATGTTACAGCATTTTTCTTCTTAATGTTTATTAAATGCCCTCAGCAGGCTCAGTCGTATCAAAAGAATATAAAAGACACAATTCTTGTCAATAAGGGCCATCCATATTAATAAATGAGACATAAATATGCTTATATATGTATGTATTTTTTTCTTACAAAGCAATGGATTGCTTTGTTTGGATGAGAAAAAAATAATTGCACCAATGCACATAGTTCCTTCCGCTGCTATCTTGCAAATAACAGTGTCTCAACCAACAATTGTCACAATCACATGACCTTGGCAGAACTGGTACTCCAGTTAAGGCCAAAGGAAACTATTTTAGTTGAAATCTGCCTCATTTGGATAGACCTACTAGAGACCAAACCATAGGGAACTCTACTGTATGTGATTTTAGCAACTGGGTGGCTATGGTTTGTAGATCTTTCAACAAGCCCTTCTGTGATCCTGCCTGTTTTGAGCTGGGAACAGACACATCCCAGTCTCAGTGGAGCATGCAGGAAGGTGAGGGTGCCAGTCTTAGACTGATACTTGTGCCAATCAGGGTTAAACTCCAGGCACATCTTAGGATTCCCAAATGATATAATGGAACTGTGACCTCATCTAGGGAGTGGCATAAAAGATGAGAAAGAGATGTTGAGGGTGAGAAAACGGAGGCAGGGAGGGTGCTGTTGGTAGAGATGTCAGCAGACATGGCTAAGTCATGGAACTGAAGGTTAGTGGCCAGCATGGTTGGAATCCAGACACTGGGGAGAATGTTAGACTGTAGAGGGAGGCCAGGCCAGATGCTGCAACCCTATATTCATTCAGTGAGTTAGGGAAAGCATAAGCAGTCATTCCTGTGTAAGTGTGTTTAATATGTTCTTCCTATCGTGATTGACTTTTAGAAATGTTTAATATGATCTTCCTATCCTGATTGAGTTTTGGAAACAAATTAATGAAAGAGTATTATGTTTAACTAATAATATTTGAGAACAAAAGAAGCCACAAAAGGATTTTGGGCAGGGGTATGGCATAACCTTGCATCAGGATACTTTTGTAGGTATCATTCCAGCTAGCATAAGAAGTATTTGAGGCATGAGAATGATACAGTTCCATGGGAAGGTCAGAAGCACATTGTCATCTATAGGATGGGAAGCTTCATCCAGAAGCTTGTGTCTTATTTTTTTGTCACTAGCTGATGACTCTGGAGCTATGCAATAGAACATCTCTGAGCTGATTGTGCAAAGGTATAGCTAGTTTTAAAAAACTTCTAGCGTGTCCAACTTGAAGTTTTCAGAGGAGCCTACTACAGAGAATGGATTCTATGGTCCACTAATGTGTAAGGTGTTTATGTTAACAAATAGAGTAGAAACAAGTCCAGCAGTGGTGGCACATGCCTTTAATCCCAGCATCTGGGAGACAGAGGAAGGTAGATCTCTGTGAGTTCAAGGCTAGCCTGATCTACAAAGTGACGTTCAGGTCAGCCAGGACTGTTACAAAGACAAACTCTGACTTGGAAAAAATAAAGATTAAAACAAAAGAGTAGAAGCAACAGGGAGGGTCAACCTTTCAGAACTGCCCTTGGGTTTTCAAAGTCATACCACGGTCCACTACCAGAAAGCTAAGGGATTAAGAAGCTATTCTATAAAGTCACTACAGGTACAACTGTTATACAATCTGCAGTTTCTTGCCAGCTTACCAAAACAACTATGACAAACAAACAAACAAACAACCCCCCCAAATCCAAACAACAACAAAACAATATCACCTGCAATGCTCCCGAAAATGCTAATGCTCAGGCAGCTAGGTAGCAGATGCCAAACCTCTGCCACAGTCCTGAGAAGGTCCTTTAAGAACAGGCCTGTTGATGCTTGATTTTGCTTTATATCTGGCTGGCACAGCCTGCACCATGTCTGGTCACTTGCCACATAAGTAGAGTTTAGCATCTTAGCTGTGTGTTTTGGAGGGACCCTCCAGAAGGATGCTGCACTGTGTCATTGAGGTCATTCACAGAGTACATGACAGAACTGAACTAAGCTCACCCTGATGTTAGTGGATATTTACCAAGCACATCACACTTAATGCAAGCAGTATGTGTTTGGGTATTCCCAAGACTCTGGGCTCCTCCATTAGTCAATTAAAACTAATGATATTTAGCTTCCAGAACTTTTGGGGATTAACTTAAATCTGATAATATGTAGGCGAGGAATAAGATTCTGGACACAAGTTCAGCTTTTAATAAATGAGGCATCAACCCAAAAACTACAGTATGACACTGAATATCTTAGTAGTAGAATCAGAATCCCCAAAAGGAGATGGCATTGCTTATTGTTGCATAAGGTTTGCACTGGCCACATGGAACTTCAGAAGTGTATATACACTGGAAAATTTGCTCCCATGGGTGTATATACTATTTCAGTTCTTTTTAAATTAAAAGTACATCTATTTTTATTCTCTGAGAATTTAATATATGTACTCAATATATTTTGATCATATTCACCCTGACTTCCTACCCCCCAACTCCTCCCAGATCCACCCCTATTACCCTTACTCCTTCTAATTTTGTGTCCTGTGTTTTGGTGTTTTTAAAATAGCCAACCAAGAATGAAATTTGTATTGCCTATATTTCCACATGGGCCATCCACTGGAGGTTGACCACGGTCTTAAAGAAACTGACTTCCCAATAACTCCCCACTAAGAGGTGGAGCTGGGGAGTGCCTTTATCCTTCATGCTGGAATGCTGCCTGGCTTAATCTTGGGCAGCTCTTGCACAGGCAACAACAGCTACTGTGAGTTCACTAGTAAAGCCCTTCTTTCATGTCTGGAAGACACTGTTTTGCTCTGGTTCTTCCTGACCTCTGGTTCTTGGAATTTTCCCACCGCCTCTTCTGTGATGGTGTCTGAGCTTTGGGAGAACTGGATATGATATAGACCACCTATTTGTAGTCATGCGCTCCACAGACACGCTCTGGACTTGTACTATTGTGAGTTTCTACATCAACCCTTGTCTGCTTCTCAAAGAAATTTCTCTCTTCTTTTTTGTTTTTATTGTTTTATTTTTTTATTTTTTTGGTTTTTCGAGACAGGGTTTCTCTGTATTGTTTTGGAGGCTATCGGTCCAGCCCAGCCTCGAACTCACAGAGATCCGCCTGCCTCTGCCTCCCGAGTGCTGGGATTAAAGGCGTGCGCCACCACCGCCCGGCTTTGTTTTTATTTCTAATGAGTGTTTCAATAATAAAAATGTTACATCTGTAAACAATGAAAGGATGGTCCCTCTTCTTGGGATTTTAAATTTTATTTTAAAAAATATTCTTACAACTACAAACTATACAACTATAAATTCTTCTTTTTTTCCTCTTTGTAATAAATGGGCCATATAGTAGGCAGGGTGTGTAGCTTTCCTTATTCTTAATTCACTATATCTTGGAGTTGAGACTACTTTTATTTGAATAGGATTAATGACCTCTTGCTGGCAGGTGGGTGTTTTGAACATTTACAGAGTTTGCTCTGACAGCTCTTCATAGGTGACTGCTTGCAGGAAGCACTTTAGAAATAGAAAGCTGGGGTCAAGGTTAGATGCAGTTTAGTCTCTTCAAATGGCATCTCATCTTATATTTTTGACCAGTCTTCTTGTGTAACATCCTTGCTGCCTACACACCTACAACAGTGTGTCATCAGCTGTTTTGGTTTTTGCCAGTGAGGGCTGGGAAGTGAAGAGCTAATGACAGTGTAGGCTAGAAGTAAGCCTGACAAGGAAAGCGAGATGAAAGATGAATTAGAAGAGGTGAGTGAAGGGAAGCTAACAGACTTCCAGCAAGTGGTGACTTGACCAGATGCCTCATGCTCTAACATTCATTATTCTGCATCGAGAAATAAATATTCTCTTTTTAAAACCTCATGTATGTGTGCACATATGTGTGCCTCAGTACATGTGGGATGTCAGCAGACAGCCATGGTTTGAGGCAGGTTCTCTTGTGCCCTGCTGTGTATGCCAGGAGCTTCTGGGGGTTCTCTTGTCTGCAACTCATCTCACTGTGGAGGTGCTAGAATTACAGATGTGTACTACAGCATCTGCCTTTATGTGGGTTCTTGGGATTTGAACTCAGATCCTCATGCTTTCCTGAGAAGTACTTTCACCACTGAACCCATCTCCTTAGTTCCCCCTGAGCTCTCTTATTCCTATATACTTTGATGACCAGTGTTTGCCCACAGTACCTCTTGTGAACTAAGTTTCCCACGAGAAAACCAACACACAAGAAAGTCAAATGACTTATCCAAGGTCCAAAACCAACTTAAGTTGAGACTGGGGGTTTACAAAACTCCTTACACACTGGTTTAGCCTAGGATTTCAGCCTGTACTGGAAAAGCCTCAAAGGGTTTGAATATGTGGTCGGGATGAATCACCCACAGTTGGAGCTTAATAATTGTCTTGGATCCAGCCATTTCCTATAACATAGAATTTCTGTAAGGGAAGTTGTGATGGTAAACGCACTGGCATTTTCCCCACTGGTGATCATTCATTCCTTTATTTTGTTTTTCTTTCTTTTTTTTTCTGACGGGGTCTTATGTAGCCCATGTTATCCTTGAATTCACCATATGCCCAAAGCTGACTTGAACTCCTGATCTTCATGTCTGTACTATGCCTGCTTATGGTCAGTTCTTCAAGGTTCCTCCCCAAGGAACATGTATTCTTTCCACCAAGCTAGTATATTTACTCAACGAGAACTTCACTAAGCTGTGTGTAAGAAAGAGCTTAAGATTCTTATGTAGAAAACCATTCTTGAATTCAACCCTTAAAGCTTCAGCATTTTAACACCTTTTGGGATATTCTCCTGAAGCGGGGCTGTGACGTGTGACTTCTTCCTGCTCCCCTTGCTCAGGACCACTGAGATGAAGGACTCACTGGGACTTCATTGGCTATGCATTTCACTTATTTTTGAGTCATCTGTGTAGATCAGGGCATTTTCCACTTGAATCAAAAATGTGAGTCTTGGGGCTTTCTCTTGAGTTCTAATGACAGTATAATGTCACAAAATCCCATGAGGAGACAATGTCAAAGTGACGCAGAACATGTGGTGAGAAAATAACAAAGAGACAGACCTTAGAAAATAACCTTGTATAATGAAAAAAAACTAACCTGGGCCAAGGATGTTTTAATTAAGAAAGCCCAAGGTCTACCTTGTACCAACTGGACATCATCATCACAGTGGTCATTCCTTTAGTGCAGAGCCATGAGCATCTAGAGAATTAGACATTTATTGTATTTGCCTGAAGCAAGGAAAGTGTCACTGTTAAAAAATGGAATATGAGCACTGCAGTGGTCTTAGAAATTAGCTAGCCCAAAATCCAATTTTCCAGAAAAGGGAACACAAGCTCACGAATACATGCTATTCAGCTGGGGTGTCAGCAGAAATGAGACACTAGGCCCAAGCCCTCCCTGTATGGTTGGGTTCAATGTGTGTTGTGTGTGAGCGGGTGCATATAACTGTACAAAGAGGTCAGAATCAACCTCCCTCAATTGTTCTCCATTTTAAATTCATTTCCTATTATTGTTTTCTGTGTGGTTGTATGTAGGGGGTGGGGAGTGTATGTGTGTCATAGGGCGTGGGGGGGGGGCGAGGGTACCAGAGAACAAGTTCGTAGACTTGTTTCTTTTCTTTCACCTTTATGTGGGATCTAGGTATCAAATTTCAGTAATTGAGCTTACAAGGCCGAGTGCCTTTGGTGAGTCTTCTTGTCTGTCCACTTCCACCTTATTTGAGACAGGGTCTCTCAGTGGACCAGGAAGCTCACTGATCAGCTAGGCTAGCTGACTAGTTGGCCAGCAGATCTCAGGCATCCTCCTGTCTCTGTATTCTCCCTCCCCACAAGCAATGGGGTTACATACACTGGCATACCTCATTTGTACTTTGGGGCTGGGAATCCAGACTCACAACCTTGTGTTGTGTGTCAAGCACTTTACCAGCCCTTTTTGCTACAAGAATACACTTGATGGATGTTTCTTCATTTGTTTATCCAAGCGGGCTGGGCATATTTGTGGACCTACTGGTTTTAACTGAGAAAATAAAAATGAGGAAATGAAATAATGTTAAGAGACAAGGAGAAGATAAGGTAGATAAAGGCATTTATCCCCAGATGCTGAGCTCAGAAATTGTTCTAGAAGTTCCCACTCCACTTGAGGGCTGTGCCTACTGTCTCCTGATCTAAGTAGTGCTGCTATCTTTGTGAATGATCAACTGCTTAAGATATGTTTCAAATTAACTGTATAAATAACCCGTCGATGTCCTTCACTGTCCATTTCTCACCGCAAACAGAATGCAATGTGTTTTTATAACTAGAGAGCTATTTGACTTTTTTCCTCTTTCCCACATTTGGATATAGATTGATATAGCATTACTTAAAATGCTGCATATAAATTAAACATTAAGCAGGCGATATGGAGAAGCTAACTGCCCCAATAGAATCTTTAGTTCTGCAGTCACTGCCTGAAGGACACTCATATTTCATATCGGATGTCCTTCTTTTGAAAAGTGACCACTAAGGTTCAAGTGACATTTAAGCATATCAGGCAGCTGCATAATTTATGGACCCTTTTGTTTTGTGTTCTTATTTTTAATGAAAACCAAGGAAACAGTCTGTGTTCCGGCATTAACATGTTTCCCCTGTGCTTTTCCTCCCACCATGCCCTGCAGATCGGTGCACTGACGGACTACTATCACTTCTACCATAGTAGGACCATTAAAAGGTCTGTTCTCTCGAGCAGAGGAACCCACAGTTTCATTTCAATGGAACCAAAGGTAAGAAAAGCCAGTTGGATGGGGACCAAGAGGCAATGCTTCTGCATTTTTCATTGGTGATAACACTAGGAGCCAGTGACGAAGCATGAAGCTCCTGTTTCTAGATCTGTCACAGTATCCTCTGGTTCAATGTCTTCTCTCAGGCAACAGTGCTCAGTGGCTTGATTTTTATTGATGTGCCACTGTCGTGCCAGGTGTAGAGCAGCCATAGATAGGAGCTTTTATTTGAGAGAGGCTGTGGCTTGTGAAGATAGATCAGTTGAATGTGTCTGAAGAAAGAAGAACATGCTGTCTCTCATGCATGCAGTTTGAGTTCCTATGAGCTCCGCGGGTGACTTTTACCTGCTAGTACTCTTAAGCCAATATTGACTTAGGTTAATACTTGCTATTTTCCTTGGCATTGATAGTTTAAAAGCAGACCACGGCTGGGACAAAAAACATGCTTGCACACACAGGGGCAAAAGCCAGCTCCTATTCTTGGGGTGGCAGGTCATCTAATATCCTTTTGAGCTGTACAGTGATGTACTCCTGGAAGACCCTAGAAAGAAGTAATGGCAAATATGGGTCTCCCATGTGATAATGTGAGGTGGCTTTTGCATGAGATATGGGAAACAGAGAAATATTGGGCACAAACTAAGAGAAGACAACTAAAGATACTGACATCAAGTTAAATATCTGTATTTATTAATTAAGTTGGAGGAAGGAACTGACTTCAGTAGAATTAGCTTTCCCAGACACGTTAAGTAATGGCGAAGCAGAGGCAGCTGTGCCGATTTACCTTAGGACCTCTGTGGGTTCATTCAGTGATTAGGTTATTTTGTCTCTTCCCCTCCATTGTGATTTTGGTTTGCCATAGAACTCATTCTCAAATAAAATGGCAAGAAAGTCTCTACCAGCAAACATAGCAGCCTTAGCTAGAGGCTCTTGGAAAATTATATTCCTTGTTAAAGAGGCTCTTATATGGATTCTTGTGCAATTCAGCGTGTGGTTTGGAGTCTTGCCTTCTGTTATGGGCCATAATTTATTCTGTGTCTTAGTCAAGGTTTTTGTGGCTGTGAAGAGACATTATAACCATGGCAACTCTTATAAAAGAAAACATTTAGTTGGAGCTGGCTTACAGTTCAGAGGTTTAGTCCATTATCTTCATGGTGGGAGGCACGGGAGCATGCAGGCAGACATCTGAGAGTTCTACGTCCAGATAGGCTGGCAACAGGAAGAGAGAGGGTGACACTGGGCCTGGCTTGAGCAATAGAAACCCCAAAGCCCACCTTCCAGTGAAATACTTCCTTCAACAAGGCCACACCTACTCCAACAAGGCCCTGCCTCTTAATAGTGCCACTGCCTATGAACATATGGACACTATTTTTATTAAACTCTTTAATTTTTTTCTTGAGTTATTTCCTTGGAATAGTATGGCACAGTGTCCATGACTGAAATTATATCTCGGTAGTTAGAGAAAACACTTTTCTTTCAGGTACCTCCTGCAGCGTGGTATAGGGACATTCAGTGGCTTGTAGATGATGTGTATGTGTTTATTTCCATTTTATACTAATTTTTCTGAAAAAGTAACATGTGGGAACATTTGATACATTTTAAAAGGAAACTGGCAGTTCTTTCATCTGTTAAATGAATGTCTTGAACTTTGACAATTAGTATGATTACTGTTTCAAACCTCACATGCAAATATGAGTTTGAAAAGTTGGCCTTAGAATTAGGAATGGAATGTGATGAGATTTTGTTTACCTGAGGAAGGATTTACCATTACCTTGATGTTATCTTAGGCATCTTGTTTTTTTCTTTCTTATCTCTGCACATGAAATAGCTTGTGTGTGATCCAGCAGAAACCTTGGATCCTAGGACAGCCAGTATATGAACACCACCCTTCTCAGGGAGTCCAGGGGTACAAGGCCAGTTAGGTCAGCCCAGAAGCAGCTGTGTTATTCTAACTCTTCCTCAATAAAAGGAATACCCAAGAGTAGGGCTATGCCTTGATCTCCACCCTTGCCGTTCTGCCTATGACTGCCACTCAGACTACCACAAAAGTGGGGTTCCCTACCCTTTGCATTGTATTTCTGTGGCCAACTTATTCACTGACTGTTTCCTGAGCCCCTAGTGTCTCCAGCCCCATGTCAGGCTCTGGGGTACCTGTTGGTGTCTCCCAGAGCAGCTTTCAGGGCCCCTCAGCATAGGATGATGCTTCTCAGGGTTGAAGTTTGGGGGAAAGGAGATAGATGGTATTGTTTTCCTCCTCCAACCCCCTCAACAAGCCTAGCAATTTTTTTGTTCTTCAAAGTTAACAAAACAAAATAAAACTCACCAGCCTTTTTTATTTAGAATGAAGTTGTAAAAGTAACTTTCCAGATTCCCATGCTTCTCAGTCTCCCTTCTCTTCTTATCTTTCCACACACAAGCACATTCACACATATATACATGGGTCTTTTCAGTAGTGAGTTACAAATGCATTCCTTTAGCTCAAACTCCTATACATCCTAAGAGCCATGGATGAAGGTTGGAGTAGAACTCCTTGCATGTCAAAAATGAGGTCTTGTTTTTTGCTATTTCCCTAACAGCATTAAATAAATAAACAAGTAACTCCACTGTGCATTCATTAAACATGAGGGTATTCTACACTATAATCATAAGTGCAATAATGGAAGTCTGGATATCAACATTGACTTGGTGTTGTTATCTATTATTAAGGTTTTACATTCTCAGTGCTTTCTTCTGTAGTCTAGGATCACCTTTAGGTGTTATGTTGCCCAAGTCTCTTCACTCTGTTGTATTCTTCAGCTTTCTCTTCTCTAGAAGAGTAGAAGCCATTAATGTAGCACAATGCATTTCAGGTTGGGTGTTCTCTGCTTCTCATTGGATTCAAGTTTCATAGGAATGCTTTTGGCCACACAGTGCTTTGTGCAGATGAACCTTTCTCTGAACCATCTAGAAGGCACAGGATGCTTGCTTGTTCTGTTGTAGACACTGACATTAACCTTATTTTTAGAATGGGCTCTCTCCTTTAAAACTCCTGTTTTCAGTGGGTTTGGACATGCCTGATAATCTCAGCACTCAGGAAGCTGTTCATGATTTTGAAGGCAGACTTGGGTTCATAGTATGATTCTGTCTTAAAATAAGTAAGTAAATAAATATAGCTGTTTTTCCTTTCTTAATCAGTAAGTACTTAAAAGATTTTCTATAGGAAGACATGTAAAGAATATATATGTATATATATATGTACACACACACATACATATGTATATATATTCATTCTGTTGCTATAACAAAATACTTGAGGCCAAATAATATGAAAAGATGTTTCCTCACCACATGGTTTTGAAGGCCAAACAAACAGCACAGTGTCATCTCTCTTAAGGTTCCTCATGATTGTGGTACCATGTTGATGGCATGATGGGGAGAGTGTGCTTGAGAGACTTTACATGCAAGACAGGAATCCAATGAGTAGGACAGGCAGGCTCTTTTAAAATAACACCCTCATGGGATTTACTAATGTATCCACAAAGCCCTTACCCTTTAAACATCCCATTAATGACCAGGTTGTCAGTTTATACACGCTTTGTAACAAGCCACACCGAGTCGTAGTGATATGTAAATTTCCATGCAAATTTGCACTCTTCATTCTGAGTTGGCATCATGAGAGAATAAAATGAATACTCTAGCATGCTAGTCACTCCTTAAAGTGTGGTGAGTACTTGAAGTACCAGAGCAGGGTCACATCTGTGGGACTTGCCCATGGGAAATGGCTTTATGGATGACATTGGCAATGTTAGCTTCATGTTACTTCTAACTACCACCTTCTCCAGAAAGGGAAAATAGCAGGTTGAATTGCAGGGAAAACACACACCAAACAGACTGGCTTTGTTTGCTCTACTAAATTGCATGGCTACTTATGTCTTTACTTAGAGGGTTCCAAAGAAGGAAAGTGCAAAGCAGCAGCCTGATGAGAATAACCCTCTGGATTCTAAGAAAGTTGTGTGGTCAACTGGGGCACATGAGCCTTGAGAGCAAGAATAGCCTTGATTCCCACACTTTAACATTATGCTGTGATTATCATTTTAAATGACAGGGATCCACAGACTTCTGAGGGGACAGCACTGGTATAATCACAATACAGTTTGGCAGGAAGTGTTGGCACATGTTACAGCAGTGGGACAGTAAGTCTTCCACTCTTCTTTGTTTGTGTGTGCTCATGTGTTATGCACACATGCTTGAAGGCATGCTTAACTCTGCCTGTGTATGTAGAAGCCAAAGGTCAATGTATCATGTCTTCCTCTCTTACTTTCTTCCTTAGTTTTTGAGATAGTATCTCACTGAACCCAGAGCTTCCCTCCTTCCTTCCTTCCTTCCTTCCTTCCTTCCTTCCTTCCTTCCTTCCTTCCTTTATTTATTTTGACTAGACTTTCTGGTCATATCTTCATGACTTTACCCACATAATACCCTAAGCCATCACCCTTTTTTTTTCTTTTTGAGTGATTAACCTTTCTCCAGAGAACCAAACTCTTCTTGAAACAATAGGATATCCCCACTCCCAGAGCTTTCTTTCTTTTAAATATTTAATTTTTAAATTATGTGTATATGTGTGTATTTTTGTGGGGGGTATGTGCAGGTGCCCACTAAGTCCAGAGAGGGTGTTGCATATCCTGAAGGTGATATTATAGGTGGTTGTGAGCTACGGTGCACCAACATTTAAGTGTGCAACCACCTCTTCAACCCTGTGAGGACTTGTTAATTAATCTGTTTATACATCTTTGCCAGCCACAGTTGAAAGTTATTAAAACTGCATACAGATCTCTTGTACCTGTATAAAAACCCAGTATAGTGTCTATAAGCCCAGTACTGGGGTGGGTAGAGACAGCTGAACCCCAGGGCTCTCTGGCCAGCAAGTCTAGTCAAAACAGCGATCTCTGGGTTCAAGGAGCAACTGTCTCAAAAACCGAGGTAGACTATAATAGGATACAGGAAGCACCATCTGCAGGACATGGTGTGGCAGCACCCCATCCGTCCTTCTGTTGTTAAGGTACATGTTGGACAGAACAAGTGAGCAGGGAAAATAATTTTCTATTCCTTATCAAGAAACAGGAGAGCTTGGGTCACAAAATTTCAGAGAAGTAGGGCCTATTGGGTTAAGGTAAAAAACAAAAACAAAACTGCCATTAAGTTAGCTGCCCATAGCCTGTGCGTAACTTATTATATGAGAACAACTTTCTTTCTTCTTATTAGATCTTATCTGGAAGGTCCTGGCCTCTTTATCTTTTGTCTTTTCTTTTTCTAATTCTTTTCTTGTCCTTGAATCTCTTACAGGTTGTTTTTTATCTGAATGCAGGAAAGATGTAGTCTGTACTATAGACGAGGGCAAGAAGGAGCTCTTCCTTCCCAAGTAATGCAGCAGGGCCTCCCCTATCACATGTATGGCTGCATATCTCACGGAGAACTGCTCAGATGATGTCATGAAATCACAGGGCTTTCATTCCTATCTCTCTCCTATGCAAGACTGGTCTAGCTCCCACTGTGCTCCTAAAGAGAGTGGTTCCAGATCTGCTGGTCTGTAATAACCAGTTCACACGAAATAAGGCAAAATGCCTCCGTATTTGAAGAGATTGAATTTGTTAGTTTTAATCTGCTTACTTTCATTACTACGCCTTGCATCTACGTTTGCCTTCCTGAATCATGCAGAAGGGCACGTCAGTGGTGATGCAACAGCTCTATGAGTGTGCGAACCTTTGGCTTGTTCTTCAGGAGAAGAAATTGTCTCCAGGTCAGTGTGGCCCAGGATTAAGTTCAAGGCTTGAAGTTGTTGGCATACTGCCCTGTTTGCTACATTTGTACATAAGGCGTGTCCTCTGATAAGAACAAATCACTCAAGCCTTATCTAACAGTGAGGGGGCTGGAAGAAGGGAGACAGAAAGAAATTAAGGATAAACCAGTTAGAAGAAGGGAAATTCAAGTTCCTTTGTGTTCCAGCTTGCTGCCGTTCCTCCTGATCTGAGTTTCAGATGTGTGCTCTCCTTTTTTTTTTTTTTTTAGTTTTTATTTATTTATACATTTGCCTCAAGATTGACAGCTGCACCTCTCTACACATTATGGAAAAATTGTACAGATCAACTTTATATCGGTCAATTCCCATTTCACCATAGGTTCATTTTATAATTCCAGAAAACTCTTTCACTGTCCATTGATCTTTAAGTGACTCATGGAGGCCACCGGCACATTGGTTAGCTCTATCCTCAATCTGGGAAAAATTCTGAAATAGACCAAATGCATGCAATCAGCTGTCCACATACTTGATACACCAGGGGACTTTGTGGATAAAGAAACTTATGGGAAGAAGTAAGTACACCCACACACCAAACACCTGAGGTCAGCATCATAACCTGCAATGTTTGTTTGTTTGTTTTGTCAGAAATGAATTTTCCATCTGGACTGTTACATCTTAAACTCCTACCCTGAGTTTCAGTGCCTCCTGCAAAGGCATGTGGGTGGGTGTGTGTGGGGAGAGAGAGAGAGAGAGAGAGAGAGAGAGAGACAGAGAGAGACAGAGACAGAGAGAGACAGAGACAGAGAGAGACAGAGAGAGACAGAGAGAGACAGAGACAGAGAGAGAGACAGAGAGAGAGACAGAGAGAGAGAGAGAGAGGTATGGGGTGTGTGGTATGGGGTGTGGTAAGTAGTATGGGGTGTGTTGTATGGCATGTGGTGTGTATGTGCGTGTGTGTGTGTGTGTGTGTGTGTGTGTGCGCACGCACATGGGTAGGTGGGTGGTCAGTGTTCCACTTTCTATTTTGAATGTGATAATGACATAATAGTTTGACTTTCTTCTCTAGACTGACTTTATAAGTCTCAGAACATTGCCTAGATTTGTGCTCACTCAACTTTGGAGTTATATGGGACGTGCTGAAGTTAGTGACTTTGGCGTGTATTTTCAGAAGGTGAGATTATTTGCTGTTTAGGGACAGAGACCCAAGGCTCTGTGTTGTTTCACAGCCTCCTTTCATCATCACTGTGCACCAGGGAATGGAAGTATTACCAGACACCTTAAGAATGCTTGGAGAAGCTGTGCTGGCTTAGATCTGACGTCGAGCGAAGAGGATATGGATGGTGTGGTGGACAGGGAGGATTTGGGGAGAACTCTTGTGTGAGGGCTTGTGCTGTACCCCCATTTTACCAGCTGTGAGATATAATTATGCTCTGAAACCCTACCGTTAGCTTTTGGAAGCATTTCTGAGTCTTTGAAACAGCACATTGTTCTGGGAGAAGCATGTCAGCCATACGTTTGCAATGCCTGATGAGTTTGTGGGAAGAGAATAGCCAGGAGTGCGAGGAGGACGTGGGGAGCGTGGTGGGTGCGGAGTTCTCCACCTCCACCTTTTCTGTCTTGCTCCCTCCCTTCCTCTCTTGCCTCCAGGTTTCCCAGATGTCTGGACAGACAGAACACAGAGGGCCAAATTGTGCATTTTGTGGCTAGTTGATGGGGAGGTTGAACTCACAGCCAGAATCCCTGATAGACAGGAATGGATTAAAAAAGATTTCTCAGCCATTTTGGCAAGGCTGCCAAGTATTTATAAATGGTTGCTTGGGGATAGAGATTTTGTTTGAAAGGTCACAAATTCGATGCTTACAATGTGAGTGCAGGTAACAAGGTGTGAGAAGGCATGGAAGGAAATCTCTGGGCACACAGCAGAGTTAGAGCCACTCTTGCATTCGGAAAGGACCAACTGTGCAGCTGCAGGTGGGTACGTCTGCAGGTGGGTACGTTCACCCTTGCTGCCAGTCCAAAAGCACCTGTAATTCTCCTTCAAATCATTTCCCTGTATTAAATGTGGACAAGGCATTCCAAATTATTAGCTATTTCTGTGAGCCAAAGAAAACAGGTTGGAGGGTTGTCCCAATTTTTGACCCCTCGGTTTGGTTCTTAGGATTCATGGAAAAAAGCAGCATGAACAATGGTTCCCAGCATTTTCTGGTTTGCTTGGTTCTGACTTTGTTCCATAGTGGCACTGAAACATAGTTTTCTTCTGTATCTTAGGACTTAAATTGAAATTGCTTGTAGTTCTGAAGCTCAAACCAGGACCTTGCATAGGCTAACCAGACATTCTTGCTCTGAGGTGTGTTTGCAGAGCTGATGTCTTCTAGGAGTGTGTAGACGGTCAGCAGGTCACTCAGGGTCACCCTAGCTGAAAGATCTGGGAGACTCCTCTGTGTTTCTTCCAGTCCTCCACTAGCTTTATACTAAGACCTCTTAGTACCCTGGAAGAAAGACTTTACAGTCATGGACTGGAGAAATAACTCAAAGACATAAAGATGAAAAGGAAAAGAAGGCATGGCTGTTAAGAATATGGCACATTCAGTGAGGAAAGGTTTCACAATCTCCTCAGCAATGTGAAAGAAATTTATTAAAATCTGCTTTTTTATAGTTGATAAAATACTCCTAAGATATTACGACATCATGTTTTTAAAGCAAGATCTCACTATAGCCCTGGCTGAACTGGAGAGTCACAAACCATCTTTGAAATCCCAAAGCATCTTAAAAGGTCTAAAACCTTAGGTATTTGATAAAAAAGTAGAATAATAAAACTTTGACATTTTTAATTGGGGTTAAGGAAAGCATTTTGATTGTACCTGTTTTGTTGAAATCTTAGACATAAAATTATAAAAGCAGAGAAAAGTAAATAGGGGATTCATGGATACAACACAGAAAAGCCCCATACCAACTAAAACCCAGAGCCACTGCAATTGTCTGGCCATGGAGAGAAACTACTCCAATAATGCATTTTCCACAGTGTTGTAAGTGCTTCTGAATTTTGTTTCTGTGCACAGATTTCTCAAAGTCAACCAATTCCTACAATACAAAAAGAGACAATATGATAGGGCACAAAGAGCCTTTGAATTTAAATTCTATCTTTGAAGGGTGAAATCTTAGCTTCTATCAAATTCTCATGTTTGAAGTGTCAGCATTGCTCAAGCAGGTCCTTAAGTCCATGATAGAGTACAATAGCATGAGTTCTACATGTAAGAAAAGATAAAATGTAGGTTAAATCCTTACAACAAAATACAAAATGATGATATGTCTATGCATATGGATATGAAAGATCTATGAAAACATTTGCAAAGTTTAAAAATAATACACAAAAAGAATATGATATAGTCTGATAGAATTAAAAACGATTTGGTTGTGTATGATCATAGTGATGTGTAGAATAAAGTTGAAAAGTAAATAAAATAACTTTTATCTTCACACACTCCTATATTTTTCTTTCACTTGATGCCGTGTCCTAGCATTTGCTCCTTTTTGAGATTTGCATGCACTCTATGACAGTAGTTCTTAGCATTCTTCTTTCTTTGGCATTATTCTTTCTTTCTTCACTTCCAAGATTTCTCTAGAAGTTTCCAAGAGAAGAAAGAAGGGAAAAGAGACAGTGAGGAATGCCTGCTCAATCTCTGGCTTGGCAAACTGGATTAGTCAGGATGTATGTCATTTACAAGGAAGGGAAAGGTTGGGGTAATGGCGGTAGTTAGAATTTGTTGATGGGTCTTGTGTTGATTTGCTTTCTGGCCCTCATGTAAACTTTGGAGAGCCTGGGGTCTGATCAGCACCATTTTCTCATATCTGTATGCTGAGATTGTCAGTTAACTTTAAATATTATATTTACTGAACATCTTTATTCAAGTGATTAGTAATTAGAAAAAGCATAAAATGCATGTTCAGAATTGTACATTTTTTATCTACCACCATGGCCCACGAACTTTTTTCCTTTCTCATGATTGGTGCCATGGTCAATGTAGTTAGCAAAGACAGCAATAGAGCAATCTTTCCCGAGTGTTGTCTCTGTGCTCCCTTTTTGACTCATTCAGTGACGTGCTTTGCTGTGCCGGTGCACTTTATCATGGAGCTGTGACTCTGTGTACCTTCCTCCTCTGACCCGGCAGCAGCTTGTTTCACCCCACATCACCCTTGGCCTATTTCACCACCCACCCCTCTGCTTCTGCATTTGATTGTCCGCAGTCATTCTCAGGGAATCAGCTGCCAGAGATAGAACTGTGATCGAGCTTTCCAGTGACTTTCCATTGACCTTCAAATAAAATCTCACGTCTTAAAAGATGATCTTCCAAGACTGCTGTGACCTGGTTTCTTCCTAATCTTTTAAATTATTTTGTGCTCATCACACTGAAACTCATCTTTCAATGCCTCTTTACATCTCTCAATACTTAAAACTCTCTCTCCTGTTCACCATGCCTGTGTCTTCTTTGGTTTTTACATGGTATATGACTCTTCTTCCTCCTCCATCTCAGCCCCCCCTTTTTAAATTTTGTTTCTTGAGATAGTGTCTCACTACATAGCCTTGGTGGGCCTGTAGCTTACTAGGTAGAACAAGCTTGCCTTGAATTCATAGGTATCCATATTCTTCTTCCTTTTGAGTACTGGAATTAAAGGCATTTGCCACTACACCTAGATCTAATACAGGGTGTCTCTTGTAGTCCAGGCTGGCCTCCTTGAATTCCCTATATAGAGGGGGATGATCTTGAACTCCCAATCTTTTTGTGTCTACCACCCAGGTGTTGGGATTCCAAGAATATGTCACCACACTCAGGTCCTCATTATTCATATTCAAAGTATATGTTACTTCTTTGGATAGTTTCCCTCATAAACATTGCTAAAGTAGCTCCTTAATCTCATTATCTGGCTTCAGCACATTAATTAATGTCTTTTGTATACCTGCCTAGATGTAAAACTCTATTGTTTCTTTGTTGTTTTGTTGCTTTCTGGGATGTAAATGCAGGTCAGACAGGAATGCCTTGTCTCTTATTAACTAGGATATTCCAAATGACCTGGAACACTGTGTTCCATGTGGAAACCTTTGGTAGAATGAGTAAGAAAAGAGCGCAGTTGTGTTGTTTATAAAGGAAGATAAGCAATGGAGGCAGTAGGAAAATTGGGAGCTGTAATTTTCTCTTAAATCACCTTTTGATGGCATCCAGGGCACTGTTTCATTTTAAGTGCGGATATATGTGCAGTCATTGGAGAAGCTCTAGTAGAAAGGGAAGGAGGCTTGGCTAGACTCTAAAGTCTACATTCTGCTCTCCAGTTTATTACCACCTTAGAGCTGCTATTAGCATGTCACTTCTCATTGGTCTTACTTCACTTGTAAAATCAAGGAGCTGATGAGCTATTTCCTAATGTTCACTTCAAACCATTAATTACCATCTTGAGTGGGTGTCATTTATGGTTTTTCTATCAGTTCACATTGCGACTGGATGTACATTTTTTATATTCCCTGTTGCACCTCATTTCTGAACATCCTCCATCTACTTTTCTCCATATATTTAGAATATTTGTTATCATATTCAATTCCATTTGTAGATATGCTCGTCTAGAAGAGTGGGTTTTACCTTTAGAATAGAGATTAGCCTGTTTAGTTTGAAGATGGATACAGACTCTAGAGGCAAACTTTACCTATCAACTCTGCCCTTTTTAAAAGCAGTGAGCACTATAGCTTTTCACTGTAGTGCTAGCAGAGTATGCTAATGAAGCAGTAATTAGTGTTGTGGCTGATGTTCCTGGAATTCTTGAGGAGCGAAGTTCAGAGTGGTAAAACACCACACTAATCTTCATTACTTTGTATAGAAACCCAAGCTGATAACTAATTCCTGGCTTCCTGTCTGAACTTCCTGCAGCCAAGATGAGCTCTGTATGGCAGAGACTAAGTAAAACACAGGGTACAGCCCAGTGCCTTGTATGTCATCCACTTTCCAAAATGCCTAAGGAGAAAGCAAAAGGACAAATGGTTGGTTGACTCTGGATCTGCTTTCTTGTTCCCAGGAGACTTTGGAGATAGAAGCATGTAGTCTGGTTTTTGGTAAAATGGAATGTTTTCTGCAAGTTGCCAACAATTAAACACATTTTTAAAGACATCTGACCATGGAAATTGCAAGTTTAGAAATATATTAGAAGGTGGTGGCAGAGTCAGTAAAGGAACTACAAGAGTCCAAAATAGGAAACAAGGGTGGATGTGGTAAATGAAAATTATTAGTGGCTATGTTGATTCTCTGATCAGTTCACTGGCAAAGCTAAGCAAGGATCTTCATCCATGAGTTCTGAAGCCTAGTCTGTCATTCTTGGGTAAGAAACTAGACTGCTTCCTCCTGCCAAATCGTTAAGTCCCCAGATAAATAACAGCTCTTGTTCTAGAGATAAAGTATTCTACTAATGTCACTTAGGATGTCGCATGCTTTTCAAACATACTCCTTGGACTAGTGGGGGTGAGGAGATAATCCTCGATCCATCTATCATAGCCAGAAAAAGATGGGGATGGAATCTTCTTGAGAGATTTTTTTCATTTTTCCTGAAATCACAGGATTCTATTTTATTTTTTCTTAATATATGTTTTTATTTAAATTAGAAACTTGAATGTTTCACATGTCAGTCCCAGCTCCCTCTCCCACCCCTCCTCCCTTGTCCCTCCACCAGCCCCATAACCCCCCACCCAGTCCCCACATCATTCCCCAGGGAGGATGAGCCCCTCCTTGGGGGGATCTCTAAAGTCTGTTATTTCATCCTGGGCAGGTCCTAGGCCCTTCCCCATATGTCCAGGCTGAGAGAGCATCCCTCTATTTAGAATGGGCTCCCAAAGCTCATTTATAAACCATGGTGAACACTGATCTACTACCCAAGGCCCCAGTGATTTCTGTGGCCTCCTCCCTGGCACGGGAACAAGAGAACAGACATAGAGTCAACCAACCATTTGCCCCTTTGCTTTTTCTCTGGCTATTTTGGAAAGCTTATGATGTACAAGGCCCTGGGCTATTCCCTGGCTGAAGCTAGGGCTTCACCTAGTCTTTCCCCACACCGAGCTCATCTTGACTACAGAAGTTCAGGTAGGATGCCAGAAACTAGTCCTCGATGTCAACCTGCACCATATACAACACTGACACGCTGTAAAGCTACAACTCCAAAGCACCAATTGATATATTTTAGAAATTTTTCATGTAAAATAACTCCAAGTTTGTATCTACCAAAGAAAGTAACATTCTTTTTAGCTGGGTCTATCTCAAATATAATACAGGACATACTTCTGCTGAAGTGTTTTTCATTTATCTTAAATTCAACTTTAACTCAGCACCTTGCATTATTATTTGGTAAATACAGCCACCTCAATTTACACCTAAATCATTTTAAGATTAAAGGTAGGGAAAATAGACCAAATACTGAGAAACACAGCTGACAATAAGGACTCTCCAAATCTCAGTATCCATGACAACAGTAAGTCAGTAGATGTCTCTTATTCCTCTCTCAGGAAATGTGCCTTGAAAACATCATTACTATAAAGGAACATGATAGAATAACCGTAATTATTTTCCCATGTATTCTATGATGGGGCCTTTAGATTGGTTTTCTGCTTCTATTAGTACAACAGTCAAGTCCCCTCAAACAGTGGCTTCTTTCTGTTTTGTTTAGGAGAAATAAAAACTCATTAAATACTTTGTAAAACCTTTTCCACAAACTATTCTTCTGCACACTTGACTTTTCGGTTCCTGAGTGTGTGTGTGTGAGTGTGTGTGTGTGTGTGTGTGTGTGTGTGTGTGTGGTTTATGCTGATGGTTGGGAGTTTGATATAGTTAACCTGGGAGCTGCTGCAACAAGGTCATTTGAAATGAAAGAATTTATCAGCTTTCTCATCAGCTTTCAGATTACACAATTGGAGGGGAAACAACCATTTTAAGAGTTGTAGATTTTGGAAAGCACAAAAGTAAGCCTGTTGTCACACAATCCCTTCAGGGGAGGATGTTCCAGCTCCATAGACCTGAGTGCTAGGTGACAGTTATCACTAACTAATAGGATCTGGGTCAGGAGTCTGGCCTGGCATCAAGCCTGTGATCGCTGCATTGCCCTGAGAACACAAAGGTGCCTATGAACACTTGAGTAGGGATAACATGATGAGTCACTAGTGCATAGAGCTAGCTGCTCTCAGTTTCATGTCTGTAACACTTAGGGAGCATTGAATTACCTAATTGGGAATTAAAGTTAGCAATACCTTTTTCCTAGTAGCCAGCTTCTGGTATCTGGATGGTGAGTTCATTCAATGGTAGAGAACCACAGACATGCTGAACAAGTTTTCTCCAATAATCTGTAGGTAAGCAGAGTTCAGGTTTGGGGTCATGTCTGAATGAGATCCATGTATCCGCATCCCTACAGAGAAAAATGCTTCCCTAGTACTACTCTACAAAGATGAGTACTGAGTCTACACAGGGAAAAAATAGGCATTTCAAAGTACACTGAAGCTATCAGTCCATTTCACTAGCACACATGATATCAACTACAGCTCAAATTCTACTTTTGTAGTTGTCCTTTTGATGCAAGATTTACATTGTTGGAAATTCACATTCAAGAGTACAGTCATTCAAAGTTTGGACAAATATTTGCCCTGACAAATAGACATTAAACACTACTTCAAGTCCCTTCCTACTTATTTGGTCTCATACAGAGCCGGTCTCTATATGGAATTTTTGTACACTATTTGGTAGTAAATGTGAGAGTGACTTACTTTTTTGAACACAAGTGACTCTAACTTGTGTTCCGTCCCTGTAGTTGTCCATTTTATGGAGGGTAGATGATGGAGTCTTTTCAGTCTGGGCTCTTGCATTTGATGTAGTGTTTTAAGATTTTATTCAGGAGATTGTATGTCCAAAGTCTGTAGGTTTTTTTCCCGTGTTTTGTTGAGTAGTGATGTATTATGGATATATTACAGCTTGACAATCCATTCACAAGCTTAATGACATGTTTTGGTGATTATGAGTGTAGTACCTATAACCTGAACATCTTTAGTCTTAAATCTGCTATTCCATGGATTTGCACCATCTAGCCTTTGCTGCTTATTTATAAATTCTCATATCTGTTACCACATACCAGTGATGGCTAGGAAAATAAATTCTATGATTTAGAGAAAACCATGATATTGTCTCTCTCACTATGAAATCTGTAGCTTATAACCAGGTTGATGATCTGTATTACATTTTTTATTTTGACTTGGGATCCTGAAAAATATCTTTAACTGCCTTGATTTCATCATCTAAAATATTTTGATCATGGAGGGCTATTTTTCCCCAACTGGACTCAGAGACTACATTTTTCTTTTCTTTTTATACATTTAATTATTTTTGTGTGTTCTATTGTGGGTACATGGAGGTCAAAGGAAAACCTGTGAGGGTTGATTTCTTCTTTCCATCATGTTCCTTGGGACTGAACTCAGGTTGTCAGTTTTGGCAGCAAGTGCCTTTACCCACTAAGCTATCTTGCTGGCCCAAAGAGCTCGCAGTTTTCTTTCCTGGGTAAGGTAAATATTTTAACTTTCTAGTCTCATCTTAGAAGAAAGTAAGCGTGATCTGTCCTTGTCCTCTAAGTACTAAGATGTGATGGCAATGAAGAAAAGCAATGCAATTAGGAGAAAGAGTATTGGGATAGGAGATGATTGAAGAAACAGCAACCACATGTTTTATGGTGTTGTTATGTGCCCTTGATTACACCAGATCAAATTGCTTAGCCCTAAGTCTGGTTGATGCAGGATTTAGTTGAAAGGCAGGTGAAGGGTGACTTTCACCATCAGATTGTGGTTTTTCTCTGGCTGGAGAACCAATGCCAAGTGCAAAAGGAGATGGCCAGGTGTCTATTGGGCAAAGACTTGTCTTACAATTCTTGCATTTTTATGGAAGCAGGCACTGTGATGCTTTTCTTTATTCTTTACATGCATGTATCCCAAACACCCCCTGTATGCACTTGCCTGTTGTATGCATTTATACCTGGTTGAAGATAATCTCTTTGTTCTATTAATTTACTTTGTTATCCCTCAGAAAGAGTTTAAATATTTATCAAGTTCCCATACTTTTGATCTTATAATCCAAAATAATCAGGCCTTGATAAAAGAAAGAAAGGTGGGTATGTGGTTTTGTCACACGTTGAGTGAAGAATGGCACTCCAGGTTTACTGTGTGGTGTCAATGCAGCAATTGCAGCTTCCAGCCATGAGGAGGCTCTTAGAGAAAATTTGCATTGAGCATTTGCACAGGAAGGTGTTGTAGTGATAAACTCATATAAATGGACACTGTGGGGCATCTGCATATGTTAATAAATGGTGTTATGTGTGCAATTAACCAGTTCATAGAACCATAGAAAGACAAGCATGAAAATACGCTAGTCATTTACTGGCAGAAACAGGACTGTTTCTTCCCCAGTGCAGACCCTATGCTCATCTTCTTAGGGCAGCACCAGGGTAGCATTTTTCTCTATAGGTATGCTGATGTTTGCTGATATTCATGTTGGGTTCATCGGTCTCTTTAACACTTCAATAGCATCAATAATCTATCTTTGTGGTTGTAAATTTCCACACTGCATATGAATTTACATGCCCCCAAGTTGGTGAATGAGTATTCTGGGAGAGAGAGGAAGTGAATCCTTGGAGCTCCCTCTCCCCTACTCCCTGCACTACGGAAAGTGAAGAAGAGCCAAGGAAGACACAGAAGTACTTTATCCTTGTTATGGTGTTAGCTTGGTATATAGTGCTGCGGCTTCTTTCAAGATCAAATTTGCTCATAATTGCAACTATTACATGACAATTTATTAGGCTTAAAATGTGTGACTCTCCAGAATGCTACTCTTAGTGGAGAGAAATGGGAGGAGTTTGGCTTTATGGATCAAGTAGCTTTAGACCCCACATAGGAAAGGAATGTAAGCATGTTTCATGGAGACCTCCACCAGACAATCTAATTGATACCCAGGGCCCATGGCCTGAAGATCTGTCTTCTTTAACTCTAGGACTTCCACTGAGAGTCTAGGTCTGTTTGGTGTCCTTGGGGTAGCAAAGGAGCACTATGAGACAGCACACTGAAGTCCTCTCGTGGTGTTTCCCACACATCTCTGAAACACTGCTTGGATATTCCTTCTGAATCATGAAATATTTGTTTCTGTTTGAAGTCTTTAAAACAATGGAAAAAAGGGGCTGGAGGGACAGCTCAGCCTTTAAAGGCTAGGCTCACAACCAAAAAGATGTGAAAATGTTTCAGGTCTTCACTAAACATTGACTGCATCGTAATGAAAGACACTGTGGTTCATAGGCATATAATTTAAAAAGAAAGCTAGTATTTATCAGTCATCTACTATATGGTCATAAACATTGTGTAACCTCGACCACTTACAGTGTTTTGAGAAGTCCTTCTTTAGAAGAAGCTGGAGTCAGCAAAGATATTGACTTAGCCAGGAAATTCGTGTTGTTCCTTCAGTAAGCTACTGTTTGCATTTGTTTTGCTTCTTTCTGACAAACAATAAAAGGCAGCAATAAAGGAAGATGACTGACAGACCTATGGACAGTGGACTTTTGTTCTTCCCTGGATGATTGATGGTTGTTGTCATCATGAATGATACAATCACTTTCTATTCTCCCCCCCACCACGCACACACACATTTATGACCAACAGGCTACTTCAGGGCAAATAAATAGTCATTGGTGACACTGGGAAGACAACAGTACCAAAAAACAGAAATGTGAAAAACAAAAATAGCCAAAATATACAAGACTGTACCAGATTCATCTACAAGATACCAGCTTTGTATCTGGATCCGCAACCTGCTTGGTGAGGGCAAATCAAGTGCCCATGGTTTATGATTCCTTGGGTTATACAAAGAAAAATGAGTTCAAACGGAGAAAACAGTGGAAAGAAAGCAAAACAGAATGAAAAAGATGCTCGTGTGGGCAAGAAACAAATAGCTAAAAACATATAAACTTTAGTTTTTTTGTTTCTTTGTTTTTTGTTTTTTTGTTTTTTGTTTTTACGAGACAGGGTTTCTCTGTATTGTTTCGGAGGCTATCGGTCCAGCCCAGCCTCGAACTCACAGAGATCCGCCTGCCTCTGCCTCCCAAGTGCTGGGATTAAAGGCATGCGCCACCACTGCCCGGAAAACTTTAGTTTTATATTGTGGCATAATTCAGTTTAATGACAGCTGACTGGAGGTGGGAACTAGCACCATCACTGAAATGAGATGGAAATGCTGAGTTCTTCTTGGAGGCTTGTTGACCAAGCCTTGTTTATAGTGCTTTTGCTATACCAATCCAGTGTATCACGGCCATTTCTCTCACTCTTGCTCCCGAGGAAGAGACGTTTCCTATAAATTGACTATTTTCATTTGAACTTAAAGTAATGCCAAGGAAAAATCATTGTCAGGTCCATTTGAGCGTTACTGAGTCATGCACCCCCACTCCAAGTAGCTACAGTCTCAGTGAGAATGCAAAACCAACACTCTGTGCATTTCAAACTCTTGGCCACTGTAAGAAGTAGGATCTGTTATTACTCTTCCCAATGCGTAGATGGGTAAACAAAGGCCCTAAGAATAAAGGTAACTTGCTCAAGGCATAGTTGATTGGTAACTAAGTTTTCCACGATGCTCTCTTATGACAACTGTACTATATTGGCTCCAACTTTTTAGTTATTCTTATAATTGCCTGCATACACTTCTTTTTACATTCAAATATCCCTCTTTGATAGCAATATGAGTGAGGATGTCTGAGTGGCCCTGTTTATCACTTCCTGGTTAATAGACATTCGGATTTTGGCACCACGGTGTCCTTTGTAATTCTTAGTATGAGCACGTACACTGCCTCAGCCTTTACTTAACCTGCAGGATATTATCGAACTTAATCCTCCTGATAACCTGTGGAGTAGGTAAGTGTTATTACCCTCATTTTATAGATAAACCACGGAGGTGCTGGAAGGTTAGGCAGCCCAGTCAGACCATAGGGCAGCTAAACCTGTGGTTAGAGAGGCAGGCAGTCCTGATTGGTTATATTCCAAAGCCCAGGCAAGCCCTTTGTCACTTCCCAGATAGTCTCCCCTGGCAACCTCTGTGCTGATTTCAAATGTCTTATCACACATCATTCACATATTTCTTTGAAATATTTCAAGATTCAAGGACCAAACAGAATGTCTTAAGCTCACCTTCTTGGAAAACTAAGAGGTTTATGAAAGAATTGATGTATGCTTTAAGACATGAACTTTGTAAAAACTGAAATTTGTCTACATGTCACTGAAGATCAATTAAAAAGGAAGCTAAACATACATTTTCAAAAATCAATCCTGGCTCTTCTAAATGATCTGTCTTTTGCAGAAACCCTCTTCCCAGTGTCCCTGCCTTCTGTTCTCATTCCCATCCAGCTCTCCTCCTCGGCACTTTAACACTAATGCTTGAAGGCTCCATCCCCAAGTTCTGAAAGACCAATAATAACACAAAGTATCATATCTGTTCCTAATATTTGAAATTTGGGGAAATCAAAGCTTAAGGGGTAAAACATCAACGATGATACTTTAGACCCTAGGTGGGGAAACTCTCAGAGTGCCTTTAGGAGTTCCAGCCTCAGCCGTGGACCCACTCTTTGGCCTGCTCCTCAGGCCCCAAGTCAGATGATCCAGCCTTCCTACCAAGGTTATTGATAAAGCCTGCCTACCCATGTGAAGCTCTTGCCTTGATACTGTGCCTTGTGATGCTGATGAATCTGAATTTGGTGTTGACAGAGGGATTGGTGGCAGCCAGTGAGTAAGATGGCTTCTGCTCTTGGCTCTTTGGGATGACTGTGTGGGTGGTCCTATGTGCCTTAGTTTCTCCATCTGTGTTAGTGGAAAGGATCATAACATTCTCAGAGATCACAGAGTGGAATGTGCTGTGTAAACACCAGGCACTGTTGTTACATAAATAGCAAATTAGTGATTCTAGCTTCAGTTTCCTGTACTTGATGACTTGTGTGTGGATCTCCCAGAGATTTAGAAGTTGTCTCTAGGAAAACAACAACAACAACAACATGTGTTCTAACAGAAACAGTATTTTAGGGTTTGAGTTGTTTCTGCTGGAGTACATACTCCTGCCTCTCTGTGGAAAACTGACATTGTGACCACAGATGGAGCTGGCATTCTTCTTAGGCTGCCTCTTAGCATCTGCCTCAAGGGATCTAAATTGTCTCACTTCTTGTTTTCTAATTTTTGTTGTTATAAATATGTATTTTCCAGCTTAAAGCATTCCATTGGAATCGATTGCAGTGTTATTGGCATTTTCTGTTTAGCAAGAAGTGGAAAAATGAGAATGTCTTAATAGTGTGGCTCCTAAGGGAACAATCAAACAGGTGTAGAGTGTTGCTTTTCAGAGTGTGGGCAGCAGAACTCTTTTGGTTCTATGCATTTCCATTTTGATAGATTTGATAGTGGTTCAACAAAGCACCAGGAGTGGCTAAGTCTGTCCTCCCCTCACCTCAGAGCACCGGCTTACAAAACAGAACAAGAGGCAATGACTTCAAGCCCCAGTGCCCCCGTCTCTGGCCTGCCTCACTTCATGTACAGTCAGTCACTCCTTGGGAACAGTGGAATCAACTGTGTCTGTCTAGCTGTGATTTTGTCAAGCAGTCAAATGAGAGTAAAGCTACTTATAAACATAAAACAATTGGGCAAAAATCAGTGCCTTAGTAATATTGAGACTCCTGGTCTAAAGTATGGATAATGGCAGCTTACAAACGATAACGGGCAGACAGCTAACCTCCTGAAACTGGCCTGGGATGAACTCAGCCTTTGACTCACTCCTTGCAGCATTCTGACCCTGACCTCTGGCAGCTTCTGACCCAGTTGGAACGGAGTTCAGGGGTAGAACGGGTTTATTGGAATACTTCACTCTGTATACTGAACAGTGATTGACCCATCCCACCCAACTGTAAGCAACAGATGGAAGAAATTCTGTTTTCCAAGTACCAGAGAATATCCTTTGGCTGCAGCTTGGAGACAGCCTGGTTCAAAGGAAGGACATGAACCTTGAAGGCCAAAATGTGCAATCAGGAAGGAAGAGTCATGGCATCGAGGCCCTCTGGTCTTCTTGCTTCTATATGTAGCACTGTTTTGAAGATCAAGCAGGATAGTGCATGTGGGACTTTTTCCTAGGACATTCTTGGCCTTTAATTTAGATTTATAACAACTCACTCATATTCCCCCTCTCTGTGTCTCTCTCTCTCTGTCTCTGTCTCTCTCTCTCTCTTTGTCTCTCTGTCTCTCTCTCTCAACATTTAGGAAGATGGTGTCAACTCCTTGAGCAAAAGTTTTCTTCTATAGCAAATGAAAATGACAGTAGTTAAGAAGTAGTAGGTAGCAGTTTGAAGGTAATAGAGGTTAACTTTTCCTAAAAGATCATTATAAACTCGAAAGCTGTATTCTTTCATTCATTCATTCCTTTATTCATTTTATCACTTAGACTTCAGTATTTACTTTGGAATCTAGCAGGGGACTGGTGTTACAGGGCAGACAGATAGGAAGCTGATGGTTTTGGGTATGCTGTTTCTCTACAAGAATAAAGTGATCCCACAACATGGAGGACACACTGAGAATGAGTGTAGGTGAGTGTAGTGTACTAGTAGAATACAAGATGCTATAGAGAAGAGGAAACTGTTGGGCAATTTCTAATTAGCAGAAGTTTGTCAATAGGTAAGACAGTTGAGGTGAAACAATAATATTGGAAGAAGATTGAAAAAAGTTCAGATGTAACAGAATGTCACTTCCATGGCCACGTGCCATTATGAAATTTAGGTGGGTGTATGTGGGGTGAAGGTAGAAGGAACAGGCTGATAGGGTAGCTACCCTTAGAATCATATCACAAAATGTTGCTTAGTTCATGTTCATGGGTTTGCACCTCATCCTGCTTGTTTAGTGGATTATTTGATATAGAATATCTTGTATTAGACGAGCTTGACACTGAACCTTTGTGAACTATACATGGGATTTGGTGCTTCTTCTCCAGAGTAATTTAACTTCTTGCCTAGTTAGTACCCATGTCCAGTAATGCATATCCCAGTGTGACTACACATACAGAACTCTGCAGCTGTGGCACTAACACATTTACAGGTGAAGCTTAGTATCCTGGTAGGGATTTTTTGTTAAGACAAGTTGTAGTTATTTGGGACAAAGAAGATCAGGTGAGAAAATGTCTCCATTCCTATTTACTGTAGGCAAGTCTGTAGGGCCTTTTCTTAGTTAGTGATTCATGTGGGAAGGCCCTGCCCACTGTGAGCCATGCTTGGGCAGATGGTCCTAGGGTGTATAAGAAAGCAAACTGAACAAGCCATGGGGAGCAAGCCAGTAAGCAGTATTTCCCATTCCTCCCTGGCCTCTGCCTATGTTCCTGCCTCCAGGCTCCCATTCTGACTTTCCTTTATGACGGATTTGTTATAAGCTTTATGATGAAATAAACCCTTTACTTCCCAAGATGCTTTTGGTCCTGGTGTTTATTAGAGCAATAGAAACATAACTAAGACACTTAGCAGTACTCATGGGAGTCAGCTTCAATTGGTCTTTTGTCAGATTGGTCAACTGTAAAGATCATTTGTTGGGAGCTTCCATGAGCTGGACACAGCATTGTGCTGCATGCAGTGAAGAACTGGAGAAGGGCAATGTTATTTCCCTGTTCAGTGGGTCTGTACTAGTCCTAAGTGCTTTACTTGAGCTGACTCATTTAAACAGTCTAAAGCCTTCTGAGGTAGATATTGTAATCCCTAACTTCTAAATAGTTCAGAAAGATTTTAGTCCATGCTGTAATCTCACTCCTGCACTTTGAGGGAGATGTATTTACCATTTGCTGCATGTAAGGCAGACTTGGGCATTGACAGAGGTTGAGAAAATAATGTTGATCCATGGTCCCTTTTCAGCTATAAAATAAAAATAAAACAAAAATCTGTCTTTCTTTGCCTACATTTTTTCAATCATAGGTCAGGAGAATCAATCAGCACAATCTTGGCATTTTAACAAGCTGGGGAATTGAAGAGGAAATGAAAGACTGGGGGGAATAAGATTAGTCTGAAACACCAGAGATCAGGGTAGCCAATAGTGTAGAGACTTCTGACTGAGTGCAAAATCTGAAGCTCAGTGGGCAGTTAATCCTTGAAAGGAAGTGGGGTGGGGGGAGCAATTGAGAGAAACTGTCAGAGAAGGAAACTTATTTTAATAATCAGGGAAACAGAAGGAACATGATTGTGAGGAAAAGGGCATGAGTAAAAAAAGGACCAGAGGAAACTCTGAAAGTCCAAAAATTGCAAATTAAATCTTGGTATTCAGGCTAGTTTATGCTTTTTATTTATCACCAGATGATTGGTTCTGTTTATTAATTCTTCAAATTATATATATATATATATATATATATATATATATATATATATGGAAGCCAGTGTTGAGCACTAGCCATCCTGGGCCTCCCACCGTTTTCTGTTTACTCCCTCAAGGCAGTAACTTTCTGATTGACTGCTAAGAGCACAGTTCTACCATAAGTTATAATATTCCTGAACATGTAAGCAGGAAACAAAAGCTTTAGTTTGAATCCAATTCAAATTAAGGACATCTGGTCAACCTTATCTCTGCTAAATAAAGGTCTGCCCATCATTAAGTTCATGACTGTCCTATGAGTGCAATGGAGATAAATGTATAATCATATTTAATGGAAAATAGAGAGGGGTCAAATAGCATCAGCAACAAACAAAAGAACTAAGTGTTCCATCCCCTATTCCACTAGGTATTGCAGCTGTTAGACTAAATTGAGCCCTGGTTGTTGATCTGAGGCTGACATCCAGGTCTCCCTGCTATATTTGGTACCCTGTTTTTTACCCTCATCTGGGCACTCTCCATGAGAAAGGCACAGGATTCCACTGCTACAGAGAAGTGATTAGAGCACCAGAGAAAGTCCAAAAAATTTAAGGCAATTTAATCAGTCGGTACCACCGTTTTCTTTACTATTATGTTATGAAATATTTGATGATTTAAATTCATTTTCTTATCTAATCAATCAAACTGGATTCTCAAGGGCAGCATCCACTCATTGCATGGAGCCATTGTGTACTTGGTATACAGCTAGTGCACCTGAAGAAAACCAGAGCTTTAATTTTACTTACTGTCATTGTCTTTCCATTTTAAAACTGACTCAGTCATTCTTAGGAAATGTTTAAGCCCCCCTGATAAAGTTGGACATGGGAATCTACTATTTCAATGCCTCATGAAGTCTAAAATCAGAGAAAATATTTCCAGTGGAAATTTGGCATCCAAATCGAGATGTGCTACAAGTGCAAAATGTTGGTCTAAGTTTGATGACTTGCTACCAAACAGATCGCATTAATAAGTCCTATATTGATTACATATTGAGGTGATGATATTTTGGATATAGGGAATTAACTAAAGAATATTAACAGTCCTCTCATTTGCATTTTTCTATAAATGTGATTGTTAGCAAAGTTGAAATGACATGTGACTTACATTCTCTTCATGCTCAATGGCACGGATTCAGTAATTAATTATCTGTAGTGTCCCCACCACTTCACTTCCTGAAGTGGTGTCTGTAAGGTGGCTTCCCCCCTGGGGGTATAATAGGCTTTCAGCAGAGGGATGAAAAGTAAGCATAAATCATCCACATTTTGCTAACTAGTAGTGAGCTATTATATGGGGTGCTACATGAGTAATTGGGGGTGTGAGACTACAGTTAGAGTGTCTAAGAAGCTCACTGGTATGGCTGATCTGGCTGTGTGGATGCAGATGGTGGGGAGGCATGATGCAAGTTTTCTCTGTCAAAGAGGCTTTTTAGAATTAATATATCCTTAAAGGGTAGGTATGTCTCATTCATAGAGACTTCTTCAGTTACTAGGTCAAAAGCATAGGAATAAGGTACTTGGCTTGAGACTAGGCATGGTAACTTAGAAGTGTGGATCCATCTGGGCAGGAGGGCTGGGCAATCAACGAGCAAATGGTGTGAAAGCCCATTGGCAGATGCATCACCCTGGAGCCAGCTGGATGTTGAGGGTAGGAATGTGACAGGATGGTTCTCACAGAAGAATTAAAGCACTTTCTTTTGACAGCTGGTGTGCACCAGAATGTATAATGTAGTTTTTAAATTGTGGTTTTCTGGTGTGCCCATCTCCATCATGCTGTAAACTTAGAAATGGTCATGGTGCATTTGGGATAGATGATGTTATTTGCTCATTGAACTCTCAGTGGAGACTTGACAGTTAGCCAACAACCAGAGTTTGGGGTGAGATCACATAATTTGGCCCATCTGTAGGTAGTGGCCAAATCAGCAGGTATCAAGGAGATGGTAAGACATTACACCTGAATGGCTGGCAAGAGCTGAAATGGCAATAGCAGACATGATAGGTGGCAGCAGAGTCCCGATGGGCTTCCCACATGTCCAGAACTCATCCAGTCTTGCTTCATCAGAGCTGGCATCCTTGATGGTTAGTCACATGGGCTCTGAAGTCAAGTCTTGTCTGAATTCAGTCTTGCCAATTACTAGCTGTGGGAACATGGGCAAAAAACTTCAGTCGTTGTAAGTCCGGTTTCCTCTTTCGTAATGATGTCATTTACATGATGCCAACCAAAGTCCTGGGAATTTTATGGGGATTAAAGTACTCAATAAATTGTAGCTATTATTTTTGTTGGCATTGTACTCACTATTGCTTTTACTTTCTTAGTATGTAAAATTAAAGTTAGACGACCAGATTGGGCTCAGAGGTTAGTGTATGGGGATGCTTTATCCCACACAGCCAAGTGGGATGGTCTAGTAACATACCACTCAGGGGAAAAATAACATAATCTTGGCTTTCAGACAGCAGACTTTGGCAAACCCATGAAAATCACAGCTTTCCTCTAAAATTATTCTCAAATTTCCAATTCTAACAATTTACAGTGAAAAAATCTAAGGAGCCTTTGTGTTTAAAATAAGCAACTTGGAAGAAGGAGAAATCTAGAGACATCATCACCTGAGTCATTTTGTTGACGGTGTCTACCACATACAGCATCATGACATTCAGTTTTTCTTGGTTCTTGGCCAGCATAAGGGCGTACAGACTGCATGCCAGGCAGATGCTGGTGATAGTGTAAGAACAGTTGTTGAGTCCAATTTTGTTTTTTGTTAAAGAATAGTTTGTGTGTGTGTGTGTGTGTGTGTGTGTGTAAGAAACATTCTTAATTAGAAGTGAATTTACATCATTTCTACACATCTTTATAATTATATCAGTTAATATTTATGAATCTCACTTTCCTTTTTTTCTGGAAAATGAAAATAATATTGAACCACTTTCTCTGTTGAGGGAATTAAAGACTACGGAGATAGAGTACTTATAGCTCACTGTGGCTCTTTGTGAACAAATCCATTGACACTGTATGCCATTATGTTTCCCTGTCTTTTGACAGCATGTCTAGTTGTGTATGTGGGCTTAGGATTGACTTCTCTTAGATATCAGAAAAATATAAACTAACATCTATACTTAGGTAGGCTAGACCATAGCTGGTGAAAGTCCTTTACCCAAGATTCAAGCAATATGGGTTCAAAGAATTCCTTTTATTGTAGTGTTTTTTCTCTTACTAAGTTTTCCCTTCCTGATCAAGACAGTCAACATTTACATATCTTGGTTAGTATAGCTGAGAACTTTGAGAATGTTCTAAGAACTTCTTAATATTATCTCACTGTACTCAGATATATTAAACACACCTTGAGATAAAAGCAATGAGTTAACACAGTTGCGGAAAAATGCTAGCAATGCAGTGATGTATATAGTATGTCTGGCATATCTCACCGGCACTACATCCCTTCATAAAGCCCAGAAGGGGAGCTCAGCACCTGGTAGGATTTATCCATGATACTTGATGGTTACTGAATGCATGCATATTTATGATATAAATATGGAGTAATGCCCACAAATGTCAATGAATGACTAGCATCAATAGAATTTCAGCTTGATGAGTACCAATGATAATGTATGGTTCACTTCAACTTCACAGACTAATTATGAGTTCACTTTGCATCTGTCACTTACATGCAATAAGACCATTTCCTCATGACCCCATATAAAAATCAACAGCTCATTGTCACAATTTAGGAAAATAGAGTTTGTTTTATATAATACTTAAGATGTCTTTTCTTGCCTATGTTCATAGGATTGGTAATCACTTTTGGCTCAAGTGTTAGACTGAAATGGTAGTAAAACATGGGTCAAAGGATAGGCTTAAAAGGAGTAGAGGTTTCCTGTCTTACATGTATTATCACACATTCACCTGGACTCAGGCACCTCATTTGAAGACAAAAGGTGGGCCCTGAATAATCACAAATATTTCTACCTAAAAAGCAAAGAGTCTACTGTAGAATACAAAAGGCTGCCAGCTAGAGTCCTGCACAGATCATTACTAAAGTGCTATGTTAGCCAGGAGTCTCCAGAGAAACAGGTCCTCTCCCCATAAATGTATAAGAATTGGGATTATGAATGCAGAACTGGCATCTTGCTTGGGGAAGCCACAAAGTCTCATAACCTGCCTTTTCCTAGGTGGAGACTCAGGATGGCTGGAGGTCTAATCTTCACCCAAATGTCTGAGGACTGGGAGCCACAAGTGCAGGTCTCTGCCCAAGCAGAAGCCTCAGCCTCTGTGCTCCAGCTCTGAGGGCAGGAGGAATGAGATATCTTTCCTTTCAGCTTTTTTGTCTTTCTAAGGCCACTCGGGAGCAGGGGTGGCTATCCTTTTTTATGGACTCCGTAGATTCAAATGCTAGTATGCAGAAATGCCCTCATGGTTGCAGCTGGGGATAATAGTGTAGATACCCTTAGCCAGGTCAGGTTGACACACAAAATCAGCCACTGTAAACACTTATGGATGGACTTTTTAGTGCAGTTATGTGTCTCTTTCTTAAGTTTATGAAACAAAGAATAATGAATGAAGAAATTTAGCTATTTGATGAAGATATGGTTTCACTATGCAGTCCAGGTTGGCTTGGAACTCAAGCCAATTCTCATGCCTCAGCCTTCCAAGTTCTTGGATTACAGATTTATTCTTCCTTGCCTGCCCTTGCTTTTTCCCTAATTTCGTTTGCTGATGCCAGAACAAGAGATGATTCTTCAAGGGAAGCCAAATCTCAAACTCTGCAACTTGAGGTCCACTGGCTTGAGCATCAGTGTGTTTATATGTAGGAAATAGTCTGTGACATTATAGCTACCACAGTTTTTCCCCTCAATAACAATTTATAGGGAGCTAATTGCAAATAGGTTCTTTATTGGTTATGTTGTCCGGGAAGAGAGCAGTTCACCATTTCAGCTTTATGAGGATGTTCTTTTGAAAGAAGATCCTTCTTACTGCTATTGAGGTAAGCATTTTCTTCAGTGGTTATATGGATTTCAATCATTTAATTAATTGAACAGGCCCTTTACATGTTCTGACTCTTCAGTGTGCCCCCTTCATCCATCAACATGCATAAAGGTGGTTCCTGACTTTCAGCAATTAATTACACTTAGTACTTCTGACTTCAAATTATATAAATGTGGTGCATGTACGTGTGTGTGTGTGTGTGTGTGTGTGTGTGTGTGTGTGTGTTCTGTAGAAGCCATTCTTCCATTCCTGAGATTTGATATCTTCTGGCAATATGAAGCATGACACTTTTTGTTCATGCTGGGAGAGGTTGAATGGAGCCACAGCCTACAGTCAGTCACAGGGTCCTGAGGGGAATGATAGATGCTCTAGTGTGCATAGTGTTGCTGCTGAGCTATGCGGCTACAAATGGTCAGTAGACTGGGCACAGGATATGAATTTTCACTTAAGAAATCTTCATTATGTGATGCCTGATGGAGATAGTCCCCTATTAACTGAGGCACATCTTCATGCAATAAGCACCTATTGTGTGCCCGGTACTTTGTGTCTCTGAACATGTGTGACTGTGGCCTCCTAGAATTAGATCAGGAGCCATCCCACTTCTCTATTCATTGCTGCAGGCTCCCACTGAAAACTAGTGCTGCCTTTGCTTGAGTTTGACCCCCTTGCTGTGGCCAATACATGGGTCTGGGCTGTAGAGTGCCTTGTTAGTCTTATTGCAAGTATAGCTGTCATTTTTTCCCATGACACTCAGAAATAACCACAATGGACTTTAGAGGTACAGCTTTCCCAGAGTCCTTTTGGATAAGGGCCATCATCACATTTTCTGTATGGTAGAACAACTTCACACCATTCAGTGTACTGAAAAAGACTATGCTATAGCTTCTAGAAGGATTCCTTATAAAACATTTTTGAGCAAAGAATAGCCTAGAACTGTCCCCTGAAAACATCTTTGAGCAAAGAGTAGCCTAGGACTGTCCCCTGTTGTCACAACCCCATGAGTACCACCAGGGCAGAAATCAGCAATTTAGTTAAAAACAATTGGCCAAATTGTCTTGCTAGCTCTAGGAAGCCATAAGTATGTCAGTACAACACCATTGTTAGAGTAACCTGGCATCTAACAGGGCTCCATAAGTGGATGTTGGATCAGGAAGACATAGGAAGGAACTATTATATTACACAAGTCCTGTGAACAGCTGATATAATGTAAGCCTAGCTATATTACAATATTCTTCACGTATAAACTGGTAAATCCATTATTTCAGCAAATGTGGTGTTCATTTGTTACTATCTAGGTCAGTGGTTCTCAACCTGTGGGTTGTGACCTCTTTGGGAGTTGCATGTCAGATATTTATATTATAATTTATAACAGTAGCAAAATTACAGTGATGAAGTAGCAATAAAATTAATTTATGATTGGGGATCACTACAGCATGAGGAACTGTATTAAAGGGTTGCAGCACTAGGAACTTCTGGTCTAGGTTGTCTACCACATGCCAGAGACACAGATATAGTAACATAGATCCTTTCTTCTCAGGGTGCATGCTTCAGGAATAACCTGGACAGGTAAATGGTCAAAGTGCTCTTAGTGATAGATGTACTTGAAATTAGCACAGGGCGGTCTGGAAGTCCCTTCGGTAGAAAAATGCTAGGACAATGGGCGTTGGTGCCTTATGCCTTTAATCCCAGCACTCGGGAGGCAGAGACAGGAGGATCTCTGTGAGTTCGAGGCCAGCCTAGTGTACAGAGCAAGTTCCAGGACAGGCTCCAAAGCAATGCACCCTGTTTCGAAAACCAACCAACCAAACAAACAACAAAAACCAATGGGTTCCTGTGGAAAAGGAAATAAGGAAGAATCAAACTGTGTGGAAATACAGATCAGGGCTTATTAAAGGTGTTAGCAAGCAGGCTATAAGGAAATGCACTCAAGTTAAAGGTATGGTTTTGGGAATGCTGAAAAGGAATCCAATCTGGTCTATCTCCGAGGCTTCTCAATTCCCCAGTAGTTGTCTGGACCATTAGATAAATGTGGAGTCACTTTGCAGTCTTATTACTTAATTATTTACATTATCACAGGCATCATTATGTACATGATGTGACCTTGGTAATCTCCAAGATATATGTGCTCTTTGGGGTCTCTCTGCAGACTTTCTGGCAGTGCATTCCTATAGAGGGTCACCATGGCCTTCCCATACTTGAGTGCTAAATTACTGCCACTCCTCATTCTAGAGAGACTGCTGATTACTCTGCAAGAAGGAAAAAAAATAGGAAGCTCATTTTCATAAAAACAATTGTGAAAATTAACACAATTACTTTGTCATGTGTATATTATAGTATTATGTATGTATGTATGTATGTGTGTGTATATATACATACTCATGTGTATGAATAAGTGCAGAAGTGTGCATGGTGTGACTTGTGTGGAGATCAGAAAACAGCCTTATCTAGGTAGGGTCCTTTGTTCATTGCTGCATATGGGAGGCTAGCTGGCTGGCAAGCTTTAGGGGATTCTTGTGCCTCTGCCCACATCTCTCTGTACAAGCACTAGGAATACTCATGTATGCCAGTGCATCCAACCATATGTCAGTTCTAGGGATCCATACTCCAGCCTGTAGACTTGCATGATAACTGCTTTATCACTAAACTACTTCCCAACCTCTCCATCCAGCTATGTGGTTTTTTTTTCTTTTTCTCTTTTTTTTTCTTTGAGATAGGCTCTCACTGTGTAATTCTGACTATCCTGGAATATTATGTAGTCCAGCCTGAGAGAACATGTCTTTTCCTCCTGACTGCTTGGATTAAAGGTGTGAACTGCTATCTGGCTTCTTTTTAGTTTTTAATACTCTAGACACCGGTTCTCAGAGAATAATGTATATTGTCTTGCGAGTACCCCAGTGGCCTAAAAGTTTCGAGGCTCTGACAGAACTTTTCTGACCACATGGGGTTTCGGAGCTTGGAGACTATCTACTTTCGTTTGCAGCTGAATGCATCCTTCAGGAGATGGCTTGCTATGACAAGTGAAGAGAAGGTGATCCAGAATGATGATTGGCATTACTCACATTACCTTACTTGCCTGGCTCTACCCCTAAACTTATACTTATGAAAATTGAAATCAGAAGTAGTGAGGCTACAGGTCTCCTGATTTCTGGCTTCTTTATAAAACCAGCTTCATTGTCATACCCTGGTCAACTGAGTATCGTCTCAAGTCTGTGTCTCTTGGTTTAAAGATGTGAACTCTATGGTTGGCATAGCTTGGCACACCGTACTTTACCATGCTTTCGTGGTAGCTATTGCTGTGCCAGGAAGTGTGCTCAGTATTGGGTGGGATGTCAGCTGGATTAGTCTTCACAGTCAGTTGTCTTGCTTGTTTTATGTATAGAGGTTGGGTAACTTGTATGAAGTCATAGGCTTTCCAGAAGTTGAACAAGATTTCTCAGCACAGGCTCTTGGACTCTAGAACCTAATTCGTGTAGGCTGTGTCTGTCATGTCTGTCTTTGTCTCATCTTGTTGATTCTGCCTAGTCCAGACCTGGGTAACTAAGGATTTTAGTTCTAAGGGGTTTTGTTTTATTTTTATTTTGGAAAATCTTCAGGCCTTGAACTTTATGTGCTCCTAAATTACAAGTTAGAAAATGCCCTTGAGGAGGAAAGGATTTCTGTCACCACTGCCAAGTCTATGCCTAAGGATCTCTTTGTGTCACAGTTTTATTCTTTAGTTATCAGATAATTCTTTGTAGTTTGCATATTAAATAAGTCTCTTAACCCATTTGAAAATGCTTACAGCTAAGTGATAGAGGACACCCTTGCCTGGATGATAGAAGCTCAAATATAAGCTATTCTCTGCTAATTTTTTCTTTCTTCCTCATCCATTGCCGGTAATGCCTCTAATAAAATGTTTGATAACACTAACTAGTCCTTCTGCGGGGAACCAAGTATCCCCCACCCCCTCCATCAGCTGAGAATAGCATTTCAGATGGGGCCACTGTTCTATGAACAATAACCTGGGTATGGATTTACTTTATTGGGTTTTAGTTTCAGGTCATCACCCCAGTGTGTGACCTGATCAAGCCACTTAAGTGTGATGTGCCTCAGTCTCTCCACAGTTCAGGAGGGTTCTTTTGGGAGAGTTTAATGATGTAAATAAGATAATGGGTTGAAAGATTTCATTTTGAAAAAAGTGCACACACAGAAAAATCAAATAGCTATATTTGTAATCATTTGATGGCTAGTAATTTCTTTATTATTGGACACCAGAGTACGTGGGAAACTGTTTTTTAAAAAATAGTGACTTTTTAAGTAGTGACTATGTAGTTATTCATATGTCTTGGCTCTGTGACAACCATTCACAAAGTCAAATCCCAGTGTTCTTTATGGCATAGGGTTACTTTCTCCGTCTTTCAAGAGTCTAGAAAGTATGTTTGTTTTTTTGCTTTCTTTCCTTAGAATTTAAGGGCCTGAAAAAGACTAATCTACCAGTTCCTTTACTAAAAAGTCATGAATAAATGCATCTATTCTCTAATCTTTTGGGGTTACACTCTAGGCAAGTTGCAGCACAGCTTCTGTAGGGACTGGTACAACTCAGGGACACTGTCCTCACCTGCTGGGTTGCCTGATTCTAAACAGAGCCCCTACTTCTTGCCAGTAGTTGCATCTTCACCCTTAACTGTACTCAAGTCTCCACGAGCTGCTAAGTATTACACTGAACGAAGTCCCTAAGAAGTTCCTCCTGCAAGTGCTAGAATTTTGACAGCCCCTTCTCATGTCTCCATGTTTCTGGGAACTCTGACCAAGGTCATCTCTCACTCCAATGGCAAGAATCTGAATGTGCCAGGGTGGAGTTCCTTGGAGGGATAGAGGGGTGAGGATGGAGAGAATTGGTGATGCCCTCCACACTCCCTCACCCAAATCTGAGCCCTCACATGCAGTATCTAGCACAGTAACATAATAGACTTCAGGATCAGGCATCCAAATCACATGGCATGAAAGAAGAAGCTTTGTGGTGGAAAATGTGTGGCTTGTGGATCTTCTAACAAGAAAATGCACATGTGGAGGATGGGTGAAAAAGTGTTTTCCCTCTCCTTCCCCAGACTCATCATTCCTGTCATTGCTGGTGCTACAGCCACGATTTCAGGGAAAAGAAGCCCCAGTAAAATGACTTGGCATTCCTCTAGAACACTCAGGAATAGCAGGGAGCTTGGAACCCAGACTCAGCCAGAGTTCAGTATGAGTTCCAGCCTGTCACTGGTCAGGTCTTCTTCCAGGGCTTTCTGTGCCATGACCTGCAAGTCATGTCAGGCGAGTCATGCTGGAAACCCTGGATATGGTTCCCCATGTGAAGGAATCTTACTTAGATTAAGAAAGCATTTGCTTTGCCTCTGGCAACTGGGTTAACAGGAGACAATGTCAATCCCTTCACTGTCCAAGGATTTTGAAGTGTTTTTCCCTGAGTGTGAAAGGCATGTTTCAATATGGCCTTAACCAAAATTAACTGTTTGTTGACTACCCCAGAGGGTGGTGCTGCTGTTCAAGGCTGTTACAGTCCCAGGATTTTTGGTTGCAAAGTACCCCAACTCTTCTGATTAGGGTTAGGGTTAGGGTTAGGATTAGGTTAGGGTTAGGGGTTAGAGTCTAGTAAAATTATAATGGTGTCCTCATCAGAGTTTATGAACCCTCATCTCTCTGCTGATGGGGGCCCACATAGAGAGTGTTGCTTTGAGTGTCTACCTCCAGCGATCACAGCACTTACTTACTGATGAACTTTGAACTCCTTGGCTTTCAGGGAGCACAGTACACATTCTGCCTAAAAGTTGTGTGTTTGTTATCTTCCAAAACTAAGAGAAAATGGCATTGGCTTTTCCAAACCATATTTGATTCATGGAACAGAGGATTGCCAGCACAGCAATAGTTGATTTTTAATTTTAATTTAATTTAATTTTGATTTCCAACCCTAACGAAGATTAAACAACTGAAGCCACCAGGCCAGTTAAAATGTCTCATTAAAAGAACAAAACAGATATAAGTAAAACTTTAGATCCCCAATTCTGAACTTAAACCATTCTTCACCATTGATCCTTCCTTACAACAGTAGGACCTATGGAATGTAGAAACAAAAGCCATTGCCATTTATATTTAAATACCTGGGAGAATAAGATGATATGTGCAGTGGAGTTGAATTATGCACAAGGGATGAGTGTCTCTTTCTGTATGAATAGAACCTTCCTGATCATTGCTTGTGTGGACTAAATGGTATGTTATGTGGAGAAGAGAGATGCTGACATACTTTCCCACATTTAACAGGTCACCCCATTGTCTTTGCTTTGAGAAATTAGGAGAATGACTACTCTTTCCTTTGCCAACATTTGCCTCTTTTTATATTAATCTCAGTTGAATTGAACAATTTCCTCTCTCTCTGCAAAATAAGGCTCGTCTTTGTATTCATTTGGTTGGCATACAGCTTGAGGGCATCCAGTTTTTCAAATACAGATCTGAGAATATCTGGAATGATGTACGCACAAAGTTTCAGGGCTGGCCAAAGAACCAAAGTCCATTAGGCTAAATTAAAGCTTTGTTTCAAGGAAAAATGTCATTCTTGCTGCTATCTAAAACTTATACCATAATAAGGACAGAATGCGATTTCCCATATTTACTTTAGGTTTGAATGGACTTATTAACTGCATCACCTTGCCTTTCAAATGGCTTAAGGATGAGCATTCTAAGACAAACACATGTGTAATGAAGTCTTTCCACTGTATTTTTTTAATGTATGGTAATCTTGATCCTGGAGTGAAGATGGAGGAAACTATGAAATATTCTAATTCAGTTCCAGCATTAAGATTTTGTATTTAGTCAAAAGTGAATTTGACCCTAGATAGCATTTAGATAGTAAAATTGGTTTTAGGCACTTTAGAATTCCATACCCTTTTAATACTTGAACACTCAAAATTGTGTTCAAATTCCTTCTTATTGTTTAAATTAATTGTCCTAAAGTTTAAAATAGAAGATATAAAATATATCTAAGAAAACACAAGAATCTTTGGATATGGTTTTGACATTCAACAAGTGTTTAATAAGTTTACACCCCCGTCTTTTCTTTTGCTTATTCCATTGTGATGGAACGTGAGTCCTAAACTTGTTATGCATATCTAAACACCACCCACACACAAACACACAGAAAGGGGAAGGGGAAAGAGGGTGTGTGGGTGTCCAAACATACTTTTCTTTTTTTCTTTCTTTGTCCACTGGAAAACTTGGCATGACTAGGAGTAAGGTCATGCGATGGCTAGTCTCGGTTGTCATCTTGACTCATCTGGGAAGAAGGAATCTCAGTTGAGGAGTTACCTACATCAAGTTGGCCTGTAGGCCTGTATGTGGGCATTTTCTCGGCAGGTGATTGATGTGGGAGGGGCCCAGTCCACTGTGGGTGGTACCAACCCTGACATGATTGGACTGGGCCATACAGAGATAGTGAGTCTTGAGCCTAGAAGCCAGCAGTAAGTAAGTAGTGCTCCTGTGTGGTCTCTGCTCCAGTTTCTGCCTCTAGGTTCCTGCCTTGAGCTCCTGTCCTAGACTGTAAATATAAGAAGTAATAAACCCTTTCTTCCCATAATAGCTGTTGGTTCTAATGTTTATCACAACAACAGAAAGCCAACTAGTACAGACAGATAACAATGTTTCCTGCAAGGACAATGAAAACTGTTCCAAAGAATGTATATACTTGAGACCAAAAAAATTGCTCAGCTTTTAATAAATTCTTCAAGAAGTTTGAGGAATGTTAACATCAAAGGGAAAGTTTACCTTAAATCTTTTGAGATGATTGCTCCCAGAGAGTTGATGTCAAGCAAAGTACATGCATACAAATAGGTATAGATAAGATCATCCTTTCAAATCAAGAAAATTTATTACTTGTGGTTATTATTGCTAGTGGCCAGCAAAGGCCACCTTCATTTAGGTACTTGAAATTTAACATTTTATTAAACTTTTATAGTTATGATATTAGTATTCAATTAAATATAAATATGTTTAATTGAACATTAATATTTGATGTTAGGATATTAAAATTTAGTGCCTAAAGTATTCCATGTTTAAGTGTTAAAGAAATATGCACTAATTTTTCCCGATAGTTTGATGCCTCTTCCTGTTTGGTTTGAAGACTAGGATTCTGACCGTTATCTTGCTCATAGTTTCTTTCAAATGTGCACTCCATTTGCTGTGCACTTTGGTTATGGGCTCATCGATGAGCATCAATGTGCCAGCAACATCTTTTATCAGCCAGTGAGATGGAGCCGCACGCGATTCACTGCCTCTGTTCAACCCTTGCTCGGGTTCCTGTCTGAAGTGACTACTTGTGTCTGTGGTGACATCCTGCTTCTCAATCTCTGAATATCCTTTGCTTTTCTGCATTTATCTGTGTTCACTGTCTTTTACAGACTGTGAGGTAAAGGCAAAGGGCAACAAATCTGTACAGGAGTGGGTTTCAACAGATCAGGGATTGGTAATAGAATGTATACCCCATTAGTCCCACACATCTTCTTCCCCCTGTCCTCCTGGTGTGTGTTTGCGTGTGGGGTTGCTGTTTAGATACACATACCGAGTTTTAGAACTCATGTTTTATAACAACTGAATATACAAAAGGATAGATGGTGATGGAAACTCATTAAATACTTGTTGAATGTCGAAACTATATCCAAAGATGCTTGTGTTTTCTAAGTTCTATTTTAAACATTAGAACAATTAATTTGCATGGTGTTCATTGTTAACCATGTGATCATCCATGTGCTACTATCTAATTAGAACACGAAATAGTCCATTACTATGTACTGGTATTAAACCTAGGTTTCTGAGTCCCTTTTTATACCCTTTCGGCTAAAGCTTTACTGCTGTTTTGTTTTTACTAACTAGAAAAGTTTAGACATATATACCAAGAAACACGGATTAATTCAATGTAAAAATATCTGTTAATGAACATCTGTATTTGAGAACCTACTGTCAACCATTGCCTTTGACACTATGAATACTAACACACAGCTTCTTCCTCTAAAAGCAGCAAAGAAACCATGCAAATTAAACCATGCAAACTATTAAGTAGTATAGGAGCCTGTGTTCATACAGCACTTAGTTGTTGGACTCTCTTGACAATAGTACCATTTTACAAATACAAGTATACATTATGAGAATTTCTGTGTTTTTTCTCCCCGTAAGTAGCCAAACTCGTGGTTGGTGGCACCCCAGGAAGTGCTGGGCTAATGCTCCCCCTCATTTTGTTCTGCACTGCTCATGTCTGGCATAGATTAGTTCAGTGCAGCAGCGCTAATTGTAGCCTCATGTTACTGGACTTACATGAAGAGTGCACAGGGCACACACAGAATACTTAGCTGTGGATTCCCTGTGGATGCCGCTTTCTCTCCTCCGTGGAGCTGCAGAGGTGGCAATTCTGTCTTCTCATTTCTAGTACAATGCCCACATCTGCTATACTGCTTTACGTCTGTGCCTCATGTTGAAGTGGATGAGAGATTCATCAAAGCCCCTTTCACCACTAAAGTAGTTCATCCTGCCTAACGTCACAGGAGTGCCCCAGATCCATTAGAGGATCCCTTGCTGTGGACCACAAAGAGGACCTTGCTTAAATCCTGTTGTGACTCCTTGTCCCCATCATAAGAGAAAGTGGAATTGTGCGGTTGTGCTTACCATGAACTTGCATCTCTCTTCATGAACTTCCAGTTTTTTTCTTTTTTCTTTTTTCCTTTTTTTTTTTTTTTTTTTTGAGTTCTGAACTGGTTAAAACGAGCTGTCTGGAAATGTGTTTCCATGAAGTCAATATCACTTTCTCCTTTTTCGTTTGTCTGCTAGAGGTAAAAATGCAATACTAATATGCCTTGTGAGGTGGGGTGGATTATGTAGGCATCTATGATGCATGGATGAGTCATAGACAAAATTATATAAATGAACCATCATTCTGATGTTTTTGCTTTACCCAGTCACATAGCCCATTAACCTTTCCTTGAATTCGTTATGCAGCCGGCTCCTTGATATTTAATATTGTATTTAAATATCTGATTTTCCCAAGAGACGTTCCTATAACAGTCCCTCCTCTATAATCACTTGTTATTTCCTCATATTGTTTGCTTTTGTATCATATAGCAGTTTAAAATCTACACTATAATCTGTTTATTTCACCACTCTGATTTCCACTAGAATTGAAAACTGCCCAAGTGCATGGAACTGGTTTTCTCACTGACATTATGTCCCATCTAACACAGCACCTGCCACAAGTAGGTACACAGTGAATATTTCTGAAGGAGAATGGACAGAGGCAAACGAAAAGCTTTGAAAGTGAGGCATACATTCTATTGCTTCTGTCTGGGGTAAGCACTTGTTTTTCACTTTCCTACGTAAGCATAAAAGAGGGAAGGAGAAAGTAAACAAGGAACAAAACTGAAAAATTAAATGTGTAGGGAAGTGTAAGTAATAGTGGAGTGGGCTAAGAGTGGGAAAGGATGGCCTGAATCCCTAACAATAATGCTATGAATTTGTCCATTAAACCCGATGGAGCAAAACCGAATGGAATCATACATTTTTAAAACTTTAGCTCTCAGAAAAGGCCAACTAAATATACAATTTTATGGTACAGTCAACTTTTCAAGTATGGTTTATACTGTCTCTGTTGCACTATTTCAACTGTACATTCAATATTTATTTGTTTATTTATTTATTTTTATTCACGTGGGTGTTTTGCCTGCATGTTTATCTGAGTACCATGTGAGTGCCTGGTGCTGCCCACAGAGACCAAAAAATGGCATTGGATCCCCTGTGACCAGATGGGTGTGAGATACTATGTGGGTACTGGGAATTGAACCTGGGTCCTCTGGAGGAACAGTCAGTGTTCTTATCTCTCCAGTCCTATATGCAATATTTATTTCACAACTTCCTTTTAAATGATCTTTAAAATATCCTAATATTTTTTGCATAAACCTTTGGTGTTCACAGTTATTAAATAAATCCAAATGTCTGTTCCAAGCAGATCAGGTGAAAATTCTCCATCAAATAAAACATACTTTATTTGCCTACAAATTGCTCTCTGAAACATGTAGATTGTGAACCTTGTTTTATTTTCTTTAAAAAGAATGGCATCATAATTCCAGTATTTAATAACTCACATATATTTTTTTGTTGTTTTTACGAGACAGGGTTTCTCTGTATTGTTTTGGAGGCTGTCAGTCCAGCCCAGCCTCCAACTCACAGAGATCCGCCTGCCTCTGCCTCCCGAGTGCTGGGATTAAAGGCATGTGCCACCACCGCCTGGCCACATATAATTTACTCAAGAAAAATAATCAAAGAACGGCATACCTTTTTTTGAATACATTCTTTTATAAAATATCTTGACTTGGTATAATGATTCACTTGGTAAATCTGATTTCTTTGTTTCCTTTTTCCTTTCTTTTTCTTTTTTTTGGGGGTGGATTGGAGTGGGGTAAAGTGCATTAGGGTGGATTGGGGTGGGTAGGGTGGAGATACAGAGCCTCACTGTGTAGTCCTGATTGGCCTGGAACTCTCTTTGTAGTCCAAACTGGCCTCAAGCTCACAGAGATCCTCCTATCTCTGTATCTTAAGTGCTTCGATGAAAGGCATGTGCAACTGTAGTGGGCTAATTACCAATTCGTGACCAGAGTTTCAGAACACTACTGAGATATTTGGGCTTGATATCTGTGTGTTGGCACTGAGATATCTTCCTGAAGCTTTATTTTTTCCTAGGAAATTCAAACACACAGACACACACACAGACACACACACACACACACACACACACACACAGACTCACACACTTACACTCTAATCAAGTCAGCTCTACGCATTTTGTTTTCAAAGTCAGAGAAGAAAAAAGGGAAGGCAGGGGGCAAACATTTGTATGCCCTTTCCTCTTGTTTTGTTAGTGTTAGCCAAATGGCACAAAGCATGGAATCCTCTTTATTTTCTGGAAACTGTTTCAGTCAATCAAATCATTAGAGGTATGACCCTTTACTGACCATCTTTCTAAATGCCACTTGTGTGTCTTCATGAAATGAAAAAAGATCGTTTTTCAAATGGGACATCAACCACAGCTTTTTGTTGCTTTCAACAGAAATTTTATTCCTTGTCAACTAGAGATTAAGGATGTGTGGCTACAATTTCAGAAGAAGGAAAAATTAGACCAGAAGGCATGTTTATCTCTCTCCCTACATTTTACCTAGAGATAATATATGTAGCTGATAGCAAATGTAGTAATCTAGTCAAAAACTCCATTTTATATGCTATTTTATGCATAGAGTTTACCCTTTTCTACTTGTATTTACAGTTTAAATTTACTTTGCATATTTACGTGTATAAATACGGAGTAGAATTACTCACTGGCATTTCTGTAGAATTGCCTCGTTACCATCCACAGAGCTGTATAAAGTTGCAGTTCCCTGACCATTGTATGGTCATGACTCCTCGTGATCCTAACAATATCTTCTCAATCTTTACATCGTATATGGAAAGGTGATATCACAGTTCAGTCTCAGGTTGCTTTTGTCTTCGTATGTCACTAACCGTATGCCACTGTAATCATAATGAATCGTCTGACATAGTGTACATATAAGAAAACTTGATTTATTTAGTAAACAGTTCCTGAGATTAAAGATTTAGCAGCCTGATTGTCCTCTGGTAAGGACAGCATATGGTGACACATGACAGGAGCCCATGTTGGAACAGGCAGTAATATCTCAATCAGGAAGCAGAGACCAGGATCCCACCATTCCTTCTGAAAGCATAACCCCAATCTAATTCTCACTAGATCCACCTGGAAAAGGCTCTACCTCCTCCCACCCCTGTCACTAGGGAGATGGTTCAGTTTCATGACAATATGGATCACAACCTTACTAAAAACAAAACAATAGTAATGAAGTTCAATGCATCTCGGTGTATTTAAGAAATGTGGTCTATTTTCCTAGGGATAGTTTGCCTTTTGTCCTTTATCTATTTTCTTATGGAATTGTCATCTTATTGAGTATGGAAACTTCTTGTATATTAGAGAGTGGCCTCCTTGGGTTGGTGGGAGAAGCTGTAAACCTTTATTGTTTTATCTTTCACCTACCCCCTTGACACTTTTTGACATGACAAATTTACATTATTTTCTTATAGTCAGAATTATAAATTTTTCTGAATCACTTTAAAATTTTGTACTATGTGTCTTTCACTGTAAAATTACTTTTAGCTCATTTCTTACATTTTTAAATCTTTCTCATTTTAACAGTTAAATGATTTAAAATTGATCCAGATGTTTATGAAGCTTCAACTTTGTTGGTTGTTGTTCAAGTGTCATCATATGTTAAGTAGCTTCTTTTTCATCTGCAGTTTAGCATAGCATCTTTAGTCCATGCTGTCTTATTATGTATTTGAGGTCAGTTTCTTTATTTTCTGTTTTACTCATTGATGTATCTGTTTTAATCATTAACTCTACTGTATTTTATTACTCAAAGAACTTATTTCTTCCTCCCTGTGGGATATATTTTAAAAGTGATACTATAATTTGTTTCCCATTTACACTTAAGCAATGACTTCTAGTATATTTTCACATTATAAAATATTATTATATTCTTCTGTTGGTGACAAATTACACCATGAATAGGATTGATAAGGTGGCAAATTTGAAATTGAGATACAAGTTTAGCTGAGTTTGTGGGGCACATCTCCAATAACCATCAATGTGGTTAGCTTAGCAAGTAGGAGCGGAGGCTGGACATCCTAGGAAGTGGAGACTCAGTGTCCACTTACCTTGCAGAGGGAGGTGAGTTCTAAGTGAGGGTGGAGTATCCTGAATTTACTGCATTCTGTAATGTGTCTGAAATGGAACATGTCAGGAGAAAGGACATCATTCCCATCTGGGCTGGGTAGAGTTGTATGATTGTGTTTTCTCCGTGTAGTAAGTCTGGCAAGAGATAACATTTATTATGGTGCTCCGAGCTCTCCTTAAATAATTTAAAGATGGATGGATAGATGGATGGATGGTGTAGCATGTTAAATAAAAGACCCAGAGACAGATACTGGGGTTCAAGCTCCAAGCTAAAGATCAGAGAAGCAAAACAGCCAACTCAGTAGATCTTAGCTCTGCCCCGCTGAAATGGCAAACCTGTCTCTATGAATCCTCAGAAGTAAAAGCTCTCAGTTCCTGTCTCCTCCTTATATTCCTTTCTCTGCCCAACTCTATCTCTCCTGTCTCCACTTCCCTAGTACTGGGATTAAAGGCATGAGATCATCTTTGTGTGAGTTGTTACTTTTAGGACTGCATCAATTTCATGTAGTCAGTGTAATCTTGAACTAACAGAGATCTGTCTACCTCTTAATCCTGAATCCCTGCATTAAAGGTGTGTACTACCACTGCCTAGCTTCTATAGCTAAATAGTATGAATGGCTTTGCATCCTGAACCCTCAGGCAAGTTTATTAAATCATAAATAATATATCACCACAGAAAACAGTTTAAAAAGATAAATGTGGGCTTTTCAGTCATAGGAAACTCCTGGTTTAAGGGGCACTTTTCTTGTTCTCTAGCTAAAGGCCTGTGCTATAAAGCGCCAAGGCACATTACATGATATTTGATGCTACACACACACACACACACACACACACACACACACACATCCAATGGACCTTTTTTGAATACAGCAGCCCCTGTGATTAAACAGAGTGACTTATAGTCAGACCCAGATACCAAGCTACTGTGACACTGTCTAACCAGTATGTCATGTAGCTAACATTATTGTTTGGTAAAGTTAAAGATGAGGTGCTATTTGGTAAGATATCTTGTTCCATTTTAGTGCCAAAGTTCATCTATGAAAACACTGCCATTTTGTTTTCTGTCTCCCACACACCTATTTGTCTTACCTGTGACACATAGAAAGAGACCATGCATGTACTTAGAGTGGCACTAACTCTCCCGTCCCCATAAAGACTCCTTTAAGCTCTAGGGATGTCTTAGTGACTAGCAGATTATGTGATGCTCTCTGATATATGCACATATACCTTGGCAGTTTGGAACTGATGAAGATTCTAGATGCTTAAACATATCTGAAGTCTTCTTTGTCCTAGTATGTAGCTATAACCCCACTTAACCTTGTAGGAATGAAATACATAAATAGTAATTTAAGATTAAAGTTTGCATATGTAAGTTGCATTGTCAAATTCATCATTAATGTTCCCTTGTTTGGCATCATATGTAGAGATAATTATATTTTTATAAATCTAAAAATAATGAAATACTAACTAAATTTCTATGACCAAAAATGTCTTTCAAAACTTAACATCATTCTAGCTCATCTTCATATTCCCAGAATAGTGTCTGCCACTTAATATCTATTGAATGAGTAATGTAGTGGAATTGATTCCTTGGAAATTTGTTTAATATCAAGAATGGAATTATTTCATGTAAGAGATAATGTGCACACATGTCTACTATGTCTTCTCCTCCCTGATTGAGAAGGATGCCCGTGTGTTCCTTCTGAACTCTGTAGTCAAGTAGGCAAGGGAGATTTTGAATCTTCATGTGGGTAGATAAGAGATTATAGTAGGAAGCTACATGATGTCCCTACTCCCAATTTTTACTTTATGGAAACAAAGATAGATGGCTAGATAGGAAATTTCAAAATATTGTGACAAATTTAGCTGTCAAACAAAGGAACATTCCTTGAGAACTTGAAGAATTACATCAAGGCTAATCATGCATTTGAGATGCTCTTTTTTTTCTATAGTAACAAACTGTTTTTAAAATATCCTTACATTTTATATGCCATAATATTATAGATACTGTGCTAAACTCAAAGTTGAAGTAAAGATCATGGTTAAATGTTAAGACTTTTCTGGAATGCTGTGGTTTTGATGTTTGAGTTGGCAGGGTTCCCATTGCTCAAGAACCTGACTCTTTAGTCTGAGCCACAGCTAGAAGTAGGACATACATTTTTTGATTCACCTAGTAGTACTCTCCCACCATGCTGTGTTTTTGCAAAACTGTGTAACCCTAGCCAGGGCAGTAGTATATACTTGCAGTTCTAGGACTTAGAAGGCATAAGCAGGATTGCTGCACATTCAAGGCTGCCCCTGACAAGTTTCTGGCCATCAAGACCTACATAGTGAGATGTTGCCTCAAAAAAAAAAAAAAGAAACAACAACAAAACTTTTAAGAATATGTTGCATAGTAGGAAGGGTCACATGTGTCCAATACAACTAGTTTTGTTTATAACAGTTTACTTCAACACCACTTTACCACTTCCGGAATGCTTTAGCTATACTATAAGAGCAGAATGAACCTGCAAAGCCGGAAATATTTAGTATTGAACCTCTGTAGAAGAGGCTTTGCAACTCTTACTATGAATGAAAATATGCCTAGAAATTATCGCCCTCACCTTAGAACAAATTATCAGTGGCATGTTTTTGTAAAAAGCTAAAAAACTGACTTGGTGTTGAGCTGAATTATTGGTCTATAAAAGACTAGCATGCCTGCCTCTATTGAAATACAAGAGAACTGGCTTTCTAGAGAATCACATGGACTCAGAGATTTTAATTGTCACAATAAAGTTTGACTTAGCACAACACTGACCAAAAATGGGAAATTCTGTAGACTGTCATTTATGTCATGGAACTGTGATGGAAGCTGAACACTCATCAGATATCTCTCTTCTTGGAAGGTGGAGTGGATCCAACAGCAAGTGGTGAAAAAACGGACAAAGAGGGATTATGATCTCAGCCGTGCCCAGTCTACCTACTTCAATGACCCTAAGTGGCCAAGTATGTGGTACATGGTAAGTTCACCAATGAAATCTAGCTACAGTCATGTTGTCCAGTTTAGTGGTGTCTGAACAAAAGCTATTGGTCCTGGGAAACACAGAAGCGGTGACCTGGAACCTGTTCCGTCATCAAGGCTCACAGTTTGAGAGACAGCCCACTGTCATACTTTTTAAGACAGTCTGGTGCCCTAAGGTTTAGACACACTAAGACCTATTTGCAATCGTGTTCACCTCTGATAAACTGCATATCGTTGGAATTACTCTGCTGGCAAGTGTCACATGACATGCCGTCTAATGTGTGTCAGGAAATGTGTGACCAGTTCAAGGAAGCCAGTGTAAGAGTATCGGTAAGGGAAACCCACTAAAATTGTAGAGCATGGTGCTAGTCCACTTTAGCGTGCCTCCTTTAGAAATGCACCTCTCTAGTGCATTTTTGCTTTGTGATCACTGAAACATGGCTTGGAAGACATTACTCATTCTTCATCATGAATTCATATGTCACTAGTTTGCTCTGTGAGCTGTAAAAAGCTCTTTTTTTGTTTCTCTTTCTTGAAAATTTTTACTGCTAAGTGTTGCCAGGGTGTTTTCCACTACACTACTTTTTATAATCCTTGTCTCGAATTCTCCACATGTCTCCAGCTGATGAAAAGACACACATCCGCAGAATTTCGCATCCTTTCCACATATTTTCCTGGCTCTCGGCCTTTCATTCCTGCTGGCTGGAGAGCTCCTTGCTCTCCTCTTGTGTGGTGGGTCAGGACTGTACCACAGATGCTGTGTCCAGGACTTATTTCTCTAGTGTTCTCCCCATGTTATCTTCTGATGTTATGTTCTCAGCTCACATGTCTCGGGGGGCGGAGAACCTCACCCCAGTTGCTCTTAATAGTTACTTCTTTGTTGCTCTGATAAAACACCAGGACTAAGCGTGACTCAATGGAAGAAAGTTTATTTTGGTTTACAATTCCAGAGGGAAAGCCCATGATGGCAGTAAGCATTAGGCAAGATTGCAGGAGCAGGAAGTTGAGAGACCATACCTCAACCTCAAACAGGAAGCAGAGGGTGAACAGGAAGTGGGGTGAAATTAAATTTTCAAAGGCAACCCCCAGCAAGGCTGTACCTCCTAAAGGTTCCATAACCTCCCCCAAACAGCACTGCCAGCCTGGTACCTAATGTTTAAATACACCAGCCTATGGGAACCATTTGTCACCGCCACACTGGTGACACTCTTCACCAGGCATGTTGCATTCTAGTCATTAATGTTGTGCACATATTTGCTCTGCTGTGTTGGGGGTGAACTAAGAGAGGGTTCTCCACTTGGGTCTTAGTTCATATGTCTACAAGAACTGCAGCTGTTACAGTACTGGAAATACATGCTTATTTGGAGGCTGAGGGATGTGGCTGACAGATCCACCAAGTCTCGTTGTCCTGGACATATCTAGAGATGGATGGTTGTAGAAATAGCTAGAATCACAGCAGAATTTTACATGAGAGCTCTGTCCTATGTAAAGAGAAAAGAAAGGAGCCCTGATGTGAACTTCAAAGGTATTGAGAGTCAAGAAATCATTAAGTAGGGTTATCTGAGGGGACGGTAACACATAACAGCTTGCTAGCTCTTATAGAAGGACTGAATTATGAAGTGGGGGCATGAGAATTAATGTCAGCAGGAGCTATGGCATTTTTTCTGAACAGACAAAATTGCAATTTCTAAATAAAATTTGGAAATCATATGGAAAGCACAGGCACCTCTCTATGTGTGTTTATAAAATCAGTTGAAGGAGACCTTCCTTGCCTTGTCTCACATTCTTCTCCCAGGAAAGATTCACATGTCTCTCTGGACAAGAGTAGAATATAGCATGTCCCTTTTCCTCTCACTGTACTAGTAATACAGAAAGGACAGCAGAAAAAACAAAAACAAAAACCAAACAAAACAAAATGAGGGCTTCCGCTCTAGCACCATGAACTGCCTGAGGCTTTTGTTGTTGTTCCTTTTTTTAATTTTTTTACATTTTATTTCTTTCTTTCTCTCTCTCTCTCTCTCTCTCTCTCTCTCTCTCTCTCTCTCTCTCTGTGTGTGTGTGTGTGTGTGTGTGTGTGTGTGTGCTTCTATGTGGAAAACTCATGGGAGTCAGTTTGTTTCTTCTGTCATGTTGGTTCTGGGCATCCAACTTGGGTTGGGCTATCAGGCTTGGAGACAAGTAACTTACCTGCTATCTTGCTAGCCTGTGGTCTCCTTTTTGACCAAAGCCTCTTGCTGACTGAAGGCTGCCATGCCTGTCCCCCAAAGAGCCACTGTTTTTCACTGGATTTTCTCAGCCTCACACAAGGAAGGTTGAGAGGAGAGCTCAATGTGCTCTAAGAACTTTTAGTGCTCAGTGTACTAACCACAATGCTCTAAGCGCTGTATGAGTCATTTTCTGATCTTGTATAAATAAATGTGTGTAAATGTGACACCTGTTGTAAGAATGAGGAATGTGAGGTGCATGTCCGAGCTCACCTGGCCTGGAAGACATGAGATGCCACACTGGCAGACTGATGCCCAGCCTTCCAACGAGCAAAGAATCCTATCCCCACGTCTGTGCTACTGACAGATACCAGGAGAGATGCTAATCCTACCCAACATGAACTTCACATATGTTCACAGAGTCATGACTGAAGAAACAAGACAGAGTTTCTTTTTCAAAGAGTCCTATTAAGTTACTGTTTTTCTCTTAAGGAAAAGGACAGGAAACAGATTGTAGACCTATGATTATATTTCAGGCACACTGTGACCAAAGAAAGGCAGGACTCTTAACTCTGCAAAACTGTATTCAAAGCCCAAGGCTTCCCCTAGTATGTTCATGATTAAATCCCATAAACTCTTCTCCACTACAATGTGAGAGTGTTTTGCTTATTCGTGTGATTCTTCTATTGCTGTATGGCAGGATACCCCAGTGCTGAGTTTTCATAACAATTTTTATCTCACTGCTTCTGCTGGTCAGAAATCTGAACAGAGGTGAATGGTAGTGGCTATGCTCTGTTACACTGCAGTGTCCGGGGTTTCATTTAGACGACTCAAAGATTCCACAAGAGTGTAAGGTTCTGCTCTCTAAGTATTCAATCATTTGCTGGTGGCAATTGGTTCCTCTCCAGAGGGCCCTCACCAAAAAGCTGATTGGGTGTCAAATGACATTATGGTCATCTGGGAAGCATGATTTTCTATCTAACCTTAGAAGCCATAGAGAGTTATCTAATTTGTGGTTAGTGTTAAGAAGTCAGCTGTGCTTCTACACTGAAGGAAGCATGGCTCACTCTGTGTCTCCAGAGATGACCACCAAAAGTTCCACGAGATGTTGTGCAAGAAGCATTGCACAGTGCCCAGTACCCAGATTATATCATAGCTATTGATAGTGGATCCATACATCTGTGTCATTATATTTTGCAACCATCTGTTTCCCTGCCATCAATTTTTATTTGTTGTTTTAATAAGCCTTTAAGAAAGTGAGAGCCTATGACCAGTGAGCATTCTTCCTGGTCATGTTATACAGGTGAGATAAAGCACCTGTTCATTTCTTTCTTTCATTCTTCAAGCTCTGATCCATGCAGTCCATAATATAGTGTCATCTAGCTACTTGGTGAGTCTCCATAGGCTCCTGCCTCCAGATCATTAGCCTGAGCCTATTCTTGTCATTCCATATTGGTCATAGGAGAGAATAGATTAAAGGCAAGAAGTGCCTGAATGTTCTTTTAATTTAATTTAATTGTCCTTCCCTGCCTTGGATAGTGGTAAGCAGAGTCATTCTGTATAGCCTTGAAGCTTGGACTCTTTGTCCAGAAGCATGAGTTTAGAGAGTTCATGCTGCACATGATGGTTGTGAAGTTCCTCCTCCACCCTAACAATCCTCTCCGGTCCACATCCAGGAATCAGAAGGATCAATACAGAAAGAACAACTCACTTCCTGTTACATCAACCCCTGCCTTTCTTCCATCAGGCATCTGACAAAGGCTGGCTGTTTAGAAACACAGGTCCTGTGCCTCCTAAGATCAACACAACAGAAAAGGACAAGATAAGAACATACCAGAACTTGCTGGGGAAGTAACTCCTATACCAAAGCTTCCCTGGGGTCAGGTGCATGCGTGCAGCCACTGGTACTCAGACAGAGGCTGTAGTTTTGTTTGTAGATTGAATCTTCTTTAAGAATCTTCACCCCACCATCACCAGGAAGTGACGCTTTGCATTTTGGTCTGTAATGGACCTCAGGCAGTGGGGTGGTTCTAATGTGCATATGTGGCAAATGTTGAATAAATACTAGTTGTATGAATGAATGAACAAACCTGCTATCTTTCTGGAGCAGAGAAAATAATTGCCTGCATTTAATGAGTTTCCCATGTTATGCCAAGTCTCTTGCTAACTCTCTTATATAGTAGATTATTGCCAGTGTTCTAGTGAGTGAGGCGTTATTATCATTGCCACTTTATGGATGAGGACATTAAAGTATAACAAAAGTTGCCGAAGGTCACCTACTGAGAGCTAGCCCAGTGTTCAGAGCCATCTTTGCACCTGCAGACCTAGGGGTCCAGTTTCTCTCTGTATCTGTGCTTCATAAAATGGCAGGCACAGAATCACCTGGAGGGCTTCAAACCGATTGCTGCCCATCCTCTCCTGTTTCTCCCACAGCACAGTTGCATTCCTTAAAAGGTCCCTACTGATGTGATGCTATTGTGTAGGAGTCTCTTTGAAAATCCTCCTGCTTGGCCTTATCTTGAACACATGGTTATAATAGCGTAGCTTGTTTTATCTTCCAGTCATTAGACAGAAGAAGAAGGCTTTTAAACTTCTGGGGCATTTTAAAGCACACCTAGTCAGTTTATATTTGCCTTGGTCCCATCTCTTCCGACAGCATTTTCTATTCGGAAAACTGAAAAGCTTAATATGAAAAGATATTTTCATTTAACCTGAAATTAAACTGATTGAAAATATCCCTGGCTTAGCAATCTTCTCAAGATGCTTCAAAAACAAAACTTGGTGGGTAGAAAGGCTACAAAGATTTGACCCAGTGTAGAATTAGTTTTAACTTACCCAGCTGATACAGTGACCCATTTTAACACTGTAAGGAAAGCTTAGTTTTATTATGAATACTATAAGGTTAAGGAGAACTCTTCATCTAACGTCTGGGCTACATAGATCAGGATGTTCAATATTATATGCAGTTTCATGCGTATACAAGCTTGAAGAGCTTAAAGTCCCCTATCCTAATTAACAACCCTTCATCCTCCAGGGTCATCACTTATGATGAATTTAATGCATTGTGGGAGTTATCCTTTGGTGAGATATCTCTCTTTATGGGAGGATTTTGCAATCACCCTGAAAGACATATTCCTACTGGAATACAACAGTTGGGCTGTTGATGAGTAGGAGGAAGATACCTTAGAAATGAAACTTGGATGGAAACAGATTTAATAGAAAAGATAATTTTTCTTTGGTTATTTAAATATTCATTACTTGAGAAAAATTGACAAAGCATTGCATGATAATTCTTGTCTAATAATTAGGAACTAATGATGATTTTGGAGAAGCCCATAGGAAATGACTTTTAAAATGTATTTTTCTACCCAGGAAAGCTGAATTGTAAGAAGTAAAGAGTAAGGAAGGGGAAGGATCAGTGGATACTAGGTTATTGTTAGGTAGAAGGCAGTTCTGTGTTCCCAGACAGAAAACCCCGACTGTAGCAAGGATTATACATTGGATGCTTCAAAAGGCTATAAAGAAAGACATGGAGTTCTTCTACCATAGAGAAATGGTAACTGTTTGAAGGCATGTTGAAACAGCATGTGGTGCCCCTTATGTTTTTAAGTTTTCATATGTTATTTAAAAGTAAATCTGGGCGGGGAAGGGGAGATACCTGCTGGTTTTGCTATTTGGCTCTGACACTACTTGTCAGAACTGGCACTCTAGACTCTGCATCTGGGAATGTCCTGTGATGGATGTTGGGTGGCATATTTAGTATGTATATACGTACGATTTCAATACCAATAGATAATAACAAATGGCTCATGTTTTTGATGCACTGCTTCAGATTTCATGAAAGCTCCCTGGGTGGTTTTTTGGAACCATATTTGCCGATCAGCAGAGTGAAAATTAGCTGAGTTCAGTTGTGTGGGGGGCATAGCTGCCAGAAAACAATGAACCAGCTAGCATAGTAATTGCAAAAATGATTTCAAGCCACATGATCCTTTCTCAGCCAACTGGATGGTGTTCAGTACTCCAAGAGTTTGAGGCATTGCTGTTTTCTGTAGTTGGCACACACTTTCTGACCGGTTTATACTGTCATTTGACTCTAATAAAATCTGGTGGAGTTTGTGGCATTATTGTCCCAGAAGCTTGGAAGGTATCCTTTTGAGATGCCTCATTTGGTGGTTTTAATTGAAAATGTAGCATGGTGGAAATGTGCAAGCATGTGGTGCATTCTGAGGCAAGCAAGAGTCATCTGAGAAGGACAAACTCCAGCTCAGCAGGGACTAGTGTGCTGGTGTAGCCACTGAGTTGAGACCTGGTTTTACTGTACTAGTATATGCTTCTGGACCCTCTCAAAGCATTTTACCCTCTTACTATTGGTACCTCTGGAAAAAAAACCTTATATTGATCATTTTTTAGGTTTGTTCCTAACTGAGTTTCTTCCAGTTCTCCATGTCAAGATGTATTGGACATTGAGTATGGGGACAATAAATATCATTGATAGGCCCAGATCTCTAGCCAAGAGCTAACCCATGAACTTCAACTGCTGTATTCTATATTATCATGATATTATTACTTAAAACTTAATAGGCAGTCCCCAAGACCACCCAGTTCAGTGAATCACTAGGAGGGCTCACATGACTCATCGGGTAGTCACTCTCACAGATATGATTAATGTCAGCGAACGTACACCAAGCAAAATCGGCAGATGGAAAAGTCCCATGGGGCAAAGTCCAGAAGAAGTCAGACTCAGGGTTCTAAAAGAGTTCTCTTAGTGAAGTGCCAGGAAAGCACTTTGTCCCCCCACACTGAATGTAGCAACATATGGGACATGGTGTCTTAAAGCCTCACTTGGCTGGTGGGGCCCCTTGCTTCCTGTGTTCCAAAGTCCCAGCACTCAGAAAGAAAGCAGGTGTTCTGACACTCCCAGTACCCAAAGGCTTTAAATACTGTGAGCCCTTCTTATCAGGGTATAATGAGAACACTCCCAATATCCAAGGCCCCAGATACCAGTCAATGGCCTACCTTGCGGGTGACCATTTTAAGAACTCAAGTCTCAGGCCTGCTGGGTTAAACATTGTTCTTGCCTAAAACCATGCATGATGTTGGCCTCTGGATTCCATAATGATTTTTCTTCACAGTTCCTCAATCCATGGAATTGATCTAACAGGGACAGTATTTATTACATGATCACATGCTAATTATATTAAAGTAGACCAAGAGTGACATGCCAGGTGATTTAAACTAAATAAGGATCTGCTACTGTAAAAGGGCTGAGAAAGATCAGGGCAAGTCAACAAGGCTGAAATTAACCAGGGGGAATGGGTGTGGGAGCAGCATTCAACAAAAGGATGTGTGGGGAGATGGAACTCAGGTCACATGAAGTCTGCATGCAAAAGGCAGTGGAGAGGCAGACAGTGGATTAAACCACTAAAGGCCCTACAGAAAAGAGGCTGTATTTGATTTTTGTTTGTTTTATTTAATGCAGAAATGTTAAATAAAGGAAAAGTGACTAAATGGGGAGGTGTTTACTTCAGTTGGCTGTTCATTAGAGTTTTAAGGACCAGTCTGACTGTGACAGAGAACAGAGAGAGTAGAGCTTGAAGGGGCAGATCCACAGCTATTGCAAGAGTCTAATTGGGAGCCAGCAGTGGATTAAAGCAGGTGGGGAAGGAGAACTGATACTTAATGAGAGACAGAGAGGCTCTGACTAGCTGGAGTGTCTTTAAGGGAGGAACTAAGGATGACACGGAGGCTTCTGTCAACTAACAAGGAATCCAGAGGGTACATAGCAGAGGTTTAACTGACACCTGTCCATTCCCTTGAGATGATTATGTCACTGCGTATTTCTTTGTCCCACATGATGACTGTTCTTTGAGTAAGTATATTAGGAATGGTAAGTAAACCTACACATAGTCAGTGAAAGTGCTTTTTGAGGGGGCCAAGAACTAGTAACCCACCTAAAGGGAAAAGAAAGCATTTCTGGTAACATCTGTTTCTCTGCTAGTATAAATCACCACAGCCTTCTATGAGTACTTAAGAGCTATAGTTTATTTTGTACTGGCAATTTAACTTGTCTGCTTTGCTTTCAAAGAGTGAGAAATATGTGGGAGGCCCACCCCTGAGACCACTCTACCATTGTGATAAACATGTCTCTTAAGAGAAAAGAAAAGTCATCTTTAATCAAGTTTTCAAGACTTTAATTAGTAACCAATTTCTGTTGGAGAGCAGATAGGATTGACCCTTGAGCTTCTTTAATCTGCGTTGTCTCTTGAACATGGTGATTAAAGTCCTTTTATCAAACAGCTTCTCTAATTTCCTCATTTCTCCATTTGGTTTCACCTGGGACTGGGATCAGTTGCAGTGATCAAGGCATTCTAGGATGTATTCTAACCTGTCTCTACAAGTAGCTAGTGCTAGCTCTATAAACGTCCGAGACACAGTGGAGGGAGAATCAGTCTCCCAGACAACATGCTCCATGTCCGCAGAACCAATTTTGGTTACTTCTAAAACATAGCAGTTTCAAATTCAAATGCTCCATGCTGAAAATTAAACTTCCAAAATTCTACGAGATCGGGACATCTGGAATGTTTCTTTCCCTTGATAGTGTTGACAGCGAAGTTGGCCAGGACATTAATGGAAGGAAAGAAATCCAGTGATGAGAACACTCAAAGTATGTGTGTGTGTGTGATCCTATGTTGCTTGGAGGAAGAGAAAGTAATAGTTACCTTTTTGTCAGTCTGACTTACCAGTTTGCCCAGTGTAAGCAATACTTGGTGGGCAACCCCTGCTGCCTGGGATGGAATTCTCTGTTAAGCACGAATAGTCAATTTGGAAGCTGAGGGAACTGCTGAATAGCACAGCAAGTCAAACTAGAGTGAGTCAAGCAGAAGGGAGCCTCTGACTCCAGGAACAGGCCTTAGTTACTTAAGTGCATGGATCAGGCTCATAACTGGGTCCTGAATGCAGAGATGCCAATTTTGAAGGCAGATGATGCGGACAAGATGGGAAATGCATTTACTTGTTATTCATTTCTTGATCAGAAGAAGGAATCTGATGAAACGCCTAATTTTTTCTTTATGCTAACACAATGGTGAGTTAGTGTAGATGGTGACTACTCAAATATTTGGTGCCATATTAATGGGAAAAATTTCAAATATTACTCAAGAAATTCGGCTCTTGTTTTATTCATCGTCTTGGTTTCCTAGTGATTTGAATTTGATCCTTATAAAAAAAGAGTATTAATATAGACATCCTCACCCAAGCATATAAAACTAGCATATGTGAAGCCCAGGAAAGAATATTATACCCAACTAATAGAATTGTGTTCTTAATGATCTGTCTGCATGACTCTGTAAATGTAGTTTAGTTTATGTCTTGAAAACTTGATGGTTGAATCTGTAACTAGTGACTGGGAAATCATTCTTATCTGTCAGTGAGCTGAAAGAACCTCAGCTTGACTTACAGCAGTAGAAAGTTTATCATAAACTTGTGTTCAGCTCTTTTTTATTCATTGAAATCATGTTTTGTTTCAATGATTGGGGATTGAAGTTGGAGCCTTACACTTGCTAGGCACACACTCTAGAACTGAACTGTATATCTAGTCTTCTTTTACTTTTTCAGTTTGTGACAGGGGCTCATGAAGTTCTCCACGACGGTCTTGAAGTCAGTCAGCATCCCGGGCAGGCCTTGATTTTGTGAACTGCGCACATCAGCTTTCCCTATAGCTGGAGTTACAGGCCTTGATTACCACGCCCAGCGACATTTTTCTTCCAAGCCTGTGCTCTGCACCTTCAGCCCTTCTGTTCTGCATTCATGCATAGCCCAGAAGTACGCTGCAACTGGCGCTGTACTTTTTTTTTGTTTTGTTACAGTTATTGCTTCCTTTTGGAACAGGCCAGGCTTTAGAAGATACTGAAAAAGTTAAAATGTCAGCAAATTAGTGTGGGCCTGAAACCTAATTTAAGCTCTCAATGTGTGCTCAGTCCCCACCTTGTATGTTTTCAGTAACTGGCAATATACTGTATTCACATGGCCCTTTCTGTACTAAGGTATTCTGCTTGAAAGCGTGTCCTTGGACTTTATCATCAACTTAAGCCACTTGCTCTGAATTCTAGAGTAGAGACTCACATCTGATTCCTATTTCACAAGCATATTCTGGAAACATGATAGAATTTTCTTTTCAGAAAATTGAATGCAAAAGAAAAAAGGAAAATATGATGAGTATCGGTGTCCCTATTGCCAACATAGATAATATCAACTCATGGCCACGCTTTCATTTATTGCCCCCTTTACTCAGATCATCTTAAAGCCAATATCACTCTTTATTTTATCACTAAATGTCCTTGGATGTATTTCTATAAGACAAGAAACTTAGCTTTTCATAATAAAATCACAGTACCATTTTCACATAAAATTTTATAATTATCTCTTTATATATTCAAATGTGCCGTTTTCACATAAAACTTTATAATTATCTCTTTATATATTGAAGTGTGCAGTTTTCAGATTCCTCTTACTGCCTGCTGTTTCCTTTTGGTTTGACCCAGGCTCACAAAAGCTTAGGCATTATTGTTGTCTTTAAATCTCCTGTTTTCTTCTTTGTTTTCTCTCCTTTGAAGCTTGAGTTAAGTAATCTGGGTTATTTAAAATTTTGTGATATGAATTTTGATGGTTTCACTCTGGGGCATCGTTTCTTGAGTTTAGTTTATATCAACTTGTAGTCAGCCATAGGGTCTGAATGCCCAAAATTCAAGTTCATTTTCACTGTTGAGAAGGTCTCAGAAGACTGTACCACACTGTACATGTAACAATGTGTACTTCCATATAGACATGCATGTCTGTTTGTCTTTGTCATGTGGGAGTTGTCAGTGCTCATTTGTCAAGGTTTATCAAGTGACCTCTTTTCTCTCTGTGATATGTCCATTAGTTACTTGGTACCACTTACAGGAAAGGCAAAGATGATGCTGAATGCTTTAATTACATTCATTAGGCTCTTACTTCTTTAGCCTTCCCCAAAGGCTACTGATAATTTTTCTCCACTTTTAAAAACTAGTTCTTTTTTTTTTTTTTTTTTTTACGAGACAGGGTTTCTCTGTATTGTTTCGGAGGCTATCGGTCCAGCCCAGCCTCAAACTCACAGAGATCCTCCTGCCTCTGCCTCCCGAGTGCTGGGATTAAAGGCATGCGCCACCACCGCCCGGCCAAAAACTAATTCTTGATATTAGACATATTAAAATTACTTCATTGAAGCTGTAAATTACCTATCTCTGCCCACTAAGAACCCATTCAATTGGCTTCCATGTTTCATTGCTATGAATCCTATATTTTTACTCTCTTTTGTGTGGATGGAAGTTTTTGTCCTGCCAAGTTCCAAACTGTTTGATGGATGACTCAGGCTCCTTGTAGGCTTGGCTAACCAGAGAATGCCTGGGTATTCTACCTTTCCAGTAGCTACATGGCATCTCCCTGACTCTACCTACTAACCGCTCTCTATCCATGTTTGGATTTCCTGGCTGGCTAACTCCTGCCTGTCCACTGACTGAAACAGCTTTATTCATCAATCAGTAAGAGAAACATATATTCACAGCATACAGGAGGACATCTCCCAACACTTTTGTCTTGATTTTTATTTATATTTTGTTTGTTTTAATTTTGGTATGATATAAGCCATTTCCTGCTTCTCTTGTGTAGTGCCTGCCTTCCTGGAATGAAATATTTCTTCAAGCATCTTGTTCCTTCTTTGTTTTTAATCAATTTGAAGGGACAACGATAATGTACAGCCATAGTTACTATGGGGTTAGTCCTTAGTACTTTTCAGTAAACATAAAGTATACCACAGATCGTACAGATATTTTCTATTTGAAATAAATTATGGATGGTTTTAAATTCATATGTTTATGAATTTTACATCTACATCATTTTTTTCCATTCTGAAAATCCAGCTATCAGGCTTATCTTGCCCTATATATGTAACACCATCTTAGTATAACACTGCCATCATAAATACCATGATTACTTAAACTGTTTTTGAAAATAGATTCTTTTTTGTTTTGTTTTGTTTTTTTGTTTTTGTTTTTCGAGACAGGGTTTCTCTGTGGCTTTGGAGGCTGTCCTGGAACTAGCTCTTGTAGACCAGGCTGGCCTCGAACTCACAGGGATCCACCTGCCTCTGCCTCCCAAGTGCTGGGATTAAAGGCGTGCGCCACCAACGCCCGGCTTGAAAATAGATTCTTTTTTCATACAATATATCCTGATTATAATTTCCTTTCTCTCCATTCCTTCCAGTTTCTCCTCCCCTTCCCTCCCCTCCCCTCTGAATTCATTCCTTTTCTGTCTCTCATTATAAAAGAACAGACTTCCAAGAGACAATGATCAAACATGACTAAATAAAATACAGTAATAAGAAGAAAAAACTATCATGTTGAACTTAGACACAGAAACCCAACAGAAGGAAATACAATCCTCTTAGGAAACATTTTTGTTTCTTTTGGGTAACAGAGCATAGAACCCAGGACATCACACATGCTAGGCAAGCACCCTGCCATTGATCTGGTCTTCTCTGAAAGCATTTTAAAATGGCTTTCATGAAACTGGGGTTTCTTCTCAGTATCATTCATTCTGTGTCCTTTAGAAAACACTGTGTCACCCATTCCACGAATCTCAAGTGTACCACCATTTTTTTTATGATCTCTGTGCTGTCATTGGAGGTCAGGAAGCATTATAAAGACTTGCATTGCTGCAGTGTGTTCTAGCAGGAGACTGAGAGCAGTAAAACCATCTGTTCCAGTAACCTGATACCCTGGAAGTATACATTCTGTTTTGCAGGAATGAAATTAATTCTATGAGGTCTGTGCACAATAGCCTATAATCATGTTCTTCAATGTGCTACTTTAGAAGTGTGTGGTAAACTTGCCATTCATTTTTAAATTGAAGACCGAAGTAAAACAGGACCAGAAATGTTGCCATTTGTAGAGTTTAGTCTAAGAAAATGAAAGATTAAAGAACTCTGTAATGATCAGACCCGTTCATTCTAGACAGCGAAAGGGAATGTGCAGTGAACAAATCATTTGAACTGGGTGTGCACTCTAATGAGCATTGAGCTCCTTCTGTACTCCCAGGACTGAAACTAAGAGTTACTGCAGACCATTCAATACAGGCATTAATTTAATGTGTAGCAGGATGGAAAAATGAAGGAAAGAAACAAATTGTAAAACCCACAGGGGAAAAAACAGTAAATTGCTAATGATTTTAATCATTCAACAATTAATTGAACTCCTAGGACTGGAGTGTGAGTCAGCCTGCTGGAGGCAAATAGGAAAACATTAAGTTTTGTCCCAGAGTAGACCACAGACACACTGGGATCAGCTAACTTTGTAAGCATTTTGATGAAATCACGTTAGACTTGATTGCATGGATCCCAAATTCCAATGTAGGAATAGGGTATATGTTGCATATTGAAGTTAAGAATGGTATAGAAAATGTCTTTACAGCAAATGAACAATTCACAGAAGAAAAAATAGTGCAAAACATGCCTGTTCTAGAACATTATTTGCAAGGATTGTTTTGTGGCAGGATGACCTGTCATTCTGGTTGATACTGAACTCGATGTGGCATTAGACTCATGATTCTCCTCCCTCCATCACTCCTAAGTGCTGGGGTTGTATATAGGTATTCACCATTACAGTCAGTTTACTAGTAGGATTTTTGATAGGTTCTCCAAAGTCCAGTCGTTTGGGATATACTGATAAGAGTCTGTAGGTTTCTTTATATAGGATGTCTCTGACTTAATATCCTTATTCACTTTGTGCATTCAAGATGATTTAAACAGCCAATGTTTGTTTCCATAACCTGATTGTCCAGAGGATATGTTTTACATGGTGTTATTTTAATTGAGATTGAGTTGCAAATGATCAGAGATTTCAATCACTTAATTTGGGGAAAGGGAAAAGATGAGGGTTAATTGGATAATACAGATATCCATGGCCCCCTTCTTTTGATTATTGATTCATTTTTTAATAAGCTATTGCTCATGGTTGCAAGATACCTTCTATCAGAAGTTCCTAGATCAAATCCATTGGGGGGAACTTTTATTTTCTACCTTTTTCCCTTGTTTCTGTATCTTATGTTTGTTTTCTCATTAGTCTCGATGACCTTGTATTGCTGATTTCTTGTCCTGCAAGGTCTTACCACCCTTGAGCCTCAAATAAACACACAGAGGCTATATTAATTCTTAAAATGTTGACTGATGGCTAGGGCTTCTTATTGGCTAGCTCTGTCTTTTTGAAACACTTTTCTTATTATAGAAATTAAAATAGCTCTGTCTTAATTTTTAACCCATAACTACTAATTTATGTAGTTCTACATGGTCTTATCTTACCAGAGAACATCTGGTGTGTCCTATCCTCCTGGTCTGTACATGGCATCTCTTTCTTTGCCCGCCTTCTCTGCCTATCTTTCCCAGAATTCTTCTCATCTCCTAGTCCCGTCAATCTTCTTGCCTCTATTGTCTATTGGCCAAACAGTGTTTTATTTATCGCCCAATAAGAGAAACATATATACAGAAGGACATCCCCCATCATCCTTGTTAGACAGCTCTGGGACAAAGTGATTTACAAGAGTCATGTGGAAGAGGATATGAAAGGACATGGTGAACTGTGATATCCTGTCCCATGTCTGGGGTCATGGTGGACATCTTCATGGATATCCCAAAACAGAGACCACATGGGTTTCCAGAACATATGGCTGGTGAGATACTTACTCAAGCCAAGTTTGGTGCTGGTTAGCAAATACTGATTTGGCTTTTGTTTGACTTGGGTTAGTCTAAACATGTCTGTGTCTTCCTAAGCTATCTCCCACTCCATCATTGTGACATGAGTCCTATGTTGTGTACACTGTGATACTTCTCCATTAGGAAAAAGATTTTTAAGTGAATATGTTCATTGGTTCCCTTTTCCCAATTGTGATAAATTTGAAATCCACAGATATGCTGAGACAATAGTATAATGAACACAAATGTTGAATTCACCTAGATTTATCAAAAGCTATTATTCTCTCTTGCTTTGCACACACACACACACACACACACACACCACATTCTCTTCCTCTTTCCTTTTTCTGTCTCCCTATCTCTGTTTCTTTTTCTCTCCTTTTCCCAGATGGATTCTGAAAATATGTAGTAGACATTGCAAAAATTCTCTTTATAAATCAAAAAAGCCCTTACTTGTAAGAGTTAATGCTTTTATCAAATTTTCTTTCCATATTAAAATCTTCCCACAATACCATTTTCAATGAATTGATCCCTTTTGATCCAGGCCCCAAGGTTATAAACTGCCATTGTTTGTTCCCTTTCCTTATCTCTCCTGCCTCTCAGAGTTAGGGCTGGAAGGTAATGTGATGCAGCCTCTCGTGTTTCTATGTTTTTGCTTGGCTGGTTTGTTCTTTTGGACAGGGTCTCATTGTGTAGTTCTGGCTGACCTGAAACTCAGATCAATCCTGCCTCTACCTCCTAATGTTGATGGTTTTGTTGTGCTCAGTTTTAGGTAGAGGACATCTCAGTTTGAAGTTTGTTAATGATTCGTTTTAAGTCTCGTTGAGGAGTTAAATATTTGGGTCACAAAACCCACTAAGGATGGATTGTACTCTCTAGGTTCTTCATGCCAGCGGGTATGATGTCAGGAGTCTCAACTTGCTGATGTTAAATTTATTCACTGATTGGTAGATTATTTCATTGTAAAAGCTTAGTTTGCTTTATAATTAATAAAAGATTTGACAAGTGTTATTTTGGGATGTGCAAATATCCTGTTCCTTGCTAACTTTTACCAAGGTGTCATATCTAATGATGACTCCTGTCTCCATGAATCATTCTTTCAACTTGGAAGATGATTTTCTAATTCTGTAATCTCATTTTTACTTCCCTTCCTTTCTAAATATCATGTGAACTAATGGGTTCTTTTTAAATGTAATGAGTCATTTCTGACACTACTCTTCTTTGGTTCACAAATTGTCATGGTTTAAGGACTAAGACACTGTTCAAGGGGGCTCCTCCACACTTTGGAGAAATCCCATCATATTTTTAGCAAGTTATATATTTTCTGCTCCAGACCTTGAAATAGCTATTTCTCCATAGGTGGTTTCATTGGTTGAGTACTTAAAAATCCAGACATCAATGGTAAGGGTATAGTCTAGTATAAGCCCATTTTCAGTGTACAGAGCTAAGAATGTAGTCATCATCAGTCATCTGAAGTCAAGAGAAGAAAAACTCCTAGAACTCAAAATCTCTTGTATGAAAGGCCATGTGTCTTAGATTTCTGTTGCTATGGATAAACACCATTACCAAAAGCAACTTAGAGATCAAAAGAGTTTATTTGACTTACACATCCTGATCACTGTGTATCTCTGAAAGAAGACAGGGCAGAAACTTGAGTAGGTGCCTGGAGACCAGAACTGAAGCAGAGACCAGGGAGGAATGATGATTACTGACATTCCCTATGGCTTGCTCAGTATTTGAGGTGGTACCTGCTACAGTGGGCTGGGTCATCCCACATAAATCATCACTCAAAAAAAGGAAAGAATGAAGGGAGGGAGGGATACAGGGAGACAGGGAGGGAGGGAGAGAGGGAGGGAGGGAGGGAGGAAGGAAGGAAGGAGGATCCTCCACATTTTCTGATGCTGACATTTTCTCAGTTGAGGTTCCTTCTCCTCAGGTGACTCTACCTTGTGTCAAGCTGACAAAATTCAAATAACACAGCATGGGTAGTATTTGCATATGACCTTCCCACCACCCATGTACCCATCTATGGATGACTTATAATTCCCAGACAATATAAATGATGTCTGAATAGTTGTCCTGCTTTACTGTTTAGAGGAGAATGAGAAAAGGAGCAGCACAGATGCTCTCCAATGCAGTATTTTAGATCTGTAGTTAGACTCCATGAATGCCGAAGCCATGAGTTGATTTTTAATATATGGAAATCAGAGTGGCAGCCCCAGTTCTAGGCAAGTATCATACATTCTTCCTGTTTCTGCCAACTTCTTGATTTGCCCCTTGATCCCACCATGCAAATCATAGTTGTCAAGAAAGCAAAACAAATTTCTTAAATATACCTTGACTATGGCATTGCTATCTCAATGTCCCTACCAGTGACAGCTCTTTCTTAGTAAAATTCACATTTCCTTTTTGTGTATAGAATAAATTACATGAGGCAGTATATTCAGAATACCTGTTCCAAAGGTTTAATTTCCTTTTTTTCCTCTCTGACAATATAATTAATTTGGTTATTCGGATGAATTTCCCCCTTTGTCACTATATTTATTAATTTAGTATAAAGTAAGTAAAACATGACTCAAAGTATAATAAAAAAGCATAGAGTATGGTATTTTTTGTTTTTTTAAACTTTCCTTCTGTTTCTCCTTTGTGTCTTTCACATAATGCATCTCCATCCCATTCACTTCCCTGGCTCTTCGTATCTCCCCTCTGCCCTTGCAACACACCCCAAAATAAAATAAGCTCCTAACAGTGGGGTTGTTAAAGCAAAAGCCAAAAGTTAGGAAGAGTTTGTCAGAAATTGACCAATTTCTCTGGAGTGAGGACAGAAACACCACTCCTGTCATCTCTTTTGCTTGTACCTTCTACCCTTTGCCTTCCTGGTGTTCAAATTTTGACTAATTCAATAGACTAGTATCTCCAAAGTGATAGCATTGCTTTGCCCAACCTCTATTATGGGAGTTGAGATTATTTTCTTTATGTACATAAATGAGAAAATCCTAAAAACCCGAGCAGGATGTAGCAAAAGGACATAGGTGCCAACTTTAAAGGTGTCCACATATTAAACTATTAAACTTGAGACAATGATCTTGCTCTCTCTCTCCCTCTCTCTCCCCCCCCCTCTCTCTCTCCCTCTCTCTCTCTCTCTCTCTCTCTCTCTCTCTCTCTCTCTCTCTCTCTCTCTGTGTGTGTGAGACTGAGAATTTAAGTGAACCTATGGCCTAGAATATGCTAGGTAAACACTTTACTGCTTCCCTATATCCCCGGTTGTTTTAGTATTTTTAATTTTGAGACAGTTCCAGTAAGTTGTCAAGGCTAGCCTTGAATTTGCTCTGTAGTCCAGGCAAACCTTGAATTATAATCCTTGCTTACCCTCTTGAGTAGCTTGGATTACAAGCCTTTGCCACCAGGTCATGTTAAACCTTGGACAATATAAAATGTAAAATGTAATATCCTTGACAGCTCAATGCTTATGAAAATGCCCATAAGTTCATAATAATATTTAATAAGGAATGAGAGTAAAGAGATTACAGAAGTAGTTATATTTTGCTTGTCAGACAGTTCTAATGAATATTTAATTGATCATAGAAGTTTAAGCTCATTTACATTTGTAGATATATCTAATGAATTTAATTTAGTCTCTGCCATATCATTCTATTATGTAAATAGACAGTGCCTGACTTTCAGTGCCTCATGGGGTTGCTGGGAACCAACTTAGGATATTTCAGTGTTGCAATGGTGCACAAGCAGTTTGCATGCAGTGAAAATGGTCTTTGAATTTTGAAGAGCTTTCCTAGCTTCCTAGGAACTTGAGTCACAGTTCCTAGGCAGACTCACAGTCCCAGGTGAAGCAGCTGATACTATGCAGTGTGATATTGCTAAGCTGGAGTGCTCAGTAGGGCCCATGTGTTCAGTGTATCTGATTTGGGATATTGGAACAGATGACGGGCGTTGTGTGTTTTGGTGATTGTTACAGAGGATTTTATATACATGCAGTTCTCCTCTCTTTATTTAGAAATCTGTGTTTGCTTCCTCGACTTTAAATAAATGTTCTCTGGCTTCTACCTGTGGTACAATTTATCTGTTCTACGGTTTCTCTTTTCTTTCATTTTAAATGCATTCTTCTTCCTTTGCCAGCACATATAATGCACACTTGCTCTTCTTCCACCCGGATTCCAACTTTGAATCTTAAATTTGCTATGAAATATGCAGGAATAGTCCTTTCCCCTGTCTTGAGTGAAGCCCGCCCACTGCTTGATGACCTGCTGAGCTCAGTGCATTCTGCTTTTTTGGGATGGTCAGTCTGTACACAGCCTTGAGACTCCAGAGAAGCCTGGCTGTATTTGTTTTCCCTTTGTTGACAGTGACTTTTTTTTTTTTTTGGTTTTATGAGACAGGGTTTCTCTGTATTGTTTTGGAGGCTGTCGTTGGTCCAGCCTGGCCTCGAACTCACAGAGATCCGCCTGCCTCTGCCTCCCCAGTGCTGGGATTAAAGGCATGCACTACCACCGCCCGGCGACAGTGACTTCTTAATGTTCTTTTCATTCATTTGTTTGTTTGGTCTTTTGGTCTGGAGACCTGGGGCACATTTTCTTTCAGTATACTGTTTAACAGGTATAAGCATGAGCATGTGTGCTGTCTAACCCCCATTTTTTCAGCCACTTCCTCTGGATGCCCTGTTACAGTATTTAAATGTTGTTGTAGTCATGCCTTTCCTCCATGCTCCTGATTACTCATTCACTGAATCCATCCCTTGAACACAGTAATTTAGTGTTTATTCCAAGTATAATCTAGTTGTCAATTTATTACCTGAATTTAGTCAACTCCAGTTTCATATCTTTCTGGGTTTTTTTCTAATCTATTTATTTATTTACAATTTTCACTTGATCTGAAGTGCCATGGAGTTTATTTCCATGAATTGCATTGGGGCTCAGGTGTAGTGTTATCATTATTGTTTAATTGTATATTTTCCAGCAGAATTCTTATCAGCTATGGTAGTTTGATTCTCTTTATATTTGCTCATACAGGGATATTGGATACATATTTGTGTACTTTTGTTTTCTTAAGCTGTTAGTGACTCTATTGGAAATCCATAGGTCAATGGAGACAGGCCCTTGGAAGGGATTGTAGGACCACAGCTTTCCTGGCTTCCTGCCCTGAGATGTGTTTTATTGTGTCCATATATATTCCTGCTGTTTAAAATGAAGTCTTTACCAGCATCTCTATGTGCTCTGTGAGCTTTCATCCTGGGAAACTAATCTAGCGTTCTTCTAAAATAAAGTTGGGTTGACTGAAAAGATGACTAAGGCTGCTCTTCCAGAAGACTAGATTTGGTTCCCAGCACCTCCACGTGGCTTTCAAACATCTATCATTCAAGTTCCAGAGGATCCAATTTTCTCTTCTGACCTCTAAGGGCACTGCAAACACATGGTGTGCACAGACATATGCAGGCAAAACACCCAAACACATAAAATAAAAACAAATCCAAAAGATTGTGTGTGTGTGTGTGTGTGTGTGTGTGTGTGTGTGTGTGTGTGTGTAAAACAACAGTTAAAAGCAAAGAGGCCATGAATTTGAGAGACAGCAAAAGCATGCATGGGAGGGGTTAGAGGAAGGAAAGAGAAAGGAGAAATGGAGTAATTATAATTTCAAATGATAAAAAAAGTTGCCCCAAAAGTAGCTGTCCTAAGGTCATTCTTGTAAAGAAAAATGCATTAAAATATTATTCTTCATTCTGCCTGGTACTTATTATAATACCTAGAATAAGGAGGCAAAATATTTGTTTAAGTAAAAATGCTAACTTAGTGATAAACTTGATGATCATAATATGAAATGTTCCCTAATGACATGTAAGAATAAACTAACAGAAAGTTTGTTTCAATTCCCCTTACTCTCAATCCAAGTTAAATAAGAACATTTATTTTCTAAGATGACACCAAGCTTAATAGTAGTGTTCTTTATGTTTGATGTTTCAAAACCTGAACTTGAAAAAACTCATCTTCCCTAAGCTCTGCTGCACAAAACAAAGTAAATATATAAAAGAAAGTCATATGTGTAGCCTGTTTAGATGGCACATGGAATAATTTAATAAGAGCTAATGTATAGCACTGTAAGTCATTTTTTTCTTTCTGGTAGCCATATTTCATTCTCCCTTGCTCAAAACCTTTGGTTATTGGTGTGAAGCTGTTCTCAGAGTAAACAAACCTTGTGTCAATCCTTGGGAACTGAATGGGCTGGACTAAGCAAGTCATGGGACTTGTGCACCTCAACAGCTAATCAGGGAGAGGTTCACCAGTGACCAGCTCTGCCAAGCAAGGTCTGTTTGTGGGGCTTTTTCTCTTATGAGAGAAAACCTTTGATGCCTTCTTTCCTTTAGTAGGGAAAATAACATGAGAATCTATGGCAATTACCTTGAAACCAGGAGACATGTGCAGAGAGTAAAGGGTCAACAGTTAAGAGTGGGGTGGCTGAGGAATCTTTCTTTATGATGTCAATCACTTGAAATCTTCCAGGTTTGCTGAGCAATAGTTAAATACTCTTCCTGACTATGGTTAATTGAATTTTGTTTTCCTTGCAGCTCAAAATAATAGAAATTAATACAAACCCCTCTCTAATTTCAAGAATTTACTGGCTATACCCACCCTTTTAAAGGAATTTTCTTGTTCATTGTTATCTCCTAACGGTCTTTGGGGGTACAGCCCTGCGTTGTAATCATTTACTGTTCCCCCTCTTACCTTCCCTTGAATGCAAGGCTCCTTGGAATAAAATGAAGAGGGGGCACGTTATTCTTCCTACTGGAGCAATGAGCAGCCCTGTGGGTGCCCAAAACTCCACTTCACTGTGTCATTGCCAGTTTTTGTTCTTGGGAAAATTTTCTGCTAAGTCAGAAGTGGACACACATCTGTCAGACGTCGGGGTGATCTCAGCCATCTTTACTGTAAAGTACTTAGATTAATTAACCACGAAGAGTTTGCTAACTGGGTAGGTAGAAGAGGTAATAGATGCTTGGGAAGCCATCCCTAGAGGATGTGTGCATCTACGTGAATGCAGCTTTGGGAAGTTGCTAACCTCCTAATGATGTGATTCTGTTAACATCACTCCTTTTATTAGTGGATGGGGACACACTATGTGGTACATGAATGGCACTTCATTTTACTCCAGGTTTGCTCCTATGAGAGTTAGGGTTCCTGCAAAGAAAGTTAAGCGTAGGGAGGAAGATGTACCACTACATTTGGGTAGCTACTTTTCTGGAATAATTTTCTGTAATAGAAGACTTTCTGCTAATAGCTATTACGGCAAGCTGCTTGTCTTTATTCTTAGAAGGATCTGACTTTTTTTTATTAGTAAGAAAATCTTTTACAATTATGCATGTTGGTGTGGGGTAAATGATGACCGTGTTTTCTGGCTCAGTTCATTGCAAGGTCTAGAGAGAATCTCATCATGTGAGAGAGGCCGTCTTTCCTCTAGAGTCCTTTATTGAGTATAAGATAAGCAGACACATTATGAAATCTAATCTTTTCTGAAACCTTTGTTTTATGCCATTACAGACATCATCCTGGACACATTATTGGCCTCTCTAGGCAAAATGTTTCATTTTCCTTGCGTTGGACTTTGTAGATTTTCTTCCAGCATACATCTGCAGGTGGACAGTGAAAGCAAAGATGTCAGGGAGATGCAAGCAATTATTTTAGCTCCGTCTAGGAGGAGCAATATTGGAGTGGCCTTTTAGTAGCTGTCCAAATCGATTTTGCTTTCTGTCAGGCTGTGCTGATTCTCACTTTGCCCATAAGTAGATTTCGTTTGGTATGGCTCTGGCTCAGCAATAACAGTACCTATACTACCCTCTTTATTTCTTGGATGGAGCTTTATGTCCTAAGAAATTTCTTGATTTTAAATTTTAATTTGACACTTGCAAATGTGTCTTGTTATCTTAAATAGGAAGTGGTCTAGAACCTCAATTTTGCTTCCCCTACACCTCCCCATGCTGGGATTTATTGCCTGATGTCTGTAAAAGTCACTATTCAAATTGGAGTGTTTGTGATCATTGAATACAGACCAACATAATAAGGACAAAATTGTAAAGAATGATATAAATTTAATGGCACTTCCCTCGATGTTTTCCAAGACTGCCTTTTCCTTCATAATCATTACTACAATCTCTAATTACATGTATGTTTCATTTATCTGCTTACTTATTGTTAATATACTCTACGTTGAGCACAGAATTTGCAAAGGCTCGACCTTGTGTGTTTTTATTACTTCTTATAAACTCCTCATTAAATCTTGACTGGAAAATAAAACAAAAACATGCACACGTGAGCAAATAGATATTTGGCAATTAAAAGGTATAGACTTTCACACAGCTTCCATTCCTCTACTGCTTTTTGGATTTAAAAAATTATTTGATAAGTAAACCAATGATTTTTAACTTTATATTGATTGACTTCATGATGGTATAAAGGGAATATGCATTCAGTAGAAGCCAGACCTCTGATTTTGAATTCTGTGGTTTCCTAGGCTAGTAGTCACTGCTCAAGAGGTAGCAGTTCCTGAGAGTATGGATTCCATGAATGAGGTGGACTAAAGTGTCATGCAATAGCCACTTTTATTTACAGCCATAGACAATGTATACTCTGAGGATTAAGAAAGGTCATATGAGTTAAGTTCTTATGAGTTCAGGGAATATACAATCACAAGGACAAGCCACACATTTTTTTCTTTTGAGATATGAAGGATATTTAAACATTTAATTGAAAAACAATAATTAATTGAAAAGGAAACAATAACTAGTAGTTCAGGGTAAACTTGCACCTATCTGCCACACCTGGAAGGAGCAAGAAACCATAGTCCAAGAACAGTTCCTTGTTTTGTAGAAACTGAAGGCATAAGACTCTTGACCTGTTTTCTTGGACTGTTCTCATAAGGACTCAGAATTCCACTCACACAACTCCATTCCTTGGCTGGTGTTTGGACAGCAGTACTCAATAGGATATGTTGTTTCTGAATACATTAAACTACAGGGACCATGTAGTCACAAGGGTCAGAAGCCAGCTTACCATGTGTTGTTAAACTATGATGTCTTGTAGGTCAGCTATAATCAATGCCTCTCTAATAAATGATAATTTTCAGGTCACTAAGGTAATTGACAGGAAATCCTGTTAAATCGATTATCTGTAAGTCCTTCAGAAGGCACTTCAGGCAGCACATCTGTAGTAAGCACATGTTAATAACAGAACCATACACATAGCATAGGAAATTCTCCAAGTGTCTGAATGACTGAAAACAATTAGTTTAATTGTCACTCACACCTTCAGAGATCTGTCATCCCAGCTGACATCTATCTGTAACTTCATGGGCATTCCTAAGTGATAGCCACAACACATAGCATACTCAACCCATGCTACTATGAATAAAAACAATAAAACAATGTTTGCAGATCTGGGTTTTGGAGTCAGGATTTCCATGGTGTAGGAGCAAGAGTTGACAGGGTGAACTTTGACTGTAGGTCCTAAGAATTTTCCCTTGGTTAACAACATACCGAAGATCATTATATATGCTAGACCTACTTTTTGATTCCATGAAAACAAAGACTAGTTAAACCTGAAAAATTCATTTCACTAGAATTAAAGAGAGAGAGAGAGAGAGAGAGAGAGAGAGAGAGAGAGAGAGAGAGAGAGAGAGAGAGAATTGGGGAAGTCAAGTGGTCAAGTGTATTGGTGGATTGTAGAGGAAGTTTCTGTTCTGCCTACTCCCTCCACCCTTCAGTCCCAAATAAACACCCTGAGGCTTATGTTAATTATAAACTGTTTGGCTGATGACTTAGGTTTCTTACTGGCTAGCTCTCTCTTAATTATTAACCCATAACTATTAATCTATGTATTTCTACATGGCCTTATCTTACTGGGGAATGCTCAGCATCCTGTCTTCCTAGTTATTACATGGCATCTCCTTGGCAACCCACTCTGTGTCCTCTCTCCAGAAATCTCCTTGTCTGGTAGCCCTGCCTATACTTCCTGCCTGGCTACTTGCCAATCAGTGTTTTATTCATCAACCAATAAGAGCAAGACATATATAGAAGGACATACCCCACCAGTGGATAACAAAGTACACATGTGAATTCATGATTTTTAGCAGCTAGCTATGGCTCAAAAGGGTTTTGATTGACCACTCTTGCTATTCTGATATAATTACTTGAGTTAAAAACAAAAGGAGTCTGGAACTGGAGAGATGGCTCTTCAGTTAAGAACACTTACTACTCTTGCATAGGACTTGGGTTTAGCTCCCAGGACCACATCAGACAGCTCATAGCTACCTGTACGCCAGTTGCAAAGGAGCTGATGTCTTCTAGCCTCCATGAATACTGACATTCATTGCTAAGATAAACACACACACACACACAAAATATTTAATTATACAGATATTTTAAGATAGTAATATTGAACATTAATTATATTATCCCATTTCCATCATCTATATGATGATTTTTGTGGATTTCTTGCAAAAATGACTGTATATGAGGTAGTAGTTTATTTGAGGTCATGGCAAAAATTCCTCAGACCTTCAGATTATTCAGAAAATTGAGTTTATACATGTAGAGAATGGGAAATTTCTAAAAAGTCTGGAAAGGCCGTGTCTACTGATGTAAAGAGACACCATGGCCAATGCAACTCTTTAAAAAAACCTTTAATAGAGGTTTTCTTAGTGTTGTAGAGGGTTAATCCATGATCGTCTTGGTGGGAGGCAGACAGTCTTGGTGCTGGAACAGTAGCTGAGATCTTTACTTCCCAATCCAAAGGCAGGAAGCAGGGGCTGGGAGAGTTAGAATTTGTACCCATGCATAGGGATCAGGAAACATTATTCAGCTAGGCCAGTCTAGCTGGCCAGCAAACCCCAGAAATCCACCTGTTTCTTATTCCTCAGTGCTAGGATCTCAAGTGACTACCACCATGCCTGATCTGTTTATATGAGTTCTTGGGATCAGACTGAGGTTTTCATGCTTGCACAGCAAATGCTTTACCAGCCAAGCTGTCCCCTCAGCCCTTGAGTGCCATCTTATGAATGATCAGAAATACTATTCATGTTTTGCAGCGATATTGTGATCCTTTGCGTGTTGAGTTTAATCGGGCTATTTGTGTTCCTCTGGGCTAGCTTAGGTGGTACTTGTTCTCTCGAAGAGTGGGGGCTTTCACATAATTATTTATCACATTGGCATCATGGAATACATGCAACTCTACTGTTAGGTGCATTTGTCCTCTTTTCCTTGCCTGTCCCCTGCCTTCTTTCCTTGTAGGTACAAACTCCATGACTCAGTTTTCACTAACATGTCTTTTGAAACATCTAATCTATTAAATGCTTTTAATTCCAGAAGATGGCTTATCAAAGTGACCTTTATGTGTTGTAGTTTCTCAGGGTCTTGAAAGGATGTGAAGCCTTCCGTAATAATTCAAGAGAAATTGAAATATAAACCTTCATGTATTTTTCTGTTTGTCATTTTCCCACACATATATACATACGTACATACATACATACATACAAGAGATAATAGCCATGTTGTCAAAACCTGAATGTTGGAAGGCTTGGGATGATGGCATGTAAGTGTATTTCATCAGTTGAAAACGATTGTTTTATCATTTGAAAAATCACTACTTTTGCCTTTATATTGTATAAAAATATTGACTTATGGGCTAATATAAATAAAGTTGTTATATTAATAATATGTATTTAGATATTTGCAAATGATAGTCTCATTTCGTCTTCTTCCTCAAGAGTGTCTCCAAATTTGAGGAAAAATGTTTTGAGTCACATTTTTTCTTCAAAACTTTTTTGTGACCCTGAAATTACAGTGATAGCAGAACAGAGTTCTGAAAGCCTGTTAACCATTCTTTTTAAGTCATGCTGTGATTTAGAGATGGGGAAATATCTTCCAGGTCTATTGGCAGGACTTCTGAACCTCTCATGAATAAAAGGAAGACATGAATTTTTCTATGAAGTCATGTGTAAGAGAGACAGAAAGAGTAAAATTTATAAGCATAATTTGGTAAACAGCATAAACAAAGAAATTACATTTTAGAAAACTACAAGGTTACTTCATGCTAATGTTCCCATTATTATTAAATAATACAATCTCACTGCTTCAGAGAACCACATTTAAAGCACCAGCGTGGGATTTCTTTCTTGCCTTATAGGCTCCTAAAGAAAACATTTTATTTGAGATCATCCCCCAAATAAGAAATTCGCTAATTTACTAATAGTGCTATTTGGCAAGAGACTGGAATATTAAGATCTGGTTCATGATTTAGAATTTCCCCGAAAGAAAGTCATGTGGCAAAACTAAATTTCTCTTCAACTCAGATTTTGCTACATGACCGAGAAGGGAAGACAGTGTTCAAATCAAACTCCTTAAAAAAAAAAAACCAGTGCAGAATCGAGGAATATCTGGTACCTCTGTGCCATGTATTGTTCCAAAGAAACCATGATTCTGTACTTCTGAACTGCCCTCCTGACAGATTGGGGTTCTCAACAAACCTGGAGGGGACAGCGGCTCAGCTGCCACTGTGTCACATCTCTTCACTTTGAGTGTTGAATGTTGTTAGGTACACAGTAAAATAACCAACATCCTTTTCATATGATTCCCTATGAAAGCTTTAGTCCCCACACATCTGCGGACCCGTGAATCTTTTCACTGCAAAGTTTAGCAAGCAGTGCCTTATTTGAGCCGGTGTGCAGAAGATGAAGTCTAGGCATGTTTGTATCTCTTCTTTAATTACCTCCTTGATGTCCTCACCATGTCATTTATCTTCTTCTCCATTCTTCGAGGCCAGGTTTCATATAACCACGGCTGGCCTCAAATTCCATATGTTGGCTTTTAATTCCTGATCATCCTGTTTCTGTCACCTGTATGCTGGAACTATAAGCAAGTGCCACTACCTTTTACTCTCTCTGTATTTTACAATTAATATCTACCTTGTATCGTAATAGTCTTTCTACATGAATAAGTCTTCTTCAAAGAAGTAAAAGCAATAAACAATGAAATTTAAAAAGTAGAGAAAAGAAGAAACGGTTGTGAGTGATTGCCTTACAGGGTCAAGGAGCCTGGCAGACTCATAATCTACTGTCCAAAGACTGTCAAAAGGCCTAAGAACCACGAGTTCTGAAGTTAGGATCCCAGTCTGTGTCTGACAGTCCAAAAATCAAGCACCCATTTCCAAAAGCAGGAAAAGATAGATGTTCCAGTTCAATCAGAAAATAATTTTACCTTTCCTGTGACTTCTGTTTTTCTAGGACCCTCGGTGTGTTGGATAATGCCCACAGTGTTGGTGAGGGCTATGTTCCTTAATGCACTAAAAACTATTCAAATAATAATCTTTCCTGGAATCATCCTCACTGACACATTAGTCAAGAATAGTTACCAGCTATCTATGCTTATGTTAACACAGCCAAATTGAAACAACAACAAAATACCTGTTAATCATCATACCCTGTAAGTAAAGTCAAACCATGGCTTGATGAGTATTTTTACTGAGAACTCTAGAGATTATGCAGGTATTAACCAACCTCCATTACAGGTGAGTTATAAATCACTAGGAAGACAAAATACATGTGTAAACAGAAATCACTGACACAAATGCTGGATGGCTGAGCAGGAAACCACTGACTATACCTAATGAAAGTATTCTGCCATTTATACAGTGATCTTTGAGTTCTTTTAAAAATTACTTTGTTTGACAAATGTAGTTCATCCATGGTCCAGCCTCCACACTTGTAAGGCTCACTCTTCTAGTGATCTGCATCAGTTAGCTACATGAATTTTCACCTGTCATTCCAGACTGGCTTCCTTCTTTCAGAGTTGCACCCTCAGGTATGGGTTCCTATTTTATGGGATGAATATTCTCTGAATACTTCTCCAATCTCACATTTTTCCATTTATCTTATTTCTCATCGTGCTCCTTTCAACCACTGTCCTCCAAAAGCCTGGGTTATATTTAGATCAGCAATGGTCAGCGCCTCTCTGATTATTACATGTCTTTACAAGGCTAGCAGACCTTGCTCAGCCTGCACCTGCTCTCCAGTGAGTCAGCTGGTGGATGGGCTCCATCAGTGTAATTTCTCTCAGCCTTCCCACACTGTCCTGTGACGAGGGTTCATGTCCTTCCCCAGTTATGAGGCTTTGCTTGTGTTTTGTAACCGCTTCTTTGTCTGAGATATGGACTAAGCCTCAAGGACTTGAACACAGAAACCATGCCAAAGCCATTGTAGTGACTCACATGTAGTAACTAAGAAGAAGGAATGACAAATAGAGGAGGCTATAGGTTAAGATCCAGACTTCTAAAACCTGACTTTTGTTTTTGGACTGGTGGTATCTGAGAATCGTCTGAACTTTTGAGTGTAGAAATCTCTGTGTGTATAAATGTTTAGTTTGTTTTCAGTGACACAGAGGGTATCTATGAAGTTTTAGGAGTGTTGGTTACTCTTTAACATCAAGGCCAGGTGATATAGCTGTAGACATACAAAGTATTCTCAAACATGAGACATACAACGATCCTCAGGGGACACAGATTTGGTTGTTAGTGCATTGTGTTGGTTAGTGGTTTTCTTAAGTACTTTTAAGATTGAAAAATACTGATTCAAAATGAAGGTAGGTTTAGAAAGGTGATGATGGGAAGTGTCCTGTTGTCTAGACCTTTCTGTGCATTGGCACCTTGACTTGACTCCTTCATCTTCCCTTATGTTAGGATTTAGGTGCTAGATCCATTCTGTTTACCCTAAACATTCTTGTGTTTTATCTTCCCAGAGATGTATAGTCATTTGTAAAGAAGTCCTTGCTTTATACCTTTATAATTTTTAGACGTATCTGATATACTACAACCTTCTCCCTAAATCTCCTTTTATTTCTGATATTTCCTTGGTGTTATCTGGAATTGTACTGAAATTTTGCAATTCCTGTAATGAACCTTTGTCAAAACTAAATTGTAACAGATGGGAGCTGTAATTTTAGCAGAATTGGAATATTGGTACAGAGCGAAGAAATGTTAATGATTCAGGGAAGAAAACTTGTCTCACCAGTATCCCAGTAGGGATTTGGACCCCTCTTTGTTCAGCTCATGCCTGTCTCCAACACCTACCCATCATCAAGACTGCAGGTGTGAAATTCCCTTTCAGCTCTTCTCAACTATCCCTACCAGTGATCCATTGCGGTTTCTATGTTGCCTAACCTGACTCCCCAGAAAGAAAAGAAGATCCTTTCATTGGGTTACAACAACCTACCCATCCTTTTCATTTTTAAGCTGAATTTTTCTTCTCTAAACAATTGGGATCACTGAGGTCTCATATGAATGTGCTGTCATCAACAATTGAAGGATCACTATGACAGCATTGTTGTGTTTTTATCGTCTCTGATATCTATGGCTAGCATTTATGTTCAAACTGCAAGCACAGTTTTAATAATTTAAGCAACTTGACAAATAATTCAGCCAGAAAGAAGCAGACAGAACTCAAATTCTTCTGTCTTCCTGGTTCTCTTTTTAACAAATGTTCTTAGCTACTATTGCTGAGTTTCACGGTATTGAAAAACAGTGGATTTCCTTGGGTAATTTCATATTGCTTGCTATCCACATGAAGAAATTAGTACAATAGTTGACTAGGAAATGGACATTAGTAGTAGGACTAGTAGTGCATTTTTTACTTGGAGGAATATCAGTTCTATTCCTGTTTGATTTATTACAACTCTTAAATTCTAAATATTACCAAGAACTTCAGGTATTCATATACTTTTCTGAGCCTACTAGATATATTTCTATATTATCTAGATTTTTTGTCAGCTTGACACATTCTAGAATTATGTGGGAAGAGGGAATCTCAACTAAGAAAATGCCTCCATCAGATTGGCCTACTCCATCCTTCAGTAGGCAAGAGTGTGGAATAATTAATGATTGATGTGAGATGGACCAGTCCACAGAGGGAGGTGTCAGTCCTGGGCAGGTGGTTCTGGGGTTATACAAGAAAGAAAACACATCAAGCTGGTAAGAAGTGTTTCTTCAAAGTCTCTGCTTCAGTTTCTGCCTGGGGTTCCTACTTCAGTTACTTCCCTGACTTTCCTTAGTAATGTGTATAACAGACAAACCCCTTTCTCCCCAAGTTGCTTTGGTCATGGTGTTTGTATTAGCAATAGGAAAGCCAAAGAGAACAGTCTCTTAATATGTCTCTATTACAGATTTTTATATTTAATTCTAGTTTATTATGAACTTTATATAGTCAGAATTGCAGGCTTATGTGCTACTGTCAATAATGAGCAATGACCTCATGGATTCTTATTTTGAACAGTGATTATTTTCTATGTCAGCAGAGTACTGACAACATGTAACAGCACATCAAGGGCTTTGGTTGCAGCTCAATAGTTGGGTACTTGCCTAGATACACCAGGCCTTAGGTTCTACTCTTAAGGACAGCAAAAAGTCAAAGGGTAGTTCATGACGTGGGGGTGACTGCTAGTCATTTTTCTATTGCTGTGAAAAGATTCCAAGAGCAAGGCAACTATTCAAAGAGAAAGTGTTTAATTGGGGGCATGCCTATTGTTTCAGATATTTAATCCATTATAATCATTGTGGGGAAATGACAACATGCAGGGAGGTTCTGGAGAAGTAGCTGAGAGCTATATTCTGATCCATAGATGGGGGGCAGGGGACAGGCATGTGCTTTTGAAACCTCAGTGCCCAACCCCCCCCCAAATGCACACTTCCTCCAACAAGACCACACCACCTACTAATCTTTCTCAAATAGTGTCACTTCCTGATGAGGGCCATTCTTATTCAAACCAACGAAGGGACTCTCCAAATTTAGAGAAATTTAAAAAGAATGTGTTTCATCTTCCATTTCTTCCCTGAATGAAAGGATGGTGAAGACATAACAAATGTATATTTAGGGTAATTTATTTGGGATATAAGATGTCCATTAAGCAAACCGTGAAACACATTTTTGAGGACACAAGAGCTTGTTTCCATTTCATATTTTCAATCTTTTTTCTAAGAACTTAGTCACCTATACATGGACACCAATGGGATAGCATTATTCAGAGTGAAGGTACACGCATGACTGTAAATATTTAAGCTGTGTTCTTCCATGATTTCTCCAGTTCTTATATGCTGAACTTTCCTTGGGTCCTTTGGTGAACTCCATGCTGTAGAAACATGTGTGGTGACACCATTCTGTATACCAGGCTTTTGTCCCAACAGAGCTCTCAATGGGTTTGACTACAAATTTGGGGAACGTGGCCAGTATATGTACTTTTATCCTTGAGTGCTGTTTTACCATGGCTATCTAACAAGGAGATGTAGGCCAGTATAAAGATTCCTTTCACCAGGCTCTTCAGGAAATGGTGAGGTCATTCTTATTTCATTGCTGGGTGAGATCAGTAATTTCTATCTTATTTTCTCTGAACATCTCAGGTATATAGCACAACTATGTTAGTAACAGGTTGGGAAATCTAGAAAACTGAAATATTTTAGTAATCAAGGGTTCCTGTTGAGGACCCAGGGTTCTACATCTTGTTTAAAGTAGATCCTTCAAGTTGCCTCTGACTTACTTCTTTTCTACAAGAAACAATCTAGCTTTTATTAACTCATTCATCCTCATCATATTTTTTATTATTAATATCATTTTGTCCTTGATATCTGGGCCACATTCCATATTATATTACCAAACAAATACATCAGTTTCACAGTTCCCAACTGCGGCAGTGATTCAGCAGTGGCAGATGTAAGAGATACAAAAGGTAGTACCAGAAAGTTTAAAATGATCGAGGTTTGATTCAGCAGAAGCAGAGGTGGAAACGTTCCAAAAGTGCATGGCTCACTCCACCACACATGTTTTCCATTGACGGCTGGTGTTCTTCAGTTTTTATAATTACAATTCAGGCTCCATCCCACCACTCTAGGATGCTTATTCCATTTGTGGCTTGCCCATTTCCTGTCCATTTCCTTCCTTCAACCCACCCCTCAGCTACACTAACATTACCCCCAGTCACAATGTGTACTACAGGTGTTCACAGCAGGTTTTGAAAAAAAATGGAGTGAGATTGCTTTGTATTAAAATACTTGGTGAGGAGAGGCCCACATGCTTGGCCAGAATGGGACAATTGGAAAAGTATGTATTTTAGCAATCTGCATGACTTCTTTTTGCTAGTGTTTCTTTTAGCCAAGCAAATAACTGGCTGGATTTTGCTGAAGAGGTCAGAGCAGGAAACATAATAAAAATTTCAACTGGAAATGAAGTTGAGGCTGCTTATTCCTTCTGAGTATATTGATTATCCAGTGTTTATGAACTCTTAGGTTAGACATAAGTCCTTAGGTCACTTGGGGAGACAAGTGCACAAGTGTCAGCCGTGAGCAGTACAGCACAGCGGAAGCCAGTGAGCATGAGTGGGAGCATGCAGACCAAGTGTCCACGTTCATATGCATGCCTGTACTCCTAAGTTCCTGGGAAGGAAAAAGAAAAGTGAGCCATAGGAGACTGTGCAGGACCAGTGCTGTGCTCAGGAAACTGGAGGAAGGAGAGTGAACAGCATTTGGTTATAGAGCACGGTCGTAAAGAGTGGGTGTTCAGGATCCAGAGTGGCCTTTCCCTCCTTTCTAGCGTACTGTCCTCAGCGTCGGTCTGTCCAGCAGTCCCCACCTTTTCTGTCCCTACTCTAGCCCATATCATAGTCCTAGCACGTGCTGCACTGAACAGGACGCTAGTCCCTGACTCTTTCTTGGACCATCACTCCACTTTCTGCTGCCAAATGCTAACAGTAACATACCTCTTGCTTTCTGAGAGACTGGAGTCTCTTTCTGACTGTTCCCTTAAAGCAGCACACTAGGACCCCTCAACATTCACCACCATATGGGGCTCTCTCTCTCTCTCTCTCTCTCTCTCTTCAAACCACAATCACCATTCTCAGTCATCTTGTTGATCCATTTTTCTGCTTTCTGTGGCCCTCCTCTAGGACAATACCTAAGGTTTTTGTTTTGTTTTGTTTTGTTTTGCAACCACACAGAGCAAGCAGTAAGTGCTCAATACAATGTGTGTTAGATCCCTCAGTGGCAGCGGAGTCCCCATTATGTTTAGTGTACAGAAAAGTTAGCATTCTTTTCCATTTCCTCAGTGTGGAGCTGCTTGTTGAGAGGCAGGAAGAATATAGTGAGTGGTGAATGGTGAGCTGGTGTTGCTATGACATTATAGAGTCACACAACCTTTCCTTTGTGCTTCTTTTGAGTCTTAGGAATCTGGAAAACAGCAACCCTCAGGAGTATTTCAAAGAGGACTTGAAAGGAACAATTATGGAGGTTGAACCAACATTTGTAAATTATATCAGGAAAAGTTGCTGGCTCCATTCCTTTTTCAGTATGTTTGGACATTGCAGCTCTTGCAGAATGAAATTTCTGTGCATAATGAGCCAGGATGTTATGTTTTCAGCCTGCCCCTTGAAGCTCCTGTATACATTTCCTGGGTAGAGTACCCATCTTGGTTTTGTACTGTTCCCATCCTTCTCAAAGTAGCTTTGAATGAATCTGCCCACCACTGTTAGTTTAGTGAAAGCCATTTAGAGAACCTGCTGGTTTGAGGGTTTTGTTTTGCTTTGTTTTTTCTCATAGTAGCACACCTCTATGTGGCTCTCCAAGTGGGGCTTGAGTCAGTCCCAGTTGCAGCTGGATTGGATCCTAGATGTCTGGCTAAGACACGAGAACAAACATGTTCTTCAGTTACACTCTTCAGGTTTATAATGAAGTGCAACAGTGGTTATTTACATGTTATTAATACATGGTGACAAAAAATATCTCTTTCACTGTTGATATACCAGATTTTTAAACTTCCTGTGGTACCCAAACTGGTACCCAGTACCTATCGGTTTACATTTTCCCTCTTTCTTCGCATACTTTTTTTTTGTATCACCCCAGTTACCACTCAGGGGATCAGTGCTTCTCTTCTAATAGGCAGCAGGCCAAATTGCTGTTAATTCAGTACTGTCTCCACAAGTGGGTTATTCTCCGATCTGTGCACTGTTTAGTAATCTTCATTGCCCTTTTCATTCTGTAGCACTGCAGTGACAACACGCATCCCTGCCAGTCGGACATGAATATTGAAGGAGCCTGGAAGCGAGGTTATACGGGGAAGAATATTGTGGTGACCATCCTGGATGACGGCATCGAGAGAACCCACCCTGATTTGATGCAAAACTACGTGAGTGTTTGTTGTGGCCAGAGGTCCTCTCTCCTTGGCAGCTGGGGACTCCTGGGGGAAGGGTCAGAAAGTGGGAGAGCTGCTGACAAATGTGCCAGAAGATGTGGCAGGTTCTGTGCTTTGTTCCCTTCTTGTAGAAGGTGAGCTCTGGCCTGATAGGAACCACAAGATACCCTCCTTTCATTTCCCCGTGCCTTTGATGGTGAGACCTTCAAAGACAGCCATGCCCACACCATCTGTTGTCAGCCACGCCCTATCCTCAGCAATTCGGGAAGACAGGCAGGCAGCACTGTCTTTTATGGAGAGCTTCTCTCCAGTTGTTCTGCACCTTTCCTTCCCTACCTCTTTTTCTTTTTTCAGTTTTTTAACTTTGTGACATTAGAATATGATTGTGTTGAGAGAAGCTTTATCTTGCTAGCCACTTTGGGATATCACCTGCCAGTCGCCTGGGCTCTGCCACATTATAGTCCCCAAATAACACACAAGACGCTGTATTAATTATGAAGCTGTTGGCCTTGTTTGTTTCTTACTGGCTAGCTCTGACTTAAGTAATTACCCCATAATTGTTAATCTAAGTATGTCTCTTACCGGAGAATAGTTCCCGGGCTTCCTACCCCATGGCGTCACATGTAGAACTCTCCTGTGTTTCTCCTTCCCAGAATCCTCCTGGATTCCTAGTCCCACCTATCTAGATTCCCTATTGGCCAGACAGTGCTTTATTACAAATGCACAGGACTTCCCCAACATGATTGTATCACTTATCCCTTTCCCTTTCATTCCTTCAACCCTGCCTTATATCCCTCCTTGCTCTCTTTGAAATTTGTGACCTCCTTTTTCATTAATTGTCAATATATTTAAATACAACCTGCTTAGTCTGTGTAATGTTACTTGTATGTATGCTTTCAGCGCTGACCATTTAGTATTGGATAAGCAGTTGGTGTGCCCTTCCCTGGGGGAGACTATTTCTCTAGGTGGCATTCCTTAGATGCCTGTCATTATTTGTGTAGTGTTGAGGCCTGTGGACTTGCCCAGTCTCCTGTAGCAGGTCTGTTGTTGACCCTGTCCCGCTCATGCTTAGAGAGCCATGTTGGTGAGACTTCATGGGTGTAGCTTCTGACATTACTAGGAGACACAACCTCACAGTAAACTCCCTGTTCCTCTGGCCCTTACAATGTTTCTGCCCCCTCTCCCCCAGTGTTCCCTGCACCTGCAACACAGCAGTCATTTTGTCTCCACAGTTCTGTATTTTGACTGGCTGTGGTTTTCTGTAATGCTCTCTGTCTGGTGCAAAGAGACCTTTTCCTTTGCCACACCAGTCGATCCCTTTCTTAAGGAGAAACTGAAGATTCATTTACTCTACTTTGAACAGGAATCAGTGGCTAAACTCACCCTGTAGACTAGAGTGTTCAGATAAACTTGTGCCTCTTAAGACTTGAACTTCAGTTCAATCTCCCCATTGACAAGTAAAGAAAATAAAGGCTGGAGACTGAAGTCAGTTATCTTGGGTGAAACGAGATCAGACCTTGCCTTTTCCCCCAGAAGGGACATCTGTCTTCAACGTCCATAGCATCTCTCTCTGTGGGCCTCTACCTGCTGTAGATGACTGCACTTCGTTAAGTAAAATTAGCTTCTACCTAATTATGATGGCAGTTTTTGCCTCTTTTATGTTTTCCCTCTTAAAGAACATTCTCTGGGATTACCTGGTTAGTTATCAGTGATGGTGCTATCTCAGTTCCCTCTTGGTGGCCAGATAAAAGTAGAGAAAGCCTTGGATTATTCAGATCAAAGACTTGGGCTCCCATCTGGTTTGCTTCATATCAAGACAGGCTCTAGATTAGTCTGATTGGTGCCTCTGTTTCCTGTGAGTAAAGTTTTTTTAAGTTATGCTTGAGTCACTCATTCAAAGTGCTTTTAGCTCTGGCAGCCTCTAAGAGGCGGGCAGGGCTCCTGTGTGCTGAAAGCAGAAGTTACCATTCTGTGCATCATGTATTGTGCTTAACTCTCCAAAACCTTTCCATTTCTGTGAACTAAAACTTATTTTCAGAAACACAAGCATTCAGTAAATATAGAAGCAAAGATAATATTGACTTTTATTAACACCAGACATAGAAGCAATCATGAAGCATGGAGGAATTGATAATACCCTGGAACAGGCTAAGTGAAGGAATAAAAGATAAAACAGCAAAAGTGACCCCATGAGTTCCTTTTAGTTTTCAGGAGCTTTTTTCCTAACCATTTTGAAAGCAAACAAATAAATCCAACTATGGCTTTAGATGTTCTGTTTCTTTATTTTAAACCTTAGCTTAAGGCAGCTTTGCTCATCATTTGGGCTACTCTCAGAGCTGTGGAATAATAGTAACAATCTCATTTGAAAACTTTTGTGTAATAGAAATTAAACAAGACTAAATTGTGTGATGCAGATCCCAAGAAACCTGATAAAATAAGCATCTAGTATCTTACCTGGCCTGTCAGTTATATGTGAACAATTGTTTTTTCTTCTAAAAGTCATGAAAATATGATAAGGATTATTGTAAGGTCAGGATACCAAGTAAGGGATGGAAAGTGCTTAAAAAACGTGGAATTGAGGACATCTGTACAAGATAAACATCTCACGAACTGGGTCACTCTGAGTAATAAGGGGAAAGTCCTTTGCTCTATATAGACTACCTCACCTTAAAGGGACAATACAACAATGATTGTTATTGAACCAGCAGTGTCCCCCTAAGGTGTCTGACACTAGTGAACCAGGAGGGTATTTATTAACCTAATTACTCCCTTGCAGAAATGCATTTAAGAATGCATGAGCTAGTGGGTGAATGCTAACTACTGTCTGTTTCCCATCTCTTCTCCAACGTCATAGGATGCTCTGGCAAGTTGCGATGTGAATGGGAATGACTTGGACCCGATGCCTCGTTACGATGCAAGCAATGAGAACAAGTAAGACTCAGAGGGCTGGCTGGCATGTGGCTAGCCGGGAGCTCAGCTTTCTGCTTATGCCAAGGGAAGTCTTCTCTTCAAAACTCTTGGTAACAAATGATCTTTTAATCACAGCAAGAAAAACAGGTATCTTTTCACTAAAGTTTCTTATTAGGAAAGTGGGGCCATCCTCATAGGAAGAAATGGCTGCTGACAGAGCCCTGGGGTGGCTCAGCATCTCCAGATCTTGAAGATGGAAGTGAAGTTGTTAGCCCCTGAGATAATTAGTTCACAACACATTTGTTTCAAGACCAGTATGGTAAGAGGAAAGGGAAAAAACAAAAGAATACTTACCAAAGATTCACTTACTGTTAAATCCAACATATTGTAGTTGAGGTCACAGATTGGGTTTTATACATTAGCACAATAGAACATGCAAAGAATTATTGCCAGGCATGGGCTGCATCTTCATTCCTACCCTCATTCATAATCAAGAGGTCCAGTTTCTCTTTCCAATTAGTATGGTAGTTTTTAGCAAATACAAATGTGTATCCATTGGATAGCAGAACCTTTATCATTCTTCAGTGGGTAAGTGACAATGATTTTTCCTAGTTACAAAGACCATCAGCAGATATTCCTGATCACTAAACCACAGTAATTGGCCCTTTTTAGTTCAAAAGTCCTCTGGGAAGTCATTTTAATTGAGGAATTTTCATGTTACTTTTTCTTAACATGTTTATGTTGGGTCTACTGAAATTGCAAAGAGGACTACTTTGACCGTTTACTGTATGCTATTTGCAATCTGCTGGGGTTTTTTTTGTTTGTTTGTTTGTTTGTTTATTTTTGGGGTTTTTGTTTTTTGTTTTTGTTTTGTTTTTTTGGTTTTCGAAGACAGGGTTTCTTTGTGTAACAGCCCTGGTTGTCCTGCCTCTGCCTCCCAAATGTTGGAATTATAGACGTGCACCACCACTGCCCTACTCCATTGCTTTTCTTTAGAGGAAATTTTGTTAGATAACACTTGGTTAAGTGGGTCAATAAGTTCAGATAAAACCAGATGACCTGGAAAAACTTTCTGTTGCTTTCACCATCTACAAGAAAGTTTCAACAAAGAAGCTGTAGAAATATGCCATGTGTTGATATGAATGGCCAAGTATATATAACAAATAAGGATCTGTAGTGAAAGCATTAATATATAAATTTATGTATGTAGATGTTTCTGGAACTTCCAAACAAAAAGAGAAGGTGACTAAATTATAGTTAATAGTCATCTGTTAGACCTAGCTTTTATTGTCTAGATTATAATGTTTTGTGAATTTCATGTAAGGGATTAGAGTTTCAGGCAACATGAGCTGATCAGTCTATCATCTATCTATATCTATCTATCATCTGTATCTATCTACCTATCTATGTCTATCGTCTATCTATCTATTGATCATCTATCTTATCATCTATCATCTGTCGCTACCTACCTATATAGCTAGCTATCTATAGCTATCATCTATCTATATATAATCTATCTATATCCATCATCTGTCTATCTGTGTATCATCTGTCTATATCTGTCTATCATCTAAATTGCAAACTAACATGAAATGACTTGAATCATTTAATATTTAAAAATGAACTCTTAGTGGTAGTGGGATATAAGAAATATCTGCCCTTTCATATTTGTTTTAAATTTAAGATTTTCTAAAAAATAGTCTTTAAAATAAGGAAAATATACTGTTAGCACTTCTCTACATGCTGTTCTGCTCTCGTGTAGCATAGGCATTCCCAAGAATCAAACAGCACTCTACAGAATTGTAAAACACAGAGAAATAACAGAATTACCATCTGTAGCATTCACAAATGCCATTGTCAAACTGCACACACAGTAGGGATGCCATTAAATAGTATCCTAGTGGGTTTTGCTGTTGTTTTTGTTATTTTTCGTATCCTACTTTTGTGTATGTTCAATCATTGAATGTATCAGAACTGCAATAAGAGGGTTCCTTACCTTGGATGAACCTCAAGTGTGCTTACCTCTCCTATAAGGACAGTTATACCAATCCCTGCTCACACTCTTACATGCAAGAAAAAGATAAATATTAAAAAAACAGGAACAGAGAGCAGAGCAGTGAGAGAAAATACAAAGCAGACAGAGTTAAGCAGAATGGAGGGTGTGTCCTACAGGTCAGGGTGAAGGCACACATGGGATATGAAAGGAAAGCCACCTGAGAGCAGGTAGAAACTGCAGTGGCACCGGTGTGGCCACTTGTGGATCATTGTATCCTAAGATGAGAGTTCTGTGTGTGCTCTTGCCTGCTCAGTTTACCTGATGTGTTTTGTTCTGTTTAATTCACCTAGAGACTCTAGGAGAGAATGGCACACAAGTAAGTGCCAATCCCTAATATATCAATCATGTGTTATAGCAAAGCTGACTGCAATATATGTAGTTACTGGATTTATCACATCAATGTTTGCAGAGAGAAATGGGGGGAAATGTAAAATTTTTACTTTAAACTTCTGACCAAAGTATCTCCCTTTAGGATGTGAATTTATGGATATGCTGGAGTAAGAATGATAGACTAATGGCTTGAGTCCCGTAGCTAGTTATATCTAAATCTACCTGTGGTGGATTTTTGCATTGAAATGGAATGGTGATGGGTGACCATTAGCAAAGATGTGTCTGCTGTAACCGTGTTGACCAATATGTCCATATGTAAAAACATGTTCATTGAGTATTTTAAACTCATGTGCTTAGGTATACTAGCGAAATAATATAGATTGTTAATGGGGTGAATTGGAAGAATTTCTTTTAGTCTTTGTCATTTCCTAGGACTTTTGTTCATGTATCTCTGGGATCTTGCTCATTCTAGAGCATGACAGTGTGTCCCAATTTGACCTACTCTAACAACTTCCCATTGTTCATTGAGTTTAGGGGGGTTCGACAGATGATACCGGCATTGTTCCAGATGTGTGCCAGTATTTGTAGTCTTTGAGAGAAGGTTTTTGATTGAAATAGAATTACATCACTTTTCCCCTTCCTTTTCTCCCTCCACACCCTCCAAAATACCTTCCTTGAATCCCACCCACTTTCAAGTTATTAGTTTTTTATTATTGTTATTGATGTGTATGTGTGTGTGTGTGTGTGTGTGTGTGTGTGTGTGTGTGTGTGTGTGTGTTCCCTCTTGGCTAGCTAAGAGCATGTATTCTAGCATTTATGGTGAAAATTCCTCTGCTCAGTCGACTATACTGTCATACACAATTGATGGATATGTCTTCAAGCATGCATCCATGAGTAGATAATTCTGCTTAGATGAGGGTCTCATCACACTAGGAATAAGAGTAGATTTGAAGTAGAGAAGACATAACAAAACATGGACTCTCTGTGATTAGCTTTAGATCTAACTGCCCTGAACTTTGCTACTTACAAATAATATATAGGAAGTAGTGAAGCAGTGCTCACTCTAAAAATAACAGTACAGTGTGTAAAATCCTAAACTAAATGCATACTGGGTGCTGAATAGCCATAGCTCTTATTACTGAAGTTATATGTTCTATTCACTTCTCTAATTCCTCATCATCAGTTAAAAGTTAAAGTGTTCTCAAGGGATGTGTGCATTTGAATATTTCAAATCTAAAGTAAGTATTGGGAACTGTCCAGGGTGAAAGGTTGAGCAAGATGCTTCTCTACCTCTGAAGACTGGAAACTCTGATGTACCCAGTCCTCAGTGCAGTATGAGTTTTGTTTGACTTTTAAATAACTAATTTACTTATGCATTTTAATTAAAGTAGAATCATGTAACCTTCCCTCTTCTTGCACCCTCAAAAGCATCCCATGCCCCCGCCCTCAAATCCGTAGCCTGCTTTTCTCTGATTATCATTACTGCATATTTGTAGGTACAAATATATAAATATTACAAGCTGAGTCTGTTTTGTTGTTTACATATTGTTTCAGGGCTGATCATTTTGTATTGAATAGCCAATAATGTGGCTCATCCCTGTGAGAGTCTAGTTCTCCTTCTCCCAGCAGTCACTGGTTACGTGTAATCCTTTGTTTATGAGTGGGATGGTAAAGAATTTTCCTCCTTCCATGTTGACATGTCCATTGATATCCCCATTGTTTTGGTCTTGTGTATGCAGCCATTCCTAGGAGAGAATGTTTTACAGCCTAATTCCTGGAATTCTGGCTCTTTTGATCTTTCTTCTCCTCTTGCATAATGTCACCTGAACCATAGATGCGGAGGCTGTGATATAGATGGATCTGTTGGGGCTGGTTTCCCTCAGTCTGTTTTCCTCTCGGAATCATGTCTAATTGTGGTTTACTGTGATGGTCTCCATTGGCTGTAACAAGAAGGTACTTTGATGAGGGTTGGATAAGAAGTAGGAAATGTGGAAATGTGGTGGGGGGCACCCACTGAGAGTTGGACAGGAGAAGGAGAGACAAGGGACAAATCATACCAAGCCCGTTTGAGTGAAGCCTCAAGGAATCACATTATTTTATAATTACCCAAATTGTATACAATGAGTATAGATGTATGCAGGTACATATGTATATGTGTACATATGATATATATTATATGCTATATCAGATACAGTATATGATATATATGTACACACACACACAATAAAGCAAGTTATCCCACTTAGTCCCCACAATGACCATAGACTACCAAAAATCCCAGTACCAGGGAGGGGAAACCCCTTTAGAATTGTTGGTCAGGATAGTCCATGTGACTCTCAAGATCATAGAGACTACTAATGTAGCTTTTGGTTATCTCTTAGAGGTTGAAGGAAAGCTGTTGCTGAACACACCACACTGTTAGGACACAGGACTCAGATGATTCTCAGCGCTGCATCTAACATGAAAGCCTCCATTTTGCAGTCTAATTTCAACAGGTAGTAGAAAATGCTAAGCGAGCTGCCAAGAGAGAGAAGCAATTAATTGGATATAAGATCCTTATGGGGGTAATTTAAATTTTTTTTGAAAAGTCAGAATAAGGAAATTGAGGCATATCCTATGCGATACTACCTTGTAAAATCAGACCAATTGTTTGGGGAGTGTGTTTATAACTCTCTAGTACTTAGTTGCATTTGTTCATTTAGTTTTAAATATTTATTAAGAGCTTGCTTTATGAATAGATCTATAGTAATTGGATGATTATATTGATGAGATCTATATTGATTGTTAATTGGTTGACTTGGGAAAGGACTTCGTAAGGAACCAATAGCTCAAGAGTTTTCAGTACCAATAGAGATATAACCTTAAATGTGTGCGAATCATCTCTCTTAGACTTACATGATTGTGATTCATGCCAAAGCTTTGAAGTAAAGGAGATTACTCCAGAAGTACAAAGGTATGCAGTTCCTTTCCTCACCACTTTTTCAGTGCCCAAATGGTGATATATCAAATCTACGATACTGATGATAAAGAAATAACATCATAATAACAGACCATAGAAACCTGTCTTGCGATTCCCCCTTTGCCTTAATTCATAGTAGCTTGCTTGTTTAAGACTTAAAACAGGGAGTGCCTCCCTACAAATGAAACAGACTCACAGTCTCCTGGCATCTCATCTCTCTATTCCTTTTTCAGTAAATGAATTATTGACATCTGAGTTATAGCAACCCTTCCTTAGGTTGCCTCATGTTAAATGTTCTCTCTGCTTAAGCCATTGTGAGTTTGTGTCAAGAGGTGGTACCACCGTATCATATTGGGTATGTGGCATTTGGCTTCAGAATCCAATTGCTTTGCAAAAGAACCCAACCTAGAAGCTGTAGATTCCTTTTCTTAAAGGAATAGATTTTATTCATCTTCTTTTTTATCTCTTATTTTTAAGATTTAACCAGAGTAGATAGAAATACATTTCCTCTGGTTCTTTAATCTTTCACAACTTTTTTCCTGTTTTTAAGAATGTTAATATAGTGTAGAAACCTCTGTGTGCGTGTGTGCGTGCGTGCGTGTGTGTGTGTGTGTGTGTGTGTGTGTGTGTGAGTGTGAGTGTATGTCCATGAAGCAGGAAGTCTGTCGGACTGGCTAAATAAGAAAGATTTTAACTTTAACGTAGTAAAATATATGACAAGGCAGCTATTAAGCAAGAACTACAAATACAATATTTAGTCCATTAACATTTAGAGTATTCACCTACATAATGTTTTGTATTATTTATGTACAGCTGTCATAGCCTGTTAAGGCTGCTATAACAATGTGTCTTAGACTAAGTAAATTTTCCCTTTTTTATTTAAATTAGCAACAAGCTTACTTCCCCTGTCAATCCCAGCTCCCTCTCCCTCCCCTCCTCCCCTGTTCCACCAGCTCCCCAGCCCCCCACACAATCTGTACTCCATTCTCCAGGGAGGGTGAGGTCCTACATGGGGATATCCAGAGTCTTTCATTTCGTTCAGGGCAGGGCCTAGGCCCTTCCCCAAGAGTCCAGGTTGAGAGAGCATCCCTCATTGTGGGAGGGGCACCCAAAGACCATTTGTATTCCAGAGATAAATACTGATCTTCTGCCAGGCTGCATACATTGGCCAGGCCTCCTCTCTGACAAGCACGTTCAGGGTGTCTGGATCAGTCACATGCTGGCCTCCCAGCCATCAGTTGGGGGTCCAAGAGCTCCCCCTTGTTCAGGTCAACAGTTTCTGTGGGTTTAACCAGCCCTGTCTTGACCGCCCCCCCTGCTCATCATTCCTCCCTCTCTATCACTGGGATCCAGGAGTTCAGTTCAGTGTTTAACTGTGAGTGTCTACCTCTGCTTCCATCAGTCCCTGGATGAAGGTTCTAGGATGACATATAAAGTAGTCATCAAATTCATTATCAGGGATGGGCATTTAAGGTAGTTTCTCCCCTACTGCTTCCTTTGCCAGTTGGTGTCATCCGTGTAGATCTCTGGTAATCTCACCAGTGCCAGATCTCTCCTGAAATCTACAATGGCTCCCTCTATTATGGTATCTTCATCCTGCTCTCCTCTGTTCTTCCCTCAGCTCATCCTTCCTGCTTCCCCCATGTCCTCCTCTCCCCTCCTCTTCTCCCCCTCTCTTTTTCCCGGATCCCTCTCCTCTCTCCCATGCTCCCAATCTGCTCAGGAGATCTTGTCTGGGGGTATCTTCCCCTTCTCTGGGGGTATCATGCATATCTCTCCTAGGGTCCTTCCTGTTTTGCAGACTTTCTTTCAGTGGGATTGTAGGCTGGCAATCCCCTGATCCATGCCTGAAATCCATATATGAGAGAGTACATACCATGCTTGTCTTTTTGTGATTGGGTTGCCTTACTCAGGATGGTTTCTTCTAGTGCCGTCGATTTGCCTGCAAATTTCAAGATTCCATTGTTTTTTTTTTTCTGCTGAATAGTACTCCATTGTGTAAATGTTCCACATTTTCTCTATCTACTCTTCAGTTGAGGGACATCAAGACTAGATAACTTAAAAAAGCAGGAATTTAGTGTATACTTTTGGAGGCTGGGTAGTCCAAGATCAATTCAGCAGTGAATTTGGTATCTGCAGCAGATCCCTTTCTTAAGAAACCACTTTCTGTGTGTCTTCATATTGCCAAAGGGACAAGCAAACTCCTTCAGATATGTTTCATAAGGGTGCTAATTCCATTCACCTTCACCGGGATATTGGCTGGCCTTTCCAATTGCTGGGACACTAAGGTTCTCTGCACCACTGAAGACCTTAAATTCTTACAGATGTCACTAACAGAGATCTCCTGGGAACTACGTTTTCTGGTTCAGCATTAATAATACTGCATTATTGGTTCCCATGAGCCCTGCCTATGCCTGTTTATGTCCCTTGACTAAACTGCATTAACCATTATTAAATACTTCAGTATTCTGGGATAGGCCTATGATTGACACAGGTGTATGTCTATCCTTTATTTAGTTTGCTGTCTTGTAGAGCAAAAGGAAAAATGTTCAAATACATCTGAGGACAAAAGAAATTAAATTTGAGTTGTTTAAATGGCTGTTTATTCTTTAACGCAGGTTAAACAAATATGGGAGGTGGTTATCTAACCTCAAATTCCTATATAGCTGTTACCTGAACTATAAATATTCATCTTCATAAAAAATACATTAATTATTCCAGAGCTTGTAGTCATGCTAATTCAACCTTCAAACTCCTTTGTTCTGCTCTTTGTCAATTTTGCTAGTTTCTCCTCTAGGATTTCTGGACTTATTGTCTTGGGACCATCAGTAACAACTTTGATAAAGAGTCCGATTGATGCTATAGGTTAAAATGAAGTTTGCGTATAATTTATGCGAACCCCATGTACTGTTAACATGAATAATTGATAGTTGTTTGAATTTAAATTTCTTATTTAAAAAACAAACTCACAACTTCCCAGGGCTGTAGAGCAGATGGAAATTGCAGTAAGGGAAGAGATAAGTATCCTTTTTAAATAATGAATTAAGCATTTGAGCAGGTTTTCCAAGCAGGTGTATTTGTTTATCTTTATTTTTTAATCTCCTCCAACCTCCTCCTTTGTGTGCCTATATTTTTGTCATTTCCTTCTATCCAGAATTTGTATGATCACAGAGCGTGAAGACTTTGTGAGGGTGTCCTTGCTAAGCTAAGCACTAGCAAAGAGTCCATGAATTCTATAAGCTTATCAGATGGCAAATCTCATGTGAGATACTGAAGAAGAAAGCCAACTGTGGATAAAAGAGCCCTTCCTTTCATTTGCTACATGTAAAACTAATAGGACCAAGAACAAGCTGAAAGAGTATTTGAACCTCAGTCTTGCAGAATGTTTACTCTGCCATCACTGAAGTACTCTCTAGATAGTGGTTACATTTTAATACTTACAAGATTCCTTCTAGGTTAAAGACTTGTTAGAAATTTGTCCTTATAAGCCGATAGGTTTGCCATATTTGTGGTATTTATTAATTCTGCTCCAATAGAAACTTCCCATTCCTTTGTGATAAGTATTAATAAATATGTATTTCCTTATCAGAAGGTCAGTCAGCAAAGAAGACAGGATGATACAGAACAAATAATATTCTGTTTTTGCAGAGGAGGCATAGGTACCAGCCCAAAGCCCATTGATACCATATCTGTGACCCTGGAGGAGCATCCTTCTCAAATTTTCCCTTGCTATCATAGTGGTCCTGTTCATCTTAAACTACCAATAATCTATTTAGGAAGAGACATTATGACTGCACATTCACCACCTTTCATTACCACATCCGTATGCGCCTCTAGTCATGCCCAAAATGGGCATGGCTAGTGGCGCAGTCCTAATGTCTTTTCCTACAAACCTATATACCTATGGTTTTCTGTTTGGCTATATTTTGTTGATATGTAAGCATAGGTAATAAAATTAGAAAATTGGCATTATATCTGTTTACCACTCACGGGATCTCACATTCGGGAAATGTGCCCAAGATTAGTGAGTGGCAGGCAGACTTTGAGTTCATTCACACCCACACCATGTATTCACCCACATAGCTAAATTAGTTGCTAGATGAGAAGCTGGTGTCTAGGTGGATCACAACGTTCTGGAACTGTCATGACCAGAATGGAGTACTATGTTCATTGAGTACTTCTTGGTAGCCAGAGTTCTCTGCCTCTTCAAAGAGTAGGAGCATATCAGCAAAGATCCCTAATGTCACATGGATCACTATAGCTTGAAACAAGGAACAAAGATAACTTATTTAAGTAAGTGATTTTACAACCTGGTTCCCACAATGCTATTTATTCAGATAAAATAATGAAGAATGCCCTAGTGAGGCCATAGGATATGTATTCAGAGGGTGTAGAGGGTTAACTACTGTGTCTTACAGACAGTCAGAGACAGATACAACACTAGAAAAGCTATATATTTGGAGGGAAGGAAGGAGGGAAAGAGGAGGGCTGGAAAAATAAGACAGGGAAATAAAACAGGCAGGTCAGAAAGCTGGCTGGCTTTGTGTTAGATGTGATTGACTGGTTAGTGTAAAGGTGAAGCTGGAGCTTTGATCTGTCCATTTTCAAAAAAAATCACTAATACATACTAACAGCTCTTAAAAGTGAAACTTAATGAGAACCAACTAATCACAATTCAAGTCAGAGGTTTCTGAAAACCATGTGAACATGCTACACATATGAATGCTAATATAATTACCAGAATTTATATGAAGTAAATGTTCCAGGTCTGGAGAAATAGCTTAGCAGTTAAGAACACAGATAGTTCTTCCAGAGAATCCAGATTTGATTCCCAGAACCCACACTAGTGCTCACAACCATCTATAACTCCAGTCCCAGGGTATCCAATGTCCTTGCCTGACCTCTTTGAGTACCAAACATATGGTGAACAGATATACATGCAGACAAAATATCCATATGCGTCAAGTTTTAAATATTAAAGTAAGTACCAAAATAAAGTGTTGGTCTAAGTTCTGGGGGTCATTGGTTCATTTTCACATTGCTTTATGTCAGTGGTTCTCTACCTTCTTAATGCTGTGACACTTTAATACAGTTTCTGATTTTGTGGTGACCCCAACCATAAAATTATTTTCATTGCTGCTTCATAGCTGTAATTTTGCTACTGTTATGAATTGTAAATATCGGTGTTTTCCACTGATCTTACCTGATCCCTATGAAAAGGTCCTTTGACTCCAACAGGTCAAAAACCACAGGTTCAGAACCACTACTCTGGAGCTCAGACTCTGAGGGTGGAATCACATTCGGTAAAAGTCACTGAACCATGTTTTTGCACCTGAGTGAAGAGCTTTGTGAGTGCTCTGAAAATGTGGGTTGTGAATGAAAAATTCTCTGTAGAAGACCAGGCTCAGGGACACCTGGGAATGAGAGATTTTTCTCTTCCTTAGAGAGGAGTGAGACCCTAAGGTTCTCCTTTGGAGAATAGGAAGAATTTCCTTTGCGTGTATGTCATTGACGCCCTCCAAGGGATAAGAGCATGACAGGTTCATTTGAGTCCCTGAGTCCCCTCTTGTCTGCTTTCATCCCAAGCTGCCATCTCATGAATTTTAGAAGTGACCTTTGTTACAATAGTTTACCTCCTCCTATTTTTGGATACCCATATCCCATCTGCATATAATTTACATATGCTAGTATATGCATTTGAATTTGCATGAATTACGAATAAAATTCCTTGTGGTGACATCTTGAGCTGAGATTCGCTGACTGCTACAGGTTTTATGTGACCTTCTTGCTTTTGGTTGGCATTTTCTCCTTCAGAAGTTCATCCTCATGGGAGCACACCCCTCCCACACCTGTCCCAATTACCAAATATAGAATCCTATTTTCTCCCCAGTCCTCCAGCTTTGGTGGGTCAAGTTGTTGTACTTGCCTTCTATCCCTTTCTTTTTCCATCCTCCTGATATCATGATCTTTCCATAGACACTAGTATTGTTTTGTTACCATGCCAAAAAGAGGAGCACATGCTGGTCTCTAGCATTCAATCCAGTCTTGACACCAGTCACTTGATACCGACACAAAGTGACCTCATTTGAACTTGCTTTAGACAGTGGTTTAGATTATGACCTGAATTGTTATTGAATGTCAGATACAGAGTTTACTATATTTATGTTCCATATTAGAGTTATGATAGAAGGCTTCAATAAAGTCTTCCAAAAACTGCGAAATATTTCATCTTGGAGTTGAAACAAGCACCTTTGTTTTTCATTCTATTTCTTAACTACCTGCCTAATGTATCACAATGGGAAAAGTTGGGCAATGGAGTGGAGGAGATCAATGAATTGAGGGACTTGAATTTCCTAAAATTAATTCAGAGGGAGGCATGAGGACCCAAGTGAGGACTAAAGTAGGAAATAGCTCTGGTAACAATCATACATTTCCTTCTGGTCCACACTGAAGCCCACCGGAAAGCAAGTGGGACACTCAAGGCCCCTGGTGTCACTGTAAGAGTGTAACAGCATGCATTTGCATGCATGTCATTCATATTGTTAAAATCTTTATGGCCCAAATGCAAATAGAGGAGCTATTTGGGAAAGCTGTTTCAAATTATATTGGTATTCTATATTCCATATCTGTTCATCGGTGGCTTTGTGTATATCAATCCATTCTACTTAGGTTCTTCTGGTGTTTTGCTTGTGCTTCTTTGAGAATCTGCACTGTAAAACCTATTTCAATTATACGGGATACTAACTCATGTTTAATTCATCCCGGTTGAAAAAGAAGACCCATTACTCTCCATATATCTGTCAAGACTTGCTTTTTCCTTGTCTTTAGAGAGATGTTAGGCTAAGAGAGAAGTTTGTTAGGAATGTTACTCATATTTTAAACTCACATAATGTTTTTCTTAAATGATTTATGAGTTTCTGAGATGCATAGAGATAGTACATGTTAGTAAATTTCTAAGACATACATTTGAAGTGAAAAAAAAAGGAAAATACTTTTGGGTGAGAGGTGCCCAAGTAATTCCTAGGTAAATTACACTTAAAAATGTGTAATTCTTCTGCACACCAAGAGCCTATATTAAGACATGCCCTCAAAAACAAAAGGCCTGTGCTGAAATATGGACAAATATCATAAGCTGATACTTGAAGTTAGTTGTGTCATCATAAAAAAATTTTACAACTTAATGTACATATACTTCTCATTAAATTGTCCTGTGAGCATGTCCGTAGCTCCAATAAGTCTGATGCATGATTTGAATGTAGTAGAGGATAACATTGTCCCCTAAAGAAGCCATAGATATTGTAGCCATGAGATTTACACTCATTGAAATCTAGGAAGTTCATCATGTGTTTTTCATGAGAGAGTAAGAAAAAAAGAACAAAGCCTAGGTACTCTTTAATAGCATTAGTCTCTACAACACTTCTTGGATGTATCTCACCTATTCAAGTACAGAAGAACCGTCTATGAAAGCAATAGCTTACAGTTTACAAATGGTCTGTAGTTTACAAAGCATGTGTATGTATATTGTCCTATCCAGTAAAAAGTCATGTCTATTGGCAGACTAGATTCGTATATATTGCTTACACACACACACACACACACACACACACACACACACACACACACACACACTATCTCAATTGTGTTCCATGCATGATGAATTTTCTGCTTGTGAATCTTGTCGACGCCAAAGATTCCTTGGGTATGGTTCCTGAAAATGCTGCAGACTGCCTATTTCCACAGGCTTCCTCTGCTATAGCCCATGGTGCATTCTAAAAATCAATAACACCTCTCTGTCATTAGTTTACCATCTCACCACCTCAAATTTGAAGCTTTGTGCATGAAAATATTTTTAAAATGTATAAAATGACCATTAGGCTTTGAGGGTAAGACAAGTACATATTGTGTTTAGACTTGGGTCGCATTCCCCAAGTGTCTCCTTATAAATGCAGATATTCAAAATTCCAAAGTCTCACTTCTTGGTTTTAAGGATTGCAGATGACAATACTCAATTGCCTTTTAGCACCACAGACCATGTAAGTATTCACTCATTTGAGGAGTTGTTATTGCTCATTTCCTCTTTTTGTCTCCTGTTTCTATCCATCCCTATCTCTGCCATGTCTCATTGCATTTTTCTTGACTGAAGAAAATGGTTTATAATTACAAATAGTCCGTAGTTTACATAATACTCACCTCCACCTTGCTGGTATCCCAAACAATTTTGAACATCCCAGTCTCTTTTCAGTAAACTACTTGTCTGCTTAACTCACTCATTCCAAGATCCAGAATTTTAAAATTATATTTATTTTCTTGGAAGAAAGTAAAATTCAAAGTAAATTCATATCATTTATGAAAATAATTTTTGTCCCCAAATTCATGTTCCTTGTATCTCATGAGACAACCTAACTCAGAGCAGTTACTAGATGCAGTTTCTAAACATAGTATTCATAAGTAAAATTAATTCATGCAACAATTGTAGTGAGTTTATGAAAATAAGTATAGTGCTTATAAATAATAGACAATTTTTAATTCATGAGAGCAATTATAGCTCAGTTATGAGAACTTAGTGCTTATTTTTATGGCTTGCTATTTCCTTCTGAGAAGAATATTTTTTGGTAAACCTAAGTCCATATCACTACTTTACTCCAAGCATTTGGGAAGCAGAAGCAGGAGGATCTTTGAGAGTCTGAGGACAGCCTGGTCTACATCCTACACCGTGAAATCCTGTCTAGAAACAACAACAGAAGTGAAACTACTGATATATTTATACTAATCGGTTGCTCTACTAATACAATACAGTGAAAAGTCTCTGGGCAGAATGTGAGTTGGAAAGCATTGGCTTTCCATTTTTTCATGTCCTCAGATTGTTGAGGGTTACATGGGATGGATGTGACACCCTCTTCTTCAGGCTAATTGTCCCTTTAAAAACATACCCTACTTCAGGGTCTATTTTAAAACCTTTACTACATAGTGAAATTTCTCTTATTATTGTTCTTGAAGTAAAATTTTTCCTTATAAAAAAATTAATTGTAAACTCAGCATTAATAGCCCTAAGATTGTGGTGTATAGGAATTGAACTACAAAGCAAATGGAGAGACTATCCAAGTGTTAGCATCTTGAAAAATGCCTGAAGGGAGCAAACAGTTAGTGATGAGACCATGTCTGTAATGACTGTCAGAGCCTAAACATCAGTGAGCTCCCTACTGGCTTCCTGGCTTCCTGATGACACGGACTTTCTTAGCCAGTCTCTCTCTCTCTCTCTCTCTCTCTCTCTCTCTCTCTCTCTCTCTCTCTCTCTCTCTCTCTCTCTCTCTCTCTCTTTCTAGTCAAAGAGAGTTTCTTTCTTTCCTTGGAATGTGACCTTTATCTGGAACTCACATCTGAGCATGTTTTCCTTCTGTCTTCAGAGTGTTAGTCAGCTTTGTATCACTGTGACAAAATAGCAGAAGTAATAGCAGATTAGGTGGAGGAAAGATCTGTTTGGGCTGATGGCCCTATGGTTTCAATTCATGGTTGCTGGGTCTGTTGTATCAGGCCTGTGGCAAGGCAGTGGCACAATCATGTAATGGAGGAGGTCTGCTCACCTTATGGTGTCCAGGAAACAGAAAGGATGGAGTTCCAATATCTCTCAGTGGCACACCTCCAGTTAGTTACCCAACTCCTTTCTGGTAGTACCCAACTCTTAAAGGTTTCACCACTTTTCAATAGCACTAAAGGCTGATGATCCATCCTTCAACATGTAGCCCTTGAGGACACTTAAGATCCAAATAGACTCTTCCTGATGAAATCAAAGTTCTTCAGAAATATGGAACATGTTCAGTGTCCTTTTAGTCTCTCCATGTAATCCTTCCTAGATGAACTCTAGTTTTAACTAAGGCTGCCCCTGCTCTGGCCATTGAAAAGCAATAGCATGCTTTCTTTCATACTGTTGATTGGCAAATAATTACTGTTTACTGAGTGTTCCTATGCTTACATGTTCCTGAATGTGCTATCAGCTTAGTGTATGCTGTCAGTCCTATTAATTAAGTTCAGTACCGCCATATCCCTGCGCAACGGTAGGATCACTGCTCGCTCATCTTTCACTTCTTGAGAAAATAAGAGAAAAAAGAAGACAATAAAATGTATTATCTTTGCATTTAAAGGGAAATGTCAAAAGCCCATGACAGAAACAAGTTTTACATGAACAGTACTTGAGTCTTATTGAGTTAATATGCCAAAGTGCCTTAATTTCTTTTCTTTTTCCTTTTTTGGTTGGTTGAGTTTGTGTTTATCTTAAAATAACTATAAATGAATGAATTTAGTAACAGAAACCGTCTTCCCTGAATATTAAGTGCTTATTTGTTGCATGAATTTCCCTAGCCAGAATCAAGAAGCTGCCCACCCTCTGATAGGCAACTTTCTCCACTTTATTCAGGTTCATAGATAGTATCAAATTAACTTGGTCAGTGTGTGGTGATCTTGTGAGGTTTGTGACAGAGGTGTGGGGCAGTAGCCTGCCCTGTCCACCTCAGAAGGAGCAGGGGTGAGAGTTGCAGGTGGGTTTTACATATGGACATTTGTGAGATGGTGGCAGAGCATGAGGTTTTAAACTCTCCCAGTTTCCTGTGCTTCTCTATTACTAACAGGCAAACTAGTAGACACAAAAGGTGCGAAAACTTTGCAACCCCAAACCAAACCCAATTCCAGCATGAGAGGGCAGTTGGGTGCATAGTTCCACCCCAAAATAAGGAGCTGTTGGTAATTCTTCACTGCTAGAGAAGAAGGCTCGGTTGTCTCTAGATTGATAGTAAACCAATCATATTGAAGTGGGAAGGTACACATCCAAGAATATTTGGGCAATACAATTGGCCTCGATTGGGGAGGAAATAAGGGCACAAAGTTGGATGGGAAGGGAAGGCAGACAACCTGCACAAAGGTGGAGAGGAGAAGAGGAATAAGATTAAATTATGTACAAAATTCCCAAATAATAAAATATTAAAAATAATGTAAGAAAGAAGTTCATCTTATTTCAGATACGAAGGCAGACTCTCATTTAGACTCTGAAAACAAAGACTACAGAGTGCACAGAAAGAAAATGTTGGAAGTTACCTGGGGCTGTGTTTGTTTGTATTGATTGATTCCTATTCCTAGCTGGCTGAAATGAAGTTAGGAATTAATTAAGCTTTGATTTGAGGGAGTTTGGTCTCTGGTATTACATGCTGGCCTTGTTTCAAGTAAAGAAAACAAATTGGGGACATAAGCTTTTAAAATGTTTTCAGAACTTTAGGATGAAAAAATGAACAGTTATAATTGCTGATTAGTAAAATTTTAAAGAAATGGATTATCATGCTATTCTGTATTTAATTATTGACTATGTTTACTGAGTTGAAGTGGTATCCTTAGTAAAAACAAACCAGAAGCAGACCAACATTAACTTTACCTGTAAATGCTACTTTAACAATTTAGCATCTTAAAAGATAGAAATAGTAATGATAAATGACTTCCATATACTCAAAATGATAGTTCTTAAGGTCCAACATTTCTACATGTCTTTTACTATTATGAAGATATTAGTCTTGATGAGGTGTGAAAGAGATCATATTTCAGATTTGAGAGTACAAGCTAGAAACAATAAAATGTATCTCAGTCGGGCAAATATGAATCTGAAAAATTGTGATACGGAGTATCTGGAGAAATGGCTCGGTGGTAAGCGCACCTACTGCTCTTCTAGACTCAAGTTTGATTCCCAGCATCCACACTAGACAACTAACAACCACTTGTAACTCTGGCTCCAAGGAATCAGGCACCCTCTTCATAGCCTCCAAAGGCACATATATGTGTGAAAATTCAAGATATGTCAGTCATTGGTGGTTGTTAATCTGATGTGAGAATTTTTCCACCTGAATTGAAATATTTTTATTTTAAATAAGTAGTGATTGACATGAGTTGGGGCCAACTTATTTTAATTTTTTATCTCAATTGTGCAGAGAGAAAGTCTCTGGGTTGTCCTAAGAGCTATGATCATTATCTCTGTTTTTATAACAACTGGTTGTTCAGTAGGCTCTTGATAGTAGAGTTTCAAAAAAAAAAAAAACAAAATGAGTGTCCTTCTGATTCTCCTCCCCAAAGAGGGTAAGCTTTATGATTTCTCTGGAGTCATCACTTTCCTCCCATCATGCTTTGCTAAGAGGTTACACGAGCAAATGTGATCATAAATATTGAAAGGAGTTCTTGCATTTGAAACTTCCATATTTTATTTAAAAACATATGTGTTGAATTTGTAGCAATTTTTTCTTCTAAGGATGGTCAACAATGGCATACCCTTTATTGTAGCTGAGAAGATCTGCAGCCATGAGACAGAAAGGAGCAATTGGTGTAGACAGTGCTCTGTCAGTGACAGTAGAACCCACTGCCCATCCTGCTGCAAGAGGAAAGTTAAAAACTGATTACTTCAACATCCTTATTCAAAAATTTGATCTACCTTGTTTTCACCCGTTGGTGACTAGTTTCCATGGAAATGGAAATGGAATAAGCATTTCTTGTTTTAGATTCTCAGCTGTCCCATGCCAACTGAGAGCTGTAAATGCCATTTGGTTAACAGCAAGAATCCAGAATCCTTCCATTTTAAAGTGACAGAGGGAGAGGAAAAGAAATGCTTGCCAAGTCATTTCACTTCTCACTCTTCGAAAATAATACCATTTTATGATTGTCTGAACCATTGACTGATAATTATCAGACATACACAAAGTCTAGCCATGTCTCTCATGAGTAATCGATCTTAATGCTCTTCCACCTTTCCTGCTGTCATTTAACTGGCCTGGATGATCTTCCTGGTTTCCCACCTGCTGTGCCTGGGTTAGGCAGTGGAAACCAGGATGATCAAAATGTTGAAAGGAGACAATTTAATGATCTCCATGACCCACAACCTGAGGGAAAAATAGTCGCATTCAAGGAAGTTTGGGGACTGGAAAAACTTCTCGCTTTTGGTACAATGTTGGTTAATTTGTGATCAGGATTTTCCATTTCTGAGATAACTGTTCATAGCTACTATATTTTCTACAACTCTTCAATAACGAAGAATGCTGAAAACTAGAAATAAATGCTTTAACATAAGATGGTTAAGCATCAAAACAGTTTTTTTGTCTTGCTTTATGACTCAACAGTTGATTCAATATGAATACTATAATTAAATTGTATTAGCATTAATGTAAAAACATTCTATAAAATTTATTGGCATACTAGATTATAAAGTAATGCAAGTCTAGTTCTTAAATACACTGAGTGCAGGTCTGTGAACACACATCTTCTCCTGAGAGGTATAAAGGAATTTCTCACGTACCCATGTGTTCCCTTAATAAAATAAACTAAGCATAATTGCTTTCAACCATTGAGTTCCTCTATGTCATTTAAGTGTGATCTCACACCTAGCCAAGCAAGCAGTGTGCCAAACAAGATCCTTATTGCTAGACTGAGTGAACTACATGAGCATTCTGGGGGAAATCTCAGTGGTGCTGGGCATGTCACTTAGGGTCTGGTATTTTCCATGATCACATTATGCTTATGGGAACTATTACTTTGAAAACTGTTTTGGTGCAGATGATCATGCCTTTTACTGACTGAAAAAAGAAACATTTAAGATGTAGCCAAACACTTGCATAGTGTATATTATGTAGGTCAAGGGAGCAAACCAGTTCTCATTGTAAGTATTGCTTTAGCCATCATTGTTTCTACCTTTTCAAGAGAGAATAACAAGTTCCTGATTTTAAGCACAACTTGTCTTGTTTGGAGAGCCATTTCAGGAATGATTATGTGTAATATGGTTAGCAACATGTCTAATCAAAGTAGCTGAGTCAATCACTGTCTAAAGTAAACCACAAGTTGATATGGACAATAGTGGATCTGGGTAGCAGAGCAGTAGTTGTTCCATTCAGCACCTACTCTAATAAGCTGGTTTGATGCAGCCTGTAGTGCATCCAGTCAGGAGCTAGCTGTCAGCATTTGATCCAATCAGTGATTGGATCCATCCTGTGGTTAACATAATTAGTGGCTGATTCAGTTACTACTTAGTCTCATTTGAGCTTTGATGTGATCAGTATTTGATCCACGTAGGGCAGGATCCAAATCAGCATTTCTTCAGTCAGTAGCTGACCCAATTTTGTGATATAATCAGTGCCCAATTTAATTAAAGTCAGCCTTTGATCCAACCATTGGCTGATTCAAAGGAAGGAATCTACTGAAATTGAGGCCAGAATCTTATTTAATGAGTAAACAGCAGTTTGCTTGAACAATGAAAGTGAGATTATGAAACTGCAAGTATTGTATTATCTAACAGTACATAGTCATCATCACTCTTGAGTCAGTCAGAAATGAATCATGCTTTTAGTTTTTCTGAAATATCATTAAATGTGAATTTTATTAGGGTCACACGCAGACTCAGTTTGTAAAAATCATTATCAACTGTTCCAAGGACCGTCTTTTATTAACAAGGCCTTCTCAAGGCCACAATCACAGTGCCATTTTTGCTGATTCCCTCCCCTTGTTTTCACCAAGCTCTCTTTCTGAATCCCCTGTCAAGACAGCTTTGTGTGTGGTTATCAAGCATGACACGACTATCACTCATGTATGAAATCCGTGTTTTGTGAAAGTTCATTAAACAATTTGGTTGGCTTGCTTTGCCTCATGTTGTTTGTAGGTTCATGGAGATGTGACGTTCGCCTGGGAAGGAAAGGATGCTGGAGTACGCATTGGCTTCCCAAATGAGCATCCTTTTCTGTTCTTTCATTTTCACCCTTGATGAGGGAATTGAACTCAGCCTCTCACACAAGCTAAGCTCCGACTCTGTCACTGAACCTAGAAACAGTATTCTTAAGTGGACCCCTCCTATTTAGAAACCCCAGTAATTGTGGTACCCGAATGAACCTGTGGGTAGCTCTCCAAAGACCTTCAAGGACACGTCTCCAGAAAGGTCTCAAATCACCATCCCTTTGTTCTAGCCCTGAGAAGTGTGGACAAGCAAGGGGACCCATTCATATTCCACCTGAATACTTTGTATTTTATTGCTGTGGAACCCTTAGGACTTGATTTTATAAGATCAGAATTCAAGAACTTTCATTACAAGTTAGTTGTATTCATTTGGGGGTGGTCCCTTAAGCCAGAAAAATCAGTTTCCCTACCTAAAATTTGGAGATAAAAGACATATAATACAAGATTGTGAGGGAAGCCAGATAAAATTAAACATGAGAAAATATATTATATTATATTATATTAATATAAATAATATTTAAAGAATTTTACTACTCCCCTTGATTTTTATGTCTAAACTGTAAGTTGTATATTGTATTAAGCAGTGTGTGTGTGTGTGTGTGTGTGTGTGTGTGTGTGTGTGTGATGTGCAAACAGGTTTGGGGGAGTGAGGTTTGCACACTTATGCAAGATTAGAGAGATCAAAATAGGCATCCTCCATCATTCTACACCTATTTTTTTTTGATGCATGGTTTCTCTCTTCCTTGGGCTCTAATGTTTTCTATGTGGCTGGAAGCTAACAAGCCCTGAGATTCTATAGTCTCCATTAACCACAGAGCTGGTGTATAGGTGTGCACTGTTGCCACCTGACTTGTTACATGCTGTAGAGATCTGGACTCCAGCCCTCACTCATGTGGTAGTGCTCTTAACCACGGAGTTCATGGGTAATAGTGACATTTACCAACGGTGTAAACTTGTGTAAAACTATTCAGTATCAGTAAAAGAGGTAGAAAAGGTAGAAGGTGTGTGGTTTCCAGCTCTAAAAAGACTAACTTTATTTCCACCATGCCTAGAAAACAAAGACTTTAATTCAAATGAACTGAGGATCATCTAGCTGAGGGTGATTTTCACATTTTCAAAAGGAAAAAGTGCCAAGGCCTCATGTTGCCTCATAAAGTCAAGCTCATTACCGACAGTGTTTATCAATTCATGTCCTTGTGCTCATGCAAATACCATCATAATAAAAGTCTATGCCATATGTTATTTTAGCACAGAGTGTACTATATACATTAAATTGTGAAACTGACAATTAGGAATTACGATTTTTGCTTAAAGGAGGTTTTTTCCTACTTGTTGGGTTAGTACTTCTGTAATGTTAAAAAAAAAAGTCTGATATGTGCGAGGATGCCATGAAGCTTGCAAAGGGAGTCAGGACTGTAATTGGTAAATCAAGGCTGGAGCTCTCTTGGTGTTGCTAAGCTGAAAGGATTGCATGATGGTTGAGTGGCTATAAGGCATCAGGATTTTTTTAGCTATGCTTTAACTTTCATCCAGATTGCAAGATGACTCTGGTACTCCTCAGACTTGGAGAGTCTGGAGTGTCTTGCAGAAGGAATTTGATAACACTAAAAGAGTCCTTAGACTGGAGCGCAGTGCCTCTGTTACCTGTATTTTGGATAAATGGGGATATACCATAGTCACGGATTTTCAATACTTATTACTTGGAAAGAAAAACTTCTGTCTTCAGTAGTTTGTCAGTGTTTCCATGATCAGGAAGCAGTCTCCGTCCAAGTGAGATCAGATATTTATGCCACCTCTTTTCACCAGCTCTTAACACGTTTAAAATGTATTTTAGCCTGTTTTACAGCGAGTATTGAATGATATATTATCTAAATATAGTAACAAAAGCTAATAGAAGTTGATCCATTAAATACATTGTTAAATTAATACAGGTGTGTACATTATTAAGATTTCTTGGCCAAGAAAATACATTGACACTACATCACATCACATGTGTTGTTCTCACCTCTGAATCCTTAGTGACAACACATCCTTCAGTTCTTGGTTTATTCTCACTTACTGAAGGGACGATTTGGAAAAATTAATTAGCTGGAAGTCACGGAAGTAGTTTCATTTGTTTCAGTTAACTCATTACATCACTAGCCACAAACTGCTTACAGTTCACAGGTTAAGGTGAAATATTGTCTATTTTGAGTATATAGTAGCACCCTGGTGTATTGTTTTTGCTATTTAAGACATTTATATAATGTGACTTTCTGTGAACATGCAAAGGATGGAGAGAGATATAGAAAAAGACCACAAAGGAATGAAAACCATAATTTGACGTTGTTTCTTTCCTTACCTCTATGGGCCTTTTTCCAGTCTTTTGGCTTACACATTCAGTGTACACCTCCACACTTCATGCATTACTGAGTTCTAATTAGGAAATTTTCTTCTAATTATGATAACGTGAAGTTATAGAAAAATCAGCCTAGGTGGCAAAGGGGAGGCCATTCAGCCTGCATACTGAGTATTTTCATGGACACCAACCCCAAATCAAAACAACTGGAGCAGAAATTCTGAAAGCACTTTGCTCCTAAACCTTAATTAGCATGTACCACAATACTTGATAATTATCTGCATAAACCTGGCAACACTATGCCACTGATCTTAGGTTCAATTAGTCAAACTCATAGAGCTCATTAAGCTCCAGAGGAAATTTTTCTGTTTTTTTAGAATAGACAAATAACATGGCAGTGTGACAGTTTCCAATGAAGTTCTTTTTTTTTTCTTTAACGTGTGTGTGCGCCTGTGTCGTAGTGTATGTGGGTGCATGTGGATGCCTGAAGTGCAGCTGGATGTCTTCCTCAGTCGCTTCTCTACCTAATTTTTTGCTTGGGATTTCTCACTGACCCTGGAGCTCACCGATTCAGCTATACTAACTAACAAGCACTGGGGATCCTCCTGCTCCCCACCTTCCTAGCACCAGGATTGCAGGCACCACTGCCAAGCAGGTTGCCTTTTCTGTGGGTATTGGAGATCCAAACTGGGGTCCTCATGCTTATATTACTGTCACTTTACCACCTGAGACTGCTCCCCAGTTTCTAGCACCCTACCAATCCCTGGCCTCCAACCTCCCAAACCCTGAGCCACCCCAATGCTCTAGCCCCCAGTCTACCAGCCCCATTAGGTCCCCACTCCTACCCAATGTCCCTAGCACTCCCAGAGTTATTTTCCCCTCTAATAATGTACTACCGCTGCCTGTCAAGTGATGCTTGGCTATGAGAATCTCTTTGCTTAGGGGAAAATCTATGACCATGTAGCTTCCAAGGCCGTGAGAGGAAGGGGATACCTATTCCTGAGCCTAGCCTCGAAAGCTCAAAGCAGGGAATTAGCATGTGTTTACCACCCTGGCCACAAGTCTCTCAGTTCACAGTAATTCAGGCAACCATGTTTTGGTGTTGATTTATTTTTTGAGATGGGCTCTTGCTATAAGCCTAGACTGGCCATGGATTTCTGATCCTAAGTCTCGGTCATCCATGTGCTGAAATTATTGCACTGTACTGCTACACTGGTTTTCTTTGTTCTTTTTAAATAGTGTTGTTTGCTACTTAGTATCCTATTGTCATCAGATATCAGCCAAAATAGCTAGAAAGCTCAGTCACAGTAACTTTTCATAGGAAAAAGTAAAAGGTTATGTTAATCACTAGCAGAGATACTCTTTCACCAATATTGTGAACCTCAGATTACTCAACTTCATAGGTTCCAAGCTTGTAATAAAAAAAAGAACTAAACATTACAGAATACAATAGAATATGAAGGAGGAAGGGAGGCCTAATATTGTTCAATAAAATATACTTTTGGGGTGCTTTGGCAATTTCCAACAAAGGATTCCAAAAAGTCTATAGTTTACTTGAAGAAGGGGTTAAAACTGCGTGTTGTGATGTATACTGGTGACTTCACATTCAGGAGGTTAACGCAAGAAAATTGTGAGCTCAACTCTAGCTGAAGTTACCTTATGAGTTCTGGATCTTGCTGGGCTACAGAGTGAGACTGTTTCAAAGGACAAAAACAAACAAAATGAAAGGGTGGGGGCGAACAGAAAGGGGAGGAGGTACGGGGAGAAGCAGGTTTTCCCTTTCTGTTTTCTTGGGTTGGAGATAGTGTTTATTTCTGTAACATAAACAAATGTCCTGGGGACAAAATTGAGCATTGTCTTAGACCTTCCAAGGGAATGTTGGACCCTCCAGATCTACATCAGTGAACTTTTAAAAGAAACCACTTGATTCTTAGCTCACGGAGAACAGACCTAAAGTGAATCATCAGGAATGAGTAATTTCTGTCTATTTATAGTCAAGAGCTCCATGAGACAGTTTCTCAGTCCTCTGTTTATGGTAGAAAATGACATTAAGTTGTTTATAAAGCTCTAGTTACATGGAATAAAAACTAGTACATTGGTGTTTAAGAACACTAAAGATAACTAACTCTCTGGTAAGAGGTTAGAGGTTAGGAGAGATTGGAAAACAGGGCTTTAGACCCACTTTTAGCTTCAGAGGGAAGGGGACATTAAGGGATCACATGCAACATGTAGATAAGCATGAACTATTGACTTCATAGAAACCAATTTAAGTGCCACGTGGAAAACTAATCACTTCAAGCCAAAGAGGGAACCAAAAACTGTAACAGGTGCAAGTCTGGAATATTAAACAGGCAGCCAAGCCAAGGGCCTGTTCCTTTGTCCTGATTAGTAGGTTAGACATACTAGAGATTGCAGTGATTAGTGGGGAGAAAAGCCAGATAAAGAGGGGGCTAACTGTCCTGGTCAGTGTTGCATGCACATGTCCTTGTGTGCCTGTATGGAGTGTTTCTTATATTTTGTCACTTCAAAATATAACAAGAACAGAAGCATGGCAAGAAAGGGGGGGTCTGAGAAACAAAAGAATTTCTTTATCCTTTAGATATGGACTAGGGACATGAGCTTTGAATGTTCTTTCAGTTAACAAAAAAATGAATTACTTTTCTAAGCTATGATGGATAGAGGGAGGAGGGGAAAATACCGTAAGTCTAGACCTATGTTTTAAGATAATGTGGCTGTTAAAAAATAATGTTGTCAAATATTCAGATCATCTGTCTGACACAGTGTCAGCTGCAGTCACAGAGTAGGAGAGTAGGCAAGCAAATAATAAAATCTCGATCTCCATTCAGAATGTGGGCCCAAAGGTCAAGGTTGGCCAGGGTCCTGAAAAGCCATAGTTAACACACCCGGAGCACTCTGAGCCACTTTTTGTCCTCCTACGCTTCAAACCGTCCATTCACCATCTGCCAAGATAATCATTCTCATTTGTAAAGGAAGAGAAATCCTGTCTGCTTTGCCTATTTGGCAAGTTTAGTGTGATATTCAGAATGAGTAGAATATAAATATAGTATTATCACATATGACAAGAAAAATCAAGACCACCACTTTTGAACTGTTTGTTGGAGAACATTTCCCTCTATCTTGCTGCCTCTTCCCCTCCAGAAAGGCTTTTTTGAAATACATGTTTTTCTCTAAGATTTATACAAGGCAAACATCCTCAAGAAAGAACGGGCATGCCAGATGTCAAACGGAAAGAGAATTGGTGCCGATTGGCAGGATCCATGGACAGTTGGAGATACTTATGGCAAGAGAGGAAGGAAACCAGCAGGCATTTAGCCACTTGCTTTGTTGGATTCCTACACATGTAACTCTCTCCTCCGTGAGATGTGATGTCAGGTGCTAAGGAAGAGCTCCACGGACATCCTGATCTCTGGCCTATTGCTGAGCGTGGTTTCTATGAAGTCAATAGTTCATGCTTGTCTACATGTGCATGTGACCCCTAAACACTGAACTGAACTCCTGGAATCCAGTCACTGAAAAGGATAACTGATGAGCAAAGGAGTTAAGACTGGGCTGGTTTAACCCACAGAAACAGTTGACCTGAACAAGGGGGAGTTCTTGGATCCCAGATTGATGGTTGGCTGGAAAGCATGGGACTGACCCAGACCCCCTGAATATGGTTGTCAGTGAGGAGATCTCAGTAATTTATGGGGCCTTGGGTAGTATTTATCCCTGGCATACAAATAGACTTTGAGTGCCCATCCCACAATGAGGGATGCTCTGTCAGCTTGGATTCTTGTGGGAGGGCCTAGGCCCTGCCCTGGATGAAATGACAGTTTCTAGAGATCCACCATGGAGGGCCTCACCCTCCCTGGGGATTGGAGTGGAGACTGGGTGGGGGACTGGGGGGCCTGGTGAGGAGGGGGGAGGAGGGGAGGAAGAGGGAGGTGGGATTGACATGGGCAAGCCCCAGTAAGTTAGGGTTTCTAACCCAGGTAGCTCCAATGAAGAATGACATTCACTCAGCAGTGTGCTGAATGGACGAGGTGTGAAGGAAGGAAGGGCCAACTACTTAAAATCACAGCTGTGAGTTAAGTTGTACACCCACCTCACCACATTTTATGTGTTCATAACGTATAAGCATCAATTAGCAGATAACATCATGTGAGTTTCCAACTTTTCAGTAAAAGAAGCCAGTGGAAATGTCTTGAACCCTTTAATTCCATTGGATACTTGTAAAGAACTGGCTGTAGTAGATGATAAAATTGGGTAAGAAAGAGAAGTAGATTAAAGATTAACATGGCTTTTGTGTCAAGACCATTTTGAATTTAAATTCTTTATTGATGGAAAATAATGAAAAACGGTTTCACACTTACCAGCATCCTGAAAATACTCCAGAGGAATGATGCATTGAGAAACACCTTTAAAGTGTTAGTATGTCCATGTTCAATTTAGTTTTTAATGTCCAGGGTTTTTCTAAGTCAATGGTGTTAAGATCCATTATAATGTGTGTAACTGGGTTATTTTCCAGAAGTTTCACAGGCAGTTTTTAATAGGGCCTGATTTCTAAGGAGTTCTCACTACATGCACCTTTCAGCAAAGTTCTTACTTAGGTGTTCTTAGTGCTTTAGTGTTTAACTGACATGACATTATCGATGCTGCCCAACCCTGTTCTTTTCTGAGACTTGCTCACACACTTTAACTTCAAACCAGTTATGATGGTAATTATTTCCCTATGATTCATTGTAAACCCATGTCAAAATACTGAGTATAACTAAGATGTAAAAGTAAAAAGATCACTGGTATTTTGTGGGGTAACGATCATTGTCATCCAGAGCTCGTAGTTTCTTTAAATGTAGTTTAGCCAGTCATTTGCACCGTGAGTGACATTATGCAATGATATATTATCTAACTGATATTTTCAATGTGAACAAGCAGAGAAAGGCAGTTTGCCTCTGATAGTTTGCCATTTCATAAAAATGGTTTATATTTTGCTATGAAGAACAACACAAAGAAGTTTTTCAAGAAACTAATGTAAAGAAAAAAATCAACTGAGAACAACTTGTGCTGTGTATTAAAGATGTGCACAATTGGTGCCAACCTATGTTACATTTAAGGAATTCGGAACCAAGCTAATAATTCTGTTTTTAAATGGTGTGGGGAAAGCAGGCATTCAATGTTATAGCTCCTAGTACAGTACCTTCAATTTCCCAGGAAAGTACTAAATGACTTGTGGGTGACTAAGCTAGTGGGATTCCATGAGAATTTCTCTGGGAAGATACAAATACATAAGACTGACTGGGCACATACTTGTCTTGATTGAGCAACCAGCTCTAGCCCCTATGGGAGATGTATTTCAGGAAAGCAGAGAGTGCAGACAAAAATGGCACATGGTCTAATGGGGCAAGAAAAAGAATTCTTGTGTAAAATGGAACCTTGAAGCACTGTCTCCATCACCTTAACGGGAAAAGAGCTATATGCAGTGAATCAGACAGTTTGTTGGACTTTGTCAAGTAGGTAGCAGGTAGCACAAGACAATAAAAGAGTATATAATCTATCTTGTGAGAGCTTAGATTCGGTTAGGCATATACCCAAAAGATGCACATTCATACAACAAGGATGTCTGTTCCACTGTGTACATGGCAGCATTATTTGTAATAGCCAGAACCTGGAAGCAACCTAGATGCCCCTCAACTGAAGAGTGGATAGAAAAAATGTGGTACATTTACACAATGGAGTACTATTCAGCGGAGAAAAAAAACAATGGAATCTTGAAATTGGCAGGCAAATGGATGGCACTAGAAGAAACCATCGTGAGTGAGGTAACCCAGTCACAAAAAGAGAAACATGGCGTGTACTCATCCATTTATGGATTTTAGACATGAATCTGGGGATTGCCAGCATACAATCCCACTGCCAGAGAGTCTAGGAAACAGAACCTTCATCCAGCAACTGATGGAAGCAGAGGCAGATACCCACAGCTAAACACTGAACTGAACTCCTGGAATCCAGTCACAGAAAAGGAGAACTGATAAGTAAGGGAGTTAAAACTGGGCTGGTTTAACCCACAGAAACAGTTGACCTGAACAGGGGGGAGCTCTTGGACCCCAGATTGATAGCCGTGTGGACAGCATGGGACTGAATGTGGGTGTCAGTGAGGAGGCCTTGGTAATCTATGGGGCCTTGGGTAGTATTTATCCCTGGGATACAAATAGACTTTGAGTGCCCATTCCCCAAAGAGGGATGCTCTGTCAGCCTGGGTTCTTGTGGGAGGGCCTAGGCCCTGCCCTGGATGAAATGGCAGATTCTGGAGATCCACCATAGAGGGCTTCACCCTCTCTGGGGATCAGAGTGGAGACTGGGTGGGGGACGGGGGCCCTGGTGGGGAGGGCGGGGGAGGAAGGGAGGAAGAGGGAGGTGGGATTGACATGTGAAACAAGCTTGTTTCTAACTTTATTTTTTTAAAAAGGAAGAGGAAAAAAACAAATTAAAAAAAAGAAAAACCAGAACTTAGATTTGGATCTATAATTCATGTGCTTGTGTTGGTTGGTCACCAAATAGCCGCAGAAAGAGATTAAAATTTTCTTTGGAGGAGTGAGCTTTCCCCATGAGCCCCAGAGAAAGCATAAAGATAAAAGTGCAAACAATATGACCCCATCCCTGGAACAACATTTGGAAAATGGCACCCTAAAAATCATTTAGCAACAAGCATGCTTTAATTGGATTTTTGTATTTTATAATTCTTGTATTTAATTTACATGTGTAAAGAAAGGGATATCAGAAGGTGTTAAGAAAAGATTATCAGAATCAACTCAGCAGGTTCTATTTTAAAGAGTAAAATGAACTTTAAAAAGTAAAACAGAAATTGAAGGGAATGCACCTTGAATGGATTAAATAGTAGATTTGGCATGGATGAAGATAAAATAGTTGGGATAGAAAAGGGACAGACTTATACAGGATGCAATATGTAAAGAGAGAACTGTGAGGTCTCAAAGGTTAGCAGAGAGAGAGAGAGAGAGAGAGAGAGAGAGAGAGAGAGAGAGAGAGTAGAGAGAGAGAGAGAGAGAGAGAGAGAGAGAGAATTCATCGACCCTAAAAAAAGGGGAAAGTCACGAGACGGGTGAGAAGACAGCTCTTAGAGACAATAACTAGGAACTCTGCAGAATTCAGCATTGCCAGTATAAGAATTCTACAGAATATTTTCTAAGATATTTCTCAGAAAAATCTGCAAAGTTTGCAGAAAGAGATCACATAACCAGTGACTTCCTGCCAGAAACAGTAGCCAGTGGGAGACTGTGGACTGACATGTGTGAGGTTGTGGTAGTCCAGAATCCCTGGATGGCCTACTTGCTTTCACTAACAAGTCATTTTTCTGGAGCCAACAAAAAATTCTGAGCTGAATATCAAATATGCCAAAGGAGAGTACAGATTGCAAGGGGGTGGGGTTAAGGCAAAGAATGTGCTTATGTCTCTATGTAATTTCTAGGGTTAAAAAAATCCAAAGAGTGACTCTCATTATGTGTATCTCATGATATGGGGATGAGACATGGGCAGCCCAACTAAGACACTCTACAGTATATGCTGTTTGTGAAAAGAAGAAAATGGTATTAATGATTTTACATAGCCTGTTGTTCAGTTTCAATGACTGAATTCATAGGATTACCTACCACATGGTACATGAACTCTAACACAATAAAAAATAAAAGAACTGGACATGAATGTGTCAATAAGCAATTACACTAAATGGGCTTCCCCCTAGTTAAAGATATCTTGGTTTTATTTTGCTTAAAATAGTGCCTCAAGTTTGCACTCCCACCCTCAATGGACAGGGTTGTCTTTGCTGCCTATACTCTCTAGCCTGAGCTGTCATTGTAAGAATAACTTATAACTTGATGTACTATTGAGCACATGCCTAATGAACACTCTAACTTAACAATTGCTGAGCTCAAGGGAAAATTATCAGTTGTGTTTGGGATGCACACAAGAAATAATTGTTCTTTAATACTTGAAAGTTTTTCTAATAATTAACATGATATAACCCAGACCTATACAATAGCTCAGCAAGTAAACAGACTTGATGCAGAAGACAGTAAACCTCAGTTAGAATCCAGAAGTCTGTGTAAAGGTAGATGAACAAAAGCAAGTTCACGAATGTCTCTAACCTCTGCACATGTCCTGTGGCACAAATATTCCCAAACACACACACACACACACACACACACACACACACACACACACACACACACAAACACATTCCCCACAATAATATATTAGCATGGAAGAATAACTATGAGTCCATCCAAAATTAAACACTGGGTGTGACAGCCTAAAATTCCTTCAGTGAACAACACTTCTCTAATTTGTATTTTTGCAATAGATATAATAGGAAAGGCAGGGAGAACTTTGAACCAGTGCTTCAGAAAAATCTGTTCATAAAACAAGCCTAAGTACTGAATGAGTAGTTCCACTGATGTTCCACGGCAAATGTAGTCAAGGCCAAGAACTAAAAATTAGATACTTTTTATGTCATCTGAGCACAGATAAGAGATTGAAAAACTCATACACAAGGGCTTCTACAAATATTTTTTCCATTTTTCATGATTATGTTCAGCTTTGCTTATTGTCTCTCCCTCCCCTTTTTCTCCCACTTTCTCTCTGGTATATACATTACATGTATACTACTGTAGACATACTGGCATTTAGGAGTGTGTGTGTGTGTGTGTGTGTGTGTGTGTATGTGTGTATGTGTGTATGTGTGTGCGTAGTCTATATATATGGTGTGTGTGATATATGTACAGTGTTTGTGGTATATGTATGAATGTATGGTGTGTGTGTATTATTGTTTTGAGACAATCTCTCATTGGATGAAGAATGTATGGATTCATCTAGAATGGCTGGTTAGCAAACTCCAGGGATCTGCCTCACAAGTATATGCTACTGTCATTGACTTTTTTACATAGGCACTGAGGAAGAGCTCAGGTCTTTGTGATTGCAATATAAGCCATTTACCAACTGAGCCATCTTTACAACCCTACACCAATAATGTTAAAGACATGTTGTTTTCATATACTTTAGTTACATTTTTCCAGGTTATTATCTGTTTCTGTCCACTGTACTCTTCCGTCCAGTAATTCTACTTCTTGTAACTTATCTTCAGTTAATAAATTACTAAATTATACACACACACATATATATAGGCATATATATATATGAGCTCAAAATTGCTGATCACATTCTTGTTTATATTAGTAAAAACCTGAATAACAGTCTGGGGATGAAAGATATATTAAAAGAATTTGTAAGTGTATATGGGTTTACATATAGCCAAATAAGTATAAAAATCACACGTTATTTATACTACCATATGAAGAATAATCCAGTGTAATAGTAGCCACTAATACATCTAGATTAATATTTGTGTAGAAATATGTACTAAATGAAAAGAATAGTATGGAATATCTTTTAGCAAACATACCTCAGTGCCTATAAGTTGTTTACAGTTGGAGAGGCACTCATTATATCTCATGACAAGTAGGCCATAGCAGATTAATAAAAGGGGAAAGAACAGTGGAGTGGAATGTCCAAGACCGAGAGCTGGTAACTTGGGGGCTGTCTTCTCTTCCCACAGAGGTCCTCAAATCTTAAATGCCTCTAGGTGTTCTCATCCCTACAATGAAGGCAGGAATGGGCACCAGACATCACACTCACACCATAGAGAGAGTTGTCACCTCTCTTCCTAAGCCATGGCAGGCATTAGTCCTATTTTGGTGGTTTTCCTCCAGGCTCAGTGGTGATGTAGCAATTGTCTCAATACTACACTCTAAGCCGTGATATATGTTCTAAGCCATGACTTCTGAACAATCTGTTCTTTATACTTGAACCTCTTCTGCTGACTCCAGACAAGGTGGTGGAAGGTCTTTCAGCCAGAAGGCTTTTGTTTGTTTTTAATTGGCATAGTATATTCATTGCGCACATTTCTGGGCCTTATAAGGACACTTTTATTCAGGTATATAATGTATTTTGAGCATATTTTCTCCATGCACCTTCCTTTCCTCCCTTAAGTCCCCTTCTATTCTCATGTCAGATACATATGCATGGGTTTATTCAGGCAAATATTATCTAGCACCCACAAACAAATGCATGAAATATTTGCCTTTTTGAGGCTAACTTGATTCACTCTGTGTGACTATCTCTTGTTGTATCATTTTTTTCCAAACAACTGTTTTGTTTCAGCCAGAAGGTATTTCTAAGGAGCATTGCTGTGGTAAAAAAGCAACAGGGAATTCTTTTTGTAATGATTTATATTTAAATTAGAAACATGAATGCTTCACATGTCAATCCCAGCTCCCTCTCCCAGCCCTCCCAGCCCTCCCAGCTCCCCCATCCAATCCCCACATCATTCCCCAGAGAGGGTGATGCCCTCCTTGGAGAGATCTCTAAAGTCTGTCATTTCATCCAGGGCAGGACTTAGGCCCTTCCCAATGTTTCCAGGCTGAGAGAGCATCCCTCTATTTGGAATGGGCTCCCAAAGATCATTCATAAACCATGGTAAACACTGATCTACAACCCAAGGCCCCAGTGATTTCTGTGGCCTCCTCACTAAGACTACATTCATGGAATCTGGATCAGTCCCCCAACAGGGAATTCTTATAAAAAAAATTTAACCCAAACCTTCTTTTCTAATGACCACATTTTAAAAAATCATAAGAAAAAGAAAAGGAATAAATGAACTAAGTCTTGACATGCCTCAATATTTTACACACAATTGGTTTAAAGCAATTATCAAGATATATATTTTATGCAATATCTTTGCAATTTGATAGAATATTGCAGTTTAGATAATAAATTTTCAAAGGAATTACTTGGACTGTATTTAAGTGTACAGTTTATAAGGCAGACAATTATAATTATAAAAGAAAAGATCATGTACTTGAGAGCAAGTTGAGGGGACACAGAAGTTGGGGGAAGAGAGAAGAGAGTAGAAATTGAGAAAATGTAAATATAGTTCTCATATACGAAAATTCTCAGAAAACTAAATAATGAAGTTAAAAAGAGCATTCTTTTATATCCATATTTGTAGTATGTCTTATACCCAAACCAAGAATTAGTCTTTAAGTTTATTCAGAATTAAATAAAATGAAAACTTGAGATGATATTTCTGTAGTCATGTATTAGGCATCTAATAGCCATGTGTGCCCTGTGGCTTATTAGAGAGTACAAGCAAAATGGTCCCCGACAAGTCATACGGTTCAGTTTCAACCTTTAGGGTGATTTTCTGCCCTAAAGTATACCAAAAAATAAATATCTTCAAAATACAACTCAAAATCACATGATGGATTGCTAAATAATTTGCCACAGACAAGTGAGTTCTACTTGGGTAGGAAGCTCTCGAAACACCCACAGCTGGATACTTTCTTCTCCGCTTTGGCTGTGACACATAGAACTGGTGAGAACAGAGTGTCTTACTTTAGAAACTGTGTCTGTTCTACTGCAGGCATGGGACCCGTTGTGCTGGAGAAGTGGCAGCCGCCGCAAACAACTCTCACTGCACCGTTGGAATCGCTTTCAATGCCAAGATTGGAGGTATGGGATACTTCCAAGGATACACACAGGAGCCAGGAAGCTCTTAGTTGACTGCTTTTCAGAATCCTTTTCAAACTGGTGGTGGGCATGTCTACGCATGACAGAGCTGAACTTCTCCTGACTACATAGGAACCATGTGAAAGATGATATTCAGTACAGTGATGGACACTTGCTACAAGATCCCCCAGCATGTCACAACCATAGTTCTTCTAAATAACCTTGGGCAGTATACATTGCTCACCTATACTCAACTCAGGCACAGGTATGTTTATTATAAAGATCTAGCCAACGTGGACTCCAACTTTGCCACTTGTAATCATCGTTGTAAGCAACAGATGATTGCCTCAGCCACACACAAATGGGAAGACAGCATTCTAATAGACCCTAGTGACTTCATCATTAGACCTGAGGATGTCCCCTAAGTAGACTAAAGGGTGTCAGAAATACAAACTTCAGCAGAGCAGCCAGATGAGTACATTGTTCCAATACCCTATTTGCTACCAAATAGTTCATCTCAAACTAAAAAGTGCCATTCTTAACCACAATACCAGTGTGAAGCATTTAGATTGTAATAATCACTCCTCATCCAAGACTCCCAGTGACTGCATCAGGCAGACAGTTCCCAGCCCTCCGTAGATGTAGATAACTTTGTTTTGTCTTGCAAATGCCTGTGGTTATTTATCAGACAGACTGAGCATAGTGAGAAGTAAGGTTTAGTCTTCCTACCAGCTGCCTGGGTCCCATCACCACTTTAGCTCCCAAATAACAAACAAAACACTATATTAATTATGAAGCTGTTGGCTGTTTGCTTTGTTTCTTAATGGCTAGCTCTGACTTAATTATTAACCTATAATTACCTATATATTAACCTATAGTTATTTATATATATGGTCTTATCTTACCGAGGATGCAGCCTCATATGTCCTCTCCCCATGATCACATGGCAATGACTCTCTACACTTGACTACATGTCCCAGAATCCTCTGTGTCTCCTAGTCTCACCTATCTTGCTTCACTATTGGCCAACAGCGCTTTATTCATCAACATATACACAGAAGGACTTCCCCCATCAGGGAGAAGCTAATGATAACCAATTAAATAACCAATTAAATGAAACCAGTACAAAGAAATATATTAAGAAAGATTGCTTGAAACATGAATTGTTTATTTCTAGAATTCCCCATGTCATATTTTTGGGCCCCAGTTGACCAAAGGTCGCTGATTTTGGCAAAAACAAAGCTATAGTTGGAGGAACCATGGTGGAGCTGCGCTTAAAGCAGGTTCCTGAGATTTGCTTGACTGTCAGTGCTTTATTGTCTTCCTTTCATCCTTCACTTCTGGGCTTGACAGCTTGTTGCCCAATAAATAGCTGCACTCAGGAGCATCCACTGTGATAAAGACAGAGGCTCTTCCTGAGGTGTGATAAGAATGATGGAGCGCCCCCCCGTTCACCCAGGACAATCATATTCAAGGTACCTCAACAGTCACCTCTCACATATGAGCTTGTGTCCTCTATTGCTGTGATTTGATTACATTCCCAGAAATAAAGACTGGCCCAGCACTCTGACTGACCCTGAGGGAAGAACTGAATAAACTCTGAGCTCCCTCATAGCTGCTGATCAAGCTTAACTATACTTCCTTAAAAAGGTAAATGTATGGTGATAACTCAAAAAACGTCCCAAATAAGAATATTCTGAATGACAATTTAACTCCTCAGACCCAAAGCATAAAGTTTATATAATAAGAAAAGAAGAAGGAACTGTTAATCTTTAAACTTGACTAAATTATGAAGTTCTTTATGCTTTTTCAGTCAAAACAAAAAATACCTCATGACCTTCTAAGGGTCACTTAGCAGACATAAATTGCATTACAGACAACCCAAGTTTAGGTAATGTTCTGATGCTCTCATGTTCTCACCTGGACACTCTTAAATGCTTAATTGGGGGCAGTTCTAGTGTTTAATTTAGAGGTGCAGGAGGATGCTTCCAAGTACAGCTTAACAAGGCGAAGTAGTATATGTCTGCCTTTGTTCTGGAAGAGTGCATAGGAGCTTTAAATATCCACAATAACTGAAAACAAGCAATGACTGTTCAGGACCCAGGACATGCAGACCATCACTGAGTTATCTGCTTCCCTTTCAGAGGATCAGTGTCCATTCCATAATTTTCAGGAATTTTCCCCACTGTATTTGTCTCTGCATGACTTGATGATATTCATCTTCTCTCAGAATCTAAAAGTGGGTGCTAGAGAAATAGCTCACTCAGCGAAGTGCTCGTGGCACCACAGTTGAGTACCTCATTTTGTATCCTCAACATGCACATAAAGAATCAGGTACAGGATTGTGTGACTATAATCCTAGTACTGGGAAAGTGGAGGCAATAGGATCCTTGGGGCGTGTTGGCAGACCAACCTACCCTACTCAGCCAAATCTGTCATCTCTAGATTCCTTGAGAAGCCCTACCCCCAAAATTAAAGTAGAAAGGGACTGAGGACACCTGACATTGGCCTCTAACCTACACACACATGCCTGCATCCACATATGTACACACACCAATACCATAATACAAAATAACAAAAGATCCCAAGTGTAAATATTCTATAATAACCCAGAATTATATACACTTGTGTGTTAATTAAAATATAAAAAAAAAACATGAACCGGTGGCATGACTAAGAGTCCTATAGAAGAAAAAACCCAGTAGAATATACACATGCATACATATGCACATATATATAAAGGACCTATATGTGAGCCTGTTTACATATTAATATATAACTATAGAAGGACATTTACCAAATTATCTTACATAATTGGAGGCTGGATCATAGCACTCTGGCTATCTCCTGGCTATGAACCAGGATCCCCAATAGCTGCTTAGTCCCAAGGCCTGTACACCTCACAACAGGGTAGACCAGTAACATTCTAGTCTGAGGCCAAGGCCAGGAAGATCCCTGGAGAGTCACGGGAGAGTTAAAAGACTCCAGAAGCTAGAGTCTTATATTCAAGCTCAACATCACCAGCAATAGAAACACGAGCTCAAGATTTGGCTTGCTCACTTGTGCAGGCTTATTCTCCTATTAGTGCACACAAGCCCTCAGTTTGCTAGCAAGTACAACTCAAAATCAAGCTGCTTGGTCTTTCTCCACTCATTGCTGTGATGGCAGGAGAGCCCATTGCAAGTGTACTCAGAAGTAAGCCTTACTGATCTCATCAAGCAGCCAATTAATGTTAACTGAGGCATATCAATCAAGTACAACATCTACAACATCTTCAGAAATACTTGGGGGAGACAATATTGTTAGAATGTCCTAGTTCTTTATCTCCATGTTTTTTCATATAATATCAAAGGGCATAATAACCTTTATGTCTGGTCTATCATGGTATTTAAATTGCTTCAGACTGACTGAAAATGTGCTTTTTAGATGACAATAGGCAAGAACGTTAATAGTTGTTGAATACTAGCTCCATATATATTCGCCTTCACTATTTCTATTTTTCTTGACTTTTTAAATTTTTGTAGTTAAAGTTAAATATTAAAGAAAAGCAGGGAGATACTGTTCCATCAAAAAACAATTTTGTTTTGTTTTCCTGACAGTAATCAACCTAGGCCTCACAGCCTACACTGGAGTCTTTTGTTTAAATCAGTGTCTTAGTAACCAGTTAAAAACTTGAAATTCTCCCAGGAAAGCAAAGCTCCCCTTAAAAGTAAATTTATCCTATGGAGGTATAATTTTTAAAGTAAGGGCCTGGAGAGAAGGCTAAATAGTTAAGACCACTGGCTGCTCTTCTGAGGGACCCAAGGGTGAGTCCCAACACCCACATGGTGGCTCAGTAATCATCTGTAACTCCAGTTCGAAGGGATCTGACACCCTCTTCTGGCTTCCTCTGGTACCAGGCACACATGTGATGCACAAGGTATACATGCAGGCAAAACACCCACATACAAAAAAATAAATGATAAAATTTAAATTTAAAATTATACAAGTCTCAGTGGTGATATTTAGTGTAAGCAAGGTTTTGTCTTACTAAATGATTAGAAGTTATATTGCTGTTGTAAGTTGCCAATACACAGACTGAAAAGGAAAAGTTGGCACTTAACAGATCATTTATTTCTCAGGATATTAGTGACTATTTTTTAAAAATAGGGTTAATGCTGGATTTCTGTCTGATAGGCATGAACTTAAATGAAGATTAATGACTAAATATTACTAAAAACATCTTGAGAGTTATTTGAAGGGTTAAACACATTCTCATCCATTATTTGAGTTGTAAATAACTTGGCAACAAAGAAATACAGTAAATTTACATCAGTCTACTATTATAGGGTAAATGGGAAATGAGACAAAGCTGGCTTGGCAACTTTGCAACTTTTAAACACTTGCTAAGGTTAGAAGATTTCACATCTATGAGCCCAAGTTATTCAATGGAGAGAAATTTAGCATGGTAGATTACTTCATTATCTCTCTCAAATATTCATTTAACAAAGGTAGGAGGGAAAGCAAGATTTGGAACCTTGGAAGAAGAATAGAAATATTTTTTAAAGTTTTTGAACACAGTTTTTCTCCTACATCCACAATGAACCCTCTTGTCTCCCCAAGCAAGATAGGATAACTTGTACAAAGTATGTGGTACCTTTTTACCAGGAAAATGCTCACTGAAGTGTTGGCTAAAATCCTTGGGGCTGGGAAGATGATCAAGAATGCCTACTGCTCTTACACTGTTCCCAGAATCTACCTGGTAGCTCACAACTGTTTGTAACTCTAGTTCCAAGGGTCTCCATCCCTCTCCTGACCTCTGAGGGTTCTTACACACACATCACACATAAAAACCCATGTAGACAGACTCATACACATTATAATTGAATAAATAAATATTTTTACAGTTTTTTAATGTGTTCTTTATTCCCCCAAATTGTCTGAGTGGACTGTTTATTTATCATCTCCTGGAGACAGTAACAAGCTTTCTCCATCCTGCTTTGAAGGTGTGCGGATGCTGGATGGCGATGTCACAGACATGGTGGAAGCAAAGTCTGTCAGCTACAATCCACAGCATGTGCACATCTACAGTGCCAGCTGGGGCCCAGACGATGACGGCAAGACTGTGGATGGGCCAGCTCCCCTCACCCGGCAAGCCTTTGAGAACGGGGTGAGAATGGTAGGTTTCAAAAGCATCTGGGGTGAGGATTTTCATGCGCTGTTTGTAGGCATGCCACCATCCAGGCTCGAGGATTGCTGGAGCTCATGGGCCAAGGAACCGCTGGAAAGATGTCTTAAACACTGGCATCATGAGTTGTTTCTGCTCTACAAAGGAACTCAGAGTTAGTCTTTGCTATTACATGCACAGTGTACTTGGACATTTAGAGCTGCACAGAAGAAATACATAATTCACGTGAATGTGACACTTTGAGAAGCAAATTCCTGGGGCTGAGCAATTGATTGGGTATTACAGCTCCATTTGGTGTTGGTGGAATACACAGCAAGGTCCTTCTGGCATCTCCTCTTGGTGTCATTTAGTTTCACTTCTGTCCAAAGACAATATTATTTTCCTGTGGGCACCATATCTCCCTAATCAGGTAACCTTGCATTTTCTTTGATATCCCTGAAGGAGTGGCTGAATGCTGTCCCCAGAAAACCTAGTTCCACGATCTATTGGGGGAAAAATGTTTGTTTCAAAATCCAGAGCTTAAATTGTATTGAATTGAATAAAAGTAAAGATGATAGAACTTATCCTCATGGAAAGAGGAGTGATGCACCAGAGCGAGGCCTTCATTCTCACTAATGAATAGAATTTTCAGCTACATAGCGTGTATATGTCTATTCTGCATGATATCATTGATCTGGCCTGATCTTCCTTCGCCTCTCTCATCTTCTCACCCCATTGTGTTACAAACATCCTCCACCCCTGTCATTGTCCATCAGTACATTCTGTTTCCCCTCCCGTACCCCGCAAGTCCTTCAATCCTCTTATAATAAAAAGCCACAGCTTCCCAGAAGGCTCTCTCAGTCCATACCAGAATTCACTATCATTAGTCCCATACTCTGTGCTCACTGTGCTTGATATTCTTACTGAAGCTACATAAAGACCAAATCATATTTATATTTCATCAAAGATTGTTCTGGGTGTATCTTCCTCACAAAAGTTAAGCCCAAGAGTGCCCTTTATACATATTTATGGCTTTACAAATCTAAGAGGATGTATTGAATTCTAGTGAATATTTTGTACATGTTTGCTGCATCAAATTTAGTTTACTCCAAACGATGCTAACCACAATGTTTTCATGGACTCAGCCCAGATATGGAATAGTGGGATGCAGTCAGTTAATTAGTACAATGTTTGAGCAGGAATAAAAATCATAGTGAGTCTTGCATAATTTTGTGAGCCTGGGTTAGATTTTTAGCAAAAGCCTGAATTAAACCATCCCATGACTATTCTGAAATGGATTTGAGAGTGAAAGCACTCATTTGTTTTGTAAACACTTTCTAGCAAAAAAAAAAAAAAAAGCAAAGAAATGTCAGGGTTGTGAAGACATTTTCTTTCCTAGTTCTGTCTGCATTCAGTTCCTTTTGTATACGTTTAACAGATAGATAAAAATTGTAACTTGTTTCCTAGAATTTTTCTTTCAAAGTGCCTTAATACCAAATGAATATACTCTATGTCATCTGCTGATTCATTGCCAAATCTGTGAACTACAAATTACTATTATTGCCCAGTCTGCCACCAGTAGAATAGTCATTTGAGTTTAGTTCAAATCTTCCAATTATGAGTGCACTGCACTCATAAGAAGGAGCAACCTGAATTTCTCAGTAATATGAAAATCCTTTTATTAGCAATGCACATAGCTTCGTGGTTGTACACGTACATATACAGAATGCCCAAGCCTAATAGGCAGATTTGCTAGCTAACTAATGAGTACATGGATAAGTAATACAGTGCCAAGAAAAAAGTTTTTAAGTTTGTTTTTACTGGAGTGTGTAGCTCAACAGAAATAAACTATAATCTTAATGCATAGAACAGATAAAAATGTGGCACTTGATTATAAAAGTGTTTCCTTTTTTTTTTTTGTTTTTTTGAGACAGAGTTTCTCTGTATTGTTGTGGAGGCCGTCCTGAAACTCGCTTGGTAAACCAGGCTTGGTCTCGAACTCACAGAGATCCACCTGCCTCTGCCTCCTGAGTGCTGGGATTAAAGGTGTGTGCCACCAATGCCCGGCTAAAAGTGTTTCCTTTTTAAAGTTATGTTTAGAAACATGTCGTATGAGAAACCATTCAAACACAAAGGACTATTTAGAAATAGATGATATAGAGAAATAAAATGCAAAAAATGACCCTTTTTATCGTGGTAAGTCATATAAAAAAAGTATATAAGAGAGAAGTTAATAATAGATTTCCCCACCCAAGTAGTTAGTTGTTGGTAAGTACAGATAGAACATCTTTCCATACCTGCCAACTGGGAGTCACATTGAATCTCTGCGTGGAACACATGGGCATCATTCCAGGGTAGCCCATAGAAATGTAGATTATGGGGTTTATTTGTTTCAGAATTTTGGGGAACTTGCAGTACCATAATTTAGGACCTGGCACAAAGCTCAGAAGTCAAGCATGTGCTTAGCATGCATAAAGTCTTAGGTTCGATATCCATCACCCAAAAACCAGGAAGAATAAGGATAGCATAATTTATTCAGCATTCCTTTGAAGATCTTCTGAGGATTAATCTGAACAAAAAAGGGACTTCACTTTTAAGATGAACCATTAACTTTTAGAGTTGAAATAGTAGCAAAAGCAGTAACTTTTAAAGGGGAGATTTATTTTCTGGTTCGTTGCCCATCTAAATCTGAAATGGCAGCAATAAACCATTGAAACAAGACAAAATTGAAAGGATAGTGTTTTTGTGTATTCAGTATAGTGAAGCCTTCAAGTAATGCTAAAGCCAAGTCTAGTGTTTCTCATTTACTTCTGACTTTAGCTACATTAGATACCTTGCTTCCATTTCCCCTTCTAAAGTGGTATGGTAATATACTACTCATTCACAGAGGTTTTTATGACCACTGAGTGAGATAATAATCCACAATAAAGTCATTAATGCCCTGTCTGAATATAATAAGTACTCCATAAGAAGTATTTACAGAGAAGGTGTTTTCTTCAAAAGTACTGTTTAAATTTGTTCTTAGTCCCTCATCCTTCTTCCCTAGTTAGTACCCACATTGCAGAATTTTCATTGAACCCATCATGTTACTATTTGGGGTAGAATAGAAGTAACATGGCACAGGTTAGCCCAGATTCTCTGAGCTTCATCAAGGTCATTTTTATTGTTCTTCCTCTGTCAATTCCACTTGCTCTAAAAAAATTTAAAGCATCTGCAATATTTACTTTGATTCTCTATCAGTAAGTACACTGGGAGTGTGTGTGTGTGTGTGTGTGTGTGTGTGTGTGTGTGTGTGTGTTTCAGTTGCTCTTGTATCTAGTCTCAAATTGTTTATTTTCTCAAAAGATGTTTCTCTAGATAGCTGTAAATATACCATTCAAGATTTCAAGTTGATATTGGGTAATCTATATTAGAAAAATAAAAATTTTGATCACTTTCTCCTGTTGAAGCATCAGGTGAACCCTAAATTTATCTTCTTGAGGCCTGCTAGAAGAAACAAGTGAGCTACTGAGTGATTTGAGGACCTAAGGAACAAAGGCAGGTAAAGAAATGCCTTCAGCTAACCAACTAAAAGCTTTTACAGTGATCTTGAGTCACTTTGGCCCATTGGTGTCCTAGCCACATGTTCTGCTTCATGCAGAGATTAGAATGATTTGTCCTCACCCCTTGAAGTTTAATGAGTTACTACTACCTAAGCATCATAAATAAATGGTGAAGAAAACCCAAGGTTTGTATGTAATACCTAATAGTTCCTACACCATATCAACAAGACAAAATACAAGCAGAGAATCCTCAAGAACATTTCAACTGAGCTGCGCATAGTGGATGAAATACAGTTGGAGTGAGAAGGGCAGAGCTACTTTAGACGGGAGAGGAGACAGTTCTCTTTGAGGAGGCAATATCTGCAGACTTAAGATATAAGCCAATCATGTGAAAACCTGGAAGAGGAATGTTCCGTGCAGAAGCAGCAGAAAGCACCAAAATCCCTGAATAGCAAAGGGTTGCAGTTTATTTCTAGGGCAAATTAGTACTATTCCTCAGACAGTAGGAATAGTATGAGCAGAAAGCAGTAGAATGATGGGGTTGGCCAAGGCCAGCTCAGAGGGCTTTTCTAAGTCACAGAGAAGGTTTGCATTTCATCCTGTTACAGAAAGTCACTGGAGGTTCAAATAGGGCAGAGGTCTTGTAGACATACTATCTGTCGGGTGAATGATGGGGGACAAGAGCCGGAGGTTGCAGTGGTCCAGGACAGTATTAAGAATGTGACAGCACTTGTCCAGACCACAGACCACTGTCCTGATCAGACAGCGGGAGAGAGAAGGACAAGTATCAAGAAATCTATTCACAGGGGAAATAAGTACATTTCACTCAGGGTTCCCAAGTATTGATCATGTCCATTCTTTCTGCTAACTAATCAGAAATAAGAAACATACCAAATATTGAATTTCAAAATGTTCCCCATTTGTTTACTATAAGATAAACATTTGGCTCAGTGCTTGGATGTAGCAGTGCTTTCAAAGACTTTAACAAAGCCAGAATTGATTCAGTTTATAGCCCCTTTAGAATTAATGTGCCAAAATTGTATCTGAGAAGCTGTGTTAAACCGAGTTGACATCTCTCTCCCTCCCTGCCCTCCTCCCCTCTCTCTCTGTCAATCAGGATTGTATTTTATTTGATGTCAAAAATCTATACAGTTAAGTGTAATTTTTAGACTCATAGTTTGGGCTATGCTCAGTGAGTGGAAATGTGATAATGATGAAGTTGATGAGGAGGGGGAGGATGAGAATGACAATAATAGCATGAACATTTAATATTTTGGCTAATCTATTCTCTTCTGTCATTCATCTAAGCCCAAAATAGACTTAGTTTTGATCTAGACAATAATCTTGTACGATGGGCACTATTCCCTCAATCTTACAAGTAGAGAGAACAACTCTATCCTAGCTACCAAAGTCAGAACAGTGGCCTCAAGGCCCTCTCATAAGTTCAGCTGTGTGTTCCCTTGTCTTCTTTGACACATGTGACTTTCCTTAAATCATGCTTTCCTGTTTCAACTGTTATCAAATACACACTCACACAGTTAGTTCTCCTGTCTTAGAAAGAATAAGTAGAGTTAGAGAGATGACTCGGCAGTTAAGAGCACTGGTTTCTCTTCTAGAAGAGGTGGGTTCAATTCCCAGCACCCACATGGCAGCTCACAACCATCTGTAACTCCATTTGTAGGGGGTTCAGTGTCTTCTTTTGACCTCCATGGATATCAGGCTATGCAAGTGGCCCACAGACATGCATGCCATCCAAAAATGAACACACACAAAAATAAAATTAAAAATAAAATAAAAAAGAATAGGTGATGAATCTCTGTCTTCTTACTTTGTATCCCCTTCCTTTTCCTACCTAGATTTCTCTTTTCCCTTCGGACTGAAATTCTTTGTGGCCTCTCCCAATCTTGTCTTCTGCTAGGTCCTACTCACATTATCTCTTGGAGCCATTGCATCAGAACTCCACGCCAGCAACACATTGAGGTTGCTTTGTCTCGTTGACCTCCACACACACAGGCCTCCCAGTTCTCATCTAACTTGTAACAGGGCACCCTGCCTGCTCTTCCTATGCACCCCAACCCCTTTGACCCCTTTAAACCTCCATAGTGTTGTTATCCTTTCCTCGATAAAGATCCAGAGTCTACATCCTCTACTGTATGTCAAGTATTCAGAACAGGTCCTGACACTCAGGGGATTTAGTGAAGAAAGAATGAATGACTGAGGAGTGTATGAATGAATCCCATGTCAATTTGCTATGTGTACTCAAAAACCACACTTGCATTCCTCTGACCATACATAATGAACCTGATCTGCTAAGAATGCATGATAAACCATGGTGGTTAAAGTACCCAGAGTCTGAATGCAGGCTCTCCAATTTGGAAATGTAGGGTCTAAAAGCTTTTCAACCTCATTCAGTTTAAGCTAACCTGTATGATCAGTTTGTTGGCCCAGTTGATGGACCTAAACACTAGCAGTTCCCTTAGAAGCTCATATTTTAATGCCTGTTCCTGAAATGATGCCAAATCTCTGAATGTTACAAGTTTTAATCAAATTCACACCTGAAATGAACAAAGCAATAAAGAGGAAGTGCTGACTAATCATGTAAAATACTGTGAGAGTCTACATGGTCCCTCAAGCCTGGGTTTAATCTATTTGAGGTTGCTGAATGACCCCACGGGAGTCTTCAGATAACTATTAATGTATAGTGGGTATAAGTAGAAGAAAATACTGAGAGAATATTTGCTTCATAAAACCCAAAACTTAATGAAATGGGAATCAACAAGGTTTCATTTCGTTTTGTTTTGTTTTGTTTTCTGCCAAGTACATGAGAATTGCCCTTTATGGTCTCTTTGGTGACTTGAAAACACATTAAAGTGTCTGAGTTGTCTCAAAGAGATGTCCTTAACTTTATCTAATCAAGGTTTTCAATTTAACCATATAGAAGCATTTCTTTTCTCTCTGTCATTTCTTCTTCCCTCCCTTTATTCCCTCCCTCCTTCCCATGGAATCTTACTATGTACCCCAAGTTAGACTGTCTTGCCCAAGCTAACTTCAAGCTAAGTCTTCCTCCTTAAGCTTCACACGTGCTGGCCTTATAGGCATGTACAACCACACTCAACAAAAGTTTCACCACGTTTTAAAACTTGCTTTGAAATTTAATTTAATTACGTATTCCTTAGAACTAATCTCTTGAAATTCAGTTAAATTTGTTAGATCTTTGCAGTCATAACCTTAGGACTAAAAATGAGTTGGTTAATTCAATTCCTACCACTAATGTATTTCCTTATGTATCTTTGATTTCCTTGTTTTTTTGTACTGAAGCTTGTGGCTTCAGTCTGCTCAACTATTAAGCAATTTCCTAGTATTATTTGCTGAAAGTCTGTGAATCGTTTCTGGTCCTCACAATTAGAACATCTTTTACACAGACTTCTCAACAGGATGCTTCCAGAAACTCCCAGCCAATGCTTGGGCTTTCAATCCTGCATGAATGCTACAACTGAGGAAGTATTTTTATATGCATGTATTATCTTCTTTTACCTGTAAAATTCCCATGACTGACAAAAAAAAACTCTAGGCTTTTAGCAGGGCACACAGGGTCTCTCATTTTTGCCAGGGCTTTCAGAATAAGACTTTACATGTCACCTTTTAAAAGAACAGTATAAAAATCAACCTGTCACCATTTGCCCCTAGGTGGCTTTGACCCAGATCCTCGGCAAATAGTATCTCAGGAGACATTTGTGACTTTATCTTTTTAGCTGATCCTGAATAGAAAAAGTGATTTCATAAAGTAAGTGACACCACAGACAATTTTCAGGTATCAATGACACTGAGTTGGGTGACAGACTAAGAGGCTGATGGATGCCGTTTATCTGGGTGTTCCACCATGCTCGGCACTTTGCTAGGTGGCATGGGAGGATGAATAGTACTTAACCCTTGTCTTAGGGAAAGTCTCTATGTAATGATGAGGAACTGTCTAAATAAAAAGTGCGAGCCAACTCCCAAAATGCACTCATCTTACAGAACCTGGTCAGGGAACAGAAAACACAACACACAGTAACAAAACCTACTTGCCTCGAAGCCATCTTGTCCACATTGGGTTATGAAAGTTTAATAATAAGACTTGTGCGGTTGGTACCGTTGGTACTTTTCAGCAGGTGGCTGATATGTTGACAGTTTTTGCTGACAAGTGTGCTCAATTATGTTCTCTAGAAAAAACAGGAAGTGGAAATGGAATCTTTTCTGTATTCAGGAAAGCTTATACTATGGTTGTCTTGTCATTTTACTCAAGAAAGCTTATTTAAATACACATTACATGCTTAGCATTGGTTTGGCATTTGTCTCTGCTCCCCACCCTTAGAGAACCCATGTAATGCACTCCACTGTGAATAGTTGACGACCACATCTTACATTATTCTCTTGGGCTGGGGAGATGGCCCAGCACTAAAAGCACTTCCACAGGACCAGAGTTCAAATCCCAGCATCCTTGTCAGGAAGCCGTGGCTCACAACGAACTATAACTTTAGCTCTAGTTAATGCAGTCTCTCTCTCTCTCTCTCTCTCTCTCTCTCTCTCTCTCTCTCTCTCTCTCTCTCTCTCTCTCTCACACACACACACACACACACAAATAATAAATAGAACTTTTTAAGTCATGAGTTTTATCTGTCACTTTATCTGCAAGTAGGTTTTAAAGCCCAGGGCAACTTTCTTTGAGGGTTTCGTTTGGAAAGGTCATTAGTGCATTCAGTGAATTACAACAGACACAATGACTAGGACAAGTGTTGTATATGTTTGAGTTTTATCAAATTTAAATCTTCTATTTAGACTAAAAGGGGAATTGTAGGAGTGAACCCCACAAAGCTATCTGCCCATGAGGGCGGGGACAAGTAAATTAGCACAGGTAGAGATAAAAGGAAGCGAAAGGAAAATGGACCTCCTCTTTTGGAAGCCAGACACACTGCTAACTCCTAGCTTGTGTGACTCTCTATCTCTGGTAAATAAATATATTGTATCCCCTATAGCACCCAACTCTGGCACTAGTTCCATCTTCACACTGCTGTACTAAGGGGTCCAGTTCTTTAGTTACTGTTTCTTCTTAGAAAATTAACATTTTCCAGGTGAACAGCTATTTAGAGTGTTGGATAAAAGCACAAGGTCCTTCTATAACCACATGTTGTCTATTGTAAATGCCAAAGTCACACATGCATGTTTTTAAAGCTCTTACTTTAAAGGCATGTGTTCACCAAGAGGAGAGAGAAGAGGCATGATGCACGTATATAATAAAAGCAACATTAGTTATCATAGTAAATTTATAAAATTCACTGATTCCACCAGAGAATGATCATTTTTTTCTCAGATAGACACCCAGCTGTAGTAAGATTGATACCAGTTTGCATTTTAATAAGTGACAGATTGTTTCTTCATTAGTTGTTGAATGTTGCAAAGCTGTGAAATGATCTATGGATAGGCTAACACAGATGAAGGAGATTATTTAAATTTGGTTTGACTTAATGAGACTTTACTGTAACTGAGCCTGTTTTTACTGTCTTGCCTGAGGATTTTGCTATACCTGTGGGGAACTCTGTGCATATTTATAAAAACTAAGAAGTTACTTGTCAAACATGTTCAATTTAATGTCATCCATTTGTTAAACAAAAGTTTGTCTTTCATAAGTACATGTGTGATTTTAAGTTCTATAATTATCACGGTATTGCCCAAGGCATAAGTATCAAATTTGATTAATATATTAATGAAATTTATGTATACATTTTGAAGAAAAGGAACACAAACTGACAATAACCTTATCTAAGTAAAATTTTTAAATATTCATTGCTACCCCATTTATAGTTTTAAAGGGGCGTTAGAATTTATGTCATTAAATTAATTGGCAAACTCATTCTAAATTCTTCTTATTGGTTATTTTTCTCATTTCTATGACAAGTACTTGAAAACAATCTATAAAAGAAAGGGTTTATTTGGTTTGAGGGTAGGGAAGTCTTGGCTCAGGAGACTGACACAGCTGGTCGCATTGCATTCACATTTCAGAAATAGAAAGAGACTGGTTGGTGCCTGCTTTTTCATTTGTATTCATTCTAAGACCCAGTTCATTGGATGTCTCCACCAATATTCAGAGTGGATCTCCTCTTCTCTGGTAAATCTTTCTGGAAAAAAAAGACATATAAAAGTGTGTTCCTGTGGTGGCTGTAAATATCTTTGAGTTGACAATGGAGATTAACCATCATGTGATGCTAGGATCCTCTACGCCGTGTTAGCTACATATCAGCAAGAGCCGCCTTCCTATGGCTTTCTTTGTGACTGCTGTGCTAACTGGGAAGCAGGGAAATTTCTCAAAAGTTGTTCTACTGTGCTGCTAGAACAGCAAAAGCATACAATATTGGATCAGGTAAACTTAAGGTCTATTGTAAGCAGCCATTTTTTTGTTTCCAAATGTAAATTTGTGAAAGCTGGTGGAGAGAATACATAGGTGTATTTCCTTCAACACAACATGACAGCCAGTCAGCTAAAAATATAGGTCACTGTAATAAACATAAATTGAAGTAGGATGATACTTTCCTATTACTTAGAAGTATGTATGACATGTGGAGTAGAATTTGTAGCACACTTAGTATGCCTACATTATACAATCTAATGTAATGCTCAATATTTTTTAAACACTGCTATAATTTTGCCTCTGGTAGCTTCACAGGAGTGCATGGTACACGGATGTATAAAGTGAGCCTTGACAAAGTTAGGCAATGTGGTTGGCCACTAAGAAGCATAACTGTGGCTTATATTCAGATCTCTGTGTAAAACCTGTGTTTTTTCCCATTGTGTAGTATTGGCTTCTGTTGAGTATCATATGGCCCATCTATGCATGTTCAGTCAACACATGGTCACAGAAGTGACCCCAGCAGCAAAGAACTGTGTCTTTGGGTGTCCGGAGGAGTTATCATTCAGGCCATACTGAACAACATTCTGGACTTCACTGTGCTGGTTCTCTTTCTTGTCAACTTTGCAAGAGGTTCCGGAGTTTATGGAGAATACATGCCTTGTCAGTTTGAAACAAGATGTGTTGCTAAGTTGCTAGCACTCCTGTTTTCTTTGGAAAGGACCGTACTCCGGTACTCTTCATTAGAGCCATTACAAAGATCCAGTGACATGGTGCATTTGATGGTTGAAGTACTCAGTCTGTCAGCTGATCTTCTCTTCAAAGGAAGGGTGGCACTGAATTCTCTTTTAAGAATCACAGAATATTCACCATGGAGTCTTATATAAAAAATGAGTCTAATATAATAGTTTCTTTTTAAGACAGAATTGTGTTTATGGATAGAAAATGCTGTGAGTTACTTTTCCCTATTTCAGACATCTTATAAGGTACCCTATACAAGGTTAAGGCTATTGCTTCATGTAATTGAAGACTGTGACACCATTCAAGCTCCACAGTGCGATATAGAGAGGGGTGAATTGCTTATTTCTTATTTAAAGTTGAGGCGGCAGTTGCAATAATTCTCAGCAAAAATTCCATAATCTAGAGGTAACTTCAAGTGATATTAACTTTTATTATCACTGGAATATCTCTGTTCTTCCTAAGTGTCTTTTCAAACATTTACAGTAAATTCTTTTCATACTCCTGTTGGTAATAAATGTTTTTATTCTCTATGAAGGAAATTTTTCAAATTTTAGGTCCTAAATATAAATTTAAATGTAATGACACATTTCAAAACAGTTTCAAACTTTTACTTTTTAAAGATTTGTTTTTGTTTTTAAGTATTTGTGTTCTTTTTGTGTGTGTATGTATGTATGTATGTTTGTGTCTGTGTATATGGATATGTACAAGTATATATAAGTGCCCAAGGAGGCCAGAGGCATTGGATCCCTCAGATTCCTCTGGAGCTGGAGTTACAGGAAATTGTGAGCCACTGACATGGCTGCTAGAATTGAACTCAGGTCCTCTGCAAGAGCAGTACATACTATTAACTCCTGAGCCAACTCTCCAGCACCTCAGGATCGAAAATAGAAAATTGACGTTGTAAGTGCCACTCTTACTTCCATGGATCTGACTCTGTTGAAAGTTATAGCATGGCTTTGCCTTTGCTGAAATGATCTAAAAGGTAGAGAGTGGGCAGGTGTGACAGTGGCCTTTGAGAATTCTAGACTCTGTGACTGCCCAGAACAGCTTAGCTGGTGCTAGCTGTTGGCTGTGATTTCTTCCATGAGTGTATGACATGCACAATTTTGTCTTGGCTGTTTGAAATAAAAAGTGAGCATGAACTGGACCTACATAGCCTTCCCTCCTTACCACTGTTAGCAGTTCTTGTACCATGGGATAGAAGCTTGCATAGGCTCAAAGTATGGCTGTCTCAGGGGTGATAAATAAAACCCAGGTCTCTTTGAAGTTTCAGTTTATTTTTAATTGATACATAAACAAGTTATGTATACAGTAACAGAATGCTATGCTTTGTTTTCACACATTGTGCAAGGTGAAATATGATTTTCCAAATTTGCCTTCTCCCAGGAAAAATCCCCTTTTCAGCTTTTTGAGATGGCATATTTCTTGGTGAGGAAGATTTAGTCTGAGACAGCAGGAAGTCTGAATAACCAGCAGGCCGATACTTTGGTATGGAGTAAATGAAGTAAAACAGGAGAGAGGTTTTTTTTTAATTAATCCATGGTTGTTAAGCAGTATTTAAGCCACACTGTAAAGTATTTTCAGGGACATCTAGTGTCAATGGAGATCACACTCAGTGAGTCATGATCCAGCATGCATTTTCCCAGACTAGTTCTAATATTTCTTCATCTCTAGGTACTATTCATAGCACATTATTTAGCTCCAAATTTCTATTATTTGAAGCACTTAGATGGATAGACTATTTGAAAATAAATAAAATACTTTCAGTAAAGCATATTTATTCTGGTTTTGACACCCAAGTTTTGTTTCTTCCTAGATACTCTGTTGCCATTTCTCCTTGAAAGACTGATTCTTCTCTCCAAATTACATCATAAAAATATGCAAAGTAAAAGAAATCCAAAGCACAATATAGTTTCAGAAGCCAAGAATCACACCCCAGTACACATCTGTGATACGTCAAATGAAGCACACATCTGTAAGCTCCAGTGTTAGTTTCTTTTCTAAAGAAGGCCCATCTCTGAAAATAGGATTGATTAAGCTCTTATTATCGTTATGCTTTTGTTGTTTTGTTTGAGGCTGTTATTATTGCTGTTGTTGAGACAAGTTCATGATTAAGTATCCTTGGCTGACCTCAGACTCTCTATGTAGCCCAAGCTAGTTTCTATGTCATGGTAATTCTTCTGCCTCAGCCTCCTGAGTGCTGGGATTACAGGTTTATGCCACCATGTTTAGCTAATTCTCCTAAGATCTATGTCATGGTAATTTTTCTGCCTCAGCCTCTTGAGTGCTGGGATTACAGGTTTATGCCACCATGTTTAGCTAATTCTCCTAAGCTCTAATGCATTTATATTCTTTTGGATATGATAGGCAAGCAATTTCTTTTAAGCAGTTTCTGTTCATACCATGAACACAAAAGGAGCATTTTCCAGAAATTGGAGAGTGGGGGGCTCCATATTTCTGAGGCTGTTAACTGTTCTTTACACTGGCCTTTGACCAGGCAGCTCACTGTTTGCAAGTGTCACCTTTAAAAGTTGAGATCAAGTCTAATCTAGCTCCCTGAATCCCATGCTACCAGCCCATGAACTAGAACTCAAACGAGGTTGCAAAAAAGCATTAAGTGTCAGTTACTCAGAGCATTTAAATATCTGCTATTCAACATAAAATATATTTAGATATAAAACAATAAAAATAAAAAGTCATTTTTATTAAAAATGCTTGTCCCAATGACCAGCAGCTGACTCCATAGTCTTTATTTGGCTCTTTATGCCTCTAAAACTGAGCTGACTGCATTGGGTATGCTCAGTGAGCATATAAAATTCATTTTTATTTGTGTATGGTTGTATAAAATTAATATGGTTGCTAATAACTGCATCTAATTTTTCAGTGTTTTATTAAAAAGTCAAAGAACATAAAAAATGACTTTAAATACTTGGCTTAGTAGTCTACTGTATGCACAGAAAACTAGCATACAAAGAAGCCAGTTACGAGCTGAGAATAAGAGCGGCTGAGATGGGCAGGAGTAAGGGGGTTGACATGCAGGAGTACAGAGCTGAGGGCCAGTAATGCCAGGTCACAGATGCCTTCCTTCTTGCACATTCAGTGCATTTCTTTCCACAAGGGAAGTGGAGAATAACTATTTGCAATCCAGTTGTTCCTGTTCAGCATCCTTTGACGGTGTGGGGTGGGAATGAATAAGACCACGCCATAGATGGTCTTTGCTGAGTCAGGTTCAACTGGGACTGTGCAAGGAGCCCCCTCAGCTGATGCATGAAACAGATACTTAAAATGGGGGACTTGCAGCCAGGAAGGAGCTAGGCTAAGGAGATGGTGCGAGGCAAGAGTTGTGGCTGAGGGAAACCTGTCTCTTGATTGAGGAGTTGTTAACTCAACTTAAAGGGGGCTGTTCTTAGTCATTAATTAGCATTCTTAATCTTGAGATTTTGACTCAGAACCTTTGCTACCATTAAATCACCAAATAAGAAAACTCCACTGATTGATAGTTTTGCTTAAAATATGTTAAGTGGCTCTTCCATTTACCTTAGTTACTCTGAGATTAGAAGCAGTGTCAACTGAGACTTGTGTGATCTTTAAACGGGATGTGTCAACAGTGGCAGATACATAAAAAGGAGTCTTTACATGACCACTTTCTCTGAGGTGATGCTGTGGCATGAAAGCCAAGCACATTTGCATGGCATGGCTGTTAAAAAGCAGCAAGAAACCCACAGACTTCTAACCCACAGGGCCAAAGGCCTTCTTTATAAACAACTCATGAGTCCCTGGGCTTGGGGGGGGTGCTTATTTCTCATTTATTTCAGTTTCATATAATTAAAGTTGCTAGTCTCCACTCAGTAAACTGAAGGAAGAATAAATCTCAGGCTTTAAGAATCTCTCACTTGAAATATGCCTTCCTGCCTGCAGATGATGACTTTTGCCCCAGAGACCTCCCTACACTGCATTCCCCAAGTTAGACCAGTTAGTCACCAAGACACTGGGCAGGGCAGCCCTCTATTCCTGCAAAACACTTGTCACCTAAGTTTCCTTTCTGGTAACTTCTGGTTCACATTAGTCATTCATTATCGTAAGATAATGATCCCAAAAGTTATTAAAACTGCTTAAATAAGCAATATATTTGGAAATCCTGAATAGTTCTTAAACATTTTTATTTTGACTTATAATGTATTTTTTTTTACCTGTAACCTGTATTTCTAGACCACAGCTATTTCACTCAATCAACCCTGCCTGGAGCAGGAAGCATTTTGGAACTATTAGCCTGAATTGTCCTTAATGTCTTTCAGCTTGAAAAAGAAATAGCTGTTGCTTCTCAGTTACCAAGTCATTCATTGTAGGTGCCGGTGCCCCTCCCCAGCCTCTGCCTCCTAACTCTGGAAGTCTGTATCATAGGACACAAAGACTCAAGGTTCCAATAGCCATGGGATAAACAAAAGCTTACAGAGAACACTATGTTCTTGACTCACTGAGGAGAGGAAGCTACTGAGAAGGTAAAGAGGGGCCCAGACAAGGCTTCGGTAAAGTAGGCACTCAGTTGCTCACAGACAAATGAAAGTTCCAAATCCTCATGTAGATTCAGTGTTCCCTTCATGTCTGCATACACAGATACATAGTTCAGATCAACATAGATAGGGTCTCGTGTTTCTAACATGTCCTGGTTAAATGACACAGGACACATCATTTCATGTTCTTGGCTTCCTAATAGAATCTACACATAGCCATTTCCCCCTGGCTGCTGCTCAGTATTTTGTTCTCAGTTAACAAATACAGGAGCCGCACACGCTCCTGTCTTCCTCTTTTGTGTCTAATTGTAAGAAGCCTCTAATATTTATTCACTGTTCTTCAAGAAAACAGCTAAGCAATATTGGAGAAGGAATGTTCTATTAAAATGACAAATAAAGCCTAATGTCACTCGAGGAAAAAGAACCTCATTTTAAAGAAAACTTTAGTTTCATCACACTAGAAACTTCTCAACCCCAATCATCCAGTAGTAAGATTTAATTAGCAACTCAGTATAAAGTGGCCACAGAAACAAGCCAGATCCTTCTTATCCTGCAGTAACAGTGCTTATGGAGTTATATAAATTGACTTTTTAGAGAATATGTAAAAAGCACACATGCTCATTGAAACACACAATGAAACAGAATGTTTAGCATTACCTGAATGGGGCTTACGTGGATTTCATAATGTATTTTGCCTTAAGTTTCTTGGCTCTTTAACTTGGCATGCAGTTCAACTGCAGACTTGTTTTGTTTTTCCATATTTAAATAACTGAATTGCAGTCATAATACTTGCTAAAACAGTGACATTACTACTCACTCTTCAGGAAAACTATGTCGCAAAGCTCTTTTTGAATCCTCTGTCCACTTTCCCCTCTCCCTGCACCCTGCACCCTGCACTAAGGTTTCTTTCTTAAATTATGCTGAAGTTTTAGAAAATAGGCAGACTTACACTGTTTTTCAACACATATGTTTTGGTTTGGGGATATTTCACACTAATGCAAACCCCCTGTGCCTCTGCAGTAAACATGTCTGTGAATTGCTAATTGTTTTAGATTAACCCCAGAGATGTTTGGCAGACATGGTTATGGCGTTTTCAGCCCACAAATTTAGTGTTTATTTCTGGGACTTTGATCATAAACCCTCCACACAGGCATACAGGCCAGTTGCCTGGTGGAGAGAATAGGGGAAGCATCCTGCATCCTCTAGCTCTCATGACAATGGACCACTCTGCCTTCTAATATTCTTCAGCTCTGGCTGCCTTAATAAAACAGCACTGGCTGGGTGACTCAAGCAGTAGAACTTAATTTTCTGCAGTTAGTCCTAGATGCTGGAAACGCTAGAGCACCAGGGCCATGAAAACAGTTGAGTACTGGTCTTGGCTTGTAGACAGCCAGTCTGTGGCCACATTCTGAGAGAGCTTGCTGCCATCTCTCTCCCTGTTTATGAGAACCCAAGTTCTGTCTGTTTAGGCTTCTCACTAATGGCCTCATTTACCTGTAATGACATTGGGAAGGTACAACTTAGTCACTATAACATACAGAGGACTACATTTGGCCTTTAGGACTCTGGGCCTCCCCTGATCAGACACATCCCCAATTCATTAGCTCTGAAACACTGACCTCTGTGGCTTCTGTCTGTGGGCTGCAATGTCCTGTCTAGACTGGCAGTTAATAGGTTGAGAATAGGAGGGAGTTCTGCAGGGGTAACCTTGGTTTAGGATACCTTCCCAAATCCTAGTATCCCTCCATGCTGGGTCCCAGCAATTCTCTCTCCCCATGCCCAGACCTCAGACGCCTAGTAAACTTGTGTTGTCCTTTCAGATTTCTGTACTTGTCATGTTTTGTTTATTTGTGACACAGAGTCTTTCTATGTAGCCCTGGGTAGTCTATAATTCACTATGTAGCCCAGGCTGGCTTTGAACTTACAGAGATCTGCTTTCCTCTGCCTCCCTAGGGTTGGGACATAAAATGTGTCCTACCCAACCTGGTCATTTATTTATCTGAGCTTGTTAATCATAATGCAAAAATTATCCCTTAAGAGTTGATACAACGGCCTGGGGATGTATCTCAGTGACAGAGAACATGCCTCCCATACATAAAATCTTGGATTGCTGCCTCAGTGTTGGAAAAAACTACTTCTTTCAACCAGACACATTCATACCCGCAATCATAGTACTTGAGAGATGAGGCAGAAAGTTCATGATTTTGTGGTCAGTATCCACCTGAGACCCTGTCTCAAAACAAGCAAACAAATCCAAAAGGAAAGGAAAGGAAGGAAGGAAAGAAAGAATGGAGGTACTAGAGAGATGACTCAGCAGTTAAGAGTACTTCCAAAAAAGAAAGGAAGAAAGAAAGAAAGGAAGGAAGGAAAGAATAGAGGAACAAGAGAGATGGCTCAGCAGTTAAGAGCACTTCCGAGCTGGGTGGTGGTGGCGCACGCCTTTAATCCCAGCACTCGGGAGGCAGAGGCAGGCGGATCTCTGTGAGTTCGAGGCCAGGCTGCACTGACAGCCTCCAAAACAATACAGAGAAACCCTGTCTCGTAAAACCAAAAAAAAAAAAAAAAAAAAAAGAGTACTTCCAAGAAGGAAAGAAATAAAGGCAGGAAGGAAGGAAAGAATAGAGGAACTAGAGAGATAGCTCAGCAATTAAGAGTACTTCCTAGTCCTCCAGTGGACCTTAGTGCAGATCCCAAAATCCTTATGAGGCAACTCACAGCCACTTCCATCTTCAGCTCTAAGAGATCTGACACCCTCCTCTGCCCTCTGTGGACACCCCTACACATTTGATATACACTCACATAGGCACACCACACACATAAATAAAATTAAAACAATTTGAGTTTCATTCTCCCTCTTAACAAAGGAATTGTTGTGCTTTGTATGCTGATAAAACTAAGGCATGGTCATGGTTTAAAGAAGAAAATAAACTCCTAATCCTACCAAACAGAATGGTTCTGGTATAGCATTCTTGTGTGATAGCCTTATGCATATGACTTCTGGACATACACATTTCTATTTTCTCACCTAAGACATCCTGTACTATGCATACACATAGTTTTTTTTTACAGCTTATAAGCACAAAAGTGCTTTCTGAACATTTTCGTTTTAAGTATTGAAATTATTTTAATAAAATTGTATACTGAGGTACAAAGTCATAAATTTATATAAACAAATGTTATTGCATCCCTTTGCTTTTTCGTGGCTCTGTAGTTCTCTTTCTATCATCTGTTGCAGTAATGGTTAAACCAGGTAGGTCTTCTGCCTCCCCATGCATTCTTTTGTCTTACCCAGGTAAGTTGCAGTATGACCATGCTTTTGGCCTATAGAAATCCCTCAGTCTCTGAAAGAGGGAGTGTGCTGATGATAACTGGAACGTTCCTCATTCTTCTGGCTGTCTTCTTACTCTGAGGTCTATATGTGAGTCTAATTGTTCTTACTAAGGTGAGACAGACTTCCTGCAAATGCTGGACAGAGCATGGGCCGAGGCTTGGTTTATGATGGTGTGATCATGTCTACATTCTTCTAAGTTTTTATTATTTCTGCATTCTTCTAGGTATTTATTATTTCTACAGTCTAGGTTTTCTAAGTGTTATGATGGGAAGTCAGGGGTAGTCGAGCAGACCCAACTGTCCATTAGTGATAGCAACAGGGTCTCTCTCTGGCAGTTACTGTCATTCTTGTATTAGGGGAAGGGGTACTTTCTGTGTGGACAACATTGTAATTTTACAGATGAAAGAGTAAAAAATATATATTCATCTTGGTCTCATCAGGCTATAAATGTTTTGTTCCCTAAGGATTTGAGATCAAGAAGAGTTTATTGTGAACAGTCTGGATCCTTTGCTATCACTATATTTGGCATTTTAAATGAGCTACTTTCACAAAACAGTGACCAAAGTACTGACAGAAACAACATACTGCCAGAAAAGCTTATTTTGACTCTCAATTTCAAAAACTTTTAGCTCATTCAATGAGGAAAGTGTGGTAGTGGCTTAGTCCACCATGGAGGGGGGTGGTGAGGGCTATTCTCAATCCATTAGCCAAGATCTTTGTGGTAACCTACAGAGACCACTTTGTGGTCCTATTTTAATCAGCCAGACCCTTCCTCCTGCAGGGGCCAAGGCCTCCCCAAATAGAGCTATCAACTGGGAAACAAGTGCTCAAAACATGAAACTGTTGGGGCATTTCAGATTCAGACTATAACTGTCTCACATTTCTCCTTCCACCTTATGGCCTTGAAGAAAGGCTCAGCCCTCACCAGCACATGGCTTATGCTCATATGCTAAGTTGCAAATGATGGGTTTGCTGTAGATATCCTTCAGTGTGTCTTCCACCTTTAAATTGATTTCTTTTGAATTCTTCGGAGTTTAGCTAGCAAAGAGGCAAAGATGTATTTTACTCATTCATCATTGCTCTCCTTTCCTGCTACTCGTTACATTATGTAGGACTTCAAGGTACTCTTGCAGCTATTTTAAGCTACCAATTTTGATGAGAAGGGTGCCTTAGTTCTTAGCATTTTGAGAAATGGTGAGTTGATCTATTCTAGGAAGTGCTGTATAGCACTACTGCTCTTACAGACAATGGAATTTGGAATAGACTTCTTTATACTTGGTGAGTCTCAGGTATCAATCGACATTACATAACAACCTCCCTTTATAGTAGTTGTGAAGATTTAAAACAATATTGACTGTATCACTATAATTTTTACAGTAACATTTCAAATCTGATGTCTGTATTCAAATGTGTCTTTCCCTGATACATCTTTTATCACTGTGGATCATCACTAAAGCTTGATACCTCAGCTCCTTGTTTGTGTCATAGAGGAAAAAAAAAGATGTGTTGGTCTCACATGTTTGTTGAAAAGTTCAGCCTGAGTCTGTAAAACAGTTACAATTATTCTCATTTTGTAAATATTGATCATTCTTAGTGTAACATTACCTTTATTAAGGCAACTTTCCTCCCTGAGTCATGTTAAGCCGAACATTTTATCCTACAAATACTTTGTTTCAATGGTTCTAAGCTTCTCTTAATCTACAACCTGGGGTCCTGTCTTCCCAGTCTCTAACTTTCTCCATCTATCAACAGGGGCGGAGAGGCCTTGGCTCTGTGTTTGTCTGGGCATCTGGCAATGGTGGAAGGAGCAAAGACCACTGTTCTTGTGATGGCTATACCAACAGCATCTACACCATCTCCATCAGCAGTACAGCTGAAAGTGGAAAGAAACCGTGGTACTTGGAAGAGTGTTCATCTACACTGGCCACAACCTACAGCAGTGGAGAATCCTATGATAAGAAAATAGTATGTAACTTTTGAGCATCTATTACTATCCATTTCTTCATTGAAACATAAAGAGAGATCCATACATGTGTAGAAGTAGCATATGGAAACCACAGTTTAGATTAGCTGATGGTACCAAGTAAGTCACTGTGAACATTAACAGTCTATTACTGATTCCTGGAAAATGCTTGTCATAATATTTGAGTATTAGTATAGCATTGATCATGACTAAGCTTCCGTTTTTTTGTCATCATTTAACTTTTTTATCATTTTTTATTTTAATTTTAAATAGCTTGTTTTACATGTCAATCCCAGTTCCCTCTCCCTCCCCTCCTCCCGCACTCCCCTTCCCCCCCACCCTCCCACCCTATTGTCAAATCCTTCCACATAGGGGATATCTAGAGTCTGTCATTTTACTCTGGGTAGGGTCCAGGCACTCCCCTAAGAGTCCAGGCTGAGAGAGCATCCCTCTTTGTGCTATAGGCACACAAAGACTGTTTGTATACCAGGGATAGACACTGATCCACAGCTCAGGGCCCCATAGGTTGCCCAGGCCTTCTCGCTGACACTCACATTTGGGGGGTCCAGATCAGTCCCATGCTGGCCTCCCCACTGTCGGTCTGGGGTCCAAGAGCACTCCCCTGTTCAGATCAGCTGTCTCTGCTGGTTCTGCCAGCCCATTCTTTGCCAATTTGCTCATCACTCCTCTCTCTCTGTCACTGGGTTCCTTGGGTTCAGTTCAGTGATTAATTGTGTGTTTGCCTCTGCTTCCATCAGTCACAGGATGAAGGCTCCCGGATGGTTATAGACATCAAGTTCATTATCAGGAATGGGCATTCGAGGTGGTCTCTCCACTATTGCTTAGCTTGCCAATTGGTGTTATCCCTTTAGATCACTCGAGGTCACTCTGGTGCCTGATCTGTATTCGATCCTATGATTCCCTCTTCCCCCTATTCTACCCCCACCCCCTCAACTTCCTGTTCCCCCATTAAGAACAAATGATTGCTCTACATTTACATTGATAGTGACGGAGTAAAAACAAGAATTAACATGTGATTCTCAGCTTAGTGCCCCTCTTGCTGACTTTTGATTGTGGTATCTCATTGTGAACAAAAAGTCTATAAGAAAACTCATGACCACACTTCAGATGTACATTTGCTTGTCTGTATCCGTAGGCTCTACATCTACAGACCAACCAACCAAACCACACTGAAATTACCTTGAAGATATTTTTGTGGTCCTTATTCAGTAAACAATACAGTATTACAACTGTATGCAAAACACTTGTGTTATTTTGTCTATTAAAGGCATCTAGAGATTGGATAGTATCTAAGGAAGGATGTGAGACATAAATATGCAAGTACTATGGCACTGTATTTTATATGCAGGACTTAACTTTCTCAGATTTTAGGGTTCCTGAAACCAGTCCTTTGCATATATCAAGGGACTGTATTTATCCAATGTGTACTAACCCTGTGCCAACTGTGCTTTTCTAAGTCTACTGTACTCTACTGAATGGGGAATTATGGAGCTGCATACCCTGTACTGCTGTCTTGCTGAACAGCTAAAGAATCCATGTTACTAGTTTGGACTACCTGAGATTGTGTCGCTTGAGCCATTTTCTAGATTGAAATCCTGCCTTAGAATGTGAGGGTTTAATAATTTGAAGTTCATGGAGTCATTGCTGAAATAATTGGGGAAGACAAGTCAATAAAAGATGCAGCCTAGTGCTAGCCCTTATCAGTGTCTGCGGAAGCTGACTCTTAGAACTCCTACCACAGCGCTGCTCATTCTAAATGTCAAGTTCCATTCCTCTTCTCCTGACCATGGTTTTGTGAGTGTCAGGGTTCATCTTTCAAATGCCCAGCTGAGATGTTGCACCTGATATTTGAGGAGTCACACAGGCACGGGTCACACTGTGGAGTGGCATCTCATTTTTTCAACAGCAGTGAGGGAGCCACTGCAAGTTCACTGTGCCAACCCCCAAATCCAAAACACTAAATCCAACATCTATGTAGCACTGATATAACCCCACATTTGCTGACTCTTTAAAGCATAAAAATCATTTAAAGTATGTAAAGTTATAGACAGGCTGTGTATACAGCATGAACACATGAAGCATAAAGGAATTCTAATTCCCAAAATATTTCATCTTGTTCAAGTATCCCAAAATCTGGAGAATAACTCTATAGTCCAAACACCTCAGGTTCAGAGCATTTACCTCTTGATAGCTATTAATTTCCTGTTAATGGCTTATTTATTATAAGATTTTTATGCCTGATTTTCCAACTGTTTTTAGTACATACTTCAGTTACATTTTAAAGATGTCCCAGTCTTTTCTTAATTCCTCCCCAAATGACTGGATTTAAAAATATTCACGAGTCTGGGGAAGGAAAGATGGTTCAGCAATGAAGAAAACTGTTTGTTCTTCCAGAGAACCTGGGATTGGTTCCCAGCATCCACAGAGCAGCTCACAATCATGTCATTCCAACCCCAACGTGCCTTCTTCTGGCTTCTGTGGACACTGCACATATGTGGTACATAGACATACATTCAGGCAAAATACCCATGCACATAAAATAAAAATAAAGTTGTATGTATACAAGTCCATTTCTCAGAACCTCCTCAATCATCTATCAGTAAACTTACTCCAAACACAAGGTGAAATGTATAAGGAGAAAGTGCAGTAGTGAGCAAGATGTTTCTGTCTTGTTGACTTCACTATACAACTGTAAACACCTGTATATGCCTCTTTTGCTTTTCAGTAGGAAACTGTGTATCCCCTAGCTTGTCACCCCGTCTTCCAATGCCCCATGACACCTATGTCTGCATCACGAAGTACCTGAGAAACTCAAGAATGAGTTCCCACAATTCAGCTCTAGAGTTTGATGATCTACAGCAAGTTCACACTTGTTCCCAAGCATCTTGTGACCTGGCCAGTCCTGTTGTTCCCTGCGTCACCATTGCTGTGGGGATCTTATCGATCAGTTCCAAAAATGCCTTCTCTAAAAGAAGCGTGTAGTCAAGTGGACAAAATATCAAAACAGGCAGAAGTGTGCCCCACATCCCCGATGGAATGCATCACATGATAAGGGCATCAGTTTCTCATTACAACGGCCCAAAACATATTCATCTCTGCATTTTCTCCTTCTCTCTACATAGTTCTTCAATTCTTTTCTTTTTGTCTGCACCCTCAAAATACCCACAATGAGAGAAGATTTTGGAGCCTATGTGAATAGCTATTTGGAAGCTATTCTGACTTCATACTGACTACCTGGTACTTTTCCACTCACTCAGAATCTTGACCTCCTCAACTATAAAATTGAGGTGACACCCACATGGCCTCAGAGATGCCTATGAGACAGTAAGAAACCAAGGAGAGTGGCATCCTGAGTCTGAATGCCTGTTGTACGTGTGACTCTGTTAGTGGCTGGCATCACTGTCCTTAGGCCTGCTTTCTGCATCCTGAAAGGGTAGTTGGCCCCATCTCCTTTCACAGAGTTTCTTGTTGCACCTTCATTTTTCCAATCCATAAAATCCTGTGGTCTGTTCCACCAAGCCCATAAAGAAAGCCCCTGTGATCAGGAACATGTTAACAGCCTGAACTTGAGTGGAATTGGCAGCAGCAGCAGAATTTTATGGTCCAGCTGACCCCTTTTCCTTCCAGATGTCAGAATGACGAATAAGCCCACAGTGCGTCCGGGACCTTGCTACAACCAGGCTTTGAACCTAGACGCCTGTGGTCTCTGGGTGATGTCTACATCCTGTTACTGACATCCTTGATTGAGTGCTAAGGGAGTGGCAGTGTCTTCTTTGTACTGGGCCCCTTCCCTGAGCCATTCATTTCCTTCTGTCATTTGCCACCTCTCCAGAAAAGCACAGTTGTCATTCTTCATTCCTAAGAGCACCTTTGTGATTTGAACCGAGACAGTTGCTGAGAATCTGAGGGACAGAAAAGATCTCTCGTCTGCTTCTGGGAAAGCACTTTGTTAAATAAACTTTACATATCTGAGACAAAAGATCTTTTCATGTTTGCAACCAGGAAAGCTTACCCTGGGTTTCAAAGTATATCGAGGACTACATACCTACATGTCCTGACATTACCAGTAACTTAAGAGTGGGTGCTGGGGCTATATTCACACTGGCATAGACTTGGGACATTGGTGGTGTGATAGTTTATTCCAGCAAAAGAAATATTCATAATTTCAAGAGTCTAATAAGAAGCTCTTTTCTAAACAAAATGATCAGGAATGACTATTGTTTGTTTGGACAAAATCTTATTTAGCACAAGCTGATCCCATGGTCCTTCTGCCTCAGCCTTCCAAGTGCTAAGATTTCTGCAATGACCTGCTACATCTGCAACACTGTTACTTTTTAAGATTTATTTTTATTATTTTTAATTATGTGCACTCTGAGTGCTGTGTGTGTACACATTAGTGCAGGTGCCCTAATATATTAGTGAGCCACCTGACCTGGGTGCTGGGAGCCAAACTCAGGTCCGCTACCAGATCAGTATATTCCTTGACCACTGAGCCACCTCTCCAGGCACCTCTGACTAGCTAGTTTAAAGCCATGACATGAAGTAATGTTTTTGTCAACATAACTGTATACATAATATTCTGTATCTCGTGTGACACATTTGCAGTTTCCATAACATGCCATAAACATAGCATTTGTGGTCATTCTAATGAGGCAGCACTCTGCATGTTGGCTACAACCTCTCATGATATCATGAAAACCCTGTGGACAGGGATCATCTTGTTCACTTCACAGATGAGAAGGCATAAACTTGAAAGGCTAGGAAAAGAAAACACACAGCTGGTCTGTTGGGGGTGCCTAGACTCCAGTCATGCAGAATGAAGCCCAAGCCTGTCTATCATCAGTGTGCTATCATGCCTCCACACTTGTCAGGGCCATCCAGTGTGGAGCTATGTAGAGATGTGTGGTTGCTTTCCTGGTGTTCTCTTAATAGCTGTCCACCACATTTTACTACCTTGCTCTTCCTAACTGAATTTCTGGCCTCTACCCTTTGCATCTTCTCCTCAGTCACACATACAACGCTGAAGCAGCATTAGCAACAGCCTCCCAAAATGGTGCCGCTGTATGATCAAAGCTGGGCAGCATCCTCTGCCGAGGGCTTCTAGAAGCACATTGCCTGGTGCTTCCCTTCAGTTAGGCATCCTCATCTTTCATTCTCCAAAGGCGTGTGCCTCTGTGCTCCCTGCATGTGGGCTCCTGCCCTCCACCACTCTCTTCCTAGTCAGCTTAGCTTCCCAGTGTACTTAGCCTCACTTGACACCATTGTCTACATTCTTCATTTACTGTCTGCTTTTCATGCCAGAGTGGAAACTACTTGAGAACCAAGAGTCTGCTCTTGGCTAGAGCCGGAGTTCCGTAAGTGTCCGTGCAAAAATAACCATGTAAAAATAACCTTCATGGAAGGTAAACATTTATCAAGATATTTACTATGGAAAATCATAAAGTTTATGTGTATGCCAAGCCATATAAGCAGTCAAAATTTTGCCTTTAAACCTCACTACTTTCATAGCTTTCCCCAAATATCTACTGTCTAACTAAAAGTCAACTCAGTCGTTCCACCAGGAAAATTACCATTCCTTTAGAACCTGACCCTCAGTCATTTGTCCAGCTGATTAGGTTTTGGGCTCCTTTGTGTTCCTGTTGGGAGAGGTTCCCTGAGCTACACTTTGGGTACTGAGCATCCTGCTCTCTTCTTCTGATACCATTTTGCTTCTATGTGTTCAAACACACACGCAGCCTGGAGTATCTAGGGGAGGCCACGGACCCCTCCAGGTAGAGGAATTACCCCACAGCTCTTAATGCCTCCAAGTACTCACATGCTTCCTACCCTGGTGCCTCCTCTGGTTCCCACTCCTGTTTCAAGTAGGTCGCCGTTCACATCAGATCTTTCTCTTGCTCCTTTGGGTTTAGAAAATGTCATTCTTTCTTTAAAAAAAAACTCATCCTTTCTGTTTCATGAGTAAATAAATAGAAGAACAAGTCCAGATGTGTTCAGTACTTTGACCCACATTCTCCTCAGAGCATAACAAAGTATACAGGAACCCTGCCTGCTCACTGTACCCACTTGCTGGCAGGCTAGGGCACCAAGGCTGTTCTGCTGTCACTGAAGTCATGGTTGGAAGTCTTACTCTTGCTCTTGTCCTCATGAGTGACTGTACTCTAAAACTCTGCTTTTTCTTACATTGCTGATTCAGGATTTAATATCTTCCCCCACTTACTAACTGCTTTGTTGCTGTGCATCCTGAAACAAGATAATTAACCTCCTCTTCCTTAGTTGTTAATGATATAATACTTTCCTTACAAATGTCCCGTGGCTATGAGGAATGTTCTACACCCAGGTATTTCCTCATTTGCCATCAGTTACCAATGGTGGTAGATGAGGGAGAAGTCTTGAGGCTGGAATTGTGAGTTAATGACTACACTTTAATCCTTGGATTGGTTTTGGTTTTATTTATTTGTTGGTTGGTTGGTTGGCTGGTGTTTTGAGACAGGCTGTCCTGGAACACACTTTGTAGACAAGGCTGGCCAGAAAGTCACAGAGATTGCCTGCTTCTGCCTCCCAGATTCTGGAATTAAAGGTGTGTAGCACCACCGCCTGGCTAATCCTTCGGTTGAGATTAATACACACATAACTTCTCTGGGATGATTCTAAGTTTCTTTGAGTCCTGACTGAATAGTCAAAAGAGAAGTGACCTTGAAGTGTTTCTAAATAAATGGGAAAGTTCAGAGGTCTAAGGGAGCTTGATGCAAGCAGTTCAGTTCCATCCACTTAGCAAAAAAAATACTTGCTTCTGTTGCAATATGGAGCTCAGCTGTACGTTATGGGATATAGAAATGACACAAGATGCCGGGAGTTGGTGGCGCGCACCTTTAATCCCAGCACTTGGGAGGCAGAGGCAGGTGAATCTCTGTGAGTTCGAGGCCAGCCTGGTCTACAAAGCGAGTTCCAGGACAGCCTCTAAAACAATACAGAGAAACCCTGTCTCGAAAAACCAAAAAATAAATAAATAAATAAATAAAAGAAAAAAGAAAAAAAAAAAAGAAATGACACGAGACTGGTTCCCTGTTTAGAGAAGCAGCCTCATGCCTTGCACTCCACATATCTAGGGTCTCTTAGTAATATGGGAGTGGTTGGTGTTTGATACTGAATTACTCCTACTCACTGAATTCTGCTTCAGTCTGGGTGACATCTGTGGACACAGAAATTGTTTAGCGATTCTTATTTCTTTTCATGTCCTTGTGCTTAATAAAGAATTATCCCTAGCTCATTGTCTCTGCCCTTCACCACAATTGTGGTGTCTAATATAGCTCAACGAATGCATTTCCAACCCAAATCCAAGTCAGCTCTAGGAACAAATTCAGCCTAACAGACAGCAAAATCATTTCATGTTTAAAAATATCTTTTCAGATACTATTTTAACAGGTATGAGGCAACCTGGCACCTTCAAACAAAAAGGATCACAGGGCACCAGGGAGAGAGGACACTTACTCTAGGTTGCTGTAAAAGCTTGTCACTTAGAGCCCAAATCAGTATGCACTGGGATTCCCTGGAGAATGGTATCAGGCAACAGTCAAAAGCCCAATCAGCTCCAATAATGAACTGTGAAGTATTAGGAAATAAAAGTCTAGTGAGAAAAGTGATGGCTCTTCTCAAGGATCATGGCTGGGGCTGAACAATACCCTGCCTGATTCACCAAGAAAAAAAATGGCATCCCTAACATTGTGGAGTCCAAAATCCCATCTGCTACTGATCCTATGAGGCTGGAAATCTAATTTGCCCATCAGGATAGCTTTGATGTGCTCAGGGCCCGCATGTTCTTCAGTTTCCTTCTCCGTGATGGATGCAAATGATATTTTCTTGAGCAACTTCGGTTCTTTGGATCCAAATTCTGTTTCTGATTTGGGTGGTGAATTGAGGGAATTTGGAGTAGGCGAGACTGCCACTGGGATTGAGATCAAATTCTGAGACATTCTCAGTGGAGTCTGATGCAGGAGCACATCTGCCCTGTGTTGTGTGCGGCACACCGGATGCCAGTTTCCTTCGAGGTACATTGTTGAATCCTATGTTCTGCATCCTGTGCCTTATGATGAGTGGGGGGTTACCCCAGGTTGTTCTGCTTTTAAACCATCATTTTTCTTCGAGGTTGTACATTCTGCAGTGATCTTTGCTTTTCTTTTCTGCAGATAGATATAAATATTCCTTGGTATTCTGACTTCTTTTTAATGGAGAGAACCTTACCTTAGATGCTCCTGGTAATTTACACCTGAACATCTCTTGCACTGACAGTAACTTGCTATTGAAATGACCCAGCTGAAATTCCACTTAGAGCCAAGAAGGGAGGGGGATTTGTTTGTTTCTTCTTTTCCCTGAATCTTTTAACCTCCAAGTTCCCATTACCTCCACGTTCCACTCCCCTCCAACTCCTTTCATGTAGTTCAATTAATTGAAAATGTTAGAGAACAATGATGACTTAAATTTCACATGAAGTTGTCAAAATTGATAGAGTTTGACACACCATTGATATATCTCTGTAAGTATATATGTTTATGTGCCTGGTGACTGTAAAAGGATGAGGCATTTTGGTGCTATGGACCCTACATCAGAAACTATTTCCTGTTCATGTTTGACCAGAGATAGCTATGTGTGAGGTTCAACAATACTGAACACACTCTCAGAGTGTTTAGTGTGAACCTAAGTCCGTGCATTGAAAGTGTCTACTACAGCCAAAGAATACGTAGGGAAATATCATGAAAGCCACAATTCATTGAAAAACTTAACACTTACACAAAGGACTCTGGAGACCTAGAAACAACCCATTTCTGTGCATTCATGCTTGGACTCCCCTGTACCTCAGAAAATGACTAGATATCCCCACATGATGGAAAGTGGGGTAGAAGTGCCTTTTTAAAAAATTACTTATTATTGTGGGCGTATGCTGTGTGAGAGTGGGAGCAGTTAGTTCTCTTTGACTACCTTTACATAATGTTAAGAGATCAGACTTGGTCTGCCAGGTTTGCATAGTAAGTGTTTTACCCGCTGAGCAATCTCTCTACCCCCAAATATGTTTCTTTTAATGATCAAGCAACCCCACTTCTGATTTTATATTCAAGGGCACTTAAAATCAGATTTCCAAAAGCTGTCTGCATTTTGTGCACATTTGGAACACTATTTAGCAGCCAAAGGTGGAAGCAAGCCCAATGTCCATCAACAAATGAGGGAGTGGCAAAGTATAGCACAATGGAGTAATGGTCAGGTTTTTTATATAAAAAATTTTATTTAAATTAGAAACAATCTTATTTCACATATCAATCCCAGTTCCCTCTCTCTCCCATCCCCCACTGCCCCCCATCTCATTCCCTGTCTACTCCCCAGGGAGGGCGAGGCCTTCCATGAGGGATCATCAAAGTCTGTCAAGTCATTTGGGGCATGGTCTAGGCCCTCCCCCATGTATCTAGACTGAGAGTATCCCTCCATAGGGAGTGGGCTCCCAAAGTCCTTTCCTGCACTAGGGATATATACTGGTTCCATTGCCAGAGGCCCACAGTTTTGTTTTTGTTGTTGTTTTTGTTTTTTAATGAAGGGCTCTGTCATGTGTTACAGTGTCAATGAAGCTTCAGTACATCATGTACCTGAATTAATCCAATCAGTAAGAGACAGCTTCTAAGTGATCTCATTTAGGTGAAGTACTTAATTAAATGCATCACAACAGGAATTATAATAGTGGTAGAAGGCAAGAATCAGAGCAGTTGTTATTCTGTTTGTGCAGATGAGAAAGGCCCTTGAGACCCAAGACAGCAGTGTTGTAGTTAATAATGCCATACACACAAAAATTTACAGGAGTGTTAACTTATGTTATACCTTTTTAGAGTCAGTTAAAAGCCTAGGAAGTTTCTTTACATATAGGTGAATACAGTTCTCTTTGCCTACATATCCATATCTGTGTGGGTCTATGTTGGCTTTACGGACGCTGTAACGATACGCGACACACAATGACTGAAAATAAGGCTAAGTATTTTATATAGAAAATTACTCACAAGATACCAAACCCCGAGAAGCCCAGCAGATCTCAGCTAGCGACTGGACCGGAAGCCGAACTCCAGGAAAAGAGAGCGAGACTTCCTGTGCGCTGTCTTTTATGCCTTCCCCCGTAACGCCCCTAGCCATGCCCAAAAGTGGGCTTGGCTAGTGACGTAGTTCCGCCTACATACGTATACGTCTTTACGTCCAGCCGTATACGTCTTTAGTCCTGCCTAAAGTGGGTGTGGTTAGCGGTGTGGTAAACCGCCCTTTTATTACCTCATCTGTATGCGCCTCTAGTAAGTCACATGTTTAATGGCGACATAGACTTCCTCCTACAATTCCCCTTTTAGTCTAAAAAAGGACAACTAACTTGTGTCTATGAACAAAATGTATCAAACATCTATTCTATCTAAACCTAAACTTATCTTAAAGAAACACCCAAATATGAACACCTCTTTCCAATCCCAACTCTAAAATAATTGAAAACTAACACTAACAGGTGTAATCTTATAATATCAATAGTAGGGAGAGGGGGCGTGGAATTCTCAAAACTACTTCCTGCTGAGATGGGACGATGATAATCTCATGGGGACCTGTGAAAAGAAAATGTTAGTATAACAAAATCTGAGTAGATCAGACAGTCTCAGTATGTCAGGAGATGCTTGATTGAAGTTCCTGACTGGGGTTCTAGTGTTGATTGAAGCTCTCATCTTGAAGCTCTGGTCAGATTGTAGAAGATGTGCTATTTCCGTTCCTTGGTCTGGAGTTGTGTCGAGTGATGTAGTTTCAAGCCAGTTTCAGGATAGTGCTTGTCAGGTGGAGTCAATGATGTGGGGCAATTCAGATGCCTCCAGTCGAATCAGGTGAAGTCAAGGAATTGGATCCTCATTCTCTTTCGGAAGCAGTTGAAGATTGCTGTCAGGAAATCCCTTGTTCTCTGGAAAACTCAAACATTGCTGTTAACAAAGAAATATTTTAACTTTCATATGTATGCATACAAAAGAGGTGACAATAGGGAAGATGGAAAACCTGGAGGAAATTAGCCTGTTCAGAAAAAGAAATCCATAGATAACAGTCCCTCATTTTATTTCTTCTGTCTTATATCAATGGCTCTTTGATATAATACAGAAATTCTGAATTGTATTTAAATAATATGCTTGGGTTTAGAGTAGGAGAGCCAATCCAACTCCAAAGCCAGCTTCAGTTAAATGAATGGGAACTGAGGTATGTGAAGAAATAAAGATAAAAGGGTACTATGAAAAAACAATATAGAGAGATTTAGACTTTGATACCACACAGTGAGATACTGTTTATTTGATGGTCCTCAGGGTAGCTATTCATTCTTCTACAGGAATCCATATGTCCAGTATTCTTTGCTGAGTTTACCTGTGAAGACAAAACCAAAACACTTCTCTTTCCTTTTAGGAGGTCACTTTACCCATGGTGGACTATGAATTTGTCGATGGGCTGTTATCTTCCTCCTCCTGATATAATTGATTCATCCTCTGGAGCTAATGTATTATCCAGTGCCGTATTATTTACAATGGGCAGTGGATCTTCTAATTGTCCTGGGAGAGGCTGTCCTCCACTGTCACTGGGAATGACCGGATAATCTCTTTTCGGGGCTCGGTTGGCTTTAAAGATCTACCTTGTCTGTCTATTTTGGAATAGCATTCATCAGTCCAATGGCGCCCCTTCCCACACCTCCTGCATAGACCAGGAGGCTTAGGCCTTCTGTTTGATACATTCCTGGTAAAAGCATTATTTCTAGGAATGCGTTGTCTACAGTTCCTACTAAGATGTCCTATTCTACCACAGTTAAAGCATTTTGCATCTTTACGCCTATTTAAATTCTTTGAGATTGCCTTCCCTACCCATGCCTCTATATCATCACAGGTAGGGTATTTGGCATCCTGGTGCCTCCTCAACCCTGTAGAAATAGCTTCACCTACCCAAGCTCCTGTATCCTGACTTTTACATTCCAGGTTCGCTGTATGCAGAACCCATTCCTCCAATGGCGCTGATCTTATTTTTAATGGCCAAATTACCTGCCTGCATTGAGGATTCGCGTTCTCATACGCCAAAGATTCTATAAGAAGACGCCTGGATTCTGGGTTCGCTACCTGTACCTCTACTGCTCTGGATAATCTCTCTAAAAATTCAGTGAACCTTTCCCTTGGGCCCTGTAATACCTTGGTGTAGGGTTGCATTATCTCTCCTGTTTCACAAACCTTATCCAAGGCATTTAAAGCAGCTGTACGGCACAAAGACAACATGTGCTCGTCATATGCAGATTGAACCTGCGTGTCAGCGTAAGGACCCTCCCCAAGAATCTTGTCTTGGGGTACTTCCTGACCGTTCTGTAATTCCTGAATTTCTATTGCTTTTGCTTCTTGCCTCCATAAAGCTCTCCATTGAATTTGGCAAGAATTTTCGAGTACTGCAGAGGCTAATTGGGCCCAGTCTTTTGGGGTTACTTTATTTACAGTAGCCCATGAGGTTAGGAGCTCTCTGACAAAGGGAGAATGAAGACCATACATGACAATGGCCTCCTTAATATTTTTTAGATCCTTCATCTGTATAGGCTCCCAGTGATAAGCAATGGGACCATTTGATTGTTTTTTCGTTGCTGGTTTTTCTGATACAGATACTGGAAAAACCATAGGTGAACGCATAGCAACCTTAGGGAGATCTTTCCGGCATTTGAGAGGTGTTGGGAAACACCTGTCCTGACCTGGTGCCTGTATTTCTGATTCTGAAGTATCAGATTGAGCGTCTTCTAAATCCTGCAGTCTATTCATCATTGTTTCTCTGAGCTCTTGAAGTTCTTGGGACAAATGATTTTCTAAGGATGTCATGGAATCTTTCATTTTCTTACCTTCATCATTTACATGTGATTCCAAATTTCTAATATTCTCATCCTTAGCAAGTACCTCAATAGCATGTAAACTGCCTTCAACAAATGATATTCTATCAGTTAGTTTACCATTGCTCTCAGACATGGAACAATTCTTTTCTGCTAGCATTTCAATTTTATGTTCCAGTCTTTGTAATTTGCTAGTGAAATCATCAAACATGGAACCGTGTTTGTCGTTAAATGTTTCCACATTATGTTCCAATTTTTCAATTCTATCTATGGAACACATTTTTCCTGAAAATAATTCAATTTTGTGTTCCGTCTCTTTAAACCTGTTCGTCAGACCTACATTATCATTTTTAATATCCTGAATATTTTCTACCAACCCTTTCTTACTCTCCTGCAATGAATTTTGCATTTCCTGAATCCTTTGTATTAAGATTTCAAAACTATCCTGCGATGACTGCATGACCTGTATAAGTTTATTCCTATTTTTGAGCCATTTCATTAACAAAATTATATTGATTATGAAGCTAATAATCACCATCATGGGTAGGAAGCACCTTTCAGGTAGGTCCTCAACCCTTTCTAAAATCCCATCCATACAAAAAACAAGAAAATTCTTAACATCCTGCATCATAGTGTTAGCTGTTGACATTGTATAAAGCAGTTACGTTTGTTACCAATGGAGTAATTCAGGCCAAAATCAACAGGCTGCCAGCGAAAGAGCACGTGGCCGGAGTCAGCTGGCCGCCAGTAAAACAGCACGTGGCCGCGAGAGAAACCTTGGAATTCCGCCTAACCTTACCGGCAGGTAGAAGGTGCTGGTTCCTGGCGGCAGGAATCGTGCCTTGCCGAGCGAAGTAGTGAGGAACTTAGCGAAAGGAGAGTCCACGTGTGCCTGGTCGGGCCGAGAGAAGCCCTGGGTCCCGATTCCAATCCCACTCCTGACACCAAACTGTTGGCTTTACGGACGCTGTAACGATACGCGACACACAATGACTGAAAATAAGGCTAAGTATTTTATATAGAAAATTACTCACAAGATACCAAACCCCGAGAAGCCCAGCAGATCTCAGCTAGCGACTGGACCGGAAGCCGAACTCCAGGAAAAGAGAGCGAGACTTCCTGTGCGCTGTCTTTTATGCCTTCCCCCCGTAACGCCCCTAGCCATGCCCAAAAGTGGGCTTGGCTAGTGACGTAGTTCCGCCTACATACGTATACGTCTTTACGTCCAGCCGTATACGTCTTTAGTCCTGCCTAAAGTGGGTGTGGTTAGCGGTGTGGTAAACCGCCCTTTTATTACCTCATCTGTATGCGCCTCTAGTAAGTCACATGTTTAATGGCGACATAGACTTCCTCCTACAGGTCTACATATTTATTTTCCCACTTCTTTTGTGTCAGTGTTCATACTTATGTGATACAGGTTATCTGGTAGCATTACACATGTCAAAAGATATGATAGGCATGCTCTCTTGTGGGAAACTGAGTGGGCTAAGATGCCGCTCTAGTTCTATAACACGATGGAAAGTTCCCTTCAACCTCCTGTGGCATAGAGGAAAGTTGTAAAGGTGATTGTGGGAGTGGGGTGTCCACCTGTTTCCTAAACCAATTGCAGCTCATCTCAGCCCTCCTAGACAAACAAAGGCTGTGCATTCTGCTGCCTCCACTCACTGTCTTTCTGCTCCACTTTCCCGTCAGCTCTCTTCTCTGTAATGTGTGGTGACACACTTGTCTTCGTGCCAAAGAAAGGTTTGCTGATGTCATCCAGTGAATGCTGCATGCCCACTTATTCATCTTCTCATCAAACACAAAATCAGTCCCAAGGGAGCAAAATGGATTTCTGTCCAGGAGGGAAGATTTTTTTTTTTAAATCTGAGGAGCTTACAATGGCTTCTAGAGTCACATTCTATAGTACTTAATTTTTCTTGTTAAGGAGAATTTAAATTTAATTTTCTTTCTTAGTGAGACAATAATGAAACACAGACTGGGAACCATTGCTTCTGATGAATGGTAATAGAATTCAGTCAGAGCTGAAGTGAACTGGATTCAAGCCAAGAAAATAAAATGATCTAGTTTTCACATTTTGATTGCAAGGTAAAAATGGAAAAGTAGCTAATCTCTTGTATATAATGTAGAAGCAGACACTGCCTTTACTGTGTGTGTGGCACAGGAACTCAATCCTTGCTTTTTCTATCCATGTGAAACCTTTAAGGAAGCCTTAACTCATCCATGCAACATTTTAATGAATTCTAGAAAAATCCATATGCAAAGGTCACTTGTGTGGGGGAACTTTTTCTTGAGACCAGTTACTTCCCCAAGTTATAATTTGGAGAATGTAGAAGATACATAGTTTATCCTTTATCTTCTGACACCAGGTGTGGCACCTGGGTGTTCATTTAACATATTTAATTAGTTTAAAGCATGTGTCAATTGAAAAATTTCCATTTTCATCCAGAGTTGAACTCAGGTGGGGCACACAAGGTACACAGACTGTAGACTCTCAGGAGATATGTGCATGGCCTTGAGGTTCTGCGCTCTGGTTCGCCCTGTTCCTGTTCTGCTTTTAATGAAGTCGGTTTCCAGTCAAGTTTGTTGGATACAAGCAATTTTTTGAAAACAAATGATCACAGAGGTCTGGAAACATTGAATTTAAAATTTATCTCATATTCCTCTCCATTTACTTTGTAAGTAAACTTCTTGCTGTGACCCAGTCTGTCCGCAGGGCTTAAATTTTTTTCACTTTTGTTTTTCAGATCACCACTGATCTAAGGCAACGATGCACGGACAATCATACTGGGACATCAGCCTCAGCCCCCATGGCTGCTGGCATCATTGCTCTGGCCCTGGAAGCCAAGTAAGCCTTGATCTGTCTGTCTTCACTGGTGACAAGCCCCTATCTCTAAGAAAATTCTCCCTTCCCCAGTATATATACTCTTTAGTCAATAGCCCAGGAGTTAACTTCCCATGCCAGTGTTTACATTTTCAGCGATTTGGGTTTCAAACATTTTTTATTGGCAGGAATAGTGCCACACACCTGTAAGCCCAGCCCTTGGGAAGTTGAGGTAGGATTGCAAGCTTGAGACTAGTCTGGGCTACATAACAAGTTCTAGGTCAGCACAAGATACATAACAAAGGATATATTATGAGGTCCTGTCTCAGACTAACAAACAAAAAGCCAAAACAACAAATAAGCAAAACTCATTCAAAGAGACGTCTGGGGTTTATCTGTGCTTTGAAAAGCAGGCAGTGTGACCCTGCGCAGTGGCAGTGTTAGCCAGTTGACTACAAATGTATTGTCCTAACAGCTTTTCTTTTAGTCCTGAAGTGTTCCTGTGAGCCTTAGACAGTTTACTAATGCCTCCCTTTCTGGTCTCCTGCTCTACAGCTCAGCAAGGCAGCTCAGAGTCTAGGGCAACAGTGCTGTCACAGATTGACTCAATAGAATGGGATTTGTCAAAGTCACATGTGGCAGGACCCCACAGACAAGGACAACACACCTTTGCTCCTGGCCCATTTAGTCAAACTGTGCAAAAGACGTTTTGAAAGGACTCCATAGCAGTTTGTATGTGACACCTCCTCTTCTCTCAAAACAAATGGGTCCATTTGTAAAAAACCTTATACAGATATAAAACCTCTTTACCTCAATTTCAAAACCTAAAGTGTCCAGAAAAACTGAAAGTTCTCTTGTAAATTTAACATCTAGGTTTATTCGATAATCTGATTTCCTGCTATTTCTGCCTGTCCTTATCCCACACACCGTGAAGATGTCCTGTATCAATATTCATGCATATGATTACCTGTATCAATATTCATGCAAATGATTACCTGCAGGCTCATCCCTTACTGGAGGTTTTGTATTGCGCCTGCAATTAACACCATTCCTAAAAACAAATTCATAAGTTCCACACACATCTGCTCCAAGGATTTTTTAAAGGGAACTTGAAGGTCTGTTCTCTGAGGTTCTCCCTGCATGAAGATTCTAAGAAAGCAGAACTGGAGTAAGGACGTCAGCATTTTCCAAAAGGAGCCTTGCATTCCTCCCCTGGGGTGATGCAAAAGTCTTCTGCCTGGTTGCAAACCACAGTGCAGCACTAGCAGGTGGGAGGGAAGAGGCCTGAGTCTGAGGAAGCTTGGGCCTTAATGTGAGAACAGGCTAGTTCATTCGCAGTACCCTAATGGCTCCTTGCCATTTGTAGCTGCCTTCCTGGTAAGGAGACGGGAGCCAAGGTCAGTGCTGCCCTAATCCAGTGTGTCTTTAGCATGTAAAGCCTCGCACTGCGAAAGGAAGCAAAGCACCACCTCCAAATAGGGTGCCGCCGCTTTGGGTGGCCACCCACCTCAGCCTCTTCCCTGCATGGTATCCAAGTTCCCATGAACCTTTGGGTTCCTTTTTTGACGAGACTAAATGTGAAGTCATTTCAAACACACTGTATTTCTTAAGGTGCTGGACATTTGGTTTTGGCAAAGAACCGGCACTTACTTTCTGAAATTCTCACTTTACGTCTTTCCACTTGGTGTGCTGACAGCAGAAGTGAGTTAAGTGTCTGTAGTTTTTAATTTGCTAGAGTCTGAATAGGATTTTGGAGGGGGGAACAAATTTTTTTCCTGAAATTCTAGGTGGTTTCTCTGGAATATTTTCCTATCCATGAAATATTGAAGGAAAATAAAAACCCGGAATTCATCACCACCTCACTCCTCCATAGAGACTAGAATCTCAAACTCAGACTTGGCTTCCCAACACGTGGCTGCTGCTGGACATGCTAAGCTGACTGTCAATTCTTTCAGAAATTACTGTACCCCCATTTTTTTCAATGACAGTTCTTTTCAACACCATTTAAGCTGGCATGCACAATCCTTATGTTAAGCCTCCTGCTCAGTGACAATAGGTCATCTGCAGGCTTCAGAACATATTGAGGAAGTGCATCTGTCTTCCTTGCTTTTCCATATTGGGGATTTCTTCCTAGTGTTTGTTCCTGCCAAACTGTCACAAGTGGAGGGTAGGCTATATTCTCCAAATACCTGGAAACCACTGTATTTTAAGAGTTTGAGCAAGCCAGTTCAATCACAACCCTATAATAAGTGGTAAATAAATAGTCTGATGAAATCAGAAGGAATAGGCCTTTCCTTGTAACTCTATTGATTTGACCTGCAGGCCAATCTCTGCCTGTAAGTAAAGCTGAAAATTACAGAAAAGAGGTCTGATTTCTCTAGGAGTGGGTCAGTAGTGGCATGGAACCTGCATCAGAATAAGCACTGGGGTTGGAAATTGAGTAAAAATTATCTAAAAGGAAGAAATTGCAGAGAGGAGATCAAATAACAGTGTACTGAGGCTGCAATTGCTTTCCAGCTAAGCCTGGGTGATGCCCAGCTCATTACCCACTTCCTGAGACCCTAGCCTTACAATCTTCTCTTATAGTCAGTAATGATGGGTCTTGGTATTTTGATATTCAGTCTTTACAAGTGCAAGCCCTTGGTGCTCCCTTGAAGGGAAACTGAGAGGAAGCTGTAGCAGACAGAACTACTGCTTGCAAGGCTATCCTCTCCAGGTGTTCAGTCTGCCTGCAGTTGGCTAAGCAGCAGATAGACTGAACCTTCAGGTCAGCGGCTACAAGAAGAGGGGATGATCCCTGTTTAACTGAGTGGCCCCATTACCCCTACACTGAAAAGACAAATGTGTCACTAGGTTTCTGTGTTTGCTTGGCATAGGGACACTGGGGAACGCTCACATACTCAGCTTCCCCAGCCTGCTTCCCCTCAGGGATTTGTTGACATCACTGGGAATGTTGTTATTAATGGTAGGATTTCTTCTATTGGCCTCAGCTAAGGACAAAGAACAAATTACAAAAGATAATCTGATAAGTTTACTTTGTACAGATCTCTTATCCAAACTTAATGACCCTTAGATGGCACAGTAAAGTAGTATGTCAACATTAGCACACGGAATTCAAAAGCTGTGTTCATTGGATCCTTCATTGGAAGAGTAGGGAACACACATTCAGAAATCAAGAAGTGTTACTCTATGTAGTCAGTGATAAATAAGAGAGGCTGGGTCAGGTAAGAAATTTGAAAATTATTTAAGATATAGGGGTTATGCCAAGAGACCCTTCCACAAATCCTTGTTTTAGGTTATCCGAAATCTTTTTCCTCAACTTTCATCTCTAAGTAGGCTACAGAATAGCTTATTTTGGGAAAACTTAACACAACTAAGTTTAAACTTAGAGAATAAACAAATAAGTATACTGTACGTGTCCCTGTTGCATAGTAAGCTTGGCTGCTCTAGTGCCTTGTACAAACATGTACATATGTGCACAATGCCAAGTGGGTTTATGCACCTTGTCTCTATTACCTGTCTGTTACTTCTTATTTCCGATGGTTTTTAGAATGTGTCATATAGTGTATGTAAAACATATGCAGACTATAGAATATTGTAGAGTTTTTACATAATCTTTGTGGTACTGAGATTTTCATATGGAATACTTCCCCACTGGGGTTAAGGATTATCTCTATTTATGTTTAGATAACAACTGTATTCCACACTAGTGGAAAACCTTTAGGCAGCATAGTGCATACAAAGAGAATTGGGTAGGTCATAATTGAGGGTTTTTTTTTGAAAGTCGCTAGTTATGAAAGCTAAAATATCACCGGGAAAGCAAATGTTCAATGGCAGATATACACAATTCATTCATGAAAGCTAAAAATAGAGGGGGGGGACAAAACTCAGGGGAATAACTGTGGACAGAATAAAACATGATTGAAAACAGAAATGGTTAGCTTGATGATTCAAGCTGGAGCAGTGTTCTCTTTTACGTTCTCTGCGTCACCTAAGCGTTCCGTCTTTAACAGATTCATTCATCTATTAAAACAATTTGGTTTTTCTATAAGAAGGCTGAGCCTTAAAGCAGCTGGCAGAATTGTTTGCTTGCACGTATGTCGATTTCACCCTTCGGGGTCCTTCCATTGATGTTCGTTAGTGACTCTTCCCTCCTTTGCTTACTGTGAGTCCCCCTCTGAGCTCCTAAGGGAAGTCCTGCCACCTTTAGTCCTAAGTGGGAGAGAGCATGTCAGACCGAGGATGGCCCAAGTGTGAAGAGCATGCGCAAAGCCAAAGGATGATTCACACCATCTGCTGTGGCTCCAAAATAAAGTTCTGAATAGTCTGCTCTAAAAAAAAAAAAAAAAAAAAAGAGAGAGAGATTAAACAATCCGCAACTTTCACAATTTCAAAAGCCCATCCATACTGGTTTCCTGTCTTTTGCTTTCCTCTTTCCCTACAAGCTATCCTGTTGGTGTGTAAGAAAAAAATAGAGGGCAATGCCCTAATGTATGACCCACTTATTGTAAGTTACCTGGGGCTGTTGAGACAATACCTGGAGTTTCTTACAGGCTAGTTCTGAGCTAAAGCAACTCACCAGGAGCTTCAGACTCCTAGAACTGAACGTAGTCAGGGGAGATTGCACAAGAAGGGCTTGATCGCCACAGCATTCCTAAATACCAAGATTAGCATCTGGGTAATGAGATCCTATAAGCAGTCTTATCTTCTTTGTTGTTGTTGTTGTTGTCATCTTAATTAAAAACACATTTCACTCTGAACTGTTCTGTTGAGAATTTTCCCAAGAGCCATATTAAGCTGTATGAATTGTGCAGAGGGTGGGGAACACAAATGTCTTTGATTGTGGGGGTAGCATCGGAAAGGATATACCCACTCTTTTTTTTAGGAGAGTTTTACTTCGCTTAGAACCTAGAAAATCCCGTGTTCAGTGAGACATACAGACACAGGAGCCCAGACAGTGTAGGATAACAAGGACAAGGACCAGAGCATTGCATCCCTCCTTTCTAGTTACTTAAGAGTTCCGTGCGTCTTGAAATACTGCAGTTCAGACTTGGAATTCAGCTGAGGTTTCTGGCAGAAGGATGAGTGAATTAAAAGGCCATCAGGAAGGAGAGCTGACAAGGTTTATGGGGTTAAAAGCAGCACACATTTCAACTTGAGGCTGAGCGGACAGAGCAGGGATGTACTGTCCTGGATTATTCCCTATAGTGAAATAATTGTAACCAGACACACAGAGCAGTTACCACAGGCCTTCTGCCAGGACTGTGCATGAAAATAGCTTTGTTATGTCTACATGCACACAGACAATACACTCTGTCCTCTAGCACTCTTCAACTTCAAATTACAGAGAAGCCAATTTTCCCTGGACTTGCCTGACTTTGTGCCGTAAGTAACAGTTTCAAACAGGACGACTTCCAAAGGTGTCCATTATGACTGGAAAAGACCTGGTCAACAGGCTCATTCACTTGAATTATCGTGAGAGTTAGCCAGTGTTTCCATCGCCTTCACTTAGATGAGAAAACAGCACTGTGTTGGAGACTTGAACTGCTGCAAAGACAAACTGAAGACAGAAAATTCTAAGGGATACTTACCTGCCTCTTTCTGCTTACCTATATTTAACTGTATTTTTGATTTCTTTCATTGAAAATGTGCAATTATTCTTATTATAATAACATTTTCAAATAAGGAAGGCAGCAATCATCAAATGCATTCCTTGTATCACTGGTCAAATCCCAGTAAGAAAGTCTTATGTTACATACATCCAATATGTAGAAGGAGGCAGATAAACTATTTGGAAAATTCTAGGTGGCTTCAAAAAGAGTCTGGTCAAAGGGTAGCAGGCAGAGGGAGAAAAGTAAGTAGATCTGGTGTATATTTTGCAGGTACCATATTCAGAAAATGTATTAGCTTACATATCTTGAGAAAAAGGAAGAAAAGCAGGCTAAGTTCTAGTTGCTTTCCTGAAGGTACCCTGGTGCCATTTACAGAAGTAAATACATTTTATTCTTTCCCATGGGATTCTGAGAATTCTAAGAAGCAGTTACCTACTGAGACAAAATGTCCCTGGACCTAGATGCCCTGCAATGAGAAGTGTAGTAAAGGCCTTGGGCAGTTATTGACTGGATTTAGTGTGATTTAGAAATAACTCCCTCAGCAGTTATTTCTGTTCATTTGTTAATCCTCAGAAAATGCCTACCACCGTGTTTGTAAATGCTGTAAACGACTGATGTAAAAAATAGTAGTGAATGTGGATTTCTTTGCATTATAAATTACGTGCCTGTTCCTGTGTGCTTTGATACAACAGGACGCTGACAGTAGATATTAATTAACTCTTTGCAGGTACCCAATAACATTGCTTAGAAGACCTACTAATGTCTTGAAGAGCTTAAAGGAAATGTGTTAAATTCAGTATTTCAATTTAATCTCTTAGGAGGTTTTGGATTTTCCTCATTGCTTAGAAATGTTCGTTCTTGATAGTGCCTATCTCTAAGAACTAGAAGTATAGTGAGGACTGAAAGCCATTACTTCACACCGTTTCTTTCTACTTACTCAATTTCAGCAAAGCCTATAAAAAGGCATTCCTGGGATGGCCCACCCCCTACCTTCATCAAGTACCCCTGAGGACTCCATCTTGAAACCCAGTTATAACTCAACTCTGTTTCTGTACCAGGTGTTCTTGGGGTGAGGTATAGTTTTTGTTCAAGAATTTAGTACATAAGAACTGTATTTACCTACCCTTCTCCCCCACCTGCAGCTTCTCTTATGTTCCCACTCCCTCTTAAATTCATGACTTATTATTAGCTTTGCTCATATGTACATGCTTAGGGCACATACATAATATGATTTTTGTGATTCCATAATCTTACTTGGGAGATTGGCCATAGAGAAGACTGACTCCCCCCTCGGTCTAGTCATTTATTGCCTATAGCTCTTCATTAGGGGTAAGACCTTGTGAAATTTCCCCCATCCATGTTGGCATGTCAGCCAATCTTGTGGGTATATTATGGTAGAGCTTCCATGTCATATATAGAAGGCAATGCCAAGCAGTAGGCATCTTGACCCTTTGGCTCTTAAAATCTGTTCATCATCTCATCCGTGATTTTCTGTAAGTCTTAGGTGAATGGGTTGTGACTCAGATCTGTATGTCTCCTTAGGGCTGAGTTTTTGCAAGTCAAGAGGGATTTTGTTTTTTGGTTTAGAAACTTTTATTATTGTGTTTTGCATATATTTCTTGTTTTTTAGGGTTTTTTTTTTTTGGTTTTAGTTAGATAGTCTCATATCCCAGACTGACCTAGAACTTATATGTAACCCAGGCTGACTTCAATCTCCCCATTCCTGCTGCAGTCCAAGAAGATAGGCATGTATCACCACTCCGAGATCTGGGTTGACCTTTTGAGTCAGTATAGTCTATGCCTACACTGCTTTATCCTATACATTTTGCTAGGATATTTGTTTGTTTAATTCATTCTAAACGGAATAATTGTCCATGTAGACACTAGGGCCCAATTTCAGTAATTAGCTCACACCACGTGTCTTTTTAAATTCTCTTTTATAACATCTTAATCATAGTACACTTTCCATCAGTATGAGAGAAGAAATGAGAAAGAAAATATAATTGAAAGATTGAAAAGCACACCATTCAAACTGATATCAACAAGTAAATTGCATCATTTGTCATGTTGAAACTCCCTTACAATGTTCAGGAAGTCTATGAAGTCTGGCAATGTCACTCCTACCACTGAAGATCGCAATACAAACTGAACATCCCATATGTGAGGCCAAAGATCCTTCTTGCCATTGACCACACATGAGTGTGCATGGTGCAACAAAGGGCAAACAATAAAGCAATGAAAAGCGAGTCACTAGCTTCCACCAAGGGAATGTTCTTTCCCATATAGTAAACTGTATTCTTGATTACCATTCTTAGCTAATCCCCAAAGCATCACTCCAAAGTTGGCGTCATTATCTATGTTTCAGATATAGAGAATGCGATTTAGAAATCCTCAGAGAGTAAGCGGTAGGTCTAGATTAGACCCAAAGTCATGTGACATAAGAACTGACCACCCTACCTCTTTACTACTCTAAGCAAATGTATGGCCTGGCTAACAAATGACTGATACAACTATAAAGAATGTGAGTGTAAGGGAAGGAGATACTATTTTGAGCAGGATGATTTAGAAACCTGTATAGAACAAGAGAGGCTTGATATACACTTAAAAGTTAGTGGATATGTGGCTCATGATGCATATTTCAAAACCTACAAAATAATTCAGATCATCTAATTGCAAGTGACCCATAGATCACAATGATAAGTCCCTATAGGTATAAGAGTCAGTACGCTACACACTAGTCCAGCGACTAGTAGCTTAGTGGGAAATTGTGCTTGTACATAATGAGTAAGTGATAACAGGGAGGAAAGGAGAGAAGAAAGAAAGGAGAGAGCAGAGAGGGAAGGAGTAAGAAAGGCAAGAAGTCTTTCTGCAGTCATTCAGTGTGTACAGGTGTCAGTTTCAGAGTCTACAAACAGTCGACTACTGTGCCATCAAGTTTCATTTTTAGTCTGAATGTTGACTGTATCAAGAAATATTTGTTGAGTTGTTCTTACTGCTATAATTTATTGTGAAAGGCACTTTCACAAGTCTGAGATGGTAATGTGTCTTACAAGTCATAGTCACGGATGTAAACAATATCGTTTTGGTGTCATTGAGCCTGTGCCTGTCACTGTGCTAAGAACTGGATTGCCTCTGAGAGAATGTTCATGGTCCATGCTGATAGGGCAGGGTGAGCACTTAATGTGTTTGGTTTTGAGCCTAGCCCTTATATTCCTATTAACAGGTGGAAAAGAATTATGCCTGATATGGAGGGATAAAACTAAGCCAGGGATGTATGGTCGTGATTGTGGGTTAGAATAGGAAAGGAATATTGATGATAAAGCGTGAGGAAAGCCATCAACAAAATGATTACATCCATGCTGTGACTGGAGTTACAGGATAATCATCCAACTTACTTTTTCATTGGCTATTTTCTTAGTTAGGGTTTCTGTTGCTGTGAAGAGATGCCATGACCATGACATCTGTTATAAAGGAAAACATTTCATTGGCACTGGCTTACAGTTTCAGAGTTTTAGTTCATTATCATCATGGTGGGAAACATGGCATGCATGCAGGTGGGTTCTGGAGGAGCTGAGAGTTCTACATCCTGACGCAGAACAGCAGAAGCAACTGTATACTGCGCATAGCTTGAGTATTTATGAGACTTCCAAGCCCACTTGCACAGTAATACACTTCCTCCAAGACCATACCTCCTAATAGTGCCACTTCCTATGGACCATTCCTATCGAAACCACCATAGCTGTCTTCAGTTTTTATTTGACTATTTGATGGCCACATTAACCACATTTCACCTACTTCATCTACTAGTAACTTGCCATCATGGCTAAGACTTGAAGTAAAAAGCCAAATAGTGAAGAAAAAAACCTTAAAAACAACCTGTTTGTATGATGGAAAACAGGCTGATAACTACTGACATCACTTCAAAGATGGAACTTGTACATCAACTTGTACAAATGTAGCAAAAGACCTATGCTTTTGTTCAGTGGGAATTCTAAATATCTAAAATATTCTGCATATAACTAGGAAATAAAGATGTAAGGGAAGAGACCAAGTAACTCTAAGGCAAGGAAGTGTGTTGTCTTCACAGCTCTGGGGACAGCCTTCCTGCAGAAGCTATGGGTAACCTTTACAAATGACCTCAGGGATGTTGCCCACAGACAACTTCCAGGAGAAAGTGCTGGATTCCTACTCCCTGCTCTTGCCATTGGAATAGGTATTTAATGGCCTCACTTTTTACAGCAGATGTGTTCAATTTTATAATTTTCATTGTGTTAAAACTCTCAATTACATGGGATCCCAAACCTGAAATATGAAATAACTGTTATCAGTTTGTCTGGGAATTGTATAACATTGGAAGATTGCCCAGAGAATTTCTGGTCTGTTGGGAAGCATTTCACCGAGAGTGCGCCAGGAGAGCAGTAATGGAATGGAGGCTATTTAAGAACAAAGTTGTATTTGGAAAAAATATTTTTAAAGCAAGTTGTTCTTTGTGCTTATAAAATTGTGTTGACAAACGTGGAAATGCTTGCCCTTCTACCTTTGATAGGCAAAATTGGAAGCTACCAAAAGTGACAGTGGTTCTCACATTGAAAAATAGTGCATAAGTCTTTGAAATTCAGATTTGTTGTATATGAGTTGTGTGTGTGCATGTATGTATGTGTGTGTGAATGGGTATTTTAATTAAAATGTTTAATTAGAACCAGCAGAATTAGGTTTCATTTTGGCATTTTCAAATGCTTGTTTTTGTTAATTTGCCTCCCTGCTTCTTCCCCTACATCCACGTGAGCATCCCCCATGTGTCTTTCCAAACCTCCCCCACCCTGGCCTCCTTTCTTGTGTCATGTGTCTTCTTGCCACCAGCCCCTTCCCCAATACCTCTTTTTCCTCACTTGTGGTCTTCTTTCTAATTTCATGGCATATTCCTCCCCTCTCCTCCACTCACATATACTTATACAAACATGCTAAGCTAGGATTGTGTATGATAGAGAATATAGGATTTTTGTCTTTCCGAATAGCCTCACATAATAGACCATTTTCCAGAATCATTGATTTTCCTGCAAATTTCATGTCACTTTTCTTCACAGCTGAACAAAATTCCATTGTGTATATGTGCCAAGTTTTTACCAACATTCACATGCTGATAAGCAGTGAGGCTGGTTCCATTGTTTCTCTGTTGTGATAATGGAGCAGTGAGCATTAGTGTGCACCTGTCTCTGGCAGGATAGTGTCCTTTTGGTATATGCCCCTGAAAAGTTGTGTAGAGTGTTCTATTTTTAATTACCCAAGAAGTGTCCTTAGAGATTTCATGTAGGCTTAACTAGTTTGTAATCCCACTAGCAGTGAATAAAGATTCTGCCTTCCCACATCCTTCCCCACTATAGTTGCTGAATTTCTTTTTTTTTCATTTTTTTATTTTTTATTTAAATTAGAAAGAAGCCTGCTTCATATGTCAATCCCAGCTCCCTTCCCTCCCCACCTCCCCCTCCTCCTCACCAGCTCCCCAGGGAGGGTGAGACACTCCATGGGGGATCCCCAAAGGCTGTCATATCATCCAGGGTAGGGCCCAGGCCCTCCCCCATGTGTCCAGGCTGAGAGCACATCTCTCCACAGGGAATGGGCTCCCAAAGTCCATTCATCCACCAGGGATAAATACTGATCCACTACCAGAGGCCCCATAGATTGCCAAGGCCTCCTCACTGACATCCACATTCCAGGGGTCTAGATCAGTCCCATGCTGGCCACTCAGCCATCAGTCTGGGGTCCATGAGCTCCCCCTTATTCAGGTCAGCTGTCTCTGTGGGTTTCACCAGCCTGGTCTTGACCCCTTGCCTATCACTCCTCCCTCCCTGCAACTGGGTTCCAGGAGTTCAGTTCAGTGTTTAGCTGTGGGTGTCTGCCTCTGCTTCTGTCAGTCACTGGATGAAGGCTCATGTTTGTTTTTTGTGACGGGGTCACGTCACTCAGGAAGGTCCTTCTAGTGCCATCCATTTGCCTGCGAATTTCAAGATTCCATTGTTTTTTTTCTGATGAGTAATACTCCATTGTGTAAATGTACCACATTTTCTCTATCCACTCTTCAGTTGAGGGGCATCTCGGTTGCTTCTGGCTATTACAAATAATGCTGTTATGAACATAGTTGCACAGATGTCCTTGTTGTATAAATGTGCGTCTTCTGGGTATATGCCTAAGAGTTGAATTGCTGGATCTTGTGGTAGACTGATTCCCATTTTCCTGAGGAATCTTCAGACATTCTGACTAAGAGGAGATTAAATCTCAAAGTAGCTGTAATTTACATTCCTCTGATGGCTAAGGATTTTGAATACTTTTCAAGGTGTTTTTTTTTTTGAGAGCCATTTGTTTCATTAATTCATACTTTGGTTGGCAGAGTATTTGGTCTTTAAGTTCTGTGGTTCTTTATGTATTCTAGATGGTAACCCTCAGTTTGCTATATAGCTGGCAATGATGTCCTCCCATTATGCACACTCACTGTTGGCTCTGCTGAGAGTTTTTCTGTGTTGTGCAGAAGCTTTGTAACTTCACATAGTCCCATTTGTTAGCTCTTAGTGCTGTTCCCTGTGCTATTAGAGACCCATTTACAAAGTTCTTACCTTAACCTATGTCTTGTAGTGTACCCTTGTGTTTCCCTCTAGCTGTTTCAGTATTTCGGGATTTAAATTAAAGTCTTCAATCTACTTTTAATTTACTTATGTACTGAATGGGAGATATGGATCTATTTCATTTTTCTCAGGGATGGATATTGAGTTTTTTTCTCCACCAATAGTTGAATAGGCTGTCTTTTTTCAAATTGTATGCTTTTAACAGCTTTGTCAAAAAGTTAAGTGTCCATAATTGGACAGGTTTATTCATTAGTCTTCTATGTTGCTCCCATAGGTATGCATATCTGTCTTTATACCAGCACTGTGTGGTGTGAGTGTCTTTTTTCATCATAGTAGAGCTTGTAAACATCCTCCTGATCCTTCCAGTGTGCCACTGGAGCAAATTAACATTCCTTTAACACTGATAGATGCCTAGGGGAACACTGCCTTGGCTGCCAGTGTTATCATCAATAAACGATTTAAAAAACCAAGATGATGATCACCAGAGTGCTGACATAGCCTTTAAAATAGGTCATATTAACATGTATGTAGGGATATATTCATATATTTATATTTATGCAGGTGTTTACATATATACATATATGTGCATCTTCCCTATGCAATCGATTTTATGCAGCTGTTTTTAGATTTGAATCGTAGTGTAACTGTAAATACTGCATATAAATACTGGATTCAAATATTTTTAATATCCTTAACATTTATTTTATCATGAAATTATCCCATACTTTCTTATCTTTGCCTTGCTTGCATGTTGCTTTCCCTTCAGATATTAGCCACTTCTTACCTTCCTTCTTTTCCTGATAATTATATTTTCAATCAAGCTTCTTAGCAAAAATAATGCTTTATCAATTAAATGCATCATGCATCTTATTGTATCACTTTCCACCTTCGTTTTTGAGACAGCCTATTGCTGATCCTGAAGCTCACCCATTGACTCATCAGTCAGTCCCCAGGATCCTCCTGTCTCCACTTCCCAATACTAGGACTATAGGTTCTTCCTGCCATGCACAGCTTTGTGCAGGGGCCAGGATCTGAAGTCAGATCCTTATGATTATGCACTAAGCCATCTACAAGGCCCTAAATCTTGGTCTCATTCCAACTGGTTTTCCCATTCAAGAAAATTTCCATGAATTGATTACATCTTTTAATATTGGCATAATAAAGTTCTGGAATTATCTTTAGTTCTGTTTGAACTAGCAAATGTTTGCTTACTTGCTGCTATAATTTATGCCTTTATGTTTATCTCTAACAGAGATACCCTTTGCTCTTTTAAGTCATATGTTATATCTGAATATTTTCTTTTGGTCTTATATGACAGTAGTATTACTCATCTGTATTCATTTGTGATGAATTTTTCCTGTTCATTCTTGTTGGAAAGTGTTAAACACAGGTCATTGCTGGTTCAGGTTTGGAGCCAGGTTGATTCTAGTTCCAGTTTGCCTGGACAGTCTTGAATAAATGGAACATACTCCTTTTTTATGTTCTAGTTTCTTCACATGAAATTTGTGACATTTGTTACTAGTATTAAGTAAATTTACATTCAAAGTTCAAAAGATATGGAAGCTGATATAATCATAATATTCTCCATCATGCCAGCCAATCATGCAGTGTTAAATGTCAGGGCAACTGTAGTCATTTCTGTGGATGTTGTTTTGTCTCTGGGTTATTTTTAACCCTTTTCACTTTCAGTTGACATTTTGCTTTCCTAGTGTGTTCCTCATTGTGCCTATGAGCCATTTTATACTTCAAGGTTTCACTATGAAGGAAATGTGTTCCTCTCAGTATTGTTCAGTTTTAGATATAGTTTCTCATGTACACTAGATATGTTAGTGTTGCTTCTTAGAATAATGGATTTCTTCATCTCTGCTTACAGCGATGCAATGCTTATTTCTTTAGTTTGCTGTCCATTTCCTTTTAGCATCTTTTACTTATGTCTTTTCCCTAAGTGGAATTTGTAGTATTTAGTTTATTTTACTGGCATTGTCTCCTCTCCACCTCTCTCTACCTGTGGGGTATGTGCATGCACGACTGTGTGTGTGTGTGTGTAAGTGCTCTCTAACACTGAGCCATTCCCTTAATAATTTTTATATAAGCTAACTGTCTTCTTTCTGTAATACAATAAATAAATGACCCAGAGACTGATATTGGGGTTCAAACTGAAGAACAGAACAGCAAAGTAGCCGGCCACTAGCTCTTACCACCACCTAGGGATGAATGGGCTGATCCTGCTGCCTCTCCTCAGGATGGCTGGAGAATGAATGCCTCCAATATTCAATGTAGCAGGAGAATGAATGCCTCCTACTGACACCCTTCTTTTGTTGTATAAACCTCTCTAGTGCTGGGATTAAAGGTGTATGAGCTCTGCTACCTTTTTAGACTGATTCAATCTCATGTATCCCTGGGTGGCCTTGAACTCAGAGAGATCCATCTACCTTTTAATCCTGAGTCCTAGGATTAAAGTTGTGTACCACCATCTCCTAGCTTCTGGCTGCTGGGAGTAAAGGTGTGTGCTTGGCTTCTACTGCCTGTGGCTGATATGCGTTCTGAATCCTCAGGCAAGCTTTAATAAATGATAAATAATATATCATTACATCTTTCTTCTTAGATAAATGGATTAAATTCTCCATATTACTGTGCTTTCCTCAGCCAATTCATTTTCTCAACATCTTATTCAACCATATTGATTCACAAAAGCTTATAATAGCTAATAGCAAGCTTTTAGATAGCACCGGTCTTACTGGTAAATTTGACCTGTGCATCTTTTCAGTGGTGAGATTTTATTCCTAAATTGTAATGTTACTGTAGATAATGTTATCTGTCATTCGTTTGTAGATAAATTATGCTAGGTGCTTTCATATTTTTAGGTAGTTTATAAAATTGATATTTTAAAGCCAATGTATTTTACAACAGGAAAAGTATTTCCTTTGATTTATATAAAGTTTACTGCCCTTATCTACTTACTCCCCTATCTTTAATACCATAATCTTCATTTCTTTAACAGGCCATTTTAGTTCATTTATTGCCTACTGTGACTTTTCGTTTCTTCTCAAGAAAGCTGCTGAAGCAATTGTTGAGTCTCATGCCTCCTCACCAGTTTGCTTTCAGAGTTATCCAGTGATAAGTACACACTCACAAGTTAGGAGTTTGGACACATTTCTTCATGGGTTAAATACACTTTGAGGCATTAGTGTATTTTGTTTAAGTTTTCAGAGTATTTGTGTGTAGACAGCTTCGTGCAAGTCCTTATGGTACATGTGTAAAGACAGGTTAATGCAAGTGCTTGTGGTATATGTGTGTAGACAGGTTAATACAGGTCCTCGGGGTACATGTGTGTAAACAGGTTAGTGCAAGTCCTCAGGGTACATGAGGGCAGCCAGGTTAATGCAGGTCCTCAGAATTGCAAATAGGTGTCATCTGCTTTCACTAGTGGGGAACAGGCCTAGTATAAAACTATTGACTTCCCTTACTTTCAGTACAACAAATTATTCTTCATTCCCTCCTAAAACTAATTTTTCAGATCTTAAGCAAGATCTTGCTTTGTTTAGGCTTATTTTTTTTAATTTCTTAGTTAAAGAATTCAGAATTTTGTCTTTATATTTATCATGAAGTATACACATTTTAGGACTAATGGTGATGACTGAGCCTTTCCCCTCCAGTCCTCCTTCCCTTTTCTCAGTCACCTTTGACTTTGGTAACCTACAAAGCCCACTTGGAGCATGGAAGCCTGGGCTGTAAGGAAGATACCTGGCTTCAAATCCCTGCTGGGTGTCCGTATCTGTAAAATGGACTCGAGGGTGCTTCCTGTCCCACATTGAGTGAATAAAGCCCCCAGCACAACACCTGCAGGAGACAGTCCATCATCAGAGGAAAGCTAAGATGCTTTCTGAAGTTGGCTTTCTGTCTTCTCTCCTCCAAATCTACCTTCCCATTTTCCTGTTCACCTCTTTCCTAGGAAAGAAAGCAGTTAGGAAGTTCTCAGGTTTGAATTCCACTCAGTTTCCCACAGGTTCCTTCTGTCATCTCCCATCAGTGTAGATTAACCCCTATCTAAACTCTGATCTTCCAGAGGCCACCTGACACCTTCTACTGTAATACTGTCTCTCAGCTCACCTTGGTTTTCAATGGATCCTTTTTAATCTGTACGATATGAGGGAGGAGGATTGCAGTGAGCATGAGACTAGGCTGAACTACATTGCAAAACTTCTTAGAAAGAAAACAATGTGGGATGTTCAAACAGAAAGTCTCCATCTCAGGTGTCAGTTTAGAAACTCAGAGCCACCAAGCCCAACAAGAATGGTGTCTTCTTTGTCTTCCTTAATGGTGCCCCAGCACTGGCTTTAGTTTCAACATCTCTGGGCATATAATACAGGAAGACAACGGGAGAATCAATCAAAAGGCATTGTCTCTCCCATCTCTTCGGCATAAGCATCCTTATAATACCGCCAGACATTTTGTGTTAGGTTTCCTTATTAATTTGTTCCTGTGGATGTATGTAATATGCAAATTTTTTAAATTCTATGTTTGTTTCCATTGATTTACAATAATTAAAAAGACTGTCAGAGATTGATGTAAGTCAGGAGTTTCTGAAATGTATAATAACATTTCCTTCAAATTCTATAATATAGAACACTTAGTGATTTTTTCAATCAAGTTTAAAGTTAAAACTGAATATTGAGAAATCTTGTCTATAATGTGCTTCTAGAATGAGCTTATAGAAAAGAATTTTCACATTTGTTTACTTAGGGGGCTTGGAAGTACTTCACTGTGTGTGTATGAGAGAGACAGAGAGAGAGAGAGAGAGAGAGAGAGAGAGAGAGAGAGAGAGAGAGAGAGAGAGAGAGAGAGTGTGTGTGTGTGTGTGTGGTGTGTTTCTGTGTTTGTGTATGTGGCAGGTCAGAGAACAGCCTACCTTCAGGACCTAGTTCTCTCCTTCCCCCACTCAGAGATCAAACTTAAGTTGTTATTCTTGGTGGCAAGCACCTTTATCCACTGAGCCGTCCCACCAGCTGAAAAGATTATTATTTTAATCATTTACATGTAACAGGAAGAAGGGGGAGGAAATAATTGTAACATAACTGAGAGTAACAGCAGTAACAATGCAGACTGGGGTGTAAGTGTGAGGCAGAGCCCTGACCCTGCACGTACAGGGGCCTGGGTTCCATCCTGGTACTACCAGTAATTATTAAGATGCACATAGCTAAGCTACAAGTGCTGCAAAGCTCTGCACTCTATAGAAAATATGAAAAGCCTTTCAACCTGACAGTTTAGTTAATGAGTAAGTGCATTTGTAATGTAATCCTAATATTCAATGTTGTAAAGCACCCTGAGAGCAAACAAAAGAGCATCCCTCCCATCTTCCACCACAGCCTTGTCAGTGGCCAGTCAGAAAGCATTGAAGACCTCCCACAAACAACGGCGATGTACAGATTAGGCACATGGTCTGTTTGCTCCCCAGCGTAGGAAACAGCTAACTGCTCCATGGTTAAAGAGATGGTTAAAAAGAGACCTCTGAGACAGATCTTAGTAGGATTACAATTCCACTAAACAGAGATATACCAACTGTCAAATTGTTTTACTATGTGTTAGAGAACTTAACATTAAAAAACCTGTGATGAGAGTATAGGATCCATTATAGAATGTGATAAAAATACATAGTTTGATTGCATGAGCTTTGTCCTGTGCTCATGTGACTCCATCCTTTTGAGTTTGCCTGATATACTAGTTTGCTAATCTCGAAAAGTCACAGCTGACTGTTGCTTTGGGGAACTTGTTTCCCTGGGCATTTTATTATGTTCATTACCTCCAAATTTTGCAGCTGCATTGCTGAATAAATGGTTCTGTCTCCACATTAAAGCCAAGGAAATAATTTCTGCCATTCTCATTTATTCGAAGACTGTGATTATTTTTTAGAACAAATTTTGACTGAGAGATTAAAAGGATAGAGGTGTGGTTGTCTTCCACAGACCTGAGTCAATTGACGAGTGTATGTTTATTCATTCCATGCCTGAAGACAGAAGGTGACCAAGAGCACTGCATAGGCACACAAGTATCAGTGTATCAAGGATGTGGTTATAGTGCCACATACATCCTACCTCCATGGCTTTTAAAACTTGATGACAAAGATGAGAAGCAGATCCGGATTCAGGGTTGTAGGCTGAACATGCCTTTGGGGTACTCTGATAAGGACTTAAAGGCATCAGTAGAAAACTCACCATCATGACTTCTCCTCTGTGAATACTGTTTGCAGTATTCACCATCTCCAGGTCTAATTCTGCAGTGCTTTATTCAGCAAAGTATGTCAAGGTAGAAGTGACCATTGAGCATACAAAATATAACAACTGTTTGTGTGTAGGGGTTTTAGGAAACATACTTGGTCTTTTGGAACAATAACAGATACACTCAGTGATGAAGTAGGATCTGTAAGGGCAAAGGCAGTCTCAGGGTGCATGGAAAAAGTTTCCACTGTGTCAGAGGCTGTCTTCCTGCATGTTTTTGAGACCAGGTTTCTTTACCTTTGGTTAGACTGAATTTATAGAGCCTGGGAATTGTTTCACTGCAGAGAGAAACAAAAACTTGACTTGGTGATTGTGCCTTTGGTCTTTTCTAGTTTTGTTCAGGTGTAAATGGATCATACATCGTTCAACAAGGGATTTCAATACAAATCATGACTCTAAATGTTGACATATTAGAAATCATGCTTTTCTACACTACAACTTGATTTTAGAGTTAGAACTTTTTAAATGTGTGTCAATGTGTGTGCATGTGAGTGTGTGTGTGTGTGTGTGTGTGTGTGTGTGTGTGTGTGCATGCTCGAGTGAGCCCATTTGTGTATGTGAAAAACAGAGGTCAGCCTAAGGAGGTTTCACTCCTTAGGTACTCAACCACCCTTTTTTGTGAGACAGGGCCCCTAACTAGCCTTGAACTTCTCAAGTAGGCTATGCTTGCTCATTGAAGAGCCCCAGTAATCTTCCTGTCTCTGTCTCACCAGTCCCGTAATTACAAGTGCACACCACTTTGCTCTGCTTGTAGGCCTAGGACTTCTGAATTAGAGTTGAATGCAAAACAAATACACCCCACTAGGAGGTGGAGGGCCTGGCACCCTTTCTGGGTCATGACAGGTTGCCTTTACTGTATCTTCTGTCATTGTTTGTACACAGTGACTGTGGTCGAAGTAATGCTATTACCCTTCTCAGCAGGCTTTAAACACATACTTCCTCATCTTTCATAATCTGGCTCAAATAAACCCATTCTCACAGTTACTAATATCTTAAGTATAGGTACAATGACATTAATTTCCTGGCTGCTTGTTCCCATTTCTGCTTCATGCACACTAATGTAAGGAACCTGAGTGTGCTTTCGTTGGTTTTATTACTGAGACAGTTGGATGATTGGTGATTAGCCCTGCAGTTGTCCATTGAGCCAGGTGGTACCTTTTCATTTCATTAGAGAGAATCACTTTGACTCGAGAAAGATGATCCTTTCAGAAGCTACTCTCATTCTCTGACTTTGTTTTTTCTTGTTGATAAGTTTCTTCTGTGGAGAAGTGTCTTGTCCCTTTTGCCACTTACCTAGGAACTAAGGATGAAGACTATGAATATGATTGTGATGGATGGATGGTGGTGGTGGTGGTGGTGGTAGATCTTTTGTGGTGAATAAGAGGCTCTTTTTCTCTTGAAAAAAGTGCAGGTGAGCCGGTGGCTCAGGATTCATTTTGGACCCTGTTTGAAGAATCACTAAATGCAAGTTTGTTTCCAACACTCACACATCTGAGAATTATTTTCAAGAATTCTTGGCAAGTGACTTTTTCCCCTAATGTAAGTGCTAGCAATTATACTTAAAAGCTTAATAAGAAGCACTACACAAAAATAACTCACTTGGGACATGTTCTGCTTATTCTTAATCTCATAGTGAGCTCATTAAAAACTTTGAACTGCCGGTAAAAGGAACATTGCATGAGCCTTCAGTAGCCATAGAGTCATTGTCCTGCATTAATGGCTGGAAACTAGTGATGCTTGGGGGCAGATTGAGCTGGTCCACTGAGGAGATTAACAAACCAGGCTATGAGGCACATCAAAGTGAGATCTTGCAAGGGAGGTGACCAATTCACAGCAATAATGTTATAAGATTATATAATAATGTTATATCATGTAAATGTGAAGTATATTTAAAAGACTTGAATTATCTGGTATGGAATTTTTCTCTTGGTATTTGAAAGATGTCTAAAAGATCTTTATGAATTTGCAAATAAGATTAAGACTCAAGAATTTACTTAATATGATAGTGAACAAAAGCCAATTGAGTTGAGACAGCATGTACACAAAGGTCACATGACTATAAGACCATGACCTGAGAGGTTTGGTTTCTTAATTCAGAACATGTAAGAACAACCTCAGAATTCAGAATATATCCATCCTTCCAGCAGCCTACGGATCTGTTCTGGAAGCCACTTTATCTACTGAATGATGAGATGAGTGTTACAGACAAAACCTAGAGCTTTGGTTTCTGGCTCTGCCTTTGTCACCTCTGTGTCTTTGCATGACTATGCAACTTAGATTCTTAGTTTTATATTTGGGGAAAAATGCTAAAGTGAATCTCCCCATGTGAATCTTAATATAACACAACAATATCATGTACATAGCACACAGTGCCTGGTCTTAGCCAGTACTCTGTCAATGCTGTTTGTTATTACAAGGTCAAGCAAAGATGAAAAACTTCTCAAGTGAGAAACATGACTTTTGCAGAACTGCTCAGGAAGTTAGATACATTTCAGCACTTTGAAAGATCACAGGGAACTACTTTTTCTGTATATTATTTAAATGTAACTAGTTGTGATCACAGGAAGTAGCCACTGTAGCTGTTAGAGGGGGTGACTAGCAAGCTAACATGAGCCATCTCCTCTCTTTCGGTCAGCTAGACACCTGCCCTCCCTCTTCCAGTTACGCTCAATCTGTCTGCTTTTGAGAATGAGATATTTTGGGTTTTGAGGCCAAAGGAATCTAGACCGATCACATTTAGGGAAGGATGTGATTTCTAAGAGATCCTGTGTTGCTATTGTGCCTGAGGCTTTCCCTGGGAAGCATACTCAGATTTCGCTGTTTGTGGGCATCAGAATGTTCTCTTACCAAGTCTTTGATAGTCTGACATGGTTTTCACCTGTACATCAGCCCTGTGACCATAAGTGAGAATATGAAAATACAGATCAGGTATCTGTATAGTCAAGAATCCTTCAAGTACTTTCAGTTACTGGAGTCTACTTTCTGTACTTCCAATGACAACAGTCTACCATCTATACTTCCAGTGACTACAGTCTACCGTCTACCTCGGTTAAGCTGCCATTGTTTCCTGAGCTCATTAGTTAGTTGTCTTGACACAGGCAGAATGCCGCTTATTCCAAATCCATTGATGACTCTTATTTTCTTATTTGTATATTTTGATACATGAATCACCAGGTGTCAAAGTAAAATTGTCCAGCTACCTCATTCTTTCCAATTTTCTGATGCTGGGTTTTCTAATTACAAATGTTCCAGAAACTAGTTTTTGTAACTCAACATGAGAGCAAGTAACTCAAGCAATTTCTTCGGGTTGAGTTGAATGCAGGAGACTTCCTCCATCTGCCAGAGCACAGCTGCTTCAGGTACAAGATAAGTGTTCCACATTGGATGACTTTTATATCTTAGCACTTAGTGAACTAAACATAAATGTGTGTTTCCCAGTGTTCAGAATCCTATGCTGAGTTTTTCTGAGTCTTGCTGGGAACATAGAAAACTCACTTCTATCCTGTTTTCCTAATGATTAATATTTAAAATACAGAAGTTCTAACTGTGTGGTAAAGACAACTTAGAATTATCGTTAAATTGCTAGGTTGGTTTAGGTAGATACCATCATCAAACCCATGTATACTTTTCGTTGTTACGCTGTTTATACAAGAAAAAAAATAAAAATGTCTCTGTTCATTTTGGGAACACTATGGAAAACCATAAGTGAGTAGCTGGAATGTCTGTCCAAATTGGGCCTTTTGTTGAAGCTTTTGCCCTGGTCCTAAGCAGGCACACCAAGAAGGAAGTGCACTGTGAGCATTGTATCTCAGGCAAAGCAGAGCATCTATGTTGAGAACGGCGTTCAGAGTGGGTTTCCACACATCCCTGACAGCTCTGCACCAAGTCTTCTGAAATATGTGAATTCAGTGGAAGGCAGTAAAGGACCAAATCAAACCATTTGCTGTAGAAGCAGAGTTTCCCTTCCTCAGGGTGGGGGGGCCACAGCACACCTCGCTCCCTTTTTTTTTTTTTTTTTTTTTGGTTTTTCGAGACAGGGTTTCTCTGTATTGTTTTGGAGCCTGTCCTGGAACTTGCTCGGTAGACCAGGCTTGGTCTCGAACTCACAGAGATCCACCTGCCTCTGCCTCCCGAGTGCTGGGATTAAAAGCGTGCTCCACTAATGCCCAGTTTCATGCCTCACAACTTTCTAAAATAATTCCTAAAGAGTGTCATATTCAAACAGAATGAAGAATCTGTCTCCATCATCCCCACAGTTTTAAAGCCCACCTAGCAAGGTTCTACTTTTCTAAACATAAGCCCTTTCATTAACGTAACCTTTAAAAAGGTCGTTCTGGTCTTAGCCTCTGAAAACGTGACAGTGACAGTGCTAGCTCTCAGGTCATTTTCAGGCAGAGAGGATGAGGAAAAGGTACCAAGACTCAATAGTCCTTGTCTTTCCCTGCTCTCTTGATATTCAGACTACCAAATAAGAGCAACAGGTTACCTGAATAAAATGACAAGCTGTCTCCTCCTCCCAAGAGCTTGCTGTACATGAGGCTTCACATGGAGTAGTTAGCATTACTTTAACTGATTAGTGGCATCTACAGTCTAACTGAGGAAATTAATTCTTTGTAGAGATTAATTTCACATAGAAAAGGAAAGAGCTGTAGTCTGATTACTATGTGACTTATTTCTTGGGCGGCAGGGATCTGATCAAATTGCATATATAGTAGCTGTGACTGGAACAAAAAGTAGCTAGAAGCAAAACAATGGTGTCACCATTAACTATTAGACACAGTTGGTAAGTTCTCCCTCCCTCAGCACTGGGATGTGAGTGTGTGAGGTGGGAACCAAGTAACTTCCACAGAGTTCTTAAGTGAACACTCTCCAGTTTGTTGAATCCTACAAATTCTTCTAAAATGAAGGTGGAAGGTGAAAAATGATCTGAGTTTGATCCCAGAACCCATAGTATAGAAAGAGAACCAATTCCTGAAAGTCGTCCTACATACACACACCCTGTAGCACTTGAGATCACAGAGAAAGGTAGATAAATTAGGAAATAATGAATTTTCTTTTTAAGATCAACACATCTCAGACTTCAAGACTGAAGAATGTACGCGTGTTCCCACTGTGTCCAGTGTCTGTTTGTGTACTTGTGTTCTTTGAAAGGGACCCAGTCTGTGTTATACTGTTCTTGGGTTTGTTTTCATTGCATTTTCAGTTCTCAAACAAGTGTGGCCTATTCAGTCATTGCCTTGTGCTCTTCCGTGTGATCAGCCTTGAGAAGTCGTGAGCTGGTTGCTTCATGTAACAAAGCAAGAACTTTCTCCTGTCCTCCGCACCGTAGAGCCAGATCTTACACGTATATTGATATAGAAGATGAAATGTTTATATCTTAAGTAACCTGCAAATTAACTGCCTAATAGTACGATTAAAGGAGGGGTGGTCCAGGGCCTTCTCTTTTGACTTCGCTGTGTCTGGAGATGCACTCTAACTCAGAAGACAGTAGCTCTGTAGCGAGCAGCCATTTTGTTGAGGAAATGGGAGACCCTCACCATCTGGCCGCTGAGCTGTCCTGACATACTGACTTGGAGCATAGCATTTCTTCTTACAGTTACATTTTCTGACGCCCACAGACTGACATCATGTCTCTGCACTGAGAGCAGGAGTGGCAGTTGCCATTGGATTATCCCAAACACACATCTCTGTCCCCTGTTTTTAGTACTTTGCCATTTTGATTTTGCTTTTTGAATTTGCTTGTGACTCTCTGCTTCCCCCATCTTTTTTTTTTGGTACAATGATTCTTACCTTGTCTTTCCCCAGTCCGTTTCTGACCTGGAGAGACGTACAGCATGTTATTGTCAGGACTTCCCGTGCGGGACATTTGAACGCTAATGACTGGAAAACCAATGCTGCTGGTTTTAAGGGTGAGAACTTCTTTCATATTCTGTCACAGGCAAAATATTTTTATTTTTCCCCAATTTTAAATGGAGAGCAGGAAATTTAGCCCTTCAAACAAATCTTTAAATTTTGTACTCACACATGAAGAGCTCTTTGGTCTTTTAGTACTTAAAAGGCAGATTGAGTTTTTTTTTTAATTAGAAGAATACACACATGGCAGATTTCCCACACTTCCCACATCATAGATCAAGGTTTTAAAGAGTCAACCAACTCCCAAGTATAACTGGCCTATGGGACTCCTGACTGCCTTAGTATTTGCTGTCGTTGATTCTCTGAGTGGTATTTTTATAGCTATGTGTTTTTAAGGTCTTCATCTTTACATCTTCATATGTAATAACTGACATATGTTTCTCACTGTAGTCTAGTAATTAAGCTATGCATTCTGTAACATAGTATTTTCACTAGCTTTAAGACTGCCACAAACAAAAAAGCAGACATGTTTTTGTGAATAAACTCAAAGTTATTCATGAGCTTCCTACTGTGCAGTCCTGAGCAGCTCCACAGGACATAGAACAAACACGGAATGTTTATTCCCAGAGCTGAAGCAAGTTATATGTCCTGCAAGTGCTCTTCCTAACAGTAGCCATCATCTTTATTGTCACGGATAATATGTACCATAATAAATAGAAAGTAATTACATAAATGATTTCTAAAGATAAGTGTGTTTACTCAAGTTGCAAATGGCCTAAATTCTAATCTATGGAGTTATAACTATAATTACTTTATATCCAACTACAGTCTCAAATTTTTTCCCAAATAGTTTTATATCATAATGTATCCCTCTATGGAGAAAACAACATTCTACAGATAGGGAATATGTTACCAGTGGCAGTTCTGGTACTCAGACCACAGAAAAACGATGAGTAATCCTGAGTAAACCATTCATTGAGAGATCTACATTTAAACATTATGGAATATGAATGATACATACATGATATAATACATAAAAGTTTAATATTCTCTTAGGATACTATGTCCGGTAACTCAGATACTTATGCCAAATTGTATATTCTTTAAAAATTCTTTGCAGATAGCTCGTGGTAAGCTCATCCTCAACCCGGACTCATGAATCCATCATGTATTCAGCACATATGAGCAGTTAGTTAATGTTTTTGCATAATTCACTCTATACTTAGAAAAAGAGTATCCCTCTGCTCTGCAAGTGTGGTCATTCCCTTGGCTGTGCGCTACACAGAACAGCATGTCAATGTGCTCCTTATACTAAAATCTGTAAACACCTGTTTCCATCCCTCTCTGGGAAGCCAATGTGAATATGTCCCAGTCTCAAAATTGCAATCATATGGGCAATATGAAAGTTACTGGAAATTTCAGTTCTTAAAAAAATAGAATGTAACTTGCCATATGTATGTTTCATGTTAATTAGCGCCAGCCTGCTCCTAAGTCCTACTAGATAAAGCCATGAGACGCATTGGGGAAAAAGGAACCAACATGTAACCTTGGCCAGAGGGACCTTCTTAGCAGAGGGGACTCACAAAGGACAATGACCTCAATGAAGCTAAAGAGTCAACTTTAACCCAAATCAACTTCCCAGTTTTACTTACTCTTTTTTGGCAACTTAAAAGGAGCAAATGGTTCTGATAAAGCACTCGGCTCTTTGGAAATCCTCTGTTGGTTTTGGAGAGGGGAAAACAGGGGATTTAAACTAAATCAGCAGACCCAAGCGTGGATTTCAAGGAACTGTACACTGCTTCTGGCAAGGAGGAAATTGTATTTTACTATTGCACGTGGCAATATTTAGTATAATATTTCACTCTTCTCTTAGACGGCTGCCAAGAGTAACAATTAAAGTTCATTTTTTTTCATAGATGAATTACTAGGAATGGTTTGGTCTCCCAGAGGAATTGTTTTGTAATTTTGCTGATGGCAAGCCCCATATTTCATCTAAGCATGATCATAATAAGATGAATTCTTGCAAAGTTATTTTCTTACTTGTTTTAAACATTATTATCCCTTCCCGAGTGTCCCACCAATGAAAGGGACTAGGGCAGAGGCTAGCAGGAGCAACATGTTCGGGAAAGGAAGGAATACGGAACACCAAGGCTGGAGAAAAAAGAACTGACTTTGAATGAAACAGAAACTCGAAGAATAAAAGGAGGGATTTGTGCAGTGATAGCTCAGAGAGAATCCGTGGTTTAAGTCAGGTCCACTAGCAATAGTGGCCTTGCTTTGCAGGGGCCACTTCCCCTTAGACAAGAATGAGAAACATTGCCTGTGGCAGAAACCTTGACCATGGTCCTACCCCACCCAGCCCTCTCAGTCTTAATACTGCATAAAACATATACATGTAATGCATTTGAAAACTCCTGGATGAGCTAGGCTGGGTGGCACATGCCTTAAATTCCACCATCTCTGAGTTTGAGGCCAGCCTAATCTACATATTGAGTTCTAGGACAGACACACACACACACACACACACACACACACACACACGAAAGAAGGAAATAAAAAGGAAGAGAGGGGGGAAAGAGAGGGGTAGGGAGGGAGAGAGAGGGGGGAGAAGAGAGAGAGGAAAGGAGAGAGAGAGAGAGAGAGAGAGAGAGAGAGAGAGAGAGAGAGAGAGAGAGATTCACAGATTGCTTAGTTGCTACCACTGGAATGGGAATGTCAGGGTCCATGTCAGATTTTCCCTTTCTCATTGGGGAACACAGACACCAAGGTTTGGAGGACTTGGTAGTCTCCCCTATCCTGATAAATTCAGAGAAGCCAACACCCTACGGGGATGGATAACTGACTCTCACCAAGCCTGCCAGATCAGTCTCACACTACCTCCCTGCATTTTTTCAGGCATGCCTATGTGCCCCACGCCTACAGAGCAGAAAGCTAGGGGAACTACAGGAGGGCAGGCCTCTCCTCAAGGCTGACTTCATCCGTACTCATCCACGTGTGCTGTGTGGGCCTGGACTAGGGAAGCACATCCCTGCTCTTGGAGCAGCCGCTCCTGTGCCCACATTCTCAGTCGGAGTAGGAAGGATGGGGCTCTCTGGAAATGCACCTCTGCCTCTCTGAGTGGCACACTGGTGGCTGCGCTTCAGAGAACTGTGCTTTCTGTGCTGCCACCACAGCAGTCTGCAAACGCCCCCATAGCAAGATCAGCCAAAGACAGTAGTCATAGTCAACACTCGGCTGCTAATGCTACCTTGAGTTTTCATGATTTTTAATTGAACTAAAGGGATTCTGTCCTGCTGCTTAATGATAGTAACAATAGCAGTAATAATAACCTCAGTATATTTAAAATGTCTCTTACAGCAGGCTAATTTTACAAAATAAACATAAGAAAATGTAAACTGGTTAAATATCTATCTGCCTAGTCAATTTTTAGGTACAATTTGACTATGTACCTTCCCTAGAGTTAGAGTTACTTGAAAAAAATGCTATGACTGTCACACACCCATGAAACACTCTGCTTGAGAATGTGTGAAAATGGGAAGTCATTCATCTTAGAGCACGTGTGGGATTCTGTCAATGATAAATTAAAATGCAAACTCTGGGGTCCCATTGCTCAGCAACATTCCCAAAGCCAGAAGATGACTTCAGCATTAAATGTGTGACCTTTTATCAGGATTAGTGCCCCCATTCAATCTCTTTCCTCTTATAAAAAGTCTCTTTTGTTTTGTTCCCTCTCATTTTAGCCTTTAAATACACCAATGATCTTTTTTAAGAACTTTCTCCACCCAGGTGGTTCTCCTCACAGAATTCAATGACTACTGCCTCCTCATTGGTCCATTCCTAAAGGTGTTCTGGGCACTTTCAGCCCAGCAGCCAGACAGCAATAGGGAATGTCAGACACTATGGGCTAGCATAATTTACAGACACAGAAGTTGATGCCAGTCTTTTGGCTGTCACATCCTATGTAGAATGGACTGTCCTCAAACTCACTATGTAGGCCAAAGTGGCCTTGAACTTGTGGCAAACCTGCTGTTTCTCCTTCCTGGATACAGGCATGTATCTCCATGCCTGGCTAACAGACCCATACTTTTAATTGCATGTTAACCCCTGACAACCCCTCCAGGCCATACTAGACAAAAGTATTGAGAGCACTGTTCTTGGCAGGAAGCACCAGAAGTCTAGCGCACCTATCATTGGTCTTATGTGTATTTTGACAGGCTCTTCTAGCATTGTCACCCAGAAGACTGCCCAAGATGTTTATCCAGACATTTTTCTACAGTCTGGGGAGCAGAGCATTGCTGGGGAAAACAATAGCTTTTCTTGGGCTTTCTTCTCCTCTCCTCTATTGCATTACTCTGAGGAAACCACAACCAGCCAAGCTTCTGCCCTTGCAATGACCAGGCTATGCAGCTGAGTCTTCTCCCTGAATCCTGAGCTGTGCTTTGAGGGTGTAGTCGTGATTCTATGGAATGCATGAACATCTCTTTGAATCAAAGTATTTGTATTTGGATGATATGACTGTGTACAGTTAAACTCTCTTATATCTAGGAACAGAAGTAGATTTCAGATAATAAATTAGGACCTTCTGTCATCTTTACTAGGCGAAAGAATGAAAACAAAAGTCATTGAAACTCAAAAAATGACCACTAAGTGAGCGAGGTTGCCACGCCCTCCATTTCACTGCCCTCCCAGACTATGTAAGTCTCTGTTTTTCTACCAGCATGTCGCTGAAACCTCCCCCGTCCCCACTGACTGTTTCCTGGACCACAACTAAACTACTAGATTTTTATTTTTTACTTCTAACCAGTTACCCACAATGATAAAAACGATTGATAGTCTAACATGACTTCTTAGCCTCTCAGATCTTAACTTTTAATCATCTTTTTTTTTACTTTTAATTGCCATCATTTTGTTTCCATTGGTAGGGAATGGTAGGTTTAAGGTATTACAATATATTTTTAGCCACTACCCATCTTTCAGTTTTTAACACTTATTAAAAAGAATTAGAAGTGCTGGAACCATTAAACATACCATGTGTTAAATCAAAATGAAAAGTTTGGATTTGATTTGTTTCTGTTTTGAGAATATGAAGTGATTTCTAATGTGTTTTCACTTGAAAGGGTAAAATTCTATTTATGTTATTATTTCACTGTTTAAATAATGTTACATCTCTACTCCCTGCCTGTAGAGTCACTCTTGGCATGTGATTCATATTCCATAATGCTTGGATGCACAGTGCTCTTAATTGGTATTTCACGTTTTTGAAGGAAGGGCAAAGTAGCATGCTATTCATTTGGCCAGTGTGAACAATGGGATTAGACTGACTTGTGGGAGTCTAGTTAGTACCCATTTGCTGTCGTAGGATGACTATTACTAGAAAGTAGAGTGATAGACACATTTCATCCTTCTGACAGCTTTGCTTACTGGAGATACCACTTGATCATTTTCCCCATTCTATTTCTATCCCTGTATTCATTGAACTTTCATTCTTCTCATATTTATTGATTCCAAGTTCTTCTATTTATTGATTGTGGTATATGAAATTATATCTTTTAGCTCACACACAGAAGGATATGGCTCACACACTACTGGGGGATCTTACCTTTATTCTTTTGTCTAGTGGATGATTTACCTAGACATGTATATGGTCACACTAAGTCCCTGATGGGAAACCCTACTTAGTTTTTACTTAATCTAAATTCTTGTCTCTAAAATGTTCAGTTTTCCTTTCTGAATAGTTAACTATTAAATATGTGAAGCTTAAAAACATTTTCAGAGAATAAAAAGTGTTTTCTCCCTGTTGATCTGCCCCTGAGTGGTAGCATTGTACTGGTCAGGCTTGTGTCAGTCATGCTTTGCTTCGGTTTTGTGTTCTTATGAGTTTCAAACACACGTGGTATTGTACTTCAAAACCCACCTTCAGGATTTGAAATGTAACTCTGTGGTAGAGAGTTCGTCTAACGTGTAAGACCCTGGGTACCAATCCTGGAAGATATGCATGTGCTGTTCTGCCCAATCCATCCCCATCTGTTTCTCTCTCCCTCTCCCTCCCTCTCTACAAATAGAATTAAAATTGTGGTCTCATAGTTTGCCTTTTAGCTCTATGCCAGATTAATGAGTTATATGAAGAGAGTTTTAAGAGTGGTTTTGTGGATTTTGTCACACTCTTAGTAACCAAATGGCATTGTCTGTGGTCTTTGAAGAAACAAGTCCAGGATTTATACCTTGGCTTTTTGCAGAATATGGGAGACAATGATAAACATAATGAAAAGACTAAATCAAATAAAAAGTGGTTGAAAATAGAAAGTGGCAAACATATAAAGAGGCATAAGAGTCTATTTCCTCCACCCCCTGAAATAAAGGTAAAGATATAGAAATACACTGTCAATAAGAATGTTTGGGGGGTGAAATTAACTAAGTGAACACAAATGGGCTAGAAAACTTTGTGATTTGTGTCTTTAAACGTTTTTCCTACCACAATCTTTTATCAATAATAACACAACTCTACTTAATTTTTATGTTGTAATGTTTAAACGTCACTTTGAATTCAGTCTGTTAAATCTCACATGTTCTAATTAATTGCACCTATATAGGAAGTGATAAAAGTCTGAAAAGAAAAAAAAACCTTACTGACTCTTTAGATATTAATATGCCACATAAAATTGTAAGCAGATAACTTGGTTTAGCAATGTGCTAAAGTTTCTACTCTTAAGAGAAAGTCGACATTTCTGTGTAATTCCCTGAAGAAACTAAATTACTGCTTTGAAAGAGGATGAACTGACGTCCCTGGTCATTTTTAACTCTTCTCTCGGCACAAGTGTTTGACTCTTCTTAAGGGTAGTAGATTGTGATATTTTGTAGTGATGGTTTGTATCTCAGGCTAGTATAAAAGTCATCAGGCTCTGATCCCCAAGATTTGAGAGTCATTATCAGTGGAATCCTTCTCTGATCTAAAATGCATGAGGGCTAGAAAGCCTTCCTTGAACCAATGATTCTGAATCCAGTCAAGATGCAATTCTATCAGAACATATTCACACATATCATTGAAAGACTATTTTGAAATTCAGCAATCCTTATTTATCCAAAACAAAAAACTCATGCTTCATGGCAGTTTCAAAGCATTTACCAATCAGTCAACCTGGAATTGAATCTCAGTTTATAAACAAATTAGTACATTGCCGTCTTCATATATTCTTACCTACTTTATTAAGATAAACTTACATGTAGTGAAATTTCTGTTTTACATGTCCTGCTGTTATATTTTGACAGAGATAACGCCATCACCACCATCAAGATCTAGGCAACTACTGCTGCCCTAAGCCTTCTTGTACTCCTTCCTTGTTATCTGCCCTGCAACTACACTGGGCAGCCATTGATCTACCCTCTGTCACTGGAAGTGAGATGGTCTTGCAGACTTTATATTGATAGGATTGAGTATGACTTAATTGAATGTGGCTTCCTTATCTCTAACATTTTCAGATACTGAAGTCTGATAGTATACACCATGGGTGGCAGAAGCTAAAAGTTCATGAATTAGTTCTGCCAGTCTGAGTTATATAATAGAACTCTGTCTTTTAAAAGGGCAGAGGAAAATTTGGTACAGTTCTTCCACCTTAGCATGTACTTAATTAAATTTATTATGTACATATTGTTCATTAGTCTAAGATAACATATTCGGTTAATAGTCTGCTCATGTCTTTGGCTTTAAAAATTGGCCATGAAGAAACTGATGTACATGAATCAATGTTCTAGAAATAGTGAGTGACCTGTATATATTTGTCCCTATCATCACCATATCATATTACCTCATTTCTTTTTTTGTTAGATGTGTGTGTGTAAGTACACATCTACGTGGACATACACATTCCACAGCACATGTGTAGAGGGGAGAGGACAACTTGGAGAAGTTGGTTCTTTCTACCTTGTGGGTTCCAGGAGTTGAAGTCAGGTGGGGATTGAAGTAAGATGGTCAGGCTTAGATAAAATCACTCTTACCCACTGGGCTATCATGCCAGCCCCACTAATTTATAGGTACGTATCTCCTGTATGCTGCTATTCTCGGGTTGGTTTTTTTTTTTTTTTTTTTTTTGCTGTTGCCTCCCATCTGACTTCTTGTCTTCATTGTTTATTTTCAATTACTTTGGGTTGAAGATACTAAATAAATGGTTAAGCTCCTTGTTTGTGCTTTCCGCTTTTCATGAGATTGCTTGGATGTTGAGAAATAATGACCGGACTCCACAGTGTTTCAGAAAACAAAACCTCATGGTGCTGATGAGTTGTATCAACACCATGAATCAGAAGTATAAGTAAATGTAATGACAGGAGAGGAGAGTCTGAGAGCTTTAAGGTCACAAAACTTCTAACAACCAAAACTTGTCATAAATGATGTCTTGACTTATTAGATCAAACAAGTTCTTCCTGTTGTTAGTATTTCCTCAGCATTGTAATGAGAGAAACATCCTTCGTCAAGCTGCAGTTCAGGGAAGGAAGAGAACGGGCCCGGAGTGTGATGAAAAGGCAGGTGTGGCATGATAAGGAAAACAATTTAAAGAAAGCTGAGAGCAAAGCTACTTTAATCATTAAGTGGGGAGTTCTCTTTTGAGTGAAGTACAGTTTTGAGCCACTGTAGTGACTCAAGGTTATAGCAATGACTTCCAAGCAAGCTGATTCTAGAGACTACTCTGCTGTCGGTTTTATTTCCTGAGTTATTGGTGTGCACACATTTGTTCTGTGATATGTCCTACATAATGACATGCACATAGCACATGGGCATGTTCCCTGGCAGTGACTGTTCTCCATTATCTGAGTAAGTGGTTTTGTACTCTCGACCTCAAGACTTCTGACATTTGGGAAAAAGATGTTGTCTTCTGTTAACCTTCTTCAAAATGAGGACAGTTACAGATTTGGGATACATAATGATCTCTGTCAGATCTTGTTGTTGCCTTAAAGGATATTTTTTTGAAATGGATTTTTAATAAGTCCACAGTAAAGGACATGGTAAAAAAAGATTGCTTTTGTAAAAAATGACAGGCAGAAATTGGGCTTTGAGAAAGCTTCACAGATTTCTTTTGACCAGCCTCTTTTTAATTCTCGCTACTCTGTGGCATAGTCTTCAAAAGCTACTTAACTTCTAGTGTCTGAATTTCTTTCTTAACATACAGCTGTAGCCTTTGGATTTGTCATGTGATTTTTGCAAATGCTTAAGAATATAGGTCATTTCAGATCTCATCTTGAGTTGCTATAAAATTGTTAGGAAGATAGACTGATAAGAAATTTAGAGTTTATAATGACTCTGGATTCTACTGTGTGTGTGTGTGCGCGTGCGTGCGCGCATGTGCGCTCGCTCGCAAATGCCATATGTGTTTGGAAACCCTCTGGCTGCAATGTGTTTGCTCTCTTAATATAATAGGTTTTTTTTCTAGAAGGCATTTGTTTCCCTTTGTCCTTCAAGGTACCTTCAGACCTCAGACTTGGTGTCCAACTTGTCCCACAGTCTAATAGTATGTACCCTAGAAGCCTAAAATCCTCACCATGTTTCAGGCACATATCACTTGACATCACAGGACATAACTAAATGTCACAAGTGTCCTATGAATGTTTGACAGGCCTTCCTTGTTGGTCCAGCAGGTTGTGTCAGGCAGCATTGTAGAGTAGGAACTGAAACCTGGCATGGAATACACTCCCCAAGCCATTAGAGTGAGAAATACCTACTTGCTCCAATGTCACTCATACTAGCCTTCTCTGTGCTCAGTTTTAACTTTCTCAGAACCTACTCATCAATAGAGTAACCCAACATTATTAACTTATAGCTAGTTCATCATTGCTTGTATCACAAGCTCTTGACAGAGCTTGAAAGAATATCTCTACTTTATTACTACTCTCCTTATATTTCTGTATACAATTACTCTTTTATACAGCCAAACAAGGCCACACTTCATCAATTTAAATGGTGATTTTTTTCATTTGGGATTCAGTAGAATCTCACTCCTATTTGGGTGCAGAGTCCCCAGAAACAGCATCATGTATAGCTATTGTGAGCAGGTCTTCCCTAAGATCATCTTTTCTACAGAAAGGGGCTCTAATAGAGATAGAGCTCTAAGTATGGAGGGAAGACAAGTTAAAGAAAGTGCGTTTGCTAAAATTCATATGTGCCTGTATTTGGGCTCCGGCATCCTTGTCCCCGACACATACCGCACGTACTATTTATACATGTGGCCCATCAGGGTTAAGAGCTGTAATTTGAACAGAAAAGGCAAGAAAGGAAAGAGATACCTTAATAGAGGGAGACATTATGGGCTTAACTAGAAACCTGGCACTAGGGAAATCTCCAGGAATCCACAAGGATGACCCCAACTAAGCAATAGTGGAGAGGCTACCTTAAATGCCATCATAGAACCTTCACCCAGTAGCTGATGGAAGCAGAAGCAGACACCCACAGCTAAACACTGAACTGAACTCCTGGAATTCAGTTGTAGAGAGGGAGGAGTGATTAGCAAAGAGGTCAAGACCATGCTAAGGAAACCCACAGAAACAGCTGACCTGAGCAAATGGGAGCTCACAGACCCCAGACTGACAGCTGGGGAGCCAGCATAAGACCAAACCAGGCCTCCTGAACATGGGTGTCAGTTGGGGGGGCTTTGGTAGTCTATGAGGTCTCTGGCAGTAGAACCAGTATGTATTCCTAGTGCATGAATGGGCTTTGGGAGCCCATTCTCCATGGAGGGATACTTTCTCAGCCTAGATACACAGGGGAAGGTCTAGGTCCTGCCCCAAATGATGTGACAGACTTTGATGGTCCCCCATGGGAGGCCTCACCCTCCCTGAGGAATAGATGGCAGGAATGAGAGGGTGGGAGGGAGACGGAACTGGGATTGGTATATAAAATGAAATTGTTTTTAATTTAAATGAAAATTATTTTTTAAACGGGGGGGGGGCATGTAACTTGCTGTGTCCACACTGTAACAGGTGTCTGGGCACAGTTGGTACTGGTTCAGAGTCCATAAGATTAGCAAGAGGCAGAGCAGCCCTACAAAGCCTCTTCATAATGATGCCATAGCCTGCCTATTTCTTTAATTAGAGAGATTGATATTGGTGCATATGTCTTTAAGACAGAGCAGATCCCAAGTCACAAAGAAATCCTGATGATTAGTCTTCTGCAGGTTCTATGCATGACTTCCTAAGGCCACTCCAGCTAGCTGGCAGGAAGCAGTAACATGCCAGGCAATCACACTGCACAATCCATGTGGATACATCTGCTGTGAAATAAATAGTTCCAGACTTCTGTTTTCTTTCTAATCTCACTTCAAACTCCTTACACGTGTTCACATCTTGCTAGCCCATGGCATTTCAAAGCAATTAAACTTCCATCACACATCCCAGTAATGGCTACAACAGACTTCATTTTATAGGGTTACACCACAAGAGATGCTACACCCTGAATTCCCCGTTATCCTTAAAAGAGCTAAAAGGAGGGGTATCACGATTGTTCACAAGTGGGAAATTGCTCCTTACCACTCCGTGTCCATCTTGCATCTGTGCATGCCTGCGTAGATCTAATGAAAAAGAGAAAAACTGTCCCAAGTATGATGATAAAATCAACTATCTTTTCCAGATGAACCTCTTCACATGCAGGGAAAATCCCTTGTAGAAGTGGCTGCAGAAGGCCATTTCTCAGCAAGAGTTGGGGAAAGCATGATGGGCCAGATGTTAGAAGGCTTTCCAAGCCTCACATATTTCTTTTTCTGTGTGTGATATTTTAATTCATTTTGAAGAAAAGAGCAGTTTCTATGCAGTTCACTCGGTTATTTAAGTAACTTAGTTGGAAGAAATATTGTGTGTTCTTATGTAAAATAATCAGCACATGTATGTGTAGAAGTTCGGGAGACTTAACTGTGGGTCCACGCCTTCACACATGTTCTTTTAATATCCATGAAAATTAGTTTCTTCTGCAAAATATGAACAACATATCCTGTTAATAGAACTGTTAAGATTTTATTAGCTGGCACACAGTAAAATACATATGTTAAATAAGATTCCCCTCTCATTTAGAATTTCATCCATGTATATATTTTTCCTTTACTATTTATTTTATGCATATGGGTATTTTCCTGTATGTATGTCTGTTCACCACATGAAAACCTGGTGCCCTCAGAATCCAGAAGAGGGGATCAAGTACTCTGGAGTGGAGTTACTGACAATTGGAAGCCACCATGTGGGTGCTGGAGACTGAACCTATATCTTCTACAAGAGTAGCCAGTGCTTTTGAATTGTTGAACCACCTCTCCAGCCCTGGGTGTTGTATTTTTAAGACGCATGTTTGATGTATAAAATTCTTCAACTTTGAAGGCAGTGTGATAGATAACTGAGTCAGTTTTATACATTGCAGTGATGATTTAATTTGTTTGTTTGTTTAACCTCAACTCAGGCAAGCTCCTAATAATTTATAGAATTGCCACCATAAGTCATGTGCATCTAAAGTAGAAATCATCTAGGCTTGGAGTGGGCAAAATAACACATGCACACACAAATTCATAAAACCTTATGGTTTTATAGAGAAGAATCATCAGTATTCAGGATAGCACATCCTAAAAGATAATTGACACTGCATCCTGTGTTTCCCACTCTAATGTCCTGTGCTTTGGGCATGAGGAAAAGAGCACTAGGAAATCATGCTCATATCCTGTGATTACAAAGCCTGTTTAACCAGGCTAACCCTAAAGAAGTAGCCCTCTGTGACACCATCTGAGACCCTTTCAGAAATGCAAGTCAGGGGTGCCTTGGCCTTGGCACTCAAGTGTGTGTGTGTGGGTGTGGGTGTGTGTGGGTGTGGGTGTGGGTGTGGGTGTGGGTGTGGGTGTATCTGTGTGTGTATCTGTGTGTGTCCTCTGAAAGTGTGTATTGTCCTACAGTTTGATACAGAACTTTCTCTAAACATCTCATCCTTGTCAGTTGTCTGTCAGCTCACCGTCTCACTCAGGCCCTGCCGGTTGGACCCTGGCACTCTTTCAAATGTCACCTAAGTCTTCTTGAAGGAGAAGAAGTACTACAGTGACACTGCTGCCATAGTTCTGTCCTTCCTAATAATCTGAAAAAACTGCTTTGCTTCGATTCCCTACAGGCCCATGTCCATTCCCGGCTCCCTCTGAACAGGCTCTGTAGATGTCATGCTAACCGTTCTTCCTCTTGCTACTACTCTTGCAAGTCTATCTCCTTGCTTTCTGTGAAGCAGAGATAGCTTTTGTCACTGATTCCTCTCTACATCCTTTAACCAGAGACATTCCCAAGAGTCCCTGAGGACGTTCTTTGAGAGCTCTGAAGGGAAGAGTCTACCCCAGACACACTCTCTCTCCTCCTCCCACTCCGGCTCTTCCTGGCTTTCCCTTCCATCCCCACCCCCTACTCTTCTCCCATTTGTTTCTACTCCACTGCTTTGGTTTTCTTTCCCAACTGGATTTTGTTCCCACTCTTATTACAAGGAGTAACCTTAAACCTGGAAACCTGTTGAAAAAAAAGGAATATTCCTGGGGAATCCAGTGCAGGAGGTGAGCTAGTTTTCTTCCAAGTGAGGTGACAATTCAAACTGTGGGGAGGGAATTCTTCCAGTGAGTGGGGGCTTGGAATTGGGTGAGCCAGAGGATCTATGACTGGATACGGTAACCGAATCTCAGCGCTTTTGCTACTGGGTGAAGCATCCTTGTAGCAGTTGGCCACCTCTCACAGCAGGAAGACACAGTCTGGGAAGCAGACAGGTGCTCAGCACATCCCTCCTTTAGCCTCAGGTCACAAGCCCTTGGAGTACATTTTTTGTCTCATTCTCATCAGTGTCTAGAGACAATCATATTTTCCTACAAACAAGCAAAACTGTCATCCAGATATACCCTAGGCTGTACTGGGTCTCCTCAAACTCACAAAATAGTTTCCCCACCTCTGCTTAAGAAATAATTCAGCACCTTAGAAAAATTATTTGCTAATCACAACCATGTTGCGAGCAAATAAATGAGAACTAAGCAGAGAACATAATAATAATTTTACCTTTTATCCTTTGCCGTTAGAGAATTCCGCAAGTTAAACAGTAAATGTATATTTCTATATTTGCATCTATAATAAACTGTCTGGATGTGTACATACACACATATGCATACTGTGTAGAAGAGAGACCAGAATGTTTTTCTAAACTCTCACTATTCGTCTCTATAATGATGAGACCATCTGACTACCTACAGCTGCTAAGAAAGCCATCCCAAAGGAAACTTTGAAGGGCAGCCCCAACAGACAGCCAAGTATCTGGAAACCTTCCGCATGCAAGCTGTCAGTATCACTGGTGAGGGCTGGCATGTTTAGATCCAGTTGGAGTTGTTACTAGAGCCTGAGATTCTATGATGAACAAGGGAAACACAAACACAAACCATACAGCAGAGCCAGGTGCTGGTTGCTCTGTTGTCCTGCCCCCACTGGAGCCTGCACTTTGCACCCATGGAGTCAGAGAAGGGGAGGAGACAAAGACAGCAATAGTGATTCTGAGAGCATCTGTCCCAGATGCTTAGCTGTGGCACTCCAACATCAGGACCATGAAGAGCATCACTCACCACTTCCTTACTCTCAAAACTTACATACTATGTTTTCATATTCCACTGTTCATTTCTGCTTGAAAAGAACAGTAATTAGGTATTGATGCTATTATGCACATGGGGTGTGGTAGCGTAAGATAGTGTCCCAGCCCTTTTTAGTTGCAGTCCTTCCTCCCTTCCTGACATTTGGCACTATCTGATTAATGGGTACAAGAAGTGCTCTGTAGTAGGGGCAGTTCTTCAGAGAAGGAGGTTTAGGACATTGAAGATCAAAGAGCCCAAAGGTGTGAGGACTACAACAGCTGCAGGCAGATCTGTGATCTACCCACTCCGCAGATCAAACAGCCCCTCTCCCTCAAGACAGGTGCAGAGATAATTGATCTTTACTGTTTACTGTGGTGGCTTCCTTAAGGTAAATTGATTGATGGTAGATGGCATCCAACAGTCCTAGGAGACCTTCATTTCTCCTGTGGTAGGGTCCTCCCCACTTTTCCCTGTGGTATTTCCACTCACTACAATCCTTGCTGACCACTCTTCTCCAAGCCACTGATTCTGGTGGTTCTGGTGTCTTACTGTGCCAAAGAACTTCATGTCGACCTCATGGATTATTTAAGCAGGAGGTTTGGTCCTGGCATCTGCATCTAACTAAAGCCTATACATCACCCATCAAAGCAGAAGCAGATGCATTCTACTTGGTTGACCTCACAACTGCACATTTTAGCAGCATCAATACAGAACTTACTACACACCAGGCTGTGGCAGCTTCCTTTACAGCCATTGTCTCTTTAAACGATCTCTTACTCCTTTGAAATACTTTTATACTTGAAGTAATTATACACTTTGATGCTTTTAATTGTTTTTCGTTGTATTTTAGCATTGTTGCCTCAACTGAGGGTTGACTGAGAATACAAATAATTTTCTGTTTCTTTTGGGCTCTCCCTGTTCAGGGTGATGTCAAATAGAGGGTAGATTTCCACAAGCCATCTAAGTGATATGATAACTAATTAGGTCAATTATTAACTTATGCAGGCTCAGCATACCTTATCCTTGGGGCTAGAAGTGCTTTGGATTTGAGGATATTTATATATATACATAATGTAATATCATGGGGAGAAGGGCCAAGTGTAAACAGGAAGTTAGTTTATGCTTTCTGGAAACCTTACACCTGAGTCAAATGTAATCATATACTGCATCATAGTGTGCCTACATTTTGACTGCAACTTAGTGCATAAGGGCAGATTTTAAATTTCCCACTAACCCAGTGTCACTTCTACGAAAGTTCAGATTTTAGAGCTAAATTTCATATTTGGGACTTTTAGGCTAAAGACATGTATTTTGTATTGATGAAGTACACTGAAATAAAAACTGAAATAGTCAGATACTCGAGTCCATTTGTCAGTCCTGTTCTACATTTTAGTGATTATGCTCTGCATAACAAACACAGCCTTGGTTCAGGTTGCTAAATGATGGATGGTGAGAGGCAGCTCTGTACTGCTCCTCTTTGTCTGTCCAAGAATGGTGATATATTCCCAGCACGCAGAATTGTAATTTTAAATCAAGATGGAAACTGAGCATAGTGGTGCACACCGTGAATCCGAGCACTTGGGAAGCAGAAGCAGTCAGATCTCTGAGTTTGAGGCCAACCCTGGTATAAAGAGCAAGTGTCAGGACAGGACAGCCAGGGCTAAACAGAGAAACCTGTCTCAGAAATAAATAAATAATGAATGAATGAATGACTTAAAGTCAAGACAGTCCAAAGCAAACCTGGACACTTGGTGTCTTCAGAGCCCTGCCTGGACAGAGTCCCATCAAGCTTCACCTGAAGATGCCTGCAGGACCTTCCTAATAGATTTCAAACAAAGGCACTCATGGGTAGATGCTGTTCACTATTTGCACTACCCATCAATCACAGATAAACTATCAGATTTCTTCGAGGCTCATAAGGGAACGCCCATGTGTTGGATGTTTGCTGTGGTTCCTCTCCCCTCCCACTGGATACCACAAAGCAGTTTGCACATCTGACAGCTGGTAGCAGAAAGACCCACAGTCACTTCAGAAAGCTCAAAACTTACAAAAAAAATGTTTGCAAAAAGACAGTTGCCTCTTATTCTCAGAAACATCATTCATTTTTGCTCCCTGCTGAACTTCCTAGCTTTCTTTGAGATCTGGTTTTGTAGACCTCTGTCTAAAACCTTGTTTAAATTAGCGGAATCTGCTTTCAACACCCATGATTACTTACTTTCGTGCTCAGTGATTAGCTTCTCTCCTCACTTCTTGTCTCATCAGAAAATGGAAATACACCTGGCAGAGAGGATTATCAATCTTCCTGACTTCTCTTGTCTGTCTTTTTTGAAGTCAGTAAGCCTTTAGACAACTTTGAATTAAAATGCATTATGCTTTCAGAACAAGACAATGCCACTCTTTGCCAGCTGAGCTGCTTAATAGGGGCCTTTTTATGACATCCCCATTGCTAATTTACACATTCAAAGACATAAATGGGCACAGTCCACAGGGACACATGCAGAGGATGCAAGTTATTCAGCCCCTGCCTCCCCCACATGTTGGAGTGGAGCTGGCCCTTCCTCACTCTACTAGGAAACGAATTGTTTGCTGGTATATGCTTAGGCAGCTTTGCTTCAAGATTGTCAAGGGCTTTTATATGCATGCCTTGTTCCCTCAGTAACTTTATAATTGTTTTTTTGAATATTAGCCATTGTTGTGTTGGAAGTGGATGTTTATTATCCTATTCCTAGGCATGGAAGTTTGTGGTTGGGATCCCTAATCATATCTATGCTAATGATGCCCTGGTTACAAGAGTCTTGTTTATTGCACAGATGAGTTCTACTTGATCTTGTGAAATCACTTTCGGGCTTAAATTTTGTTCAGAGTTTGGCATGAGGTATATGTTAAATAAGTATCCATTAGGGATAGATTAGCCTGTCATAGCCAGCTGTTTGCACAATGCATTTGCCACCATGGTAAATTCATAGTGTGTACATTGACTCTTAAGTAAATTTCGAAAGTTATTGATAACTTCACAAAAGTTAGAGGAGAGGGGAAGAACCAAAATTCTTAATTCCAGATACAGTTTTCTAATAAAGATGCCATGCCACTGGTGAGTAAATAACTTGGTGTCTGTTCAGTTCATTCATCCCCAAGTAGTTACATGAACCAGCTGGTGCAGCTGCACCCTGAATTCTGTGGTTCATCAATGGTGGTGGGCAGGCGAGTGAACTCACAATGGTAGAAAAACAAAGTCAGTATTTCTGTATGTGAGGTGATTTTGAGTGTGAAATTTTTATATTGTACATCTTTTAAGAAAATCATTGTTGCTTCCAGGTTGCTCAGTGTTAGTTCCCCCTCCTGATACCAAATTACTAAACAGCTTATATGTCCAATACATGCACTGTCTAATTGTTTCCTCATCAGTATTTAATAACCAAACAGATAATGGCCTATCAAGCTGCATGGAGTTGAAACATCACCAACAAGAAAAAAATTAACAGAAAAAAAATAACATTGTATTTTTCTTCAGCTGTGTACCACATCCATACACAGATGCACAATTCTGAGTATTTCCAAATGTTAAAATCTCCATTACTGGCTCAACAACTTTCATTGGTCTATTCCAGTTTTCACATTCATTTATTCTAATCCGATGCTTTCTTCTGTTGAGCTATGGCTCCTCAGCCTCTTTCCTTTATGTCTATTTTTGAGTGCTTCACGGATAGATCATGGCCCTAGAAGGTAGGAATGGAATTGGAGGAGGAAACAAATTTATAACCTTCATAATGGCTTGAGGTGTTTTCCTACTTAACCCAAGAAGCTGCCTAACAGGTGTGAAGTGTTGGTGATATTTGATGGCCCTTTTTTAAAGCTGTGTTGTAATGGGTGTTAACTGGAGTAGACAGGTATGGGATGAGGGGATAAACAGGAGCAAAGTAAATGTTACTGAACTAGGCTCCGGTACTCTAGTTTAGAACTGCCCAAGGGGCTGAAGAGACCTTCCAGAGCCTTTGCTCTCCCCAACATCCTCCCTTCAGACCCTCAACATACCAATCAAATCTTCAATCTTCTTACTGAATGAAATAAAGTAGTAAGTTGTGCTAATTTGAAACCAGCAGGATGGGGGATCCTTGACAGAGGTAGAAGACTTAACATAACACTGTTGATAAAAACTCAGCCTCAGCTTCCCCGGGGAAAGGAAACGCTGTAGAATATGTGTGATAAAATGATATTAGGCCTGTGGGCAATGGTTAAAGAAGGGAGAATTCACAGATCTCATCTCTGTCACTTCTTTCCTTAACCTTGACCTTCTTTTAGAGTCTCTTCCCCCCCCCAAAAAAAACCAAAATGTTGATGAGCCTCCAGTAATAATTGTCCTTACTTAAGGGAAGAGTGTAGCATTTTAATATGTGCATATAATGAGTATGAATCAAATCAGGGTAATTTAGATTCTCCTGTTTGGAGACCCTGACCCCTCCACCCTTCTAAAACACGTTATAGGTTAATATAAAGTGCAGTGCCTGACTGTGGACTAGAATACTAGAATTAAGTTCTCCTGTTAGCTCTTTCACCTCCCATTCTCCACCTTCCCTGCCCTCATCCTTCACATGTGTTCTCACTTGGTATTTCTCTTATATTTGATATTTCTCCTTCTCCTTTTAATAACTTTATCTAATATTATATAACTGAAGCAAAATCATAGAAATTACCAGTTTTGTTGAGGTTACTAATAACTTCATTTGCTTGTATTCTTTCCCCAGTATACTTGAGATATTTTACAATGAACTTACTTTTTAATAAAGAAAAACATTTTAAGAAAATGTCATAAATAGTAAATGTTGTAAAGCCAGAAATATTAGAAATTCTTACATGCATCCTTGCCATAGAAAAGTAAATTTATTTTTATATATTTGGTATAGCCTGTCTAGATCAGCACCTGAGAACAAAATAATGTGTAGGTTTTCTCACCTGAGATAAATAATACTACTCAATGAGTCATGACACAATCCATCATACTATCCTCAAACAAGGAAATTGTGGAAAAGTATTTTAATTTGCTTGCTAAATATTACACAATTATCAAACAGCATGAATGAAACTGTTACTGAGTTCTAGTATAGTTTTTCTTTTTATATGCTCTGATTTTCAAAGTTCCCATGAAACCTGTGAAGGAGTATCAGACCACTTCCTCCATCAAGTATTTTATAATGAAGCTGGATTACAAGGACACATAATGACTGATGAGTTATCAGTTCATTAGTGATACAGCTTTAAAGCACTCTGCCTTGTGCAGTGCCTGTCACACAGAGACACCAAGGGATGGAGGGGAATAGAGGGGTCAAGGGATGGAGGGTGGACACATTGATGAGCAAAAGGGCGCATGGGTTCACAGTTTATAGGACTGCAAAGAAGAACTGCTGGACAGTGTTGGTTGGATTTCATAAATCTATTGACTTCTTATTGATCTGAGAATACTTTAGGAAGAAGGTGGTCCAGCTAGGTGTTTGGGAGCTCAGAGTAGACAGGTTTAATTCTGTACAAAGAAAGAACAAGGAAAGTTAGAATAAGAGCTTTATATGGGAAAAGATGGTAAGGCTGAGGGTCCAAGCTTTCACTAGACACTGGAACAGAGGGCCTTCCCTGGAACAAAGGATCAGTAAGAAGGTTACTTTCAAGTTTTCACTGCATGGTATCCTAAAGAACTATGAATTTTAAGCAGCCCATAGGCATGGGCAGCTATGGGATTTTTTTGCATGAAATAGTTAATGCGATAATACAAAAATGTTTTAGGCAAATCAGTTGTAAGTTTAACTTTGTATTGGTTATACAGATATAAGTGTGGCTTGATACAAAATGGAGATTTTAAGTTTTTAACAGGGATCTCAAAGTATTTTTAGAAGGAAGTGAACATGTAGATTTTGCTGCACCATCAATAAAATACTTCTGTATTTAACTGACAGTGCAGAGACAGTTACATCAAATTCAGGTCTTGATCAGCTCATATTCTAATTGAAAACTAATGGATTTGAAGATAAGAAACTGGTATAAAAGTCTAGAAGCCTCCAAATATTTTATGCACATAGTGTAATGAATTTTATGTGATAAAAGAAGATAATAATTTATGCCTTGGGGGTATTTAACCTAATTGCTAGATATGTCAGAAAATTGATATATCTTGCATGTGAGTTCTACTTACACTGAGAAATTATGTACGTTATCATTTTTCTTTAAAGCTATTAGTAATTTTATCTCATAAAATCAATGATGTCATCATTTTAATACAAATGGTTATCAGTAGGGTCTTAGATCAAAATAGTATGGGTTGGAATCCAGTTTGGACAAGTGTCTCTCCATGCCTTGGTTTCTTCATCCATGAGTGATGACAGTTATCACATGAACACCTTCAGATTGTTGAGAGGAATAAATATAAAATATAGACTAGTGTCTAACATGTGGGAACAAGTCATAAATGACTGTTGTATTGCTAGCAGTGTTGCAGAATCAATGAATGATCCACACCAATATTTTCATATTCTGATCATTTGGTTTGCTTTTCAAGTCTTACTGGAAAGATAGTCAGTATTCCTGAGGTTATGGCTGGGGTCTCTGTTGAAAGGCACAAGGAGTCAGTGTAGGTAGCAGTTGATGTAGCCACAGTAAAGTTGACCTGCATCTTACCTTCCACAGTGAGCCATCTCTATGGATTTGGACTGATGGATGCAGAAGCCATGGTGATGGAGGCAGAGAAGTGGACAACCGTTCCTCAGCAGCACGTGTGTGTGGAAAGCACAGACCGACAAATCAAGTAATGCTTGCTGCCTGCCAGCAACCTGACAATGCCCAAAACGAGGCCGGCATAACCGCTATCGAATATGGAAACTAGACACATCTGTAGTTTCTTTCTAGTGTAGTTATAAAGTTGAGATAGAATGTTATCCTTCCAAGGAAAGCGCTGTACTAGTAGGCTAGCCTACATTTCCTGCTTGTCAGTGTCCTTGTTTGATGAAGCAAGAATCCTTGAGATCTTCACGTTCTTCAAACTTACATTTGTAGTTCTCTAAAGAGTGTTGTAAAACAGATAACAAGTGCTATTGCACATCCCTCAGAGTCATGAGGCCTGTGTGAGCTGCACACACACAGATATTGTGTTTGCAGTATGTACCCAGCAGTGTGTGAAGTCACTGCCAGGTGTTTGATCCAAAGAGCAGCATTCATCTCCGGGGCTTTTCTGGGTGGGTTCTTGGCTTTCTCCTCAGAAACCTCTCTGCCTGGAAAACTTTTTGAACAATATTTCTGGTTGATGATGAACATACAGCCTTATAACTCTGTGCAAATGTGTATTAGTAAGCACTGAAGATGGGGCAAAGTTGTGGTTTGGTTTGGTGTGATGTGGTTTAAAATTTTTCCCCAGTCACCTTTCATGGCATAGAGTGAGAAAGCAAAAAATAAAGGGGAAGGGAAAGTATGCATTTATCCAGCACAAATTACAGACAAAAGACCTTTGGCTTCCCATCACTTGCCTTGTTCCCTTTAAATGACCCAGTTATTTGGGTAACTAGCACTGTTGTCCCTTAATATCCAGTGAACAGCTGCTGCCTGTGTTGTACTCTCATTTCAAGCCTCTAGACCCACTCACCTGATTTCTGCCATGTATTTTGCTCACACCCTTCCTCTCTCTCCTGCCAGGACCATACGCCCCAACAGTGCAGTGCGCTCCATCTACAAAGCCTCAGGCTGCTCGGATAATCCCAACCACCATGTCAATTACCTGGAACATGTAGTCGTGCGAATTACCATCACACACCCTCGGAGGGGAGACCTGGCCATCTATTTGACCTCACCCTCAGGAACCAGATCCCAGCTTTTGGCCAACAGGTACATTGAAGGCCTGTGCCTACCAGGGTCGGGGCCACAGCTATTCTTGCTGTTCTTTAAGGTAGACAGAGATAACTGTGCCTTATTCCTATCCCAGGGACCAATTGAGTAGCCCCTTGGATACCATCTCTCTTAGCACCTAAGTAAGATTGGAAGCTGCCTGGCATCCATAGACAGGGAAGAGTGCCATTCTATAGCTGGGTACTAAAAGGGTGCTGCAGAAAAGTAGAAGGCCGTTTTTCTTTATTCTGAAGAGGGATTGCAGAGCACTGAGACACATCCCTAGTAAATTCACAAATGAACTTCATTCACTTAAGAAAGTGAAGGGGAAAGTGACAGTAGGAGCTTTTATAGATGAGAGCAAGTAAGTGGGAATATAGACTCTGAGATCTTGGGGGTGGGTGCTTAATACTTTAGCAATGAAATGAAGCGTTGCCAGAATCTGTATGCAGGTGGAAAGAATGTAAGGATTCCACTGCATCAGACCCAGAGGCACCCTCTCCATTCCCTCCCCCTGCTGTAGACGAAGGGCCTCAGCTGCGGCATAGAAGCTAATTGCCCTACCTGCTTCATCCCAACAAACACTGCATGATTAATAGAGGCAGCAACAGCTGTTGTTACCAAAGCCAGGGCAGGCCTTTCTTGCTTGCTTTTTTTTTCTTTCTCTTTTTTCTTTGTCATTATTCATCTGAGTTTAACTTGAAAGAGTTTCCTAATGAAACACTATGAAGCTCAGAGACAAGCTTCACCTATGCATGCCTCTTGTGGCCTGAGTTCCTCCCTGCCTTGCAGAAAGCCAGCCTCTGCTATTGATGCTGGCTGGAAAAACTCAGTCCCCCTTCCTGGTCCTATTGCAATTTGCCATCTATTATTGCCATCTCACAAAATGACTTCCCCGAGAAAACCCACCAGCTGATGGGCTATGGATGCCATCACAGGCGTCTGCTGACCTACAGGGTCACTGGCTTCAGTGCATACATATATACCTCCACAGTCGGCGTCTGCTTTGATGTCTGCAAAGGGCTGGGTGCAAGAATACTCCAGAACTTGCATCCTTGAGCTGCACTCAGAAGGTTCACCTCAGCCTCCCCCATTCAGGTTTGCAGCAGTGTCCTGACCCAAGGCATCTAAAGCAGTTTCTCTCTGCGGGTCCTGAAGACATGCGCCATCAGAAAGCTGTAGCAAGGCTGGAGGGCTGCGGGCACTGAAGAATGAAAAGATGTGATGAGCTGCAGTCATCTGCAGCTACCCTGAATCTGTTCTGAGAAGCTGGCACTTTGCATGTGAAATAGCTGCAACCTGCCCCAAAGCCAGTGGCACCCCTGCCATTCTTGCTCTTAACACTGGGAGTATCCCCCCTGCCTAGGCAGCTAAAGAAAGACAGTTCCTTCTGCCATGCTTTTCATCTGACACAGTTAGAGGGCTCCGTTTTGTTACAGGAAATTCCTCTGCAGTATCTCTTAGTTTCTGACCGGGAAACCTTGAGACCTGTCAGCTGACCCCCAGTTCAGAGCACAGTCCCAGTTTAAGAACTGAAGAACAGGGTGTAGGGCAGGGAAACAGACACCATGCCGCAAAAAAAGGGTAGAGAGGGGTGGAGAAGAGTCCTGCTGCTCCCCTGGTGTCCTTTTGATTGGTCTCCAAGACAGTTCTTTGCCTCAAGGTGCATATGTCAGGATTTGGAAAGAGTCTGTGTGCCCAAGATTATTCGTAAGAGCAGTAAAAGAGTGGCCATACCAGACATTAAGCCTGTGTTTTTAAGAGTGAAGATTCTTAGCTGAGTGTGGTGGTACCCGCTTATAACACCAACTCCATTGAGGCTGAGACCAGAGAATTGTGAGTTCAAAGCCAGCCTGGGCTACATAGCAAGAACTTGTCTCAAAGATGATTAGATAGATAGATAGATAGATAGATAGATAGATAGATAGATAGATAGATAGATATGAAATAGACCATCTTATGTGAAGATTACAGTTAAAAAGTAGGAGTTAAAATTTTAAAGCAAAGTTTCTCTAGCAAGACCCCTACAGATCACACATAATCCTCTGGTAGCAGAGTTTTCCCACCTCATCTGTCCACCCTGCCTGCTTCCTTCCTAACCTGGCTGCCACTGTGGAAAACTCTCCTTGGTCTTTTTGGTCTTTGTTTTTGTTTATTTTGTTTTGTTTGAGACAGGCTCTCTTTTGTTTGTTTGTTTGTTTGTTTGTGTGTTTGTGTGTTTCGAGACAGGGTTTCTCTGTATTGTTTTGGAGGAAAGTGCTCTGTAAACCAGACTAGCCTCAAACTCACAGAGATCCGCCTGCCTCTGCCTCCAGAGTGCTGGAATTAAAGGCTGTATAGCCCTGGCTAGCCACAGAGTTGTTACCATGCAAGCCTTGAACTCACATATCCACCTGCCAATGCCTCAGGAGTTTTTCCCCCCAAGGCTTTTGAAGTAGTCTCTCCACCCAGGTTTTACTCACAGACCAGCACAGAAATGAAAGGAAAGTGCTAGAAGCAGCTTGGACCCATGGGGCTCTTTCCAGGTCATTGTCCTATGATACTTCCCCCAGGATTTCATTGTCCTTGACATTTCACTGAGGAATTTCTTCACAGTTGCCTAGCCAGTGACCACTGTGGTTTCTGGAGCATCTGGTTCCTGCAAAGTGCTCACTGTGCATGGCACTTACATCTGTGTGGGCTGTCTGGAGCCCCTCCGTGGCTTCCTGTCCCCACTGATGGGCAGCTCCTGTGGTGAACAGCTGTTGGGAGAATGGTTTACCCAAGCAGCTGCAGGTGCTAAATGCTGGAAGGCGTTCAGCAGCATTCAGAACTCTAGGCTAGTTTGAGCTTTGCGCCCCATTAGCCCAGCAAGCAGGCTTCCCTGGCAAGCCACCACTGGTGATTTAGTGGGTTGGAGCTACGGGTCACCAGAACTGTCAAGGGGTGGACAGATGACCGTTTCTTAACCTCTTCTGCCATCCCTGCCTCTTGGCCAATATCTCCTGCTTACCCAAAAGCCAAACAGTGACTTCAGAGTGAGTGGCTTACTCCACTGGAGGAGGTCAGACTGGAGGTTCAGGGGAAAGCTGGGGGGTCTTGAGTCCTTTGAAAGCTCTTAGATGAGAGCACTTCCAAATACTGTGTACAAATACTGTGTACAAAGTTTCCAAACAAAACCTTGTCTCACCAAATTCTTCCATCAGCTCTACTTGCTAGAAATATGAACAGCTCCTCTCCAAGCCTCCCCCTCCCATCCAACTGCATTTCAGGCTTAGCTTAATTTGTTGGCTCTCTATTCTAGTTTTTGGCCTCAAAATGAAAGCTGAAACTTTGCCTCCCTTCCTAAATTTGATTATAGAAATGTATCTCTGCTTCTAATTATAGTCTCAAGTAGAGAGAAGGTACATGTTGTAGACTGCAAAACCCAATAATTGTGTATAAAATGTAGTAATTGTATGTTAGTCATTTTTGTCACTGTCCTCTCTAAATGTTCAATGAAAAACTATTGACACTGGTAGACATCATGGAGTATAAATGTGTTTGTGACTTGCAGTAAAAGCACTGCTGCTGCAGTGCTCCTGCTGCCTTCATTCAGAGCAAGCCTTTAAGTTTATACAGAACTGGCTTTCCCTTAATCTCTCTGATGTCTGTGTTTGAATCTAGAGAAGGAAGTTTCTTTGTGAGATAAATATATATATTTAGCAAGTGGTATCCTTCTTACACAGTACTTCTCAATACACCCAGCCAGTGACCTTATCAACTACAGATGCCTGAGCCCTGCTCGTGGGTTCCAATTCTGTGGTTCTGGGGTGAGGTCTAAGAAGCCCCATTCATAATGAGCTAGATGAGATGAGATCCACCTACCCATAAATCAACCCTCATATCCAATTTAAAAGATCACCCAGATTGTCTTGTTTTTGTGTCACAAAATATCGTATATGTGATATTGTTCCCGACGCTATGCAAGTAGTTTACAAACGCATTTATAATGCAAAACAGACTCCTGCATAAAAACCATATACTCTATAATGAAGTCAGTCTTCTACAAGATGAGGCACTCTGTATACACACAAAAGGGGATGCGTTTGGGGGTTAATGAATGACTTGAAAATATGCTTGTTGAAACTTGACATTTAAGGGGGAATATTCCGTTTAGCTATTCTAAACCTCTTTAGCACCAATATCAAAACAGTTCTTTTTAAAAGAATTTTAAGTATTTTTAAAAGAATTTTATTTAAGTGTGTGTGTGTGTGTGTGTGTGTGTGTGTGTGTGTGTGTGTGAATCAGAACCTTCATGTGAATCAGAACCTTCATTCAGCGACTGATGGAAGCAGAGGCAGACACCCACAGCTAAACACTGAACTGAACTCCTGGAATCCAGTGACAGAAAGGGAGAACAGAAACAGTTGACCTGAACAAGGTGGAGCTCTTGGACCCCAGATTGATTGTGGAAAGCATGGGACTTACCCAGACCCCCTGAGTGTGGGTGTCAGAGAGGAGGCCTAGGCAATCTATGGGACCTTGGTTAGTATTTATCCCTGGCATACAAATAGACTTTGTGTGCCCATCCCACAATGAGAGATGCTCTCTCAGCCTAGACACTTGTGGGAGGGCCTGGATGAAATGACAGACTCTGAGGATCTACCATGGAGGACCTCACCCTCCCTGGGGACCAGAGTGGAGGTTGGATGGGGGTATAGGAGGTTGGGTGGGGAGGCCGGGGAAAGGGAAGGGAGAGGGAGCTGGGATTGACATGTGAAACAAGATAAAAGTAAAAGTAAACAAAAAAGAAAGAATTTTAACTATTTTAAGTGTGTGTGTGTGTGTGTGTGTGTGTGAGAGAGAGAGAGAGAGAGAGAGAGAGAGAGAGAGAGAGAGAGAGAGAGAGAGACATGTGCTGGACTAATGAGTGATTGTAAGCCACCCAACATGGGTGCTGGCACCTAACTCAGGTCCTCTGGGAAAGCAGTAAGTGCTTTTAACTGCTGAGTCAGTCTTAAGCCCCCAAAACATTTCTTAAGCACTTGACTTGAAAAAGAAGCCAAATAGTATGGCTTTAAATACCCAGTATCATAAACAATCTGTTACAATTGAGCCAGTGAGAGCTTGAGCTTTCAATAAGATAAGCTACCCTAAACTGTGACAAAGCTCTTACATAGTAAAAGAGGCAAGAAAGAGACACAGGCTGATGTCGGACTACAGCGATAAATACTGTTTGAATAGTAGATGGTGATTCTGAAATTAAGACCATTTACAGTCTTAGAAATAATTATAAAGCATGGTTGCCAGTACTCATAAAATGCCTCGTTATCTAGCTGCCACACCTACTTGGAAGCCTGTTGTAGCTGTGATGTATTGACTAGACTCTTCAATGAAAGGAGGGGGGAAATCTCATGCTAATTATATGAGTTATTTCCTGATGAGCTACACATAATGGCAGGCTCTTCTAGTAGGCTTCATCCAGAGTAATTAGTTTGAAAGCCACTCACAAGCATAGGGCTGGGGCACCATCTCAATAAGTGGGTGTCATTTGTGCCACTTGCCCCTATCATTTCACTGAGACCACAATTAGGAAGTCAATTATGACAGAACTGACTTCTCTATAGCAGAAGTGGATCTAGACACGTTGATAATCGACTCTGGCTTTTAATGCACTGACTCTGTCTTGTTCACGTGTTATCCACACTAATAGTGTTGGAGCATCATCTGTGTCCACTGCTTGCGCAGCACAGGTATTCAGGGTGGGCATTTGACTTCTCGTTTATCTAAGGGCTAGTCCTCGATTAGAATCTCTTTAGCAGAGAGCCTTGGTTTTGCACCTGAATCTTTAATGGACGAAGATACTCCCTGCAATGCCAAACTAATCTACATGCTGCATTAACTTTTCCTGCTAAAGAATGAAATGCAGTTTGAATTACAATGTTAAAAGACAAAAATTATCAAACTGTTGAATCAAAATCAGAATATGTCCCCATTTAAACTACCGCTGCTTATGAAAGTAAGACTAATGCACATGCCCAGTTAGCTGACACAGCAATCCTTGCCTGTCTCTTTCCCATCGCCTCTCCACAGAATGTCACTGTGAATCTAGCTGCATTTTCATTCCTCAGCTCTTAGATTCACATGAAATTGATGAACACCCCAAGTCTGTAAAATGAAGAGGCCAGCAAAGTGCTTGACCATATATGCATAGGCAAAGCAAATACATATCTCAACTTTGAAAAAGTTATTTGAATTTGATGTTACAAGTACTCTTGTCCCAAATGGGATCTGAAAATGATCAGCAGCAAGGGATTGATTTCAACAAAACAGAAAGGACCACAAGGAAGGAACATAGAGCCTGCCAATCCCGCCAGCCAGTAACTGACCCGTAAACAATTAAAAGTTTACTGAGGTTTTGGAAGCAAGTCAGTGGCCTCAAATCTCCTTTGCAAGTTTTGATATGAGACTTTGAGCCAACTTTCCTGTCTAAACTATTCAAGAATTGTTTTCAAGGTCACTATTGGAGGACTATTCTGTGACAGCTTACTACTATAGAGCCCTCAAATGGCACAGTAACTTTAACAGATCTGAGTTCAAGTCAGGGCTGTTGACATAGAAGGAGAGAGTCATTATAACTGAATTACCCTATCAACATACTTCATTCGATAGCATCTGAGACAGCTCCTGATTCTTGCCTCCAAGTTGGTGCCTTTTGATAACTTACAAACATCCCCCTTCTAAGAGTGTAAGTCAATCACATGACCTGAGAAGTTCTTAGTGATGTCTAGTTTTAAGTCATGAACTTGTGAAATGAGCCCTATTATTCAGTGGATTGTGGAACCTCCATTCACTGTATCATTCTACTGAGGGTCAATTACTGTGGGGAAAGTGCTCGTGTTTAGAAGATATCAGTAAAGAAAGCAAGCACAGGATTTGCTGTGGACCCTGCTAAGGGGCTACTGACTCTCTGTTCAGAGAGGAAAACTTTATAGGTACCACACAGATGCTCTGGCGGGATGAAGAGGGCTTCCCAGGCAGTTTAGGTTTAAGAATTGTCAGCCATACACTGCCCTGTAATGCAACAAAACATATTTGCACACTACTAAGAACTAAGTGTCCTCTAGTAAGAGTCTCCATTGACTTTTGTTTCCTACAGACTTTCTGAAATTAATTATTGACCAGGAGACGGTTGAAGAGTGTGGCTTGATTTCCCTTTTCTTTCTTGCAAAGTCATAGGAACATGTGGGTGGTGATTTCACTGTCGGTTGCTTTCCTATGAAATATTGCTAAGTCAGCCACTTAACTGCCCACACAGTCCAAACTCAGGCCACTGAACCTTGCAGCTTTAGAAAACAGCCACCATTTCGAAGGGAATCCCAAACATATTGACAATTTTTCTTTTTCCAATTCAAGTTTCTAATGTTAGTCTTTAAGGAGATGGGAACAGTCCATTTGGGTTTTCTAGAAATGTACATTTTTCTCCCAGAGAAGACCTGCATAGAGGTCACATAGCCACCGATTTACTAAAAAGCCATGTGACTGCCAAGTGGCAGTAACTGACCTGTAACCTGAGACAGTGCTAGAGGTATGCCCCCTCTCTTTAGCTGCTGTGATGCTCCATGTATTCTTCTAGGTGCACATCATTTTGAATCACAAAAAGAAAAACCTATCCATATCTGATTTTTAAAATTTTCCAGCATGTGTTCCGTCTTCACAAAAATCTTCATCTTCTTTTGGACATTGTCTGAATAATCACATCTTCATTAACTGCCTGTGCAAATGACATGCCTCTGTCTCTGTCTCTGTCTCTCCCTCCCTCCCTCCCTCCCTCCCTCCCTCCCTCCCTCCCTCCCTCCCTCCCTCCCTCCCTCCCTCCCTCCCTCCCTCCCTCCCTCTCTCTCTCTCTCTCTCTCTCTCTCTCTCTCTCTCTCTCTCTCTCTCTCTCTCTCTCCAAGGTTCCAAGGTTTCTCTACAACCCTGGCCTGTTCTAGAACTCACTCTGTAGACCAGGCTCATCTTGAACTCAGAAATCCAGAAATCCCCCTGCCTCTGCCTCCCAAATGCTAGGATTAAAGGTATGTGTCACCACCACCCAACCACCCAACCTGACATGCTTATTTTAATATATTCACTTACACAGTAGCTCTTTTTTATTTTTAAATTTAAATTATAAACAAGTTTGCTTCACATGTGAATTTCAGGTCCCTTTCCCTCCCCTCCTCCCACGCCCTCCCACTAACCCGCCCCCCAATATCCCCTCAATTCTCCACAGAGGGTAAGGCCCTCTATGGGGGTGTCCATAGTCTGTCATTTTATCCAGGGCAGGGTCTAGACCCTCCCCCGAGAGTCCAGGATGAGAGTGCATCTCTCGTTGGATGGGCACCCAAAGTCCATTTGTATACCCTGGATAAATACTGATCTACTACCCAAGGCCCAATAGATTACCTAGGCCTCCTCACTGATACCCACATTCAGGGGGTCTTGATCAGTCCCAAGCTGAGTTCCCAGCCATCAGTCTGGGATTCAAGAGCTGACCCTTGTCAGGTCAGCTGTTTCTGGGGGTTAAACCAGCCCAGTCTTAACCCCTTTGCTCATCAGTCCTCCCTCTCTGTCACTGGATTCCTTGAGTTCAGCTCAGTGTTTAGCTGTGGGAGTCTGCCTCTACTTCCATCAGCCATTGAATGAAGGTTCTGTTTCCCAGACTCTTTGGCCATGGCATTGTAGGCTGGCACTCCCCAGATCTATGTCTAAAATCCATATAGGAGAGAGTACATGTCATGTTTCTCTTTTTGTGACTGGGTTACCTCACTCAGGATGGTTTTTTCTAGTGCCATCCATTTGCCTGCAAATTTCTGGATTCCATTGTTTTTTTTTTCTGCTGAGTAGTACTCCATTGTGTAAATGTGCCACATTTTCTCTATCCACTCTTCGGTTGAGGAGCATCTAGGTTGCTTCCAAGTTCTGGCAATTACAAATAACACTGCTATGAACATAGTGAAACAGATGTCCTTGTTGTATGAATGTGAATCTTTGGGATATATGCCTAAGAGTGGAGTTTCTGGGTCTTGTGGTAGGCTTATTCCCATTTTTCTGAGGAATCTCCATACTGATTTCCAAAGTGGCTGTACAAGTTGGCACTCCCACCAGCAGTGGAGGAGTGTTCCCCTTTCACCACAACCTCTCCAGCATAAATTGTCTTTGGTGTTTTTGATTTTAGTCATTCTGACAGGAGTAAGATGGTATCTTAGAGTTGTTTTGATTTACATTTTCCAAATGGCTAAGGATGTTGAGCACTTTCTCAAGTACCTCTCAGCCATTTTAGACTCCTCTATTGAGAATTCTCTATTTAGTTCTGTAGCCCACTTTTTAATTGGATCTTTTGGTGTTTTGGAGACTTGCTTCTTGAGATCTTTGTAAATTTTGGAGATCCCTCTGTCAGATGTGGAGTTAGTGAATACCCATTCTGTGGGCTGCCTTTTTGTCTTGCTGACTGTGTCCTTTGCCTTACAGAAGCTTCTCAGTTTCAGGAGGTCCCATGTATCAATTGTTGACATCACTGTCTGTGCTACTGGTGTTACATTCAGGAAGCTGTCTCCTGTACCAATTCGTTCAAGGGTACCACCCACTTTCTCTTCTAAGAGGTTCAGTGTGGCTGGATTTATGTTGTGGTCTTTGATCCATTTGGACTTAAGTTTTGTGCATGGTGATAGACATGGATCTATCCGCATTCTTCCACATGCCAGCATCCAGTTATGCCAGCACCATTTGTTAAAGATGCTTTCTTTTTTCCATTGTATATTTTTAGCTTCTTTGTTGAAGATCAGATGTTCATACATGCATGGGTTAATATCAGGGTGTTCAATTCGATTCCATTGGTCTATTTGTCTATTTTTGTGCCAATACCAAACTGTTTTCAGGACTACAGCTCTATAACAGAGCTTGAAGTCAGGGATGGTGATGCCTCAAGATGTTGCTTTGTTGAGTAAGGTTGTTTTGCCTATCCTGGGTCTTTTGTTTTTCCGTACAAAATTGACTAATGTTCTTTCAAGGTCTGTGAAGAATTGTGCTGGTATTTTAATGGGGACTGCATTGAATCTGTAGATTTCTTTTGGCAGGATTTCCACTTTTACTACATTGATCCTACCTATCCAAGAGCATGGGAGATCTTTCCATTTTCTGAGGGCTTCTTTAATTTCTTTCTGTAAAGACTCAAAGTTCTTGTGATACACGTCTTCCACTTATTTGGTTAGACTTGCCTCAAGGTATTTTATGTTTTTACGATGTTTGTGGCAATTGTAAAGGGTTTCTCTGATTTCTCTTTCAGCCCTTTTATCATCTGTATATAATAGGGCTACTGATTTTCTTGAGTTGATCTTGTAGCCTGCCACTTTGCTGAAGGTGTTAATCAGCTGTAAGAGTTCCCTGGTAGAGTTCTTTGGGTCATTGATGTAAACTATCATATCGTCTGCAAACACTGAAAGTTTGACCTCTTCCTTCCCAATTTGTATCCCCTTGATCCCCCTTTGTTGTCGTATGGCAATAGCTAGAACTTCAAGTACCATGTTGAAAAGGTATGGAGAGAGTGGACAGCCTTGTTTTGTTCCTGATTTTAGAGGAATTGCGTTGAGTTTCTGTCCATTTAGTTTGATGTTGGCTGTTGGTTTACTGTATATAGCTTTTATTATGTTTAAGTATGTCCCTGTTATCCCAGATCTCTCCAAGACCTTTATCATGAAGTGGTGTTGGATTTTGTCAAAGGCTTTTTCTGCATCTAGTGAGATGATCATGTGATTTTTGTTTTTCAGCTTGTTTATATGGTGGATTACGTTGATGGATTTTCGTATGTTGAACCATCCCTGCATCACTGGGATGAAACCTACTTGATCGTGGTGAATGATTGTTTTGATGTGTTCTTGGATCCGATTTGCCAGTATTTTATTGAGTATTTTTGCATCAATGTTCATGAGGGATATTGGTCTGAAGTTCTCTTTCTTAGTTGTATCTTTGTGTGGCTTGGGGATCAAGATTATTGAAGCCTCATAGAAAGAGTTTGGCAAAGACCCTTCTGCTTCTATTGTGTGGAACACTTTGAGAAGAATTGGTATAAGCTGCTCTTTGAATTTCTGGTAGAATTCTGCACTGAGGCCATCTGGACCTGAGCTTTTTTTGGTTGGGGGACTTTTGATGACTACTTCTATTTCCACAGTGGTTATAGGTCTATTTAAATTGCTTATCTGTTCTTGATGGCAATTGATAGCTATCCAGAAAATTGTCCATTTCCTTTAAATTTTCTAATTTTGTGGAGTACAGGTTTTCAAAGTATGACCTGATGATTCTCTGAATTTCCTCAGAGTCTGTTGTTATGTCCCCCTTTTCATTTCTGATTTTTGTTAGTTTGCATGTTCACACTCTGCTGTTTGGTAAGTTTGGACAAAGGTTTGTCTATTTTGTTGATTTTCTCAAAGAACCAACTCTTCATTGCATTAATTCTTTGTATTGTTTTCCTAGTTTTTACTTTATTGATTTCAGCCCTCAGTTTGATTATTTCCTGGCATCTACTCCTCCTGAGGAAGTTTGCTTCTTTGTGTTCTAGAGCTTTCAGCTGTGCTGTTAATTCTCTAGTATAACTGTTCTCCTGTTTCTTCATGTGGGCACTTAGTGCTATGAACTTTCCCCGTAGCACAGCTTTCAAAGTGTCCCATAGGTTTGTGCATGTTGTGTCTTCATTCTCATTGAATTCTAGGAAGTCTTTAATTTCTTTTTTTTATTTCTTCTTTGACCCAGGAATGGTACAATTGTGCATTATTCAATTTCCATGTGTTTGTAGGGTTTCTGCAATTTGTGTTGTTGAATTCTAATTTTAACGCATGGTGGTCTGATAAGATGCATGGAGTTATTCCAATTTTTTTCTAGCTGCTGAGGTTTGATATGTTGCTTGAATCTAGTTTTGTCATGGAATATCTTATTTTCTCCATCTATAGTGATTGAGAGCTTTGCTGGGTATAGTAGTCTGGGCTGGTATCCATGGTCTCTTACTACTCATAGAATATCTATCCAGGTCCTTCTGGCTTTCAGAGTTTCCATGGAGAAGTCAGGTGTAATTCTGATAGGTTTGCCTTTATGTGTTACTTGGCCTTCTTCCTTAGATGCTCTTAATATTCATTCTTTATTCTGTATATTTGGGGTCTTGATTATTATGTGACGAGGGGACTTTTTGTGTGAGAATCTTAACTTGTATGAGAATAATTCTGAGCATTTTGACAAATCTCTGTTGCTGCATGACTGTACACCATTGTTTCCAAGAGCTCTCACTCCCACGAATCCTACCCTGCTTCTTGCAGTCTCTCTTCCTACATACCCAAACCACTGTTTCTTGTAGTTCTTGCTCCTTCTAGGACTCGAGTGGCTTGAGTCATATATCACATAGTCTTTGTGTCTGACTTTTTTGTGTCAAATGATGTTTGGGAAATACATGTCATACTTTGCTTATTGACCAGTTTGTAGGAGCCGTGAAGAGGGCTCAGAAATTCAGAGCACTTGTGCTCTAATCATAAGGACTAGAATTAGGATCCAAGTACCCATGTATCAAGCCAGATATCCCAGCAATGCCCATAACCCTAGCTCCAAGGTAGATAGAGACAGGAAAATCACTGGGCTTTCTGGCTTCCTTCCAGTCTAGCTGAGAACAATTCAAGCCCAGACTCAGGAGGGTACCCTGCCTCATAAGGATCAGGCAGAGAGTGATGGAAGACAACACCGACTTCTGGCCTCCGTGTGTATTCACAGGCATGCATGCTCACAGAAGCAGGCACAAACACGTACACAGACCACACATAAATATACAAATCTACTGGTCGGTGGTCATTGAAATTTACATGTTTTTAAAGAATGTTTTAAATTTATGTGTGTGTGTGTGTCTTCATGTACCAATTTATGTGTCCCACAGGCAGACAGGTGACTCTAGAGGCTGGATGAGGACATCAGATCCCCTAGAACAAGAATTACAGGTATAGGGTGATAGAAACCTTACCTGGATGCAGCCCCTTTATGGGTTTTGACAATTATGAGCATTTGTGTGGCATTCTTTCGGTGGGCTTATTTTTTTCAGTTCACTTGGATGAATAACTAGAAACAAGATTTCTGGACTGCTTATACAGAGTGCTCTTTGCACTTTAGTAGAACTCTAACACTGTTTCCAGAGTTTGGATGCCATTTTTGCATTCCCACCCCCGGTATAAGAGATGCTCGTTGCTTTGCATACTCAGATCTTTACTACTAAGTCTTGTGGATAGAGTCCTGTTCCCCAAATAGATAGCTAGCCCTTCCAGTTTGCTACATGACTAGCCCCAGGCCTGCTTTATGGTGAAACTATGATGCTATATGTGGGTCTGACCATTGGTGATATCCTAAATAAAGACAAGTTAATATGTGACCACAGATGCTGATAGATACAGACTACTGGCAATGCTTTTGACTGTCCCCTAAGCAGATTTTTAATTAATGCACACAACAGACAAAATATGTTATGGTTTTTCAGGCTGTTTGATCATTCCATGGAAGGGTTTAAGAACTGGGAGTTCATGACCATTCACTGCTGGGGAGAGCGGGCTGCTGGTGACTGGATCCTTGAAGTTTATGATACTCCATCTCAGCTGAGGAACTTCAAGACTCCAGGTGAGAAATCATTTCAAGTCCATCTGTGTTGCCGAAGGAAATGGTGGACTGTATTTGCACCAAAGATTGTTCCACACTTGCCCTACTCTAATTGCTTTGGCTGTAACAACAATCTGACACTGTTACTTCATAAAGAAAAAAGGTTTGTTTACCTCGCCGTTCTGGCAGCTCCTTTAGCATCCTACTCTCTCCAGAACTAATTCACCCCTGCAGGGACCATCATTAATATATTGATGGAGCTGGAACCCCTTAGTCTGACTACCTGCCGGTACGCTCCGCCTCTTAAAGCTGCACTGTGTGTGGAGCAGGCCTTCAGTGCATAAACGCTTAAGTGATGTGTCCCAACCATGTCCTGACAGCATCCTGGAGCAGTGTCACCATTCTGTGTGTGACTCATTTCATACACATTGGATTGCATACACATCTTCCAGTTCTCAAGTCCTCAATAAAATGGGATGATTTAAGAACATGAAATAAAGAATAAACATTTAGGTATAAACGAAACACAGATCCTGCAGCACTACATCTGATCCTCTTTTCTGTAGTTTGTAAAAAGCCAATCTTGTTCACCTGCCATGCTTCATACTGCATTATAGACATGTTAGTTCACAAAAAAAGAGATAGGTTTCCTCAACTGGTTTTTGTTTGTTCGTTTGTTTTTCAAATTTTAATTTTCAGTTCAAACAAGACAGCGAGCTTAGGCTGTGCCAACTAATCTGGTTACTACCAAAGGGGGAAAATGTTGATACTATGCCCTGCGTGAGTATCACGTACAGTATGGAAATAACCATGTTAACTGGGATCCCTTCCTGTCCTCTAAGATTCCATAGATGTACATCAGTTGGCATCCCTCATGCCAGTATATGAAGCTTCTTTTTCACACAGCAATGGAATGTACACACAGTGGGAGAGTGCATTGCCTGCTCTACTAGCTCAATGCATACATTCAGAAACAGAGTTCATCACAGAAACATCTATGGTTCTCAACTTCTGGCTCAGTTGGAAAGTCTTGGACTTGGGGCTGGCAGATGGCTCAGCAGGTGAAGGCACTTGTTACAAGACTAACTACCTAAACTGAATCCCCAGAATCCCCAAGGTGAAAAGAAAGACCTGTCTCCCAAAAAGTATCCTTAGACCTCCACACATGCCCACACACATTCTTAGTTAATTAATGAAACAAAGATGTCTTGTTTTTGCTGGGTGGTGGTGGTGCACACCTTTAATCCCAGAACTGGGAAGGCCAAGGCAGGCAGATCTCTGTGAGTTCCAGGCCAGGCTGGTCTACAAGAGCTAGTTCTAGAACAGCCTCCAAAGCCACAGAGAAACCCTGTCTCCAAAAACAAAACAAAACAAAACAAAAGATGTCTTGTTTAAAACGATTGTTTGACTTCAAATCACTTAAACAAAATGCATTCAGAATAATCTTAATTTTGTTATTTTTCCCAGGCTAGTAATATGTGACTTTTCTTTCGGGTAGCTGAAGAACCATCCATGATCAGGCACCTGAGATGAGGCTCCTACAATAGACCAAAAAAAATCCACCCAGGTGTAGCTTGATGAACCACTGAGTTTATTAGGGTGACGTATAGGCGCATAAGTGAGGGGAAATCTGCAGCCCACACTCTATGGGAGAATGTTCTGCAATGCTGTAATTTCTTATCCATAGTCATGGATTTATAACTCGGCACCATCTTGAGGGCCTGATTATTTTTTAGTTTTAGTTGACTTACATTCAAATAGCTAAGTATGTCTAATGGCTGTCATATCAGACAGCACCAGTTTTAAATACTAAACAACTGAGTATGTAATTAGGTGGCACAAAGAATTTTTTTTCTTATTAACACACCAGACCCTATCAAAAATATCTCAAAAGCTGAGGTAAGACCTTGGTACCTCGAACAACAACGCCTTTCCCAGACGGCTAGTATTCTCTTAAGTATTCATGGTTTGCAATTCATCCCTTCTTCCAGCGATCTGAACAATGTTTATTTGCTGTGGGGACCCAGTAAAAGTGTGGCGTGTGAGCTGGGAGATACTTAGTTCTACAGATGGTAGGCATGTGCATTTCTCACCTTGCATCAGGCATGATTCCTGTCAACAGTGGCACTGTTCTACTGTGACTTTTTCTTGTTGAGAAGGACTGACTGAAAGAAGCTAAGCTAATACGAGATTATCTGGTCATGCTCTGTCTCTGTTACTGTCTCTCAAGGTAAATTGAAAGAATGGTCCTTGGTCCTCTATGGCACGTCTGTGCAGCCATACTCCCCAACCAATGAGTTTCCCAAAGTAGAACGCTTCCGCTACAGCCGAGTGGAAGACCCCACGGATGACTATGGTGCTGAAGATTATGCGGGTGAGTTGGACATAACCTAAGGAAGCTCAGGCATTTTCCTGGCATGTGGAATAACATGGTGTAATTGATGTAGTGTAATATGCTTCAAAGATGTGGTACGATAGGAATTCTATTCAGCATCTATCCATAGTCTGGAATATTTCCTCCCCCCAAATACTTGTGTGTACATTCGTTTTTAAATGTTTATAGCTTTGGTTGCTTTCTCTGTCTGTAGCAACTTAGTAAGCTACTGCCTTTCACATGGTCTCTCGGCTTCTGAAACAAAGCCTCACCTATTCCTTTCCAAAGTGACTTTTATTATGCATTGTTTCACTGAAAACACTAATAAAGGGCATGGATTGCACTTCAGATATAACAGTTTTATTGCTGTTATTTTCAGAAATTGTATTCAATAATATCAGCTAAATATCTACATGCTTTGTCTTGGTAATCTGTTTATGTTTCTCCAGTTGGTTGTTTCCGTCTGGATTGGTTTGGTTTGGTGTTTAGAGGGCAGACTGAAACTGACTTTATTTTCCAAACAAAAGTTTATCATTGACTGAGCAATTTCCCCTTTTATCAGCCCTGATGCTTTCTTTACAACAGTATAGTGAGTTCTCTTATCAAGGTCTCTGCTAATTCACTACTTCTAAGTCATCAACATAAGAATTCATAAACCAGTATCACCTGCTCTAGTGTATTTCTCGATTTTAGTTTTAGGAGGGTTTTTTTAAATCCTCTTTCTCTGTCTTTTCCCCGCCTGTCCTACTTCACTTTCGGTTACTGTGGAGAATGAAGAGCAATGTGAGGATAGAAGTTAGGGCAGGAGCTGATGCAGAGGCCATGGAGGAACTCTCCCTTTTCAGACTTGCTTTCCTTGGGTTTCTCAACTTACTTTCTTATACGCCACATGCCCACCAGCCCAGGGACGGCACATCCCACCGTGGCCTGGGCACTCCCACCTCAATCAAGAAAATGCTGCATGGTACGCCCCCGGGTCAATCTGATATAAGCAGCCCCTCAGCTGAGGTTCCTTCCCTCTTCCCAGTTGACTCTGCTTGTATCAAAGCATAAAATAAAACAAAACCACTGACTTCTCCCCCTTTACTCCTCTCTTCTCCCATGCTGGGACCTGGCACACTCTGACCACATATCCTACCTTCAACCCCTGTAGTCTATTTTAATATTTGTCATGCATCTACTTCCAATTTTTATAAAGATCATTGTCCCTCCATTCTTCAGATGCAACTTTAAATGATTAAATTTGCATTTTAGTTTCCCAATTGAACTTAATTGGAATTTACATGCAGTCTTATGGGAAGACTTATTTTTGTATTAGTCCTCCATCTAAGGTAGAACATACCCCCCATTTTACTGAATCATTTAACATGATGTAATCTTCTTCTTATTGTTATACTTAACTATTTTTGGTCTTGTTGCAGTTATTTTTCATGTTGTTGCCCTTGTCATGGACAATATTCCATACTGTTCTACTTTGTATACTAGTATTTAGGAAATCTATTACACCACTGCATTGTTGTCTTTTTATCTGAACATGTTGCCCACTTTTTTATATAGCTTATGTGTTTTAAAGGCAGTTTTCTAATTGTTTTTAACTTTTATTTCTGAATCTTGTCTTGTTACATTGGCAACCAAGTCTAGGGACAGGCTGCCCTTTCAAAATATGATACATAACATCATTTGCCAAAGCTCTGCCTAATAGAGAAGTGTTTATAAATAGAAGTGTAATGTATTTTCAAACAAGAAATGTTTTATTCCTGTAGTTCATGGATTCTTCTCTTGCTACTGAGGTAAACATTTTTAGTTAATTATTTAATACAAATATGTTAAACATGAAGTAGTTTCTTTTATTGTAAATAGGTTGTGTCCTGGAGTCAACATGCTTGCATAATTAAAACCAAATGAGATAACCAGGGCTAGATTGTGTCAGCTTTTGTCTCATCTTGTTTTACTTTGAGCTTGTCATGTTATTGTTTATATTATGACTAGAAACCATTTTATCTTCAATGACAGGAGAAAGGGTATCCAAAATCGTAAATGGAACACAATAGTAAATAAGCTATTACTCTTTCTTGTATCCCAATTTTGACAAATTCAAATTCAGATTTGGTAATGTGAGAATTCTAAGCACAGGAACGCATCCTCTTTTCTGATTACATTTCTAAAACATTGATGTTGGCAATTGTAAGAGAACAAAGACAATTTTATGTCACCTTTTTCCTGGAATTCACAAAGTTGTACTGTATCTGGAACAATGTAGGATTGCAAAAGAAAGAGCATAGCATGCAAACCTGCCATACATAGACCTTTGGCACATATCACAAATACACATGTGTAGGGCTTAAACTTAAAAAATATCATCTAGTGAAAATTTAGGGCTATCTATGTATCTTTCTCTATGTCTCTCTGTGTCTCTGTCTCTCTCGTGTGTGTATGTGAGTGTGTATCTCTGTTTAACCTTCACTTTAGGCCAATCTTACTAGAGACACAAGGGACTGTTTCACTGATTCTCAAAGACTGTGACATCCACAGCTGCCTGAACTCACATAACATAGTCATCCACCCCTGGTGTACAGCAGTAGATGACTGAACTATCCCAAGTTGTACTAGCTGTGAAATTTAATTTGGAAATCAATTTAAGACTCCTGGGGAAAGAGAAATAAACAGTGTTGTCAAATGACTCTTAGAATTAATCAGGAATGCCTTCAAGCCCTCAACATTTTAAAATCACTTATTCCATTCTGACCACGAGGACATTTCAAATACATGAATCGCTTCCTTTAAATAGATCTGTACCAGACCCCTGGATGATTCTTGATCCCAGCTTTCCAACCCATGTGATGCTGGGCAAGCCATTTTAACTCTTAGGCAATCAGAGTGTCATCAGTGACTAGCACATCTTTTTCCAAGTCCTTCTGCATAAGTGCTAGCGTTTTATGTGATTCAATAATTACAGAACCTAATTCTCGAATGACTAAAAGAGACCTTGGGAGGTTTAGCAGTAAACCCCTTTGATTAAAGCAAATAGAATTCGAGTACTTGTGATTCCCTTCACCTTCATTCGCATATTTCAGGAAATTATGTATTGGTATTTACAATCACAAGAATATCTGGTGGGAAGGGGCTTGAAAATGATGAGTTCAAATATCTTAGAAATTGGAGATCAAGAAGAAAGAATAAATGCTTACCTGATTACCCATTCCATTAGATGCTCTGTGTCAGTCACAGCACAGCCCACCCCCTGACATGATTTTTGCTTACTATGAAGTGTTTCTCATATAATACCAAAGAACATCTAACCCAAGAACTTAGGAACCTTCGTCCTAGGTGTGGACTTCTTAATCTAGTTTCTAGTTTTGAGTTTATATGTCTTCTCTTTTGTTGAGCTGCCCTTTAACCTTTGGTGGGACACAAACCTAAATCTTTCTGTGCCTGAAGCGCTTTGTGATCCAAGACTAAGGGCTGTTATGTTTGTGCCGTATGCCGCAATGATATTTCATGATGGCTATAGTATTTCAGACATACTCAGTGGCTTTAATGACCTTAGACAAGATACAAAATCTGCTCTTGGTGTTAAATTATAGTTTTTTGTCAACAATCTTACTGTATATTTATTGCTGTGCATGGTAACTACAGTCATTTTTTTTCCTAACTTGCTATAGTGAACCTATTCATTTGAATCCCAAATGCCCAAATGTCTCTCCCAAAGCCCCAAGGCTATCATATGTGTTATAAACACCAGGCTATGCCTGTCATTTATATTCTTGATTCTTCAGCAATTGTTCGCCTTCAGTCAAAAGTTCAGTCTTCGGCTTATAGCTATATTGACCGTTGTTCTTCCATCTTAAAGAAATTCTCACTGCACGGTGGCAAGGGGCTATATTCTATTCCACCTTCAAGATTAAACTGACTTAGTAGCACCGTTTTCTTTTTTCTAACTACTAATCTCTTTTTGAAAGGTCCCTGTGATGCTGAATGCAGTGAGGTTGGCTGTGATGGGCCAGGACCAGACCACTGCAGTGACTGTTTACACTACTACTACAAGCTGAAAAATAACACCAGGTAAGAGACAAGTCATGTTCTCACGTGTTCCCTAAAGCATGCCCCACGTGCCCCAGGCATTCCTGTGGTGCCAACCACACAGAGCATGCATAGACAATGCTGTATTCCCAGGTTCCACTACCAACACACAGAAAGAATGTTCCTGCTAAGGCCCATGACAGGCCTGTCATTCTCAAGGCTGAAAACCATGCTGACTTACACAGTGGAAAAATGGCATATGTATTAGTTGCTTTTCTCATCACTGTGACAGATCACCTGACAGAAACAGTTTAAGAAAGAAAAAGACTGTTTTTGCTCACAGTGTGGAGAGATGCAGTCTATCCTGGCACAGAAAGCATGGAAAGCTGGGTAAAAAAGAAGTTGGTCACATCATGAAAAAAACAGAGCGATGCTGGTCAATTCTGTTGTGCAGATGGCTTTTGCTTTTCTCCTCTTTTAAATAATCTCAGGATCTTACCTGTATTCAGAGCGGATCTTCCCTTGTAGATTGAACCTCCCTGTAAATACATTTCCCAGACATATCCAGTGCTAATTAGAAATCTCTCTGGGTAGACAGTGAAGAGTAACCATCACAGGTCTACACCTGGCCAACTCAATACGAAAGAATGTCACTGTTATAGCATTGCACCTCAGGTCCTCCAAGACTCATAGCCCTCTTATAATGGAAAATACATCGAATTCTTACATCTGTAAGAATCCCCTGATCTTAACAGACCTAACAGTACTCAAAAGCCTAGAGTCTCTTTAGACTTTTTGCATATTTACTCTTAACCATGATCCCTTATAAAACCAGGTTCCATACTTCATATGTAATGGCATGAAATATACATTCTATTTCCAAATTGAAGATTTGGAGTATAGTGAAGAAAGTTCAGAGCAAAGCAAGATCAAAGCCCAGTAGAGCGAACATGGAATCCTACAGCTCTATATCTGGTGTCTGGGTCCCTTGGCACAATCTGGTGTGAGCTCCAAGAGTCTTGGCTACACCAACCCCTCCACTTCTGCCACTTGCAATACAAATTTCCTCTCTCATAAACTAGCTCCATTCATCACCTACAGCTTTCTTTTATGAACATCCCATAGTCCTGGCATCTCCAACATCCTAAGATCTCCCTTGCATCTTAGACCTTATTTTCACACAGTACCTCTCAGAGTCTCCTTACAGAGAATCTGTCCTTGCCTCCCACTGACTGTCCCCAGTGGCATTCTGTAACCTTGATATAAGCCCAAAAAGGCCAACACTGTGAATGATGCTGTCAAATTCTGCAGTGAGTTTGAAATATAGTTCTACCCCTATTTACCACAGTTGTAGTGGCCTCTGTGCCTTGGCAGTTAAACATATGATGAAAACGGTTCCCTGAGCCCATTGTTTTCAGTAGGGTATCATGTCAACAACATTCTCAGTCCAGTAGCCTCCTTTCAAGTGGGTTTGCATTTTCCCAAGTAAGAGCGTGCAGTGTGGTGTCTGTCCTTAATGGCTCTTTTCATGTTCCAGTAAGGTGTTAAGGGTTCTCTAAGACAGAGACCTCTCAAGCAATTACACCTCTATCCTTAGTGATGGTTTGGAACTGCCCTCCTCTGTTTTTCTCACTCAGGCACATTTTTCACATCTTATAGCTGTCACTCAATATACATCTGACTGAGAATAAACAGTAACCATATCACAGCATGGACATTAGGCTTCCTTACAGTTTCCTCCACCAAACAGCTGAAACTTTTTAATTGAGCCTTGCTCAGTTGTTCAGTACCCAGACTGAATGTCATGCTGCCAGAATGTGATGTAAATGACTTCTAGTGCAGGTCACCATAGAGTCCTTACCTCCCTCTGAACCCTCAGGACCCAGCCTCCATTGTCTAATCAGTTCCTATGCGGGTGTCCCATAAACTCTCCTTGGAGCATTTAAGTGCTTCAGTAGCCTGAATTACCAAATGCTCAAATGCTTCCACATTCCTCTTACGGTCCTATATACTACACTGTCAGGTTTAACACAGCAAATAACCCCACTCATAATACCAATTTTCTGTATTAGTTGTTTTTCTCAGGCTATGACAAAATACCTGTCAAAAGCAAACTAAAGAATGGCTTGTTTTGACTCACACTCTAAAGGGACATAGCTCATCAAGATACTATAGGCATGGTGGTGAGAGCATGAGGCATTTGGCCATGTTTGAGTCAGCCGTCGGGATTCAGATCAGTATAGATGCTCAGCTTCCATTCTCCTTTTCCCCCTTTTATTCATTCTGGGACCCAAGTCCATGGCATTGTGCTGTCTACGTTTGGAGTAGGTCTTCAGTTCAGTCTCTAGAAGCTATCCTCCTAGACAATTCTGAAGGTGTATCTCCTAGGTGACTACAAATCGAGTCAGGTTAATGCAGAATATATGCCATCCAACTGCAAATGCCTTCTCTCTTTTGGAGGCGTGATGAGGTGAGACCACTTAGCATGCTGGTCTTTTCCTTTAGTTCTTCCTTTTGCCAACTAGCAAGTAGAAATTACTTATTTTTATTGAATACCACATGATGTTGTACTTTGTAGGATGATTAAACCTATTATCTATAGTCTCAAATGCTTATTATTTTTTGTAATGAGAACATTTTAAATTTACCTTTTCAGCAGTTTTCAAGTATACAACATGTTGTTGTCAACTCTAGCCACCATGATGTAAGATATACCTGTTGGACTTAACCATCCTGTCTGAAGTTCTGTGTCCTTTTAGTCCTTTAGTATTTGGGACACTGATTATGTTTGTCCTTCCTGGATGTGCCAGTGCCTGGGCCAGACATATACTCTTGTTTACATCCCCTAACATGCAACCATCCATGCTGTCTCTGTTCTTAGTCTCCCACTTTAGACATTGAAATAGAGCCTATGCCTCTTAGCTCCTGGTTTCTGCCTAGCTATGTAAATATGTCCTTGTGGATTCAAGCTACAGACTAGTGCCTGCCTACACAAAGCCCATCCTACCAACACCATGTACTTTCCAGCCCAGCCCACCTTCCCATTCTCTTTCAGGTAAAACTGTACTCTAGGAACAGTGCCCAGGCACATAAGCAGATCAGCCAAGCTCAGATTCCTGTTTAAATCCATGCTAGAAGTTAAACACTTCAAGGAGACAGGTTCTCAGCTCTCGGTATTAGTGTTATCTGTTGCACTAACACACTAATGCCTGGTGTGTAATTTGTGCTCAATAAATATTTAAATAAGTGAAACCTTGCTATAGGCAGTTAAGGAATCTGGCTTTTTAAAAAACGAATGTTTCTGGTGAACAAAATTGTGTGTGTGTGTGTGTGTGTGTGTGTGTGTGTGTGTGTGTGTGTGTGTGTTCGTTTTGGTAAGAACACACCACATCTAGTTACATGTCCATACAAGCCACATGACAAGTCTCACACACAAGTGGATGGAACACCTTATTTTAATAACCTTTTCCATAAAGTTCTGACCTGTATTTGTTTTCTCTCAGATTCAACACCACAAGCTAGTTCTTGATATTCAAAATCCAATTACTATTCCTTTTCTAGAGCTAGAACTTAACTAGAAGATATCAGGCAATGAAATACCTGCTTAGTGGATGTAGTACAGTCTAACTGTAATGGTCCTCTGACTTTCTGCACAGGAAGAAGCTCTGCAGATTTGGTCTTTTTGAGTTGGTGTTGCTGTGCCAGTTGAAAATTAACCTTAAGGCTGCAGGCAGCCATCAGCTTTTCTTAGTGTTGAGTGACCATTTGTCTTGTCATCCCACGATGCAGAATCTGTGTCTCCAGCTGCCCTCCTGGCCACTACCATGCTGACAAGAAGAGGTGCCGGAAGTGCGCTCCCAACTGTGAGTCCTGCTTTGGCAGCCACAGTGATCAGTGCCTATCGTGTAAATCTGGCTATTTCCTGAATGAAGAAACCAGCAGCTGTGTTATTCAGTGTCCTGACGGGTCATACCAGGATACCAGTGAGTTGCTTTCCAATATTTGGGTTTTTGAAAACACAAGGTTTTCATTTGAGTAACTCCATACATGAAATCTGGGCTTTGCTTAGTACCAAACAGAACCTAGCCAGTTAATTAGAGAGTTACTTTAGAAGTGTTGCATAGAGGTGCCTGTAACTACCTGTAGCAGAGGACCCTCATGATCCCTCCCACCACAATGATTTGCTAGTAGACTCAGAACACTGAGGATATAACTACAGTTGGAATTTGTTAAAGCAGGATACAGAGTCAATACAGCAAAGGGAAATAGGGGAGGCTAGAGGAATCTAGAGCCATGCACTCAACGCATGTTTAACCTTCCCCAGCAAACTTCTGTGATAGCATGCGTGAAATACTACATACAAGGGAACTTCAGTAGAGACTCTGTCCCCAGTCATCATTAGGAGCTGAACAAGTAGACACTATCTTCCTGGAACACACCATAAACCATGCTGCTTGTATAATTTTCACAGTGTTAACTAATCTCATCAGAATGATGGAAACTCTCCCTAAATCCCAGGTCCCAGGAGTCAGCTGTGGGCCCACCTGATAAATAAAATGGTATTCGGACTTACTCACATCTGCACATTAACCAAACAGACTTGAAAAGATTCCAAAACATGAAATGCAGAATGAACATATGTTGGAAACATTTTACGCATTGATGAACAAATCATCTAACATGGTAATTAATGAAACAAGCAAAAGGGCTGGAAGATGATCAAGTACTGTAGTCCCCTCAGAAATGGAAAAGGAAATCCTTTTATGGAGCTGGTGAGGTGGCTCAGTGGTTGAGATTGTGAGTAAGAGAGATACAGAGGACTTGAATGACATCCACAACATCTTCCAACCACCTGTAACTCCACTGTTAGGGGATCCCGTACCTCTTCTGGCCCCTGAGGATACCTGCGTTCACATGCATGTACTGACACACAGACAGATACATAATTTGAAAGGAAGAAAATAAGGAAGCAAGAAGGGAGGAATGGAAAAGAAAAAGGGGAAGTCTTTTGTTGAGTTAGAGATGAAGCAAAGTTAGACATGGAAATATCAGTAGGTTGGGGGTGGGGGATATTTATTTCTTACAGCCAAAACATCTCTTTACTAAGCAGCAATCTATACATTAATGTGTAACTTCTCAGAGGTTGCCCTTATTAACAGTAATTAACAAGTAGGCACAAGGTAATTAGTTTGTGGTCAGACTTTGCTTCAGTATAGCCCTCCCAGGGTTGTAGGTATCTCTGGCTTTGTTTCTGAATTCTAGATAATTTGTCGCATACCACACACAGTCTATGATGTTGCTGCACAACCTGAGAAAGTTTTCTCTTTAAAGATTGGACAAGAAGCCTTGCCTCTTCAGAATTCGAATTCTCAGGTTGCAAGATGGTCAGCAGGCAAAAGTGCTTGCCAAGCAAGCCTGACAGCCTGAGTTCAATGTCCAGAACTCAGTGTGGAAGAGATTAGGCCTCCAAAGAGTGTCCTCTGACCTCTATGTGTGTTCCTGCACTCATGCCACACACACATACACACATGCGCACATACATACACACACAATCACACATGCATGCACATGCATGCATACACATGGTAATAATAAAGAATTAATTTTTACAGAAGTGAAATCATTTATTCAAAAGTGAACATTTCTCTAGTGAGTAATAGGGACTCTCCTGAGGTTATATTTGCCTCGAAATTTGGAACATGACTTTTACCTTGATAGGGAAAATAAAATTTAGAAGAAGAGAGTCACAGAAGACTTCTACTGCTTTTGTTACAGTTTCTCCCTCTAGTAAGCCTATTTACATACAGCACAGTGATCAGATAACAGCGTGGCTACTAATAATTACTGAGAACACATTTCACAATGATTTATAGTTGATCTTTTCCCCTTGAATGATCTCATTACCTTGCTAAGATAAGCTGAGAGGTAGAGTCCACTGTAATCTTCACTCAAGAGCTCAGAGTCTAGAGACACTGAACTTGCCCACTAGAAGAGTTGGAAGCAGATTATAAATCCTAGGCCTGTAACTTCAGGTCAAAGTCCAGAATCTACTTCCTTAATGTCACAGTAAGGGCTGCAGTGTCGCTGCTAAAACACTGAAAACATCTGAAAGATACAGAATATTCAGTGGGTCCGTATGGAAACCTTTCTCCATGAAACCTTGATGAACATCAACACTTAAAAGAGTAGAGAGAGGAGAAGCCTGTGAACAACATTTTGTTTGTTTCTGTGTAGACAGATAGATAGATAGATGATAGATAGATATAGAGATAGTAGATGATAGATAGATAGATGATAGATATAGAGATAAATAGATTGATAGAGATAATAGATGTTATTATTACCATCTGTCATAATATAGCATATACTCAATTTCCAGCAAAAATTTAACAAAGGCTAAAGGCTTTTGTTCATATACCAAGTCACTATTTTCCATGATAAAGCCATAGTGTTTGCTGGTTTTTTATTGTTTTGTTTGTTTGTTGGGGTTTTTTCACAATATGGACATGGGTTTGTTATTGAATAAGATTTATTATGTATCTATTCCAACTAATACACTTCTACAGAGCCTAGATGTATTTAGAACATGATCATGTTTTATCCATTCCACAGCAGCTATCACATATTCCACTATTTGAGATGAGGCCCTTACCTTGAAATTTTTAGAACTTTAGTATCCATTCCCTTTTCTGCCACAGCTCACCAGACGGTCCTAAAAGCTTTGGGCAGGAAGGTACAACACCCCATGTCCACAGCATCTCCTTCATTGCTTAGCAATATTGCCCTCACCACATCAGTGGGATTTCCTGTTTTTGAGTTAGGAAACTCTGCTTTGAAAAGAAAGTTGAAAGAAGTGAGAACTATCAAATTTTCAACTGAGGGTTTCTATAGTCTATCTACATTGTGCCACACAAGTGCCTGGCACTTCCTAGTATAGCAGTTGATGCCATGAGGTTTTCAGTGCAGCTTTCTAGATGGCCCAGAGGCGGTACAGGGCTCATTAGTCAACACTGGAGCATCTCCATTCTTTTATGGAATCCAGTTGACTGGCATATAACTTGGTTTTCTTTCTTTTTTTTTTTTAACAGAGAAAAATGTGTGCGGCAAATGCAGTGAGAACTGTAAGGCATGCACTGGATTCCACAACTGCACGGAGTGCAAGGGCGGGTTAAGGTAAGAGAGAGAGACCCAGCAGGAGACACCTCCGCCCAGGGAGCTTTGCAAACCAAGCCAAACAACCGAAGCACTTCCCTGTTATTTGGATTATTGATACAATTAGATATGGAAAAATGGGACGCCATCTTGGCTAAGGAAGGATTATAAACCAAATAAATTCCCTATAAAGAAGACTCGGTGGCTGGACAGATGGCTCCGCGGTTAAAGAGCATTTGCTGTTCTTGAAGCAGACCCCGCGACTGATCCCCAGCTCCTATGTGGTAGCTCCCAGCCGTCTGTAGTCCCAGTTCCAGCAGATCCGATGCCCGCTTTTGACTGCCACAGGCACCTGGCACACACATAGTACACTACATGCATGTAGGTGAAACACTCAAACACAAAATAAATAAATCTACAAAAAATTTAAATTAGGAAAGAAAGATGACTCAGATATAAGTAAAAATGGCCACTTGAGAAGCATCCCTGATACATTTTGACCGGCAATGTGCTAGTCGACAATGACTGGGCAGATAGTGCCAGTCAATGCTATTTAATCTGCCTGATTAAATTCTCAATGGTGGAAAGTTATTTCCTTATCTTTATTATTTCTCTACACATCCCCAGTCATTCGCTTATCTTAAGTACCTCAGCTTCGGTTCCATTAGACTATCTGCGGTGTGCACATAGATTTAACACCAGGGGATGTTTTCCTCGAATTGGTGGTTTTCTCATTGCCAAAGCTGGTAGTCAGTAGACTGTAAGAGAGCAATGTACAGCACAGATGACTGAAGCCTCTTTCCTGGGGAAGAGGTCAGACACTTCTGTGCTGAGCCACATGCAGGGCTCTGGCTTTGTATGGAGGTAGAGCTCTACAGTGATTCCTCTCAGGTAGTGACAGGGCTTTTCATTCATCCCATCTTTGATCAAAAGTGAAGTGGCATAGTATAGGTAGTTCCCGGGCAGGTGTCCTTGACACTTGTCAGTATTGAAACATAATTTACACCTATTGATTACCTATGTCGTTGTTCGTTTTCATAAATGTTCGTAGTTACTTAGTGTCTTGCTTCTCGGTACTTGATAATCTTGATAAATACAAGTCTGCTCAACTGCCTGATCCTCCTTTTTAATTTTTATTTTATGTGTATGCATCTTTTTCTGTGCATGCTTACACACCATGTATGTGCCTGGTGCCCATGGAGTTCAGAAAGGGCACCCCATGTCCTGAGACTGAGTTATAGACAGCTGTAAGTTGCCATGTAGGTGCTGGGAATCAAACCCAGATCCTCCGGAAGTGCAGCCAGTGCTTGAAGCAGCTCAGCCATCTCTGTCCTCACTTAATTCTTCTTAAAGGAACAGTGGAATGGTTTGGCAGAAATCCTCTTCCGCCGTTTGTTAATTGTGGTTTTGGGCAAGTCACTTAACCGCTGTTGTCTTCCATTATTCTCATTATAAAATGGTGAGACTGCTTTGCCAAGCTATGGTAAAGTTTAAAGTGAGGACTTTCATGTACTTACATCTGGTACATAATTAGTCCTCGGGAAATGAAAGACTGCTGAGCTTGCTTATTTCTTAGAGAATATTTTATGGAATAAGTTAAAGCAGAGCACACAGCAGAACTGTGAGAGCCACGTATGTAGTTGTAAATGTGCCAGTAGCTGTATTAAAAGGGGTAAAAAGCTATAGGGGAAATGATTTCAATAAAATATTTTACTTAGCCTGGTATATCCAAAATAGTATCATTACACGTGGCCAACATATAAGAAAACTATTTGTGAGTTACTCTACATCCTTTATCGGTATTATTAACTCTTTGAAGTCTGGTATGTATGGTTTTAACAAATGTCTAAGAGTTAACAATAATGTTTATAAGAAATATCTGTATTAAGATTCTTTTAAATCTAATGGAGAGAACAAATTTTATTAAGTCACCCTATTCTAAATGTGCTAAGTTTGCCAGTAACTGAATCTAGCAGAAGCCTTTTTCAAATATAGACATACATTAACTAAAGCTGAATGAAAACTTAAAATGCAGTTCCTTCCTAGCACTAGCCCCACTTCAAGGGCTCAGTAACCAAATAAACAGCGCAGGCCTGAACTAGCAGGCTTATGCAAGAAGGAATGGAGGCAGCTGTGAGCAGGGCTGGTGGGCCTCACGATAAATACATTTTGGGAGCAGCTGACTGCTCAGAGTTCAGTGACTGCTCTCAGTGGCCCACCCCTTCCTCCATCAGTCCCTGCACAGGGCAGCCTCTGTCTCCTGCTGAGTGGAAGCCAAGCTCGGAAGGCTGTCCTTTCTTGGAGAGCCAAGGCATCTTTTCTAAAACTGTGCTACATGTTTTTGAGTGGTCCTTACTGCATTCCACAAAAGGATTTATTTGATGCACTATGCTCTCCTCTAGAGCTGGAGGAAGGGAATGAGGTCTTCCTTGGCAGCTGGCCAGCAAGCTCTGAGAATGGCAGGGACATGAGCTCTGTGACAGGGACATTCTTATGGTGAAGCTGCCCTTTGTCACATCGAGGTTCCTTCCTAGGTGCTTGTGGCTGCGCATTTGACCTCAGAAGACCTGTGAATTTTAACCTAGTGGCTAAGAACAAGTAGGAGGAAAAACCTTTGCCCAAAGTCCAGAAAGAACATGATTAAAATGTTAACAGGAGTGTTTATGATTCTCTTCTTCAGCTACTTTATTTTTGTACTTTCCCAGTTTCTTGAGTGAGTAGAGGGTGAGGTAAACTTCAGTTTTCAAAATTAATATGACCCATATCCAAACAGCCCTCTAGGATGTAAATTGGAGCAATACAGAGTATAAAAAAGTAGAAACCATTTGACCGTGTCTCAAACATACAACATTGTCCAATAGAATCAATTTGATAACAAAGATTACACCCGCTCTCTTTCAGTTTCCATTCCATAATATTTTATATGAAATAAAATAAAATCTATGTATATTTTTAAGTTTAAGAACCAAGCTCTTAGCTTGGTGTGGTGATGTCATCCCATAGGCCAGAAGGTCATCTTCAGTTACATAACTAGCAAATTCAAAGCTAAGAAGGCTACATGAAAGCCTGTCTCAAAAGTTAATCAGTTAGTTAATGAATTAAACTGTAGGCTATGAGAAATGTCATAGCTGACAGAAATTTGAAAGATTTTAGGTTTTCTTTTTATATTTTAGAAACTCAGATATGTCTCATAGTAGTAGCTAGAGAAGCAGAAATTTCAATGAATCGTTTAATATTGTAAAAATACCTCCAGAAAAAACTAAAACATGATACCACCAAGAAAAGTAAAGATGTTTACAAAGTTGCATTTTGCTGCTTACTCATTAGAGTGGCTTGAGTGAAGTGTGATAGGATATTGCCATCCAAAGAATTGTTTTGTCAGTGTTTATTGTCTCATTTCTTTATGGGTTTGAGTGTTTTGCCTGCATATATGTATGTGCACCACATGCACAGCATACCCACAGAGGCCAGAAGAAGACATCAGATCTGGAACAGAAAGTTGTGAGCAGTCATGTGAGTGCTGGGAACCCAAAATGGTTCTTCTGCTAGAACAAGTGCTCTTAACCACTGAGCCATCTTTCTACCGATTGCTAACACTTCTGAAGACTGTTAGATATTGAGTATGGATGAAATATGCCGGACTACATAACAAAGTCAAAAGAATGTCCCTTAGGCTTAGCAGCACATATTTGTGCTGCAAATGTCATTACAAGTACCAAGAAAGGTGTAGGGCCATTTTCCTTGTCTTGCAGCTTTACTAAGTCTGTGGTCTGAGGGGAGACTGTGTTTGTTACATGTGGAGTCTGGATGTCATAGCCACTTTGTCATGAGGACAACAGTCTGTTTACAGCGAATCTGTGTTTCTCCCAGCCTTCAGGGGTCCCGCTGTTCTGTCACCTGCAACGATGGACAGTTCTTCAATGGCCATGATTGCCAGCCCTGCCACCGTTTCTGTGCCACCTGTGCCGGTACCTTCTCCTACTTCTCCCCTTGTTCGCCTTCCTGTGCTTTTTGTTTTATTTGGCCCTAGCCAACTTTCATGTCACACTCAGCTACATGAGTTTCAAGTAAGTGTAGAAGGACACATTCCTCCTGATAATTATGCATCAATTCTCACAGAAAGCCAGTCCTCAGCGCCTTGTCCTCACTGAGAAACTTAAATATCTCAGAGATGTCTTTTTCTTGGAAGAACGGGTGTTCTTGGCAAATGGGCTCAGTTAAAAACACAAGAGTCCCTCCCAGGCCCACTGAAGGAAAGTAAGAAAGAGGACGAAGTTATAACTTCAGATGGTGGTATATGGGTGGCTTTCACAGACTGCTATGGAATTCCATACTCCAGTCTCTTCTGAGGCTTTTTTTTTCCTGTTTCTTGCATGTGCCTTGCACTGAAGGGGCTGGAGCAGATGGGTGCATTAACTGCACAGAGGGTTATGTCATGGAAGAGGGAAGATGTGTACAGAGCTGCAGTGTGAGTTATTATTTGGATCATAATTCAGATAATGGATACAAATCCTGCAAGAGGTAAGTCCATCTGATCTGTCCCTAGACTTGATATCTGAGTTCTTTGTAGAGCTGCCTTCCTATGTAATGAGAAAACTGAGATTTCTTTAATGGTAAAGTACGCTTCAGTCACATGCTTTGGACAATGACCTGCAGAATTGGTTCATGTTACCTAGTATTTGAAATGCCTCAAACCACCTTAAAGATTTCAGTATATTCATGTTTGTAGTACGTGCCTAGAAGCCAGAGGTCAACATCAAGTGTCTTCCTAAATTGTCCTTTTTTTTCTGAGATAAGGTCCTTCACCAGTTTAATTAGATGGTCAAGCACATGCCCCCAGGATCTATCTCCCTTCCCAGTGCTACGATTATACAGGCACAACACAATACCTGCATTTTTACATAAGTGCTGGGGATCTGAACCTTACCAAATTGGCCATATTCCCAACCCCAACTCCGACTCACACATACCTTAGAGTTTTTTAAATAATATTTCTATTCCAAGACATGTTTTGTCCCCTTTGGTACCATTGTGTACCATGTTTCTTCTAATATTATCAAACCTAACAGCTATTGTAAGAAAAGATTTTTTATCATCTTCAAAGGAAGAATTAATTTTAAAATGTTAAGAGCTTGTTGGTAAATAAACCTCCCCATGCAGATGAAGAAGAGATTTAATAAATAGTGCATTTTGCCCACAGATGTGATAACAGCTGTTTGACATGCAATGGCCCAGGATTCAAGAACTGTTCCAGCTGCCCTAGTGGGTATCTTTTAGATTTAGGCGTGTGTCAGATGGGAGCCATCTGCAAGGATGGTGAGTACAGCTATGTGATTCTGTGATCTTCCCACTTTACAGACTAATGCATTTCCTTCTGTTTTAATTTAAAAAAAAAACTAACAAGCATGCATCTAACAGGAAATACTCAGTATCTTGTTGACATTCACCTTGAATTTACACCTTTAATGGGTCATGTTGCTTTGTATTATTTTGCTACCGTTGTTTAAAGACAGAATCATACTGTGTAACTCAGGCTAGCCTCAAATTCATGTCCTATTGCTTCAGCCCCTTAAGGTCGTAAGTGTATACCGACACACTCCGCTGTGTTTCTCTTTGTTTTTCTTTTTTTTTTTCATTTTCTGATTTTAGGAAGAAATAAATGACCTGCAATCCCAAGATGGTTCCAGTTAGTTATTTTAATTCAAGTTAGCTTTCCCTACATAAAAAAAAATTGAGTATAGACTGGAGATTGCCCTTGCACTCCAAGCCTACTCATGAGCATACAATGACACATCATTATCATCCAAGTTCATAGCTTACATTAGCATACATTTTGGCACTAAACCTTCATTGTGTTTGAACAGGCATACATGATATGTGTCTACCATTCTCACGTCACGCAAGATAGTTTCACTGAACTAAAAATAACCTGTGTTCTGCCATTTGTCATCCTGCCCTGCCCCCAATTCCTATGAATTTCTGATTTTTTTTACTATCTCCATAGAGACTTTCTTTGCAAACATCTTTTGAATAATCATATACTATGTAGCCTTTTCTGGTTGGTTGGATTTTGAATTGTTTCTTTCCAGTTTTTTGTCATATGGCCCTTTGATGCCTCATACATAGAACTTTACATACTCCTTTGAGTACTAAGCCTTTGGCATAAATATCTCCTAAGCCCTATGTTTTATAAATTTGGGGGCATAGTATTTAATCACATAAATGTTCTCTAATACTTGCCACCTTCTGGTTATTTGAATTTTTTATGATTTAGATCTGTGACTCCTAATCAAACAATATCAGAGTATTTCATGAAGTATGTAAGGCTAGGAACTAATATTCCAGCAAGAAAGATTGTCCAAGTGTTGGACCAGTCTGCTTTTCTTGCCATTAATGGTTTTTATCCAAAATTCTGGAACCAACACCATCCCCTGAGATTCTGATTGAATTGTGCAGGATAGAGTCTGACATGGATATTTTTAGAAACTTTTAAGTGTTTCTAATTTGAGCCTGGTTTATGGAGCCATTTCCCCTACCAGCTTGGCAACTGCCATGTTCATTCATTTCTGTGGACTTCCTGGCTCCACCTGTAAATTCAGCATATTTCAATTATTCCAACATCAGCAATGGTGAATTTTGACTCTTCGCATAAATCATGCTGAGGAGACCCTAAATATCGTACATAAACTTTACATATAAAGTACATCCCAACAGAGAAATCAATCATATTTGAACTATCATTCAGCATGTTCTTTGGAGACTGCATTTAGAATAGTCTTGGCCACAAGGGCCAGCCCTAGGAAAAGGCAACCTGCACTGTGTTTGGCTGAATGTGGAGTTAGGAGTCTATGCTGTATTCAGATCTCCACTCCAGACGTGAAGGAGAACACAGCTCTGACCCTGCGTGGTTATTTCACAGCTTACTGTTAGGAATCTCAAAAGGACATGGCAGGAAGGGAGCACGTGAGGCCACTGATACATGAGGACATTTGTGGTCTTATTTCCTTGAAGCATCTAGGTGGCTGCAATCTTCATCATATTTCTAATGAACAGGTAGTATAGCAGGACAGGCTCAGCCCACCCCACTCTGTGCTTTTAGATCCTGCCAAGGGTAATTCTGAGTGCCACACTCTAGAGTAAGAAGCCTGAAATGGAGGAACCAGGGCCATCTACAAATTGGTTTTCAGTTGCCAGCATATGTCTTCCTACCTGAATTTTAAAAACGTGGTTCCTTTGTACTGGAATACAACCAGACCTTTAAGTGTTTGACAGTCACAAGACATCTACCTTGAAGTTTTCTCCTCTAGCATTTGATACAAGGCACCTAAAGTTAACGATGTACTAACCCTTGCTAAGCCATGCTGACCATAGGCCATGTCACACCAAATGGCAACTTGGTCAGAGGGAAGTATGATGAAGAGCCATAGTTTGCAGTGAGGCTACTTCCAGGCCTGTTGAAGAATGAGGTTCCTTGAGCCTTCAGTCACATGGCAAATGCTCTTAAGGACTACTGTTTGCTCCTTTTCAACTGTCATAGTTCCATGATTCTAAGATAATTCTTTTGCAGTTCAACATTTCAGAAATCAGATATATCTGGTCATTTATGACACCTCACTACTACATCTCATCAGGCTGATGAGATGTGTCACTGCCTGGATCTGACACTTAGCCACAGAGGTGTGCGTTCAGTTGAATGAAGCATGTGGATCCTGGCTTTCATGTGTCATTTAACAATCATTCAAATGAGCATCAAAGAACTACACACAGAGTATCATATCACATACTGTTAATAAAAATAAAATTGAAATTCCAGTTGCTACCGGAATATAGTATCACAGTGTAAGCATTGTTACCTTTGTGATACTGAAAAAACAGTGAATGTTAAACCGTGTGTCTTAGAGTCAATGGAATATGGCCCAAATGACTGTATATTTTCTGCTCTAGATAGTTCTGAGAAGAAAAGTTCCTTGCTTGTGATATTATTGATTTCTAATTTATTCTTTTTCCAATCTCTTTTCCCTTTCATAAATGGATACCAATCACATTTACTGCTGGACTGCAATATTTCTCCTTGAAAACATTGCTGTTGACTGAAATCACTTTGGGTGGACCAAATTCCTTCCCTGTTGACTGCTCCTGAATGACCTCTTCCAACTCCCCAAATCTACCTCTTTGGCCAATCAAAAACCTCCTTCCGTGTGTCCTGCTGCTCTCGACTCCACTTCCCCTCTTTCTTGCTGACTTCTGGAAAAGCCACGGAAGAGTCCTGGGCAGAAGGAGGCTTCTGTATGCTTGTGAAAAAGAACAATCTGTGTCAGCGGAAAGTTCTACAACAACTGTGCTGCAAAACATGTACATTCCAAGGCTGAGCAGCCGCCTTAGATCCTTGTTCCTGTAGACTTATAGATTATTCCATATAATTAAAGAGAAAAAAAGCCAAAAACTGCAAACCACCTCTCTCTTTCTTGCTATCATTTTTCTCTCTCTCTCAAATATGTGCAGGGAGATGGTGAACTGTTTTGTCAAAACTTAAGTAGAAAAAAGAAATAAATAAGCCTACAACAAGCCTACCTTTTAAAACTGGATGTTTAGTGCTAAACAGCCAGAATCACAGAGACAGTATTGTATTACCAAAGTATTTGATGCCAAAATTTGAAGTTAAAGTAATAATTTGATTTCCTGCCCTGGTTTGAAGAACCATTTTATTCCTTTGCATTCACTTTCTCATTTCTCCTTTAAAATGCCTAAAAATGTTTTTTTCTGAAAGCATCACAAAAGCACACATAGATCAAAATGAACAGAAAGCTTTTACATCAGTCATTTTTCTGCAGCTGGGGGAAATGATGGGAAACTGGACCTTAGGATACCAAGAACTTCCTACAGAGTGTGTTCAGTGTCCTCGTCTTAGCACTACACAGTTCCATGGTGATTTCCCACGCGTCACTGGCTTTGTATGTCATGCACTGGTTTTTTGCACTTTTCTCACTGATGAGTCTGCTCCGTTGGCTCCATCAGGTAGACTTTCTGCCACTGGCTTTCCAAACACTATCAGTTGGATTCTTTTCCACACAGCTGATAAAATGGATGGTTCTGTAGATGGTAGAAGCATGAGGTATCCAGAAGGGTTACAGCTGACTCGGGTCCCCTGAAGCCCAGAGAGTCATTCTGTAGACCTGGTGCAACCTCTTGGTGCTATCTAGCCATTTCCCCCATAGTATTTTTTAAAACTGTCACCAGGAATTCCATTTGTCATGATGGGAAGCATCTGAGATAGGATGCAAGAAATTTCTTCCTGTGGTCAAAAGTTCCTAAGAGGTCCTTTTTTTAAGAAATGGAATTTATTTAAATAATATTTAAGCTCATGCATACACTGGTGGAGCAGTGTTTCTCAATGGTGCTGACTACGAGCTGTCTCATCCTGTCATTTTAAGAAAATAAAACTGGAAATTGAGTGTAGGTGGTACGATTGCACCCTCCTGGTTCTGTATTTTCTCACCCTTCTGTCCCTCAATAACTGGGACCATGCTCTCCTGCACCTGTCCACGGAATGTCACCGAGGTAGCGTTGTTCTGTCTGTTCCTCTGATTCAAAATGTGTTCACTGGTTTTCTGTGACTCAAAAACATGTCATGGAATCTAGAATACTGAACTGTAGAGAAACTACGTTGGATCTGTGGTTGAAAATGATGAAACCCGATATATCTTTTTACAGTTCCTCTGAGAGTAACTAAAACCAAGCTCCTTCCTTTTTCCAATCAAATCTCCATAGTGACCTCATTTACTTGCAGCCTGACCAGGTATTCTCAGGCTCTCAACTTTGAAAAGCTACACTTCTGAGATGTCGTAGCTTCAGTGCTAAAAAGAGAGAGGTGATCTTGGGAAGGAGCTGGGATTTGTATGATAAAGTCCCTGCTCACACAAACAAGTAGTAAATAACCTGCCATGAAAAATCTCCCTAGACAGGAAAATTCACTTCCAGCTGCCCGGAGATAATGAGTAATTGGTCTATTGAACCCTTTAATAGCATCATAATGTTACTGAGTCACATGATTCACTAGTAACTGGCAGGTTATGCGGGGCAACTTTTCCCCTTTAGAATGTGGTAGGCTCTTCTGACACAAAGAGCAAAGGGAATCTTGATTAAGGAATATTATTCTGCTTACATGTAAGTGAACATTCTTTAAATGAACAAATTTAAACACTAGCCAGGCAGAGGAAAAAACTAGATTCACCTGCAAAGGAATCCAGCTGATTAGGCAGGTCTATACTACTAGAGGCACTCAGTGACAATGAAACAAGAGATAAAACTGAAGCTTTTGTCCTTAGACTGTTAGCCACGGATATGACAGCAAATTCACTGGGGTCCACCTCCATGCATTCCATTCCCACTGACCATGCAGATGCACATCACAGAAATACCAGTTTAACTACTAGTTTGTTACTGCCTCATTTATCTACATGACATTATTAACTAGAACATAAATGCTTTTAAAGTTTACGTTAATGTTATATATTATGTATAAATAATATATATATATTCATGAGTATATGTAATGGATAGCACAAAGTATGGAGACGTGACAAATGCTTTTACCGTCTGGAGACAAAAGTCCTATTTTCTGTTTTCTTTTGACTTTTGATCTTTAATTCACTAATTAGTAGTAACCTGTTGTTAAATCCAAATCCACTTTACTGAAAAATACTGTACATGTGTAAAATGTTCAGTTGTTTTTTGTAAAATATAGAACAGTTGTAATTGATACTGGCCAAAATCAATGTTATTCCATATTTTATTTTTTCTATTAAATTAACCTAAGTTCCTGTTTATTTGATCTCTTCATACCCATGTGTAAACATCTTTGAAAGACTTAGTTGATTAAAATTTCTCTGCTTCCATATTGAAGTAGAATGTGAAGGAACAGTGGATATGAATGAAGCGTCTAAGTACAGATAGAAAAACAGGAGAAGAGAGGTAGGCATGAACAAGGAAGGAGAGGAGACTACATAAAGAACAGGTGACATTTGAGCAGCAATGTATGTTAAATCTTGTTTTCAGCAAAAAACGTAACTAATACTACCTATTAAAACTTGGCATAGCTTCTGTCCAGTTGTAGCTACCTAATCCCTAGTATGGAAGGTAGTTGAGTCAATTGTGCAGTGTCTTTCTGTGTGTGGGGGGGGGGTTGGGGGCAGGGATATAGCTAGTATCTTGTATAAATTTGGCAGTGGCTAACCCTGAACACCTTAAGGATGAGCTTATACAACAGACATCCCTGAGATACAGCTCTGGATGAGACTGGGGAATGCGCTAAAGTGATCAGGGGATGTATATTATTGTGGACCCTGCTTGAGATGCAGTCACTACCCTTGTGTCTTATTACTTGACATTTGAGCAGAGAAATCAGAAAAAATAGCAATGTGAGTTCCAACCAGATTTAAACATCAGAGAATACATGTGGGTATAAGAAAGAGCTTCTACAATCACAAAGTCCCAATATGAAGACAAAGGGAATTGATTTTAGTGACCACCTGCCATGCAGTACACAATATGAGAATGTAATACGTATATCTTGAGGAACACATAACCTCTCCTGAGTATGAGGAAGACAGAGCAGTACATGTATTATCCTGTTTACCCATATAGAAACCAAATATACAAATAGACTCTAAATTGATATGGCAAATTAATAATCACAGTCATAAAATTTGGCGACCAACAGAAAGCAGTGAGTTCCAAATCTTGTGGGTGGGTCATTTAGTTAAATTTATGCTGAACTGGTCAAAGTCAAGTTATTGGAACTGACAGAAGTATAATAGATCTATTACTATTACTATTACTGTCTAGGGGGTCTTGGTCAGGTTCAGGAGTCTTGATCAGGTTTATTTTCTCTGCCAGTTAAGGAACTAAAAGGCAGAGGAAATGTTAGCAGGACAGGTAGCATCTTGAGAAATCACAAACAGGAACAGAGAGAATCAGCTATTTAAGGAAGGCTTTTATTGGGCGTGAAGAAACACATGTAGCAGTCATGAAGGAAACGACCATCTGCAAAGCAGAGGGCACATTTGAGAAGCCAGAGCCCAGCATCTCATTAAGGGCTACAGTTGTTAAGTCCTTGAAGGATCTTCCCTAATTTAGTGTTGGCCAATTTGAAGAAATATGGGGTGGCTGATTGATGTTTGATCCGGCCTTGAAATTGTTGAGCCAGCCCATCAGCAGAAGAAAAGAAGAAGAGGAGGAGGAGGAAGATGAGGAGGAAGAGGAGGAGGAAGAGGGAGAAGGAGGAGGAGGAAGAGGAGGAGGAGAAAGAAGATGAAGAAGAAGATGAAGAAGAAGAAGAAGAAGAAGAAGAAGAAGAAGAAGAAGAAGAAGAAGAAGAAGAAGAAGAAGAAGAAGAAGAAGAAGAAAGAAGAAAGAAGAAAGAAGAAAGAAGAAGAAGCAGCCGCCCCAGCCCCACAAGGCCTTTGTTTCAGCAGCCAGACTTTTGTATCAGGTCCAGGGGACAGTGAAAAACCTTGAAGTTCACTATCCTCGTTACTAGTCAAGACCCCTCTTTCTATCTGTTTGCCTATTAGGAAGTCTGTCTAACTCCAAGTTTGCCACACATGAGAGGATCAGGTTAGGAAGATTTGTTCATGGTCTTAATCTAATTAGTTCATTGCCAGAAAGAGCAGTAGTTCAGCTTACAATGGCTTAGTCAAGAAATGACTACACCTTTGCCTTTGTTGCTGATACTCCATCTCCTCCCTGCCCCATCCTAACTATAGTTGCAAAGTTCCCAAGTTCCATCCCAATGGAAGCCCTTGCTCCACAGTGGCATTCCCAAGCTTGCCAGGAAGTTGCAAGCCATGAAGTTGGTATTGAAGGGAGCCCACTGGCTTTTTGACTACTTCACTGAAGTTTCTCTGTCGAGTGATCAATATCATAGGCACATTTGAGTGTGGAAATACACAAGCCCTACTTGCCGCACCAACCTCAGTAGAAAGACTCTAATAGTGCTGACACAGAACTGTACATTCTTCATAGTGTTTGGGTCATCACCCAGCCTTACCCAGAATGCTGGCAGACAACAGGATGAAACTCAAGATCAGAGGCAACCTTAAACTATTCTGGATGCTACATCCTTCCATTCTCTAATACAAAATGGCAGGCAGAAGCCAAGACCAGCTGCAGCTTGACCTCACCTGCCCTAAACTGGGATCTGGTCCCTAAATGCAGAATATGTACATGACACAGAAAAATATAAGCCTGCTTCTCTTCCCTGGTTAACATCCATTTCCAGATGCTTTTGTTGCCAGTTCATAAAATCCAAAGTTCTCCGCTGGGCACTTTAGAGCCTTTGACATACTCAGCTGGGCACAGCCAAGATGAACTGAATTTCACTGGGTCTTGTTGGAGATCCTTGGCACCTAGCAGGAGACTCTAATCCACATAACCACGTCTTCTCATCATCACTAGAGGTGACGATCCAGCCAGATTCAGTTCTTTGGCAAGAAAGAGCCAGTTAAGCACCAGGGACAGAGAGTGAGTGGCGGCACGGGACCATGTCGTTTACCTCCTGGAGACTGCAGATGATCACTTAGCTGTTTCTCCCCTTTGATCGGTTAGTGGTAACTTCTGAGACAGACTTTCACACCATAGTTTAAGCTGGCTTTAAACACAGCATTCCTTAGCTTCCCATGTGCTGGGTTGGTAGACATGAACCTCCATGCCTGGCCTTGATAGATTATTACTGAGGGATTTGTTTAACAAAATCTCCTCCAGTTGGCCATTGTTTGGACACAACTGTTGTTTTGTTTTCTGAGGAATGAAGATATTTCTAGAAAATTCCAGACACACTTTCTGAGATGTATATTGTTAAGCTCTTGAACTTTTGTCAATACTTTTATATACTTTAAGGGTGTAATGTCTTAAGATTAACCTGGTTTTATTTAATTGGGGCCACACAAAAGTCAGCACAGAGATGAACTTTCTGACACAACAGTGCCAACAAGTAGAAGGTGCGGGCACAGGCTCAAGTCACCACTTCACCCATGTGCCCCACACAGCTTCCTTTCTTAAGAGTGCCAGAGCACATTAAGTTCATACTACACATGTTGCAAAGTGAGGAGGAACCTTTTCCCAAGAAAGGATGGAAAGTACACTGACCCTTTGAACTTGGCTTTTTTTTTTCACTTAAACCCAAATAACTGAAAACTGTAGATAGAGTCTCTCACACACTGAACTCTAAGGGTTTTATCTTCTCCAGACTGACCTTATAATGCAGAAATTCATACAAAACACTGAGCTATGATATGACACTATTTAAAGGAGTATAAAGCATGCTGAGAGTCCAGGGGAACAAGCTCCTTTTAACAATGAAGTGTTGATGTCCTTTGTCCTTCTATACACTTGCCAAGGGCATCCCAAAACATTACAAATAGAGTTGGCTCTCATGTGCACAAATAAAGCTGCAAAGGACAAAATCAAATGATATTTTAATTAAATGTCTGTAAATTGGAACATGTCAAACTAGTCAGTTGTAACTCCACTCCTAAAGAATCATGTACAATTAAGTTTAATGTTGGATGAAGGTGAATTTTAATGATTCATACAATGTGGAAACGCCAGAGGTTGGAATGGGTAGGCTCCATGGGGGCTCTTACATATCACCTAGAAAAGGAGGTAGAAATTCACCGTTTACTCCAAAGTCCATGTCTCAAGGAGGACACTGAGGGGAGAGCTGAGGGGATACCCCACAAGGAAAGTAACATGTAAATTCTGTCTTAGCTTTCTACACTCTCCAAGGGGCATTTAGTCTTATTGCTTTAAACACCATCTCTATTGTTCTGCTTTCCATTTAAATAACAAAATACCTAGGCTGCACATTTTATAAAGACACCATGTTGATTTAGCACAACTTGGGGAGCTAGTAAGTCCACCTAATATGGCATTGGTTTATGAAACACACATACACACACTCATCCCCACTCCTGAACTGCATTGCATCATGGTAGAAGGCATGGCTTGAGTTTCTACAGGATAGAAAAGATCACATGGGAAGACAGGAAGCCATTGAGACCTAGGGCCACAACAGGCTTGCTTTTTTTTAACAATGCGGTCACGAGAACTAGCTTAATTCATGACAACTATCTTAATTTATTACAATGGTCATATCCCATGGCTTCCCAATAAGTACCACCCTTAAACACTTACCATCACACACCAGGAACCTATCTCTAACATTCTTTTTTCTAATCTCCCCAAATGTCATGGATTCAATTAAATATTGGGCATTTCCCTTCAGATATCTGGTAAGCATCTCAACTAACAAATCTAAAACAGACTTTAGACACCTCAATCTCATCCCCATCACCACTACCCCTGAAGTTCTTTCTCAGTTAAGAGCCATTATAAACCCACTCAGTTGCTCTGGACTCCTCTTTTCTACCCCAAATCCAATTTAACAGCAAAGTACCGCTCACTACTTCCAAAATCTCTCTGTCTTGATTGCCCCCTTCTGTCTACTCCATGAGCTGTTGAATGGATTCTCTGCCTTCATTCTGCACCTCTATCTTCTCTTTTGTCCCTGTCCCATCCACATACCAGACTGAGAGGTTTTGTCTCTCACTTATTCAGAATGAAACCTGAACTTCCCTGAGATCTGTCTGCCCTCACCTCATGATGTCCTCTCCTTTGGCCTCAATCTTTCTACCCTCGTCTCATGATATACTCTCCTTTGGCCTCATACTCTGGCCATAACAACTTTTTTGTGTCCTTCAAACAAAACCAGTATATTTATGCCTCAACATGACAGATCATAGTTTAAAAAAAAACTCAGAAAGCAGGGCCCCCATATACCCATTTTTTCTTTCCATTTCCATAATCACATGACATTCTTGATTGATTTGCCTGTTGCCAATTGACTCCATAAGAACTGGTGCAACTGCATTTTATATGTCTACCATACTTTGTTTAATAACAATTTTGTGGAATAAATGAATAAGAAGACATCAGAGAAGAGGAACATTTGATTTGAGTCTCAAAGGATAAGCAAGGTTTTTGTAATTCAGAGAAACTTAGAAGGGTGTTCAAGAACGTCTATGAAAAGCTGCAGGGCCACTTGAAGGACTGTGCAGGGAGATGGCAGGCAGAGTAGGCAGGGGAAGGAGTAAGCAGGGAAGCAGGCAGCTGGAGTAAAGATTCATGGACTGTTGCCCTCCCTCCATCTCCTCTTCACCAGCTATCAGCCCTCTTGAGAGGCTAATTGACTTGCCCAAGGACCCCATCAAGTCACCTCTTGGCTTCTCACCAATGTATTTGGGAAGCAATCATTCAGAGAGTGCTGAGGAGGGCATCCGTGCTCCAGTTCCCAGAGGGCTAATGGCTGCTTTGAGCCAAGCAAATGAAAGGCTAGGGGACTCAGCAGAACTCAGATGAGCTCACATTAGAGGGGTGGCCTCCAGCTCTTCCTCAGCATCGTAATCACAGGCTGGGGGGAACATGACAATGTCACACATAGCAGAAATCCTGTGAGCCCAGCTAAAAAATCTGGGGGAATAAATTCTAGGTGTTTTCAAACAGGTTTTTGTTGCCTCCTGAATCATAGTGGTTACAAAACAATAAAAGCTTCACTACCAAAGAAAGAGTAAGGTCTGCATTACATATTGGGATGTATTTGTAATTGACTTAACATTATGAGGGCCAGCAAAATGACCTTGACCATCTTCTGTCTCGGTCCCACCTTGGAACCTTGGAAAGACATTTCTGCCTCCCGATTCTGACTGCTCAGGCCCTCGTCCACCTACATCAAGTGACTTCACAGTGGGCTGTTGGCCGTATTCAATACACCGTGTGTGTCACTTTGCCCTTCTTCAAGCCCCACACTAGTCCCCAGAGACTTTCAGGAACTCAACACTGAACAGTAGGCCCCACCTTCTGTGGACTGCCACTTCTATCTAATATTGTTGAAAAGTTTTTTCTGCATCTTGAAGAGTCTGTTCAGTTTGACCTGCTCCATTTAACTAACCTCATCCCTCACCCCCCCCTCTCTTCCCCTGGATTTTTCTACTCTGCCCTGAACCATACATATTTCCCACAAGGCATTTCCCCTGTTTGAATCTACCCCCATTGTCAGCCATGCTAGCTGATACATGTTATCTGGGCTTCAGTCATTTCTTCACTTCGTAACCTTACAGGCAAGGTTAGATCTCACTGTTTACCTTAATTTTTCACTCTTCTTAGCATACATTAACTGTACATAATAATGGTTTTCTTTTGACATGTTCATGTGCATATAATGCTCCTTCATCACATCCTTACACCCATTCTCCTACCTTACTCTCCAGTTCTGATCACCAACATCCTTCCTAACTGTCCCCCGCTCCCTTATGAGCTGTAATGAAGTCCCTACTTTGTGTCAATTATAGTTGAGGTCTCTTCTCACCCGCAGTAGTATTTGATGAAGTAATTCTCACTATGAAGCATCCTCTGTGGGTGCAAACTTGGTACACAAAGGTCAATACACTGTCTCATGGACTAGGTGCTTGCTATCTCTTCCATCAATAGGTACACACAAAAAATCCATGAAGTGAATAATTGAACAAATGACAATAAAAGAGCAGTCATGGTCAAGATACTGGGATAATTAAAACCTGATTGCGTGTGGCTTCAGGATTCACCTACCCTCCTCCACATCCTCAGTTTCCTCTCCTTTTGGTGCCTACGCCCCCAACCCTCAGGTCCATGACATTGTAAAGGAGGCAGGAGACTTGATGGAATTTCTGTCACTTGCCAGAAATGGCATGTAACACCATCAGCACAAAGAAGAAACTAAAGCTTTAGAATAACCCTCACTACAATGGAAGCCATCACAGCAGAGGAGTGGGTACTGCTTAGTATGTTAGTTCCTTTTCTTGTTACTATGACAAAATACCTTATGAAAGCTACTTAACCAAGGAATGGTTTATCTTATCACTCAAGGAGGAGTGGTTACCATGGGTCCAGGAAGATGAGGTAGCATATCACATTGGGTCTCCATTCAGGAGTTGAGATGAATGCAGATTTTAGCTTGCTTTCTGCCTCTTATGCAGTCGTGTAATATAGCTGGTGAAATGGTGCCACTGATAGTCAGTATGGGTCTTTCCTCCCTAGTGAGCCCTTTCTGGAAACACCCTCATGGGTGTATCCAAAGGTATGTTTCCACAGTGATTCCAAATCAAGTCACGTTGACAGTGAAGCTTAACCAACAGGAGTAAACTAAGATCAGTATCCTAAACACATCCCTTTGAGATGCCTGATGTATTCACAGCTGTAAAGAGTCCATACAGAAGAAATCAGAGGTGTAATGTTCACTCTTATTTCTATGAAGGAAAGGAAGACATGAGGTGGGGTGGGGTGGGGCGAGGTGGGATGAGATAATCGGTAGTAATTGACCCTAAACTAGGGAGACAGCCTTAACTTGAGAGTTGAGCCCAAGACTGAGAGAGTCACAGCCATCTGGTGAAAGAATGAGACATAAGAGACATGGGGCAGAAAGGAAGGCAGGAGAATTTTAAGGAGAGAGGAGAATGTGCAGCTGCTCATCAGAAAGGTGACAGAAGTGGAAACACAAGCCAAGAAATGCAGCTAGCTCTAGAAACAGAAGATAACCTGCCACCAGCAGCCACCAAGGCAAGGGTCCCACGAGGGCTTAGAACCTAAGGAACCTGGCACCTGAAGGAACCTGGCTCCAGGTCAGAAAGAACACAGGCTGCCAGCACACTGGCATCAACCTTGCAAAACCCAGAACAGAGAATCAACTAGGCCACACTGTGCCCAGACTTCCAGCCTGCAGAACACGGGACAGCTGGGTGCTTTTGAAACCACGACATTTATTCTGCAGTATAAAACTGATGTAATTATCCCAGACCAGCTTCATCAGAAGATGGCTTGTGACACCACAGATGGAGATGAACTGCTAAGGTGACACACCATTTCTGAGGTGTGTGCTTTTGAATTATCTGAAGCCATAATGGCAGACATGACACCTCCTGCTTTCTATTTAATTTTATTGTATTTTTATGTATACCCGTGAGGTTTATTGGGGGTGCTGTGGCTGTGGCTTCGTGCCGTGTGTCGTGTGTGGGGTGTGTGTGGGGGGGTCTGTTACCTGCAAAGGCAAAAGCAGGAGTTGGATCTGCCAGAGTTACAGGCTGTTGTGAGATGCCCGGCATGGGTGCTGGGTACCGAACGTGGATTCTCTGCAAGAACAACAAGCTCACTTAGCAGCTGAGCCATCTTTCTAGCTTTTATTTTGAGATAGGGTCTCATCTAGTCCTAGTTGACCTCCAAAATCATTATGTAGCTAATTCTCTTTCCCCCACCTCTCAAGCACTGGCATTATAGCCATGCTACGCCACATCTGCTTTAATCACCGAGGTCTTTAAGGATGGGCCTGAAGGCCAGGTGTTGGTGGTTCATCCCTTTAATCCCAGCACTTGAGAGACAGAGGCAGGTGAATCTCTGTGAGTTCGAGGCCAGCCTGGTCTACAGAGTGAGTTCCAGGACAGGCTCCAAAGCAATACAGAGAAACCCTGTCTGAAAAAACAAAACAAAACAAAAACAGACAAACAAAGGATGGGCACTGAAGAACCAGGCAGCTGTGTATCAGTCATTGTCCAGCAAGGCCAAAGCAAGTTAGTGATAAACTGCTCAAGAAAGAAAGATGCTATAGACAGAGACTGGCCTCCAGGATAGGAGCAGCAGGAAAGAGGAAAGGGAGCCAGAGAGGGGGGGAAGAGAGAGAAAGAGAGAGAGACAGAGAGAGAGACAGAGAGAGAGAGACAGAGAGAATGGGGAGAAGGTTGGCAAGTGGGCAGGGCCCCTTTAAAAGGGAACATATTGAATAGGCATAAACGATCCTCTTAGTGGCAGCAGCGGAAGACATTTCCTATCAGAACTCCAAAGATAGGCCAGTACAAATGACTAAATACTAACAAGTGGCTCCTGAGATGGAAGTCATGATTGATGGTGAGCAGCTTCATAGCTGTGGTCTACAGCCTCTGAGCCTCACCCACCTGGGTGTGTGGATGGATGGTGGCCTGCTCTTGCAGTCCATAGCCTCTGAACATCCACATAGATGCATGGTGGAGAGTTCACCGGCCTTTTGTTGACGAACAGTTTGAGGCCGAACACCCCGACTCCCAGTGTGTTCATGTGGCCCTCTGCAGCTGATCAGCAACAAGCAATCCAGCTCACCAATGAGCTGAGCCTTTGTGTCTTTTCCCTTGATGAGCTGACGTCCTTGCAGCCACTCCAGGCCTGTTCTCTTGAATGTGCTGCATAACTAGCTGCGTTTGTGGCAGATGGGCAGTAGAAGCATTATCCTCTGCAGATCCAAATTGAATTTATCATGCATTTCCTGATAACCTGCTATGGATCAGTGGTTGAGCTCGCTCCTTCTGTGTTCACTACCTGCCATTGCAAAAGTGTGTTCCCATGTCAGACTGGAATGGCCATTTGTCCTCTAGAAGCCTGTCATCAGTCAGGACTTCCTACTGAGTCCTAGCTCTCCCACTGGCAATACAACTGGATTAACTGTCTCTTTCCTTTCTCCCAACCCACCCTCTGAGTTCAACTCACCAGGTAGGTACCCCTGATGCTCCCGCTATTGGGAAGAGACTGGGTTGAACCTAGCACATTTTTTGAATACCACCCACCCTTTTCAAGAAATGGGTAGATGTCATAATGGCCATCACAGAGAATCTGGAAGAAGGCTGCCTGTCTTCAAATGCTAACTCTCTTGCTTACTTGCAGTGTCATCATGTGAAGTACACATCTCTGTGAATATTTCTCCATTTGAATAATAATAGTCCTATGGAGACACCATTAAAATTAAATAGCAATGTCTGTATCAGGAACAATAATTATTTCTCTTAATACTACTTAAACTACAAATTTAACATTCATCCATCCTTGATTCCTCCTTTCTGCTTATAGCCAGTCCATGACCAAATTTAATCACCTTGCCTCTGGCTCTCTTCTAAGTCTGTCCTCTCCCTTCCATCCATTACCACACTGGTCATCTATCTCCATCCATTCAGCCTAAGCTTTAAAGCAAATATTAAATAAGAAGTTCAAACAGTGTGAAAATCCAATCTGAGCTCACTCCTCTCTTATTGAAACCTGTGGCTTCTAGTAATAACAGAGTCAGCAGGAAATCCTGCAAACTCTGACTCCGCCCCTTTCCATTCTTCCTTCCACCCTTCCTCTTCCCACCCCCCCCATGACAATCCTGACCTTCCTTTGGTGCTCATATTCACTAAGCCTGTCCCTGCCTCCCACTCTAGAATGTAAATGTGACAGCATTGTCTTTTTTTCACTTTGTATGTCTCATGCATAACACTATTACTGCCATAAGATTTTCTTCTCGATGAGTTTTGAATGAACGAATATGCTGTGACACAATCATAGCATCTAGACAAGTAAGATGGCACTTCTGTCCATTTGACTCCCATTTGAGAGTAAGCAGGGTGAGAATTAAATTATGTAACATCAGAAATGGCAAATTGTTGGCCAGATAACTGCTGAACCCATGAGCCCTTTTGTACATATTGCAAACCAAGCAGCTACGCCAGAGGAGGCAGGGATCAGCAAAAGTAGGCTCAGAATATATGTAACTCTAGATAGACAGATAGATAGATAGATAGATAGATAGATAGATAGATAGATAGAATATACTGTACACATATCATGCCAGAGATTGATCCCATGATCTTGTACATACTAGACAAGCATTCCACCAACCTGGCTTCAAACTTGCAATACCCCTGGCTCAGCCTTCTGAGGTTGAGATTAGCAATATGTATGGCTACTGCGCCCCCCCCCACATACACACACAGAGGACTCTGGCATGATGAAAGAAAGAAAGAGAAGGGAAGGAAGGGAGGAAGGAAGGAAGCAAGGAATAAAGGAAGAAAGGAAGGAAGGAAGGAAGGAAGAAAGGAAGGAAGGAAGGAAGGAAGGAAGGAAGGAAGGAAGGAAGGAAGGAAGGAAACAGTATACTACAAGTCTAAAGGATCAGACAACAACTAAACACCCGGTTAGGCTGAGAGTGTAGCGAGTGCTAAAGCATCTGCCTAATGTTAGAGCAGTGGGAAATCCTGGGTTGTTCTATTCCTGGCCCAACAAAAACAAAGCAAAAAGCTGCAGATACCTTTTTCTCTACTCTTCCCGCTCGGTAATAGTTATGATTTCTTTAGGTCTGCTTTCTATAAAGGTCTATTTTCATGTTTTCCTCGTAAAAATGCACAAAGCTTAGCTTTCTACTATCCTGCTACTAGGTTAGCTTTTTTTTTTCTTTGTCCTTAATCATCCTACTGCCTCATCATTCAAGCTCTGCAGAGTTCACACAATGATCCAGAGCTGAAAAGTGAAGGGCTACCCTTGCCCATGGGGTTTCCACAGACAAAGAGAGAAGTTGGCAGGGTATAGAGGTGAGACTTCTCAAACCATGGAGGATTCCTGGGGTTGGCTGGAGCAGCATGACCTATGAGGTCTGCACCAGAAACATTGGTGAGTGAATTTGCACTGAGGAATTCCCAAGATTGCTCCATCTCTGCTTCATAATGTTATCAGAGTACGGGAGGCTTGAAATTTATCTTCAATTACTAATTCACCCCTGGCCCAAATTGGGATGATCTGGGCTTCAGATAACTGCAATCCAGTCTCCCTGCCTTCAGACAGTCAAGAATACAAGGACCTTATCTTGTCCTGGGAACTCCAAATGTTTTGGTGCTCCAAAACTACAGCTGAATCAAGAAGTTATCAACAGAGGTATCAGTGTACCTTGCCATCTAAGGCTAATGTATACACAGCTTTAAAATATAAGAGAGCCGGGCGGTGGTGGCGCACGCCTTTAATCCCAGCACTCGGGAGGCAGAGGCAGGCAGATCTCTGTGAGTTCGAGGCTGGGCTGGACCGATAGCCTCCAAAACAATACAGAGAAACCCTGCCTCGTAAAAACCAAAAAAATAAAATAAAATATAAGAGAATGTTATATTTTCATAAATATAAAAGTTTAATAAGATAACACCTGTATCTTGCTGCGCCTATCAAACTCATTCCACTCTACCTCTCTAAAACTCCATAGAGAAATCATGCACCGTAGCTTAGGTGGAGAACCCCAGAATGTCTTTGCAGTATTGACCTTATATCCCCAAGAAGTGAGCAGCCTGAGACTGCACCAAGATGGGTGACTTTCCCACCAAAGGATTCTAAGGAGACTGGCTAGCACATAGCAGGGCTGCATCAGACATACTCAGAAACCTCATTTGGTCAGTGTTAACCCAACCTCTGGATTTCTAATTCAGCTGCTCCTGGCTAGAAGCTGAGAATACTGTTGCTAATGAAATCCCAGTTGACACGGATGCCACTGGTCCTATCTTGAGAATCACTGACACTGGTGTTAAATAACAGACCCACTAGTTAGGCTTAGAGACTCAGGTTCAAGTCCCGATTCAACCACTCACCAAGCAATCTTTACTCAATCACTGACTCTCTTTAGTCCTCCGCTTCTCTTGTATATAGAAAGGAAACAACAATGACAGTATAGCTAAGACTCCAATAAGACACAAGGCACCTCCTAGGACTCTTCCCCTACTGTCTCCCAATGTGCTGGTGACTGTTTCTCATTGTGAACACACACTTAAGGGGAGACTTATTTTGGACCAGGACTTCAGTATAAAACCAGCTGGATCTGTTGCTCTGGGACTAAGGTCATGGGCATGATAGGAGCTTGCTGCAGAGGCTGCCCAATAAGAAGAGAGAGCCAGGAAGTAGCTGGGGCAAGCTGTATCTTTACAGGGTACATTCCCCCTAAGCTACTTCTTCCAATGAGACGCTGCACCCCACTTTCCACCACCTCCTAATAGCACCCTCACATCAGGCATCCATCTAAGGGTTCATCCCCTGAGTCCTCAAGAAGGAAGCACTCTCGCAAAACCCACCAACCAGAAGTCAGGAAACTGTAAGTGTGGCTCTGTCAGGGCTGCCATGGCAACACTTGAGTGGCAGTGTAGAGTCAATGCCTCTCACCAAAGATGCCCAGCCCATAGACAATGCTAAGTGAGTATCCAGGTGTTCACTTGGCCTCCTTACAAAAGCCGTTATACTGAACTCTTGGGGAAGGGTCTAGGCCCTGCCCTATATGAAATGACAGACTATGCACACCCCCATGAAGGACCTTACCCTCCCTGGGGAAATGAGGGGATAATGGGGGGGTTGGGGGGAGGGCACCGGAGGAGGGGGAGGGAAAGGGAGAGGGACCTGGAACTGACTTGTGAAGCAACCTTGTTTCTTATCTAAATTTAAACTGAAAAATAAATTTTTAAAAAAGCCATTATAACCTGACACTTCTCCTGCAGGATGCTGCCCAGGTAGCTTTGTTCCCAGACCATGAGAAATTAAGTTACTCATCCCAACATACACAGTTCACAGTGGGCAGAGCTCCCAAGTAAGAAGGGCACAACTATCTGCTGATTCATCCACACCAACTCACACTTGCAGCTTTGCTGTATGAGCTTCCTATAGCTGCTGTAACAAATGATCACAGCTCAGCACCTCAATGCAACATGTATGTATTCTCCAGTTCTAGAGCTCAGTAGTTGGGCTTCACTGGGACAAAGCAAAGTGCTAGCAGGCTCGCCTCTCACATGACTCTGCAAATACCTTACCTTTTCCAGCTTCTAGAGATGCATTGCTTGAATTCCTCTGCTCATTGCTCCTTCCCCATTGTCAAAGCTAACAACAGTGCTTTAAAACTCTCTTTCTGCTAGTCAATGTAATACCTTCTCCTATAAGCAAATATACCCTATTTTCTCCCATAAGAATGTTGGTGATTACACTGACCCAGTCAATATTGTTTAATAATAATAATAATCATGATACTACCCCATCTCAAGATCTTTAATGAAACCACATCTACAAATTACTTTTGTCATGTGAGGTAAGATTCATGAGCCATGTTCACCATACTTTTGAGAGGCATTATTTAGCCTACTACACTTGGATACATCTTCTACATTCTTAACTACCATTTGTTTTCAATACTGAAATGAAGATAATAATATACCATCAGGGAAATATTGCAGTGGGTTACCCACTGAAGAAACATCCTGAAAGCTTCAGCCTGCTTATAGACTCCCAGAAATGTCCCTGCAAAGTGACTCTGCCTCCTTTAAGAGTCTCCTGCCTCCCCTCCTCATTGAAACCCTTATGATTCATGTGTGCATGATTGACTTTCAGAGTCTCACATTATAGTGACCTGTCAGTTCCCTCAGAAACTCGATTTTAAATCATTTGCTCTTAAAGATTTTCTTATGCCTCTAGATTCTATTTTACCCTTTACTTTTTGTGGTTCTTCTTATATGAAAACCCATAAAAGATAAAATTGGTGTGTTAACTATTAGAATATCAGGGAGAAATAATCCCTATGGCTAGTGCTAAGTTTATGCAATCTGGATAATTTTGGTGGTAGTGATGGATGGTAACTGTAATGTGTCCTTGGTTGGAACTCTCTGCTTCCCTAAATGCACAGTTCCTGGTCTGTTTCATTCCTTGAAACATAGCATCCCTTTCCACTATACTTCTGCCAGCATTTACTCCATGGACTTCGAAAAGTTGGCACTGAACTTTTGTGTTGGAGAGGTATTTTGCATTTAAAATTGGATTCGTTGCAGGCATGTCTAGAAAAGTGGCCATGTTTTATGAATATTTTGTGCCTAGATAGAAGTGGTGTGTTGTGAAACCTGTGTCCATCTAGTCCTCTGGAATCGAGACTATGGGACTGAATGCTGATAACATACCCTGACAACTACTCCAGCATAATGCATGCACCATCTCAGTCCATTGCTTTGATTTCTGAATCACATTACATTCTCCTTGTAGCCCTACTCTTCTTGTTACTCTCTCCACTACTCACTTATTCTCTGATCAGCTTTCAGATCCACGGCATCCTCTAGCTACTAACTGCACTAATCAACCAGTTTGTAGGAATTGTGTTTGTGATTTCATTTTGCTTCATGTTATATGCCAAAGAGTGCCTGGAACACATTATGTTCTGAATAATTACACACTTGGTGAATGAATGAATGAATCAATTTTTGTGGAGCTCCCAGCTGTTGGGTAACAGGTGTTTTTTTTTTAATTCGTAACTTCCTACATGTCAACTTATTTATTTGCCAAAATATTTTAATCAATGTGTCACATGTCAAGTATTGATCTACATTCTGGGAGATAATTCTTAGCCAAAAAGAGTGATAGATACCACAAGGAAGACGCCTGGTGCAGAATCACCAGTGAGTGTGTAGAAAGAACACTACAGAGGGCCAGGGAAGTCAGTGCAGCTGTGTGAGTGTGTGGCTGTCAAAAGTCAAGGAGGCTGCCACAGGGGTGGGGGGTATGGAATTTAAGCTGGGAAGGAGTAGAGTTTCTGGCATAAGGAGGAAGGGCGTAAGAACAAACCAAATAGAACAAACCACTCTAAGTGGGAGAGTGTAAGAGGAAGATTACCATACACAGGATAGGGATGTAGTATGCTATTTTTATTAGGGATAAATCACTTACATGAGAAACTGAGACCTCGAGGTCAGTGCTCTGACAGTCTCTGCTGCTCTCCGAGATCCAACCAGAACCCCAAGAGAGAGAGAGAGAGCTGCCTGTCCAAGATCTTTATCCCACACCCCACATATGCACCTGTGACCATGCCCAAGGGTTATCCTTTTATAATTTGAATTTGTGACTGAGCCGCAAGTACCTAGTAAGATCTCTCCCTACAGGAGAGTGTTTAATGAGTTAGGGGATCCCTAAGTCTCTTGGAAAACAGGGATGTGTCTTAGGTGGCCTCCTAGAATCTGACAAGGTGACAAGTACAAGAGCTTTACTTAGGAGAGGAATGAAATGCCAGTGGTGACATGTGGTGACTTGCTAAGGAAGCAAGTGTGGCCAGTGAAGGTTTTGTTGTCACACCAGATACTACAGTAGAGTGCTAGACCACAATGCTTCGAAAAACTCAGGGCAAAGTTCATAGAAACCCCACTGTAGGCAAAGTTTTCCTGTCCTGCAGCCGCTCTCAAATAAACACACTGAGCTCAGGGTTATTACTAACTAGCTCTTACAACAATTTATATTAATCTATGTATTGCTACATGTTGGTACCTTTATTAACATGAAAAGTTCATCTCTTGCTCCCTCTGCATCTGGTTGGCAACTCCAGACTCCGTCCTTCTTCCTCTCAGCACTCTCCTAGTTTGGCTCTCCTGCCTAACCTTATTCTGTTCTGCTACTGGCCAGTCATCTTCTTTATTAAACCAATCACAGTGGAAAGGAATATTCCACAGCATCCCACAGTTACCTCTCTGGAGGGACAATGAAGCTGGGATCTTCATACACAATCTTCACCATAGGTTACAGACACATCTGGGGATAAATCACTCCTTCTCTGTATGCTGTGTATATCTGACAGTGTTTTTCTGAAGCTGAAGAAAGAAAGCCTCAGATGCTCATTCCTTGAGTAGGTTTCTAAATACACACGTGGTAATGTCCTAGGTTGGTACAGAGTATCCCCATTCTGTCATAGTTTGCAAGGAAAGCTGTGGGAGAAACAACCAGAGAATGAAGCAAGGACCAGATCTTGAAGGCTCTTGTATACCATAGAACTTTATTCTACATGAAGCATACAGTGATGAGAAACTTTAGGTAGGAGGGTTGTCCTTACATAATTTGAATTTGTGACTGAGTATTGTGGCTCACAACTTCAACCCCAACACTCAAGAGACTGAGGCAAGAGGATCACTGCAAGTTTGAACAGGTCTGGATTATATAAGGCGTTCTAGGTCAGGTTGGGATTCAGAGTGAGATTCAAATAATAATTGGGGTTTGTTAAAGACCATCCCATCTTCAGAGTAAAGGACAACACCTGAAGTAGGGGTGAGGGAAAACGAGAAAGGATGGTTTCTCTATGCCAACCCTATGACTGAATGGTGATACCACCTACAGAGACTGAGAGGGATATGAGTTTGGGAACAAGTTGATATGCCTGGTGAGCACGGAGATTGAAGGGCCTTGGAAAGTATCCATATGGAGACTCCAGTAGGCATAGGATGTAGGATCAGGAAAAGGAATAGGGGCAGACCTGAAATGAGAACTGTAAGAAACTAGTACTGTCAGGAGATCCTTGGGACAGAGCAAGCAGGAACTCCCAGAATTCCCCAAAGTAGTCCTTTGACCAGTCTGGAAATGGCATGACTTCTCCAATCCCTGAGTCTGATTTTACCCTCACTTCTCTTGGTGTCTTCCAAACAAAAATACAATTTTTCCCCTGGGTACACAGTTGAGTATGAGCGGGGGTCAAGACAAATTGTGAATTGTATAATTGGGGTTAATCTGATAAACTCAAATTATGATCTTCTTCCTGGAAGAAGGGAACAGCTTGTATGATGAAACTTTCTTAACTAGTTTACAGAGCTCACTCATCTGGCCACAAAAGCAAGCTCAGGAGCACAGTGCTTTTAACCTGCTGACGTTCATTGAGCATTAGGCTTGGCTGCTGATTAAGAAGAAATGCACTTGGGACCATCTTTCAAAGCACAAAGTCCAAGCAGATGAAGCCACGGTGATAACAGCCCCTTTGTAACTATTTACCTTCCTGCCTCAGCATGAGTGTGACATTGTCTACAGATGTATGGCCTTTCTGCCAAACAGTTATGCTGGCCACGGATGGGACAGCCTTTCCATGGGAATGGGCAGGTGATGACACTTCTTTCATGGTCTTGGCATCCTCAGATGATAATTATCTGGCAACAGTGAACTTAGCTCCTGATTGTTTATGGCACGGCTTTAGGCATAGCGTGTTGTGAACGCCTACACTGTATTTTACTCTATTAACTCTTGTTAAATGTGGTTCAGAGACAGAACACAATGGTCCAACTAGAACATGTCTCAAAGCAGTCACTGTAAAAACACTGCCTGTGGCATGTGGGCAAGAGGATAGAATGATGCCAGGAGCTGCACTGCAGCAAATCAATGACCAGGTCATCCCAGTCAGATTTCCCTAACGTTCCCAGGCTCTGACAATGCTACACATTTCCCTGCTGACTCAAATTCAAACCCACGGGCTTTGCTCCTCTCTCTCCACTCACTTCCTATAGGCAGCCCATTAACATAATGGTAGTAATGTAGCAGACACACTTTATTCTGAGTACTTTTAGTTCTTCAACACACATAGTTATCATAACGGCTTTCTGAGGAAGGACTATGCTGTGATTTGGAAGCTGAATATCACCCAAAGACCCAAAGCAATGTCCTCTATTCTATGTCACTACTGGGAGGAAGCAGACTCTTGCAGACATGGAGCTTGGTCAAAAGAAGTTATGTCATTGTGGTCATGATCTAAAGGGTACTATCACTCTGGTCACTTCTCACTTCTCTTTTTTTGTTTGCTGACCACCGTGAGGCTACCAAGTTCCACTGCCATACATTCCCACTTAGGTATACTGTGCCACTACAAGCCCAAAGCAATTCAAACAATGACCAAAAAATACACGTTTTCCCCTTATAAAGTTTTCTGTTTGTTTTGTACCAGTTATTTGTGGTCATAGTGATTGACAGTTGATCAAGAGTCCCTTATTATCCCATTTTATAGCTATGGAAACAATAGCTATAAAAGTTACATAGTGAATCCAAAAATCACAGATATAAGGTAGAAGATATAGCATATGGGTCAAGATTTCTCTGTCACTATACTTGATCTTCTTCTTTGGAACAGTAATGACCTCACTTGCCATTCATTTACATGGAATTTTGAGCTGTCCAGAGAATTGTCACAAAGCATGTCATTTGATCATCCAAATAGACCAGAAAGCTAGACAGTCTATAGATCACCCTCTTCCCTAATTTGCTATAATAAACACTATGATCAAAAGAAATTTGAGGAGGAAAGAGTTTATTTCAATTTATAGCTTACATCATGCTAGGAAGTGAGGACAAGAACTTGAGACAAGGACCTAGGGCAGGAACTGATACAGAAGTCATAGAGGAATTCTGCTTACTGGCCTGCTTCTTAAGGCTTGCTCAACCTGCCTTCTCATACAACCCAAAACCACTTACCAAGGGGTAGCACCACCTGTGATAGACTAGGCTCTCCCACATCAATTATTAATAAAGACAACACCCTGTAGACTTGTCTGCATGACAATCTGAGGCATTTTAACAATTGATGTTCTCTTCCCAGATGACCCTAACTTGTATAAAAAAGAAAAACCTAGCCAGCACACCCCAGTTGTTACTGAATTTATTAGTGCTCTCAGGGTGTCACTGGCTCTCCCAAAGCTGTTCTCAGAGCTTTGAATGAGGACCATCTGACTCTTTACCATTTTTATAAATACGATGCTTTATGCTTTTCCCCAAAGCTGTGGTTTCCACATTTGAAATAATCAATGTACAAGATTACCTAAGATGTGTAGGCCAAATACAAAGGCACTTCTGTTAGAGCTTTCCAGAAAGGAAGTACGGCTCTCCTTCACTCCCTTCATTCTGTTTTCCTTCCCCTTTGGTGCTAATTCATAAACTAGGTAGACATGAGGTGAAATCTTGAGCAAATTCAGCCCCATCCTTGGGAAAAGAAGCATGGGGGCAGCTGAAGGAGATGAACTCCAAGATCTTGCAGTGTTGTGCTCTGGGAGCTACCCTGTATTCATCATTCTGATTGCAAATGCTCCATTCCCTCTGCCAGGACTCATCACAGCTCCCTCCTAGTTGCTTTCCTAGGCTTTGCTTCCAATTCATCCAGTCTCCTTTCACCAGGGTGAGCCTCTGCCATGTGTACCCTATGCTAAGAGACTAAAGCTTTGATGCTTCCCTTTGGCCTGACAGATATGCTGATATAGCTGACATTTCATTATCTGTCTATAGTTTCTATCAAAACTCTTTTCATTTCCTCAAATTCAGATTGCAGCTTCTGCCTCATCCACTTCAGAGTCGTTTCTCTCCTTTGGATGCCTCACTCATCCCAGCCTCAAGCCTTTATCCTCCTTCCCCTCTCCTCAAATACTCTTCATTTTCCCTTTTGCCCACTTAAACATACCTATCTTTGCAGGCTTAAGTCACTCATACTGAAGTTCAACAAGCAGATAACTGTCATTAATTCCTCCCAAAGAACACAGAACGATCCTGTTACAATCTCAGTCTCCTGCAGTGAGCCCAAAACTAAGCAAGATATGACCTTTTTCTTGGGGAGGGATACAATCAAGACCAGTTGCTCTGGGCTGCCTGCTCATTTTGAATACATGGTGTCTTTTGTTTTGGATTGTTGAGGTGAACTGATTCTGTGGGTTCAAGGAAGAATAGACACACCCCAGAAAATGACCTGTAAGCAATAGTTCTAAGTCACATGACTGAGGTATCTAAGATGACAAGTTTACCCCATATAAGCCCTTGGGAGTCACTGGATCTTCTTAAATCACTTATGTCACATTCCCTTGGGATGTGAGGTACTGTGTTAGGTGGTTCTGGGTTTTGAGGGTCCCGCCCATGACTTTCATCTGTAGTGAGTCAGCATGATGGACTGAGTTAGCCTGCTGTTCTCTGGAAACTTGGTTCCTTGATCCCTCCCTGAGGCAGAGTTGGTGAGTCAGGTCCTCCTCCTCGGCCCAAATCCCTCTGGCTGCTGTCTGACCTGCTTTGACTCCTCTTTGCTTTCAAGACTGCTCTGATATTCATCTTAACCAGATTTTACATGGTGTGATTCGCCTGGGGCCTCGAACTCTCCTGGAGAGCTCAATCCTTTGCTCTGTTCATGACCATTAGCCAAAATGTGCTGGGACAGGCTTGGGAAAAGCTGCCTGTGGGCTGGGAGAACTTGAATGTCTTTGGCTTATGCAACTGTCTAGTGTAATTTAGGTTGCAATTTTCTAAAGGCAAATTTGTAAAAGATCAACATTTACTATGGAATAAAAACAACCACTTCCTACAGTAGCAGGCATGGAAGAAGTACAAACTGGCTAAAGGAGGAGAAGAAGCAGGAAAAGGCTGTGGCTGTGTTGTTTGGGGATTATAAATCCAGGCACTGGGTAAAAGATAAAAGAGACTTTGGTGCCAATCAAACATGATCAATGTTGTTTACTTATGAAAAATCAGTAAAGTAGTTAATAAAATTTTGAGTCTATTCTTCTAAATGGTCCCTGAATAGTTGAGCTAAAGAATTTTCTACGTATTTTGTTTGCACTTCTAAGTCAACAAGAGCAAAAGCATTCCCTGTTTCTAGGCAGAGTAATGAACAGGGAAATACAAAACTTAAAGCAACAGTCTTATTTTGAGAAGTTAAAGAAAGAGGAAACCTTCCAAACCACTAGACAATAGTAAAGTGAGCTGAAGGATAGTGGAGTGCTTGCCAGCGCATGCAAGGCCCTGGGCTTGATCCCCAGCAAATCGAATAATAATAATAGCAAACATGGGATGGGGGTGTTAAAACTTGAGTGCCTGTAAAGACCACTTTATTTCTCTGTTGGTGATCTAAGAGCCCGGGCTCTGCTCACTGGAAAAGCAAGAACTAATGTTTACTTGAGCACCTACTCGAGTTCTATATCTTTCAAAGCATTTTTAAGACAGTCTTGTGTAATCCAGGCTAGCCTTGGACCCCTTATTTAGTCAAAGGTGACTTCAAACCCCTGATCCTCCTGCCTCTACCTCCCCACTGCTTATTGGCTAGTACCAAAGCCAAAGAGCATCATGTCTGCTAAGCGAGCACCCTACCAACTGGGTGACATGGCTAACCCATAAAGCACATTTCAAGGGACAAGTAATTTAACTATCCTGAGCTCTTCAGAGAGCCACTGTGATTATGTCTTTTTTACAAATACAATGACTAAGGCTCAGAGAGGTTCCAGAACATGGCCAACGAAGGTCACATAGTTAGGCAGGGAAAGGACAGGATCTACAACTAGGACATCTCACTCTACATCTACATTTGAAAGCCTCCACATCTGGCTCCTAATCTGAGGGAAGTCATTTTTTTTTTTTTAGTTTTTACGAGACAGGGTTTCTCTGTATTGTTTTGGAGGCTATCGGTCCAGCCCAGCCTTGAACTCACAGAGATCGGCCTGCCTCTGCCTCCCCAGTGCTGGGATTAAAGGTGTGCACCACCACTGCCCAGCTGAAGTCATTATTTTCTGAGACAGGAGAGGACTGCTCCATCACCAAAGCACACAATGAGGATGAGAAGAAACTTGAAAAGAAGAAATGGGCGGGCATCCTCCCTATGATGGGACCACGCAGATTCTAGTACCAGATAGCGGCTCTAGACAGTCTCAAGCTCTAACTAAATTCATTCTATACAGAAGGACGGGACATAGGAAGGAAGAGAAACAGTTGAGACATTCTGAGTGCAAGACTCTCCCATATTGCTTTGCCCACCCCATCTGCTCCTGCATACATCTCACACAGGCATGGACCTGCACACATACCAGTACCTCACTCCCATGCTCACCTGTTTACAGGCTCCATCTCATCAAGAGAGAATAGTATACAACTGGTCTTTGTAGCTGCCAAGTAAGGAAGTGACTGCCATCTTCCCATTTGAAGAGGCTAGTGAGCCAGGCTTGGTGGTCCACATTGGTAACCTAGCATTTGGGAGGGCAGGAGTTCAAGATCACTCTTGGCTATTTTGAGTTCAAGGTAAGCCTGTGTTATACTGACCTAAAAACCAGAATACATGTATTTATACATACAGAAAGTGACCGGTGAGTAACGATTACTCTGTAGAGGGACGAAGCAACCCAGATGGTAGCCTCATCTAATAGAGCTGAACCCCTCTCTGAAAGACTTTGACCTCAGCTGCCTGAGAAGACCACACCCACAGCTCTGTATTTTTCCACAGCAAAATTTAAGACAAGCTGATTTCACTCTGATATAGAGAGGCTGTCTCCAAGGGCAGTTAACAAAATAAATAATAAATAAAATAACGTGTGAAGGCTGCATCTTGCCGCTCACTTGCTTCCAGAGGTCACTGTCCTCAGTCTGCAAGATCATTCATTTTCACTGCCTCATTGCCACCCACATATGTAGCCAATACATTATCCAATTCCTCTCAGGAATGGCAGAAAAAAGCTCAATTTGGAATAGTCTACCAGGGTTTGAAGACTGTCTGGAGAGTTAGCATCTGAGGATTAAATTGCTAATTTGGACAAATGAAGCTTCAAGTAAACATTAGCCACATTGCTAACAGAAATGTAATGGCATGACATAATTAAAGCACCTGGTAATCATAGCATTTGGCCATCCACTGTGCAAGGTGCTTGAGGTCTGTTTTCCCATTTATTCCTACGACACACTACAAGAGGTTATTGTCCGCATTTCACAGAAAGGGATGTCAGGGAAATATGTGTTTGATTAATTTTGGACAGCTGGAGAACAAACTCAAAACTCAACCCTAGGTCCAGTGACTCCAGGTTTTCCTCATTTGTACAGTGTGACGCTCCCTGTCCTGCTGAGACACAACACTGAACACTCCCGTTCTCTAGTTACACTTAGGCTTTTTTGAAAAGCACAGTGTGGTCACTCCCAAGGGAACAAATGGCAACCTGACAAATAACATGTCCCCCCATTCGGGGTTCCAGGCTCCCCGCAAATCTGTCACTGGATAAGAACCTGTATGTGTCATAGATTTTTTTAAAACTAGGGATCAGAGAGATAGTATTCTGGTTGTGAGCTATTTCTCAAACACCGAATTTATGTTGTTTTCAGACAGCATTTAAGCAGCATCCAAACTCCTGTCCATCCTGGGAATGTATGTTAGTGTACTGCGGTGCTAGTCAGGTAATGAGAGCACCTGGACGTAATCTCCAGCACTCCAAAATGGAGACAGAGGTGGGGGAGAGGGAGAGAGAGAGCATTCCTTATCCAGGGATCTGATAAATTTGCTTTTCCAGTTAAAAATGATACTTTGAATTTCCTTGAAGGGCTTAGTGCCTAGTAAGTGAAACAAACTACTTAAGAGGCTCAGTTGGTTTGATTCATAGAATGGCCTTTTAATACAGAGGGGCCATTTTATCTGAGAAAATACATTTTTTAAAAATCCAGTAGGTGCAACATGCCTGTTCTCTTTCCATTCATTTTCACGGCTACCTCCCTTTGATACTGCTGTTACTTCACCAAGGGTTTAAGAAAGGCATGTTCTCCTTTCTTTATATAAACAGCAAAACTACTTGGAAAACTGAAAGGGCAATTGAGTCCATCAAAGGGACATGTTATAAAAAGGGCATGGGCTAGGCTCTGAGTTCCTGAGGCACAGCTCAACTGTCACTTGCCTACTTGAATTAATTTATGCAAAATGTTCCATCCCTCTGAGCCTCAGTTTCTCACTCACAAAAGAGGTTTCTGTCTGGACTAAATATTACATAGTACAACACTTGTAGCATGGAAGGCATCGATGAATAGAAGCTTGTATGCTTGCAGCATCCCCCCTGTGTTCAGGTGTGTTGGCCAACACCTCACTGTGGGTACCTTCTCTGAGAGTGTTACTGTGGTCAGGGCTCCAACAAGGGTGAAAGTAGAAGGGTCACCTCCTCATTACGTCCTTTGAAGAACATGCAAGCTGAAGGGAGCTAAATATTTGCATGTGTATTGGATCTAAAATTTATGATCCATCCAGTTTGCAGCAGTGCCAACCCTGAGGGTGCCAGAATAGCATACCATTTGTCTAAACGCAGCATACAGGTCCATGCCTAGCCTGAGAATGAGCGATGCACAGGGCTGTGACACAGGCACCATCAACCCAAGAATCCCACGGGAATGGAGGTGTACAAAGGGAGTGCTGAGAGAATGGGTTACAGGAACAATGTGACCCCAACTCTTGCTGAGGCACAGTCAGGATAGGGTTGTGGGTGGGACTCTTCTAGCTGCCCATGTGTTCATTCTGCCTATACTGGACTCTGAGGATCACCTCCGCCAGATGTCTCACTTCTGATGGTTTGTCTGTGTACTCATTCCCTACCATGTCACCTCTCTCAAGCCTCTAGCTGACAGATCTGCACCATAAGATAATCAGCGCTTCTTATCCACTCCCCAAAGCCTGAAGTGGTTTTTGTCGTTAGTATTGGTATTGATCTATTAAGGAGCAAACTTATTGGATAGATTTCTTAATTGTGGTAAAATATTTTGGCCATTTTCAGAGTTCAATTGAATCACGGCAAGTGCGTTCATTCGCATTGTTGTGTGGCCATCACCACCATCCATCTCCAGAACACTTTCATCTTTTTCTAATTGACACTCTGAAGCCACGGAACTATAATTCCCCATCGCCCACCCCTACTATCCCTGGAAATCATCATTCTCGTCCTTATGAATTTTACTGCCCTGGGGGCCTCATAAAACATTTGTCCTTTTGTGACTGGCCTGTTTCACTTGATATAATAGCATCAAAGTTCATCTCTGTTGTAGACCTTGTCCAAATCTCCTTCCCCTTTAAGGCTTGAGTGACTGTGGAGACTTTAAACTAAAGGTGTTGCAGGCTCAGTTGATGGTCTCATATATCAAGCCCTGCTATAAAACATCAGCTTAACGAGGCTTTAAAAACTGACTTATTTCATTAGCATATAATTAGTTGAGAGTGTTGCCAAGCATTTATTGTAGCTGGCATAAAACAATGAATGCATAGTTCTTTTTCATGAAACTTGTCTTCACACAATGGTATTTTAAGTGGGAAGCTGTGTATTGGCTTCCTTGCAAAGAGATAGTATATTTAATTAGCACTTGGGATTGTGGAATTATTCAATAAAGTCACGTGATTCCTAAGACCTTGGTGATAAGGCACTCAAGTGGGCCTTAGGTAGAAAGCTGCAGATAATCAATGGCCAGTCTGCTCAATGAAGCAACAGCAACACTGAACAGCTGCATTCCCTGTACCTATTCCTCTCCACTGACTAGCCACTTTGACAAGAAGTGTTTGAAACTCACTTCATAATCTATCACTCAAGTGTTAGACTTTGTTAGAACCAATAAAGACATAGTGTTTCTATAAAATAAAGGTCTTGAGATGGGCATAATGGCACATCGCTAAAATCCCAAATATAGGAAATGAAGTAAAGGAATACTTCAGGGTCACACTCTACTGCACAGTGAGTTTAAGGCCAGTCTGGACTATATGAGACTTTGCCCCCTCCCCAAAAGAGGGAAGGTGAAGTAAGGAAGGAAGGGACAAGAAGGAAAGAGAAAGAAAGGAAGGAAGGAAGGAAGGAAGGAAGGAAGGAAGGAAGGAAGGAAGGAAGAAAGAAAGGAAGGAAGGAAGAGACAGAAAGAGAAAATGCTAGCTCACCATCTGGCCATGTGTACCTAAAGTCTATTATTATATCTTGGATTGTGTTTTATAACTGGGGATGATATGATGTATATTCACCTTTTCTGGATGACCTCATATGAGTTTCTTTATAGTCCAAGTTTATTAATAGCATTTGACAATGTTGTCAAGGATGGAGTGAGTATAGCGAGTCACTTGCTTGTACACATCTAAATTTATAAGCATTCATTTTTAAGCTTCAAATTCCAAGGCATTATTCCTCTCCATGCGACCCCAGTTCCTCAGTGACCTTTAAACCCCCCATAAAACAGGATGAGAATGGAATAGGGAAACAGAAACTTTGCAGTCACAAGAGAAATATGGTCTGGACATAATACAAATAGATGAAGATGCCAGAAAGAGAGCTTGTAGGTTAGGTGAACAACATGCTGGCTCCTGACATCTGCTAAAAGTGACTTCTTCTAAGAATTTTGTGTATCATGCCTGTCATAAACATTCAACTTCATTGTGCAATGAAGACAGATGACGAGAATTTGCTGTTCCACCAAAGGAAAAACAAGAGTAACTTCCTTATGTCCTTGGAATCTGACTTTCTCAGTTCCAAATATGCAGAGAAAAACTTGTGCCTGTATGCAAGGACTGAGGGCAGTTGTTTTTGGGACTAACTGGACATCTACATAAATATGGAAATTGGGACAGGTTCCTCTATTGTCATCAGTTGTAAAGCCAGTGCTTATTCTAAAGTGAAGAGGAGAGCAGACTGGAGGGGGATGAACTATTTAGCTGTCCTTTGATGACTTTCTTACATAAACTTCAAGGTCACAAAATGTTCTCCATTTTGTTTCCAAGTAACAAGAGGAAAATAAACAGCCTTGAGGAGTCACTTATTAGGAGGGAAGGGGCTTGAGAAGGTTTTAGATTAGGGAAGAATCTGTGTGGATGTTGTAAGACAGAGGTCTAAAAAGGAGATTGTAAACAGAATAGCTAGAAATATTCCAGGAAAGGAGATGAAGAGCATTGAATGGAGAGTTGGCTATGGGCAGGAGGAAAGATACACCTCCCTCAAAGGCAGATGATAAGAGGACAGTCAAGGAGCTCACACATCATTTAGGCATTGAGAAAAAGGAAGCTGAGGGAACTCAGATATCTTATCATCAAGTCAGAAGATGTCTCCTTCTGAGCAAGTGTGAGCAGAGAAAGCTTGGCCCATCCCAAGGGAGTGAGATTGTGTAACAGCTTGTGCTTATCAGTAGTTCTCAACCTGTGGATCGAGATGCCTTTGAGTATCAAACTACCCTTTCATAGGGGTTGCCTAAGATCATCGGAAAACACAAATATTTATATATGATTCATAATAGCTATGAAGTGGCAACAAAAATAATTTTATGGCAACATGAGGGACTGCATTAAAGGGTCTCAGCATTAGGAAGGTTTAAAACAACGACCTTAGATCAGGTTTACAAAATTCTAGAACTAGGAAATGCTCAGTGGTCGTTAGATCTATGATGATTTTTTGTGAGCGCTGAATGGAGGCCATTAAAGTTCAGCAAATCAACACATAGCCAAGGTACTGATGAAAACAAGGGCAAATTTACCATTTCCCACATGGGCATGATGTTCATTCTTCTAACCCTGATACTCAGGAATTTTTGGCAAAAGGATCACAGGGCAGCTTGGCCTTGTTATATAGAACAAGATCGAGGATAGCCTGATATATGGTGAGACCTTGTCTATAAAAAAGCAGCAAAAATAACAAAGATTGCACAAAATAAGTGAATGAATGAATAAACATTTCAAAGGAACACCCTAATAACCCTTGCTTGATCTAGTGATGCATCACCTGTGGTTATGAAGACTTTGGGTGTGCAATTGGCACAACCCTCACAGCCACCAAGCAGCTTTTAACCCAACAGAGCGAGATGTTAGTAGGTAAAAATCTTACCCTATAATTGGATCTGCTTTCTTGAATGGCCAACGTGTAGCCTGAAGGCTGTGTGTGGCCCAGGATAGCTGTGAATTTCGCTCAGCATACCTTTAGATGGCAACATTATTTCATACTGACAAAAGGCAGGACACCTCTGCTGTGTCATGGAGGTTAAAGTGGATGAAGACGGAGAATCAGAAGAACCAACCACAATGTCAGTTTCTGTTAGGGAGCAGCATGGTAGCAAAGCAGCTGTATATGTCTAGGTCTGCAAAGGAGCAACAGAGTTCCCTGTGTGTCCTTCTCTTCTGACTTAGACTTAGGACAGTCTAAGGAAGTATACAGCCCCTGCATAGCATATTCCCTCAACATGACCCTTATTGGAGGATGACTCAGTCAGTAAAATGCTCGCTACACAAAGACTATACAAAATGCTATGTGAAGACGTGAGTTCAATTCCCAGCACCCACATAAAGATCCAGGTGTACCAAGCAACACATCTTTACATTGTTAAACAAATGCAGCACAAATGAATGTAATATGCCTTTATATAGTTAAAGTAATATTCCAAAACACACTTAACAGAAGGTTAGCTGCTCAGAGAAGTTTGCCTCACTCTGAACATACCCGTTTCCCCTTCCCTTAGCCAACGTAATAGACTTTATGTGAAAAACATCTTTACATGAAAGGCATTTTCTATTATGGAAGATCAAAATTTACCAAGCTCTTCATTTCTTTCAGTGCGGTTTAGTTCTAGCAGGTGAATGAGTTCTGTATGGAAGGCTTACCTTCCCCAACTGTAGTTCAGAAAAGCTGTGGGGAAGGCAATGGATGACCTGCCTCATCTTCATCCATCTATTTCTATCCTCATCCATCTATTTTCGTAGCTTTTCTGAATGCAACTACAGTAAAGCCAGCAGTAATCTCAGAGGATCAACGAGGTGGGTTGACTAAGCCATGAGTGTATCATCGTATCTCATCACTTGCAGTACTTAGCAAACTGACAAGCTACAGATGATTAAACAGCTGTCATATTTGGGAGTGGTCTGAGGTCAAGGGAAGGGGATGGATCTGCCAGAATCTGACAACATTTTATTCTGAGGATTATCTGTTCTCAAACAATAAAAACAAAATATGGTCTTTGTGATATGACTGAAGAAACTTCTCCTGTTGTGATTTTGTTGTTGTTGTTTGGTTTGCTCTTTTTTTTTTTTTACAATGACAAGGGAGAAAGAATGTGGTGTAGGAGGGGGGGTTGAATTCACTGAATGCCATCCTGTCTTTAATGCCTTTGGTGAGGTTGACCTTTCTCTACCCTTTTGCTGTGGTGGTGATTTCCTATGTGCAAGAGAAATTTGTGAAGCTACAGTGCGTTCTGTGGCAACATCAGATGTGTACTCCTATGGGAAAGATAAAGCTGCCAGCTGAAAGAAAACACCCTCTGTCTTTTCACTGGTAAACTTCCAGGATAAAATCTAGCTCACATCTGCCAAATTGCAGCCAAAACTCTACTCCCATTCTTGTCCCAAAACTACAATCCTTCCCCATATAGCATGGTTAGACAAGATGTGGGTGTGTCCGGGCCACTGCTTGACTTGAACTGCGACCATCCCTTGTGTTGTTTCCATTGCTCAAGTAGCCATCAAGACCTCTGGCTGCTCCCTGCCTGCCAGCCCAGGCAGGCTTGCCATGTGGGATACAGTAAGCAGCTAGATTTTGTTCCACAGGAGAATATATTGATGAGCAAGGCCACTGCCGTATCTGTGACGCCTCATGTGCCAATTGCTGGGGACCAACTCAAGAAGACTGTACCAGCTGCCCCAAAACAAGGTGAGTAACCTCTTAGTATTTCCTGGGAGAAGGGTGTAGAGGGGAAGTGTTAGCCACTTGAGTGGCACCTAAAGGGCCTACTGAACTCAAGGCCCAAACGCTTTCCCATGATACAGATATTCCCCGTGGTCTGGTCTCAACCCACTTCCATAGCATCCTCTCCCACAAGGTCCACACCCTTGGTAAAGACCAATTTCCTAAATGTTGGAAGAGCTATCTTGCTAATGAAAATGGTACCTCTGATGTCACTTTTGACCAGTGAAACCCCATATCCTAAACACTCATCTCTCAAACATCATTTCCATCTTCTGATTATATATAGGTTCTGCCCAGGATGAAATGACAGACTTTAGAGATCCCCCAAGGAGGGTCTCACCTTCCCTGGGGAATGATGTGGGGATTGGGTGGGGGACTAGGGGACTGGTGGAGGGACAAGGGAGGAGGGGTGGGAGAGGGAGCTGGGACTGACATGTGAAACATTCATGTTTCTAATTTAAATAAAAACATATATTGAAAAAAAGTATAAAAGGACCCGGTGTTGGTGGCACACGCCTTTAATCCCAGCACTCGGGAGGCAGAAGCAGGTGGATCTCTGTGAATTGGAGACCAGACTGGTCTACAGAGCAAGTTCCACGACAGCCTCCAAAAACAATACAGAGAAACCCTGTCTTGAAAAAAAAAGTATAATAGGATTTCTTAGTCATGTTATATTTTTACCATAATATAAATGTTATTTTCTCCATGTCCAAGTTGGCTTTCTATGTTTACTGTCAATCTGTCTATTTTCATCAAATTTCAATAATATTTTACTTCAAATTTTTTTAAAAATTACTATAATTCATTTATTATTTATTAATGTGTGCTTTATATCCACATGTAAATGGGTGTTATAGCACTTGTGTGAATGTCATAGAACATGTTATGGAATTCAGTTCTCTCCTTCTAACATGTGGGCCCCAGAGATCCACCCCAAGCCCTCATAGCCTAATCCTTTATGACCTTCTGCTCTATAGATACATCTATCAGAGCATGTGTAGCCTTTGAAGACATCTGTTTACAAAATGCATGTTTTCATTAGGCTGTGAGTTTCTTGGAATCTCACATTTGCATCTCCTTCCCTGGCACCATGCAAGAAAAACTGGAGGCATCTTTACACATCAAATGAAAATAGAAAGCAATGGAATGAGTAACACTGCTAATCTGATGGACATCTCCAGTAGAGAGAACTGATATATGTTTAATCAATGCTCCTCTGATTCTAGCACTTAATACATGGGAGCTTCTGTGCGCTTGGATGAATGGCCTCATTCCTGCTCAGTTAAATGCCTAAGAAGAAGCTGCCTCTCTCTAGACGAGTTGTTTGAGGATGCTGTCACAGCAGGGGTGCTTTGTAGCCGTACTCAGATGTTCCCTCTGCACAATGGTCATTCTATCCTGATTCTTCCTCAGGACTGTGCCATCCCAGTGAGCAGGAGCTGTGCTGTGTTTGTTTCTTTATTCTCCACAGTGATCAGTGTATAGTAACCATTCTATAGTCATTTGTTTTAGTTGTGTGCCATCAAAGCCATGGATTTGACTGTCAGAAGGGCTCTCCCAGAAGAAGGAAGCAAATGATAAAGGAGAAAGACCAGAAGGAATGGTTGAGGGAGACTAGGAAGGATGAGGGGAGGCAGAGAATGGGGAAAAAATAGAAACCTCAAGGATTCCCAATGCTAACCATGAAAATATTTTCTTGTTTTTCAAATTAAGAAAATATATTATGCTCCACTGATGTTTCATAATACATTGTCCAATATCAAGTCTCATTAATTATCCAAATATCGTTCACAAAATATTGTTCCAGAATCTAGTTCTCTTGTTTTATTTTTTTTTTTATTTTTAACATTTGCTTTGCCTCATTTGTTTGTTGTTTGGACTTTCCCAACTGCAATGGTTTTAAGGGTTGAATAGACCTGCTGTTTTCAAGTTTTAATACATTTTAAATTTCTCTTTTTAAAGTATGTTTTCTTTTTAAAAATAATTCTTGGAGAATTTCATACTATGTGGTTTAATTATATTGACTCGTCCACCAACTTCTCTCAGACCCACCCCTCAACTTTGTAGGAAAAAAATCTTTTGTTTTAACCAATCAAGTCCAATTTCTGCTACCCATATATATTGGATGTGTGACCTTCTGCTGGAGTGTGGCCAACTTACCAGGACCAACATTCTTAAAGACAACTTACTTCCTCTTCCAGCAGCTATCAGTTGTCAATAGCTCTTCAGCTAGAGATAGGACTTCATGTTGACCTCCATGATGAGATTTTTATCTTACTTGAGTGTGTACTGGGGCCTTTGTGCATGTCGCCAAAATCATTTTTAGTTTATATGTGCCCTGTATATGAAGGACACTGTTTCCTTGTGTTTGTTCACCACCTCTGGCTCTTTAGAGCCTTTATGTCCCTCTTCTGCAATGATCCCTTAATTGTAGGAGGGGGAGTTTGATATAGATGTCCCATATGGGGCTGAGCATTCTGCAGTCTCTTATTCTCTGTATTTTGGCTAGTTGTAGTTTTCTGTGTTATTCACCATCTACTGCATATAGACGCTTCTCTGATGAAAGTTAAGAGAGAATTAATCTATGGGTATATTGATAAGTTGTTAGGAATTGGCTTAATGCAATGTACTTTTAGCAGAATGATAGTGCTTTAATGCTTTGTTCTTTCCTAGTGCTTATGACCTGATAATAGTGCCAGGGGTAATAGTGCCGTGTTGTTGTGCTGGACCTAAATCCAGCACAAGTAAGTGGTTGGTTACTTTCAAGATATTCATACCACTATTACACCAGTTGGCATGTCTTGTCAGACCAGATGTTGCTGTAGCTTGAAAGATGACAACTGGGTAAAACTGAGAAAATTTTAAAAGGAGAAAATTACTTTTCTCCTTTGGTAATGTACATAGCACCTCCCAGCTAGCCATAAAGGTAAAGTATCCAACTGACTACAAACCAAACTTCTCCATGTTTTATATTTAAGAATGGTTTCTTCAGCAATAGGGTCTTAATACTGAGTTCCTCAGTGTAACCAATAACATTAATAATAGCCTGTACTGTTTAGGGGTCTATGAGAACTCACTGGTGTTAACCTATTCCTATCACTGGGTCTTCAATTTGTTATCCTATGGTGCCTAGTAAGAGTGTTGTAATCTGTTGTAGGGTAACTCCATTTTAACTACTTTCCTATATGTGTATAATATACTTACCTACACCTGTACTTATACCAGCCTATACTTAACACCTGTACCAATATAGTAGGAAGCTTCTACAACCACGAGTGGGTTTCCTTAAGAATTTTTCAAAGATCATTAGTGTTATTTATTGTCCTTCCCATATTCTTTCCTCTATCCTGTCCTCCCATTTCCCACTCAAATTTAATCCCCTATGTTCTATTAACCCTCTTTGAACCTAAATACCAATTATTTCTATCTTCCCTCCTTTGAGCCTCCCACCATGGCCCCTTACTAATTTCCAAACCTTAATGGATATTCCAAATGAAGTAAACATATCTGAAAAGCCAATATCTACAAATGAGAGAAAATACATGATGCTTGCCTTCTGAGTCTGGGTTACTTCCTTCAGAAGGATAATTTCCAGTTCCATCTACAGTACAATTTCATTTTGCCTCAGTCAGAATGGCTAAAAACAAAAGAATAAATGATGGCAAATGCTGGCAAGAATGTGAGGAAAGAATACTTTTTCACTGCTGGTGAGACTGGAGTAGTCAATGTGAAAGTCGGTGTGGATGGTCCTCAAAATGCTAGAACTAGGTCTATCACATGGTCAAGATATACCACTCTCGGACATAGCAAAACACTAACAGTAGGTTCCCCAAATGCACTATAACATCACTGACCTTTGGTTCTTGGCCAGGCTTACAGGACCAGGTATGAGTTCCTTTCTGTGAAGCAGGCTTCAATCCAATCAGAAAGCAGTTGATTACCCGTTTAACATTCATACCACTATTGTACCAACAGGCATACATTACCAGGTCAGTCGTTGTTATAGCTGGCAAGGTTCACAGTGGGTAAATATTGAATTTGCTTTAAAGAAACTTTGAAGCATACTTTAAGATAAAGACATTACCAAAACAAAGTCCTGTTTTTCCTTCTAACCCCTCTTGTATTACTATGAATAATTATATCGCCTTGCGTGTTTGAACATCTTTGAACACTTGTCTAATGAGGCAATTACAATCATTCAGTATACACTGGAGAAACCATGATTGTCCCTATCACAATAGAAGTGGAAAAGTAAGAGGAAAAATTCTACCACTGTAAATAACTACAAAAAAAATCTAGGTACAGGGCCAAGCTTGACAGTGAAGGCAAAGCAGAAGGATCTTGGGTTTGAAGTCCACCCTGGTACATAATGAGGCCCTGCCTCAGAAAAAAGGAACAAAAAGAAATCTAGGCCCATCAGTACAAAATGGTAGGCAACACTAGTGGGACATTTTGTTGGTTTTGTTTGTGAAGTATACTGAGTATTAGCTTTTGAATAAAGAAAAGCATACCCATGTATCTTGAACCAGGGTATCTTCCTAAGAAAATATTGTTCCCAGGAACAATTTTTTTCTCATCCCTCTGAGCATTAGCTCCTCTCCCAAATCTTTCTTCTTTGATGTTAGCTATACACACACATGTCCAAGAAAGGGTAATGTAGCATAGCAATGAACTGCTTGACTTCTTATTTTTCTGGTATTTTCCCCCGAAGGAAGCTGAAAGGATAAAAAGGAATAAATTATCTGGAAAGAAGGTGATGTCGACTTATTTGTTCTTGAGAAAATGGCAAAGTATTTTCCTTAAGTGTGTTCCAGAGCGTTGCCTGGGTCAGTGTCTTGGCTCATTTGGAGCGGCAATAACACAATACTTGAGACTGGATAAATTATAAACAGTGTAACTTTGGCTGAATGTTATTGGGGACTGGGAGCTCTACGTCCATGGCACTGGCCTCTGGTGAAGGCCTTGGTGCTGGGTCGCCCTATTGAAGAAGATGGAAGACAAGAGAGGGTGACAGTAAAAGAACAAAGGAAGGCAGACCTGCTTTTATAGCTAACCTATTCCATGATCACGTCATCAAGCCAGCTATTATATAAGATTCCTCACAGCCTAGTCCACTCACATTAAACCCTACTTCACAGCCTTGTTGCCTTGTGGTTCAAGTTTCCAACAGGTATATTTTGCCAAACACATCCAGGCCATAGTAAGTGAAGTCAGGTCCATTCAAAGCAGGCCAAAAGCACTTGCTTTATATTTCGTTATGAGACAGATACAGAGTCCAATAGCTCTGCAGGACACTGTCATGGAAGGAAGAAGTTGGCTTGGGTGGAAAAACCTAGTGTTCTTACCCCCAACCTTAGATTTCCTGATGATATTTCCTCTTGTTTAAAACTAACTGGAGGCCAGTGGGAATTCTACCTCACAGATGAGGATAATTAATGACCCTGAGATAGAATTTTTAGTGGGCTTGCTTCCAGAACAAAACAAGACAGAAAACAGTAAAGATGGATCTGGACTGAGGACAGGAGAGACAAATAACCTGGAGAGCTGGTCTCTGAGGTTTTTCCGGTTCTTAAGCTGTTGGATGCCTTTAGTTCCCGGAAAATAAAGTTGGTCTTCAAAAAACTTCCACCTGTGACAAGAGTGTTAACATTAACTTTGGGGTTTGATTTAAAGCCGAATGAGTAAATCAGTGAAAAGGTCATAAGATTAGCCAGATGTTAAAGACTGTTGAAGCTTAGTGGTACATACATTGGGTGGGGGACAATTATCAGTTACATATGAAATAAATATTTCTATGTCTGTTTAAATTTTTCTATAACTTTTAATTTAAAAATTTAACTCTGAAGTTGCTTTACTCAATACCAGCAAATAAATAAGTAAAATAGAGATAGAGTCCCACTCTTTAGATGCTAAGTGTATGTGCTGAAACACCACACCGTGCTTCATTAACATGGACAATCGCTGCATAACATGTTTAAGCAAAATTTTAACTAATGAGTAAATAATTTAAAGCTTTTTAAAATGTGTGCTCTCTGGATCAGCAAGGCTAGCACCACCAGCAGAACTGTCAGTAATGCAAATTTTCCATCCTTTCCCTGAGCTCGACTGGAATGGAAAGAACTGGAGGCGGAACCCTGGCTTACTTCATCTGTTCGCATTACCTATCTGATTCCTACATTTACTTTATCAACATTTTGTGTTTTCCCAAGCAGAATGCTTGGATTTGGTTGACTTAATCCCATCTGCTCATATGATTACTCTGCAAAGAAAGATGAAGCCCAAACACCAAAAAATATTAGCAGTGACATCATGATATATATTGTATATGTGTAAAAACAAAGCTTTTAGAAACTCATATTCTAACTTCTGTGCCAGGCCTTTGTGGGTGTTTGCAAGCATGATCAAGAAACAGAAGTTGTAGGACTCCATCTGTGAACAAATAAAATCTGAGTTCATTAATTACTTGTAATGTGCATAGGGCATCTAACCTTCAGAACCTTCGTTCTACTCTTCCAGGGCACTTAGACATGACACACTGCTTGCCAAACATGGGCATGCTGATAACTGAAGAAAGAAGGCTTTCTCCAAGACCTCTGGACTCAGAGGCCCCCATTCGGCATTATGAAAGTCAGAAACTGTGTCTTATATTGGCTGCTGTAGGATAGAGTCTCCAATATTCCCTTAATATGTGTGGGAACCAGTTAGCTTATTTGGAAGTCGATTCAGGGTCAGATCCCTCACCAGTTTCTGGTTTCCCTGCTATTGAATCCTTATCTTGGGCCAAGGATGAGTGTGTGACTAATAGCTCACATGCACTAGATGACCAGCCCCAGGCACCACTCTTTGGAGCAATGAGACCAAATCTGCCCAGTGAAGCATGCACACCACATGTTCTCATTCCTGGGTCCTTCTGAAAAGACACTCAGATGAATTCTAACTGCCTGCTTTTCCTCCAGGGTTTTTGATGATGGCCGGTGCATTTTGAACTGTCCCTCATGGAAGTTTGAACTTAAGAAGCAATGCCATCCATGCCACCATACTTGCCAAGAATGCCAAGGAAGCGGTCCTTCTAACTGCACCTCCTGCAGGGCAGGTGAGGGCAATTGCTGCTGGCTCCTGTCTCACATTGGTCTGTTCTCTTGCAAGCCAGAATTTTGTTTAGCTCAGAAGCCTTGGGACAGAGCTGAGGTTCAGAGCAGACAGCTGTTCATTACAGCACCAGTACAACCTGAACGTTCTGTTGCTACCAGGACACACAAACCTTGTTCACATAATCACACATGTTGACTTACTGCCCTGAAGGAGATGAAAGAGGCAAAAAGAGGCCTTCCCTGGGAAGCAAGAGGAAAGACTATTAAGTGTGTTGTCAACCATGCCAAGTGCAGTAAAGTAGAGCTTTGTTGTAGTAGATCTGAAAAGTCAGGGAATTAGCAAGACACATATGGTCCCTAAAATGAAGACTGCATTAAAGGTTATGTCTAGTCTCAGAGCTGAGCTATGCCATTTAGATGGCACGGTAATCAATCTACTCATGGCAGATGTGACCCTTTGGGTCCAGTCTGAGTTACTCTCAGAGTATCTGCCATCACTGGCATGGAGGCCATGCCCTCTGCATGTTCCTTTGCAGTTTAGCCTTGACAACACTCCAGCCTTGTTTCATATGCCTGTTCTCTATTTTGACTTCATGAGACCTAGAATGACATTATTTTTCCTATACGGTAAATAGAGTTTAAATTTGAGTCAAATTTAAATTTTGTGCAATTTTAAAGAAAAAAAGTAGACTACTGGTCACTGTTGAAAAGTTGGATGGTGTGGTTGCACTAGACCCATCTTTCCCAAAGATTTTTCAGGGTTAACCCTTAAAGAGGCTACTCTGCATTTCTCCACAGTCCTCCCTGCGTACGGTTGTCTAGCTGATCCTGAGATGATTATTAGCATCTTACCCGTTATATTTATGTCATTTGTCTAGTGAAAGAGACTTATTTATTTTCATTCTTGCTTACAGCAAAACCAAGACAAATTGAAAAAAATGACAACATCTTAGACTGGCATAAATACAGAAAGTTGGAGCCATGCACCTCCCTTTCACACATCGTATCACTCTTAATATCTATCTCGTCCATAAAGACTTATGTCCCAGATGAGCACTGAATGTTTTCTACACTGGCCTGAACATGAGGCAGTATCTGGCATGTAGACTGTGCACACACAGAAGATAAGCAAAGAATCCATGGTTTGGGAGTCAGGCCCTCCAGACTAGCAGCCAGGAAATGTACAACTGACCCAACATCCTAGATTGTTTGATCTCTAACAATATCTCATGTATCCCAGGCTGCCCCAAACTTACTATGTAGCTGAGGATAACCTTGAACTTTTGATCCTCCTACCTCCACCTCCTGGATGCCAGGATTATAAGCATGCCCCCACAACACCTTGTTTTATGTAATACTGAGATTACATGTGCTAAGCAAGTACCCTACAGTTTAGCCACATCCCCAGCTCCCAGCTCTCTTACTAACTAGAAGACACTAAAGTAGTCACTTCTTTAAGCCTCTTCTTGTTGGTTTAAAAAATAGAAAAGACTTTAAAATCCCTTTCCCATCCAGCACTCTACATCACAGCATAGCACACAATCAGAGCAAGCTTGAGAGTCTAAGCAAATGTCAAACAGTCTGTCGTCTTACTGCTGCTTGCAGCAAACCACGTGAAAAGGACTTTGACATTTTTTCATATTTTATACTTGAAGGGCTGCATCTAATCTATCATCTTACATATTAAGTGCCTTCCCCCTTTGCATGAGTTACAAGTAGAAGCAATGGAGAATACAATACATGGGAGCATAATGCCTGTGATGGTTATGTGTTTGTTATTTGACCTGGTTGAGAAATGCTTCATAGATTTGTAAGGAGATCGCTCAACGTTTTTGTGCAAGCATTTCCAGGGAGGATTGACTAAGAGGGAAATTCCACCCTTAATGGAGGCTATCCTATCCCGTAAGCCAGGGTCCAGATGAAGGGGTCAGGTGGGAGGGGGGGGTGAGAAAGCCACTTAGTTTGGGAGTTCTTCTCTGCTGTGTGGCTACCAGGAAGTGAGCATCTCTGTTCCACCATGCCCTCACTGTCATGATGTACTAACACTCTTGAAACTGCGAGACAGGATAAATCTTCTATGCCCTTAAGCATTTATGGTGGGTATTTCTGTTACTGCAATGAAAAAACTGACTCACTGTCAAGGAGTTTAAAGACTAATAGGGAGGTTTGTCTTCATGTACTGAAAAATGAGAAACTATCAGATAAAGACCAAATGAACAGTCAGAATGCTGCCACAGGTCATTTCCATATGTGATGCGCAGAGGTTTCCTGGACAGGGTATTTGCTTACCCAACCCTTATTTAACATGCTCTCTGCACAGCAAAAGCTCATGCTAACACAGCAAGGATAGTCTATGCCTTGAGATCACCACACTGAAGACAAATGTTTCACCTCAAAAAAGCTCCAAAAGAGAAGTTTAAGGCTGAAATGTCAGCAAGGTCACATGGGTCAATCCAACATTATACTGACTTTCTGCTTCTGTCCTTGCAACAAGGGTATACTGTTAACTTCATACACATACTCAGTGTCCCTTCAGCCTGAAGGTCAGTGGTTTGGATCTCTGTGTGGTGGCTCACATACTGAGTGAATGGTAGACCAGGTTGTTCTAGGCAACACAGATCAACTGTTCTTCAGATGTGGGGCCACGTGGGAAATCGGGTTCTCAGCAGAATGAGTAGATGGATCCCCAGAGCACACTGAGCACTGCATCTCCCCAAAGCAGGAAGAAAGGGGCTCCTAGATAGACTGGTAGCCACAATCTCAGTGTTGTTTTTAAAATACTTGTGGCTGTTTATAATCCTCTGTGACTGATCCTGATATTTTTCTAACTGATTAAATGTTTCTGTTCTCTCCCAGAACAAATTCCCATGTTCTGTCATGCTAGGAAATTGCTGATTCTCTCCTTATAGAGCCCAGTGTTGACAGAAATAAAACCCTTAGGGATGACGAGAAGGAAGTGTGGAGGTTTACATGATTTAGGGTGTCAATAGATCTGTCCTTAGAACAATTAGTAGCTTTGCAAAAACCCAGACGTTAGTCAGTACAAGCATGTGATTTTAATAGCAATTAGAAATCATTGTGAGATTACACTTTTATCAAGTGTGACTGTCATGACGTACATGTTTATTTTTATGGCATCTCAATAACCCCCAAGTCTGAATGGGTCTACCTTTACCCAAAGGAGCCCTTGAGAAAGTTAAACACATTTTGAATTGTAGCTATCCACAAAATATGGTTTGTGGTTTTGCAATGACATCCCAAATAGAAGTTGTTCACTCAAATCTATAAAATAGTGTAAAATGATTCCCTGCAAGGAAAACTTTTCAATGGTGAGGATTTAGATATTGTACTTTTTATTAAATCCATTCTGATGTTCTTGGTCCCCTAGAAACAAAAGCATTCAGTTGTATCTCTTTTTAATAAAACATCTTACATTATATGAGTTCCATGGCTGGTTTCTGCATTTTCTCTTTCCCATGCCCCTCTAACTGGACAGACAAGCACGGTCAGAAACGCTTCCTATACCAAGGAGAATGTCGGGAGAGCTGCCCTGTGGGCCACTATCCCACCAAGGGACATGCCTGCCTGCCCTGCCCAGACAACTGTGAGCTTTGCTACAACCCACATGTCTGCAGTAGATGCATGAGTGGCTACTTCCTCGTGCCTGCCAACCACACCTGTCAGAAGCTGGAGTGCGGACAAGGTGAGGCCTCTACGGGATCCTACTCAGCACCAGGAGGTAGGATGAGAGATTATACCTCCCGGAACCAGGGAAGCTTTGACTACCTTACTTTCAATCGTCATGGTGTTATTGTGAACACTTAGAATTACTCTCAATAGCTCAATATGCAAGTGAAGGTAACTTCCCTTATATTTCCCCAGCCCCACAATGCCTAGACAAGAGAGATAAACTGAGATCAGAATCTAAGTCTTGGCCAACAGTTTTCTTCCTCTCAATTACTAGGTATGAGACCTTGGGCAAAACTAATCTAATTTCTCCATGCCTTGGGGCTTTATGTCAAACCAAGTAAGACTGACATGAGAAGCAAGAAAAATCAGTGTACCCAAACCTACCTGAAATTGTTGAGGGCTCTGTGAATTGTATATTGTTACTGTTCAATTACTTTGTTATACTGGAAGATGATAAGTTTAGCAGCATTGATTATATTTGCTCCTTTATATTTAACTCTGCTACGTAAGAACTACGGTTGGCCCATGTCTGTTCAGTTTCAAGATACTTTAAATTAAGCACCCCTTCTATTTATCCTTCCTGTTTACAGAGACAATGAAATATTTTTTAATTTTAAATATGTTTAGTAGGTCAGATATAGAGTCTGATCTTTATATATCGAATTCCATTTTCCTAGACACAGAACTGATTTACTGAATAAATCCAATCTACTAACTTGACTTTAAAATTAGTTATATGACCAACTGTGGGGGTTCATGGCTATAATCTCAGTACCCAGGAAATGAAAGCAATGAGTTTAAGGCCAGCTTAACCTACATAGTAAGCTCCAGGTCAGCCAGAGCTACATAGCTAGACCCTGTCTCAAAAATGAAAGTGAAGTAACCAAACAAATAAACAAATAGACTAGTTATATGGAATATAGTCTAAGCCTCTTCTATTTGTACCATTTGTAACATGTTAAGTTAATACAAGATTTTAAAGTCATGACATCCTTCTTCAAGAGATTTTGGGCTTCATATCCTCTGTGATTCACACATAAATAAACCACACACCAAACACCATGTTTTCCTAGCAGTGACTATGCCTCTAGACAGTGGGCTTGAGTTGTCTTTTCCATTCCTTTCACTGTACAGGTGAATTCCAGGATTCTGAGTATGAAGAATGCATGCCTTGTGAGGAAGGATGCCTGGGGTGCACTGTGGGTATGTCATGTTCCTTTGTTACTTAAAACATTTAAATAGCCATGTCCCTTATCCCACATACTGATGCTGCCATTGCTTCAGCAAGGAGTCTTGCCATTGAGGAAATTATCAGTGTCCCCATCACTCTCCCTAGTACAGATGGTGTCACAGTGAAGAGATGCTTGTGAGGCAATAGTGTCAAACTTAAGAAAGCATAGCAGTGTCTTCCCCGACACTCTAACTCTTCTTTATTGAGCTGAAAAATACAATCAAACAAAGAAATGCTTGTTGGCTCTAACTCACTTGGTTTGTGGAACCCAAAAGCTAGAGGGTAGAGAGATAAGGAGGTCTCCTTTTGTGAAAGCGACTCCACTGTTTGGGGCCTAAGGCAGTATTGTGTACTGTGGTGAAGCCAAGATTCCTGTTGCACAAAGAAAAGCATGCATACTCTAGTTCAAGCTTTTAGCTCTCCCATCTCTTCATCTCACACTGCTGCTCCTCTGGTGAAGGAGAAGATGGGGATGGTTTATAGCACATAACATCAGTGAATTTGATAAAAAATGTATAATAGGGAGACTGTGATTTCAAGACCGTACTTTTATGTAAGTCTAGGCAACATATAGGAAACAGCATATAGGATCTGTGAAGGAAAATTCCAGCAGGAACAAAGTAATTTCTCTTTGTGGAGGCTTCTGTGGACCCCTGTGGTACCTCTAAAATGTTACTATGTGCATATCACATGGGAAGTTTGTTAGGATGCAGACAAGCTGTCAGTGGGGTCACTGCAGTTGCTCCATTGACCACTTGCGAAGTGTCAGATTGCACTGCAGCTATGTAGATATTATTGGCCTTACCTACATTATTTGTTTGCTTGTTTATTCTTCTCTCATACAATGCATCACATCCACAGTTCCCCTCCCTCCACTCCTCCCTACTTCCCCTGCACCTCCCCTCTCCCCCAGATCCACTCTACCTGTTTCCCTTCAAACATGAGCAGGCCATAACAAGATACAATAAGACTAGTCACAAGCCCTCATATCAAGACTGCATGAGACAACCTAGTAGAAGGAAAAGGGTCCCAAGAGCAGGTGAAAGAGTCAGAGGCATCCCCACTCCCACTGTTAGGAGTCCCACAAGAGCACTAAGTTAACAGGCATGACATATATGTGGAGGACTTAACACAGACCCATGTAGGCTCTGTGATTTCTGCTTCAGTCTCTGTGAGCCCCTATGAGCCCTGCCTTGTTGATTCTGTGGACCATGTTTTCCTTGACCCCTTTGACTCCTACAATTCTTTCTCCCCCTCTTCTGTGACTTCCTTAATTCTTAATTAATATGCATGAACTATAGTTTACCTTTAGAAACGTGAGGAGAGGAAATACCGTAACAGTAAAACTTCAGAGGCAGTCAGAGATTTAAGAGTAAAATTCTAAATATCTGGGAAGCCAAAGTAAATTTAAACACAAATAATAAAAGACTACAATTAAAACAATGGCAACGGATATTTACACTTTACCTATGACTATTTTAATTGTGTGTTTTGTTGTATTTTGTTTTTACAACATACCCAAATTACAGTCTTTCTTAATAAGTAATAGGAGATCTTCCTGGCGGCAATGACAGATGTTCTGATGGTCTTGATTTTACTTTTGTCCATTTCAAACCTGTTTTCCACTTAGGCACCCTACCCCAAATGCATTTCTTCTGCACCTTCACCATTGCATGATGAACACCCCTGCCTGCATCTTTGTGTATCACAGTGGGTGGAGAGGGAGTATTTGTGTGTGCTGTGGGGACAGATCATAAACATTTTGGCTCTCTTGACTTTGTTCAGTGATTATAATAGAACAAATCCACTAAGTTAAACATAGAAGAGGGAGTTTTCCTTCCACATGTTTAAAACACTCCCAAAAGAATGTACCTTTGAGGACTCCCTCAGATTCAGATATCATCCATAAAGAGATATGATGTTATATGACATTATTCTTTGGGAGAGGGAATAAGCATCTACTCATACCAAATGAAGAACTGATGGCAGACCAAAGTACTGATACCAGAAGCTTGGTGAACCAATGAGTTTATGGGGGTTACTTGCAAGAATATAGGTGAGGGGTTACTTACAAAGGCACAAATGACTCAAAGACAGCTGCATCATCAAAGCTCACCCCAGCATGGGTGACAGCTCATAAAAGCTGGGAAGCCTGGAACATACTGAACAATCTTTAGAAAGCTCAACAGACTGGAGTGTGTCCTTTCCAAGCTTCTCGGCTGTTCTAAGTCTCTTCTGAGAATAAGTCCCATTAGTCCTTAATGCATACGTATGTATGTATGTATGTATGTATGTATGTATGTATACATGCATGTATGTGTGTATGTGTGCTTGAGAAGAGAGGGGCCTAATGAATCTGGTTAGTTTCAAGGACTTCCTGAAGCTGTTTTAAGATGTTTATTTTCTGAGGTTAATGAGCTCTGCAGGATGGGACATTTTACCTCCCTATGTAGACATCCTGTATCTTAGTGATCTTCCTTCCAAGGTACTACACAACAGATGTGAACAATAACAAGGCAACCATGATCACTGGGAGATTCAGAGACATGGCTAAAGATGAGGCCAAATTATAGTAATTGGGAAATGATACTGGTCAACCAGGGCCTGAAAATCCAGTCTCCTTAACCAACAAGTTAGTCTGATTCACTTCACAAAGTACTATTGAAGTGTCTTACTCACTCCTTCATTTAGCAGACTTTAGCAGTCTTCTCTGTGTCTGTGTGCCCAGTGCTTACCTTGGCACTGGGAATTCAAATGTGACATGGCAGGCACCCTCTAATAAGACATTGCCACTAGAAATATGCCTGGGATGGGGTCCTTTACAAGGCTGGCCCAGTGTAGAGGGAGGTTTAAGCACAGCAGGGTCACTAGGGAAGGCAACAAGAACATTCAAAATGCTAAGTTTAACATCCTAAATTCTAATATTTCTCTTCATTTCCAAAATTTCTGTGTTGGATCTTGTGTGTTTTTGAGCTGACTTGCCTGACCTCAACCATGACCTCATTTCTGAGACCTGGTGATCTCTCCAGTGGAGTTAACCCTCCCTATCTCCCTTTCATGTGTGGTAGCTATGACATTGGTCTAACATTTACTGTGTGCATATCTTTCTGCCTGACACTGCAGGGCTTGCTTGACTCTGACTTACTTTGTCTGCTTCCACAAACAAAGCAGCAGTCTGGGATCATAAAGCACACACAGTTGATAAGCAAATGTTGCTCACTTGTGAAGGTGTGGCTTACAGTGTTCTGACTCTACCATGGGGGTATGACAATGATCTTAGCATATTAAATTAGGATCTTGTTTTGCACTGACAATATGCATACAGAATTTCCCCATGTTGCTATGCAGCAGCGAACCACAGCTGCTAAGAGATCACAAGCTCAAGTCAACAACCAATACCATGCAATGTGCTGTGTGACCAGTGATTCTTCAATATATTATATGTTTTATATTATAAAACAATCTGTGTTAAAGGCACGTCCTTAAGTGTAGACTAATGAAAGGCAGTCTGTGTCCTAGACTCTAGGATATGCTACAATGTTTGGTAAGCCATAAGTATTAAATACATTTTTGTCTTAATGGTAGGTTCCATTTGTGTTTATCAGGACATAACTCCACTGTAAGAAAAAAAAGTATGTGTAAATTTTTACTGTGTTGAATTTGAGGGTTTCTCAAGTTCAAAACCAAGAGATAGCTCATGAGACTCAGGGGTTCAGAGTCAGTGTTTTCTCTAATTAAATGTTGTATACAATCCAAGGAAAGGAAATAAAATATACAATAAAAATGATTTTATATAATATTAGAACTAAGAGGTTTGATTAAAAACATGGTTTGTTGCATTTTATAGTTTTAAAAAGGTAGGAATGGATACTTTGGAAGATGAATAACTTACCAAGGTCTGTCCAAAATTCTTCTTGTGAAGCAAAACATCATCCTATGGAGAGAATTTCACTTTATTCCATCTGAACAGTGCAGATTCTGTTTTGAATGGGTCTAGACAATCTCTGGAGGAATTAAGGACAAGTACAAGCAGGAATTTGAGACATTTTTATCTATGCTATGTCATAAACAGTTGTTGTGAATATTAGGGATATTTTGAGATTTTTTATTCATTTTCAGAGATTCAGAGCCCTATAGATTAATGTCTGTGTTTTACAACTAATAAAGGAAAACTCAATTTCCAGGTTGATGGAAATCGCAGCCAGCTCCAGAGAGAAGCTAGGCCTTGTCAGTTCAAGAAATGTTTTCATAAAGGACACAGAAAGCTAGCCCATGACCAAAAAGTGATTGTTTTGTCTAGAGGAAAACACTGAATTTGATAGTCTGGGATCCAACTGAGGGAATATTTATTATTATGGAGTGAGGTTTGTCTTCTTTATCAGGCTGTAAACAAACAGCATTCCTATTTTTTCTAGTAATAGTTGATGTCAAATTCTTTGTCTTTCTAACAAGTACCTTCAGCTGACATTTTCCACAAAGTCAAATCTGAGTGGGACTATTTGGGGGCGAGGTAAATGAAGCAATTTTATCTGATGTTTTGAGGTATCTTTCACAGTTTTAATGTAATGAAGGTATTAGTACCTGAGATTGGAGGCCCATACCTATTAATCCACTGACTTAATAATGGCCTTTAATCACATGATATAAAATCTTTACTCCCTTACCTCACTAATAAAAACAGACGTTATTGTGTTCATATTTTGGCTTCAAGGGGCATAATGAAATTCCACTAATTTTTCTTCTTTGAAAGGAATGTAGTCTAGAAACTTTTTAAACATTCACGCAATTACCAAAAAAATATAGATTCATATACTTTAAGTTTCAAATACGGGGACAAACTTATGCATAAGAAATTTTTAGATAGAGATTCTCCTGCCCTGAAACAGTGTAAGGAGTTTTCCAGAGAGGCAATGTGGAAAGGAGACTGTGATTTTGCCTGTGCTGCCCACAACGAAGAGGGAAAACTGCCCTAAGCACGGCTTCCACTTGATGACAAGTGGCAAGACGTTCTGCACTGGATTTTCCACCACTAAATATATGACTGTTGAAGAAGGAATGAGCAAATATAAGGAAACAGACAGAGAAGTGTTTAGAGAAGCCATTAAAAATCCAAACCTTGAAATCAGTGAATATATTTAAAATATTCCTTTGGGCTGGAGAGATGGCTCAGCCGTTAAGGGCTAAGCTCACAACCAAAAATATAAAATATTATTTAGCTGAAGCAGAGCAACTGAAGGTTAAGGAGCAACAGACAGACAGAAGGAAAAACCTGGAAATAGGAGATGTGACTCCGTAGTAGAAAGCTTGCCTATTATATGTGAGGCCCTGTGTTCCATCCTCTGCACTTAAATAAATAAACACACAAACAAACAGGAGGGTAAAGTGATGGGTTTTTTGGTTTTTTATTTTTTTCTGTTTAAAACAAGGTCTACTGTAGTTCGTGTTGGCCTCAACTTATGATGTAGCCCAGGATGATCTTTGACTTCTGGTCCTCCTTCATACTGGGGTTACAGGTGTGTGCCACTGCACTCAGTGATAAAGAGATCAAAGTCAGGGCTTCCTTCGTGCACGACAAGTGCTCTCCCAGTGAAGATGGATCCTTGGCTCTAGGGTGCTGTTCTGAGGAGGCATTTGGCTACTAACTTAACAGTGTTCAAGGGTAAATGACAGACAAAGGGGCTGTAACACCAACAGCAGTAACAATGCTCTCATAGAATCCAGGTAGAAGCAAAAGGAGTCTAGCCAAGGTGACACTAAGACAGTATGAGAAAGGAGTAGGCTTTTAAATCACATGACACAAATGACTCCCAAGCATGAGAAAAGCTACCAGTTGATTAGGTGGAAAACACAAATTAAAATGACCATGGGTTGCATGACTTTCCCTGGGCAGTCTGTTTGGTTCACCCCAGATACAGAGGCAATAGCAGACCCAGGAAATCATGCCATGAAAGTCCGGCTGGGTAAACTACTGTGTTTATTGCAGGTGATTAAAGGAACATGAATGAGAGGTTGTGTACAAGAGCATGGGAAAGTTACAACTCACTGCCTCTTCTTCACAGCCCTCGATAACCAATTGCATCCTCAGGAAGGTGTGGGACTCCTTAAACCTTAATAGGGAGTCTTCACTCCCTACCAGGAAGTAATGCTAATGAGCCCCATCTTGTGAGGGTCTCCTGAGGGTGAATGAACAGTTGCTCTAATTCAAGGCAGCCGTGAGCACACCAACCGAGAGGAATGCACAGTCTCACAGGACAGTTCTTCACCCATCAGACCGGCATACTAAAAGTACATCAGCTCTCCAGGCAAGGCTGTGGGAGAGGAAATACATTTATTCCTTGCAGTGGGAACTAAATGGTACAGCCTTTAAAGAACATGTGACAGGCTGTATTACAATTGTCTGTGCATTGACACTTGGACCCCATAACACCTCTTCTAGAAATCTAAGCTAAGAACACATACTTTGAATTTGTAAAAACAAATTCAAAACAGTGTGCACTAGTCTACCTCACGAAACAGGTTGTTTTCTGAGACTCAACAAATGCCTAACACTACAGCAGTTCAGAACCCGACCATTCAATGTCTTTTTATTTAAACTAAGCACCTATTACACACTGTGGCTCTAACTTAAAGTCTGAGTACAACAACAAAAGTAGTACGAATTTATTTTCTGCCATCATGATTTCACACACATTTGTTCTTGTGAAGGATCTTAGCAATTTTGCCATGCCCCTTCCTTTTTAGTTTTTCAGTTTTCCTTAAAACGATATCTTTTCTCTTACAAACATTTTTAGTTTTTCTTTGGTATAACCAAATCACCACCCTTGAGATCGGGGGGGGGGGGAGGGAGGGGGCACTGTTATTCAGTAACATAAAGGTGGGGTGAAAACAACACTGTCACTCTGTACCAGCTAATCTGTTAGCTAAGATGGCCACTATGTGACTAATAGCCAGGTTGCAAATACAGAGTAGATGTACTAGACAAAGGGAAAATTTGAATCTTGGACAAGGAAGAGAAAGATATTGGAAAGCAAAGCCTTGGGTCAGGGAGGCAAGAGAGTATAGAAACATCCACAGTGGTATGAACATAGTTAGCCACTGGAAGCAGACTAAATGCTGTGCTCATATGTAAGCATGCAGAGCACTCTACAGTGATCAAGACCCAAAAAGAGCTGTACAAAGTAATAGTGATTTCCTGATATACTGTCTCACAAGCATTCTGGGTTTTTTTTTGTTTGTTTTTTTTGGGTTTTTTTTTGCTTTGTGGTATGCTACCTTCTGGGTCAGCAAAATGTTGAAATTAAAAGGTATGTATATTTACATGTATACTTGAAAGAGAACAGTTGGTTGACTGTAGACCTGAAGATGGTTGTCTGTGGCATGGAGCGGGGGAGGGCTGGAGAGATGACTCAGTGGTTAATAGCTCAGAGGGCTAGTCTTTAGTTCTCCATGACCAAGTTGGGCAACTCACAATTACCTATAACTCCAGTTCCAGGGGCTGGAACAACCTCTTCTATCCTCTGTGTACACTCACACATGCGCACATAGACACAGACACATAAAAACAAAAACTTTTAATAAAAAGGAGTGGAAGATATAATAGTGAACGCTCTCCAGTTGGTTTCATGTAGTTTTGATCTTAGTCCTGCGTTTGTTTCATTTTTTCACAACAAACAGCATAGAACTAGTATGCTTGGGTGAACTCCCACTGGAGGCAGTTTTGTTTGGGGTAAAGAACTGAAATTAAAATAGTTTTATAATTTTATCCTTAATATTTTTATCATTAGCATATGTTTCATGGGTTTTGTTGGTTCTCCTCTCCCCCCTCCCCTCTGTCCACCTCCCCACCTTGTGTCTCCCCCCTCCCTGCTGTCTCCCTCCCCACTTGTGTCTCCCCTCCCCTCTGTCTCCCTCCCCACTTGTGTCTCCCCTCCCCCTCTGTCCCCCTCCCCACCTTGTGTCTCTCCTTCCCCTCTGTCCCCCTCCCCACTTGTGTCTCCCCTCCCCCTCTGTCTCCCTCTCCACCTTGTGTCTCTCCTTCCCCTCTGTCCCCCTCCCCACCTTGTGTCTCCCCTCCCCACTGCCCCCATATATACAAGCAACAGAGGTTTAGGCTCAAATATGAATAAAAACATGCAGTTTTGTCTGGGTTATTTCACTTAATATAATACTTTCCAGATCCATCCATTTTCCTGCAATTTTTTAAATAATAATTATTATTTTCTTATTTAGGTTAGAAACAATCTTGTTTCACATGTCTATCCCAGCTCCCTCTCCCTCCCCTCCTCCCCTGCCCTCCCCACCAGGTCCTCCAGTCCCCCACCCAATCTCCACTCTGATTCTCAAGGAGGGTGAGGCCCTCCATGGTGGATCTCCAGTAACTGTCATTTCATCCAGGGCAGGGCCTAAGCCCTCCCCCAAGAGTCCCGACTGAGAGAGCCTCCCATATTGTGGCATGGACACTCAAAGTCTATTTGTACGCCAGGGATAAATACTACCCAAGACCTCATAGATTACCTAGGCCTCCTCACTGACACCCATGTTCAGGGGGTCTGGGTCAGTCCCATGCTTTCCACACAGCCATCAATCTAGAGTTCAAGAGCTCCCCCTTGTTCAGGTCAACTGTTTCTGTGGGTTAAACCAGCCCAGTCTTAACTACTTTGACCATCAGTCCTCTCTTTCTGACACTGGATTCCAGGGGTTCAGTTCAGTATTTGTCTGTGGGTATTAATTTTTATAACTTCATTTTTCCCTGTGGCTGAAAAAGATTCCATTGTGGATACACACTGCATTTTACTACTCATTTACCTGTTGATCAATGTATAGAGTGGCTTGGTTTCCTTGTCATTGTGAATTATGCATCTGTAAACATGGATGGACTGACATCTCTGAGGCAAATGTACAGCATATATACGTGTACTTGTGTAGGTATATGGTCAGGAGAGGTATACATGGGTAATATAATGTTCTATTTATTTGTTTTCCATTATGCCTCCATGCTAATTCCCCTAGTAGCTATACTAGTTATAATCCCACTAGAAGTGAGTAAGACTTCCTCTTTCCTCACAGTGAATTCCTCACTGGCATGCTTTATCTTTTGTTTTCTTGATCTTAACCATTCTTACTGATGTGAAGTGGAATCTAAAAGTGGTTTTAATTTGAGTTTCCCTGATGACTAAGGATGGTAAACACTTCAAAAACTATTGTTGTTTGCATTTCTTATTTTGAGAACTGTCTGCTCATTTCATTAGCAGCTTAGGGATTTGGGTGCTTAATTTTTTCATGTTTTGTTCATTTTTTGTTTGTTTTATGTGTATAGTGTTTTTGCCTGCATGTATGACGATGTACTTCATGCCTGCACAATACCCATGGAGAGCAGAAGAGGGTGTTGGATCCCCTGGAACTGGAGTTACATACAGTTGGATAGACCCCTGGTCCTCTGAAAGAGCCACCAGTGCTCTTAACTGCTGAGCCATCTCTCTAACACCAAAATTTTTGCATTTTTTCATATAGTCAGATATAGTTCTGTCTGCGGTAGAGCTGGCAATGATTTCCCCCATTCTGTAAGCACATGATTTGTTCTTTTGGCTGTTTTCTTTTCAATGGGCTCATTTGTTTCCACTTGGGATGTTTCCTGGGCTGTTGGAATCCTGTTTCAGAGAGTTCTTGCCTACATCACAAACTCGAATACATTTTCCATTATTTCTATGTAGGATGTGCTCACATGGCCATGGCTTGTTATCCACTCTATTACCTGGTCGATGAGTTGAAAACCTATCATGATATTTGAGGAAGGAATGGGAAGAAAAGGGAAAGTGTTCTTCATTTTCAGAAAACTTTCAGCTGGTGATACATAAGAAAAGCATCATCGACACAAGGAGAATGACCAAGTAATCAGAGTACTCTAAAATCAGTGCTTGCAAAACTGTTGGGCAACTGGATAACCACAGGGTCTTAAAGTACCACCAGAATTGATGACTAATTACTAGTCTGCACAAGTTACTGCAATTAGCACCTCTGCAACTATTTCCAAACAACTTGACATTATGTGTCTTCTGATGGAATAAATTCTGTAACAGGGATAGTTTCCTCTAGTAACTGTGACAAGAGTATCTAGGAGGCAAATAGGCTACCATGGGACATTTGTCATCTTTTTCAGACACTTTCATTGCTATGCCTGGGATGTTGTTACTAACATCTAAGGAGAGAAGTCATAATTCATTCTGTTTTACTGCATAGGACAACATTCCCTAGTGATAGTGAGGTCCAAATTCAGGAATTCTGGGAGAAAGCAGGCCATATTGATCTGGAAGACACTCACAAAGAAACCCCAAATGTAGGCCACTTGTACAACCACTGACCTGTACTTTTAAGGAAAATGGAATCTCATAGAAAAATTATGAAATAAGTAAAAAAAAATAGAATAAGAAGAAAAGAGAGAAAAGAACCAAAAAATGGATAAATGCATGAATAGATTGAGGAAAGAGTGGTCCTAGCAAAACAAAAGTTGCTCTGCTTCAGTCTTTCTTCAGGTCTGAAAATTTTTAAAGGGTTTTAAAGAATGCTCACAGCTGAGAATGCCCGAATATAACCCTGAACTAGTAAATATTCCCAATCCCTAAAGCTTGGATTTTAATAACATTCTCCAATAGAAGCAATCGAGCCCCTCTGTTAAATAAGTTGACTTATGACAGGAAATCTACAAGATGAGCTTGCATCATCTTATGATGATGGGAAGTAAGAAATTACTCAAAGGCAACAAAAGAAAAAAATTGAAAACCCACATTCCATGGTGGTTTGAATGAGAATGACCCCCTAGGCTCATATATTTGAATGCTTGATCCCCAGTTGGTGAAACAATTTGAGGTGGGCTGACTAGTTTTATGTCAACTTGATACAAGTTAGAGTCATCTGAAAGGAGTGCCCGCAATTGAGAAAATGTCCCCATAAGATCTGGTGGTAAGGCATTTTCTTAATTAGTGATTGATGAGTGGTATCATCCCTGGGATGGTGGTCTTTGGTTCTATAAGAAAGCAGGTTGAGCAAGTCATGTTGAACAAGCCAATAAGCAGCACCCCTCCATAGCCTATGCAGCAGTTCCTGGCTCTGGGTTCTTATTCTATTAGAATTCCTGTCCTGATTTCATTCAGCGATGATGGACTACAATGTGGAAGTGTAACCCTTTCCTCCCCAAGTTGCTTTGGTCATGGTGTTTTATAACAGCAATAAAAACCTAAGACATAAGAGTTAGGAGGTGTGGACTTGTTGAAGAAGGTATGTCACCGGTGGTAGACTTTAAGGTCTCAAAAGCCTAGGCCAGACCCAGTCATGCTCTTTCTTCGCTGTCATCTTGTAGATAAAGATGTAAGTCTCAACTAGAGCTCCAGCACCATGCCTGCCTGCCTACCTAACATTCTGAAACTGTCAGCAAGCCCCCACTTTTATAATTGTCTTTGGTCCTGATGTCAGCAATGGAACAGAACAGTAACTAAACAATGTCCAATGATGACATGTCTGAGGAACACATAAACCATCCAAAAAGTGTCAACAATGGTCAGGGCAAGGATAATCTGAGATAAGATGTAAGTAAAACATTATTCATTTATAACCCAGAGAATATTACAAGTAGCTATGAATTCATACAAAGATAAATAGTTGAATTAAATAGATAAATAAGAATAGGAACAGGGCCGGGCGTTGGTGGCACATGCCTTTAATCCTAGTACTCGGGGGACAGAGGCAGGCAGATCTCTATGAGTTCAAGGCCAGCCTGGTCTACAGAGCAAGTTCCAGGACAGCTTCCAAAACAATACAGAGAAACCCTGTCTTGAAAAAACAAACAAACAAACAAACAAAAAAACGAATAGCAACAGGATAAATCTTCCACACAAGTAAATTTGAAATAGCTCATTAGAATAGTCCTCCTTTGCAGTGATGGAACATACACCAAAACCTTGGAAACTCTTTAGATAACATATTATCTGAACATAAAAAAACATGAAGAAGCCCCTGCAGGAGCTTGAAAATGCCCTATATCTTGATTGCTGAAATAACCCTATGGCTGTTTGTATGAACTTATTCAACTACAAAAAACAAATGTTGCACTGTGACTACACATTTCAAAAAATCTGACTCCAAAAAAAGAGAGTACCTAAATTTTGCAATTGACCCCCATAAGTACCTAGGACTTATGAACATCTCCTAACATTCTGAGTGTTACCACATATTTGGACTGATTTGCCTCACCTTAATAACTCATAGGCATTCTACTAAACCTTTTGATGTGGGTGACATCTTCATATTTACTATCAGTTTGTACAGATAGGGAGTTCAAGATCAGAGGAATAGGGAAATATTCAATCTTGTGTGCATGGAAAGTGATGGGATTCAGAAAGCCAGTTTTGCCTGGCTTGGTGGTATGTGCCTTCAATCCCAAGATCCAGGAGGCAGAGGCAGGGGGATTTCTATGAGTTTGAGACCAGCCTAATCTACATTGCAAGTTCCAGGGCAGCTGGGGAACAGATAACCCTGTCTCAAAATCTGTTTTGAGCATTTTTTTATAATTTTACTTCTTTCAAGGAAAGGAGTTAACTCAGAAACTCTTATGCATATGAGTTATGTTATTATATCTATACACACATGGATGGATGAATGGTTGGATGGAAGATAGATAGATAGATAGATAGATAGATAGATAGATAGATAGCAGGGGTACACTATAATAACAGACATCCCTAAACCTCAGTGACTTCAATCAACAAGGATTTAATCTCTCATGCTGTCTCTTCATCATGAATCATCATCTGGGAAGGCTGTTTAGGGTTGTCTTAAATCCAGGACCAGATAGATGGATCAACTACCATTCATTCATTTTGTTTTCTTCATCTCTTCATTGTCGTCTTTCTCATAGTCTGAAGATTCTGTCATGTTCTGATGAGTGGGCTTCTGACAAAGCTCCAGATGGCTGGGCCCTGACAGAAGCTGACAGTAGAAGGAATGTTCTCTGACTGCTGTGGCTGAGGCCCTCTTTCATAGTTGTCATTGTTTCCTAAATTTTATATTTCAGTATATATCATATGTAGTCTAGTAGGAATGATTTAAAGTGTATCAGAGGTGGGGTGCAAGTTATATGTAAACATCACATCCCTATATGTAAGGTACTTGAGCATCTGCAGATCTTGGTGCCATGGGGGATTCTAAGAAGAATTTTCTACAGATACTGAGTGATAACAATAGTTCCAAATGTGTGCCTGCTTGGCTTCACCATGAGTAGTCACTCTCCACCCTCCTGATCTTGGAAAAGGCAGTGTCTTTCTGTCTCTCCAAGGAACTCTTTTGAAGAAGTCACTGTTTTTAAATTGATGGAATTTTCCAAAATATTCTTCTACAACACTTCTCTGATGTCTAGCAACTAATGATGCAAGAGGAGGAGCAGTGACCAATGCCTTGTGACCAGTGAGTGAACTGGTGGGGAAAAGATTTGACCTTTCTCTATTCCTGACTCTCAGATCTCCACTGTGATGGTGAATCTTCATTGACAACTTGACTGGATGGAACAATCACCTAGAAGACATACCCCTAGGTATATCTGTGAAGATGTTTCCAGAGAAGTTTAACTGAGGAGGGAAAACCCATCCTAAATGTGGGCGGCACCATCCCATGGGATCATGTCTTACTCTGAGTAAAAGGGAAAAGGAAAAAGTGAGCTAAGCATTGGCATTATCCCTGTGCCTCCTGCCTCCGTATACTATCCAAGCAGCCAGTTCACTCTCCTGCCACCATGCTTCCCCAGCTTATGGACTATATTGCCTTAAGCAACGAACCAAAATCCTTCTACTCTCTATTGTATGGTCAGGAGAATGAAAAAAAGCTTTGGCTTTGGATGATTTTGTTAAGTACATGACAAGCAAAAGCAGAGGAGTCAGTTGCACTTAGCGGTTATGTAGACACAGTAGATAGACAAAAGCAGCAGATAGCAAAGCATTATATGCTTACAACATCAAGCAGAGATAATTCGGGTAGTTGAGGAGTCAGCTGGAGGCCCCAGTTTCCCCATGAATGAGTTTCCAGGTCTGGACTTCTGGATTCCCATGCTCCATGCAAGTGCTTTTATAACATGGGAGAAACGATGGTGACATCTATTGGAAACAGTTCACCTTCTCTCTATTCTCAAGGAAATGATGATGCTTTGCTTTTCGCTTTTCTCCTTTCCATGGTGTTGGGGTGGGGACAGACCATCCTCAAATGAGGGGTCTTGGAGGACACTTGATATAACATGTTTGAGTCTGAAGTGGGGTTTCAAGGTAACTCCATTTTCAGAGGCAGCTTCTTCACAAGTTTGAACAGCACATGACAATTTATCAGTATGGTGTATAGTTAGTCTCTTAAGCTGCTTCTTGTGGGGTATTTAGTCACATTCAGAAAGGTATCTAGTGCATCCCTAGCAAGGGCAACCCTATGCATCTGTACCTTGCCTTTATCTCCTTGCCAAGACGTGTATCAGCCTGTATGAGAATTTGAACAAGCCTCTTCATCTTTTAGTGGGGGTCAGGAAAAATTTACTGAGCACTTATATCTGCCTATGAATGAAGATACAATGTTAAAGAAACATTTCTCTCTGGTATCAAGGGCCCCAGTGTAAATGAGAGGTAGACCAGTAGTTCTCAGATCTCGCTGCACACTGGGATCACATGAGGGATGGAATATCATGTTGCCCTCTTGCAGTTCTCACTTGACCATTCTGGAGTAAGGCTTGGCCTAAGTATTTTTCTAAAGCTCTAACTGATGCTGATCTGCAACCACAGTCAAAAATCAGTGATCAGGAGCATACATACATAAATAACTCAACATCATATTTAAAATAATTTTGGTGATGATGAGAGCTGAAGCAGACACAGATAAACTATGTTTTAACAACTAAAATTTAATGTTCTGTCCATGCTACATATAGAGCTAGGCAGATACTTAACACACATCCTTAGTATAGCCCTCTATCCAAAACCCTTATTTTCATTTGATAAACGAGGAAAGCAATACACAGGGAGCTTATGTAATTTTCCCAAAGTTACACAACTTAGTAAGGTTTAGAGCCAAAGCTAAACTTAGCACTGTCTGGCTCTAACCCTACAGACCATCCAAATGCTCTCCCCTTTCCAGACCAGACTGCATTCATCTCACATTTGCCTAGAGAGAAGAATGAAAGTTGTAGAAATCTAGAACTGCTGTGTCTGTGTCTGCTCTCATTGTAGGCTTGTGTTCTTGGGTGTCTCCTAATGCTTCCTTTGTTTCTTTTCCTATACTGAAGCTCACATTCTTATTGTTATGGAAGAGAAGGACATATTGGCAAGATAGCCCAACCTCAATTCTGGAGCAATTAGCTCATCATCTTGGCTCTTCACATTATTACACTGTTTGCTCCCAGAGCTGAGTAACTCATTGTGTAACTGACCTGTGAAGTTGAGCTCTGAGCCAAGGCTGTCTGGATCACGTAGGCTTGTAGAAAGAGAGCTAAACCAAGCACATACAAAATAAACCTAGCTAAATAAGAGATCTGAGTGGTCAAGCACAACACACAGCAAGGTGGGGGCTCAGAAGACCATGTGCTGCTCTGAAGAGCAATGTGATGATGAGCTCCCAGAGAGTAGAGGCAGGGGACTATTGGGCAGAGGGTTGGATTTTACAGAAGAATCCAGCTGTTTGTGGTAGCACACACTTTAGGATGCACCGACTAGGCACAGGCAGGGGGCTCACAGAAGAATCTAGAAACCTTTTCTTTAGTGGGGTTAAGAATAAACTGGAGGATGAAAACATGGCTCAGGAGTTAAGGACAAATGCAGCTCTTCCAGGGGACTAGATAGAGTTCAGTTCCCAGAACCAGCGTCAAGAGACTTACAACCTCTTGTCACTCCAGCTCCAGGGGGCCAGAGGCCCTCTTCTGGCCTCAACCAGCACTGCACTTACATGCCATATCTACACACATACACATAATTAAAAATAAAGCATTTTTAAATGAGTAAACCATGAAGCCATTACAAATTACTTCCTTTTAGTGAAGTATGTCCCTTTTTTCTGAAATTCTTAAGGCCACCAATACCTCTACTTTGTTTGACCATCAACTTGAACCAGAAGTAACAGTAAAAAGAACTTCATGTGGTTAGCTCTTACCTACTTTTACAGAGGTGCAGAAAATAGAATCAGAAATCTCAGTAAACATTCATCTATTTCTTCCCCCTACTTCAATAAAAATATATGGCCAGTCCCATATATTGTAAGTTAATTCTATTGTCTAATAAAAGAAAACTTCATATAAGCCATACTCCTATCTCCTAGTGGGACTTGGTGATTATAATGAAAGTTAGGGAGATCACTGCCATATCATTGCTTCTTTAAGACAGAGATATGACACTGGGGAGACCTTCAGGAAAGACCTGAGACTTCTGTATGCATTAGTAACTGTCCTCATCTCATTTCAACTCCCCATTTCTCCATACCACATTAAAACAACCACATCGTGGTCCTTTACCAGATGGTGGCAAGAACTTCATGCTTCACTAGCTATGGAGAAAAAACTGATTTAAGTCGCAAAGCAGAAACCGGACTAGCTGAATGTGAGTAAGGCAGAAGCATCTGCATATTGGTACCCACCTGTTCACCAGGCTAGTCTCCAACTCAGAGCTGGGGCAATCACAATTGCCAGGAAATTGCTTCTGCCCCTCTAGAGCCTGAAACTGTGGCTTCCTGAAAGTCACAGGAAGGTCATTTGAATGGAGTCCAGACTCATCATTTCCATGAATTCTTCCCACAACTCCTACCAGGGAAACCTTGTTTAAAGTCAGCTAGCAGGGCTGTGGGTCAACTGAAACAGTAGAAGAAGAATGAGACCAATCAACACAGCCAAATGAAGAAGACCATAGACTTCAGGGCAAGACCCAGTAGGATCATTCCTCATTTACGACCCATTGATCATTAACTCAGAGTAGATAAGGAATATCCATGCTAACATCTTAAAACACTAATCACATTCTCGCTGAAGATGTCACTGGTCACTCAAACCTTTTCCTTCCCAGCTATGCATATGGAGATCTGTAAACAACAATGGTAATATTTTCCAAGATGTTTTCTATAAAAATGTTGTGTTCTAAGTATCGATAAACTATTTACCTGGGTAAGACAAGTATGTCATGTTTTACATAAACTTATCAGGTTAATAAACATACTCCCAAAACCTGATGTACTGAAGACTTAATGGTACTGTTAGAAGATTATGGAAACTTAGGTCTAAACGCCAGTGGAAGGGTTAGGCCATTGAGGACAAGTTCTTGAAAGGAGAAGTATTAGGGGTCTCCCCTCTTTTGCCTCCTTTCCTCCCTCCCTCCATCCCTTCCTCTCTCAATTTGCTGTCTGGCTACCCGAGATGAGCTTCTTTGTTCAATCACATGGTCTCCACCACCAGGCTCTGTCTTACCACAAGCTGAAGGCAATGACCAAGTGGCCATGAAATGGAATCTCTGAAACTGTTAGCCAAATGAAATCTTTCCTCCTTTTTTAAGTTAGCCATTCCAAGTATTTTGTTATAGGATTGTTCTGGGTCATTTGTTTCATGGCCCAAGGGCCAGGGTGATCCACAAGAATACTAAGAGAGTAGTCCCCATTTCACCAAACCATCAGAGCAAGGACAAACTTGAATCAGATGTGGTGTGCCTCTACAAGGCTGACATATATAGCCTGGAGATGCAAACTGTAGAATATTAGAGGAGAAGCATTTCTCAATCTCTCTAATTTGGAGCAGAATGAGCTGGCAACTTGCTTCATCATCACAATGGAATTTTACACCCTCAAATAATTGCTAGAAACCTGGATGTTCCACCAGAAAAATAAATCAACCTAAAAATATAGACTCCAGATTACCATGACCCAATATTTGAGTGATGACATGAGCCTTTGGGTCAGATTTGGTGAGTTTTAAAAGACAAAGGAAGTTGTTTTGAAGTAGTGCTTGTTGGAAAGTCTAATACAATCATGATAACTGCTCCAGTCCATTGTAAAGTTTAGATTTATTGTATTTAACAGAAATACAGGCCATTTGTTTGAAATATTATCCAAATGACCTGGCCTAAACTTGGAAATCCTATATGAGTTGAAATGAGTAAATTAGGGAGGCCTCATGCCTTCAGCACTCATGGGTTTGAGGTGAGTACAGACCATTTATAGTAGTGATAAAATACTGCATTTAAGTCTGTAAAACTTTGGCACACAAGGTCTCAGTTCAGAAGTAAATTCATTTTATGTGCTCAGCAAAGAAGCAACTGAAAACTTTTATAAATGAGAAGGATGACCTCCTGAGATTTTAGAGATAAAATACGTCCATTATTCCTTGGGACTATGCATGGTAATTATACCCTTGACTGTAGAAATACAAGTCTGAATCATGGAGCCAGCAAGTACTTTACTTTGGTGCGCAACTGGCAAATGGTGGTTAGCCAAAACTATTGTCAAACTGCATATTATGTGCTCAAATGTTCATTAATAAGATGGGTCACTTGGAAACCCAGCATATAACTGGGGAACGCTTTAAGGCCCTGTGCCATTAATAGCTTGTCTGGTGGGATATCATGCTCGGCCAAAAGGCCAGTGATTCCTGGAAATTCTATCCCTGGTTCTAACTACAACTAGCAGATAATGCTTGACAACTGACAATTGTGTACTTTAATAAGAGGATCTTACTAACTGTGGCCTCCTATACATCTCTGACCTTACCAAAGGCTACATCTCTAGCCCCATGCTCTCCAGTTGCACCAGAGGGTCCTGGTATTGGTCATCTCTACCCCATTCATGTTCCAGGACTCTACACTAGCTATTGTCTCATTGGAATGATCTTCTCTTATTCTTTCATTATATCTCAATTTAAATGTCATCTTCTAAAAAACTTCCTTACAACTCCCAGTCCAGCCCCCCAGTCCCTTTCTCTGTCTACACATACATGTCAATCATCCTATGTCAATTCTGGCAGATTATGTGTTATTATCTGACCCTTCCATCTTTATTGACTTTCTAATGGCATGTGATGTATTTCTTCTTAAAGTATAGTTTCCCGGAAGTCAGGAAATGACTCTCTTGTCTTTATCATTACATAATCTGCTCCTGGAATCAGGCTGACCCCATACATGTGCTCAATCCCTAATTTTTAACGAATCAATAGCTGAGTCCTGCCACTTGCAACTGTGGTAAGTGCTTTGATGGCATGTGTGTGGAGAGTGGTTGAGACAGACTTGTCCCAGAACTCACCTTCAGCATGTCACTTCACAAGAATATGAGGACCTTGTGTGTTCATGAAACAGAGTGTAACACTAGATAGCTGGTTTACCTCCTGTACTCTGTGAGGGCCTCTCCCTTCCCTATTGCTCACACTCCTAACTTGGCCTGATCAGCTTTGCTTGCATCTTTGGGGGGATAATTAACCTACAAGTAGGAATTGTTAGCATTTGTCATAAACCACATTTTTCTTCTGATTTACAATTCTATCTCATGCCTATTAGACCTGCCTAATCAGACCTTTAGAAATATAGCTTTAAAAATGAACAAAAAGACAGGGAATTTCTTCAACCTTCCTTAAAGGTGCATTAAATGAAAACCAAAGTATGTGCAATTAACATGTACTCTCCTAGTGTTAAATGGTGTATTTCTTCCATATTGGAATGCTATTATAGAAATATCCATCTAGTAGGCTAGCTAAATACATTTCCTCAGAAAGTGTGACAAAGCTGTCATCACAACTTTAGATGAATAAATAGTTCATTATAAAAAAAATCACATGTATTTACTCCATGTGGGCAGATTTAGCAGAAATAAGTCTGAAGGAAGGGTTGTGGTGGCTTGGATAAATCACAAGTGTCTCCAAATATTTCTAAATGTGTGCCTAAATAATTCTTATTTTAAATTACGCTTTTTCATACATTAGTGCAAAGCTGTGGTATCCAGAGGTTTTTTTTTTGAAACTGAATCCCATGCCCTTCTGTTCACGTGGCTAAATGCACAAGCCTTCTATTTAAAGCTAGCTCCTTTATTCTATCACTGACCCCTTTACCCTAGACAATACTAGATATTCCTAAAGCATATCAGTGCTTTGGGAAATTGCCTTGTCACTAATAGCAAAAATTGGCACACTTAGCCGGCCCCACATACACCTATTATTTCATAGTGTCTGCAGAACCAGGGTGAAAGTATGAATGGCTTTCCTGCAAGGCCAGTGACACTCTCAAAGCAAAAGGAGAAGTGCAGAGCATTTCCAGTCCATGCAGTTTTGTCCATTAGAAAGGCTGGGAGATGCTCGCTCACTGAACTCCTTCTGGCTAACAGCATAGACCATCTGGAGCACAAAGGCTCTACGCCTAAGAAGAGACAGTGTTGGTGTGCCTTCCCCTTTCAGGGGGTGCTAATAAGGGAAAATGCTGAACTGCTGTGATTACCCATGACTTGAAAATAGCTCATCACCTGCCAATATGAAGGAAGGCCCCAGAGGGCTGTGGAAATGCTGGGAAGAACAATGGCTTTGGAGACACTCTTTGTGATGTGTGAGAGAAGCATCCCCGCAGACTGCAAAACGGTCAGCCTTGTGCAATGAGTTCTTATTGTAAGTGAACCCTGAAAACTGGTCCTGGGGTGTTCCCATGGCATAGCGGAGGTAAAAGCGCTTTCACAAAACAATCGGGCCCATAAACTTGAAATGAAGGGGAGAGATGGCCAGCAATTATCCAGAAGACTCAAACATTAGATAAGCAGCCAATTTAAGGTATTTCATGGTGGGGCAAGGCTTTCCTCAAATTTGGCAGATAATTGTTAGCCCGCTGTCTACTTTATGTGTTATTGTGTAGACTTAATCACACTGTGAAATCCCTCTTGTCTTCAGTCCTAAGTGCTACTGGAACGCTGTGAGCATGGTCACATGAGGTTCATTAGGAGCAGGAGCCTGGCTTTGTGGAGCCTGGCTAGCTGGCTGTTCCCTGGAATCTTTTCTGTGATATCACAAAGCTCCTGTGTTACAGCCATTGTGGGCCCTGAAGCAAAGCATCTCACAGCCCAGCAAGACATAACGTCTCATGGTGGCCTGCCTCATTGGCAGGTGCTAAGCTTTTATTGTTATTATTACAATGGTTCTGTTTCACTCTGAATCATTTAGACTGCATATTACCACAGCCTGAGTTCTTATTTATGGACAACTTTTCCTTTTATTTACTGAAGCTTCAAAACAACCAGGACTTATTTACGTGTGTGTGTGTGTGTGTGTGTGTGTGTGTGTGTGTGTGTGTGTGTTCCTTTTGGGAATGGGTACAAGGAAAGGAGTTTCTCAAAACTGAGGAGGGGAGAGTGCAGTTCAGTAATGCACTGCTTGCCCTCATAGGCTCATAGGTGCACTCCCAGGGTCATGCTTCTGGAGAGATGCACACAGGCTTGTGGGCTACCTTCCGCCATAGTGCTCTAAAATGGACTGATAGGAACAATGAACTGATTTGTTCCAGAGTCCAGGATGTGACCCTGGAGTGGCAAGCAAACCATGTGTGTTTCCAGTCTCTCAGTGCCTTCTCTGTATGTATCAGCTCCGGTTTTATAGCTTTGCTTCTGACATTCTGTCATCCTTCCCATGATTCCTAACTCCTACATCAGCATCCTACCTTAGAACAACTTTGAAAAGTGGATAGTTTTGAAAACAGGTCTTTCGCTTTTTCTTGCCCATCCTATCCCGCACATATGCATGTTAAATAGTAACAGGTGGCTTCCTTTATTTTCAAAGGCCGATGGTCATAAAAGTTGTAGCCTTGTTGCTAGCATAGATTTGTGTAGTTCTTATCAAAGTCATTGTGAAACATATGTCCTGATTACCTAGTTGGGAAGCCAATGCAGGTCATGGAAACACTAGGAGGTAGTTTGAATCTTCAGAGAAGTAGTAATGTCGGGTCAGTGGCCAGTAAAATTTCACACTGAGTTCTCAGCCACCCCTTATTACAAGTTAGGCTTTAGCCAAGTCCCTGGGTACTTCTGGACTTTAGTTTCTTTAATCTATAAAATGGAAGAAGTATCAAAAGTGAACAAGGTTCCTAAAGTCAAATACATGCAGATGGGTACCATTTTCCAGTGGACAAGATGGGGATGCAGCCCATACGAGTGCTCCTATGGAAGACATTTGTTCCTTGGCCCTGATCCATCACTGCAAAACATAAGGCAAAGGGGCTTTCGGTATGTACTGGGGATCAAACACAAGACCTCAGTGTATTGCGTATGCACTCTACCTTTGAATTAAAATCCCTCCAAACAAAAAACACTTCTGCAAGCTAGAGTCCAGCCATCACTTATGAACTTCTGGCACTCTGGGTATTTCCATCCCTACTCTCGTAACATTTAAGGCCATCCAGCAACCAACCTGCGGACTGCATTCACATCTGTGTGTATACCTTAGGAAATGGTCACAGAGACCTTCTAGCTGTAAGTGATTCAGGCTGATGCTGATCACTCATCCGACTTTCCATGGGTCTAAGTGTTGCTAATGAAAACTGAGGTGGTGTTCGCTGACTTTGAGAAGAAAAAGCTTAAAAAGAACATTAAAGAAAACAAAGCTCCATTTTTAACTACAGGACATTTCTAGCCAGCAGCGTCCATAAGAAGGAAGAGCAAGTGAAGATCTCTATATAATTTACCACACGCCTCTGAAGACGTAACCAAACCTCCCACAGCTGTAAGAAATAAAAGCGCAGGAATCCAGAGAAGGGGGCAATCAAATGTACCTAGTATTCCAAAGAAGTCATCAAATGACTGAGAAGCGGAAATGTGTCGTGATAGATAATATACTGAACACAGCAAAAGTCCCAGATCAAGAAATGTTTTTGAAGAGAACTGCTTTCAAAATCTGAGAAGTTTTTAAAGGTAGAGAAATAAGCAGAGGCTGCAAACCGAGAGAGGAAAGATGCCTCCTGATTAATGAGTAGAACGTGATCCGTGGCAACTTCAAGATACACAAAAGAAAACATCACTTCTTTAAAATATGCCTAGTGATGAATAGGCAAAATCTTTCAGAATATCTTTTTTAAAAATATGAAGCAACTCCTTTTTTAAAGGGCAAATCACACAGGACAACTCTTAGAGTTTTCTTTTTCAGATAGCAGGACTTGTTTACATAAGGCCTAGACCGTTTACACGAACCAGCAGTTTGGGCCAAAAGTAATGACCAAATAGTACATCCACTGGAAAACAAATGTTGTTCTCAACAATTTTGTTTCTGTGTAAGCAGTAAGTGAGATAAATAGATTTGCCTTGTTTTCCCCTTTTCCAACAATGTATTCAGTCGTAGTACTTCCTTGGATGCTCAGCTTGTGAAACAGGTCTGAGAGGCCTGAAGACCAAAGGCTAGGCCTGCTGTAGCCACCCTCTGTGGTGATACTTTGTTTCAGGCGGGCTTTAGATCATAAACAATATATCACCACAACCATCCATCTGACAGAGGTGGCAGAAAGCCGGGTTTGGATGGGACTGCATGCTGCCTTCCCCGGCCATACCTCTGTGCTGCAGGACCCTGGTTCGGAGTCCACAGGAGTCATACAAAGTGACCTGAGGCTCCTTACATGATAGCCGGAGTACTTTTTTCATTTTTTTTCTTTACTACATTTATTTATTTATGTTTTGAGTCAGGGGAGCACATGCCATAGCACACGTGTGGAGGTCAGAGGATAATACGTGGGAGTTGGTTCTCTTCTCCCATCATGTGGGTTGTGGGGTTCAAACTTAGGTTGTGAGGCTTGGGGACAGGCACCTTTACTCCCTAAGCCAATTTATCCAGATAATTGAATGACATGAGAAATTTGTTGGTGCTAAGCAGTGTCTCCCCTAAACATTTTTCTTCTACTTTTGACAGTTATTCATTCATTTACTTGGTGTGTGTGTGTGTGTGTGTGTGTGTGTGTGTGTGTGTGTGTCGCACACGTGTGCGTACTTGCATAGCTCAGAGTCAGTTATTTCCTTCTATAGTGTGGGTTCTGGATTCACCTCAAGTCATATAACTTTTGCAGCAAATACTTTACTTTACTCTCATTGCATGAGGCTGAACCATCTTCAAGTCAGTAAATACCCTGAGTGCCTGATGGATGCTGTCATCTCCTGCCTATCGCTGGCTGCCCAATTCTTACACCCTGAGATTCGTGGCCTACGATATAGCAGTACTCAGCTGCTCCAGCCCAAAAGCTGGGAAGCCTTATTCCTCCTTCACACTCTGGACTTGGTTAGCTAATCGTCAGTCAGATCTGTCTCTATGACTCGGAGACAAATGAGCATTAATGGGGGAAAGTGTCCTACAGGGGAAAAAAAACAAAGCAACTGAAAATCTCAGTTCTAGGTGTGGTAGCACACACCTGCAATCGTAGCACTGGAAAAGCCCAAAGGGCTAGCCTGGGTTATATAGCAAGACTCTGTCTAACTAAAATAAAATAAATAACACATACACACAGCAATAGAAATGATTACAGTGTCAGAGCTGCCTTCTCAGCTAAATAGAAAATGCAAACTGCAGTATGACCTCCCAGTCCCATCACTCCTCCCTCTATGTAAACCACCCAGGCCAGCTGGATATGATGAATTTCTTCTCCAGAACACAGCAATCACGCAAAGCCTTCCTCTTTCCATTAGCAAGAAAACACATAGGAACCAAGGGCTAAAAATGATCTTTTCAAACATGGGGGCAAAACTAAAAGCTAGTGACAAGTCAGATCATTGGTGTCCCAAGGCAGCTGTGACAATGCACCAGCAACCAAGGGGCTTACGACAGTAGCCATGTGTTCTCCCTCTGTTCTGGAGTGTGGAAGTCTGAAGTTGGGTGTCTGTTCCTTGTCAGCAGAGCCAGGTCCTTCTGACATCTCTAGGAAGCTCTTCCGGGACATGTTGCCACCCCCTGGTGGCTGGTGACTCTCTTTGGCATTCTCTGGCTTGTCACAGCATAGCTCATCTGTGCATCTGCGTTCCTTCCTTCTGTGTCTCCTTATCTGTGTCTTCACATGGATTTCTTAAATGGAAATGAGCCATTGGCTTTGTTAGTGCCCTCGCTAGTCTTAGTGACTTCATCTTAACTCGACCTATAACAAGCAAGGTCCCGTTTAGAGGTTCCAAACACATATCATTGAGGGTCATAATTCCATTCTCAACGTCATCTCAAGTCATTTCTGTTTTTTTTCCTGGTTTGAGACAGGGTCTTATTATGTAGCTTTGGCCGACCCAGATCTCCCTACATAGACCGGGTGGCCTCAAACTCCCCTGAGTACTAGGATTTAAGGTGTGTGCTGCCACACCCTGCTCATTTCTACCTTCTATCTTTCATTCTGTCTACTTCAACCCATCTCAACAGTAATCATGAGTCTTTTAACAAAGAGCACATGATCTAAGAAATGTGTCATTTGTCACATTCATAGTTGTGTACCCATAAAATACACTTGAAAAACTGGGCTGTCTATGACTTCACTCGGCCTTATAATTAATTATATGCCCTGTCCACTACGTATCTGATCAATCACTGGCCAAAACATCATTATGAAACAAGTGACTTCAGGCCACCAAAGTGGTTGGTTACCTGGGTGCTGCAGTGACCTAAGAACCCGTCTCTACTCTGTGATGGCTAATCTTCAATGTCAGCTTGAGGGATTTGGAATCATCACTGGGGCTCATCTCTGGATGACCTGTGCTAATGCAGGCCTCACCACCCACGGGCTGGAGCCTTAAACTGAATAAAAAGAAAAAGTGAGCTGAGCACCAGCATCCATCTCCTTTGCGTCCCTGACTACAGACACTGACCAGCTGCCTCATACTCCTGCCTGCCCATGATAGACTGCACCCTCAAATAGTTCCTTAAGTGTTAACTAATGCCTGTTTCCAGTCTCTAGATTTGTCCCCTGAACTATAACATGGGGTTCTCTCTAAACGAGAACCTAGTGGTAGATGTTTCCAAATCTAAACACTTTCATGTGGCCCTACGAAAAACCCACACTCCCTCTAAGCATCACACAGAGACTTCTCAGTCCAGCCACTGATCTTTTCAGCATGCTCGTGTCTGTCTTGGTTTCCTCAACCCTGATATTCACTCTGTCCTCCAGTTCTCCCAAACCCTTTGCCATCTACCCTCATGCCTTTGATATCCTTTTATTTAAATCCTGCAGATCTTCAGTGTGAGGAACATTGGAAACTACGGCACGTTTCTCCAGCAGTGTCTCTCCATACCTTCAGCCCTTTGCCCATGGAACAGCTTTGCTCCCCTCTATCTCTCTTCCTCTAACTCATCTTTTAGTTCTCAATCTTTGCATTCACTAGGGCATCATCCCAAGGGTTCCTGCTACCACACCCCCTACACACGGCCACACACAGTCTAGTTGCTTCTTAGCACTGTTCTTCTATCCATCACCCTGTTAGTCATGAGAGAGCATGTCATTTGTTGTATGGTCTTTTAACCTGATGCATTGTCCCTAGACTCTGACTTCCACATGGTACTAGGAATGAGTGGCCTCTGCAGCCCTATCTAGTATGTGTTAGGACTCAAAACATCCATGTGAGCCAGTGAGATGGCTCAGAGGGTAACAGCACTTACTGTCAAGCCAGACAGCCTGAGTTCAGTCTCTGGGATCCACATGACGTGGGAAAGATGGTGATACATGTATGAGAGAAGGTACATACATATACATACAAAAATAAATGTAATTTTAAAATAGGGAATAGTGTGAGCTCCTGGCTACAAAATATACATACGCATGTAATGAAGGAGTCTGAGCATAGGACAAGGCACTGTGGCTAGAGTGATAAATAAGATCTATATCCCAGCTGTTCACTGTTTCCCATCCTGATAACCTTTGGAAAGCTACTGCAACTATTATTGGCAGGACAGGTGAAAAGCCCCTGTCTGGCACATGAACCAGAGGGCTGAAGCAAGCAAAACTGCCTCATACAGTCACACGGTGGAGGAACTCGTTCTTGGCCCTCGGTCCCTCCTGGCTCTTAACTCTAGAATTTCATCACAGTGTCTAAGATTTTGCTTCCACGGCTTTGGGGTCTTTCTGAAATAATTAATGCTCTGTCACTACAAACTTCCAGGTGTTTTCTTAGACTCTCACTTTTCTTACTGTGTACTGTGTCCCTTTATCCTCCCCCATGGGTCAATAGCTGCTCTTTGTTTTGTCATTTCACTACGATTGTCATGCAGATGTGAAGAAAAATAATATCACACGTTTATGCTGCTTCCTGTAACTGGTTGGCGCCTTTTAACAAGTCTCTAAACACTCCCAGTTGTCTGTTTTCCTTCAGCATTGCCCCTCCCTATTCTCTCAATCATTTCTTCCTGGAATCAGACATTTCTTGAGTCTCCTCACTTTCCTGGCCTCTTGGTCCTTCCTCCTGTGCTCTTTTGTCTCTGTGGGCTGAAACTTCTGTCTGGCATTATCTAGACAGAAAATTCTCTTTTTTCTGCCTAGCTTGCTATACTAATTCACTCACTGAGTTTTAGATTCCGACAATTGTGGTTTTCTCCGGTGGAAGATGTAGCTGACTCTTTTCCAAACCGATAGGAAGTTTTAGATTGCAAAACTTTTTATTTCTATAAAACCGCTAGATAGTTTGATATGTTTATATTCAGTGCCAGGAACTTGGAGAAGAAGTCTCTGCTGGTTGACTCCGCTGTTGGTTGCTTCCTCCACCCTTTTCTCATAGTGACGTGTCCTTCTGTGGTTGACATGTTTAAACTATTGGGTAGGAGTTGTATGTCAGCCGAAGAGCACTTGAGTCACACACATGAAGACCTGGCGCTGGGGGAAAGCCTTTAAACTGTGGCCTTGAAATCTTACAAATGAGAGAGAATATTAAAGTCAGAGTTCAGATTAGATTTTTCTAGAAGAATTCAGTTGCCCCTATCAGTTGCCTTGAAACATGATCTACTTGGAACCGCTGTAATTTGGTTTTCTTTAGCTGTGTTCTAGAACACAGAGATAGCTTGAATTTGAGTGTAAACCTTTGTGAAATCCAGTTTAGGCTTCCAGAGTTTCAGAGGAATCTTTTTTGTTCCGGTTTTTGTGTTCTTTACCCAATGCTAAAGCCAAAGTCCAGATGAATTGGCTGACTCCACCTAGTTTTTTATCCTCTTGAAGTTAATTTCCTAGTTCTCAGGTTCCTGAGCTCGGTGTTTTATCTGGAAACCCTAAGTATAATAAGAACGCTCTGAATTTTTCTGTTAAGAAGGAGAGATAAAGGGTCAAGAGGATGGTTCAGCACAAGCACAGAGACCTGAGTTCAAGCCCCAAGAACACACACGGAGTCGCTGGCAGGGTCGTGAGCACCTGGAACTGAAGAGCTGGAGGTGGTGGGCAGGTACAGGAGGACTTGGGACTTGTCAGCAGACAGCGCAGCTCCAGGTTGAGTGAGACACTCTTTGACTCAGAGAATAAAGAGCAGAATGAAAGAGAAGCACACCCCCAGTGTCTTCTGGACTCTGCTCCAGTGAATACACGTGTGAGTACAGTCCACCCATCGCAGACATACAACACACACACATGATGGGGGTTGCAATTAAGTGTGACGAGAGAAGAGGAATCATGCCAATTCGATTTCTTTCAGGCCCTGAACAAACATGTTTTGTCACTCTAGATCAGTGAATTGTTTCCTCCCCTGTTGTTTGCCACGCAGCAGTTCCTAGCTCTCCAGCCTTGGTCATTAGTGTCCTTCTCAAATCTTTTGAGAGTAAGGACAGCCGACCACATGGATGCTCCTTGGCCTATCACAGCAGAGCGGGGCAGGAACACATGACTTGTCAGGTGTTTGTTCTTGTCCGAACCTCTTTTCTCATCCATTCAGAGCTCAAACCCAGGGAGCTACTCCACCCCTTCATCCATCAAATGTTAGTTCTTTGATGTCTCCCAAATCTGAATTTTCTTATTGCAGTCTTAATTTACCCCAAATATTTCTTCTGATCTATCTTTCTCTAAAACATGTTTCTCAAGTGTGGAACATGGAATCCTCGTTGAGTTTAACTGGATGTAATAGCTGTAAATGCTCCTACATTTAAGTAGGCCACTCCCCACACAGCACCCTCAGTGTCCTTTTGGTTTTCTATCTGCAGATCAGATCCCATTGGGGCCCTTTTGTTAAAGCTCCCCATTAGTAGGTTACTATTTGTGTTACTAGTGTACCTCAGTGGTAGTTTTTTGCCTTGTATGAGGCTGTGGGTTTAATGACCAGCAAGGGGAGGGTGAGAATGACTATTTGGTCTGGTTCTGCCATGACCCTAGCCTCATTGCCTGCCTTGCTTTCTCTCCAGTACAGCCCTAGTGGCTGCTGCCACCATCTTTCTTTTTCTTCTTTCCCTCTCTCCCTCCTCCTGCTCTGCTTCTGGTTACTCCTCTTCCTTCCTCTCATCTTCATCCTTATTCTACTTTGCTAAGTCCAGGCTGACTTTGAACTTCCAATCCTCTTTATCCTCCTGTGTCAGCTTCTCAAGTGCTAGGATTACTGTCATGTGCCACTATACCTGGTTCCTACTGATGTTCCTTTATGCTAATTGATGTTGCTTCAATAGGTCAGGTTCCCCTGGCCTCTGCCTGCAGAATGTCCTATGGCTAACTCCTTGATAAGATTCCGGTCTCTAATCAAATGCTTATTCTTGAATGACATTTTCTCTCACTAGTTCATTGAGATAAGGTGTCTCTTTTCTTCCCTGACCCCTACAGTCTTTATCTGAATGTCTAAATTTCCTTGTGATCTTCCTTTTTTATTAGAGCTAAGGCACTAGCCTAACTACTGGACATACAGGACAACAAAACCTGTCTTCATGAAGCTCACATTGTTGTTGTGATGTCATGTATTTGTTGAAAAAAAAGATTATATTTCACTTGCCTTCTGATAATTACCTGCTTTGGAAACAATTTGTCAAGCAGCATGTTTTATTGTATAATTCAGAAGCAGATTAATAAATAAACTGCTTAGGACAGTATCTGTTTTCAAAACTGTGTCTTCCCCTAAAATGTAAGCTCCAAAGTAGATGAATACATGCAAGGACACAGTACAGTGAGTGGGGTTCTAGCAGTCAACCTGTAAGCATTCGTCACTTTTCCACATGTCAGGGCTCAGGAAGCATGGAGATGTCTACAAGGAGCTTGCCTGTTGTGGCACTCCATGGCTGGACCCGGAGGACTTGGTAAAGTATGGAGCCAATGGAATGCTGAGTCCTCTTTTAGCTAACATTTATAGACAATGATTTTTGACTATTTGTTCAGATTCCCTCTACTACTGCACCTCTCCAGGGGGATGTGCCCCACTGCCAGCTGAATGATTTGCATTCTTGCCAATTCAAATATTTATTCATGGTCCTTAGACACCAGTGAGGATAAAATGATGAAAAGCATCAACGGTCCCTCTAACCAAATATTTTGTATTCTACCACCATTGAACCTTTCAGAAAAGCCAGTATTGGCAAAGCTGTCATATCTTTTCTGTATTTGAATAACAATTGTTAGAAGCAATTCTAAGTACAAGGCATATTTGAATTTCTATATTTCTTAGTGCTATCTGGACCTTATAATTAGTTACACTCTTTGGGCATATAAATCTCTTACCCAATAGGTTATCTTTGGTAGACTAAAGAATGTCAGGGACTCCCCTGCAAATGGGAAAGTGTTGTGCACTAACCAAATACATATTTACTCAGGGAGAATATATATAATTGGCAATTTGCTTTATTATCTCTCTAAGCAACTCAAGTATTGACTGTTTCCAGCACTGCTTCTGCCCTCAGAGGGAGCCTTGAAACATCTCAGCAGGGCACATGCAGGTGATCAGGAAAGGAGCAGCAGAAACACGCTTGGCCCTAGCAACAGTCCCACTCTGGTTAGTGAGTCTGAGGCAGAGCCAGTAATAACCCCACTTCCCGGTGGTCTGCTTCCTTTGCAGAGTCCTATCAGAAAGATAGTCTGTTTTAAAGTTGGGAGGGGCGGCAGGTTTCAAGACAGGGTTTCTCTGTATTGTTTTGGAGCCTGTTCTGGAACTCTCTCTGTAGATCAGGCTGGCCTCGAATTAAAGTGAATTTTATCAGGAGAGTTTGCACAGACATCTACATCAATTTGGACCGCACCCTGTGGAAGAGCACCAGTCAGGTCCTAGTGGTACGGAAAATAGGGAGTGCTGAGGCAAGAAATGGGAAGATGAGAAAGTAGAAGTAGACAGGGAAAAAATCGGGACAAAACCAAATGACAACTAGCTCAAGGAAGACCTGGAGAGATACTGTTTCAAACATGTGGCCAAACCCGGCTTATTGGGGGCGGAAGGTGTGTTTGAGTGCATGAGTACCTACTCCTGTGGGTGCACACAGAGGCCAGAGACAAACACCAGTATGTCTTCCTTCATCATTTCATCATGTTTTTATTAAACTTCAAAAAACCATTACATTTATTTACTTGGGGCATGTACATATGTATGTGTGTCCTGGCCTAGGCATTTTCTTTCTTTCTAGTGTTTTCATTTTATTTGGGGGTTGAGTTTGGATTTAGTATTTTAGAACAGACTCCCTGTTTTGCCAGGCTAGGCTCAAGGACTCCTCTCTCAGCCTCTTGAGCTGCTAGAACTACACACACATACCTTGACACCCAACATCTTTCTTTTCCAACTAATCTCTTTTGTTTTAATAAGTTCTGTCGTGAGGTTTGTTAAGGAAACATAGGCCTTTTATACAGGTAATACACACATAAAAATCAGATTGTGTTTTGACAAAGATATATATATATATATATATATATGAGCCATACTATATCCATGAACATAGCTGTTATTATCTTTCATTGGGCTGTCAGAAAAATTCCCCCATGTTAAATACTCTTGAGAAAGAGAATGCCTGTGTCAGCCCGCTGGCTCAGTTTACCTGCACATTCACATCTTTTTTGACAGATGAGCTTTCTGGGTGGTTTTTTGTAGTGATGTGAATACCATTTTCATCTCAAAAACCTGTTCTGATAAACCAATGGATAAACTAATACTGTAGGGGGTGTGGTAAGGTGGGGAGAGTACAGTCTAACCACATCATCCAAACCCTATCTATGACTGTGTTTCCCCCCTCTCTTCTGACCTGAAATGCTAGGTCTATCCATAAATGTGGAAAAGCTACAAGCCAAAAGCAGGCCTTTATACACATGCAGACGAATGAGCCCATCAGAAAGCCATGGGCAACACTAAGAAGTCAAATATAGCACATGGGTCTTGTTCATGGTTAAATGTGAGTTCAGGAGTTCAGGTGTAACATTCAGTGAGGTGGAGTCTAAGTCATTGGTCTCCAAAGACAGATAGCTGCTCAACAAAATCCATTGGACTACAGACAAAACAAAACATCCATTCGTGTTTACTTTTATGCTATACTCTTCAAATTTCCAACTTAGCACACGTTTTTAAAAATATGAAAATATTCATGCCATAGTACGTAATACATGATGATAGTTCATAATAGATAATTATATGCACATACTTCATACAATTTTTAAGACAATGAGGTTATCAACACAAAAGCATAGAGATTACCAACTGAGATTTCCATTGTTGGTAGAGTTAGTAATATGACTAGAGCTAGAGATCTAGGGAATATAAATGGAGTTCACTTTGGTCTACTACTTGCCTAAGTGTGAAAGAAGTCACTGGTTAAGTTGGTCACAAGATCCTGAAGCTCAGTAGAGACTCATTGATTGGACCAAGGAAGGTGACAGAGCCACTAAGATCATTTGTGGAATGCAGGCACTGGGCAATGCTGAATTACAAGAGAATGTGTAGTATTTTGGGAACACAACAGGTGTGGCCTAAGAGAGTCACAGTGGAAGTCAACTTTACAAATAGCCAACACCTTAAGGAGTTAGAGACCTAGGGTTCCCCTTAGTCCTTTGGGTAGCACTAGTAAATCTCACAGTAAGGGGACACAAGCCAGGTTTCAGTGAGGAAGGGAGACAGGTCTGGTTATCAGGTGGAGATAAGCCACAGGAATCTATGGGGCCTTGGGTAGTAGATCAGTATTTATCCCTGGCATACAAATGGACTTTGGGTGCCCATCCCACAATGAGAGATGCACTCTCAGCCTGGACTCTTGGGGGAGGGTCTAGGCCCTGCCCTGGATGAAATGACAGACTGGGGAAAGGAGTGGGGATTGGGGAGGGGGGGGTTAGTTGGAGGGCATAGGAGGAGGGGAGGGAAAGGAAGAGGGACCTGGGATTGACATGTGAAGCAACCTTGTTTCTAATTTAAATTTTAAAATTGAAAAAAGAGCACTCTGACATGTATTTCCCCCACAATCGTGCAGAGTCAGTTCTACTTAGGCAAATAGCTAATCCATGGCTAATTGAAACACATATTTTATAGTGAAAGACAGCCCTTAAGATACCGAGCTTCCAGTGTCACTTAAATGAGAAATCACCATGTAAGGAAAAAATTGAAAAAACAAATTATGGTATTTTAATTTATATGCTTCCTTACTTATAGAACCTAAAGTTTTCTAAAGTTCTAAAAATAAGTTGATATTCCTTGGACAGTTTTTAAATGATTAGAGTTCCGTGTCAATTTAAAAGATCCTTCTTTCTAATGCAACTTACAGGTAATATGAAGGCAAGAATGTAATTATATGACTAGATCCAAGATAAATGATAAATGGGTGTTTATTGAAGAGCAATTACACAGAAAGATACAAAGAACCACTGGAGCATTTTTCCCTGCTCTTCCTACCAGATCCACTAACCCACCAAAAAGAGCAAGCAAAGGAAAGCCACACCTCTCTTTCCGATTCCATCCACCTGAAGCCACACCCAAAGGGGTGTGTCCACCACCGTACGGGTCCACAGACCAGATGCCTACAGTGATGTGTGTGTAACTCCTCCCATGGCCCTGATTAGCTTACAGTCAGTGAGGAAGGCTGTGGGCATTGCTGAAAATAAAACATCCCCTTCAGAGAATGTTACTGACCACTGGGCTGCTATTGAGAACATTTGCCCGAGTTTCCTTAGAGACAGGAGTTTGTGATGAAGTCCAGTAATAATAATTCCCCAAGGATACAGTTAAAGCATGACCCGAAGAATGGTGCAGAGCTCTCAAGGTAGAGTGGACACTATATTCCTTACTACTCTCTGCCATAAAAATAAGACAATTAACCTGCTTCTTCTCTGGAAAGAAAAGTCAGGTGCTATCTTCTGCAGGCTGGGCTGGCAGCTTCTCCTTCATGGTCTCTGAGCAGCTACAAGTAACCAACTGTTTCTGATAGCCTTGACCCCAAATGTTTGAGGTTCTCTCTGAATTCTAACTGATCAAAATATGCCCTCAACTCAAAAACTTGACAAGATCAAATAACCAGATTAAATATCTGACTTCAGACAACATCTTCCAGAACAGTTAACATTCTAAATTCCTCTTGCCCCTTCCAACTCCCAGATAACACTTGCTGGAAGCCACCCCACCTTACCATTGAATGCCAAGTTGACTTAGGGTCACCTTCCAGGTTTAAGGTTGTTACCCTATTCCTTAATCTAACAAACTGCCTCTCCATGGTCAAGCTAAATCCATTTAGTTTATGTCTGTCTGTAGATCTTCTAAGGTGGGAAAAACTTTTAAAATAATTCTCATTCTTTAGATCAACTGATAATAATAATAATAATAATAATAATAATAATAATAATAATGATAAAATTAACAGGCATTCATAAGCTATTAGAAACTTCAGTTCCCAGTGTCTGCATTATTCATGTGTTCAAACTGTCATAAGGGTAGCAAATTTCCTGTGTAACCAGGCTGGAAAAGTCCCTGCCCTCAAATACATTGATATGCACATTTCTGAGGCTTGATTCTATTTAACATTTTCATGAGTGACTTGCTTAAAGGAACAGAGAGCAAACTCATTAAGTTCCTAGATGGGAGAGATGACCAGAACATTAGCGAACAGGATTAGAATTCACCCAGTCCTTGCTAAATTAGCAAAACTGTCAGAGTCAAGTATGTTCACTGGGATAGGCAGAGAAAATGGAGCTGCCCAGAGGCAAACTGAGTACATGCAAGATGTTGGGGAAATGGGCAGAAAAGGATGTGAATGCAGAAATAGACTCCTAGTGAGAACTGAACTAGCCTTGGTGTCCACTGAAGACTGCATCTCTGAAAATATATTCAGGTTCCCATTCTATACAGTATGAAAGTAGAAAGCATCCCCATGGGGTTTCCAAGAAGGCTAGGGAGTCTTCTTTTCTCACCAGCATTTAGCTTCAGATTCCTGGGTCCAGTTTGTTTACCTGGTTGTGGGCTCATTTCATTATCCTATTTTCGTCTACCTTATTACAAACTACATTGATTCAGACATTAAAGCTCATTCATTGCCAGAACACATCATCACAGGCTCCTGCAGAACGGTCTCTTTCTTCTTGATTATTTTGGTTCTTTCTTGTTGTTGTTTGAGACAGGGTCTCACTATGTAGCTCTGGCTGGCCTGAATCTCTCTATGTAGACCAAGATAGCCTAGAACTTACAGAGATCTTTCTCTGCCTCTGAGTGCTGGAATTAAAGGCAGGTACTACTTGGCTCTTGTTCAACCCTTCCAACTAAACTTCTACAATGAGAAACTTAATAGACGGTTCCTAAACACATATGGTTCTAACCCTAAAAAGAAAAGCTGAGCAAAGTGGAGTCTCAGGATGATAATGCTATAGCCAGAGTTTGCAAATTTCTGCTGCCAAGTGGCAAGGAGCCCAAACTTGGGTCTTTGTTGCAGCTACTCCATGCTGATGCCATGGTGTAAAAGTGAGCAAAGTCCCTGAACTCTTGGGGGAGGGTCTAGACCCTGCCCTGTATGAAATGACAGATTATGGACACCCTCATGGAGGGCCTCACCCTCCCTGGGGAAATGAGGGGGTAATGGGGGGATTGGGGGCAGGGCACGGAAGTAGGGGAGGGAAAGGGAGAGGGACCTGGAACTGACTTGTGAAGCGACCTTGTTTCTTATCTAAATTTAAACTGAAAAATAAATTTTAAAAAAAAGTGAGCAAAGTGAGTCTGGGTCTCAATTGGAGCAGGGTTTCCAAACTTCTTCTAGATTCAGTTTTGGAATTTTTTTTTTTTTGGTTTTTCGAGACAGGGTTTCTCTGTGGCTTTGGAGGCTGTCCTGGAACTCACTTGGTATTCCAGGCTGGTCTCAAACTCACAGAGATCCGCCTGCCTCTGCCTCCCGAGTGCTGGGATTAAAGGCGTGCGCCACGAACACCTGGCTCATCAGTTTTGGAATCTTAAAGTCTCAGAGTCTTACCAGTCATCTTGTTCAACCAGTTCATTTTGTACCTGCAAAAGCCAAGACCTAGAAAATATGAAGATTTTTATGCAACGTTACAAGACATTTAAAACTGTATTAAAACATTCCAACATTCCAGTGGCGGTGGTGGTGGTGTGTGACTTTAATCCCAGCACTCGGGAGGCAGAGGCAGGCAGATCTCTGTGAGTTCAAGGCCGGTATGGTCTATATAGTGAGTTTCAGGGCAGGCAGAGCTACATAATGAGACTGTGTCTAGAAAAAAAACAAAAACTGAAATTTTCAAACTAGAAAAAGATATCCCAACTTCCAGGCCAATTCTCTTTACTCTAACCATCATCAGGCAGTTTCAAGAAAGTTCTGAGGATCCCAGCTTATCTCTGAGGTAGCAGAACCTCTTTGAGAAGTTTTACCTTAAAATCTGCTACCATGTCTTAGTACAACATGTAATGCATGGTTCAAGTGGCATCCCTCACTAGGCAGAGTCCAGAAAGCCTATGATAAAGACTTGTAGTGGGACTGTCTCTATCCTGCAAATATCAGGTTTCCAGATAAGCAGAGAGGCAGCCTTGAACAGTTTAGAAAGGATAGTTTTTTCACTGAGTTCAAAAGGTGTACTTGTTTGGTTTAACTGAAGTTAAAGTTACATTAACATCTTCACATGCCAAAGGACTCCTCTAGGGAGAGTCGTTCTTCATTTCCTGTGCAAATGGAAGGAGCAAGACTGGCTTGTAGATCAGGAAGTGGTACAAACTGTCAGAGATCTCTGCTTGAAAGAACTTGAGGCCAGCAAAGGCAATAGACTCCCCTTGGTAATCAGATCCAAGAGGGGCATCTTCTGGGCCCTTCTGGACACAGACCAAATGTGGTAACTGTAAATGGAGTTCTTAATTTGTCTAGATAATAAAAACCCGGAGTCAGATATAGAGACAACGCTGAGAGACCAGAGAGAAGAGGGAGCCAGTCACCTCCACACCTTACCTCCTTAGCTGAACCTCCTAATCCTGTTCTGAGCCAAGAGGGACACATGGGCCATTACAACTACTAAGAAAGGAATAGCTTCTTTCAGAGTGTTATGAGATGGAAAACACAAAGTGGGTGCTCATATTGGGGAATGTATTTGTTCAGATTTCAGAGGAGACTCCCCAGTGACACTCGCTCCCATGGGTGATCATCTGTAGAAATGTATGAGAAATTTGTGTCTTGGGGGCAGAAGCTGGTAGCAACTTTCATGTGCCTGATGCACAGCCTCAGAAGAAGCCAAGAGGACCCTGGGATTTGTTTCTACGATGCTGAGAACCAAGCACAGGGTCTGTCTTAACACAAGTACTCTAACTCTGAGCTAAGATCCCAGCCGCAAGGTCTGGAGGTTCCTAACGAGGATGGTGGTTGGTCAGAAATTTGAAGACCCAGTAATTTAGGCCTATTCTTCCTTGAAAATTGGGGGCCAACGTTTTTTTGTTTTGTTGTCTTTATGTTTTTTTATGGTAAGTCTTCTTTTATTACCTTTGGTAAAGATAAATTGCAGTGTGCTCTATGTAACTAATTAAAATGGTGCGATTTGTTCAAATATCATTTCTGGGCAGTACATTTCATAAAAAAATATCCTGGAAGATTAGCTGCCTCTAACTGCAACTTCTTCAAAGTACATTTTTTCCAAATACTCCTAGCGATCATAATTTTTCATTATTGTGATATTTATTTTCCAGATGATCCAGGAGCCTGTACCTCATGCGCTGCAGGATATTACATGTAAGTCTGGCCCTCTTTATTCATGACATTAACTTTTTCACAGCATAAGCATTGTTGACTTAATCTTAACTCCAGTGACTAAAGAACAGGGGCCCTGCAGCCTAAAGCGACTGTCCTGTGGGCTATTAATGACTGAGTTTTTTATTTAGTGGTAAAAGTCCAGATGTTTTCTTGCCTTGAAAGCAAGCCTTCTCTTTCTTGATCCTGGAAGTCATCCATTTTGACACTGGTGTCTAGGAATCTTGCCATGGGTCACCAACATTCAGATCTTGCTTTTTATGCACGGCTCTAAGGATATATTTGCCTTCAAGAACGCTGCTTCTTAATGTCCGCAGGGAGACTTTGTCCTTAACTAGAGTCAGATGTGCCAAGGGAAGCCAGGTGAGACACCTCTTAATTACCCCCTGGGTGATGAGAGACATGGACCACGAGCTAAAGTCAAATGCAGATAAGCATCAGACTAACATTCTCCCATACCGATCTATAAAAGCCAAGTCTGCATGTTTCAACATCACCTCCTGTCCTAGCTGCTCTCCCCTCCAGCTTGTGTTACTGCCTGTGCTAGGAGAAAACCAAGACAAACAGAAAAATGAAAGGGAAAGGCAAGCCAGAATAACACACAGGCTGCGTGGTCCTGCTCGACCACCCACAGCTCTCACATCCACTTTTCTTCATCTTTCACCAAGCTTGTAAGAAACCTGGGATCTCCATCACGTCCAGGAGAGCAAAAGAGAAGATAAAGAGACGCCCAGGCGCCCCTCTCCCTCTACACCACAAACTAGTGGCAGACCTATAACTCCACCTTCCAGCCATATTATCTCCCCCGGCAGATTCTAGGACCTCAGAACACGCTAGTAGATGGGAAGATGGTGAAAGCAGTGAGCAAATGGGGGGGGGCATAAAGTATACCAAAAGGATGGGCTAACCCGAGCTACCAGTAGAACCCCACAGCTAAAATGCTGTTAGAAGTATTTCAGATTTTACATTTTTATCAAATATTGCAATGGTTACATATAAATAAACTATCTTGGGTGGAGTCATGTCTCAAACTAGAATCCGTGCTTCATATATATCTGAGGTACATAATCAGAGCATCCTTTTATATGATATATAAAAAACAATTTTGTGCATTAAACAAAATTTCATATCACACCATCATGTCAACTCTCACAAAGTTCTTTATTTTGTTTTTTATTTTTTGGTTTTTCTCTGTATAGCTTTGAAACCTGTCCTGGAACTCACAGAGATTCTCCTGCCTCTGCTTCTCGAGTACTGGGATTAAAGGCATATGTTACCACTTCCTGGCCTCTCAAAAAGTTCTTTTTTTTTCTTTTGGATTTTTTGAGGCAGGGTTTCTCTATGTAGCTTTGTAGACCAGGCTGTCCTCGAACTCACAGAGATCTGCCTGCCTCTGCTTCCCTAGTGCTGGGATTAAAGGCGTGAGCCACCACTGGCCAGTTTCAAAAAGCTCTTAATCTGGAAGCATTTTCAGGTTTTGGGAGAATTAGAGATGTTATTTTATTTTACTTTATGTGTGTGTGTTGCTTGTACACACTTGTGTATATGTGCATCACATGAGGAGGTAGGCATAGGATCCCTTGGAACTGGAGTAATAAACAGTGGTGTATAGGAGTGAACCCCACAATATTATCCACCCATGAGGTCAGGGACAAGTAAATTAGCACAGGTAGAGATAAAAGAAAACGAAAGAAAAAAGGACCTCCTCTTTTGGAAGCCAGCCACACTTCTGACTCCCAGCTTGTGTGATTCTCTCTCTGGTAAATAAAATATATTGTATTCCCTATTGCATTGACTATCATCAATATCGGTGAGCTGCCGTGTGGGTGCTGAGAACCAAACCCAGGTCCTCTGTAAGGGCATCCAGTGTTCCTTAACTGCTGAGCCAACTCCCCAGTTCCTTTACTTAGTCTTCTGCTTGTAACCTAGCTTCTCTGGAACGGCTCATCACTACAGTGACTTTGTCCTCATATCATCCTAACTCATTCATGTAGTTTTTTTTTTCAGAGAGCAGGAGGGCTAAGGGTTCAACTCAGTGTGAGGGCACTTGCCTTGATTTTACAAGGTCCTGAATTTGACTCTCAGGACTATAAAAGAACACATTAAAAAATAGAGGGATGATGAAGAAGCCCCTGGTTGGTGATTATAAGATAAAACTGAGTGGTATTTAATGAGTAGAAGATAACTGACAGCATGTAATAGCTAGAGCCAAGGGCAACAGCAAAGATTTACCACAGACACGCAGGAGTGTCTTAGTGACGTCACAGACACGCAGGGGTGTCTTAGTGACGTCACAGACACGCAGGAGTGTCTTAGTGAGGTCACAGACACGCAGGAGTGTCTTAGTGAGGTCACAGACACGCAGGAGTGTCTTAGTGAGGTCACAGACACGCAGGAGTGTCTTAGTGAGGTCACACGGGGAGGACACACAGTGTTCCTCGAAGAACTGAAGAAAAAGAACTTAATCCCATTCTCTCTCTCCCTCCCTCTCCCTCTCCCTCTCCCTCCCTCTCCCTCTCCCTCTCCCTCTCCCTCTCCCTCACACAGGCACAGAGAGAGAGAGAGAGAGTGAACACAGAAATGAGAAATTTTACCCTTTTTCCCCTGACACACCCCGCCTTGTGTCTCTCCAATCCAACTCTGTCTAGACTGAGTCTTCAATCTGAACCCTGTACAAATGCCTCCCCTACACCTGCTTCCTCTCCCACCCCCATGACACATGACACTCACCAGATCACAAATGAGTGTGTTTCATAAAACCCTCTGAGAAAGGCATAGGCTGAAATAGCATGCCCTACAGCACTAAGACACAGCATGAGATAACTGTTTCAAGAAACACACGTTTATGACATTTCAGACTATTTAGCACCACTGTACAATACAAGCTGTGAAGAAGGAATGCAAATATTTTCCCTGGTGTCTTACTGAAACTTTGAAATTCTCCAAAGGGCAAGAGTCAGCTTCACATACCTCCAAGTGAGTTACAATATCTTGCTGTATAGTGAGCATAGTGGGTAATCTATACAAAAGTCCATATGTGTACATGCATGGGGATGTGTTTTCATGTATGATGTCAATGCACTCCCCTGTTATTAATGATCTGGCCACAGACATTCTGGTGAGTTGCTTGAATTCAACACTGGGTCACCTCTGACTTTCTAAGAGTACTGTGTAAGATATCTATTCCCACAAACTTTGCTTGGTCCTACCATTAAGGAGATGCTGGACACCGGAGGCTTGAACACTGTTTCCTATACGTAACATTAAAAATAAGTAATGGCTTCCCATGGGATTTGTGCACAGATTTGAATGAACTGATACTTAGCATCCAGCACTAAATAATCAGTCTCAGTGACCCTCTCCTCCCCAGCCTCCTCCAAGCTCCCTAGATAAAGGGATCCTCAGGGGACCAGAGGAGGTAGCAAATGACTTGGTTTGATTGGCAGGACAGATCAAGTGCAGGTTTCTTCCCTTGACAACAGACCATGCTACAGATAAATGATCATGAGGAGATCAAACAGGGACGATTCCTAGCACAACCCAGCCTGTCTCATGGAAACACAGCATCATCTCCCCTAGGTTTGAGTGGCATTGTTATAAAGCCTGCCCTGAGAAGACCTTCAGTACACAATGGGAATGCAGAGCCTGTGGCACTAACTGCGGCAACTGTGACCAGCATGAGTGCTATTGGTGTGAGGAGGGCTTCTTTCTCTCGGGTAAGCTGGACAATGGTGACCCCCGGGGAAGAAAAGGCTGTGGGGGCCCAGCAGGCCATCGCTGCAATAGGAGCACTCCTGTGATGGATTTCAGGGTCTTTGTGTGCTGGCGCCAATGGTCCACGGAGGAATTTTAATGTGGTTTGAAAATAAACACTAGCCTGAACTACTTCCTTCTGCATTTAGTATTGAAGTGTAGTTCACATTTCACTAATTAATCTCAAGTATCTGATGTTGAGTAGAAAAAGTAGGTACCGATATGGGAAGGAGACCTGGAAATAAATGCTTTAGAACTCATATCCCCTGGGCTAGTCTACTCAGAGTCACATTCTCTTGAGGTGAAAACCTCATGTTTTCAAAAAATCATGCTACACACTCATGTACACTATATAATTGAACAAGATACTTTGTCTTGGGGTTTTTGGAAATCTATAGTTGGGAAATAATTTTACTATGAGTCTTCCAACTGGGAACAGGATAGCCCAGTGATCTTGAGTGAATGAAGAATACTGCAGACAATACTCAGTGAGTTGGTGGTTCATGTTTTCTCCCTCTCTGCCCCCACCCCTCCATGTGTATATACACTTGTGCATGAACATGTGTGTGGCATGTTTGTGGAGGTCAGAGGACAACCTTGGGTAGCCTCCATCTTTTGTGTGAGACAGGCACTCTCACTGGCCTGGAACTTTGCTGTGTAAGCTAGGTTAACTGACCAATGAACTACCAAGGATCTACTTGTCTCTGCCTCCCATCTCTCCATCACTATTATTACAGGGGCCCCACCACACCCATAGTGCCTAACTTTAGTGTAGGTCTTAGGGATCCAAACTCAGGTCCTCATGCTTGCAAGACAACCACTTTACTGAGCCATTTCCCAGCCCCTCAGCTGTTCTCCCTCTTCTCTTCCTCTGAGTCAGGATGTCTCTATGCAATCCTGGGTGTCCCAGAATTTGCTATGTAGACCAGGCTGGTCACAAACTCCCAGAAACTCTCCTTCCTCTGCTTCCCAAGTGATAGGATTAAAGACATGTGCCTCAACAGTTTTCTTCATAGGCTCATTTTATGTGTTTATTGTCTTGGAGGTGTTAAAATCTTTATTCAATGTTCCTTGGTCTTAATTGATGGCAAATTCATACTTCACTTCTTTAAAAAGAAAAAAAATGCCTATTGCATGAATTAGAACATAGTCTTCAATTGAAATAGCCAAAAACCATCTTGGTTTGCACACAAGAAAAAAAATCCTGAAAGTCCTTCAATATCTGCCCTTGCAAAAGCCTAGCTGCTCAATCTCTCCTTCATGTTCTTTCCCTGATCTTCCAAAGGTGGCAGCTGTGTGCCCGATTGTGGCCCTGGCTTCTATGGAGACCAAGAGTTGGGAGAGTGTAAGCCCTGTCATCAAGCCTGTGAGACTTGCACCGGCTTGGGTTACAACCAATGCAGCAGCTGTCAAAAAGGGTTGCAGCTGTGGCGTGGGGCATGTATCTGGCCCACCTGGCCCCAAGGAGGGGAAGGCAAGCTCTGGAACGGTATGTACCTGGCAGAGGGAGGCTCCATTCCTCCTCTGCCTCTCTCCCTCTTCAGCATTGTTTCTGAGACACATGTTTTGAGGGAGAATCACCAAGTCAGCCAGTAGCTCAGGCTTGTTACTAGCTAACTCTTACATTTAAATTAACCCATAATTTTTATCTATGCTTTGCCAAGTGGCTTGGTACCTTTTCTCAGTACAGAGTGTCCATCTTGCTCTCTCTAACTCTGCCCTTCTTCATCCCAGTATCCCGTTTGCTTGTCCCACCTAACTTTATCCTGCCTTGCTATAGGCCATTCAACTTCTTTATTAACCAATGGGAGTAGTGCATATTCACAGTGTACGGAAGCATCGTTTTGCAGCATCGGGGAGCTTGTGGAGCACAAAAGTAGGAAGCTGAAGTAGGCGTGTGACCAGCAAGGGCAAGGCAGAGGTCAAGACAGGACCGATCTAGAGGTGGGAGAACTACTAAGAATGATGTGTGGTGTGACCTAACTCCCATCTTCTCAAAGACTTCAGTACAGCTTCTACAGTGCACATGTATCACTACAATAAAGGAAACCTTCAACCCCAGAGTGGCCTTCTCAGTGACCCTGACACATTGGAACTGATGCTAAGCAGACAAGCTTGCTGGAGCGCTGGCCCTGGCCTTTTGAAAGCTGTCCTCCCTATCTGGGAGGGGGACACATAACTCAGTGATATAGCACTTACCTAATGTGCATGGGGTCCTGGATTTTATCCCCCGGCGTGGGTGGGTAGGGAGGGGTGCTGCACTCTGCAGCTGCATATGGGGGAAGCCTGATATTCAAGGAGGTGGGGGGGGAATGAAAGCTGGGACTGGCAGGACCCTCAGGCACTCTCCTGCCTTTGCACCTTAAGATTTGGCCTCTCCACCTTTGTGGTCCCACTATGGGCTTCCTTTGAGATAATTATATTGTTCTATGGCATCTCCATGTCTGAGAAGGCTAAAACCCAAGTCCTTTTTATGGGGGGGTCTGACTCACATTCAGCTACACTATGAAAAAATGAATGTGTTTTCAAATTTTGGGGCAAAGGTCCACTCTGTACAGAGACACTGGCAGCAGTAGGAGGCCACACAAGATGAGGAAGGTCCCCTGCTGGTTTCAGAAGAAGCTGCTGTCCACTGTGACACTTCTGCACATCTGATTTTCCTAAGACAACAACCAGAGGACCCCAGGCTGTTTCTGACACAAGGCTAAGAAAGTTACTCAATCCAGATTGGGATATCTTCTGTGAATTATAGCTGAACCAAAAGGCTGAAAACGAGTTGGTCTGGCATTTGGGCTTTAAGAGGCAGTACAAGCCAAGAGGGAAACAGTCTGGTGCTGTGCTTGCCCCGAACATCTGTATTTTATCTGGCGTCCACATGATGAAAAGGTGCAGGGAGCCAAGAGTCAGAGCCGACTCGATTCCCCAAATGATTACACGTCTCTTCAACTGGACTACGCGTTTTGCAAGCAAAAATCAAACTTTGATTGTTCCCCTTTGTCGGAGCGCCACACCCAGCCTTCCATGCCTCCCCACGCCCCTGTGCTCACAACGCGATGTTTTTGACAAGAAAAAAGGGTCTTATTTTATTTGGGGTCGGGGGACCTCACATTAGCAAGGGAGTCTGGGAGCAGATGAGAACGTTTGTCATAACTGGACAAAAGCAATAAAGTCGATGACATAGCTGCACTTTCCATTTCTGTGACCTATGAAATAAGACATGGAGAGCATTAGTAAGAGCGGGGACATTTGCTCACTGAGCAAGGTAAAGCCACAGTGCTCCTTCCCTGCAGGGCTGAAGCACCAAGAGCACGAGTAAATGGGGAGGATTGGCGCCAATGCCTACATCTCTTCTGCCTTCCTCCCCTAAAAAAAGAGGTCTGGAGTGTAACAGGAGAGGGGAGAGTTCCAGAGAGCGAGCACTAATTAGCCACACCTCTCAGATGATGAGGAGCAGATTTCAGTCATCCTAGGTCAATATGGTGGAAGCCTTGAACAAACCACAGGGTGTTTACAAGAAAATGTAGCTGCCTAGGTGGTGTCCACCATGTCTTCAGTCTTGTTTGGGCTTTTTAAAAACGGATTCAGACACAGGTAGAATACTAGGATGGCCTGAACTTCAGCCCACTCATTCTCCCACACTCCTTCCAACAGAAATAGCATGATCATGTTCAGATCCAAAGGTCATGCCCAGAGAGTGAGCATAGGTCTGAGTGTGCTTGGGGAAGTCACCTTGAGACTGAATGACACTGGGTTCACGTAACTGTGGCTAACCAGGATGACAATGACAGCAGTGGAGATCATCATTCTTTGTCACTTTCCCCAGAGTGAGTTCCCCTCTCCCCAGAGTCCAATGGTAGAGAGACCATCACATACCCTGAGTCTCAAGGATGGTAGCTCTACTGTTTTCTAGCCACCAAAAAAGTCACAGGAAGGCCCTTGGTCCCACTCACTAACACTTGTGAAGATGACTTAGGCCAATGTTACCAAATGACAGAAATACTTACAGAATAGGTGATCTACATGTGGCGCTGTTTAAATGTCCAAAAGTAGTGGGACATCAGCTTCCAGAGACACAGCTTTCCCAGGCCTGGGAACAGAAACAGTTTCCCTGTCGCTGTTAAAGCATTTTGCTCTACTGAAGCATTTTCCCCTCCGGTAGTCTTGGAAAGTTCCTGCAAACAGGCCTGAGAGTCCCCCAGCGCACGGATTTCCCTCATTGATTAGAGGGTCAAAGCAGGCTCTAATTACAGATTGGGACAAAGGACTAACCTACAAAGCACAAGCTTGGTGAACAAATGTTTTATCTTTGACCACATCCTAACAACTTACCGCTAGCTGCTCTTTTTGATCTTAATTCCTCAGCTCTGGAAAATACTGGAGTCCATGAATTTGTGAGAGGAAAGCCAACATCTTCATGGAGAGATAAATGTTGTATAATAGTAACTGAAGATGACTTTGAAGATGCTACAGATTTCTAGAAGGGATTTGTTGCCCTCGTATAGGAAGGATGGCAGCATTTTCAGTTACTTAACCAATACGAAAGCTGAAGAGCAAATGCCCCTGTAGGATAATCAGACCCTTGGCACAGTGCTACAAAGGGACCATTGTACAGGCTTATGCTGACTGTTAAGCAAGAATTGTACATGGCCAGGCCATTGACAGCCTAAAATTAGCTATGGCAGAAATGTTTACACCACAGGAATTGGCAACACTATACATCAGCATTGTCTCACCAGCAGAGCACCACTTTGATCTCTCTCAAATGACTTTAAAATTGAAATTAATTGCTCAAGAACCTCTCTAGTGGACATGGGCTTTCATGATAGGCAGACCTGGAAACTTCCAGTGTGACGTAATGGTGGAACAGTTGCCTCCTGTGGAAGAGGTCCTGGGTTGGATCCCAGCTCTGCAAATGGATAACTGTAAAAATGACCGCAGTAAGAAAAATAACTCTAGAAACAGAGTGCTGCATTCAAATCATGGCCCAGATGTTCACTGCATGGTAATCCTGAGTTCATTCTTCCCCCTCATCTGTAAAATGAGAGCACGAAACCACACAACATGTCATTTTGGACCTGAGAAACCATTTACATCCCACAGAGCATTGAGAATGCTGTTTCTGACCCTTTGGCCCACACTTATACACCTCACATTAGCAAGGGTCACAAAAGAAAGCCATTGGTGGCTGGAGGAGGAGGCACTGGAGAATAGTATTGGTCTAGCAAAACACAGTCCCAGAGAACAGGCATGGCCAGACAAGCCAGGATGCCTCGCACAGTGTCTTGACCGGCCACAAGTGCATTTCCTCAAAGATGTGTATGCAGCTTCATGACAATAAGAACCACAACAGATATGTGCGGCCAAGCAATCTACAAATGTAACCCAGAAAGTGAAAGATGATTCATACAAACGCGTATGCAGAACATTTTCGAAAGATACCTTCAAAGGCCACGACAAGAAGAAACATCTATAATACTTACAGTATTGAATGGCACATGCAGGCTGGGTGTCCTATATGCAGAGGGTGTGAACGATTCCACTCCACAAGTCTTCCACCTCCCACATCTCTGGGTGGGTCTGTGTGCCAAAGAATACACAGCAGCTATTTCTGGGAGGAGGGGGCATAGGTGAAGCGTATCTTCCTTTTGGTCCTTCCGTCATTGAAACACTTTGTTTTTTTCAATAAAAAGAAGCTGTGCCCACTGAAAACCCATCCTTGGTGAAGGACCTGCTGCAGGAGCAACGAAGGTGGAAAATTCCAATCAAAAGAGGTAACAGGGAAATAGGGAGGAGAAGGCCACTGCCCCACAGCCATCTCCACTCTACAGAAAGCAGCCAGAAGGCCGGGACAATGGGGACTCAGATGTCATGACAGAGGAGACAGGAGGGTCATAAGAAATCAGTGGAAACTTGGGGGAATCTGTGCATCCAACAGCAGAGGTTCCCGATACAGCTAAGGCCATTCTCGATGCCCTGAGGACTCTGCCTGGGAAAGACAAGGAAAAGAGCCGTACGGCTCGACAGGGAGCTCAGCAATAGGGCACTGACTAGCAACCATGAGCCCCTGGGCTCCAGCGCCGGGTTCCATCCCTGAAAATCTTTAATAAGCTAAAGAAGCAACCTATGCCTTCCCGGTTGCTGTGGTGTCCTTTGAAATAGCAAAGCCTGAAAACCTATGACAAAAGAGATGGAGGGTGATGCGTCGGAAGAGTAAAATACCATAGAGCTTCAAAAGGAACAAGGAGATTCCTAACGTACCAGCAAAGCCTGCTCTCCAAAAGATGAGTTTTAAAAGAGAAAGGCAAGCCAAGCATTGTGGATTTATGTCTGTAACCCAGGTACTGAGGAGGCTGGGGTGGTAGACATACAAGTTCAGGGCTAGTCTGGGCTACATAGAAGGACTCTTTTTTTTTAAGCCATAAGAGCAAACTCCACAATACAAAGTGATAAGCAGTGTGAATGTGTATATAGAACCATGTGACTATTAACTATTTAATATGAGAATAAGAAGGACCCTGGTTTTCTTCAGTTGCCTGTGACTAATGGGTACCACTTTCTTAGTTGAAGAGATTTATTTCACTTTCATCTTTTCTCTTTTTCATCCGTGCTAGCAAGGTTAGAATTCCTGGAGTGGGGCAAAAATGGGAACCATGTAGGAGGTCCTGATTTATTCGCTGCAACTGTAGCAAATCTACTGGATACTGCTGTTGTCCAATTACTATGAACTGCTTGTTCAGGGCTCCCTCTGCTGGACATAAGGGGACATTGCCGCATTCTGTACCAAGTTTATTCAGTGAAACAGGAAAATTGCCAGAATGTTAAATACATATAATTACAATATATATGTGTGGATATCCGTTGATTTCACAAATACATATAAAAAGAAAACTCATATCTTTGTGAATAAGGCACTTTCATATAAAATGAAAAAGTCCACAGAAAATCAGCCCGTGGCCAGAAACAGCATAGTTTTGCAGGTCTCGGGGATGGATGTCACCCTGAACATCCCAGCATGCTGCTGCCTTCCTTCTGCCTCTTCTTATGGTCAGGTGAAAAGGCGTCAGCAGCAGAAGAAGCCTGTGGACTTTTGTGACAACTGCTGTTGCCAGTCGGTGTGGCAGCTTGGGCAGTCATTTAGATACATATGCATTGTGTATGTATATGCATGCTGCTGTGTGCCTTACATGTGCATACTGCACGTGTGTATTCACATCAATCATAGCTCTCTACATATCTGTACTCCACCCTAGTCTTGTCCCCAGCAAGGCTCAGCAGCTCTATAATCAGCCATAAGTGACACCATAGAAACCAGGCCCATGTCGTTGTCACCCCCACCTGTCCCAGTGTGGATTAAGAAAATAAGAGAGCCAGGTGGTGGTAGCACACACCTTTAATCTAATCCCAGCAATCAGGAGGCACAGACAGGCGGATCTCTGTAAGTTCGAGGCCAGCCTGGTCTACAGAGTGAGTTTCAAGACAGACTCCAAAGCTACAGAGAAACTGTCTCAAAAAGCCAAAAACAAAAAGAAAGAAAGAAAGAGAGAGAGAGAGAGAGAGAGAGAGAGAGAGAGAGAGAGAGAGAGAGAGAGAGAGAGAGAGAAGGAAGGAAGGGAAGGAAGGAGGAAAGAAAGGACGGAAGGAAGGAAGGGAAGGAAGGAGGAAAGAAAGGACGGAAGGAAGGAAGGAAGGAAGGAAGGAAGGAAGGAAGGAAGGAAGGAAGGAAGGAAGGAAGGAAGGGAGGAAGGGAGGGAGGGAGGGAAGGAGGGAGGAAGGAAGGAAGGAAGGAAGGAAGGAAGGAAGGAAGGAAGGAAGGAAGGAAGAAGAAACTAAAGCAGCCTCAGACATGGGGTAGAAGGACAATTGAAGGAAAGGGAAGGGAGAAGGCAGACAATGGAGGTCTGTTACTGAGTCACCGTGCTAAGCACTTCACATACACTGTCTTAACTGAACCACTGTGTTAAACACTTTGTGCACTGTCTCACTGGGCCACTGAGTTAAGTAACTACTTCACACACCGCCAGCCTTGAGCAGGACACACATCGTCTCACTGAGCTGCACAGTTCAAGGGAGGAACCATTTTCTCTCATTTTAGAGACATGGAAAGTAGGACTCTGAGACTTTAATTACTGTATCCATGGTTACCCTACTGGTAAGCTGCACAGCTGGGATCCGATGGCAGGTGTGAGTAGAGAGACATTTTGCAGACTCCTAGGAGAAGGAGAAGGTCAAGAAAGAGGAAGAAGGCAGAGAGGGAGAGCCACGGCCATCAGGACCACAGGAGTTAGAATCTCCTGTGGGCGGCACTCTGGGAAGATCTCCGTGTGTACTGAGCAGGGTGGATGGGGCTGCCAGTGTGAATGGGAAACTGCCCCAGGAGCTTTCTGAGGTGGCGTCCTGGAAATAGTTACCTCCAGATGCCCTCAGAGAGGCAGCGAAAACACAGGAACATATGGACACACAGACATTCACCTACACATATGAAAACAGCATGATTTGTTAAATCATAGTATTATGACGTTCCTGTAAGACACACATTTTCTGTCACTGCAAGAGAAATCTTGAAAATCAGCGTCCAAAAAAGAGTTTTAAAAAGAATGAATGAATTCTACACCTTAGCAGTGGGTAGCAGACAGTGGTTGGCTAGTGTAAAATTGAAAAGAGGAGCCGAGTTGCAGTTAGGCCTCCTCCAACACTGAGACACACTATGCGACAGGCCAGGTCTGACTTGTTTCTTACCCACACAGATGCAACAAAGCAAGATCAACCTTGCCATTCTTCTTGTAAGAGCTGCAATGGATCTGAAACTCTCTGCACTTCGTGTCCAAAAGGTCAGTGTGGAAGGGGGGGGGCGGTGGAATCTGAACCTACGCACCATCATCATGCCTGCACATTGGTGAAGCTTTGTGTGCAAATGCACGGTATTATTGATCTGGTCCCACCACACCCTCCCATCACAGGGGCTTCTGGGGACACACACAGCAAACCAGCGACCCATAATAAAAATGGGCCTCCTGGGACATAGAAATGCTTCTTGCTCCAAAAGCATGGTGAAGTCTTGGGTTGACTTAGCCACAGAATTTTCTGGAATCTGTGGGTACTTCAGTTTTAGAGTCCCTTGTTCTTTTATCCCAGACAATAAAGTTAAGGTTGAGGATAAGCATGAGGTTGAATACACTGTGGTCTCCTTCATCATTGACTCTACATTTAGTGCTAGGAGGGGAGGGTAAGGGAAGGGTAGCAACAGAATAGGTTTCTAAATTGTACCCAGTGTGGACGCTGGGGACTGAGCTCAGGGTCTCTGCACTGTTCTTATCCACTGCATTGGGCCATCTCTCCAGCATAACACTACGCAGACAACCTATCCCGAGGAAGTTATGCTGTCTGGGTGGCTGCATGGCTGGCCCCTGACTTCCTCCTCCCCTTGTTCTCTTGCTCTTCTTTGTTTCTCCTTCTATTTATTCTCGCTGCCTGCCAGCCCCACCTGTCCTTTCTCCCGCCTCACTATTGGCCGTTCAGCAGGATCACCAGGTGCTTTAGACAGGCACAGTAACACAGCTTCACAGAGTTAAACAAAAGTCACACACCTTAAAATAATATTCTACCACACATATACACTCAGATACACCGGTAAACATAATTAAAAATAAAATTAAAAGCACTTCTTTAAAAATTATCATTAGGAGCCAGGCGTTGGTGGCGCACGCCTTTAATCCCAGCACTAGGGAGGCAGAGGCAGGCCTGGTGAGTTTGAGACCAGCCTGGTCTACAGAGCTAGTTCCAGGATAGCCTCCAAAACAATACAGAGAAACTCTGTCTCGAAAAACCAAAAAATTATCATTAGAAGAGCTGTGTATGAGTGTGCAATGTTATTAACACCATCAAGCCTTTATCCTCTGGCAATGTGTTCCAGTAATGTCTGTAACAATCTGAAACCACAATAGAACCAAGTCTTCTGTGGACCATTTTTCCTATACATATTTCCTATGATAAACTTGAACTTACAAATCAGACACAAGAAGAGAATATCAACAGCCAATAATAAAATGGAGAACCATAACAATACACCGTAACAAAGGTTTTTATGACTTCGAGACCTTTGCTTCTACAACTTTGACTTAGGATTCCAGACCTGGGCTGACCTCAACCAACTGAGACTTTGGGTGAAGCCCTGAGTCAGGGACTGTTGTAGTGAGATATCACACGTGTAGCAACATTTAAAATGGCCAATGCATCAAGACTGGAAGTGTATAAGTGGCTACACCCAGAAACAGAAACAAAATGCTTCAGAATTTTAGTTGAAATGGTTTTAATTTTTTATTATTATTTTCACATTCTTCCTGTATTTATTTATTAACACCACCTTACTATGTGGCTCTGGTAGGCTTAGAGCTCACCATGTAGCGAAGGCTGGCGTCAAACTCACAGAGATCTGCACATCTCTGCCTCCCGAGTGCTGGGATTAAAGTCATGCACCACCATACATCTGGCCCTATTTTTTGATCCTTATATCATTTATTTATTTTTGTAGGGTGTGTGTGTGTGTGTGTGTGTGTGTGTGTGTGTGTGTGTGTGTGTGTGTGTGTGTGTGGTATACACCAGTACGGATGGAACGTGAGTTGAAGTAGATGATGTCTGGAAATTTTACTGCCATGTCAGTCTCGTCCGTCACAGATGGGGGGAGGCAGGAAAGGGGACTGCATGGAGAAGCTCCCATGTGCCTGACTAGATGACAGGACAAAGGGAAGCCCTATGGTCACCAGTATCTAATATCAGATTGTATAAAAGAAGCAGAGCAAAGGCCCCTGTGGCCCCTTCCCTTCCCAAAGATCTAACTAATCTAATGGACTCATAAAATATGTCAATCCTGTGGATAACGTGTGTGATGTCAGGACTCACCATGACATTTGTTCTCTGTCCTCATGCCCTGAATTTAGGTACATACCTGTGGCTGCACACCTGTGTTCCTTCCTGTCCCCAAGGCACTTGGCCCTCAGTCAAGAGTGGCAGCTGTGAGAACTGTGCTGAGGACTGTGCCTCTTGCTCTGGAGCCGACCTTTGCCAAAAGTGCCTGAGTCAGCCGGACAGCCTTCTGCTCCTCCACGAGGGCAGGTGCTACCATCGATGCCCAGAGTAAGTGTCCTTCTCCCTTTGACACCCTGCTCCTACTCATTCTCCACAGTACCTCAGAGCAGCTCCTTCCCCTTCAGAGAACGCTCTACACAGTCGGAGCACCCACATTAGTGACATTTGTTGACTGTGACATCATTGTGGGCCCACAGCAGCCAAAATTTACATGTGGCCAGATGCTCACTTCACTGTGACGGGCATTGCACAGTCATGGGGGATGTGTTCTTAGGAGCTTATCATTGGGCAATCTCATCACTGGGTGAGCGGCACACTGTTCTTACACAAACCTGGATAATGTAGCCTCCTACACACAGAGTCTATGTGGTATGGACTATCACACCCGAGGCTCCGCATTGACCAAAACATGTTTGTGTGGTGTCTGGCTATTCTTTTCCCACCTTGTATCAATAACAGAATTTTCTCAGTTCTCTTCTGCATTGTGAATGCAGTTGTGATATGAGCCTCTTATAAACTTTCAAGCAGATGAGTTCTGAATTATAAGTAGTAACAGTAGCTACTTACTATTCATTGCTATGATTTTCTCAGCCCTCTAACTTAAAATCCATTTAGTCCCTACCAATAGAACTCGCCTGTGAGGGAGGAGAACAGCAGACCAGCGGTAACAAACTTAGCAAGACATAACAAAATCTGGATCAAAATGACACAGAGTCACCAAGACCAGCAGTGTTCACATCATAAACAAAAATTAGGATTAGAGATGAACTTCCACAGTCATTGCTCCCTACTAGCCTCTGCCACCCTGGAATTGAAAAAGTTGTCATGACTGTTCTTCATGAAGTTATTATTGCCTGTTCCCAACTCTTGGTGAATCTCTGTGAGTCTGAGGTCAGCCTTGTCTACATAGTGAATTCCAGCACAGTCAGGGCTATATATTGATGGACCCTGCCAATAATAACAATAGTAATAATAATAATAGTAATAAATACTAGTAGGTAAAGTACTTTCTGTACAAACAACAAGCCTGAGTTTGATCCCAGCACCCACATAAATACCATGCACTGTGACACATACCTATAATCTTGGTACTGAAGGAGCAGAAACAGGAGAATCCTCAGAGCCCTCCAGACAGCCGGTCTAGCAAAAGTGATGAACCCCAGATTAAGAAATAAGGTGAGGAATGATAGAGGAAGGCTCCCAATGTCAATCATTGGCTTCTAAACATACATGCACAGGTGTGTGCCCAGGAGCACATACACATATACTATATCCCACACAAATAAAATACAATGTAACAATGAAACATAATCCTAGATCCCTTAAATGGTAGACACCAAAAGTTGTTTTCAGAGTCAGACCTGGTTTGAATTCTCTATTAATAGATGTGTGTGTGTGTGTGTGTGTGTGTACACACATGCACGTGCACGCTCGTGCATACTAAAATATTTTCTATTGTAAATCTCTGACAGAGAGAAAAGACAATGACAATTTGAGGATAAGTAGGAAATCAGACAAGTGACTACATTTTAGACAAATTCAATAGCTTTAAACAAACCAAATCCCCAAGGGAAATGTCCGCCCTTTCATTTTATTTTTCTGGACATTCTTTTCACAACCTTCCCTCAGTAAGTCTTGTGGGTTCATTTTGATTGACAAAAACATCATCCTTTCCTTTTAATCTGAATCCCTTTGTCAGCAGCAGAGATCCATCTACAATTGGTCTAATTGCAATCTCCCTTCTTTCCATAGGGGCTTCTATGCAAAAGATGGTGTTTGTGAGCACTGTAGTCCCCCTTGCAGAACATGTGAAGGAAATGCTACCCACTGTCACTCTTGTGAAGGAGACTTCGTGCTAGACCATGGGGTGTGCTGGGAAACTTGCCCTGAAAAGCATGTGGCTGTGGAAGGAATCTGCAAGCACTGCCCAGAAAAGTGCCAGGACTGCATCCATGAGAAGACTTGCAAAGGTACATGGAAGCTTGGTGACGGAAAAGAATATTCTTTCTGTTGCACAAAGAAACACATGAACAAAATGAGAGGAATCTGCCCAGGCAATTTCTTTTCATAAAAAACGTTGTGCTATGACTCAAACTGGTCTAGCAAGCACACCAAGTAGGAAATCTGAAAGGTTTTTATCCTAATGTAGGAGAACTATGTCTTTTCCCCATTGGCTGGGGTCCCACCCAAGTTGGACAAGTGGTTGGCCTCTCTGGACCATCAAGTGTGTAGAGTGTAAAACAGGCATGGGGCCGCTATTCATGAACCAAAGGTGGAGAGGATAAAAAGATTTGAATTTCTTTGCATAAAAGCTTTACATGGTGAGGGGGATTTATGGAATATCAGCCCTTGGTAGACTAGTATCTTTGATGGAAAACAAACAAAAAGCATTCTCACAATCCCAAGGGATCCTGGTCCTGAGGCGCCACTGGCTGGGGCCACTATCTGAGAACCAAAAGAATCAAGCTTCACCTTCAGTGAAATTCACCATCTTTCAGCCTGTTGTTGAGGAAGAGTTAGATAGACTCCTTCCCTTGTGAACTCTGTGAGCTAAAAGAAGCAAGTGTTCTTCCAGATGTGCTCAACTCTCACCTCAAAGGGAATAAGAGACACTTATTCTGGGGACAAATATGCATGACCATGGCTTAGGAACACAAATTCAGGTTACTATTATACTGAGCAAGATAAATCGGATCCAGAAAGACAAATGCTACATGTTTTTTTGAATTTGTGGGTCCCTTTTTTTCTGAATCTTTAAACTTAAGTATGGTACCCAAAGGAGCTGTGGAAACCAGGAGAGTTAGACCCATGGTGGTATAGTGGAGAAGGAGCTCTAGAGAAGGGACTAGAAGGACACAGGTGCTATGAAGGGGAAAGTGAGGGTGGAGACTGAACTTGTGGGTGGAGGGAGAGAAGGTAATTCAGAGAGAGAGAGAGAGACTGTCATAGGGAGACATTATTTTATAAACTTTACATAAGCATTACACACACAGTATTAGGAGAGCTTATTACTGTCTATTGGTATGTGTGTTTGTGTGTGTGTGTTTGTGCTCGAACATTCATGAGAGCAGGTGTGTATAGCTTAAATGGAATTAAAACACTGAAAGATAATGCTCCTCTCAAGAGCCATAGAGTAACAAAAATTCCAGGCAAGGGAACTCCCTTTTCAAGTTGTTGGTCAGGCTTGTCTAAGAGACTTCCCAGTACCATATAGGCTATTGTTGCCTCTCAGAACTTGAACGTTAGACTCTATTGCTAAAGACACCATACATTTTAGAAACATGACCTGGAGGATATGATCTGGAACTGAGCTAGAAACCTCTTCCTTGAGGACTATTTCTTATAGTATCAGAAGTTCATATGCATTTACCTACAAATTTCATGATTTAATTGCATCTCAATAGTATTCCAGTGTGTCTATGCATCACATTTTCTTTATCTATTCATCTAGACATCTAGGCTCTTTCCATGCCCTAACTATTGTGAATAGAGCAGCAGGGAACTTGGCTGAGCAAGAGCCTATAGAGAAGGATGAGTCCTTTGACCGTATGTCAAGGAGTGGCATAGCTGGCTCATATAGGAGATCTGTTTTTAGCTTTTTGAGAATTCTCCATCTTGGTTCCCATGGAGGCTGGACCAGCTTCCGATTCACAAACAGCAGTGAGGTTTCTCCTTTCCCCATGTCTTCACCAGCATTTGTTGTCAGTTGTTTTCTTGATTTTAGATGATATCTCACAGTAATCTTAATTTGCATCTCCCTAATGGCTAAGGATGTTGAAGATTTTAAAGGTATTTCTTAGCCATTTTTAGTTCTTCTTTTGAGAATTCTCTGCTTGGATCTATAGCCCATTTTCTTAATTGGGCAATTTTTCTTGATTTTTTTAATCTTTTGAGCTCTTAGTATATTCTGGATATTAATCCTGTGTCAAATGAACAACTTTCAAAGGTTCTCTCCTACTGTGTAGGCTTCCTTCTCGTGCGAGTGATTGCTTCCTCTGGTGTACAGAAGCATTTTAGTTTTATGAGGTCCCACTTAATTCCTAGACAAATGAAGTCCTCTTCAGGAAGTCCCTTCCTGAACCTATATATTGTACAGAACTGGCAGTTTTCTTCTAGCAGTTCCAGTGTTTCTGGCTTCACACTGAGTTCTTGGGTCCACATGGAGTTGATTTGTGTGCAGGGTGATAGGTATGGATCTAGATTCATTCTTCTACATGTGGACATTCATTTCCCCCAGATCTTTGAGCAATGCCTCCAGCATCCCCCCCAGCACTGTTTCCCACAGCACTGGAACTTTTATACCTGAAAGGTGCAGGCCACATCTTCAGCAAGTCCAAGATCATATAAAAAGGTCACTGTGTGGTCTTCGTTAGGTTTCTATTGCTGTGAAGAGACATCGTGACCACAGCAGCTCTTACAAGGAAAACATTTAGTTGAGGGGCTCACTTTACAGTTTCAGAGGTTCAGTCAAATACTGTCATGGCAGGGAGCATGGAGGGGTGGCATGAGGCAGGAGTAATGCAGGAGCTAAGAGTTCTATATCTTGACTCAGAGGCAGCAGGAAGTCCACTGACTGCCACACTGAGTGAAGCTTGAGAAAAAGGCCTCAAAGCCCACACCCACAGGGATTCGATTGCAATAGAAGGTGTGGCCCAGATTAAAGGTGTGCCCTCCAGCCTCAAGGTCTGGGTTAAAGGCTTGTGTCATCCAGCCTCCTCCAACAAGACCACACTTTCTCCAACACGGCCAGGTCTCATAATAGTGCCACTCCCTGTGAGTTTATGGGAGCCAAATATATTCAAACTACCTTTTGTGCCAAGGCTTATATTGTTAGATAACTGGGGATGCACCCTGGCTGGATGGAGAGAGGCAAATGTCATTCTAGGCCAAGAGGCTCAGAGAGCTGAGAAATGGGCTAGCCCACTACAGGAGCAATGAATCCTTCTCAGCAATCCCTGGGGATAACCTGCTGTCTCCTCCTTTCCTCAGAGTGTATGCCTAATTTCTTCCTGTACGATGACACATGCTATGAGTCCTGTCCCAAGCACTTCTACCCTGACTTGCGCCAGTGTGTCCCCTGCCATGAAAACTGTTTGGAATGCAATGGCCCCAAGGAGGATGACTGTGAGGTCTGCGCTGATACTTCCAAGGCTCTCTATAAAGGGCTGTGTTTGGATGTGTGCCCGGAGGGAACATACAAAGACGAGGTGACTGATGAATGTAAAGGTACGGATTTTGGGGCTGCATAACTGAGCAAAGGTGGCTGGGAAGCCTGTCCACACAAAGCATGCTCTAGGGAGGGCCACCATAGTACCCAGTCACAGCTCTCAGGACACCCCCACCCTTCCTGCACAAGGAAGCCAATTTTGAAAAAGAGTTTTTTTGTTGTTGTTGTTGCTGCTTTCTTTTGTGCAGGGAGGGTTGAGACAGGGTTTCTCTGTGTCCTAGATGTCCTGGAGCTTGCTCTGTAGACCAGGCTAGCTTCAAACTCACAGAAATCTACCAGCCTCTGCCTCCCGAATGCTGGGATTAAAGATGTGTGACACCACAGCCCTGGCAAGAGTTCATTTTTAAAATGCATCATTCATAAGCTTTGTGCATGTGGATCCAGCTAGTTACACATCACACGGCCCTTCTAATGGCACATGCCCATCACAAAGGGTTCCCCATGTAAAAGTTTCCAAGAGCCGGTGAGCTTTTAAAGGGTGCTCTAAGTTGAGTCTCCTTGAGGGTTCAATCCACCAATGAGTTCATACACTTCAAAGACTGGGAAACTATAACACATTCCAACCATTGCTTTACTAATGATTAGCTAGAGGTGTTCTAGGAGATGAGAGAAAGACCATGGCAATGGGGACTTTGATAGTGAAAAGGCCACATGCTGGTGTGTGACCTTGGTCATAGTGTTGGGTGACCATGCTCTCGTGCCCTTGTCACAAAGCCCTAGAAGTCTCCAGGAGAAAGGAATTCATTTCCTAAAAGGCTGCCCCTGCCTTAACCACCTCTCACCATCCTCTGCTTGGCTTCCATCCCTCCAGATTGCCCCGAGTTCTGCCGGAGCTGCTTGTCAGATGAGACCTGCCTGGCCTGTCAGGAAGGCCTGACACTAGTGCATGAGGTCTGCAAAGCACCCATGGAGTGTGCGGCTGTCGAGTACTGGGATGAGGGCATTCATAGGTGCCAGCCATGCCACAGGAAGTGTTCCCGCTGCTCAGGGCCTGCCCAGAACCAGTGCTATACCTGCCCCAGAGAAACACTTCTTCTCGGTGAGTTGTAACACATGTCCAAGGCCAGCTGTGCTGTCCCTCTCCATGTGAACCTGCAGGTCATGATGCCCAGTGTTAACTTCTGTCTGCCCTTTTAAAATTTTTCTTTACATTTATTTAACATTTTCAACCCTACAGAAAACAGATAGGATGGGATGGTCAAAGGAACACACTGTCCTTTGTCTACTTCACACACTACTAACTTTAATCTTCCACCCTGTCTGTGTGCACGCATTTGCTAATCCACAATCTACATTTTTTTCCTGAAACATTGAAGGGTGAACTAGACACGTTTCAGTCTCTTTCCTGTGAACATTTTTCTCTGTGTTTCCTAGCACAGGGACAATTTCTTACACAAGACAGGACATTGTCAGCGCTAATAAATTTGCATTGACACAATGAGTGATGGCTTAGGGGTTTAGAACACTTGTTGCTCTTGCAGAAGACTCAGGTTCAATCCTAGTACCTACCATGGCTCACAATCATTGAAACTCCACTGCTAGGGGATCCAATGCCCTCTCTGACATCTGTGGATTCCCAGGCACACATGTGGTACACACACACACAAATAGGCAGACAAAACATGAATGCACATTAAATAAAATAAATAAGTCTAACTTTTTAAAATGTACTGTTAATATTAAATTGTCCCAGCTGCCCTTTAGGACATGGCTCAGGACAAGGTCTACATGCATTTACCTTTTTATCTTAGAGCCTCCTTTAGTCTGGAACACAGCTTGTTTCTGTGTTTTATGCTGTGGACACTTCAGGAGAATTCAGTCCCTGTCCTTCCTTTTGAGTTGGCAAGTGGCTCCCTCATGGTGGGTTGCTTTCTCAGCCAGAAGAAGTAGCTTGTATGTTCTGAGAGCCATGTCTGTTGTGGTGTGATATCCCCCTCCCCTTCATCAGTAGTATTCATGTAGATCCTCTCCTCAAGATAACTCATTCTCTCCACTGACTCCCTAGTAATGCATAGTCTGTGCACAGACCCTGCCAACATATAGCTAGTCCACTCTTTATCACAGCTGCCTCTTGATTTGGTGTTTTTTTAAATTAACTAATCATTTTGACTAGGTGTAATGGTGTGTGCCTATAATCCTAGTACTGGAGAGGCTGAGACAGGAGGATCTCAAGTTCAAAGTCAGTGTGGGCTACTTATCATAGCAAGACCCTGTTTCCAAAAAGTGAAGAAGCTGTACAAAGTGGCCTATACCTGTAATCCCAGAACTTGGGAGGTGAAGATGGGACACAGGAGTTTAAGACTAGCCTTAGCTTTATAGGAAGTTTGAGGTCAGGCTATATGAGACTCTGTCTCAAAAATAATCAATCAATCAATCAATCATTTAAAAAGAGATGAATACATGGAAGCCCAGAAAGGATTGGCATTGTTTTCCAAGTCAGCAGAATAGAGCTCAGAGGGAGACAATCACAGTGAGAATAAGTGGCCAGTTTCTCCCTATTGGTGAGATATCATCAGCAAGGGCATTGGAACCCTGCTACATATAGGGTCGCGCACCCTCAATACTATGCTGGCCTCTCACAATTGGCGACACTTGGAAACACCAGTCTTCTTTGCCCATCTTAGGTTGGTGAACTTCCTTTCTCAAAGTTATTCCTCATAAAAATAGCCCTTCCAACTGGACCTCTCACACATTAGGACATTCCCTACTAGTAATGACCAATCTAGGGCCACCTCAGATACCTTCTTACAGAGAGGAAGACATCTCATTAGTGAAGGTCTTCCCTTAACCTGGGAATGTAAATGAATTTAGAGTTAAACCTTGATATAGAGGCTGCCCCTAAAGGCTGCACGGGCTTGGCCCTAGCCTGATCGCTCACACTCACTCCTTTCTGCCCCACACCACCAGAAATAGGCTATTTATAAACAAGGTAGTTTGGGGAAGACTGTGATAGACAAATTATGCTCTCCCTGAAGATGTCACACCTTCATCTCTCCATCCTGCAAGTGTATGTTTTATACCGTAAAGGGGACTTTATAGCTGTGTCTAATGAAAGATCTTGCCATGGGGACATTATGCTGACTTAAATTATGAGACCAATATGATCACAAAGGTCTGATAAGAGCAGGGTTAGTAGTAGGTGTGTATTGACGGAATCAGAGGGACAGAGAAGACACCACTCTTGAACGAGAAGGGGCCCCTGAGCTCATAAACACACATACCCTCTAAAAGTGGACGGGGGAAGAACAGATCCCCACACCTCCAAAAGGAATGCAGCTCTGGACACACATTTTAGATTTCTGGCCTCTAGAGTAGTGAGATGATTCGTTCCTGTTTTAAAGCCACAAAGTCAGTGGTCAAAGCAATGATAGAAAACTAGAGCACAGGTACCCAACAACCTCGGCTGACAGCCCCCAGCCTGCTCTTTCCATTCTGCCTACGGTAGCCTGTCCATGCTGACTCTACCGTCACTGCTATCAATCGGCCTGTGGGATCTCATCTCTCTTCATGCAATGCCTCCTTGCCCAAAGGCAGGATGTGTGGGGAGCCACACGTCATGCTCTCTGTCAAGACAGACTCTTTTCCTTCTTCAACAGACATGACCTGTGTGAAAAGCTGCCCAGAAGGCTACCACACTGACAAGGACAGCCACCAGTGTGTGCCCTGCCACAACTCTTGCAGGACCTGTGAAGGACCTCACAGCATGCAGTGTCACTCCTGCCGACCTGGCTGGTTCCAGCTGGGCAAGGAGTGCTTGCTGCAATGCAGGAACGGGTAAGCACCTTCTCACTCTGCAGCCACTCCAGACGGCAATGAGGAAAGGAGGCCACAGTAAAGCCTCCCTGTGATCAGGGAGCAAATATGAGTCAGGCCACAGCACACGGCAAGAAAGGGGAGAAATAGTGTGTCTCCATGAGAGAAAACACACCAAGTCAGATGGCCCCATCAGACCAAGTGACTAACCATCCTCAGGGCCTGGCCTCACTGACAATCCACAGATACTTGCAGTCCAATGCAGAGTGATTCCTCCTTCCCTCAGAATGGCCCATATGCATTAATAGAGGTTCTTTTCCTTCAGTTTTAGGATATAGTATGGTTCAGCATTAATACACAAAACCTAAGCAGTACAGGTGGGACAGTGATCACACAAAGGGACCAATTTCAGTTACTGTCTCCATTTATACCCCATGGTCTCTGCAACCTGCCAGCCTTCCACAAATATCCAACCTCCACAGTTCTAAATGCAACTTTGACACTGATATGAAATGCTAATATAAAGCAGTTTGTGGATAGGAATTTGATTATTTTTCTGCTGAGAACAATTGCCAGTGTGTATATCAGATTTGGTTACAAACACTCTGGGAAGAAGGCTTGATTGGGCCATGCCTTCTCCAGCATCCCACACCCCCTCCCACTCTTTCCCAATTACTAACCCGGAGCCCTGAGAGGTTCCAGACCCAAATTGAAGGACCGTCCCTGGCTGCTTTCACCCCAATTGGTACCTTTCTTCAGCTCTAAATGATGTCTGCATGTTTCGTTTATTTCAGTGTTGTATATTGGCTCATGTTTCTGTATATCTCATTCATTCATCCACTCGTGTGGTCCACACAGGTCAGTGTAAGAGCACCTGGTATGTCTGGATAAGCTAAGTTAAAGTCCATACTTTATACTTCAAAGGCTTATCCTTGTCCTGGTATCTTCTCATGAAAAAGAAATTAAGTTCCTGGAAGAAAAACTTCTCTTGTTTTTCATGTGTGCCACCACACATGCAGCACAGAGTCAACTCTTTGGTGATTTGGGGCAAGTACTAGCCATATACATAATGATGACATGTCACTGCCAGGCAAGGATCATGGAGATGCAGACATGAGCCACACAACCTCTGGAGTCCTTAAGAGCTTGATTTGGTCTGGAAGGCATCTGTTCACCTTCAGCAAATGCATTGTTGTGTTATATTGGGATTGGCAGATGAGGCTTTTCATACCATCTCCCATTTAACCTTAAACAAGTTCTCTGAATGTTCTAAGCCATATGCTTTGGATCTACAATCTTTGGGGTGAGTTTATATTGTCACACTTTGGGGTGGCAATATAAACTCAGAAGGTATGCTGTGAGAATTAATTTAAAAATCCACAACTAACCCAAATATACACTATAGAGTTCTAGTCACCAGTATAACAACCTTATGGTGTTTAATTGTAATGCTAGTAATAGTTCCATGTTACAAATTAAGGAATATGAAACACAGAGATATTGAGTGACCCACCCAAGGGCACACAGTTCATTAGGTGGTACTGCTTAGATTTGAAAGCACACTTGTTCTAGAGCCTAAGTTCCTAACCATCACATTCCGGTCTCTCATTTTCATGTTCAATGGGATGAAATGTTTCTCAAGTTTCTAGGGCATCATCAAGCATACAACAGAGCTTAATAAGTGGTTGTTACTGTTAAAATGTTGACTCTCCAAAAATCGTCTCAAAGGGATTTACATCTGTTTTATAAAGACCAGCACCAATCATGTGACCTCATATTTAAAAATGTTTTTAAATTGAGAAATTAGAATATCCATACAGAGGTACACTTTAAATTGCCTTTCGAGCTGGGTGTAGTGGCACATGCTTGTAGTCATTGCCAGGTCCTGCTGCAACTGGGGCTCATGTCCCGAGGTGGGGAAGGGGCATTGGTTCAGAGAAATGAATTGCCCAACCACCAGAAGAGTTTCACACAGTGGCCAGCCCCGAATAGCTCTAGCTGTCTTTATTTATATAAGAAAAGCAAGATTGTTTTTCCAAACAAACAAGTTTTTCCCATTCTCCAATGTTAACCTTCAGCAAAAACAATATGTCAAATATGGTTTTTCCCAACTTTTACATCAAAACGTCTTTAAAACAAAAACAACACTTCCCATTTTGCTAGCTAGCTTGGCGTAATATCAAGCCAGGTGCATCCTGTCTTTACAAAACTAAAAGATGATTGACATAGGCATGCATTTTCAAGACTAACAATCTCATTCAAAACATTTCTACAGAGATAAGTATGCTCTGCCTCCCATCCTGTCAATACTGAATCACAACAGTTCCCGGGGTCTGTAATGACAGCTGGCATCCCTAGACAAGAAACTTGAGAAGCATCAGAGACCAAAGAATTTTAGGAGGAAATATTTGAAGAAAAAGAAAAAGGGATTTCCAGGAATGATCACATCTGCCCCATGTATTACGAAGAAAATGACACTAAAACAACCAAGAGAATCATCAATACTAAGAGAGAGAAGAGAGCATGCAGGTGTCGAGGTCCCAGCAGTACTCTGCACTGTCCCAAAGTCCTCTGGTCCTTGCCAAGTGAGATTGTCTCCATGGGCTTTCGCCTCACCTGGAGACCCATTGGACAAGAACTCACATACTGGTCTGAAACTAGGCCACACAGTTCCCAACAAGTCATAGTGTTTGAAAGTTTGAGGCAAGATATTTGCTACAAATTTGAGGCCAGCCTGGACTACAAGAGTTCAAGTCCAGTCTGACTATACATGGGAGATTCAGTATATTCAAAATGATGATGGAGGAGGACGAGGATGAGGATGATGGTGATGGTGATGATGGTGAAAGGAAATGCTCTTGTATCCAGGGTGTGGCTCAGCAAAGGTTAAAGTTAAAGGAAGAACAGGCAGTGGCAGTGGTGGCAGAGAACTGTTGAGCCACCACCGTGTGTGACCTTGACCTTATCATAGGTGCTTCCAGCTCACACACAGCGAGGGGCTGGGGAGTGCTGTAACACTCAGTGTACGGGGAATAGGAGCCACACTCACTAGATTCGTTAGCGTTTTGGCAGTGATTCCATGAGGAAGGTTGAGTGAAGAGAACAGAAGAGGCCAGGCCTGTGAATAAACCCTGTCTGTCACAGCCCTTGGCTCAAGCAGAGCCCATTCAGCTCTCCACATCCTCAGCTTCCATACTTGATCAGGGACTGGAAATATTTTAAAAAAACAATGCATCTGTTGCTGAACACATGGCCTTTTTTCTTGTCCTTATTTCTGAGCCAGTGTAGCATAACAACCATTCCCGTGGCATTTACACTTCACTGAGAACCATTTAGAGATAATTGAAAGCATAAAGAAGGAGGTAGAGTTAATGTACAGACACTGTGCCATTTTATACACGGACTTGTACACACATGGTGTTAGCATCCAGGCACACCTTGGCCGCGCCCCTTGAGGACCTGGCAGAGTGCATCACCCCAGCATACATGGTAGGCAGTACCCTGGCTCTGTACATGGGTGCAAAAGGCCCCTTTAAGAGACAAGCTCTGCCCACTCCAGCTCTCCTTAACCCTGATTCTCCGAAGAGGCAGGGAGGGGTTAGCCCTCCCCCTCTCTCCCTTTTCCTCTCCTCCCTTCCCTCCCTTTCCCCACCCCCTTCCCTCAATAAAACTTGACACAAGCTCAGTCTGCATGCTGTGTTTGTCCCTCACTAGCTGTGGGCTCTCTTGCTGTTTTGTAACACATGCCAATCCTCTCAGATACTGAGAACAAATGTATGTATATGTGTTCCCTCTTCATTTCAGATATTATGGAGAAAGCGCCAGTGGTCGGTGTAAGAAGTGTGACAAGAGCTGCCAGGCATGCCGGGGGCCGCTGCCCACAGACTGCCAATCCTGCGATAAATTTTTCTTTCTCCTGCGCTCCAAGGGACAGTGTCACCGCACCTGTCCAGAACACTACTATGCAGACCAACATGCCCAGACCTGTGAGAGGTGCCACCCAACTTGTGACAAATGTGATGGTGAGAATATGCCTGTGTTTAGCAAATGAGATGGAAATCTGAGGGATTTTTTCCTTCCTGTTTTTCCCCTCTCTCTCTCCCTCTTGCCTTGTTAGGGGGTTGCCCCTATTTCCCAACTTTTCCTCGGGCTTCTCCAGCACTAGCACATTCTCTACACTCTCAACTTCTACAACATCCTTACTGCCTTTCAAACTTCCCATCTATCAAGGTCGATAATACAGGGATCACTGCTCTATTCCTATTCCCAACTTCCTTCTCCACCTGTATGATCTCATCACTCTGAATAATCCCTAAGAAAAACATCTTAAGGGGAGAAGGGCTTGTCCCAGCTAATGCCTGCAGAGGCTTCTGTCTCCAGTCCACTGGCTGCACTGCTGAGGACCTGTGATGAGGCAGAACATCTTGGTAGCAAGATCTTGTCATACAGCAGAGACAAGCTCCCAGGGGACAGGAAGTGGGATGAGGAAGGGGAAGGGAACCAGACACACTTCCAGGGCAGGCCTCAAGCGCCCCCCCCTTCCTCCAACTGATGCTACATCACACCATCTCTCTCCTTCCTTCATCTGACCCTACTCCATACCATCTTCCTCCTTCCTCTATATGACTCTACTCTGCACCAGAGAATGCCATTAGATTGTGAATCCATCACAAGGTCCATCCACTGATGAAGTCAAGATCTAATCGGTTCCCCCAAGTCTGTCCTGCAGCAGTCAAACCCCCAGTACATGAGCCTGCTGATGGAGACATTTCATATTCAAACTGCAGCACCACTGATAGCACCTGTCTAGGAAAATCCATTCATCAGTTTAAAAATTCCCTAAGACATCTGCCTCAAGCTCTCCCAAGCTCCAAAATTGTTTTCCTGATATTGGCTCATGCCAGAGATCATAAAATCAATGTTGGTGGGATCACCATTCAACCACTGCCTAGGGCAGCACCTTGATGTTATCCCTGATACTACTCTGTCCCTTGCCTCCTACTGAACCCACTTACCTACAACACAGGTGAGTTTCAAGACCTGTGGGCCCAGTCCTAAGTATTCCTCACATTAGATGTCCTTTTGGAGTCTTCCTGTCCTCATTACATGCCCAGGATCCCTTCTCAGGCCTTTGGAAGCAGCTTGTAGGTCCCTGGGGCCTTCTGCTCCCTCCTGCGGGTTATCCTAGCACAGCCATTGTGAAACTTTGGAGTACTCGTTTCTCTGCATCTTGCCAGAAAAGATGGTCAGAGTGAATCGACATAAGAGACGGCAGTGCACATTCCTGTTCCCCTTTTCAAAACAGCCCTGGCTGGCTTTCTCAGACCTTCTAGAAACATTTCTAACAGTTCTTAGGGTATTGATTAGCATCACCTTGTTATGTATTATCCTAAGTTTAACAATAAGGACATTTTGTGCAAGCATATGGCGAACATGCTTCCCCTCCATATGCTGTTATCCCACCTGTGTAGAGATGTAACCCTGGTTTAAACACATGTCCTTAAACACGTGATGCCTGTGCCTTATCCTCTTCAGCATTTGCCTGCCGGAATGTACCATCAAGCCCAGTTTCCATTTTTAAAGGTCATTGCTGGGGTTGGGGATTAGAATAGTTTTATGGGTGGACTGAGTGGATGGAAATAGGAGATTGAGTGAGGAGGGGGAAAGGGAATAGGGGTGAGGAAGGGGATATGGGGAAGAACATCTGGGAATGAGGGTCATTTGAGGGATGGTATGAAAACCTAGCACAGCGGAAACCTCCTAAAATATATACAGACTATCCTAATAAAGTCCCCTAATAATGGGGGAGAAGTAGTCCCAACCCATGGAAATCCTCAAACAATCCGGACTGTTGCCAAGACAATGTGTTGCTAACCACAAACTGATAGTTGGGTCCCTCTGCTGAGGACAATACTCTCATGACTCATTGAACATGGAGAAGTTGAGCTGGTGCCTACATAGAACCTTTACCCCTATGTTCTAGTGTCTTTAAGCTACCAAAAGAGAAATGTAAACACAAACCCAGCCACAAAACCCTTGATCTACAATCTGTCCTGCCTGCGGATATGCTAGAGCAACAGAACTTGTGGAAGAGTTAACCGATGTCTGATTTGACTTAAGACCCACTCCATGAGACAGAACCCATATCTTACACTGCTTGGGTGACCAAGAACCAGATACTAGACATCACAGAGACCCAAGACAAAGCCAAACGCAACTATTCTTTTTAAAAAGTGATGATAAAAATCCCTATTCAGATCCCCTAATTTGGTCTTAATTCTTATTCCACACATTCTAGAGCCAAGAACCACTTACAACTACTCGGAACCACTCAGCAGCCATCCAATATGTCCTCTCTCACATATCCCCCTGTGATCTAGTTACCCTTCCTCGAGAACAAACCCCTGGGGACTCCGACACCTACCTTGGACATCATCGTAGAGATCTAGTTTTGGTCCTCCTGGCAGGCTTCTCCCTCTATCCCAATTCTGTAGTTCAGTGTTTGGCCAAAGCTTTTTACGTGATTTTTTTCCAGTGCTGGGAATTAAACTTAAGACCATATTTATGCTAGGCAAGCATACTACCTATCGTGGAGTTATAGTCCCACCCTTACATTATATTCTAATTAAATATGTCCATCTCTCTAACTGTGAGCCCCTCCAGCAAGAGCAAGGATTATCACGGTTACATGGCATTCATTTTTGTAGGCCTGCTTTCTTTAATATAACACCTGATAAGTGCTCCCTAAGTGTTGAATAAGGAAATGACTGTATAGGAAGTAAATAATTCCTTTTATCAAACTGGAAGATGCTCAGAAATGTTTCTCCAGCCTTACCTCTGAGAAAAATGTAGCTGAAGACAGCCTTGAGTTTTTGATTCTCCTGAATCCATTTCCCAAATTTCTGGAATTACAGCCATCCATCAGCATGGCCCGTTTATGAGGTGGTGGGGATTGAATCCAGGGCTTTGCATATACTAGGCAGGTCATCTACCAGCTCACTCATGTCCCCAGTGTAAGGGTTCAGGCATTATGCTGGCCTGCCCCTGTCGCCTGAAAGAATGCACTCAAGCAGTGCCCTGGTTAGCCCAGGGTAGTTATATTCTCAGTCTTACATTACATTTTAATTAAATGTGTCCATCTCTCCAACTGTGAGCCCCTTCAGCAAGAGTAAAGATTATCCGGGTTATATGGTATTCATTTTGTAGCCCATTTTGTTGTTTTTAATACAACACTTGATAAGAAAATGAATATATAGGAAGTGGCATATTAGGTGGCTGCTGAGTGGTTCCATGCAGCTGTAGGTGATTCTTGACTCTAGAATGTGTAGAATAAGAATTAAGGCTGAATTAGGAGTTCTGAATAGGGAAAGATTTCCATCACCATTTTTTAAAGACTAATTGTGTTTGACTAGTCTTTAAATAATAAAGCCTGTTGTTTGGTTTACTCCACCCATGCCTCCCACCAGAAACTCCAATCAGACTAGGAAAGTCCATTTTTCCTGGAGGTGACTTTCTTGGTAGTACAGATCACATCAACAAACCAGTTAGTAGAGTGGGGAAGGACTTGTCTGTGACAGCAGAGTCCCTCCCTAACTCCTGTTTAAGTCCTGAACCTGGGCTTTGGTTCCAGTCTCTTGTGAAACACTTTTAGTTCCTGTTATGGTTCTGAAGAAGATGGAGAGAGAAGAGGAGAAGGAGGAGGAAGGAAGAAGAAAGAGGAGAGAAAAGAAAGGAAAGAAGGAATGGAGGGAGGGAGGGAGAGATAGAGAGAGAGAGAGAGACAGAGACAGAGACAGAGACAGAGAGACAGAGAGATAGAGAGAGATCTGCCCACTTCCCGTCCTGGCAGATCAGGCAGGTGCTTGATCCCAACACTGTTCAGTTGTGCTTTCTGGATTGAAGAGACTTCATCTAAATAGTTTAGCCTAAATCTCTTTTGTTGTTTTCTCTGCTGTTTTCCCATCTCAGTATGCTCAGGATGTATCAAGCCATATAAAAATTCACATTTGAGTTTTATTTATTTCTAAGACCAGGTCTCAATATGTAGCTCTGGCTAGCCTGGAATGTACTATGTATACCAAGCTGGCCTTGACCTCACAGGAATCTGCCTGCCTCTGCCTCCTGCATGCTTACATTGAAGGCATATGTCACCATGCTCAGCAATGCATTTTTATTTTATGTGGTGCTTTGACTGCCTGTATGCTAGTGTACCAAGTGCATGCAGTGCCCACAAACACCAAGGGAGGCATAAGATACCCTGGAACTTGAGTTATAGAAGGTTGGGAGCAACTAACGGGGTGCTGGTAATCAAACCCCCACCCTCTGGAAAAGCAGTTTGTGGCTTGAATTACTAATTAGTGCCAGTTGGCTAAGTGGTCTTCCTGTCCCCAGTATGAGCCACCTAGTGGGCAACCAGTCCTCCATGCTGTCTGATTGATATTGCACAGCAGATACAGCCCTGCCTAGTGTTCGATATTTGCATATGAAGCTCCTCCCCCATGACCATTCCTAACCTTCTCCCTCATCTCTCACTACCACTTCCTCCGTCTTCAAGCCCAAGCACTGTGACCTACTATAAATCTGAACCAACCTTGCCTCCTGCCTCGCTCCAGAATACTCCTTCAGCCTGCTCTGCCAGGACTCATTCTGCTCCATTACACTCAGTATGCTTTCTCAAAAGCCTTTCCCCAGCCTCCCATCCAGTGTTCCCCTACAGTTCTGTGTATCCATCCCTCTATTTATTTACTCAACAAATATTTATTCAGCTCTGTGTCCCAGACAATGTCCATACAATTATGAACAAAGTGGACCAGGTCCCTGGAAGCCAGGTCAGTTTACCTGGTGTAATTTTTGTTCTTGGTTTTGTTTTTGGAAACTGTTGCTATGCTAAAAAATATCCTGACCCCCCAAAAAAATTTAAGGGGAGGAAGAGTTGATTTGCGCTCACAATTCCAAGTTATAGTTTATCATCATAGTAGGGAAGTCAAAAAAGCAAGAACTTAAAATACCTAGTCACACCCACACCTAAGTGTGATAAAAGTGAGATGTCAGCAAATGACTGTATTGTCATTTGCTAAGCCAGACAGCTGAGTTTCTATCCATTAGTGTTGTGCAGTGGGCCAGCAGAGGCTAGCTGGTTTCTAATTAAAAACAGGCAACCATCATTAGGTAAATTAATGTCTCTTAACAGAGGCGAGTCAGAGCCAAGCACCAGCCAAAGCTGAACGTTTGCATGTGGATTGGAGATACCATTTATGATGTCTGGGGACAGTGGAAGGACTCGACATTTCTCTACTGGCCTGGAGATTCTCTGCCAAATTAAGGGTGGCAGCTTTGAGCATTCCCTGCCCAAGTTCATGAACACAGGATCCCCAAGACAGGATTCAGGGGTGACTGGGTGGATCTGGAGAAAGCCCACAAGTTGTGTTCTCCTTGGTCTTCCTGCTTGAGGCTTGGGTCCTGGAATTCACACAGCTATCATTTTCTTCTTCCCTTGGCGTTCACTGTTGGTCTCCTCTGCTCCCTTTCTTCACGTAGCACACACACACTTTGCTAGTCAGTGACTCTTGTGCTAACTCCGGTTTTGTAACACAGAGATTAGGAAATTTGGGGATCCCCACCTTAGGCTATAAATTGATTAGAAAAAAAACGAGTAAAAATTTCTGAAACATTAACTGTCATACTATGAAACAAAGACGTAAGGGGAAAACATCTAGAAGAGTTTGGCATTTGTGCCTGTGTTTCATCCACTTTCGATTGTCCAATAATTCTAGTTGCTATAAAGAAAACTATCTGATGAGCACAGTGGCTCGCACCTCTAAGTCCAGCACTTAGAAAGAGGCCTGAGACAGGAGTATTATGAAAGTTTGAAGTCAGCACGGGCTACTCAGTGACAGCCTGTTGGGAAAAGGAAGAAGGGTGGGAACAGAAGGGAGGCGAGAGGAGAGGAAGGCAGGGAGGGAAGAGAAAAACCTGAAGCTCTGGGAGTTGGGGGAGGGGCATCACACACTTACCTAATCTACACCATTGCCATTGCATGCAGCTGGTGCTTCTAGAGTTACTGTGTCCCTTAACACATTTAATTATCCTCCTCGTACAGTTGTGAGCCCTGAACTTTCTCAAGCTGCCTCTTCCTGCACAGCACCTCTCACAGACACACCCCAGGGCCACCCTGCAGCAGTTGAATTTGTGGGGCTGGCTTGGGGAGAAGTTGGTGTGAGGAAAAGCAGACGGTGAGCTGTTCTGAGTTTTAAGGAGATATCAAAAGGTCTGTCTTTCCAGCCTCGAGGCTCCTTAGAAGCAGAAACAGGCACAGGCTCTTAGCTTTGGGGAAAACAAAACAAAACAGGAAATTAACTCTTTGTGTGCCAGGTTTACAATACAGCAAAGCAGGACATGTCACAAAGTACTGATTTTCATCAAGGCTGGCATGTACACCACCGAATACTGCCTTGGGTCTGGACTTGAGCCAGATTGGGAAGGGAGCAGTCCAGAGTTCCAGTCACACAGGGAGAGGTCTGGTAGCCTGCCGCCCAGAAAGGAGGCTATGTACATAATAATGCATATTTCAAACTATCGAGTAAAGGGAGTTTTGGATCCTCAAGGAAACTACAATGTTTGATGCGATAGGAGGAGGAGGCTCGTAAATGTTCCTTTTCCGGTCCTGGAAAAGGAGCCCAGGGCTTTCCTTGTGCATGCCCCATGCTGGGCGGGAGTCTACTACAAGCTACAGCCTGGCCTCTAGGTTTCAGAAGCATCCCATAAGATTTCTCATTTTCTAAAGACCTTTTGCCGTGACACACCATCTTTTGCCTTCAAATTCTCAGCGAACAGACTGAGAGTTTTGTTCGTGGAACGGACCGAGCAATCTGTAAGCCCTTACTTTGTCTTGTAGACTCTTGTCACACTGTCAGTCACCTTTCAGCTTCCATTTACTTGACATTTTCCTTGCTCCCAAGTGCTCTGACATCAAGGCAGGGGTTAGAATATGAAATCTGTCTCATAACATGACTCTCTTTTTTTTTTTTTTTTCTTCCCTCTCTTTCAGGAAAGGAGGCATGGAATTGCTTATCCTGTGTGTGGAGCTACCACCTTCAGAGAGGAATCTGTGTCCCGGAATGTCTTGTAGGGGAATACAGAGATGGAGAGGTACTGAGACCTTTGGTTGGTGTAAGCACCCCCACCCCCACCCTTATGGAGCTCAGTTCCTACATGTCATTCTGGGAAGTGGAAACAGTATAAATTCCTACACTCATCACAGCCTAGGTTCAACACTGTAGCATCTCTTTCATTCATAGAATAGTCAAGCTACCAACCCATCATCCACTTGATTCACAGGAACAGAAAGGATCTAAGGCAGTCTGAATTCCTACACTCATCACAGCCGAGTTTTAACATTGTAACATCTCTTTCATTCATAAAAGAGTCAAGCTACCAACCCGAAGCTTCCCCCTGATTCACAGGATCTGAAAGGATCTAAGTAACCTGAGCCCTGAAGCGGTTCTGTGACCACAGGAAGGTCTGCAGAAATACTGTTCTCTTTGCAGCCGCTGTCTGAGCAGACACAGGAGGGAACTTACTGGTCCAGCTCTTTCCTTTCCTTTCCTTTCCTCCCAGGCAGGATAACAGCCTTTTCCCGGAGCCACAGACTTCCCAAACCTCTTCACTTCTTGATTGTGTGTCTAGACTTGAAACCTTAAGAAAATGCATCAGTTGTGAAATTAAAACAAATCAGCATATTTACATGTAAACTCTTCGAACTCTGATATCGGAATTATAGTTCACAGAGGCAGGCTCAGAGAAATTAAGTAATTTGTTAACTACCACACGATAGGAAGTAACACAGGGAGAAGTACATCCTGAAGACTTGACAATAACAGCTGAAAACATGCTATCAGCATCTAAGACACTCCAAAGTGCCTCAAGAAATGGAATCTCCATTCCTCTTTTTCTTTCCTTTTTGTGTATCTATTTTCAGTGGTGCCTAACATTTGCCCCACCGAGCAGCCAACCTTTCTGCTTCTCTTCCTCCTCTTCCATTCCACTGAAATTACAGATGCACAGAAGGAAAGTCTCTTCTGGGCCAGTGAGATGGCTTAGTAGGTAAACATGTTTGCTGAACATGCAACTTGAGTGCAGTCCTCAGATGCCCCAACCCGCGGGACATTCAACGTGGGGACTGGGGAAACCTAGGAGAAAGATGGGGGACAGGAGATACGAAGAAGGATGGCAAGACAGGATTCTGATCAAGCCGACAACCTGTATCTCATCCCAAATATAGGGATGGGAGGAGGGGAAGGGATGGGGATGTGCTGCAGCTGCAATGAGCCTGGCGGAGCAAAGGTCAGTGGGATGGGTAGGTCATCCTGTGTCCTCTGGTAACCTAACTGCAGATTCTAACTTTATCTTTCACATTCTCCTTCTATCGTGCAAGCCTACGTCCTAGTGACTAGGCAGGTAAGCTGCAGGTCTGTTTTCTTGGAACTTGCTTCCTATCTTAAGAGGTGGTATTTCAGCAGTATGACCTGGAGTCACATCTTCTCTATGAGGATGTAATGGTGCTATGACTGAATTATGGCGAAGGCCCCTGACACTCAGATCCCATGGTGGGAGGAGAGAACCAACTCCTAAAAGTTGTCCTCTGGCCTCCACATGCATGCCTTGTTATATATGCATCTGTACACATACTATAATAACAACAACAACAATAATAATTTTTAAGATAAGGTATCTTTCCCTAGCCTGCATTTCTAGCACCAGGCAAGGAGACAGTTGTTGCCTTGGACTTTGAACTCTGACTCTGGGCACCAGAATCCAGGAACAACAGAGGGCAAGCAGGGAGTTAATATAAAAGTGTAAAAGCCAAAGAAAACCGTAGCACTAACTTTGTGGAAAGTAGAAACCTAATCCCAACATTCAGAAGGCCGAGGGTCAAAGGAGGAGGACCGTGAATTTGAAACTAGCCCAGGCTCCGTAACAACAAGAAGAAAAGAAGTACACATACCCACAAAAGTGTCACCTATGTGTTGATGACAGAATACAAAATACGGGGAATTGCATCAAATTGGAGAACGATAAGAAAGGGCTGCTGCCATTCTACTCTGATCCTGATGTGAGGGTGATGGCTTCAGCTTTAACAGAGCTAGATTTTGAGAAGGAAGTAGGAGCTAACTTATGTCTAGAGTATCACTTTTACAATGTGGAGTACTGTAGAAATGTCTAGACTGCATAGGTGTATAGCAAAGTTCAGGCACAGCTTGTCCTTGACTCCCACTGTCTTTGAGTCAGGAGATTGTTACATGATAACCAAACACTCAGGAAGCTTAATGTTCTCCTATTATTGTACCAAGCCCATTTCTGAGACCAGGGCCCAGCAGAAGCTTCCTCCAGTTGTACACATTTGGTTTGGTCTTTTGCCCAGCACAGATAAAATGGTGTAGAACAGTAAGCTAGAGAGATGGCTCAGCAGTTAAAAGCACTAACTGCTCTTCCAGGAGAACCAGGTTCAAGCCCCAGCACCCACATGGCAGCTCACAACTGTCTGTAACTCTGGTTCCCGAGGATCCTATACCCTCACACAGACATACACGCAGGCAAAACACCATTGCACATTTTTTAAATGGAGTAGAACACTACCACACACACACACACACACTCACGTTCTTCCCTATTCATAACGACAAGAGTCATTGGAGAACTCCAGTTCCAGATTTCTACCTGTGCTCTCAAAAACAACCTCTCACTGTTCTCAACAGGGAGAAAAGTTTAACTGTAAAAAATGCCACGAGAGCTGCGTGGAGTGCAAAGGACCCGGAGCCAAGAACTGCACCGTGTGCCCAGCTGACCTGCTGCTGCACATGGATGACAGCCGCTGCCTCCCCTGCTGCAACGCTTCCCACGCCCACAGATCCCCGGACTGCTGTGACTGCCAGAGTACCACAGGTGAGGGCATGGGCTGTCCTCACAAAGCTGATGGGAGGGGAGCAACGTGGGAGGAGTATGGATGGTTCATGAAGTACCTGCTATGTGCTACTACGCTTGAAACCTCCTGTTCACAAGTTGTCTTTGTTTTTCCTCGCTGTGACAAAATACCTGAGGAAAAGTATTTAAAGGAGACTTTATTCCAGAGATCTGTGTCTGTTGTTTTTAGACAACAGTAAGCCTCAGCATCATGGCAGAAAGCGTGTGGAAGAGCATCACAGCTCACCTCGTGACAGTCAGGAAGCAGAGAAGTTTGTGACAATGTCTTTCCAGGGCATGCCCCCAGGAACCTATTTCCTCCACCTAAAACCCAATACCTATTTTTCACCACCTAAAAATAATGGAATCATATTATGCCATGCCCACCTTATGGGGTGAAGGCCTGGAGATTTAATCTGGTACCCCTAGCTCGGTACCCCTTTTTTACATCCTCATAGCCTTACTTGCTGGCCAGCCTTTTAGATCTCTTAGTTCCTCTTTACTTTCCTGACCTCAGTGGATCAGGCGAAAGACTGGAGATTTTTTTTAACCTTTTTTTTTTCTGAGACAGGGTCTCTCTCTATTGTTTTGGAGGCTGTCCTGGAACTCACTCTATAGACCAGGATGGCCTCCATCCTACCTACCTCTGTCTCTCGAGTGTTGGGATTAAAGGCCACCAACACCCGACTCTCTGAAGATCCTAGCAAACCTCCTCCCAATCTGGGACATTTAAGCCTCCCCCAGTAATGAACCATGGACTCACTCGTTCAATCCACTTTAGAAAGCCTTCCATGGTATTAGCCTGGACTGTAGTCCCCTGTCCTTTAAGTAACTTTCTTACTTGATACCGTAATTCAAGCTTCCCGGAACTATTCCCCATCTTTTCTTTTTTATTTTCCACAATTAGTCCCTGGCTGGCAAAAGGGACGAACCCGCCTACTTACCTCGCTTTCATCATCTCGGTGGGACCTCCAATTACGGCGCCCGCTGCACAGCCTATATCCGAGAATGTGGCAAGGGTGTCAGGATTGATGACACAGAGACCAGTCGGTTGCATTAGAAATCTTTATGCTCCCCAAGAAGGCTCAGGAGAACTTCCCAAGAAATGCTTCCCTCCAGAAAAGCTTCTGCCATACACACACACACACACACACACACACACACCACACACACACACACACACACACACACACACACACACACACACACACGCACACACATCTCTTCCTCCTCCTGGCTTGTGGTTAAATCCCTGACACCAGAATTGGCAACAGCAGTGGGCAGGAAGAAGTGGCTAGCCATTAGGAAGATCAAAGTCAGAGTGTTTCAGTGAGCAAGCCCTTATCAGGAACTTATGGCTCCGGTAAACATTTCTTAGGGCACTGGATTGTTTTCAGTAAACATAGTCTCACAGCTGCCTGCTCCCAGGCTGATGGAGGAGTGGGTTTCTGGCCAAGGTCTGTTGTTCCCACAATATTATATATCCATCAACAGATGCATCCATTAGACTAGGTCAACCCCTCAGGACCTGTCACTCCCCAAAAGCTCATCAGCTGGCAGCCAAGACCCACATCTTTGGGGAAATATCTCAGGTTCAAACTTTAAGCAAACAGACCCCCTTCTTGTTAGCAAAGAGACGGAGGCCCAAAGGTTGGGCTAGCATGATCAAGTCCACAGCAGTACTAAGAGAGGGGATATCTAGAACAGGCTTGGTACTGTGTCCATGAGTCTGAGTGCTTAGGAAACAGAGAAATGGGGATCAGGATTCAGGGCCACTCCCAGCAAAATAGCAAGTTTGAGGTCATCTGGGCCACCTCAGCTTTTTGAGACTGGACTTCATCTTAAAAAAAAAACAAAAAAGGGCCGGGCATTGGTGGCTCATGCCTTTAATCCCAGCACTCTTGAGGCAGAGCCAGGCGGATCTCTGTGAGTTCAAAGCCAGCCTGGTCTACAGAGTGAGTTCCAGGAGGGCCTCCAAAACAATACAGAGAAACCCTGTCTTGAAAAAACATACATACATACATACATACATACATACATACATGCATACATACAAAAATCACATATGCTCATGCACACACTTGCATACCCCAGATGCTCATCTGGAATTTAAGCATAGGCCTGCTGGACTGCAAAGCCACAGAGCCCCACATTCTTTCTACAACTATGCTGCCCCCAGCCTAGCTAAGTCTAGAAGTTGACCTTTAAAAATATATTTTGTTCCTTTTTATCTTTGCTCCCGAGGGAAAGGGGTAAGGAATTGGTTATCTTGATAATATTGAAGAATCATTCTAATCTAACTCAAATCGAGCCATTCTGTTAGAACATTTTAGAAATGGACTTTCACTGAAAGCTAAGAATAAGTGACACAACTTTACCAATTCCAAGTCTTCAATTACGCTCCATCGTGTATATTAAAACCTAGAAAGATCCAAGGCCCGGAGATGGCTCAGGGCTTGAGAACTTCCATATGGCTGCTCACATTGGTGGAACTCCAGTTTCAGGAGATCCAGTGTCCTCTTCTGGTCTACTGAGGCACAAGATGCACATGGAGTGCACATATATGCATGCAGGCAAAACATTCATGCATACATACATGTGCTAGACAAGAACCTTACCACTGAACCACCAATGTAAACTACTCAACACATGAAAATAAAAATGAGTACATCTTCAAAAAATCTTGAAGATTGTGAATGGAATGATCCCTTCTAAGTGAAAAACACATTGTTAAAATATATTCTCTCCTCCAGATGTGTCACACCTGATCAAAATCAGTATATGTTTGCTCTTTGTAGGTAAAGAAAATCAGAGACCCAAAACTGTTACCAGTTTTGTACTTTTTGTTTGTTTGTTTCAGGCTTTCAATTAGTTTCCAGGTATCACCTTTCCAAGAACTAGCTCTTCCCTTCCTCAGCTTTTACCCACCAAGAGCAGCTGGTTTCCCAGGCCCTTATCTGCATACCCCTCGTGGTCTGATGCTGGGCTGACAGCTGAGAGCAAGAACCCTGTTATATCAATGTTCATAAATGAAAACAGAGCCTGAACCTCTTGGGTACAGTTTCTGAAATGTCAGTTCTAAGAAATAATTTGATAGCTTTCCTGGTTCCTAAGAGGCTCTGAAAGAGTTATCTGGGGCAAACCCTACCAATAAAATGTGCTAATCCTCTTGGGCTAAGGATACAACTCCATGGTGGAAAGGTACCACAGTATGTGTATGGGGAGAAATAACAAGCCCAGATAGTCAAACTTACTTGTGTCTTTGTTTCTGAAACAACTTCCTCCTCCAGAAAAACCAAATGGTAGAAGTTGACCCTGACCCAGCACCTAAGACTAAGAATAGTAAGATGTGAGTGCATTTGGCACGATGAAAAAAACAACCTCCAAAGGTCCACAGTAGATTCTCCTACTCCACAGTAGAGTCACAGACAGATTACTTATCTGTCCTTCTAGTGTGTTTGTATTTCCTCCAAACAGAGAGTCTGTGCTGACACTGGAAATGTTGAATACAATAATGACAATACTGTTACTTTAGAGGAAACATTTTTTGCTTGATGGGCAAAACCCTGTTAGAATAAAATAGAATTTAAACATCATCAAAGTAAAAGTGAGTGAGTGCGTGCATGCATGTATGCCACTATGTGTGTGTGTGTGCATGTGTGTGTAGAGGGGTTACTCAGTTGCAGGAGTTGCAGGAGTGCTTGCAAGGTCCTTGTGGAGGAGTAGAAGAACATGAAAGAGGAGCAGGGGAGGGGAGGGAAGGAAGAGCCTACTGTGTATTAAAATCTGCACATCCAACTGGGCAGACACCTATTCCTCTAGTTGTTTTATACTTTTTTTGCCTTACTGTATAGTGGGTTAAAAAGAAAAGGTAATAAAATTAGTTAAGCAACTCAAATCATACTGCCCGAATGAATGAAAATAAAATGAGAAAAATCAACTAAAGCCTTTATGTCGTACACTGTTTTGGTTCTGCAACACCCTCAGGGAAGCCCTGAAAATGGGCTGATAAATAAGAAAAGGAAGGGTCCTGGAATTCAATAATTTCAATTACACTATAAACCCCTTGCTATTTAAAATGACAGTCAGGATTTTAAGATAATAAAGCATTCCTTTTCTCATTCAGGGAGTACCATGGCTATCCAAAGAAACCAAACATGTGATCAGAGAATTTGCCTCTAGAATCCCACCTGGAGTTGAGGTTAATGGCCTGGAAAGTCCACTTGTTACACAAACCAGTTCTTGTCTATGACAAACAAGTTGGCCCAAATAATTTCCAAGACCACACATGACTAAGAGTCAGTAGGCTTTATAAACGTATGCTTCGTTGGTCTTGAAAGGTAAGACCAGTCTAAAAGATAGTTAAGGAGACATCTCCATCTTAGAAAAACAGCGTTCTTGTTTAGCAGTAACTAAAGGGGAAACACACACACACACACACACATCTCAGGAATGGAAAATCACTGAGAAGTTTGGATCCTTAGAGACTGGTCCATGAGGTAGGGATCTGGGGTCCCTTTGGAATCTTAAATTTACCATTTTAGTAGAATCAGTTGGTTTTATTAAATATGGATTGGGACTCTTGTGGGCTACATACTGATTTTTTGTAAAGTGGTGTGCCTCCTAAGAAAACAAAAACAACAACAACAACAAAAAAAACAATGATTCTACCATTTTATAGGTTTGGGGAAAAAATGGAGGAGCAGTTCTTTACTTCAGAATCTGATTTTTCCACTTCTGTTTCTTCTTTCTCCCTTGCTGCTGCCTCCGGGGTGGCCTTGTATCAGAGGAGTGCATCCTTCCAGCCAGCAAGACCGTGCCCTCGGAGCGCACCAAGACTGCCCTGCTGGTGACCTCGGGTGTCATGCTGCTGATGCTGCTGGGGGCCGCTGTGGTCGTGTGGCGAAAGTCTCGAAGCCGACCTGTAGCAAAAGGGCGCTACGAAAAGTTGACCGAACCGACCGTGTCATACTCCTCCTACAGGAGCAGCTATCTTGATGAGGACCAGGTGATCGAGTACAGGGACCGAGACTATGATGAAGATGATGAGGATGACATCGTCTACATGGGCCAAGATGGCACTGTCTACCGGAAGTTCAAGTACGGACTGCTGGATGAGGCAGAAGATGATGAGTTGGAGTATGACGATGAGAGCTACTCCTTCCAGTAAACGGAGCCCGCCTGTGGGCTCCATGGCAATTAGCCCTGCCCCGGGGCTACCATCACATTGGCTGAGGTTCGAGTGTGTGTGTGTGTTTTGTCCTAACTTTGTTTCCAACCTGAGTATGTAGGGATGCTGGAGTCTGCTGTGCTGCTCTTAACTAGCTGAGTACAATGGACAGATCCTGCAAAGGGAGAATTCAAAAGCATTTTCCTCCAGGGTATTTCAAGACTTCAAACGCAGAAGGGGAAGGAAGTGAGATCTGATGAACACTCTAACATGATTTCTAAAGTGGACAGGACAGAGGACCTGTAAGGATTCTGCTGGAGACCCCTGCTTTCTTCAGAAATTCTGATAGTTGACCCACTCTCAGGAACCAGAGAGTTGTTGGGGCTGGGATGGGAGGTCTCTCCCCTTTCAATTGGGTTTAAGAAGGAAATCTGTAAAGAGCGTGAAAAGGGGCTTGTAGTTTCTTTCACAGTACCTCTGGGGAGTCGAAAGACCATCTCTCCTGTGAATGCTCAGGACCTATGTCAGGATTTGCAGCCTCAAGGCTGACAGAGCGCATGCTCACTGGGCTCTGGCTCCTTTGCAGAGACCATAACAACAATGATCCTGGGCAGAGGAAGCCTAGGTGGAGGACAGCATCAAATCACAAGGAAGGAGCTCGTGTCCAAGCATCGCACCCTCGTGATTCTCTTAAGAGCCTTTCTGATAGGAAATAAATAAAGAAAAATTGTAATGATACCCTAACACAAAATACAAAGATTTCATCCACTCTAAAAAAAATAATAAAATAAAGACTTTAGCTGCTAAATCAGAGCAAAGCTTTCATCCATGAGTCATCCAAGAAGCTCAGACTCTCCATAAGAAAAGTAGGAGTAGAGTCTACCATTTAGAAATTTCCCAATATCTTGCTCACCAGCTGCAAACAGCTGCCTGGCTCTCTTCAACCCTGTGACTTTCTGTTTCTGGGCTTCCTAAACTCTTTTTCCATGCTGGTCAAGGGTGTTCGTAGATTATGCATTCATGGGCACTTTCTGCAGATGGTAATTCACAGGGAGGGCACTGTGTGCAAAAGAATACAAGCAGAGCCTCGTGGAGCAGCTCCTTGTTACAGGCAATGCTGTGTGTAGAACATCAAAAAGTGAGTAGCTCCATCGCATGATGATTATTGTAACCAAAATGAATTGCACACTTACCTTGTGCCCGGTAACTAATGTATCTCCCCCACATCATACTTAAGAACTCTACCAGATGGTGTCAGCCATCCCTTAATTTTAAAGGACGTCTGAGGCTTCCAAAAGGCTATACTCAAGGTCACAGACAGCTGATCAAGATTGAAAAATAAGAATGACCTTAAAGCATATATTCTTAATAACTGTGCTCCACTGACCGAGTGAAAACAAGCATTCTAAACATAATAAAACTATGTCCATTCTATGACAGTTAACCTACATTCTATAGTAACATGTGAATGTAAATGACAATCTTTACTTGTGGGAAAACACTATGCTTGTGTTTCTTTAGAGAAAAACCCTCAGAACACAGACCACTAAATAGTCTCTATCAACAGCCAGGTTTCTCCCCCCAGGCTTTTTGAGTTAAAAACAGACTCTGTTGGGATTGTCCAGACTACCATGGGATCATGCGTGGAGTCAGTTCAAAATAAATGACTAAGCTGTGCTCCAGGAAAACTGTCTTTAGGGACATTTAATATCTGAATTTCAGATCATCGTCACATATCATGAAGTAACAACCTTTTGATGGCCATTTAAAAACATGAGATCTCTGAGGTCCAGCAACAGGTGGCTTCAAACTCTTCAGACACCATGGCTATCACATAAACATCAAATCAAGTTCCCAAATTTTTGATCATTTAACATGATCTCTTCAAAATCCATTTGATTGCTCACTTTTCAATCCTTAGGATAGCTTTAAAGAATTGCTGTCATATCAGTGGAAGAATTCAAGTTTTCTTGCTGTGTAATTCCAGAGTTCAAATACAGAAGCAAGTACTTTTGATTGTATGTGTTATTCCTATTCCTTGAGAATGTAGAAACAGACTGAGCTGCTCTCAGCAGCCTAGAAAAATTCCCAAGAAAAATATCTGTGCTTATGTTGATGCACACTCTTCTAAGATGGCTTGAGACACTAAGAAACATGGTGGTGATGCTTGTGCCCATGTGTGGTTAAGACCTGCCTTGCCCTCTGGGTTTGTAGTCATGACAGTCTTCTCAAACAGCTGCCTTCCTGGATAAATACATGGTTGAAAAACAGCTTTCGTTTTCTGCTTGCAAAAGAACTTGAGAATGTTAAGACTGGAAATACACAAGGAAACTGAGTAAAACCCCAGAAGATTATGGCTCCCCAAAGGGAATTATAATTGGAAACAAAGTGAACTCAAGAACAGATAATGCCACAGAGACTTGCTTATGATCAAATTGTTTCTGGGCATTTGATGCATGTAGTACTATGCTGTGTACCAAATAATAGATGCAAAACATAGACGTTCTGGGATGTGTCTGTTTTAATCCACCTCCACCAAAGCTGAACAAGTTTTGTCTCCAGTAAGTCAGTCCAGCCCATCTTTCAACTCCATTATCACTGCCTTGTCCCCATTATGACTGAATTTCAATCTCTTTCTCTATTTTTTTCTCACTCTGGCTAACAAAAGCCATTTCCAGGTAGAATGCTGATGTGGGCTGTAATCTCAGCACTAAGGAAACTGAAACAGAGAAATAGAGTATCAGGTCTGCAAGAAAGAGAGACAGAGACAGACAGGGAGACAGACCCCAGGAGATGGCACAGGATAAAAGTTCCTGTGCAGGCCTGAGAATGGTGGACGGAGAAAGCCACCTCCTGGAAAGTCGGATCTGACCCACATGGGCATATCATGGCATACACACAAACAATCATGAAACAATGTTCCAAAGCTAGTCACAGTGGCTCACACTTGTCATTCCAGCACTTGGGATAGTGGGGCAGGAAGACTGCCTTATGAGCAAAGACAGCTTGGGCTATGGTGTTTCAGGAAAACCTAACAGTGCAGACCAGATCTCACTCAGCAAGTCAAACAAGCCAATTCCAAGTTACTCAGAAGGTCTCATGTAGGCTGCCCATCTCTCCTAGTTATTGGGAATGACATTCCAATTCTTGGCACATGGTCCTCACCTGTCTTAAAACTTCTCATCCACAGTTTCCTGGTCCCTCCTGATCTCCATGCTTCCCCATTTATACACAGCACCAAATTGCTTTTAGGCTCTTGCAATATCCTGATGTTTCTCCATCCTTCAGCATGTGTTGTTCACTCTCCTTGGAAGCTGCCTTTCCAGGCCTGACCAGAAGGAAAATTCCTGGTCATCCTTTAAAATTGTGTTCCCTTGTCACCCATCCTGGGAGGTGGTCTTTGCTTACCTTCTTATCTGTCTTCTCTGCAGACACTCTGTACATATGTATAGTTCCTTTATGTCACCTGGTAATCCTCTCTGCTTGCCTGAATGTGCTCAAAATGTGGGACTCTTTCAGGCAACTGCCATCCCCCTCCCTAGTACACAGTGCCCAGAATTTGGGATGGGGTGGGGGACTTATGACCAAGCATAGTGGCTCACAGTTTAATCCCAATACTCAGGGAGCTGAGGCAGGAGGATCACCATAAGTTTGAGAGGTCAAACTGGCTAACATAGTAAATTCCTGACCAGCATAGACTACAGATTAAGATGCTGTTTAAAAAATAAGAACAAACAAAAACACTCCCAACAATGTAAAGAAGTTGTTAATGTAAAAGGAGTAAGAAATAATTTTATCGTGAACCAAATATGAATGACCATGGCCCAGAGATATAGACTTACATTCCATGGAGTGATGTGTCCTGCCACAGAAGTGGTTATATACACTTTTATAGTCAGAGAAACAAAAGCAAGCACAACCTAAAATGCATTTCCCCAGTATGGCAGTGGGGATATCACTGGGGAGGTTACAGCAAAGCGGAGGAACTGTTTCAGAAGCTGTCTGATGACCTGGTTAGCTTGTGAACTGGAGAAAGCTAGCCGTCTGCTACAAAATCCAAAGGTTTTATCAGTCAAAAGCAGTGCTAGGTTAGCTACAGAGGTGGGTGAGAAGTGCTATTAAAGGACTAAAGTCCAGGGTTTAGGTTTGGCTCTCAGTCCATATCATTACAGCCTTCACAGACAGGAAGTGTTAATCAATCTGCACCGTCTTCAACACAGCACTTTTTTAGGAAACATTAATTCGTAAATTGATTGTTTTCTTTCTGGTTAGTGCATATGTCTCTTCCCATCTGTGCATACACCACCCGTGTGCAGTGCCTCAGAAGCCAGAAGAGGTTGAAAAATTCCCTGGAGCTAGAGCTGCAGGTAATTCACTGATCACTGGACCTCCACTAGAGCTGGAAGTGCTCTTGACCACCGAGCCATTTCTCCAGCTCCTATTTTGTTCGGTTTTGAGACCGGTTCCAACTATGTATGTAGATCAGGCTGGGTGCAGCCTCATGATCCATGCCCAAGCTTATCCATGCCCAAGCTTAGAACTGAGTCTTACGAAGACAAGATTTGTGGCAGTACACACCTATAATCCTAGCAGTCAGGAGCAGGCAACAGAATTAGGAGCAAAGGAAAACAAAAAGCATCCACGAGAAGTTTTACAGTGATGCTATTTTAAAAAAAAGTGAGGTGGGGGGATATATGAAGAATTATTAATTTCCAAATGTGACATGGAGAGATGACTGAGCACGCACGGCTCTTGCAGAGGACCTGAGTTTGTTTACTAGCACCATGTCAGTCAGTTCACGATCACCTCTGACCTCCAGTTCCAGAGGATCTGATGCCCCTCACCTGACCCCAAAGCCCATTCACGTGAACAAATCTAAGCACACATGAAATTAAAAATATTTTCCAAACTTAAAGTCAGAAGTTACATCCCATGGGGATAAGTATCTGCTGTTAGGAATAATTGAAGCTGGAGACTGAATGCTTTCAAAATACACTTGTGGTCTATTTTAAGTCCACACACAAAAAGAAACTTCTTGAGTGTACTAGCTACAGGACCAAATTTATATGTCACCAGTTTAAATAAATTGTAGTGTTTGCTTTACATTTAGAGCATAACTAGTCTGTGTTTGAGAAGGAAATACAAGAAACTTGTTGATGCATTTTTGATGTGGCTAGGTCTTATTTGATCACCACACATCCACAGGAAAAGAGAATTTCCCAAGGTGCTCTGGGAATGAATGAACAAGAGGAAAATCGGAGAATTCAGCTGGAGTTTTGCTTTTTCCACCCAATGATGCAACCTTGCCCTGTTTTAATACACAGGTAGCAAAGAAAAAGAGCCACATCACGTTGATTCCATGAAGCTGGCTCCTCACAGACAGGGGTTGGGCCTGCTTCATTCATGCCAGCAACCCTGGGGTTACAGGAGGCCACTTACAACTATAGACTCTTTGTGTCTTGAAAGGAATTAGGAAGCGATTTGATAAATGGAAATGGATTTATTTATGGTTCAGCCAAACCTAGGAGAAATGTGCTCCAGTTTCTCTTTCTAGAGCAGGCTTACAGTTTTATGGAAATGATGAGACAAAAGCCAAGAACAAACACATTACTGAGTTTTCAGAGCTGTGTACAGTCTCTGTCTGGGAATTCCTCCTCTAACTGGCATCAAGGCTTCAGCTTTTCCCTCCACCTAGCGTGGGATTCCTGTGGAAATCTTAATTCTTTTGGATCAGTTGTCCAATAGCTTCACAGTGGAAGGGAGAGGCACGCGTGTCCCCCAGCGTGTCTCCTCCCGCATCACACAGAACACGTGCACACTTTCACATTGCTTATTGCATGTGTGTGACAAATCTGTGGAAGTCAGAGGGCAATCCACAGGGGCCAGTGCTCTCCTTCAACCTTGTGGTTCTGCTGGGCGTTGGAGGCACAGGCCTTTAATCCCAGCACTAGGGAGGCAGAGGCAGGTGGATCTCTGTGAGTTCCAGGCCAGCCTGGTCTACCGAGCGTGTTCCAGGACAGCCTCCAAAAAATACAGAGAAACCCTGTCTCAAAAAAAACAAAAACAAAAAATAACAACAACAACAACAAAAAAAAAACATGTGGGTTCTGGAACGCGGATCATCAAGACTTGGCACAAGAACTTTTACCTCCTAAATCACCTCTCTGGCTCCAACACATGCAAATATTTGTTGAATAGTTACAGGGATGAAAACTAGTAACTCTAGGGCAGTGTTTCTCAATCTGTGGGTCGAAACCAAGCAGATTATGATTTTTGGTGGTAACAAAATTATAGCTACAAAGTAGCAGAAATAGTTCTAAGGTTGGGGATCATCACAATGTGAGAAACTGTATTAAAGGGTCACAGCATGAGGACTGCAGAGAGCCACTGATGTAGGACTTGGTCATCTGCCCATTCCTAACTGCTAGAAAGGCTGGGAGACAAACATCTTAAGAAGGCAATATTTACCTGATGACTTTATGAACATGTGATTCCCAGGGCTTTGTCCCTCTCAGGAAAATTGTTCTTGTCAACACAACACATACACACACACACACACACACACACACACACACACACACACACACATACACACCACAGCTCTCACGTGGAAAGGAATATGCCATAATTTATTCTAGAGCCAAATACAAGTGACCATGGCCCCAAAATGAAGATTTGTGTTCCCCCAAATTTCATGTTCCAATATGGTGACCATTCCATGACTTTTTATGATAACAGAATGAAGAAACTTGTAAATGAAACATTTTAGAAATACTTCAATAGAAACCTCCAGTGGGCAGGTTGCAGCAGATCTAAGTCTCTGCTATAGGCCTCAGATGTTATCTAGTGAGGGTTTTCCAGTCGGTGGACAGATGCTAGGGGTCTATTTGTGCATAGGATTTAACCAACAGTCATGTCAGTGCTGTGGGACACAGACACAGCTCCACTCCATCACCTTCAGCAACATGGAGATTTCCCCGAGTCTTTTAAAGACCTCGATTCAGACCAAACTAGAATTTGTGTCTTCAGTATAGGAAATAATTTTAGAACTAGGCATACGACACAGGGCTGGAGATGTTGTTAGAGATAATTTAACACAGACTTTCAGTATGAGAGAAAGGAGACAGAGAGGCACTCTGGTAGAAGAGACACACCCACACCTGGGTATGTGCTTCTGAGGGGAAAGAAACAAAATGTGTGACCATGGACTCCTCCAGGGGGAGTCACAAGTAATTGTTTTAGCGCCAGCCATAGAGACCATTTTGGTGACTCTAAAGTGATGCTGCAATGATAAACTGCACACTTACTGAAAGTAAAACTAAGTATTTATTGTAGAAATTACTTACAAGAGACCAGACAAGTAACCCAGATGAGCCGAGTAGTTTTCCGCCACCAAACTGGAAGCCGAAAGCTGGAAAAAGAGACCGAGACTTCCGTTGTTCATTCCTTTATACCTTCCCCCGTAACGCCCCTAGCCATGCCCAAAAGTGGGCCTGGCTAGTGACATAGTGGTCCAATGTTTGCCCTTTCTACACCTCCTGCAGAGACCAGGAGGCTGAGGCCTTCTGTTCGATGCATTCCTGGTAAAAGCATTATTTCTAGGAATGCGTTGTCTACAGTTCCTACTCAGATGTCCTATTTTACCACAGTTAAAGCATGTGGCATATTTACGTCTGTTAAAATTTTTGGAGATTGCCTCCCCTACCCAGGCCTCTATATTGTCACGGGTAGGGTATTTGGCCTCCTGGGGCCTCCTCAAGCCTGTAGAAATAGCTTCACCTATCCAAGCTCCTGTATCCTGACTTTTACATTCCAGGTTCACTGTATATAGGACCCATTCCTCCAATGGCGCTGATCTTATTTTTAATGGCCAAATTACCTGCCTGCATTGTGGATTTGCATTCTCATATGCCAAAGATTCTATAAGGAGTCGCCTAGATTCTGGATTTGCTACTTGTACTTCTATTGCTCTGGATAATCTCTCTAAAACTTCAGTAAACCTTTCCCTTCGACCCTGTACTACCTTGGTATAGGGTTGCATTATCTCTCCTGTTTCACAAACCTTATCCAAGGCATTCAAAGCAGCTGTATGGCATAAAGACAACATGTACTCATCATATGTAGACTGAACCTGCTTGTCAGCGTAAGCACCCTCCCCAAGAATCTTGTCTTGAGGTACTTCATGACCGTTCTTTAATTCCTGAATCTCTAAGGCTTTCGCCTCTTATCTCCATAAAGCTCTCCATTGAATTTGACAAGAATTTTTTAGCACTGCCGAGGCTAATTGGGCCCAGTCTTTTGGAGTTATTCTATTTGCAGTGGCCCATGAGATTAGGAGCTCTCTGACATAGGGAGAGTGAAGAATGAAACAATGGCCTCCTTGATTCACTTTAGGTCCTTCATCTGTATAGGTTCCCATTGATAAGCAATGGGACCATTTGAGTGTTTTTTCGTTGCTGGTTTTTCTGTTACAGATACTGGGAAAACCATAGGTGAACGTATAGCAACCTTAGGGAGATCTTTCCGGCATTTGAGAGGTGTTGGGAAACCCCTGTCCTGACCTGTTGCCTGTATGTCTGATTCTGAAGTATCATATTGAACGTCTTCTAAAACCTGCAGTCTATTCATCATTGTTTCTCTGAGCTCTTGAAGTTCTTGGGACAAATAATTTTCTAAGGACGTCATGGAATCTTTCATTTTTTTTGCATTCATCATTTACATGTGATTCCAAATATTTAATATTCTCATCCTTAGAAAGTATCTCAATGGCATGTAAACTGCCTTCCAGAAATGACGTTCTATCAGCTAGTTTGTCATTGCTCTCAGACATGGAACAAATCTTTTCTGTTAGCATTTCAATCTTATGTTCCAGTCTTTGTAGTTTGCTAGTGAAATCATCAAACATGGAACAGTTTTGTAGGTTAAACGTTTCCACATTATGTTCCACTTTATCTATTCTGTCTGTTGAACACATTTTTCCTGAAAGTAATTCAATTTTGTGTTCCGTCTCTTTAAACCTGTTTGTCAGACCTAAATTATCATTTTTAATATCCTGAATATTTTCTACCAAACCTTCCTTATTATCCTGCAAGGAATTTTGCATTTCCTGAATTCTTTGTACTAGGATTTCATAACTATCCTGCGCTGACCGTAGTACCTGTATAAGTCGCCCTATTTTTGAACCATTTCTTTAGCAAAATTATATTGATTATGAAACTAATAATCACCATCGTTGGTAGGAAGTACCTTTCAGGTAGGTCATCAACTCTTTCTAAAATCCCATCCATACAAAAAACAAGAAAATTCTTAACATCCTGCATCGTAATGTTAGTTGTTGACATTGTATAAAGCAGTTAAGTTTGTTACCAGTGGAGTTTTATTCAGGCCGAAATCAGCAGGTCTTCAGCAAAAGAGCACATGGCCGAAGTCAGCAGGCTGCCAGTAAAAGAGCACGTGGCCATGAGAGAAGTCTCGGAATATCACCTAACCTTACCGGCAGGTAGAAGGTGCTGGTTCCCGGCAGCAGGAATCATGCCTTGCCGAGTAAAGTAGTAGGGAACTTAGGGAAAGGAGAGTCCACGTGTGCCTGGTCGGGCCAAGGAGTAGCACTTTTCTGGGCACCTGAATCCAGGTTCCGAAACTTCTGACACCAAATTGATGCTGCAACGATAAACGGTTTTACTGAAAGTAAAACTAAGTATTTATTGTAGAAATTACTCACAAGAGACCAAACAAGTAACCCAGATGAGCCTAGTAGTTTTCCACCGCCGAACTGGAAGCCAAAAGCCGGAAAAAAAGAGACCAAGACTTCCGTTGTTCAGTCTTTTATACCTTCCCCCCGTAACGCCCCTAGCCATGCCCAAAAGTGGGCCTGGCTAGTGACATAGTTCACCACCTACATCCATATACGTCTTTAGTCATGCCTAAAGTGGGTGTGGTTAGCGGTGTGTTAACCTGCTCTTTTATTACCTCATCTGTATGCGCCTCTAGTAAGTCACAAGGCAAATGGCAGCACATGACTTCCTCCTACACTGAAGTGACAAATCAAAAAGTCTCTGAGGAGCCCCCATATCCCACCACTTCATTGCCTTTTGATAAATGACATAAGTGATGCTGTCCCAGAGATTACTAGATAGAAATGTCTGAGAAGATAAAACCATGTGCCACTAAGGTTGACAAGGGTTTAGGGTTTAGGGCCTGTCCTTTACCTGATAGCTTGTAGGTTTATAGCTGGGAAGAAAGAAGGTCTTAAACAGTAATTTTGTTGGGTGGGGAATGCAGTTCCTTCTCATGTGCCTGAAAATCTCCCTTTTTTAAAAATGCCTCAGGTACAAGAACATTAGGTCACATACAGACATAGGCAATAACTGGCAATTAAGAGAACTATAGATAGCCCAAGATAATTCTGGCTCCCAACCAGCAACATCCCAGATCTCAGCAATCAGTTATTCAGCCTTATAGAATGTTTGTGTAACACAGGCATGGCCTTTTCCCTACAAACCAGTTTCCATTCTTTTCCTCCTTGTCCTCTTCTTCCTCCTCCTTCTCTTCCTTCTTTTTCTTTTTTCTCTTTTGCCCTGTAACCTAGGCTCCTGACTCAGCCTCCCAAGTACTGGGATTACAGGTGTGCCACTACACCAGATCAAAAATGTTCTTTGTTATCAAGTTGGAAAAGAGTGGGAGAGTATAGCTGTTAGATCAAGTGAGGAGAACACCTGTAACTCTAAGCATAGTGGCCACTGAGAAGAACTGGTTCTGGGGCAGGATGGAATGGGAAAATTATGGGAACGTGAGAACATCAAGGAGCCCTTTACTCTAGAGTCTGCTTGAAGCCTCTTGTCAGCTCAGAATCAAGAATTCCAACACAATTAGCAGTGTTTGCTTAAGACCTTTCTCTTCTCCTAGGTAGAAGCCTAGTTTTTCTAGGAATCTCAGTAGGGCTCCATTTATCATACAGAACATGTCCCAGCCCCTCTGTGTAACCCCAAAAGCTCTGGCTCCACTTTATCAGATTAAAATCTTATCAGAGCATCTCCTGAGCAAGGTCAAAATCTCCCTTAGCAAAAAGAGAAAAGGAACAACATTTCCATTTTTAAATTTATTCTTTGACAACTTCATGCATATATATACATATATAATAATTTTAATCATATTTACTCTCCCCATTCCTTCTTTTATTGCCCCCATACTCTCATTGAATCCCATCTCATTCCCAGTAAATGTCTATTGGGTGTGACCAAGGCTGATATTTTAAGTGGCCGAGTCCTGTTCAAATACTGAAAAGGGGCTTTTGCCACACATCACGGTCCATACCAGTGTCCAATTGTTTTAAATGGGTCCTTTTTTCCCCCAAAGGGAAAAACTGGCAAAATGAATTCTGTTGTTTCAAGGTGTGTCAAGGGCAGACAGTTAGTCTTTCCAGTTCTCTGTTGGCTTCAGGATGAAAACTCACAGGTTTGGGAGGTTGATGCTACAGGCCTGTTGAGAAACTGGAAATCTCGAACCCACTATTTTCCTTCTTTCTCGGGCTATAGATTCGATGACATCAAGGGTCAGGAACACTGATTTAGGAGATCTTACTCAAACTGGCTTCGGTAGGCTCCCATGGTCTCAGGTCCAGTTTTTATCTGCTCCATGCATCTCACCAAATGGTCTGACAGCTGCCGAAGCTTTATTCTTTTCCTACAAGAAAACACAAACATGCCCTCTACCCCAAATTAGGGTCTTCTCCACTGCTGGTGCATGGATGTCTCCATTTGACCTGAGCAATGGTTGCTCAAGTTCCATCATGCCAGAATCTGTCTGAAGATCACTGGCATTCACATTATAAAATTTTTAAATGAGGAGTGTATTATTTGATGAATCATGTGGGGGCTGGGGACATTACTCCCCCTTTTTTATTTTCTAAATTTTGTTGAAGCTGGACCATAACAGTAGAAGGATTTGTCTACCCTCCTTAGTTAACTATCTAGATCAATTGGGATCATTACCTAGATTATTAGTAGATGCCCTTTAGAAAGGACATATCCATTAAGTATTTCCCAAAAACTTCTGAAAATCACTCAAAGATTGTAAACTATACTGTGTCCCAAATAACTTTTGAAAATTATTTGAAGTCTGTGAGCAGTCTTTCCCAATCTAACCTGTAGAGCTCTCACTAGCTGACAAGGCCTCATTTGCATCTTAACTTTTCTAAGACATTAACTGACTGGCTAGATGTTCCTTTTGGCTATATCTAAAGCAATTTAGGTGGCTTTTTAACTATTTTTGAAGGGATTTAGGTATCCTTTTAATCATATAAGCAGTTCACACTCAAGCATTCACAATCACATTTCATATATACCGGTGTGGCCACACCATACATTCAGAACATACATGCATCTTTTAGTCATCCTTTTTCCCTAGGTCATGATTAGTCTGTTGAAATGACACTTCCTTAATTGAAATCTATGTGAAAGAACAACTCCAGCCAATCCTTGAACTAAAAAGGTTAAAAACTCCTGTATGTCCCTCATCATTCCTCCATTTGAGCTACAGTCATGGGGTAGAGCCGTACCTACTCCTTGTAACTCTGTAGATGCAAGGTGGAGAGGCCAGGCTTCTGGCCAAAAGTTTTTAGAGATGACTCACAAAATAGAACTTAAATGCAAACAAAATTTTCCATTCCACATCTTGGTGGGATCTCCAATTGCTGTGCCCGATGCGCAGCCTGTATCCGAGAATGTGCGGAGAGTATGGGATTGATGACACAGACCCAGAAGGCTCCTCAAGAAGGCTCTCCTTTATTCCTACTCTGGCTGGTTATTATATACCCTGACAACAGAGATGGAGGTGGGTGGGTCTGAAGAGGCAGTTAGTCTTTGGAAAAGGTTGAGGTCAGGGCAGTTCCCATGGGCATGCCCTTTTCAGGAGTTTATTGCCCCAGGCATTGTATTGTTTTTAGTAAACATGTTTTTAGTAAACATTGTCTTACAGCTGCCTGGTCCCAGGCTGATGGGGAAGTGAGTCTCTAGCCGAGGTCTAGTGTCCCCACAGATCCCCCTTTTTTATTTTCTAATGAGGCACTCCTGGCTTAGGTCAAGTAGGGTCACCCTCCCTTGCCCGTCTTTGGGGGACCTTGTGACCCCTGTCTTAGGTGGGAGGTGTCTTCTACACAGGTTGCCCGTCATCAGAAGAACCTCATCCTTAAATCATCTGTAACCAAACTTCATGACTATTGGGATTTCCATGGGCTAAGCTAAGCAATACTTGGTTATGGATCTCTTGCCTGTGGAACAAGGCACGTTTGAGCTCGGCATAAAGCCAGAATGCCTAGCACTGCCACCATTTCCAGGACCCCCATTGACATAGTGCCTCTCCATCACCATACCCATCACCAGATCTGGGCCATAACATTCTACCAGCCTCCCTCTGTTACAAGGGTAACCTGCATGTGATTTACAGTTACATTTTGATGGTCAAAACAGTGATGAAGTTTACAATCGTTTCAAGATCTACTCAGGAAAGCATTTAGAAAGTGCACTTGCACAGATATATTAGGTACAATCATTGATGTTACACATGTAGCATTATAAAAAATATGAACAAGAGGCTTGTTGCACTATCCACAGAGCACCAATTTGTTCGTGTGGTGATTAAACGTCAGCAGCCTCAGCTGAATATGCAACTTGAGCCAAAGTCTCCTTTTTGTCACATTAGGACAAGTTGCATTTCTCCAGAAAAATACACTGGCATAGGCGCGATTCCAGAAACAGGAACCACCAAATCTGATATTTCAAGTGACCATGTCCTGTTCAAATACTGAAAAGAGGCTTTTGCCACTCATCACAGTCCATACCAATGTCCAAATGTTTTAAATGGGTCCTTTTTCCCCCAAAGGGAAAAACTGGTAAAATGAATTCTGTTGTTTCAAGGTGTGTCAAGGGCAGACAGTTAGTCATTCCAGTTCTCTGTTGGCTTCAGGATGAAAACTCACAGGTCTGGGAGGTTGATGCTGCAAGCCAGTTGAGAAACTGGAAATCTCCAACCAACTGTATTCTTTCTTTGTTTGATGACATAGAGGGTCAGGAACACTGATTTAGGAGATCTCACTCGAACTGGCTTAGGTAGGCTCCCATGGTCTCAGGTCCAGTTTTTCTATGCTCCATGAATCTCACCAAATGTTCTTTCAGCTGCTGACCTTTATTCTTTTCCTGCAACAAAACACAAACATGCCCTGGACCCCAAATTAGGGTCTTCTCCACTGTCTACTGCATGGATGTCTCCATTTGACCCGAGCAAAAGTTGTTCAAGTTCCATCATGCCAGAATCTATCTGAAGCAGATTGATCACTGGCATTCACATTTAAATTTTTTTAAATGAGGAGTGATTTGATGAGTCATGTGTGGACTGGGGACATTACTCCTCCCCGCCCCTTTTTTAAACTGTTTGCAAATGTCTGTTGATGCTGGACTATAGCAGTAGAAGGATTTGTCTACCCTCCTTAGTTAACTATCTAGATGAATTGGGATCACGATCTAGATTACTAGTAGATGCCCTTTAAAAAGGACATATCTATTAAGTATTTCCCAAAAACTTCTGAAAATCACTCAAAGATTGTAAACTATACTGTGTCCCAAATAACTTTTGAAAATTATTTGAAGTCTGTGAGCAGTCTTTCCCAATCTAACCGGTAGAGCTCTCACTAGCTGACAAGGCCTCATTTGCATCTACACAGACACCTTTGGGGTTGGGGCCTGACCAAGTGGCACTTGCCTGAAAAAATCGACTGGCTCTGAAGACTTAAGTCTTTGAACTTTTCTGTTAAGACATCTGGCTGGATGTTCCTTTTGGCTATATCTAAAGCAATTTAGGTAGCTCTTTAAGTATTTTTGAAGGAATTTAAGGATCCTTTTAATCATATAAGCAGTTCACACTCACACATTCACAATCACATTTCATATATACTGGTGTGGTCACACCATACATTCAGAACATACATACATCTTTCAGTCATCCTTTTTCCCTAGGTCATGATTAGTCTGTTGAAACAAAACTTCCTTAATTGAAATCTCTGTAACAGACAACTCCAGCCAATCCTTGAACTAAAAAGGTTAAAAAAAAGTCCTGTATGCCCCTCATCATTCCTCCATTTGAACTACAGTCAGGGGCTACAGCTGTACCTTCTCCTTGTAATTCTGTAGATGCAAGGTGGAGAGGCCAGGCTTTTGGCCAAAAGTTTTTAGAGATGACTCACAAAATTGACCTTAAATGCAAACAAACGTTTTCCATTCCATATACCTTTGTCTTTTCCTTTTTCTTTACTTAATACCAGTACCTCATTTACTGTTACCATTTTTTTGATTCACCCATTTTCAATCCATCCTCCAACTAAGGATGTTCCCTCAGGCAAAAGCCTTAAGATTTACTCAATCCACCCTCCAACTGAGGGCAATCTCTCAGGTTGCCCTTTCTTTCCTTACCTTGGTGTCAGGCTAAGGCCTAGAGATTTAATCTAGGAGACATTAAATATTTTTAATAAAACAGAGATCCCCCTTTAGGAGGGGGAAACTCATAATGTTTAGTTTCTGACTTTTTAATCTCTCATTGGCAGCAGCCGCTCCCAATGTATTATTGGTGCTATAAAAATTGATGAACAGGGAGCTAGAATGACTAACTGACATCAAAATGGGGGTGATCCTCACCAGCGCCCATATTTCCCTTACCTGAGTGTTCGGCAATGGTTGGATCATCTTTATCATGGTGAGCATTCCAAGTATCAAGAGTAGTATCGGGGTCAACATGCCTGATGCACCATTCGGGGACCCAAATGGGATTCTCACTTCCTGGAGGGAAAACACAAACAGCCCCTCGGACCCTAGCTAGTAGGGGAGTGGGTGGCTGCTATTTTCCTGTAATCAAGTCCTTCCATCTGACCCATCCCAAAGACTAGGAGGGTTTTTTCCAATGTCTCTCCATAGCAGACAAATTATTATTGCCTATGGTCAAAAATTTTTGAATACAAAGTTTGGTGGATAACTCAATATTGGGGAAGGTAACATACTCCCCCTTTTTTATTTTCTTAAAATATTGTATGCTGCCCTATGGGTACCCTCTTCTGCACCTGAGAAGAAACCACCACCGCGAAACCCTTGGAGGAGCTGTCTGTAAAGACAGAGTGAGCTCTAACTAGAGGGTTTTCCTTTAAAATCTTGGGGAAAATCACAGGGTGTTGTTTAAAAAAAGACATCAAGGGGCTATTGGGATAATGGTTATCAAACTTGGCACCTGTAGATGTAATAAACAGGGTCCACCCATCATGGAAGATCTGTAGATGTTCCACCTCCTCCTTACTATAAGGAAGGATAATTTTATCAGGACTCTTTCCAAAGGTTTGGATGCTAAACTTGTGCTCCTTCCACAACAATTGCAAAATCAGATCATAGTAAGGGGCCACTACCTTCTTAGGGGAGGCTGACAAATGTATCCAATAAATAGGACCAGTCTGCCAAAGCACGGCAGTGGGCAAAAAGCTAGATGAAAGTACAACCAGAACAAGGGGCTGCCCATAATCTATGTGCTGAAGGTGGGCTTGCTCTATACTTTTTAACAACAATTGTAGGGCATCTCTGGCCTCTAAAGTAATCTGTCAAGGGAAGTTGGAGCAAGATCCCCAGGAAGAATATCATAAAGGGCTTTAAGAGCCCCTGTTTTAATAGAAAGAGAAGGGCAAAACCACTGCACCTCTCCCAAAAATCTCTGCCAATCATGAAGCATTTTTAGATTTGAACAATTGATTTGGAGTCTTTGTGGCCAGAGGCCAGTTTGTTGAATTTGATGACCCAAATAAGTATAAGGGGGTTTCTTTTGGATCTTTTCAGGAACCAAAATAAATCCGTGGGCCTCCAGAAGCTCCTGTAGCTCTACAAAGGCTATGTAACATTATCTTTCTTCAACTGTGGCCAAAAGAATATCATCCATGTAGTGGATAATGTAAAGATCAGGGAACTTATTATGTCTGAGGGGATCTAAACAGGAAGCTACATAAATCTGGCATAAAGTTGGACTATTAGCCATCCCTTGGGGGAGCACCACCCATTGGAAGCAAAGGGCAGGCTCCCTAAAGTTAATCGCAGGAAGGCTAAATGCAAACCGAGGACTATCTTAAGAATGCAAGGGAATAGAAAAGAAGCAATCCTTCAAATCAATGACAATCAAATGCCAGTCTCTAGGAATGGCCACGGCACGGACAAGCCAGGCTGGAGCGCCCCCATAGGCTGCATGGTCGCATTCACGGCCCTCAGGTCTTGTAGTAACCTCCATTTCCCTGAAGATTTTTAAATTACAAATATAGGGGTATTCCGGGGGGATATGGAAGGAACCAAATGACCCGCCTCCAATTGTTCTTGAACTAGCTGATGAGCCGCCCGAAGTTTCTCCGCTGGTAAGGGCCACTGTTCCACCCATACCAGATCATCCGATAGTCATGTGATGGGTATGGGGGCTGGTGGCACAACAGTGATCCTCATCAAAAATGACCAAAACCCTTCCTATCCCCTGGAGCCCTGGTCTCCAAAGGGAGGGCATCCCTCCCCCTGTTCTAGTTTACCTAGTCCCCTCCCCGGATTCAAGCCCATGCCTTGCATCATCTGGGGGCCCCTACTTTTGGACTTGGGTGCCTGGGTGGTAAGGATCACTCCCATTTCTTGCATGAGGTCCCGTCCCCAGAGGTTAATAGGGAGGCCAGACAAAATATATGGCTGAAAAAGCCCTGTGTGGCCCTCAGAGTCTTGCCACTTTAGAATTCTGAGGCTTCTTTGTGGCACAGCCTGTCCTATTCCCTGGAGGGTCACTGTCCCTTCCTGTTTCAGCCAGGCGGGGAACCAAAATTTATCTGAGAGGACAGAAATGTCCTCCTCAAAATCTAAGACGCCCTTGAAGGACTTTCCTTCTATCCTTAATGTAAGCTGGGGGGCGGTTCTCCACAACGGTGTAAAAAAAACTTTAAGCAGGCCCCAAAAAGGCTCAAGAAAACTTCCCAAGAAAGGCTTCCCTCCAGAAAGGCTTCTGCTCCCTGCCTTACCCCTGGCTGGTTCTGCTCTGACACCAGAGACTGACTTGGGTGTGTCAGAAGAGGCGGTTAGTCTTTGGAAAAGGTCGAGGTCAGGGCAGTTCCTGTGGGCAAGCCCTTTTCAGGAACTTATTGCCTTGGGCATCTTATTGTTTTTAGTAAACATTGTCTTACAGCTTCCTGGTCCCAGGCTGATAGGGAAGTGGGTCTCTGGCCAAGGTCTGTTGTCCCCACAAATTGGCCCCAGGCCAGCACATTTAACCTGAATGTTGTCTTGCAGGTAAAAGACAAAGTTTTTGATGCAGGACCCCACAGACACCCTGACCAGGGCACCTACATCGTCACCTGGGAAGACCTGACCCACAATCCACCTCCATGGGCCCGCCCATTTGTTCACCCCCCAAAACCCGACCCCCTACCCAGCACTCCTAGCACTCCCAGCTCCCCTTTACCCCTATCTACCCCTCCTGTCCCTCTCCCCCCATGCCAACTGCCCCCCTCTGTCCTCCTCACTCTACCTTCTGGCCGATTCCGACTCCAAGAGGGAGAAGCCCAATCCCCCTATCCTTCCTCCTGACCACAGTCTCGACCTACTTTCCTTTGAACCTCCCCCTCCATATCCCCCTCTCTTGGCTCCAGTCAGGACAGGAGGACCCAGTCCTCCCTCTTTGCCCTCTCCTGATTCCTTGACCCAGGACGAATTTGACCCGCAGTCCACTCCTATTCAGGCTCACTTGCATCTCCGCAGAGAGCGACCGTGTCAGGAGGGAGAAGATGGACCATGGTCAGCTCAGCTTTTTCCCTTAAGATCAGTAGGGGGCCAACATCAGTACTGGACCATTCTCTGCGTCCGACCTCTACAATTCGAAAACCCATAACCCCTCCTTTTCCCAAGATCCCCAGGCACTAACCAGGCTCATTGAGTCCATTCTAATGACTCATCAGCCCACTTGGGATGACTGTCAACAGCTTCTCCAGGCACTCTTAACTACAGAGGAATAACAAAAGGTCTTTCTGGAGGCGCAGAAGAATGTACCGGGCCCCAATGGGGCCCCCACCCAACTCCCCAATGAGATCGGGACCACACCAGCCTGGCTGGTAGGGAACCACTTCATCTCTATCGCCAGATTCTCCTTTCGGATCTCCGGGGCCCTGGGAGGCACCCCACTAATTTGGCCAAGGTAAGAGCAGTCACTCAGGGAGGGGAGGAAACCCCGGCGGTGGCATTTTTAGAAAGGTTAATGAAGGCATATCATAGCTATATGCCCTTCGACCCGACCAGTCCAGAATGCCAGGGAGAAATTATCATGGCCTTTATAGGGCAGTCAGCCTCAGACATCTGGACTAAGTTGCAGCGGTTAGATGGATTACAGGACTATACTCTTCAGGATCTCATGAAAGAGGCAGCAAGGATTTATAATAAGAGAGAAACCCCAGAGGAGAAGGAAGAGAGACTGAGAAAGTTGCAGGAAGAGAATGAGGAGAGGTTAGTAAAGGAACAAGAGGAGAGGGAAGACAAGCGTGATAAGAAACACACTAGGGAGTTAAGCAAAATCTTGGCCACCGTAGTTCAACCTAGATCAGAGCCTCACAAAACCCCCCTGGAAAGCATCCAAGCCTGGCTCAAAGAATACCCCAAGACCTGGGTAGAGACCAGGGGAATGGGACTAACCATGAACCAGCCACCCATCATCATCAACTTAAAGACATCTGCTACCCCCATATCTGTTAAACAGTATCCACTATCCAAGGAGGCCTACAGAGGCATCCAACCCCACACACAGTGACTGCTAGATTTGGGCATATTAAAACCTTGCCATTCCCCTTGGAATACACCCCTCTTTCCCGTCCAGAAGCCAGGGACTGGGGAACTATCACCCTGTACAAGATTTAAGGGAGGTTAACCAAAGGACTGAGGACATTCATCCTATGGTGCCTAACCCATACAACCTTCTGAGCACCCTGCCTCCCTCCCATTCCTGGTATACTGTGCTATATTTAAAGGATGCCTTTTTCTGCTTGAGGCTCAGCCCCCAGAGTCAGCCCTTTTTGCCTTCGAATGGAAAGACTCAGACTCCAGGCTATCAGGACAACTAACTTGGACCAGGCTGCCATGGGGTTTCAAGAATTCTCCAACCCACTTCGACGAGGCTCTTCACCAGGACCTGGCTGACTTTCAGATGCAACACCCCGACCTCGTCCTCCTGCAATATGTGGATGATTTACTCTTGGCAGCCTGAACCGAGGAAAGCTGCAAATGAGGTACTGGGGCCCTACTAGAGCAGCTGGGAGCTTTGGGATACCGCGCCTCTGCCAAGAAGGTGCAGATCTGCAAACAGAAAGTAACTTATCTAGGCTATACCCTAGAAGGGGGCCAACGATGGCTGATGGAGGCCAGAAAGCAAGCAGTGGCCCTCATCCCCCCACCACAAACCTTACGACAAATGTGGGAATTTTTAGGAACCGTAGGCTTCTGCAGACTCTGGATCCCCGGGTTTGCGGAAATGGCTGCCCCATTATATAACCTGACCAAACAGGATGCTAAATTTGATTGGGGAGAAAAACAACAGGTAGCATTTGACAAAATCAAACAGGCCTCTTGTCCGCCCCTGCCTTGGGACTCCCAGATGTCACAAAATCATTTGACTTGTTTGTCGATGAGCAAAAAGGCATTGCCAAAGGGGTCCTAACCCAAAAGTTGGGCCCATGGAGGAGGCCTATAGCTTATCTATCCAAGAAATTGGACTATGTGGCATCAGGATGGCCCCCTTGCCTTCTCATGGTGGCATCTATAGTGGTCCTAGTCAAGGACGCAAACAGGCTAACTCTGGGGCAGCCCCTCACTGTCATTACACCCTATGCTGTGGAAACCATCATCTGCCAGCCACCCGAGCGCTGCCTGTCAAATGCACGGATGGCTCACTACCAGACGCTGCTCCTGGCACCTGACAAGATACGATTCCTGCCAGCCACCGTCTTGAACCCAGCCACACTCTTGCCGGACTCAGAGGACAGTCAGGAGGTACCCCATGATTGTCAACAAATACTAGCCGAGGCTCATGGGACTTGCCCAGACCTGACTGACCAACCTCTCCTGGACGCGGATGTTACATGGTTCACTGATGGGAGCAGTTTTCTCCATGAAGATGAGAGAAGGGCGGGGATCGCAATGGGGGATAAGCACCAGACTATCTGGGCAAGCGCCTTGCCCCCAGGAACATCAGCACAGCAGGCTGAGCACATTGCGCTCACCCAGGCACTAAAAAAGGCAGAAGGAAAAAGGGCTAACATTTATACTGACAGCCGGTATGCATTTGCAATGGCACATGTGCACAGAGAAATCTACCGGAGGAGGGGGCTACTGACCTCAGGAGGTAAAGAAATTAAAAATAAGACTGAGATAGTAGACCTGTTACAAGCCCTGTTCTTGCCTAAAAAATTGAGTATCATCCACTGCCCAGGACACCAGAGGGGGTATAGCCCCATCGTTTAGGCAACCGCCTGGCAGATGAAACAGCAAGGAGGGCAGCATTTGGGTCACAGATTCTATCCCTGCAAACTAAAAAGGCTCAAACAGCCCCTCCTCAACCAAAATATGCCTACACAGTGGAAGACCTGGCAAAAGTACACAGAATAGGAGCCAGATATGAACCGGAGGTCCAAGGATGGAGGTTTCAGGGGAAATTGGTCCTACCCCGGAAGGACGCCAGAACTCTAATAGCAGACCTCCACAAATTAACCCACCTTAGTAGGAAAAAGCTACCCACTCTACTAGAAAGGGAAGTACATACCACATGTGCAGAATCTCATTCAGCAGGTTATTGATCAGTGTGTTCCTTGTGCAAAAGTCAATGCAGGAAGACTAAAACTTCCAGAAGGGACCAGGACCAGAGGACACCGCCCTGGTGTCTATTGGGAAGTGGACTTTACAGAAGTTAAACCTGTACGATAACAAATACCTGCTAGTTTTTTAGATACCTTCTCAGGATGGGTTGAGGCCTTCCCTACCAAGAGAGAAACTGCCCAGATGGTAGTTAAGAAGATTCTAGAAGAAATCTTCCCTCAATTTGGCCTACCCAAGGTAATCGGGTCTGATAATGGGCTGGCTTTTGTCTCCCAGGTAAGTCAGCTGGTGGCCAAGTTACTGGGGTTTGATTGGAAATTACATTGTGCTTATAGACCCCAAAGTTCAGGTCAGGTAGAAAGAATGAATAGAACAATTAAGGAGACCTTGACTAAATTAGCATTGGAGACTGACACTAGAGACTGGGTTCAACTCCTGCCCCTGGCCCTCTGCCGGGCCAGGAACAACCTTGGCCCCCATGGCCTCACCCCATATGAGATCCTCTATGGAGGACCTCCCCCTGCTGTAACCTTCTTTTATTCTGATATTTCTGCCTATGCTACTACCCCAACCCTGCAGGCACACCTCCAAGCCTTACTGATAGTCCAGGAGCCAATTTGGAAGCCTTTGGCAGCGGCATACCACCTTCCAGGCCCCATCCCCACCAGATTGGTGACCAGCTCTACGTGAGGAGGCACCAGTCCAAAACTTTGGAACCACGCTGGAAAGGACCGTACACCATGCTGCTGACCACGCCAACTGCTCTAAAAGTAGACGGCATCGCAGCCTGGGTACACGCATCACACGTAAAGGCCGCTCCCCAAGAAGACCCAAAGGACCTGCCCACCACCATGGCATGGAAACTCCAGCGCAACCAAAATCCCATCAAAATAAGACTCCTAAAAGAGCCCTAATCTTGCTTCTAGTCACTTTAAGTGTGCTCCCCGTAGGCCTCTGGGGTCACCCTGGTTCTAGTCCTCATGCTCCCCAACTACTTACCTGGCAGGTGATGTCACAGACAGGGGATATGGTTAGGTTGGCATCTAAGGAGGCTCCCCCTGGCACATGGTGGCCACCTCTATTTCCTAGGAGTTACACCCTAGTAGCTGGGTTAAGCTACTGGGACATCCCTGAACTGTCACCTGAAAGGGCACCCCCGGAGGAACCACTAGCTAAAGTATGTTATCAGAGCCTACCCCGGCTGCAAGTACCCAGGTACCCGAAAAGCCCTACAAGTAACTCCATTCTATGTCTGCCCTTGGGACGGTAGATCAAAGTCAGAGGTGCATAGATGTGGGGGGCTCGGGGACTTCTTTTGCAAACAGTGGGGTTGTGAGACCACAGGAGAGGTTCCATGGCACCCCTCATCAAGCTGTGACTTAATTACTGTTGGCAGGGAAAACCAGACTTCAGACACCCTTAATATAACTTTCACAAATCCGGGAAAACAGTTCAATGGATGGGTTGGGGGACAAACCTGGGGACTAAGCTTCTATATGCCAGGTCAAGATAAGGGACTTTCATTCCAAATTAGACTCAAGATAACCAGTCCCCTAACAGCTCCCATAGGATCTAACGATGTGTTGTCAGAACAAGGGCTGCCTAAAGCCCCAAAACCCCAACTTCCCCCAGTCTCACCCGTCTCTACCCCCGTCCCTCCTTCAACGGGACAGAGACTCTTCAGCTTGGTTCAAGGGGCTTTTTCGGCCCTCAACAACACCCAGCCAAACCTTACTATTTCTTGTTGGCTATGCCTAGCGTCTACACCCCCCTATTATGAAGGGATTGCCACGATGGGAAACTTTACTAACATCACCACCAGCCCTAACTGCAGCTGGGAGGCGGACCATAGGTTAACACTCATTCAAGTTTCCCGCCAGGGTCTATGCCTAGGAACACCTCTGCCCTCCAAGTCGGGCCTCTGTAACTGAATCGTCCAGCAGCCAGGAAGTCAAAATTACCTGGTCCCAGAATCGGGACTCTGTTGGGCATATAGTACTGGGCTGACACCCAAGTCCTAAGTGCCTCCAAAGATTTTTGTGTCCTAGTCCGCTTGCTTCCCCGTGTATATTATCACCCTCCTGAAGTTCTGGAGCAAGTTTTTGAGGGAATCCCATTAAGGTACAAGAGAGAGCCTATATCATTTACCCTAGCCCTCCTACTGGGGGCAGGAATGGCAGCCGGAATAGGCACAGGAGCGGCTGCACTGGTTCAAGGGTCCCAAGGATACTCAGAATTAAAACTAGCCATTGAGGAAGATATCAAAGCAGTTGAGGGGCCTATTACTAAATTAGAATTGTCTATTTATGTTGTTTGTGGCTATTATAAAGGGCAATGTTTCTCTGATTTCTTTCTCAACCATTTTGCCATCTGTATATAGTAGAGCTACTGATTTTCTTGAGTTGATTTTGTATCCTGCCACTTTGTTGAAGGTATTTATCAGCTGTAGGAGTTCCCTGGTAGAGTTTTTTGGGTCACTTATATAAACTATCATATCTGCAAATAATGAAAGTTTGACCTCTTTTCCAATTTGTACCCCTTTGATCTCCTTTTGTTGTCGTATGGCTCTAACTAGAAGTTCAAGGACAATATTGAAAAGGTATGGAGAGAGTGTACAGCCTTATCTTGTTGCTGATTTTAGAGGAATCGAGTTGAGTTTCTGTCCATTTAGTTTGATGCTGGCTGTTGGTTTGCTGTATATAGTTTTATTATGTTTAGGTAAGTTCCTGTTATTCTGGATCTCTCCAAGACCTTTATCATGAAAGGGTGCTAGATTTTGTCAAAGGCTTTTTCAGCATCTAGTGAGATGATCACATGATTTTTATTTCTCGGCTTGTTTATATGGTGAATTACACTGATGGATTTTCATATATTGAATCATCCCTGGGATGAAACCTACTTGATCATGGTGGATGAGTTTTCTGATGTTTTTGGATCCGATTTGCCAGTATTTTATTGAGTATTTTTTCATCAGTGTTCATGAGGGATATTGATCTGAAGTTCTCTTTCTTAATTGTGCCTTTGTGTGACTTAGTATCAAGGTTATTGAAGCCTCATAGAAAGAGTTTGACAAAGACCCTTCTGTTTCTATTGTGTGGAAAACTTTGAGGAGAATTGGCATAAGCTGTTCTTTGAATTTCTGGTAGAATTCTGCATTGAGGCCATCTAAACCTGGACTTTAGAACCGGGTGTTGGTGGCGCACGCCTTTAATTCCAGCTCGGGAGGCAGAGGCAGGCAGATCTCTGTGAGTTCCAGGCCTGCCTAGTCTACAGAGAAAGTACCCGGACAGCCTCCAAAATGATACAGAGAAACACTGCCTGGAAAAACCAAAAAAAAAAAAAAAAACTTGGGCTTTTTTGGTTGGGAGACTTTTGATGACTGCTTCTATTTCATTAGGGGTTATAGGTCTATTTAAATTGCTTATCTGTTCTTGATTTAATTTTGGCAAGTGATATCTATCTAGAAAATTGTCCATTTCCTTTAAATTTTCAAATTTTGTGGAGTACAGGTTTTCAAAGTATGACCTGATGATTCTCTGGATTTCCTCAGTGTCCATTGTTATATCCCCCTTTTCATTTCTGATTTTGTTAATTTGCATGTTCTTTCTCTGCCTTTTGGTTAGTTTGGATAAAGTTTTGTCTATCTTCTTGATTTTTTTCAAAGAACCAACTCTTCATTACACTGATTCTTTTTATTGTTTTCCTAATTTCTATTTATTGATTTCAGCCCTGAATTTGATTATTTCCTGGTGTCTACTCCTCCGTGCTGAGAAAAAGGTGTTCTATACATGTCTGTTAAACCCAATTGGGTCATAACTTCTATTAGTTCCTTTGCTTCTTTGTTAAGTTTCTGTCTGGTTGTCCTGTCTAGTGGTGAGAGTGGAGTGTTGAATTTTCCCACTATAAGTGTGCGAGGTTTTATGTATGATTTTGAGTTTTAGTAATGTTTCTTTTACATAGATGCCTTTGTAGTTGAGGCATAGATGTTCAGAATTGATACTTCATCTTGGTGGATTTCTCCTCTGATGAGTATGAAATGACTTCCTTCATATCTTTTGATTGATTTTAGTTTAAAGTCTAATTTGTTAGATATTAAGATTGCTACCCCCGCTTGTTTCTTGGGTCCATTTGATTGGAAAACCTTTTCCCAATCCTTAACTCTGAGGTAATGACTGTCTTTCAAGTTGAGGTGTGATTCTTGTATGCAGCAGGACGGATTCTGTCTTGAATCCATTCTGTTAGCCTGTGTCTTTTTATGAGCAAATTAAGACATTTAATATTGAGGGATATTAATGACCATTGACTGCTCATTTTTGTATGTTTTGGAGTTGGTGGTGGTGGTGGAATTGTGTGTGGATTTTCAACCCTGTTTTTCTTTTGACTGTTGGTAAATTGGGATTATCTATTGCCTATGTTTTTCTGGTTGTAGTTAAGTTCTTTAGGTTGGAGTTTTCCTTTCAGAACTTTCTGTAGGGCTGGATTAGTGGATATGTATTGTTTAAATCTTGTTTTGTCATGGAATATCTTGTTTTCTCCATCTATACTTATTGAAAGCTTTCCTGGGTATAGCAGTCTGGGGTGGCATCCATAATCTCTTAGTAATTCTGATATGTTTGCCTTTATATGTTTCTTGACCTTTTTCCTTAGCTGCTCTTAATATTCTTTCTTTATTATGTTTGGGGTCTTGATTATTATGTGGCAAGGGGATTTTTTTTTTTTGTGTGGTCCACTGTATTTGTTGCTCTGTAAGCTTCTTGTACCTTTATTGGCATGTCTTTCTTTAGGTTTGGAAAGTTTTCTTCTATGATTTTGTTGAATATGTTTTCTGCCCCTTTGAGTTGGTTTTCTTCACCTGCTTCTATACCTATTATTCTTAGGTTTCATTGTTTCATGGTGTCCCATATTTCCTGGATATTTTGTGTTAGGGATTTGTTGGACTTAAGATTTTCTTTGGTGGATGAATCTATTTCCCCTAGCATATCTTCAACACCTGAGATTCTCTCTTCCATCTCTTGTATTCTGTTGGTTATGCTTGCATCTGTAGTACCTGACCGTTTGTCCAGCTTTTCTATTTCCAGCCTTCCTTCAGTCTATGCTTTTTTTTATTATCTCTTTTTCAGCTTTCAACCCTTGCACTGTTTGAATTGTGTCTTACAATTTTTGCTTTGTCTTTTCCTCCCTATCTTGAGGTTGTTGGATTTTTTGGTTTGTTTTTTCTTCCATTTCTTGCATTTTTTTGGTTTGCTTTTTCTTCCATTTCTTTCCAGGATTTTTTCATATCCTCTTTGAGGGCCTCTATCATTTTCATGAAGTTGCTTTTAAGGTCTTTCTCTTCTGCTTCATCTGCATTGGGGTGCTCAGGTGTTGCAGAGTCTGTAGACTCTGGCGGTGTCATATTGGTTTTCTGTTGCTGAGTGTGTTTTATACTGTCTCCTTCCCATCATTTCTTCCAGTGGGTGCAGGAGTCTCTTTTTCTCCTGGTGGGTATGTGACCACGGTTCCCTTGTGGTGGGTGCGAGGAGCAGGTCCAAAACTCTGGTGGCTTTCCTCTTGCGTGGATGGAGGGGGTCCTAGTACCAGGGCCTTGGCAATCTTTGGGTAGGCTGGACCCTGTTGGGATGGGATCACAGTGTGCAGTCCCCAGGTCTCAGGTCATTCTGCTTAGGCCACTGGAAGGTAGGCTCACCTGTCCCATGGGTGGAGAATGGGACTTGGATGCTGGCAGTCTCTGGGTGGACTGGCTCCTGCCGGGATGAAAGCTGCAGTGTGCAGTACTCTGGCCTCGGCTAGTTGTGTGCAGATCACAGGAAGGCAGGCTGTAAACAGGCCCAGGCCTACCTAGCCCCGTGGGTGGAGAAAGGGACTATGGTGCTGGCAGTCTCTGGGTGGGCTGGCTCCTGCCGGGATGGGATCCCCAGGTCTCCGTGGGTGGAGAATGGACTTAGATGCTGGCAGTCTCTGGGTGAGCTGGCTCCTGCCGGGATGGGAGCTCTATTTTTCTTTTTCTTTTAAATTTGGTTTTGTTTTGGGGAAGGTTGCAAATGCAGAAGGTGGATTTGAGGGGACAGAAAAATAAGTGGGATTGGAATGCATGATGTGAAATCCACAAAGAATAAAAGGAAAAAGAATATTTGTTAATGTAACTGTACAAAAATGGGATGATCCAATTTGAATAGACTGGGTGGGGAAGCCCAACAAGGTATGAGCCTTGACATCTTTAATGTTCCACTCAGAATCTCTCCCACCATGATCTGGGGCAGTAGGCCTCTAGGGGGTGAAGGGTCTTATTACCATCCTATTGGACAAGAATGGGTGATAAGATTGATAGTCATCTCCAATGCAGAAAGATACTAAGGCTCGAGTTTATAAACCCCTATACAAAAAAGAAATCTGAGTTTTTATGACTTGTGTTGATAGGAATTCCAAGCAAAGAACCTTGGGGGACGGGGTTATGTATGTGTGAAATACCACACCTATTAGAAACTGGCCAGTCAGAGAATTTCTTCCCTCCTGTTTTGGCCTTCTCTCCTGTATCGTCTTCCATCAGCCTCCCCAGGGATGGAAATGTGATAGGCCTCTCCAGCTCAGCACAGGGAACTTCTCTATGACTGTCTCCTAGACAGAAAGGCAGATGGAGGGTAGTTAGACTACTAACTTTAGTTTTAAGCTTGTTGGAAAAGAAGTTCTAGTTTCTATGACATGCTTCATGGGAGAAAAGGCTGAGAAACAGGAATGCAGAAAGTTTTGACACTGTGAAGTTTCACATCACTCAATATGTGCCACAGTTTGGGGTGTTTACCGTGCCCCAACAAGGACAATGTTGTATCGTGTGACGTACCTCCACTTGAGTCCAACCAGTCAGCACCTTATAGGAAGTAGTGATCACCTGGACTTTAGCCTTGAGATGGAAATTAGAGCTGTGTAAGCAGGGCCGGTTAAGGCCATGGACCAGGTCAGCCAACTGGGTGGGAGCAAATGAAACAGCAGGAACTGGGTGTTGCAGCATTGTCAAAAGGTTGCTTTTGGCCCGGGTTCTGGAGTCCTCTCAAGGATAGCGTTAATGGCACTTTTTAGAATTGATCTGCTCTTGGAACACAGACGCATGTCAAATTAATCTAAATCAGAAGGTGATTGCATGCAGAATCCTGGATAATGTCTGCAGCTGGACTTTGATTCATCTGCCTTGACTCAGCGGGATCCTGAAGGAGCTTTGTGCTGATGCTACAGAACCTCTCTTTTCCTAGGCCTGGAACTGGGACTTTTCTCCATCCACCCTTGGGTCAAACTCCACCGTCCTTAATTGCTTTTGTGGCTCCCTTTGCAGCCCAGCTGTATAATACCTGGATGATTTCTCTGTCCTGCTAAAAGCTGGATATCAGTTTTTCACTTTTGTTGGTTCTGTTTGTTTGAGACAGGCTCTATGCAGCCAAGGCTGGCCACAAATTCAGAGATAAGCCTGCCTAAAGGTGTTTATAACAACTCACCTTTATTTTGATACAAGCCTGACCTTGAACTCTATATCCTTCTGCCTCGGTCTCTCAAGTACTAGGAGTGTAGGTATGTACCAGTGCGCCTTGCTTGATTTGCAGACTGATTGATTGATTGATTGCAGAATCTTATGCAGCCCAGGCTGGCCTCAAACCTGCTTTGTAGCCCAGAATGACTTTGAATTTATGATCCTTCAGCTTCCACCTCCTGGTGGTTGGGGAGGGGGGTGTACTTCCACACTTATATGATGCACAGTGGCTCAAGAGCATAACACGCACACACGCATACACACCCCACATGAGGAAAATCCTTACACTGATCTTCCAGTCCGGCTAGCTTTTATTTTCCCTTTATCTCCACACCACACTGGCCAAGGCATCTGAGAGAGTATGTGGTGGTGGCTGTGCTTGTGTTATAAACTTGGACTATGTACAACTGTAAACTACCACTGTCAGTTTTAAGGGAAGTTTATGACTTTCGGAAAGCTTGCTTGTGCTCTCAACCATTCTCTCTCTCCCCCTTCCTCCCTCTCCTTTTCTCATTTCCTGTCACATGGTTAATTTTATATGTAACTACTTGGACATCTTCGTATGCTTTGAAGGGCAGGCCACACTCACCCAGCCTGACCTCTCCAGGATTGTGACATCAGAACTCTATTTACAAAGCTAGGGATCACTGGAAAGAAAGTGCAGTTCACGTGAATGAATAAGAAACACACACACACACACACACACACAACACACAACACACACACACACAACACACACACACACATTGCATCTCACACAAAAACTACATGGGCAACCTTTACTGTGAAATGCCATCAAACCTATATATTCCCCACTCAGTCCCAAAAAATCAAGGAAAACTCAAAACAGTCTAAAAGGACCTTTGTCCTGATGAAATTTCCTTGAGTGACTAGGATAACAGTAAATTAGGGTACCTGGCTCTGGACAGAACCCACACCTCATGCCCTACGGTGACTGCCAGTTCTTACATCCCCAAAACATTAAATGTAGCTCTTGAATACACTGTATAGAAAATGAAATTCCTTGGGAGGGGGGTGCTGGAGAGGTGGCTCAGCAGTTAAGAGTACTGGTTGCTCTTCTAGAGGACATGGGTTCAATTCCCAGTATTCATATTCATATGGTGGCTCAAAAACTACCTATAACACTACTCTCAGGACATAATGACACCCTCTTCTGGCCTCCTTGGACACTGTACGCATTTGGTACACAGACATACATTCAGGCAAGCACTCAAAAACATAAAATTAAAGTGTTGGTGTGAAACTGGAGAACATGAACCTCCACAGGAAGAAGCAAGTTGACTGATCAAAACCAGATACATTCACATTCCAGCCACAGTGGCACACACCTGTAAACCCAGCACTTGGGAGTTTCAGGTAGGATTTTAAGCTCAAGGCCAGTCTGAGCAATGTAACAAGACAGTCTCTAAAAAGGCACCAGCTGCCAAGCTTGACAATCTGAATTCTATCCAGGGATCCACTTAGAAGAGAATATCCACTGTGGTGCACACACCTACCCACCTACAACATGCATGCATAATAAAACAGGAAACAAACCAACATAAGCTGGGCATGGTGGCACACACTTAATCCTAGCATTTGGGAGGCAGAGGCAGATAGATCTCTTGAGTTCAAGATCAGCAAAAACTATATGTAGATGTTGGGGGCCTTCACCATAATTCAGCCATAGCATTATCACGCCTTCCTCATAGAGAAGATGTGACTCCAGGTCACACTGCTGAAATACCACAGCCGGGCGTTGGTGGCGCACGCCTTTAATCCCAGCACTCGGGAGGCAGAGGCAGGCGGATCTCTGTGAGTTCGAGGCCAGCCTGGTCTACAGAGCGAATTCCAGGACAGCCTCCAAAGCCACAGAAAAACCCTGTCTCGAAAAACCAAAAAAAAAAAAAAAAAAAAAAAAAAAAGATAGGAAGCAAGTTCTGAGAAAACAGACCTGAGGCTTATCTGCCTAGTCGCTAGGGCGTAGGCTTGTATGATAGAAGGAAGAATGTGAAAGATAAAGTTAGAATCTGCAGTTAGGTTACCAGAGGACACAGGATTACCTACCCATCCCCCTGAACTTTGCTCTGCCAGGCTCATTACAGCTGCAGCACACCCCCATTCCTTCCCCTATATAAATCCCTTTGGGATGAAATAAAGTTGTCAACTTGATCAGAATCCTGTCTTGTCTTTCTTCGTATCTCCTGTCCCCCATCTTTCTCCTAGGTGTCCCCACGTTGAATGTCCTGCGGGTTGGGGCATGTAGAGAAACCCTATCTCAAATTATAAGTCATCATAAAATATGTTAAATGTTCTCAACACAAATAAGTCGTGACATTAAGGGTTCCAGAGGTTGGGGGATGTAGTTCAAATGGCAGACTGCTCGCCTAGCACTCATGTGACTTGAGGTTTGATCTGTAGCACAACAGAGTATGTACTACTGAGGCCAGGCATAGTAGAGCATACATAATCCCAACACTTGGGAGGCTGAGGCCTAATGACCTCAATAAATTCCAAGTGGGCCTAGTCTATACACACAGAAAAATTCTGTAGAAAAACAAAAACAAAACAAAAGAACAAAGAGCCAACTCAAAAGTTCATCCTGTTTCCCAACTTTCCAAACACTCTCCAAATATAAGCTTTGGTTTTGCTTTGGGTTTGGTGCTGGAGACTGAAGCCAGTGCCTCCCATGCCAAGTATAACCCCAGCACCACACTATACACCTACCCTGCCCCACTTCCCTTCCTAAGAGGGTCCTGCTGTTCTCATCAGGCTGAAGTGACCTTGTTTCAGCTTCCCCAGTGCTACAGCTCCAGGAGCATGTTACCATTCCTTTTTCTCTATTAGCCATTTCGAGTTCTCAGACTACTTGCCATCTATGGAAAACGTGCTCTCCAATGTTTCTGACCTGTCCTTATGATGGCATTTCCTTTGGCAGTGTTGCCTTGTGTCCTAGGTCAGTCTCTAAAGGGGCAACTGACTCTCCTCCATCTCTCTCACATCTGCTCCTCCAGGTCGAGGAGAGGAAAACACAGAAATTGCATCAGGAAAGCAAAACTGTCCTCTTGACTTCCAAGCTACTGGTCCCTACACATCCTTGTTATATGAGTACCCTAATTGCAAGCTGCTAAGCCATTCCAGAAGAGTCCAGATGAGTACTGAAATGTACTTATATGTAGCAAACAGCAAGAATGTCCCACATCGATGTGTGGCTGGTGGCACAAACCACAGTTACAGAACTAAGGACTACACAAGGCAGTTAGATTTAAACTTTTCTGCTTCCTTTAACTCCCAATGGGAACCTTCAGTCTCAAAGCGTTGACTTTTGAGTACTCATATCCTTTTGAGTACTTCCCAAGTAAACCCAAGCACCTTGCTACAGGCATAAAAGGGGGAAGGGGAATCTTGGTCAGGCTTGATGTACTTTTAATCCCAGAACTCAGAAGATAGAAGCAGGCGGATCTCTGTATATTCGAGGCCAGCTAGGGATTCAGAAGCCTTGTCTCAAAGTTAGAAAGGGAAGATGCTTATGGAAAGGGCTGGGTGGGGGTGTCCTTGAGGGCAAGGCTTAGTCTTACAGGGCACCACTACTTGATAGGTCTGTTCAGGGTCATAAGCATACCTTAAAGCAACAATAAGCCAGGAAATTTGAAACAGAGAAGACCAAGCTAAGGAGGAAAAGGAAAAAGTAACACATAGTCAAAATTTATTTCAAGGCCTGAAAACACTCAGGCTAATCAAAGTGGTACTATAATTTCTTATAATACTCAACAATACAGAAGTCCAGAGAACTAACCTCCAAACCACACACCATACAATTATTACAAAGCAATCACTGTTTAACACAATGTGAGATGACATTAGCAATGAGCATTCCTTCATACACTTAATGAAACGTAACTGACAGCAAGCTATTCTTACTGAATAAACACAAATCTATTCTTGTACTTTCCATGTTTGTTTTTACCTTTGCTTCATAAACTCACTGATAATTAAGGCTTCCTTTAAGTATGGAACTTCCATCATCAAAAATTCTACTTTCAAGGCTAGGGATATAGCTCGGTAGAAGAGCACTTGCCTAGCATTCATAAGGCTGACTAAGTTCCATCCTCACCACACCCCACTTGCAAAACACATGCACGAATTACATGTATATGTGGTTAAAATTGCCTTCATTTGCTGGGCGGTGGTGATGCACACCTTTAATCCCAGTACTCAGGAGGCAGAGGTAGGTGGATCTCTTGAGTTAAAAGCCAGCCTGGTTTACATAGTTCTAGGATAGCCAAGGTTACACAGAGAGACCATCTCAAACACACACACACACAAATCCAAAAAACATAGGTTAATGTGTACCCTCCCACCAGGCAGTGCCTCCAAACCAGCAAATCTGCTGCCATACAGCAATGATTCTATATGCTGATGGGCACAAAGTGATCTGTAATCCAATTTCAACTGTAAAGAACTCAAGCCACCAAGAGTAAGAGGGAAACTGGGAGATACAAAGATATTTAACTAAAACTATAAGGACTCATTACAATGAGCAATACATTATAATGAAGTAGCTGTCAATACAGAGCCACACAGATTTACATTTACTTTCAAAACATGGGACCACACTTTAGAAAAAAAAATACTTCTAGGTCATCAATTTAGTTATTAGTTTCCCTAAGGAGAAAACAAGTATTCTATGTTCTTTTAGGAAGCTGTTATAACCAAACCTGGTGGGGCATTCCTTTAATCTCAGTGCAAACAGAGCTGGATCTCTATTGAATCTGAAACCAGTCAGAGCTATATAATGGAAATCTGTCTCAAAAGGAGAGAGAGAAACTGATATATATGTATGTGAATGATTGTGTTCATTTCAATCCCAAGGAAGCCTATAATGAAGCTGCTTTTACATGCACTGACCACCATTCACACGGTAATGAATGGGATGGCATACAGAGTTTCTAGAGCACACGATTGTAGGATATTTCCAATCAAATTACATCAGTCACTTAAAGGGAGGGCAAATGAATCAAACCAAAACCAGTTAAAGAGCAAGAACACCTACTCTTTAAAGGGGAATTTAACAACACAAAAGCAAGACACCGTATGGCTTAAAAAGCACAGGCGGCTGGGGGTCAGCGGTCATCCTGTCTATCGTGTAAGGCCCTGGGTTCAATCTTCAGCATGGGGGAGAAAAGCAACAACCCTAACGCGGGGACAACTGGAGCCACTTCAAGCTGAAGTAACTCTGTATGTACAGGCACGGGGACACTAAAATGAATGACTTCATGGGAACAAACTTGTAGCTCTGTAAAATACACAACATAATAAAAATACACTCTAGATGTTCCTCCCCGGGGAAGTTCCGTGCACAGCATTTCCCGGGAAAAGGCCTGTATAGCAGCGCCAGCGCAATGGTTATGAGAACAGCAGCCAGCCTTCACTTCCACCCACGTTCACAGACTTTATTTCCACTTCAAGACACTAGCTTTCTAGTGCTACATTTTAATCAACATATTAAGTCTTGATTTTTGAATGAATCTTTCAGTACTATATATATCATGATGGAGGTAATAGCTGAAGACCACTTGGACAGCTACAGAGAAAGGTTCCATTTAAAATATGACCAAGGTGAGACTGTATCACAGGCAATGAGACACTACAGTTAGTGGAAAGATAAGGTACTTTTCAGTGACCATTCGTAATTTTGCCTTTTCCAACTTGGAAGAAATTGTCATCTTTGAGTTTCAAATGTTCTGGTAAATCCAGTTGCTTTTTGGCTTCTTCAATATCACCTTGAATTGCTGAAATAAGTGATTCTAGAAAAAAAGAAAAGAAAAAAGATAAAATGCTAATAATACATTTCACTACTCTTTTGTCAGCCCCTCCTAAAAACACACAGGCTAGCCACCCTAGCCCCACATGCCTGACAAAGGACAGGGGCTCAATAACTGTTGGTACCCTGTCTCTCTCCAGGGAAAGTCAGTGCTACATAAAGTGTTCTCTTGTAAAGAAACCTTTCTCTAGTGGGGTTTTAAATTCTCACGCTATACCAATAGGGACAGACGCCAGGTGCCATTACTTACTAGCTAACTGCTGTGACTTGGGTGTGCCCTAGAATTCATGTGTCCCTAAGTTTGGAAGTGGAAACTCTGGGAAGTGACTGGGCCATGGGAACAGATGGATTTGAGCACCCAGGGAGTGACTGAGACAGAAGAGTGAACTCTTCCTAGCCCTGTCTGTTCCACCCTCTGATGTCACCCTCTGAGGCAGAAAGAAGGCCCTCACCAGGTACTGACCACATGCTCACCAATGACTCCAGCTTCGAGAACTATGCACCAAATAAACACCTGGTATTCACTCAGAACAATAGAAAACAGACTAAGACAAGCTACTTCATCTCTGTGTGTCAATTTCCTTATCAGTGAGATAGGCATACCAGCACCTCTCATGGCTACTGTGGGTGACAAAGGGATTAACGTGTACATGACTTTTAAAATAGTGCCTAACATGAATTAAATGATCATCTTGACCATTTAGGAGTATTCAAGATTCACATAAACTCTTACCTAAAGAATCAAAATTCTTTTCTGGCCTGAGGTAGCCAACAACGGCCACACTGAGAACTTCCCCATAGAAGTCCTCTTTGAAGGTATGTATAATGTGGGTTTCCTGCAAACAAAAAGAGTTAAAAGGATTAACATGGGGGGGGCTGTAGAGATGGCTCAACGACCAGGTGAATGCAAGAGAGCTGTTCTACCAGAAAGAAGACCCAGGTTTGAGTCCCAGGATTCAGAGGATGGTGCATAACTATGTGTAACTCTAGTTCCAGGAGATCCAACACCCTCTTCCTGCCTCGTCTGACACCAGGCATGAACACACATGCAGGAAAAACATTTATATGTATAAAATAAATGGATTTAACCAGACAGTAGTGGCCCATGTCTTTAATGAGGCAGGTGAGTCTCTTGAGTTTGAGCCAGCCTGGTCTAGAGTTCCAGGACAGCTATGGTTACACAGAGAAATTCTGTCCTGGGGGAAAGAAAAACAAAAAACTTTTAAAATAAATAAACAGGCCTGCCCCCTAAAGTGATGTGGGAGAACAACTGAATCACTCAGGTTTTAGCAGCCTTTCCTCACAAGGACAACTAAGACCAGGAGGCACAGAGTTGGGCACGGTGGTGCACACCAGCAACCCCAGCATAAGATACTGAGGTAAGAAACCCAGAGTTCAGAGTTCTGCTACCTATAAAATTCCAGGCTGCCATGGGCTACAAAGACCACAAGCACACTACCCTCCCCACACAAAACTCACACTCACAGAAGCAAGACAGGAAAGGCTAAACCAGATCAAACTAGAATTGTATTATAAACAGGCAATTTCAAATGTAAACTAGAAATATCTACATTGAGGTATATTTTAAGTATATGACTTTAAAATACCTAGTTAATGAAATTATCCTTAACATGAAAGTATCTATTGAAAGGGTTCTGACATTATGCTGGTCTGCCCCTGTCGCGTGGCAGAATGCACTCAGGCTGTGCCCTGGTCAGGGTTCCATGGTTATGCAGTCTGCACGAAGATGCAAAGGACCCCTTTAAAAGAAAGCCCCCCCCCCACTTATGCTCCCTTGGGGGCAGACAGGACATTTCCTGTCTCCCTCTTCTCTTCTGTCCTCTCTTTGTCTCTGTTACTTTACCTCTTTTCTCTTTCCTTCCCCAGCCTCTCCTTTCTAATAAATTTCTCACTTAAAAGCTCTGTCGGCCTGGCATGCTTGTCTTCCGCCTCCGTCAACCTTGCCTTCATGGAATCCGCCAAGGTCCCCCACACGTTTTATCATAACATCTATCACAAACACTTGAGTACAGCTATAATCATTCAGAGCAAGACATTTAAAAATCAAATTATGATTGACCTATTTAAAAATAAACCAAGCCCAAGAATATGATATTTCTTACCTAACATGATAACCAACCAAGTACACTTGAAATATGGTTCAGACCCAAAAAGGAGGGAAAGGTTTTTGAGACAGGGTTTCTGTCTGTAGCCCTGGCTGTCCTGGAACTCACTCTGTAGACCAGACTGGCCTAGAACTCTTTGCTTCTACCTCCTAGTGCTGGGATTAAGTGTGCCACACCTTCACCCAGAGAGAAACTAGTTTTTAAAAATAAGTCTAAAATTAATCCTCTTTTACTCCAGGCATGGTCTTCTTTTCCCTTTCCCTGCTGTGGATCAAACCCCAGCCTTTCATTCAGTGTGTTAACACTCCGTGTTAGCACTAGCAGCAGCCTAGCGTGGCTGTGAGCCCCCCTGGGTTCTGCCTCTTGGGGACTGAGATTGCAAGCCTGTGCCTCCAGACTGCTCAGAGCCTGAGACAGCTAACTGAGCAGCGAGTGGCAAAGCCACAGCTGCCGCACTCTTCTTCCCCAACTTCAAAATTTAGAGGAAGTACATGGCACACATTCTCTGCTATATCCAAATTCAAGAATACCCTTAAAAATGAGAGCAACAGAAAAAGCAGCAAGCTATTCTAACAACTGATTTGGTAAAACCAGAAGTATCCAAGAAAATCTTCAAAACAAAGCTGGAGAACTTACGCAGGCCTGTAATTCCAGCTTCTTGGAGAGGTTGTGATATGAGGATCTTGCCTGCCTGGGCTACAGAGCAAGTTCAAGGCCAGTCTCGGCAACTCAGTGAAGCCATCTCAACACATAAAGGGGATGGGGCATGGGGTCTGTAGCTCAATGGTAAGGACTTGTTAGACACGGGCAGGGTCTCAGGCTCAGTGGGGGAAGAGGTACAGATTCTAATGCTACGGAAACTCAAGCAGCTCCGTGAGGAGAGGCAATAGGTCCTGTAATCCCAGCACTCCGGCTGCTGAGGCAACATTACTCAGTCAGATCACACTAAGGTCTGGAGACCATTTCTCAAAAACAGGTGGGGCAAATGTTGTGAGGGCTTGGTAGGAAAGGTGCCTGGCACCAATCCAGAAGACCTGAGTTTGATCCCCATTAAATTATTAAAAGCACTAGCTATAAAGGAAAACGATAACCTGGGCTATACAAAAATTAATAGAACACTATTTTATTAGGGCAAGACTTTCATGAGTGGCTGTTATTGACAAATAATATTAAAATAAACAGCCTGTGTTGAAATGCCTGAGCATCTAGACAGTGGGTAAATGAATTTCTCCTATCAGAATTCTAGGCTGTCCAGAAACAGCTTATTATTATTTCTTTTATCTGAGTAGTTTACAAAGGAAATGCTACAGCCTCTCCTCCCTTCCTGTTCCTCTCCCCCAAAACAGCATGCGCATGCTCTCTTACCAACTCCTCCCCATCTCCCCATCAATTTTCACCCCACTAAACAGTCAGCAGAGCCCAAACCCTTAGAGTTCAAGGTCATTACTATCTATTACAGCAGTTCTCAACCTGTAGGAGACCCCTTTGGGATACCTACAACTCCAAAAATGCTTACATTACTAATCATAAGAGTAGAAAAATGACAGCTACAAAGTAGCAGCAAAAGTAATTATATGGTTGGGGGTCAGCACACGGGAACTGTATGAAGGGTTGCAGCATTAGGAAGGCTGAGAGCCACTGATTTATTATATCAGCAGTTAGCTCTGCAGTTCTCTGTTCAGCGATACACTTCTCTCTCATTACTCCTCAAAGTTAAAAATCCAGCGTGATGGCACAGGCCTGGCACCCTGGCACTCAGGAGGAGAGGCAGAGGGTGCTTATGAGTTCAAGGTCAGCCAGGGCTACTTAGCAACACTATGCCTCAAAATAAATTCTTCCATTAACTGCATTTTTCTTATTCTACAAAAGATTAACCCAAATCCAACAAGTATTAAAACTGCGGAGACTCTTGTGGAGAAAAGTAGGGCAGGAGAAAAAAGCCAGTTGCTGTGGTGAACGCCGGTAGAATTTGCTGAAAGAGGCGGAGGCAGGAGAAGCATGAGTTGAGGCCAGCCTGGGCTACACATTTTGCCACATGCCTTTAATCCCAGCACTTCGGATGCAGAGGCAGGTGAATCTCAGTGAGTTTGAGGGTAACCTGACCTACAAAAAAGTTCCAGGACAGGCTCCAAAGCTGCACAGGTCTGGAAAAACCAAACCAAACAAGCAGATAACAACAACAAAAGACTATACCTTAAAGGTGATTTTAGAGATGGGCTAGGAGAGTAGCTAAACAGAACACTGGTCTATTATGCTGTGGTCCTGGATATGATTCCCAGCAATGTTTAAAAAAACACAGAGAGAACAGGAATGAAGTTGAGCCACACTCAGTAAGCAGTCTAAAGGCAATCAAGCAAGAAAACCCTGAAATACTGACTGTGGCAAAGACCAATTCTACGAAATGGTTTTGAAAGAACCTCACTTTTGAGCCTGTTAGGCGGCCCATGCCTGTAATCCCAACACTTAGAAGGCTGAGGAGAAAGTATCTTGGGGTCCTGGGCTACCTGGTGAGTTCCACACCAATCTGGGCTAAATAGGAGGCCATGTCTTGAACAAAACAGCTGGGCATGATGGTCTTTAGCCCCAGCACTGGAGAGGCAGAGGCAGGTGGATGGATCTCTGAGTTCCAGGCAGGTAGGGTTACACAGTGACACCCTGTCTCAAAAACAAACAATACCTCACTTTTATTTCTGATAAATATAGATGCATGGGCAATTACAAAAACAGTGTTTCAGCTCCAGGTAGCCCAAGTCTGTCATCTAGCATTAGGGTGTCTCAAAAAGAAAAATGATCTAATAAAAGAGATAATATTGAGGGAAATTACCACTTTTAATATAGGACATCCTGAAAACAAAAAAGCAATATCAGAAATTACTCTTTTTTGAGATAGGGTCTCACAATATAATCCGGGCTATTTTTGTCATCCTCCTGCATCATCGTCTAAGTATTAGAATTTTAGGAATGCCCAACAGTGTGGCTGCGCAAGTTACTTTAAATTTTAAATGGAGGGCTGGGGTTATAGTTCATTTAAGAGCATTGAGGACCTGAGTTTTGTTCCCAGCACCCACACTGGACAGCTCTTAAAGTGGATCCTGCTTCCTTTTCTGGCCTCCATGGTTACCTGAGTCCATGTGCACACCCACACAGACATTCACACAATTGAAAATAAAATATTTAATTTAAATGGATTTAACTTGTCAGAGAGGTTAGCAGAAAATTATTACGAAAACCTTATTCAAATATATGTGCATGCCCCTCATGGGGAGACTCACCATATTCAAAGAAAAAAACACGGAGGAAAAATATCCACTCAAATAAAAGTAAGTGGTGGGGGAGGGGAAAGGAGCAGGAATGAAGTGGAAATGTAGGACAGCATACAGCCCCGGCTATTCTTTTTGTTTTGTTGGTGTTTTGACAGGGTCTCTCTCTATGTAGTCTTACCTTCCCTAGAATTCACCAGTCTGACCAGTCTGACTTGAACTCACAGAAATCTTACCTCCACCTCCCAAGTGCTGGGATTAAAGGTGTATGACACCACACCTGGTTTTAAATTATTCTTGAACTCAGTGATTCCTCACCACCACGTTTGATACTTTACTGAAACCCTTGGTACGCTGAGGAGTTCCGTGTGCAATTAATGTGACTCTTACCATGGACTTCTTCACATTCTTGTAGTATGGGTTCCATCCTATGCTCACCACCATTTTATGGACATCTCCACTCCCGACACTGGCCCAGCCATAGTAAATGCCAGTGGACACATCAGCTGGAAGACTGTCTACTACTTGTTCAGAAAAATTGGCTAAAGAGAAATAAGTAGATACTCAGCATTACAAGTTTTATATTAAATACTGATTAATACCACATTAAAAGGTTAGTCTGAAGACACCCCGGCTCCTAATCCAACCCTCCATATTCTGGCTGGGATTTCTTCTCTTCAGACGCGCAGGTTAGGAATGAGGCAAAAAGCAAGTGTATGAACATCTCAAAAATCCGCAGGAAAATGTCCAAGTGGAAAGAAAGACATAACATAAACGGGGAGTCTCAACGGAGATTACACATATCCTAGACGCACTATGAGAGATCTGAGCTCAGGAAGTGGACTGGCAGCCTGGGAAACAGCCAAACCCCGTCTGTTAGAATTAAAACAAAGTCCCACCTCTTTCCTAGTAACGCTCCTAAGTAGGCTGAGTCACTTAAACAGATTCTTATTTTCAAAATACACAAACCCAAATCCCAAATTCAATGGGTCAAGAAACAGCCTAGGTATCATCTTTAAGGACGGGCAGTAAAGTCTTGATTACCAAACCTTACATGTAGTGAGACCAAATAAACGTTGGCTCGCATAGAACTACCCCTGCTGTCACTGATCACTACACAGTTATCATCTGAAGGATAGAACTCTGAACAGTTTGAGAGTTCGGCCAATTCATCCTGCAGTACCTTCCCGGACCGGGCTCCGCAGCTCGGCGACAGCGGCAAGAGCGCGGCTGCCCGGGATCCCTGTTCCCTGCCCCTTGGCCCAGAGCTCCACGGCCCCACGAGACGCTCACCCGTAGGGATGCCCAGCTGCTTGGAGCCGCGGCCGAAGCCACGCACCACCTCGCCGCGGCAGAAGAACGGCAGGATCCTCATGACGCCGACCTCGGCGGACGCGGGTTGCTGCTCGCTCGGCGCCTGTGGCGGAGCCGCCGTGAGTGCGGCGGCCCGGGCCAGCCGGGGATCCCGCAGGAGCTGGGCTGGCGGATCGGAACACCCACCGCTACCGGTGCCTGCCGGCAGAGCAGCCTCCAGCCGCCAGAACTCAGCGAACGCTCGGCCGGAACTGCGACAACAGCGCTGAACGAACAAGTCGGCAGCCCAGGCGACGAACCTGCTCGGCTTCCGTACCTCCCCCACCCCGGTAGCCCCGCCTCTACTGTTACGACCCCGCCCAGAGCCCCCGCTCCGCCCCGCCCCGCCCCGCCAGCGTCGTTGTGGCGGCGATCCCCCCTCCCCTCTGGTTCAGCCCCTCCGGTTGAGGCCCCACCCTCACCCGTGGCCCAGCCTCTAATTGCCTCCATTCAGCTATTTTAGACTGGGCTATGCTGAAATAAGCGTCGCTCACAAAATAGTTTCAGTTGTTCTATTTTCCTCCATAATTTTGCATAAAATTCTGCCCCGTCTTTGCAGGCGCTGTCTTTTCCCTTACTTGTATGTAACTCTGAGAATGTTTAGCTGATGTTAAAAATGTTTTCTCTATATTGGTACAAGGGGGGACTTTCTTAGTAAAGTTTCATTTCCTTGAGGCTGGTATACTAGCACAAAACAACTATTTGTAACTGATGGTGAACAATCAGTTGAGATAACTCACTACCTTCGGACTAGCCTAAATCAAGTATTTGTAGAAAGATCACTGCAAAGTGCTAGAGAAGCTAGCGCGCATCGGAAGCTGCCACAGTCTAACAGAAGTCTTCAGAAAAGTTTTTAAAATGGCTATGAATTTATCACTGTAGCCCTAGATACACCAAATTTGAAAGCAGACCCTGCGACCTTGAATAGCCAATGTATGAAAACTGTTTAACAAATTACCTGCCAAGTACTGGGATTAAAGGCATCCGCCACCACCTCCCCGCTAAGATAGATAGTCTTTAAAAAAATAAAATAAGCAGGATGTGGGATTAAAGGCGTGCACTACCACTGCCAGAGTTAAGATAGATGGTTTTTAAAAAAATAAAATAGGCAGGATGTCGTGGCGTGTGCCTTTAGTCCCAGCACTCCTGAGGCAGAGGCAGGTGAGTCTCTTGAGTTCAAGGCTAGCTTTACCAACTTCCTGGACAACCAACGAAGAAAAGAAACACTGTTGGGGGGGGGATATAGATAAAGCTAAATTTGTATCATACTATCTAATCATTATGTCATCGTTGGAGAAAGTATTCATCGCAATTTTTTTTCTTGGTTTTTCAAGGCTTTTTGTTTCTCTGTGGCTTTGGAGACTGTCCTGGAACTGGCTCTTGTAGACCAGGCTGGTCTCAAACTCACAGAGATCCGCCTGCCTCTGCCTCCCGAGTGCTGGGATTTAAAGGTGTGTGCCGCCGCCGCTACCACCACCCCGTTTGCTCAATGCTTTAAGCTGCAATCAAATCTGGATCCATCATTGCCACTTCAAAACGGGGGAGGGCAAATGCTTGCAAGATACTCAGATGTGTAGGCCGTGTGATTTATTGTTTCTCACACTCATTAATAGTGTTCCAGTGCATTTGGTTCAAGAGATACATTGCTGAGCCTCTCTGCTTACCATTTCTCAGGCAAATCTAGAGTCAGGAAAGAGAATGTGTCTGTCGAGTTTACTGCTTTTAAGCATGAAATATACAGAATGTTCCTATTTCCCCCTTCTCAATTGCACTTGCAGCACTCGACTGGCCTCTGCCTGCAGAGAAGGGGACCTCCTCTAGCTGAGATACATCTTCAGGAAGAAAGGTCACAGTGACAGAAAACTGGGAAGTAGTGAAGGAAAAGATAGTCTACTGTCAATGAACAATTTAAAATGAATCTAAAGAATGCCTTAACATTAAGAAAATAAGTGCCGGGCATTGGTGGCGCATGCCTTTAATCCCAGCACTTGGGAGGCAGAGGCAGGTGGATCTCTGTGAGTTCGAGGCCAGCCTGGTCTACAGAGCGAGTTCCAGGACAGTCTCCAAAACATACAGAGAAACCCTATCTCGAAAAACAAAAACAAAAAAAGAAAAAGAAAAAGAAAGAAAGAAAGGAAGAAAGAAATAAAGAAAGAGAAATTAAGCATACCAATTTAAAAGATAGAAATAGCAGACCAGGCAGGATGGTGTATGCCTTTAACACCAACACTCAGGTTTTAGGTAGGTAGGTAGGTAGGTAGGTAGGTAGGTAGGTAGATAGATAGATAGATAGATAGATAGATAGATAGATAGATAGATAGATAGATAGCCAGCCATCGGAATGGCTAATCTCCAACATGCTGATGACCCTGACTACCAGGGTGTCAAGGGCAGGTTCTCTCATCCATGGGTGATGACAATACAAAGTGGGTCAGTGGATTCCAATGGCTCTTGGCAGTTTATAAAACTAAACACACCTTTTCTATAAAGTCCAGCAGCTGGGCAGATGTGGTGGCATGTAGCCCGAAGCACATGGCGAGCTGGCAAAGGAGCCATCTGTCAGCTTTCCCTCCACCAGAGCTCCCAGCCGGAGCACACAGGGCTGGCGCAGGTAAGCTAAGTTTTGCCAGATCCGGTCTTTCCACAGAAAGAGAATGACCTTAAAGTTATCATAACCACAAGAGAAAAGGGGAAATGCAACTGTTTACTGTGGGGTTTCATGTCTACAAATGCTAAATTTTAAAAATTGGTAATATAAGTTAAAATTTTGATCATTAAGTTAATTCTGTTTTAAAAGTTCTGATTATTTCTCAAAAGATTATATATGCTTGTTTCGTTAAAAAGTTCTATCTGTGTTTTCTGGAATAATCTAAATTTTATTAGATTATAGAACTAAAGCAAAAATGGTGCAGGTGGCCACCATTTTGTTTTGGAGTCAGTCACTGGCAAGCTGGCCACATGGCTGGCTGGTAGCCATTTTGCTAAGGTTAAAAGAGATACCTGATCCACCATCTTGACTGAAGGTGACCACATGAAACTTATGAGGTACCATCCTATAAACAAGTTTTTTAAATTCAGATTTAAAATGTTAATGCTTTTATGCACAGAAATGCTAAGCTTTGTAATTTAACAGCAGTCCAGATAATAATGGTTTTAAGACAAAAAGGGTATTTTGATTTTTAATATTACAAGAAAATTAAGGGATTTTTAAATTTCTTTTTTTTTTGTTTGTTTGTTTGTTTTTTGTTTTTTGTTTTTGGAGACAGGGTTTCTCTGTATTGTTTTGGAGCCTGTCCTGGATCTCGCTTGGTAGACCAGGCTTACTCTCGAACTCACAGAGATCCACCTGCCTCTGCCTCCCAAGTACTGGGATTAAAGGCGTGTGCCACCACCACCTGGCCCTTAAATTTCTTTTTTAAGAACAGTTTTTAAAAATTTTTTAAACTTACAAGGTTATAAGATATTTATGCTTTTAAAATGTTTTCACTGTTGATGTTTATACTTAAGAGTTTGAATTTAAAATCATTGTTTTTTTTTAAAGCTAAACCTGACAGTGTAAAGTTCTAGTTTTATAAAAGCTGCTAATAGAGTTTATATTTTCAACAGTTAAGCTAAAGGCAGACAAACCTCTAGTGCTTCAGAGACCTGCAGAACATGGCATTTAAAATGTTAATTTGAAAGTTTATAATATCAGACAGACTGCCAGATCCTAACCGTGACCCAAAGTCTCCAAAGAAGATTATGTGATACCCCAGTTCCTGCACCTGGATTGTGTCGACGCTGACCAGGGAGTGACATGCTCAAACACAACACCTGCCTGCCAGGACCTGACCTAGACAAAGCTGCTGGACACTGGAAAATTGATTGCACCTCCTTGCCTAGACAAAACAAGGTCAGTCTTTTCCATGTCCCTCTTCCACAGAGAGAAAGAAAACTCTCAACTTACAGGCCTAGTGAAGATTGATGCTGTTCCTGATACGTGTGCCTCCAATGCTAATGGAGGACACTTGGGTATGGCTGTATATGGACTGGTACCTGTCACTTTTTAATAGATTCGGAAACTGTATAAAATTTATCCTTTTCAGATCTCTGAAAGTATTAATGGTTGTCAGCTTGACAACATCAGGCAGCCAAATCCACAAGACTATAGTCAGCTTGGTAGCCCATTTTATTTATGTAAAAATCAAGCCTTAATATGGCTCCTCAATAAGGATCAGAAGATGTAAAAATGTAAGATCTACTGTTCAATCATAAGCTCAAGGTTTTTAGGTTTATTTTGGTTGTCATCGAAGTATAAGCTTAAAGGGATTTTCATCAGGCCAAAGATACCTGGCTCTCTGGACAGAAAACACATGTACATGCTTCTAGCCCAAATCTGTAGTTTCTGCTAGGACTCAAAAGTAAAGATACCCAGATATCTGCTTTTTCTGCAATGTAGATTTCAGTACCGATTGATAATGCTAATATGTCTATAACCTTTATGTCCTTTTGTATAATAAAATTTACATAGGCTTCAGAGGATCAAAAGTTATACAGCTTGGATTCACTTCTCACAGGTCAAAAGGACTCCAGATAAGTATAGCCTATGTTATCCCACCTGTCTGTTCCTGAGGATGGGATTTTCTCTCCTGGTCATAAAATTCCTGCCATTCCTGATCACTAATACAATGGGTCTAAAGAGTTCCAATTAAATACATAAGCTTTAACTTCTGTTCCCAGTTTTAAAATGTCTTAAACAGGTTTCCACTTCTGGCAGACTCATCTGAGCATCAGTTGCTGACTACAGCCTGCTCTAAAGACTGCAATCCTGGACTTGCTGTAGATGTGAACCAGTTTAGCTGATGTGGACACCCCCTGTCTCTTCAACAGAGTCTGCCAATCAGCTGCTCCTGATAAGATACCCCATTGCCTGAATTCCCTTTTTGCTTTTGACTTGCATTTCAGCCTTCTTGGGTCCCCTAACTGCGTCCCAAAGTCAGCAGGAAGTAGCACTGGAAAGAATATATCACCCCCTTTTCCCTGGTTGATATGCTAACTCAAAAGGAAACTCCCTTACATAGGGAACAGTATAATAGATACAAATGTCACTCCCTCAGAAAAATCTGTTGGCTAATGGCAGGGCCTGTTAACACCCCTTTGAGCCCCTAACAGGCAGGACACAGGATTGAGTCCTGTCTTGGGTACTTTGAGAAGGGGGGAATGTAGTGACCAGTACCCCATTTTAGCAGCCATTACAGGCTAACATGTACTTGCATGACCTTGTGGCTCCTCTCCTGATCACTGCCATTGTAAATATATGCCCTTCATTTTGATATTTAGGAAGGCAGAGAGAGCTCAATCTTAGCTCGGGAGATGCCCTCCTCGTGGCAAGGAACCAATCAGAAGTTAGCTGGCGGGGCTGTGCTTTACGGCTCTGGGTGTGCTTTACAGACAAGTGCACAACAGTGACGTGCATCCTGGGGATGCAGACAAATGACACCAGAGCCTGTGGGTTCCTTGGGTCTATGTCTGGGCTGGCATCTTCAGGCTTTAACTTCATGATAGAGCAAGGAGGAGGACATCTTTGCCATTGTAAATCTATGCCCTTCGTTTTGATATTTAGGAAGGCAGAGAGAGCCTAAGAGGCCCCTGTCTCTGTCCAGCTACATCATAAAAGGCTGTAGTGAGATGCTTGTATAGCTGCTTGTTAAATACGCCTCTCATGTGCACGGGGCTGGGTGTCAAGGGAACTAATGAATAATTGTATAATCTTTCTGTGTGGGCTATAAATCAGTTATGCTGCCTCGTAGACATTAGTCGTCTCTCTGGAAGATCCTAGTGTCAATCAGGGCCCGCAGGTGACATCTTTCCTGACTTAAAGTCTAATGTAAAGTCCGAAGTCCCTTCATTTCTTCTTCCAGCTGTTTCAGTGGGGAATACTTCAATCCGGGGTCAGGTGACTACCACAGTTCTCACCTATGCGACGAAGGAGTTGATCACACCCTGTTCTTTGTATTTGTTTCTTCTGTCTTTGTTTTTCCTAGAGAAATGGTTGTTTGTGCAGTGGGGTGTGGGGATGGATACAGCTTGAAATTCTTCCCTACAAACCCCACAAGCATGCCATCTTTCATTTATCCACAAGGTGGCACACTACTACTTTTTAAATGACAATTTCACAGTCATTAGACTTTAGAAATCCAAGTGAGAAATCAAAGTGAGGGAATTAATTAGAGTGCCTCCACCAGGCCAGGTGCCAGCTCGACAGAGTCTGTACTGACGAATATTGTTGTATTACTGGGTCAAGCACGTAGGCAGAACTGGGCCTTTGGTTAGGTACAACCATCGCTCTGCCTCTCAAAACGGGATGTGCCGATTTAGGTTGGCTGGATTTGTTTGGGAATATTTCTGTTTTTTTATTTTTTGACAGTCTCGTGTAGCCTGCCTGGGTTGTCTTCAAACGAAATATGTAGCGGAGGAAGACCTCCCTACTCCTGATCCTGTGGCTTTCCCCTCCTGAGTACTGGGATCTAATCCAGGGCCTTGACCTGCTAGACAAGCATTCTCTGAGCTGAGCTAAGACAGCCACCCTGTATGGTCTTGTCTTGGAATTAATTAATTAATTAATTAGACACAGGGTTTCTTTGTGTAGCTCTGGCTGTCCTGGAACTCATTCTGTAGACCAGACCCTCCTTGAACTCACAGAGATCTGCATGTCTCCTAAATGTACAATATTTTGTTTGTTTATTTTTGGTTTTGGTTTTTTCAAGAGAGGGTTCTTCTACTTCCCAGCTCCCTTATAGTTTTGATACTGCATTAGAATATGTATTTCACAATGAAAAATAAGATGTGAGGGGCAAAGAGAACCTAGGATTATACAGAGAGGAAATCATATTTCCTCTCCATCCAGGAAAAAAATAAATAGATGGAAGACAGATGGATGGACAGACCAACAAATGGATGGATGGGTGGATGGATAGATGGATGGACAGAATAATAGACAGACACAAACAAAAGGAGACACTGCCAAAGGATAGTGGTGTTAACACATTTCTGAGGACTCCATGAATTCCCACAGCATGCAGTCAAGGCCATTTCTCTACAGAGATAAGAACTGCAAGGAAAGACACAAGAACAAAGTCTGAAACAACCTCAAGGAAGATCTTGATCCTGATGCTAGCATCCCCAGCATAAAGACCCCTATTGTCACCACCAGCATAGAGTACCTCTTTGTTAAAAAAAAAAATAGCCTGCCTCCATAGGCTACCATTCCAGCCCCAGCAGCCCATGGGGGTGGAATCTCTTCTCTAGCCTTCTCACAAACCTCAACATTGGAGGTCTGTGGATCCTCATACAGAGAACTGAGCAGTTAGGCTGAATCTCTTGGTATCTGCCCTGTCACTACCTAGGACCAAGGGCCACGTCCAGGTCTGCAATCCTATGGAGGTTTCCTTCCCAGGCTCTGCCCAGCCTAAAGAGGATTCAGAAGGAACACCATTCGCTTGCATGATGACCCCTTCCTTCAACACCCAAGTACAGACAATGTGTGGGTGGGGTGACAGTGACTGCCACATCCCCAAAAAGGCCTAGCAACTTGAGCTGGCTCCTCAGAGCCCTCCGATACGAGTTAGGAGATAGACAGCCTTGGCCAGCCACCATTACCGCTCCTCCCGCTATTTACCTCACTTCTCTCCTTGGAGGTTCTCACAGCTACCAGTTTGGGTAAGATTTTTATTTTTTAATGTTATGGATATGGGTGTTTTTCCTGCATGTATGTTTTGTATCATACACATGGCTGGAGCCTACAGAGGTCATAGGAAGCTATCTAGATTCCTAGAACTGGAGTTACAGACCGTTGTGAGCAACCGTATAGGTGCTGGGAATTGAACTCCAGTGCTCTTAAGCAATGAGCCATCTCTCCAGCCCCTTTGGGTAAGATTTTAATGAATAAAAGGATCCTTTAAATTGCACAGCAAAATATCATGTTCCCAAAGATTCTCAATGAGAAAGGAATAATGATGCCACTGAACTCCTTTCTGGCCTGTGTGAGATGAGCATTTAACTGATCTGCTGATAATCCCATATGCTATGAGACAGCCCTGAAAGCAACAGGGAGAGCCAACCAAAGCTGTCACTGAGCTGCCACATGTGGAATGGCTAATTTATTGAGGCAGAATGTTTTTTTTTATTGTTTGTTTCCAAGTACAGTCTGAACCACTTGGCTAGCAGATCAAAGGCCTTCTTCTGTGAGTTAATTTCCAGGGAAGCTTACCATATCAAAACTATTTCCTTTTTTTTTTTTTTTTTTTTTGAGACAGGGTTTCTCTGTGGCTTTGGAGGCCGTCCTGGAACTCACTCTGTAGACCAGGCTGGTCTCGAACTTACAGAGATCTGCCTGCCTCTGCCTCCCCAGTGCTGGGTTTAAAGGCGTGCACCACCAACACCCAGCTACTATTTCCTTTTTTAATATGTATGTATGTATGTATGTATGTATGTATGTATTTACGTATGTATGTATGAGTGACTTGTCTCCATGCACACCAGAAGAGGGCACCAGATCCCATTACAGTGTGGTTGCTGGGAATTGAACTCTGGTCCTCTGGAAGAGAAGTCAGTGCTCTTAACCACGAAGCCTTTTCTCTAGCCCCCCAAAACTATTTCTTAACATGGGCAAAATGGTTTTCCTTGGTGTGCAATGCTGGTGACATCTGAAGTGTGGCAGTCTCTAAGGAGGCCCTAGAGAAGGCAGAGGAATGCAAGAGGGCACTGTGTTTCCTAGGGAAGTGAATATCCATCCTCCCTGATAGACAAGTCAGAGATTGTAAGATCTTGTTCAGGGTTATGAATGTAAGCCAGTTCTTTAGTAACACCTTACAAGTCTTTGCACCTTTCAAAAGTCAGATTGACTCTGATCCCAAGTTCCAAGACACAGTTACCAGGAGAGATTGGCAAATTTTGTGTACAGATGAACTTAGGAGTAGTCCAAAATACACAATAAAGAGATTTTCTCTCTCTTTAACAAACACTTGCGCTGGGTGGCAGCGGAGCACGCCTTTAATCCTAGCACTCAGGGGGCAGAGGCTGGCGGATCTCTCTGAGTTCGAGACCAGCCTGGTCTACAAGAGCTAGTTCCAGGACAACCTCCAAAGCCACAGAGAAACCCTGTCTTGAAAAACAAAAACAAAACAAAAAAGAAACACTTGCTTTTATTTTATGTGTATGCATGCATGCATGCATGTCTGCGTACAAACCACATGCGTGTCTGATGTCCTCAGAGGTCAAAAGAAGGCACTGAACCCTCTGGAATGAGAGTAACAGCTGACTGTGGACCACCATGTGGGTGCTGGGAACCAAACCCAGGTCCTCCGTAAGAGCAGCCAGTGCTCTCCCCAGGCTTAAATAACAAATTCTCTCTACTATCAAAATGAAAAGAAGCCAAATGGATTTCAAAAACAACTGTTCTATTCTTAGGAACACTTTGAGCAGCTTGAAGCTGGATGATTGACAGCCAGGTCTTTTTGCTTGCTGTTAAGAACACAAAGGTCAAAAGTTTCACATTGGTTAAGGAAATGATGAATCACGTGCCCCACCCCAGAAACCAGTAACAATGAAGTTAGTCACCTCTTACCAAAACCAACAGTCAAATGCACTTTTTCCAGGACATTAAATAAAAATACAGTCAACCATCACCAAAGCCCACATGGGGAAAAGATCGTCAAAAGGCTAATAAGAAACAGTACTTTTTTTAAAAAGGCATTTTGTAGATCTGACTATTGAGTGGAGGGCTCCAAATATGGCAGCCAAGGATTCTGTTATGGAACTGTATCTCTAGCCTTAGAACTTTTAATATTTGTTTACTCAAAGCATGAATACTGAATGTAGGCAACTGATTAAATTACTAAGAAAATAAAATAAGTTTCATACTTCTTGATATGTATCGCATGAAGTCCATCTAGAATAAATGCTTAAATATGAAAGCATACTCGGTATCTACATGTGAGCAACAAATGATAAAAGTAGCTTCTCGTGGTGGTTCATCCAGAGGCTAAAGCAGGAGTATCACAGCCTGAGTGAGACCACATCTCAAAACCACAAAATAAGTGAATAAATAAATGTGTGTTATAGGTAATTTTTAGCTATACATTGTAATCATTGTCTATTAGACATGCAAACAGTTGCACACATCTTAGGACACCCAGTGCAGAAAAAAATAAGGGGAAAGATTATTTCTTTGATTAAGTAAAACTTCTTCATGGAAACGAAATCCTAAACCTTGCCATATGGAAGTTCAGTGAAACAATTACCTGGGTAACTTTAATAATGAGCCATCTAATGTTTGGTAAAGCCTCATAAATCAATCATTTAAAATCCCATTATGATCCAATATAAAGGAATATGAATATTCAGTAGCAAAGCTAATGGATAATAAAGTTTATGACTAAATATCCAGTGTCACTTATGGGATGAATTATGCTGTCTTCAAATTCATACTGTGAAGTCTAGTTCCCTGAAGCCATTTAGAAAGCAGGGTTTGGAAGTACTGGGGACTGAACTCATGGCTTTGCGCTTGCTAGGTGAGCTCTTTGCCAGTGAACTATTGTTTTCTTGTGAGACAGGAACTCACTATGCCGTGCAGGTTCATTTTCATTTTTGCTGTTATTGTTTGCACTGATGGTTGTGTTAGTAGAGCTGATGTTGTTAGTGCTGTCTTCTTTCTTTCTTTCTCTTTCTGGTTTTAGGGATTGAGCCCAAAGCCTCATGTGTGAATGACACACACACACACACACACACACACACACACGGAACAATTAAATAAAGAAAAAGAGCCGTGAATTTGAGAGATATGGGAGGAGGGGAGCTGCATAGGAAGGTTAGAGGAAGAAAATGAAAGAGGAAAACGATACAATTATAATATAATCTCTAAAAACAGAAAAATTATTAGAGCAGACTCTAATCCATTGACACCATGAAGAAATATGAAAATAGATGGTGGCAGCTGCTTGCTCTAGCTCCAGGACTGTGTGAAACAGTTTACCCTGGACTTCTAGGTATCATATCATAAGGATTGGTGAATTCTAGGTCAGTCTATCCTCAGGCCAAGATGGTAGTCCTTCTCTTGGTGTCCCAGCAAAGAGATTATTGTGTTTGGTGATTATGAGACTATGCCTGGATTGGTACAATCAGAAGCCTTCATGCGCATGGAAGTCTTGCTGTGATTGGTGCACACTGGCTATATAAGGAGGCTGTTCAGCTTGCTTGGTAAGCTGTCTGGGAGACACTGCCAGTGCTGTCTGCCCCGGCATTGCAGCAATAAGGCCTATTAGAAGGCTTCCTTGGTGCGCATTTCCTGTCTTTTGGAAAGTGGGTGGGCACATATGATGGTCATATGATGAAAGAAGCAGGAAGAGCTGAGTGGTGATGTCATCGGTTAGTAAATGGCAGATGTCATTGGTTAGTACATGGCAGCGGTGGCTTCAACAGTGGACTGCCAACATGCATGCCAAGCTACAGATGCAGTGGCTGGCTAGGTCAGCCATTTTGATGGCCACAGAAGAGGCAAAGTTATGGGAAGAGTCCCAGCTCAGAAGCCGGGAAACTACGGGGACTGTCATCTGCTTTGAAAGCAGCAGAGATAGCTGAGTGGTTGCCAAGCCAAGCTGCAAAGCAGCTAAGTGTCCCTGGGAGCTGCCTCTGCCTCCTGCATACAGGAATTCAAGGTGTGGTGTACATATCTGTTTTCCCTGTAATGTTGGGGTCAAACCCAGGGCCTGTGCACGGATCTAGGATGCAGTCTGCCACTAAGTTCCACTCACAGCCCATTTTCCTTTACTTGTGTGTGCTTCTCATCATCAAGTCCAATGTCAAAAAGGTGTTTCTTTAGGATTATTTTTTTCCTTTAAAGATTATTTATGGTTCTGGAGAAATGGCTCAGCAGTTAAGAACACTATCTGCTCTTCCAGAGGTCCTGAGTTCAATTCCCAGCAACCGCATAACCATCCATAATGAGATCTGGTGTCCTCTTCTGGTCTGAAGACATACATGCAGGCAAAACACTATACATAATGAATAAATCTCTTTAAAAATTATTCATGTATGTGTGTGAGGGAGTGTGTACACCACGCATGCATATGGAGCTGATTCTCACCTCCTACCAAGGAGCATGGAGCTCATCAGGCTTTGAGGAAAGTGCCTTTACCTGCTGAGCCATCCCACCAGCTCCTTTTAAAAATTAAGTAATTAATTTTATAGTAAATAGATTTTTCTATACAATATATTACGATAAGTTTCCCTTCTCCCAACTTCTCCCGGATCCTCCCCACTTCCCACCCACCCAAATCCACACCCTTTGCTTCTCTTTCTTTTTTCTCAATGTATGATTGTATTTAAATTAGAAACATGAATGCTTCACATGTCAGTCCCAGCTCCCTCTCCCACCCTTCCTCCCTTGTCCCTCCACCAGCCCCCCCAGCCGCCCAACCAATCCCCACATCATTCCCCAGAGAGGGTGAGGCCCTCCTTGTGGAGATCTCTAAAGTCTGTCATTTCATCCAGGGTTCTCTTTCATTAAGATACAAACATACATAGAAGAAGGAGAAGAAGAAGAAGAAGGGGGAGGAGGAGGAGAAGAAATAAAACAAACAGAATAGGATCAAATAGATTAAAAAAAAAAGACCAAAGAACATAGCACCAGAAACTGATACACGTATTTGCACACACAGAAAACCCATAAAAATAAAATTGGGAACCATAATATCTAAGCAAAGGTTATAAAGTAAAAATAAATAAATGTCCAGGTAAAACATTATAATATATTATATTACATTACATATATAATATAATATATGTTAAACAATATAATATGTACATATGCATATATATATATACCTTTATACACACACACACACACACACAGACAGAGAGAGAGAGAGATTTTGCTTTCTGTTGGACGTCTATTGCTGGTCATCTATTGCTGTGATGTCCAGTCCCCAATTTGAGTGACTGAAGACATTCCCATCTTTCAGGAACTTCTAATCAAAGTATTATCAGAAACCTACCAGAAAAACAAACCAATTCCACTTGAAACAGAATAAACTATACCAAGAGTAGCCCTGAGTGTACGGGACTCTACATTTCAGTTATGTAGTAAAGATTTGGACTACTAAATTTAGAACTGGCCAATGTCTGGGCAGGTATTACCTTTTTCTTGGCCAGACAGGGAGCTGAGTGGTGGCTTTAAAGGTCAGGTTTTGCCGTTGTATTTTCTAGTAGCTGTGACTCTTAGCAAGTCCTTACTTTTCCATCCTTTGGTGGCAGCCCCAGTCTTCCTCGCTTGTTGTGAAGCCTATGAAGGGTTTTGTAACCATAGATTCCTAGTGGAATAAAAAGCATGGTTGGCATGCTACAGCAGCAATTGCTTCAGAAGCAAGGAGGCATGGGAGAGTTCCTGTGCCCTAAGTCACCCTCAGTGTGCTCTCCGTTTCCTAGTTCTACCTGCAGATGAACTTGCCCAGAAGTGCTCCAAAGTCCACCTACCTCAAGGTCACCAATACAGAGCCCATTTCCCTTGTTCATCCAAAGAGGAGAGCCTACAGCTGTGTGACCCCAAATAAATGAGAACTTTGCAAGTAATGTGACCTAAGAGCTACTGTCAGTTGGCAGAGCGGGGTGAGGTAGTAAGCAGTGTTGGGGAGAAAACAGTCTTTTGTTGGTATTTATTTTCTGGGAAAATGGCATTTATTCAACGAGGGTAAACTGGGTAGCCTGGTGTTTAGTGGATGTTCAGAGCATTCTTGCAACATACAATAGGATTCTTTTCCATATCATCTTTCTGGGTAAGAATTTAATCCCAGGATCAAAGGTCACTTCAGGGCTGACAGTAAGTTTTGTGTGTAGAGAGAGCAAAGTACTTTGATTTCTCAAAAGTATTTTCCTTCAGTAACTTTTTTCAATTCAGTATTCTCAGAACACATTTAACCACGGTGAACTTTTCCTGTAATATTTTAAATGTTTCAGAAAGCATAGGATGATAAATACCGCATTAGGAAATTATTTCCATGAGAGCACTTGTGAGTTAGTGTTCTCAAAATTGGGGGGGCGTTCCCACACAGGTAGATGGAATCAATGGGGAGAGCCAGGCTTCACCTACTCAGTCAGAAACTCTGGGGTCAGCAGTCTGGGCTTTAATTTATCTCTTGAAGAATGACAAATGCCACAGTTTGATACTGGTCCCATGCCCCACCCTCACCCCTACCGTTGGTGCTGCAGATGGAGCCTGATGCCGCCTGCCTGCTAGACAGTCACTGTGGTACTGAACTCTATGCCCAGCCCCACATACCAGGGCCCAACCACAACTGCTGTCAGCATTCTGAGAACTCTAACTTCCCCCCTTCTGTGTTTCTTTTTCTGCCCAGTGAAGAAATGACATATGCATGCCTAAGCAGCCTAATACCTTGTATTTTTTCAAGCCAACAGACTTTAAATAGAAACTCATATTCTCTAAACAGACAGGAAGATACAAATTTTTAAAAAATTAAAACCATTGTGCTCTTTAAATATTTGCCCATGTTTCCTTAATAGGGATAGGGGTAAAGAACAAAAAAGATTTAAACCATTATGTTCTTTCCTTTATACTGTGATTCATTTCTCTGCTTTTATTTCTTTGAATTTTTGGAGAACAATACTCATCTTTCTCTAGTGTTAGTGCAGTTATAATGGACATAAAATCTATTCAGGAATGTAAGAAGGGCTGGGCAGTGGTGGCACAAGACTTTAATCCCAGCACTCAGGAGGCAGAGTTCAAGGCCAGCCTGGTCTACACTGGAAGTTCCAGCACAGCCAGGGCTGCACAGAGAAAGCCTATCTCAAAAAAAAAATTAGAAAGGAGCTGGAAGAGAGGGGTTGCATAGCCAGGGACCAAGATTCTCTTAAGGCAAAGATAAAACCAAAAAGAAAAAAAGAAAAAAAAACACACACCCAAAGTAGTTTGTCACCCACATCTCTACGTGGCTTGGCCTCTCTCTTCCTGTTCCTAGTTCCACACCTGGCCTCTGACTATTTCTTCTAGAAAAATTTCAGATTAATTTCTACTCTCCAGTTAACACAATTATTGAGGAAACAGAAGGAATTATATTGAAGCTAAAGACTTTGTTTGCTTTAGAACAAAAGAGTCTAAGGTTCCCAAGCTTCACCTGAGTTGTGTTAAATGAAGCAACACCAATTTACATTTCCTCAATTTATAATAGTGGGCAGGAGCCCTGTGCTGCAATGGCATGGTGTTGCCACTTTGTTTAGGTCAAAGTCCAGGCTTCCTCTTAGCTTGGTGTTCTGCTCTAGCTGGAATTCGTAATGTGGTTTTTCCTGAAGCCCTTGCTTCTTAGAATCAAAAGCATGGGGTCTACGAAGACCCATGTGTGTCAGGGTCTACGAAGACCCATGTGTGTCCAGGGTGCCATGACACAGGAGGCCTGTGCAGAGCTTCCTGGGTCTCAGCCTTTGCAGTGTGACTGAATCATCTGGGGAACAGCTAACAAGGCCACACCCAAGGCCACACTCCCCATCAGTAGATCAGAATCCTGGAACCAGGAATCAGGAGAACTTCAACGTTCTCATGTAATTACAGTGTCCGGACTGTTTTAGAAGCACCAGAGTAACTTGTAAGCAAAATCTCTCTCACCCCAAGTTAAACTGTAAACAACAATTTTGTTCAAAACACTTAATCATTCATGAATGACATGTCCATAACACTGCCTATTTCATAGGTGGGGAAAATTAGACCCAAAGACAATGTAATTTGTATAAGGAAGGCCCCAGATAAGTACTCAGAGAGAAGATAAAGTCCTGTGCTACTTGTGCTGGTTTTGTCAGCTTAAAACAAACCCTCAGTTGAGAAAAAGGCCTCCAACACAATGCCTGGAGTCAAGCCCTCAGGGCATTTTCTTGATTTTTAACTGATTTGGAAGGGCCCAGCCCACAGTGGACAGTGCCATCCCTGGGCAGGTGGCTTAGGAATGTAATAAGAAAGCAAACTGAGTGAGGGGGGTTGGGAATGGGGGGAGCAAGTCCATAAACAGCACTCCTCCATGGTCTCTCTTCAGTTCCTACCTCCAGGTTCCTGCTTTGAGTGCCTACCTTAGGGTTCCTCAATGATGGACTGTGACCTATAAAGCAACTGGACCCTTCCCTCCCGAAGTTGCTTTTGGACATAGTATTTGTTACAGCAGTAGAAACCCTAACTGTAAGACACTACCTTCTACTAGCCTCTGCTCCCAGTAAGGCCTATGAAGGGATGAAAGCAGTACTATTCTTCAAAGTTCCCTGGGACCAGGAAAGAGTTTGGAAATTTTCAATTTGGAAAGACTCGTCATGTAATAATTTCTTTTCTTGTCTCTGTGTGTGTGCATGTGTGCTGACATTGAACACATTATTACTAAGCACACTATCACCAAGATGATAGCCCATTACTATGAACTCATGTTGCATATTTGAAAGTCAATGAAACTAAAAGATGTAAAATGAATATTGTTTTTAAAATGTATTTTCTTTTATTGTATGTCTTGCTCAGGAGCTGCAGGATTTCCATGACCCAGGGCAACAGCAGGATATCCAAGTGAAGTTTCAGTGAGGGTCCAGTGTTGATGGTATACCAGAATCCAGGGGCTCTGAACCAGACCAACAACTCATTTTAATGAACAATTGCAAGTAAAGCTATTTGAGCAAAAGGTTGTATCACTTTGTGACATACTGCAATTCCAAGGCCACTACAACACATGGATATGTGATAGAGAGGAGAGAAGGATGGAGGAGTGAAGTGGTTTGTTTATTTGTTTCACTATTTGTTGGGTGCAGCCTTCCTGCCATCCTGACTCCAGAGCCACATCAGTCCCAAACGAATACACAGGAGGCTATATGAATTATTAAGCTTGTTTCTTACTGGCTAGCTCTGACTTAAGTATTTAAGCCATAATTGTTAATCTAAGTATTTCTCTTACTGGAGAAAGGGTCTGGACCTCTTACTTCTATGGTGGCTACATGATGTCTGCCTGTGTCTCTCTTTCCCAGAATCCTCCTCAACTCCTAGTCCCACCTATCTTGCCTCCCTATTGGCCAACAGTGCTTTATTGACATATACACAGGACGTCCCCATCAACTATTGTTATTGTTTTCTTTTGTGGGGAGGCTACAAGGATGGGGGGACATGATAGAACTGGGAAATGGTTGGGACTGGGGTGTATGATGTAAAATTCTCAAAGAATCAATAAAAATTATGTTGATAAAAAATGAATGCCTGGCATGATAGTGCATATCCATAATCCCAGTTCTTGAAGGTGGAGACATGGGGACTGGAAGTTCAAAGTCGTCTCTCTTCCACTATGTAGTGAGTTCAAGTCAGACTGGGCTATGTGAGACCCTGTCTCAAACAATAAAAAAACCTAATTATTTGGTTTGGGTTTTAAACATCAACTTTGTCTCCAAGTCATCCTCATGTGTTCAGTGAATAATTTACCCTTATTCCACTGGGTGACTTCTGAGTGTACTTCTCTTCATAGTCTCTGGTTTGGTGTATAAAGACAGAGGTAGGGGACAGAGGGACTTGATGAGAAAAGGGCCCCCCTCTGGCCTCTGCTGCTTTTGCAGCTAGAAAAGAGAAGTCAGAAGGCAAGGCACATGGATTCCTAGACATGTTACTGGTGACTGGGGTCCAGACTAGATATTTCCAGGTTCTTTGTCTTTTATCAAAAAAAATAATTCCAGCTGACTCTGTTCCCTAGAGGGTAGTTTTGATAATGTGTTAGACTTGCCAACACCTGTGAACATGACAGACTTATCTAATAGTCACAGAAATGTTAGGTTGAGCCAGAAATGGGCAACAAATGGTATTGAGAGGGCCACAGATAGCTTAAGATGAGCTGTGGCTCCCAACAGGTAACACAGTAATCACAGAGATCACTGAGCTGGGCCGCAGGTATCTGGTGATGTGTTCAGGAGGATGATGGTGAAGGATTCTCCCCTAGGGATGTGTGAACCTCAAGTGAATTACACACAATGCTAGGGTCAGGATTGAAGTCCCCTTCTTTTGGATTTTCCTGGCCCCTTGGTAACCTGAGGGGTCTTGATACAGGCTTGTGCATGCCTATACACGGGGGGGGGTGGGGGGGTGGGTGGGGGGGTGGGTGGGGGGGTGGGAGGGTGGGGGGGGTGTCACAGACCTAGATCTCAGACCACCTTCCTGTCCTTCATAGATGATAGCTACTTGAAGGACGCCATTATAGTTAAGACTGCTATTTTGAGACCATCTCTCTCTGTCCCCAGTTTTTACTGCAATATAGCAGTCATTCCTCCACCCCGATCAATACTGACCCGTGAAGTTAACCTTTTGAGCCTGGAGAACAGCAGAATTAGCAGTGAGGAGGGCATCCAAGTTCTCAGGGTCATTGACAGGAATGTTGTTCTCTCCCGGGTTGACAAAGTGAAACATGGGAGGATTAGGTACATACATAAGCCCAGTATGTCTCCTTGGTAACAGATATGGTCAACAGAGACATCAAGGAGCAGCAATTCTGCATTCACACCCTTCCCCCAAGATTTCACTAAGTCTTTCCCATTAGTCGCTTCTTCATTGTTGGTAGGCAGACTCAGTTCTTCATGGTTCAGCAACTCTGCCTCTCCCTTCTCTTCCTTTTCTTTAGGTGTAGCTTCTGCAGATGCTTCGGAAGTTCTTCATCCATCTTCCACAAGCCAGTGACTCTTCCAGGTATCCACAATGGCTTTTCAGCACCCTGAGGAAAAACACAAACATAGGCTTGGGCTCCAGGGAACTACTGGATCCAGCTGTCCACTGATGTGGCATCTCTCCAAATGGTCGTGACCTTGAATTTTCTCAGAGAGACCCCCTCCAAAAAAAGTCCTGCTGCAGTGAGGCCATCCTTGTCTAAACTTTAAAAATTTAAAGTCCATATAATAGAAGATAAAATATTGTGAGGAATAGCCATATTACCTTCTCCCCCTCTTATACTTTGAAGTAACAATTAAGCTGATCACTAGCTCTTTTCATAAAATATTGATCCCGAGGGTTATACAGAATGCCTGTGGTGTAGGTTATATCAAACTGCTGGCAACATTTCTGAAAAGGCTTGGCAATGTACGTAGGAGTATTGTCAGTTTTTAATATTTTGTAGGAGCCGTTTTGTTTTGTTTTGCTTTGTTTTGTTTGTCAAGACAAGGTTTTTCTGTGTAGCCCTGACTGTCCTGGAACTCTCTCTGTAAACCAGACTGGCCACGAACTCACAGACATCTGCTTGCCTCTGCATCCTGAGTGCTGGAATTAAAGGCGTGTGCTACCACTGCCCAGCTTGTAGGAGCCTTTTAAAAGAGAAAAAGTTCTGAGTAAAAAGGTAATAACACCCTTAATTGCTTTTTCTGATAGGGGAGCAGTAAAAATGAGCAATGAATAAATATCCACATTCATGTGAACATATTTCAGTCTCCTAAAGCTAGGAGCATGGAAAACATCCATGTGCCAAATATGATTTGGCAATAATCTTCAGGGAGTCACGTCACAAGAGGATAGAGGCATGTCATGCAATAAGGACATTTCTTAACTATCACATGAACTTGCTCTTTAACAGTGAAAAGAAAATTTATGGTGAAACATTTTAACAAAAGCATGCATGCAATTTTCATGGGTTTTTGTTTGTTTGTTTGTTCAGTTGGGATTTTTGGTTGTTAATTCCTAGAATAGGAGACAGTGTTAGAAAGGAATCTACCATTGTGTTACCTTCAGAATCTACCATTGCATTGCTGAGACTGTATACTGTGAATCAGAGTATAAGTTTAGAGGCTGGGGATGATGTTGTAAAGCAATGTAAATCATGCATAATTCGATCTGTTGTACAGAAGCACCTGAGTGGGTAAAAATCAGCGAAGCATCTCCAGAAACCAGGGCACCCTCACCATCTTTTGTGGCATCTAGAAATACTACTTGTGCAGAGAATACTGGCTGAAGCATAGTGCTTTTAGGAAATAAAATAGCATTTTTATGCAAAATCAGTAAGTTTACTGGAAGGAAAATGATTATCAATTTGAAAGGGATATGCAGCAAAAGCCTATGCTAAATTATCTGAAGTATTCATTAAAAATTTTAACTGTGTTTTATCATAAGGGATAAAATTTTCTTGGCTCTTGACCAAGTAAGTGTTTTTTCTGAGACTACCCAGAAATAACCAGTTCAGCAACTATAAACCAATATGGATTGACAACGGTTTTTGGACTAATAGAGAGATATATCCATTCTATTGGCCCCTTATCCCAGATCAGTCCCGTAGGACTGCTGGAGGAAGGGATGACCAACAGCGTAGGAACAGTAGAGGATATGAAATTTGCTGAAGTTGAGCATTCCTAAGTACATTTTTTACATGTGTTGCTATACAATCAAGTTCAGTCCATTTTTAGGAGATGAATGATCAAGAGTCCCGTAAGAATAGCAAATAAAGGTTGTAGCTGTGAAGTGGGGTCTTTTGTTTGTTTCCTTTTTGAGACAGGGCATCTCTGTGTAGCTTTGACTGCCCTACAACTTGCTCGCAGACCAGGCTGGCCTCAAATTCACAGGGATCCTCCTGCCTCTTCCTCCCAAGTGCTGGGATCAAAAGCATATGCCACCACCTCCCGGCAAAGGGAATTTTTAACATATGTCTAACCCAATTCAAGTACCCTAGCAGTTTTTGAAAATCATTTAGAGTTTCTAAGATGTCTTTTTAAATTCCTTTAAGGAATGATTACTGAAGACTTTATCAAATTTTCCAGATATAAGACTGGGTAGTATGTTGAAATTTTTTAGGGACTATTATCAATCCATAATGGGCTATTCAAATTTTTACTTCAGCAAGTAAATCTCCTTGAATTTTATTATTTTTAGCAGAAAGCATATAATGTATAATAAAACCAGGAGGGAACCACTCTGGAGCTCTCTTTAAAGCAGTAGCAACAAATTTTTGGCATAAAGTTGGCTCTTTGCCATTTCTTGAGGCACAAGTTTCCAGTGATATCTTTTCATTGGTCCAGATAAGGGAAGGTACACTAAAAGCAAATTTTGTACAATCTCCAGGATGCAAAGATACAGTATAGAAACAATTCTTTAAATCTAGTACTATAATAAGCCATTCCTTAGAAACAGTAACAGGTGTTGGAAGTTCTGGTTGTAAAGGTCCCGTGGTGGTGATTATTCAGTGTAGCTCCTGTAGCAAATTATATTTTCCAGACCATTTTAAAATTTAAAAAAATAGGAGAATTCCATGGACTGTTAGATTCTTCTATATGTTCTGCTTTTGGTTGTCTTAAGACTAACACCTGAAGTTGGCCGGTGGTGGCACACATCTTTAATCCCAGCACTTGGGAGGCAGAGACAGGTGGATCTCTGTGAGTTTGAGACCAGCCTGGTCTACAAGATCTAGTTCCAGGACAGTCTTCAAAGCTATAGAGAGACCTGTCTCGAAAAACAAAAACAAACAAACAAAAAAAGACTAACACCTGGGTTGCTACTATCTTTTCTTTTCTAGGGGGCCACTGATCCACCAGACAGGATCCTCAGAAAACCAGGCTATAGGATCAGCATGATACTTTTCAGCAGCCCCTAGGAAAAGTACCCCAAACCATTTTTACTACATTTTGAAATGGGATTTAAAGGCTCAGTTATTTCTTTTTTTAAGACCCCTTCCAGGGGTCCCTGTTGGGGAAGTCCTGTTATTTGCCTGTGCATTTGTCAATAAAGTACTGTCTGGCCAATAGAAAACCTAGATAGGAGGGACTAGGAGTCGAGGAGGATTCTGGGAAGGGGAAACACAAGAGAGTCAACATGTAACCGCCATGGGGGTAGGAGCCCAGAACTATTCTCCGGTAAGAGACATACTTAGATGAACAATTATGGGGTAATTACTTAAAGCAGAGCTAGCCAGTAAGAGACAAGCAAGGCCAACAGCTTCATAATGAATATAGCCTCTTGTGTGCCTTCAAGAGGTCAGTGGGAGGAAAGAACCAAAGCATCAGCATCATTATCCAAATTTCTTACCACCCATCCATAGAGGCATGCTCTAGGTTATTCAGGTCGGGCGTTTCAGTCACCAGGAAAAGAGAAAATCCTCTCATGTCTTCTCCTGTCTCCCAGGCATGGTGCAGAACCTCTTGCACCTGGGAACTGTACCTTGACATAGAAGGAGTTACTTTTCTTATTGGGGGATAAGAAGCCTCTTTAATAACCTCAGTAAGACATGAAGTGGGGCAGGGGAAAAAGCTGCCATGCTCTCAAGAACTGTACTGGATGGACAGGTTTCAGGGGTAGAGGAAAGTGAAGCTGGAGCTGGGGTAGCAAAATCAGCAGAGGAGGAAAACTCACAGCCTCTTCACAGACAGGGATAATATGGCTTCAGGGAGACACTGGGTAACTTGGCTTCAGGGAGACACTCGGTAATATGGCCTCAGGGAGACACTCGGTAATATGGCTTCAGGGTCTAAGTTTCCTTCTACACCCAGAGTTAGTTCTGCTTTTGCCTGGTCACTTTCATTTTTAATTTTAGCCATGTCCTTTTTATCTATTACTGTTTTGTTTTTCTCGAAAGCTGGAAGCATCAGTAGGAATTTTTTTTCTGGTTCCCTTGCCTCTAATTCTCCCTGAATTGCTCTTCCTAACTGTGATTCTGTTCAGGAAAAGAAGGCTGAAGCTCCTTAATCAACTCTAGGAACTTTATCTCCTGGTCACGTCCTGCATTAGCTCCTTTGGTCAGCAATAAGGTCTGCAGAACTTCTGAAAACAAATGTCTCTCCTTCCACCCTGGGAGGAAGCTACAGAGGCGAGGCTTCAGGAGTTTACTAAGAAAAACATTTGGCTACCCAAACTCACACTAGATGAGGTCATCACACTGGCAGACCGTGAACAAGAGGGTATAGGACACTAGATATATCACAGGAATACCTTAAAATTACTGGGTAATACTTTTCCCACCCTGTGGTTTTTCACTTTAAGAGGGCTTTACTGTTAAACAATAAATGAGATCCTGCTTGACTCGACTCCCTGTTGTGTCTGTGTGTCTGGTTTCAGGGAGGCTGTGGGACTGGGGAACAGACACTCTACCTACTCTGACCTCGACCCAGGGGGCCCCCAGAGACCTCCAACAGACAAGGAAGTAGTTAATAGGAAAGTTTTTAGGAGGAAGATGAGAAAGAATGTATTTCTCACCTCCTGGCTAGCTCTGCCAGATGTGTTACTAGTGGCTATGGCTGGGATCAGATATTTCCAGGTTTTTGATCTTTTATCCAAAGAGTAGAAAACAAAGGCTCATGTAAATTTTCAAAAACAAAAAAAAGCAAAATAACTATATTTGGATCGTCAACCCAGGTTAGAGAGGGGTACACTGTTAAGACTGAAAATACCCAAAGGCCATGGTTATTGCCTGTGCTTTCAAGAGAAGGAGATATTTACTTACTGGGAAGTAGTGAAGCTGGTTCAGTGTTTTGACTGATAGATTAGATTTATGTCTCTCAACCTTTATAAACTTTACGTCTCTTTTGCAAGTTTTTTTTTTAATTTGGTAACAAAAGAAACAGTATAACTATATAATCTACAACTGCCATCAGAGATCTGAGAAGAATATAATACTACCTGAGTGAATAAGAAGTACAGAGCAAGCAACTTTCAAAACTATAGAAATGACAGAAACAGCTAGCTACCTGGGCAGTCACTCAAGGTTCCTCTGAAACACTGGGGCATCCATCTTTGATCTACAGGCCTAGAATACCTGACAGACTTTTCTGGGAAGTAGGAATTTTTGAGGGACTGTCCTACCTTGTCCTGGCAAAGTTTGGCAGTCACTTCCTTTTGTGTCTTGCTTGTTCAGGTAAGACAACATTCTGTCAGCAGTTTCTTGCCCAAATGGCTAGCTTTGCCACATTGGAAGCAACTCCATGTGGAGGTTCTTCAATGACAATCATCTTTTTTTTTTAAAGTAAATTGGTATTGCCAGGAGCAGATGTGTCTCATTGTCATGAAAAAAAACCTTATGCTATTAAAACATTTTAAATGCCGTATTCTGTAGGTCTCTGAAATGTTTGAAGACAACTTATCTATTTAAAATATATTTGTTTGATCTTGAAAACATACCTAACATGACTATAAGTTTGTTACAGATGGCTGCTAACCTATCTTTCTTTATCATCCTAAATAGTTTTCAAGGACCAAAACTTTATGGTACATTTTTAATGAGCTGCATAGGTACAATACCTTAAACAAGAATAGGAACACATATACAGTATAACAAAATTAACCTTAAATTTGTATCAATATTCAAAAATCTATGCCAATATAAAATATTAAAGACTAGTAATTGCTTTTTAGCCTAAAAGCAGAATCAATAATCTAACCCTTTCATCCTAATCTTTCCATATCTCCCTTTTTCTTTTCAGAAAGAGATTCTAGAATCTAATCTCCTTTGCTTAGTTTTCTCTCTTACCATAAGCAGTAACAACTAGCAACCAATTCCCCTAAACAATGACAAACATCCATAATCCACCTAACTCCCAAAACCACACATCCCTACCTCTTAGAAATGTGGGCATCATGTCTTCTAGACTGCTTCCTGTTGTCTGGGGGCAATGGCATTTTTAGGAAACCCTGAGAAAATTGGGATAATGGTCAAGTCCTGGGAGAGCTAGCTGTACTTTTTTTTTTTTTTTTTTTTTTTTTTTGCTTAGTTTCTGTGTGACGGGAAAGTGTAGAGCTTATCTGAAATCTTGGATGAAGTAGTCTGTAAGGCTGGACCATCTCAACTAGCAGCTTTGAAGTTGTTCTGATGTAGAATTTCGAGGAAACTGTAACAGAGGCATTATGAGAGGGTATATCACCTGAGCTACTTGTAATTATCGGCATCTGGTCCTTTTTTCTGAAAAACACATAAATTTTTAAGGTAACATACATATCTGGGTTAGCATAAGTATGGAACATGCAGTGTGCACAAGTCAGCTAAATTTAGATAATTTTTGTACTATGTTTGCATAGGTATAAGGCGTCTATCAACTTAATTTGGAAGGTATATCCAAACTGTAATATAGTAAGTCATGAAGATTCTGTAAACAACAAGCTTCATCACATTTTATCCAGTCTTAGATCTGTTCCCTGTAGAGGGACCAGCATACATATGACCTGTCCTGTAGCCTTTCTTAGTCCCCTCCTTTTTTTTTTTTTCCATGTCTATAGCCAAGATCTTCAGAAGGTCTCCCCTGGTCAAACATGATATTTATTAATTGTGCCCCTTTGACTACGCACTTAACCCAGATGGTATCATCAGTCTCGAACAAGAGGAAGCTGGTGGTGGACTTGGAGGTTGGCTGAGTCTCTCAGATGGTCCAATAAATAGCCTTTACGGAGAGCTGGAGGGCCTGTGGTGACCTGGGAAATGAATGGTTAGAGAGTTTTGTCAAGTGCTAGTCTCTGAGTTGAGGAAGAAGTGAGGGAGGTCTTGTAAACATGTTCTCATGGGGATAAATCCCTCTCTGTATTCAGTGTAGGGGACCCAAAGCAGAGCAGAGCAGATCAAAGGAAGGGGGGCCTACCCACCCTTCACTGGACTCTAACGAGAATTTCATTAGGCTTTTTTAAAATGTCTTCTTTTCATTAGATTAGCATTAGCTGCCACAAGTGGGCCATCCTGTGGTTACAGGGATCAATCATGTGGACATGTACATCACATGGCATTATCATGACCTCACATTTTGGGTGAAAACCCCTTTTGTGATGTCTTTTGTGGACAAACAGATGCAAAGGTTTTGAGATATCTAGACGTGCTAGGGCTGGAGCCCAAGTCAGAGCTGTTTTTTAAAGCCACAAATGCCTTTTGTTTAGTCTCAATCCAGATTAGGGGCTCAGTGTCCCCCATCATACTGGTGTATAGAGGTCTTGCTGCTTCCATGAAGTCTGATATTCAGAGGCAGTAATACTTAGCTGCACCTAGAAATTCTCAAACCTGCCTCTTAGTCTTTGGAGTTACGATCTGAAGGATGGCAGCAATCCTATTCTGAGGCCTCCCCTCAGTTGAGGCTATTGAGGCTAATACAGGCAGCCTCTAATGTACAAAGTTGGGCTTTTTTTTTTTTTTTTGGAGACAGGTTTTCTCCATGTAGCCCCAGCTATCCTGGAACTCATTCTGCAAACCAGGCTGGCCTCAAACTCAAAGATCCACTTGCCCCTGCCTCCTGAATCTTGGGATTAAAGGAATGCTCTATCACTGCCTAGCAAGTTGGACTTTCTTAGTCACCATTTGTATCTCTTGAAGCAGTCCCTCAGTGGCCCTTTTACAATTTATTTTAGTTTCAGAGGTTAGGAGGAGGCCATTTACATATTGTAAGAGTGTGATCCCAAGAAACCTTTGATGGAAGAAATGGAGGTCAGCATTTAGTATATGATCAAACAGGGGTTGGAGCATTTTTAAATCTTTGGGCCAACCTGGTCCAGATAAGTTCCCCCCTACAACATCCCTCTTTGTCTAGCCATTTAAAAAACAAAGATGAGTTGAATCACCTCTGCCAATGGGAGGCTGAAGAATGCATCTGTCAGGTCCAAGACAGTGTACACCTGTTTCTCTAAAAGAATCAGACTCATGAGAATCAGAAGTGCCAGGCTTCTCCACAGACAAGAGAGGTGCATTCCAGGGTGACTGGCGGGGCACCAGGATTCCTGTCTCTCCAAGTTAGGCAATACGGACTGCAACTTCCCTTTTTGTTTCCAGGGTCATTGAACATTGTTCAATCTGAATGGAAGTTGCTGAACTGGTTAGCTGAAAAATTATAGAAACTTAGTGTTGGGCCAGTCCTGGGGTGGCTGGGGTAGTGGTGGTTTCTGCCCACTCCCTGGGATAGTCCAAGAGTATCTTTTGATTGGGGGCAGGACTTTCAGCTAGGCAAATTCTCACAGAGGGCAAGACACTAACTGCATGTCATCATCAGAGAAGGCAGAGAAGGTAACAGTGGTTTTCATTTTATGTAAAATCTCTAGTCTCTCAATTGGTTTTCTGTTGTTAAACACCTTTTGAACTACTTCCAGCAACTATTTATATTTCTAAACTTTTTAAACTTGCATAACTTTTTCTAATATCTGTGGTCGACTGGGTGACAAAGGAATTTTTTTAGCAGTTGTTTCTTTTTTTTTTTTTTTTTGGTTTTTTTTTCGAGACAGGGTTTCTCTGTGTAGTTTTGGAGGCTGTCCTGGCACTCGCTCTGTAGACCAGGCTGGCCTCGAACTCACTTTTGTTCTGGAGACCCCAAGATACACCTGCCAAGAGTAAGGAAGGCCTCTTGCCTCCTCCGCTGACCACAGCCAGCAGAAGTCTGGGGTAGTCAGTGGTCTGGAAAGTAGGGCTGCTGCATATTGTGCTGTTAGGAGCCACTGACTACTCTTCTCTCCCTAGACGAACAAAGTTAGGCAGATGTGACAGACACTGTGTAGACACACTATGGAACCCTTTCTAGGAGGGGAAGGCTCTGCTGTGAAAGAAACCAGAGGACAGGGAAGTGGTCATGGAGCTCAAGAGAGCGAGTTTCAGTCGGTGTGGTGGAGCGTGCCTTTAATTCCAGCACCGGAGAGGCGGAAATAGGAGGCCTGTGTGAGTTCTAGGACAACCTGGTTTACATGAGTCCCAGGATAGTCAGGACTACAGAGAGAAATCCCATTAAGGAAAGAGAGAGAGAGAGAGAGAGAGAGAGAGAGAGAGGAGGGAGGGAGGAAGGAAAGAAGTTGGACTTGTCAATACAGAGACCTATTATTAATTATGAAAGCCTGGCCTTAGCGTACGCTTTTCCTCAACTAGCTCTTGTAATTAATCTTCCTATTAATCTACATTTTGCCATGTGGCTCACCTCTCCTCTGTACCCGATGTCCGGCTTCTTCAGTGTCTTGCGGGTATCTCTCACGTGCCTAGAGTCGTCCCGAGCTCCTCTGTCTTCTTGGAAATCCTGCTTATGTTCCCCTGCCTACCTGTTGGCTGTTCAATTCTTTATTAAACCAATCAGAGGGCACCTTGACAAAGATACATTTTCACAGTGTACAAAAAGATTATCCCACAACAAAAGAAAGAAGGAAGAAAGGAAGGAAGGAAGGAAGGAAGGAAGGAAGGAAGGAAGGAAGGAAGGAAAGAAGACTACTCAGATGCTAGTTTAAGTCAATGGAATAGCTTTATTAGCCAGCTGGTGACTACACTGGATGTTTGAAATCCCAGTGTAGCTTCAAGTGAGCTTTTAAGTGCGCGCACACACATACACAAAACCATATCCCTGGTTGACATTTTTTTTAAAAAGATTTATTTATTTATTTATTTTGAGACAGGGTTTCCCTGTGTAGCTTTGTAGACCAGGCCGGCCTCGAACTCACAGAGATTCACCTGCCTCTGCCTCCTGAGTGCTGGGATTAAAGACATGAACCACCATTGCCCAGCTAAGATTTATTTATTTATTTATTTATTTATTTGTTTGTTTGTTTGTTTGTTTTTGGTTTTTTGAGACAGGGTTTCCCTGTGGCTTTGGAGGTTGTCCTGGAACTCGCTTGGTAGACCAGGCTGGTCTCGAACTCACAGTGATCCGCCTGCCTCTGCCTCCCAAGTGCTGGGATTAAAGGCGTGCGCCACCAACGCCCAGCAAGATTTTTTGATGTGGCATTTTGTCTGCATATACATCTATGTGAAGGTGTCTGATCCTCTGGAACTGGAGTTACAGACAGTTGTGAGCTGCCATGCGGGTGCTGGGAATTGAACCCTGGTCCTCTGGAAGAGCAGCCAGTGCTCTGAACCACTAACCCAGGAACTGGAGTTACAGACAGTTGTGAGCTGCCATGCGGGTGCTGGGAATTGAACCCTGGTCCTCTGGAAGAGCAGCCAGTGCTCTGAACCACTAGCCCAGGAGTGCTGCCTACTTGCTAGTTCCCCATGGCTCGCTTAGTCAGTCTGCTTTCTTATAGAACCCAAGACCACCAGCCGAGGGGTGATCCCACCCACGATGGGCTGGGCCCTCCCATATCAATCACCAATTAAGAAAATGTCCTACATCCTGCCTCTGATTCTTTCACTTGCTTTTGTGACCCCTTTCCCTACTGGGTTGCCTTAAACAGCCTTAATATGAGTGTTTGTGGCTCGTCTTATCAAAACTTGATATGCCGTGTCTGGTTGATATCCCTGGATGGATCTGGGGGAGATAGGGGATGGAGGGAAGGGACAAGGAGGAGAGGAGGGAGAGGAAACTGGTCAGGTGTAATTTATGAGAGAAGAAGAAATATTTTTTAAAAAAGAAAATGCCCTATAATCTTGCCTACAGCTGGATTTTATAGACACTTTTTTTTCACTTGAGTCTCCCTCCTCTCGGATGACTCTAGCTTGTGTCTATTTGACATAAAAACTAGCCAGGACACAAAGCAAAACCATTTCTACTAGATAGATAATACTATCTAGTAAAATTGCTCTGCATTTACTTCTAGTATCTGACCTTGATATTGCTTGATGGGAGTGTAATGCTGTGCCTGACTCCAGCAGAGGGCGCCCTCACCACACGTCACGCTCAAGTTTGGTCACTTTTAAAACAATTACTATAGTTGGATCATTTTGTTCCCTCAGCCCAGGAATTCTTGTTTTTAAAACACTAGTGAGCTTGCGTGGCTCTTCTGTCTCCTTTAAAATAAGGGTTTTATTTGTGTGTGTGAGTGCCCACGTACACCCTCAGGAACTGGGGGGCGGGGAGGGGCGTGACAATACTGGATCCCCTGGAGCTGGAGGTACAAGTAGTTGTGATGAGGGTGCCTGATGGATGCTAAACGACAGTGCCGTAATCCTGGCACTCAGGAGGCTGACACAGGAAGATTGTGGGTTCAATTCAAGTCCAATCTGAGTTTAGCTCCGCCCATCCACCCCCAAACAACAATAAAACCTGCATGTATCCTTTTGTCTTAATCTCAACACAAATCCTAAGGGAGTCGTACACATTCATATGTTAACCAGTTTCTCACTAAATAGTCCGCTGTAGACATGGACAATCTGTTCTTCTAGAGTGGTGTTTTTAGCTCGTCTTTGCTGGTAAAGACCCTCATGAACATGGGTGTCTTCTCGTTACCATACGTTTTATTCTTTTTGAGAGAGTATAACAAAGTTAGCTATGGATTATTTATTAATTTGGTGTTTTCCAAATGGAAATACCTTTTCTAAAGAATGTGGAAGATGCTGGTCAGTCATGCCTCACACCTTTAATCCAAACAGAGGCAGAGAACTGAGGCAGTGAATATCTGAGTTTGAGGCCAGCCTGGTCTACAGAGCGAGTTCCAGGACAGACAGGGCTACATAGAGAAACCCTGTCTCAAAAACCACCAACAACAACTACACTAATAAATAATAGCAAAATGTTAATAATAATAATAATGTAAAAGAGATCTGAGTATGCTACCTCCAAAAAAACCACTGCTTTGTCAGGAGGGTAATTTGAACTGGAAGCAAATAAGAAATATCAAAGAAGTCTGCCCTCCCTCTTTCTGCTCAAAACCAAAGTGTGATGACAGAAAGAAACCCTTCCTTCGTCCTCCAAATGACAGTCGGGAGAAAACGGAGTGCTGTGTATTTTCCTTATAAAACATACCAGATGTAGAATGGAAGAATTCCCCCGCAAATGGGCCAGTCCCATATCTTTAATGAGAAGCAGGCAGATATCTGCAAGTTCTAGGTCTACATACACAGTGAGTTCCAGGCCAGTCAGACCTGCACAGTGAGACCCAGTCTCAGGAAGGAAAAAAATCCTCAGAAATGACCGTGTTTCTACCAGTTACATCTTTCTTCATCACCATTGACACAACTGCAAGTCAGAGAGATAAGCCCAAATATGGTGATTCAAGGTAGAGACTGCTTCGTGATGTCTTTACAGTTATAGAACAAAGGGAAGTCATAAACCAAGGCATTTTCCAAATATGTTGGTGGAAATAGCACAGAGTTTGGCTACAGCAAATGGGAATTCACGCTACAGGTCTCAGGACTATCTGCTACTCTCTTAGTGTGGGAGTTGATGGAACATAGTGGTCTGTTAAACGAATGCATTCCAAAGTGTGTGTGTGTGTGTGTGTGTGTGTGTGTGTGTGCGCGCGCGCGCTTTCCTGATAGTTGAAATTATGAGTCAGACACAGAGGTGGACAATGAGTGGCTAATAAGGGGACTAATAGCCTAGGACACTTTGGATCTGGACCTGCAACCTTCCAACTCTGTGTAGTCACAAGTTCTCTTCAGTCAGTCTCCCGTAGAACCTTTAACACGGGAGTGGTTGTGCTGGGAGCCTCATGCCACCAGGTAAGGATCCATCACACACTTCTCTTGCTCCTTCTTCTTTCTGTCCAAGGTCACTGACCACTTAACATCTCAGAGGAGCTTACAGGCCTTCCTGGGGCAAGTTAGGATCTCATAGTCTCCTCAGGAACCCTTCAGGTGTTGTTTCTGCAAATGTTCTAAACCTCCTGTTGAGGGTGGGTGGCCAAGTGTCTTAAAAGTATCTATAATTAAAACAAGAAGTAATAGAAGCGCCCTAAGACCCAGAAAGAGTAGCACACACACCTGTAATCCCAGCACTCAGGAGGCTGAGGCCAGGGGCTTGCAGGCTTTAAGCCAACTTGAGCTACAGAGTGAGCTCAAAGGCAGCTTGGGATATGGGCAAAACCTGTCAAAACAAAACAAACAGTGAGAAACATTACTTTTTGCATGTACAAGCCAATAAAACAGGCCTAATAAGAAACATTTACTGCTGACTGCTTGATCATGGTCTTCTAGCCTCAAGAATTTGAAGACCTCAAGAATTTTGAGGACACCATGAGCAGGCCTGATAGCAGGGCTGGGGTGGGATGGGGGGGTAGGGGACTGGAATCCCAACATTTCCAGGACTGAGACAGACAGGTTTTAAGGCCTGCTTAGGAAGTCCTGACAGGGCTGGGTAGAGCACTTGCCCAGTATACACAAGTTATGGATTCCCTCCTGGGCAGAAGCAACAACAGGGGGGAGTCCTGTTGTGGGAGCCACGTAATCCGGGGTGTTTGGCTCTAGAAAACTCGAACAGCAGAAGGGAGATACACTATGCAGGTGCTTGTAAACTGCCGTACTCTAGCAGGTTCAAAAAACCCAATTGAGCCTAAGACTGTAGCTCATGATTTTGTTGTTTCATTTGTTTTTTATTCATGATCTTGCTATTGTGTAGCACAGGCTGTGTAGCACAGGCTGACCCCTCTCAAACTGACCCCTCTGCCTTGTCTTCTAAGGGGCTGGCATCAGAGGCATGGGCTGGCAGGGCATAACCCATGATTCCTATAGCTACACACTTCCTTGTAGCACACCTTTGCAACCTATAAACAGGGAACTCATTAACAGATAACAGTGATGTATCCTCTCACTGTTCCTTTATATAAACAGTCACACTCTGTTATTATACCTGATCTAGAAATAGTCCACATAGTGAAATGAGTATCCATTAATTAAATTTATATTTTCTTACTATTTTCTATCAGTTTTTCACATTCTTTTCTCTGCGATGGATGTGATTTGTGACTAGATGTTTAAGTTCTTGCCTTGCCCTTGGTGACGGTGTAAGAGAAATCAACCCGTTCTTCCCCTAAGTTGCTTTTTGTTTTGTTTTGTTTTGTTATGTCACAGCAACAGAAATGAAACTAGAACAGCCTGGTGAGCTTTCTTTCCAGGGATCTTGTGATCAGGGACTGTGATTTGGAAAGCTTGGGCGAGCTAACAGATGCGTGGAGAGAGTGGGCATAAAGGAAGACAGATCAAAGAATGCAAGGCAGTTAAGACAGGGCGAAGTAGCTGCTTACTTGTCTAACGGGTTGGTGTGGGGTGCTTCAACTGTAAGATCTGGAGTGTTTTGTAAAATTGGGGACAAAGCGTTTAAAAAAAAGTTAAAAACTCTTAGCCAGGAGGTTTGGCACATTCCTTTAATCCCAGCACTTGGGAGGCAGAGGCAGGAGATTCTGAGTTCAAGGCCAGGATAGAGAACAGAGAAACGCTGTCTCAAAATACAGACAAAAAACAAAACAAAACAAAACTCTTAAAAACCCCTCTCTTCTTTCTTTCCTCTCTGTTCCTTTGGACACGGAGCCATGAGCAAGCCTAGGAAGGACCAGTCCCAGGGAGTGGCTTCAGCAGGAGATATGACTAGACAGTGGCTAAGAAGAGGTTTTTCCTGGCAGCCAATACAGTCAAAGGCTTGGAAGAGAGCTTCGATGGAAGTATGGTCCAGTAAAGCATTGTGACCAGTTCAATGAGTGGGGACATAGGAACGAGCTCATTGTTTATGAGACCAGGAACTGCGGTCTGTGTGAGGCCATCAGCAGTAAGCAATAGATTACCTATGGGTTTTACCTGAGTCACTGGAGAAGCAGCGAATCTCTGCTTGAGGTGACTTCTTTAGTCTTCACTGCTTTGAGGAGGGCAGGGATGGGTCACATTCTACATTGCTCCGCAGGAGAGCACTCGGGAAGCTCTGAGATGCTCCACAGCAGTGGCAGCCAGCTTGTGCAGAGCCTTCAGTTACTTTACACAGCACCAATTTGACCTAAGTTATTCCATTGTGATCATCAATGCCAAGGTAGAATGACTACATCTTGTTTATCCAAGTTCCCAGATGCCATCTGCCAGCACACCCTGAGCCTCGATCTGATAAATAATTTATCTGTGCTGATAAATAATTACACACAAGAATATGTCGATTCATATCAGAAGCCTCAGACAGACAAGCTTCTCAATCACACCAGATGTATTCCTCACCATAAAAGGAGCACTCCAAGGCTGAGATGTAGCAAGCACACTGACATTACCTGGTCGCTTGTGAGCTTCATCTAGGAAAGCTGTCACAGCAAAGGAACTCTGTTTACCCCTGGACTCTAGTTAGAGCATGGTTTCTCCTGCATGACCTACCCAAGCTGCGGCCACCAGCTCTGCGTGCATTGACACCCCTGTGCCCTGGTTTGCAAAGCTTAAATGATTCTCTACCAGCTCTCTGCCTGCTCCTTCAACACGGCCTCTCTGATGCCTTAGCCACGCACAAATGTGTGATCTTGTAACAAACTAGCAAATGCTAGGTTTAAAATGAACATTATGGTTAGAACGGCAAAGCTGGGAATGCTAAGGAAGGTAAGTATCAGGGCTTGCAGCTGTCTATGAGCTAGTCAAGCTGACCCGAAAAGAGGAAGGACAGGGTTCTGAGAACACCAAAGTTAGTTTTGGTCTTGGTAGGCTCCGAGCCATCAAGGAACACCCTACCCCCAACTCCCGGGGCCCAAGAAGTCTGCAAGGCACTACTACCCTTTTCTCTAGTATTTCTCAACTTTTTGGCAAGTTACTCATTTAAACACATTCTTGCATTTAATGCATGTAGTTATAACAGACTGAATTATGGGTAAGGGCAGCTTCTAAGAAAGCCATTGCTTCTTCCAGGAAGGAAAGCACTGTAGAGTTGACCAGTGGTCACAAGTCTCCATGTCAGGCATCCTGTTGCTATTGCACTCTCTTACAGCCCCCTGCCCCTTCCCTCTGGAGGGTGCACTTGCTTTCTCGATTGCTGAAGTAAGCCTTGGTTACTGAAAAGTTTCTGCACCCATAAAGCCTCTCTGTTGACGCAGTAATCCAAATCAAACCAAATTAGGAAAAGTCTTTTAAAATAGTCTGGAAGCTCACCCTTCTCCACTGTGTCCTGGAGCTGGACTCGGTAAACTGCATTTTTGGAAGGTTTTGCTAATAGGGGTTGCTGGAAGAAATCGAAGGCTGGAGGATGGAGGAGGAAAGTGATCTGTTCTATTTGCTTGCTCTTCCTCATGGGGAAGAGAGAAAAAGGATGTTTCTCCTAGACATTGACAGTTCAAAACAACTTAAGACTACTTGAGGTAAACCTAGGAAGAGCAAGTCCACTTGTTCAGTGAGGATGGAGGAAATAGTTTATTCTCAGGAAAACAAGTGACAGGCTTAGTTTCAAACATCACATTGTGACATCCCATAATGCATTGTGAGGCTTTGTGGTGCATTTACTTTTACAATGGTTTTACCAAAGGACTTTTAAAATGCTACTTTGTCGCCTAGTAAAGGGACAAGTTGATTAGGGACAGATTGAGGAAAGAAATTGTCTTGCTGTTTATCTAGTTGGAACAAAATGCAAACTCAGTATTTTGTAGCAGATACTTGCCATACTTTTGTTTCCATGACAAAACCATGAACCTCAAATTAGAAGAGGCTCATGACACACTATGCCTGGTAACAGGAGCTGGAAAGGTGGCTGCTCCTTCAGAGGATCTCAGTTCAATTCCTTCCACCCACATGGCCAGCTAGAGCTCCAATTTGAGAGCATGGATGCCCTCTTCTGGCCTCAGAGGACACTGCATGCATATAGTGCATATACATACCTGTAGGCAAAACATCCATACATATAAAATAATAATAGAACTCAACTTTTAAAATTAAAGCAAGGGATTGTAAGACTGTCACTGGAGGGGAAATCTCTTAGGGCAAGGGTCAAGATTGACCTTCCTTAAGATTAAGGATAGTATCATTAGCACCTCGGCCATTGTTTCTGCAGGTAGTCAGGGTTGATGTAGTTTTCCCCCACTAAGGCTCCAGGGAGGGGGTGGTGCAGGGAGCAGGGGCAGAGAAAACAAAGCAATCCTCCAAGAACCAGGCCCCAGCATAGAAGAGGAAAGGCCCAGGCTTAGCAGAAAGGACACCTGGGGCTGGAGTTGACACAGACTGGTGTGCTATTGTCTCACTCAGTGGCCACTGTTGTCTTCTGTTCAACTTGTATGGCATTGTAGAAGGCACTCCTCAGGATATGTGGCCTCTTCAGATCTACAGCCCAAAAAGGGTGACCAGGGCAGATTGATGCTTCTAAGGCAACCCAGTCTTGGTCTCCATACTCCATGGATAATGACTACTCATCCTTGAGGGACACCAGACTTGCACACCTGATTCCAGGGCCCACCTATGGTCTACCTGCTTGCAAATGGTTTCTGTAACCTGCATAGTTGTATATTATTTATTGTATAGAGTATAATTGTGAAGTGGGAGCTAATAGTCCCAATTAAAGTGCGGAAAAAGAAGAGGCAGCTTTCAAGTAAAATCAGGATTACTTGGCAAGTTGCAGTCAAAAAACTGACCTTGCTTTTGAATTTATTGGTTATTCAATAAATTCTGTCATAATGGTGACACAAGCATGTCTATGTTTCTGATGCAAAATGTACTTCAAGGTTTATCTAGAAAACGATAAGGCATGGGCATCTCTAAACTTTATGCCCTATAAACAAACGCGTTGGCATTTGAGCTTTTTGTTTATTTTTTAAATCAGACATGAAAACAGTTGGCACATTTACTGCCTCGGAGGAAGAAGACATAAAAAGTTCTTAAAAGATCCCCTTCAGGAACCTGGTCCTACTTGGCCCAGAGAACCAAGAAATTCTAGGAAGCAAGAGGAAGTTTGGATCCTAGTTATCTTTCGGGACCACTGTAGCGCCCAGAGGGCGCCCTCACCTCGAGCCGGGACCGCAGGTGGGAGAAGCAGGACAGGGGCGTGGTCTTAAGGGTGGGCGTGGGGGCGTGGGCTCGAGGGCGGGTCGTAGGGCGTGGCGCCGGCCTCGAGGTCCGAAGCGCTGTCGGCTGAGCGCGCCAAGATCCGCGTTGCGAGCGGATACAGCGGAGTTTCCTGAGTCAGGCAGGCACAGGCTCCAGGTAACCTAGGTCGGGCCAGTGGCCGTGCAGCCCAGCAAATCTCGACAGCACTAAGCCGGATCTACGCGGGCGGGACGGGCTCCGCTGGGGAGGGAGTGGAGTTGATACAGGGTGAGAGGGCGCTCGGTTCTGGTACCCCGGGCTAGGATGGAGCAGGAGCAGGAGTCCTCTTCCCACCCTCTTTCCGGTCCATCGTTGGGACGCCGCTACACTGGCATCTGGAAGTCACTTTCCGACCTCCTTTTCCCGGAACCGTGTAATGAGTGGGGGCTTAGAAATCGGGTTGACTGCAGGCGTGGAAGGTAAGAGGCGAGCGGTTACAGCGGTGTCTTAGGCGCCAAGGACTTAAACTTCAGCCCAGTGAAGAGGCGTTGCAACCCCTGTTAGAGCACGGGCCGAGGAGCTGGCGCTGGGGCTGAGAATGCTGCCGGCTTGTCTGGGGTCCAAGCAGTCGCCGCTCTTCCTCTTGCCTTGGTCTTCGGGCTGCGGGTCTGTTATGAAAACAGGTAATACTTCCCTAGGTTCTTTGTTTTTGTGTTTGGAGGTTATTAGGTTCTCTTTCTTTCTTCCTTTCCTCCTTCCTTCCTTTTTTCTTTTTCTTTTTTTCTTTCTTTTTGTTAATTTTCGAGGCAGGGTTTCTCTGTATTGTTTTGGAGGCTGTCCTGGAACTCGCTCTGTAGACCAGGCTGGCCTCGAACTCACAGAGATCCGCCTGCCTCTGCCTCCCGAGTGCTGGGATTAAAGGCGTGCACCACCAACACCCGGCTTCTTTTCTTTATTTTTTTGGTGACTTCGAACTCCAAGAGAGTTGCCTGCCTCTGCCTCCCAAGGTTAAAGACGTGCTTCACCACGCCTGAAGCTTAAGAAGCTCATCTCATGTTCTCAGCTGCTCTCAGTCTCAGTTCTTTTAATGCTGAAGAAAAGTGCCTTCGTCCCTTCCCCCTCCCCCAGCCCCCACCGCGTGGCCGTTAAGCCTCTTCCCTAGCTCCACCGTGGAGGAGTCGCCTATAGATCCGAGTTTGGCTCTACAAAAACTGTGTCAGAGTGATGTGCACCCCTTACCTCTTTTCGCCCCCCCCCGAAGAGAGTTGTTTTGTTGCAAATAATGGAGCCAGAGGCAAATTAGGAGGAGATACGGTGTTCAGACCGGTGTTCAGACCGAGCACTGGTGCGTTGACTTGAGAAGGCGGGTGGGTGGGGGTGTGACCTGAATTTGGTGAGTAGTGGGAGAGCAATTTGCTCTGGCCTGCTGCCCCCATTTAGAACTGTCCTGGAAGGCAGATTGTCTTCTAGAAGGGAAGAGGAGGGGTACATGGTTTTTTAAAGACCAGTGTAAATTACAGTGGCTCCGCTGTAGGAGCACTGGGAGCAGGTTTCTGTTCTGGAAGGGTAGGAAGCTACAGGTATCTGCTTTTTCTTTCCTCCCTCCCTCTCTCCCGCCCTCCCTCCCTTCTTTCCTTTTTCAGGCTTTAATGATGGTATTTAGGGAAAACTTTGCTTTCTTAGAAACGGCCAATTAGGAAACTAGGCGGTGGTTAACAGTACTGTTGGAAACTGTCTTTTCTGAAGGCCAGATGCTGTTTTCTGCTGGTTTGTTAGGACAGGGTCTTACTGTGTATAGCTCAGTCTGGCCTCTGACTCTGGATCAGCCTCCCGAGTGCTGGGACTTCCAACATGTGCAGTATGCCCTGCTCAAATGTTGCTAGCTATGAAGTGTGTAGTATTTCAACTGCACTGAGTAATGTAGTTGTTTATGGGGACAGCTAAGGGTCCCCAACGCTCTTTTTTAATATTAGCATTTCTTAATGAGGAATGTGCTTACAGTTCTAGGTTAGGATATACCACAATTTTGCTGAAAAGGGTGTCCCCAAGTGACTGTTGTAAATGAGGTGTGGTATGTTCTTGTGGACACTGTATTCATAGTTTTGACACTGTATGTGTAGTTTGATGCTGTCAAGTTTCCTTCAGAAATAAATACTGTATGTGTGTATAGCAGACATCTTTGCCCAGATAGATTTCATTTTATGATAGGGTCTGTGCAACCTGCAACTCACTATGACACAGAGAGTGACCTTGGACTTCTAATGGTTGGGAACCTACTTCCCAGGAGCGGGAATTATAGGAGAGCTACACCAGACACCCTACTGTGGTGCTGTGGACCAAACCTGAGCTTTGTTCCTGGAAGGCAAGTACTCTTTCCATCTGAGCTGTAGCCCTAGCCCTTGGCCAGATGTTTTCTGTGGCAGTAGATCTTATATACTTTAAAGGACCTTTACCTGCATTGCTGTGCCCACTGGTGATAGACGGGCCTCCCATACTCCAGTGACAATAATCTTTTATAGCTTCAGACATTGCCAAGGATTTCTTGGAGGAAGCAGAGTCCCCCCAATTGAGATATAAAGTAGGCCTACATCTGAAATGTTCAAAGTGTCAATGAACTATTATTGGCTAAGTGTCAAGAGAACTATCAGTAAACCAAAATGCCTTGAATTAAGACATGTTTATTACAAAGATGAAAGAGTTAGTATTCCCTGTGAATGGCTTGTGTGCTCTGCCAAATTTTATCGTCACAGAAATTTCAGGTATTAATGCCATTGTAAAACTTGTCATTAGAAACTTAAAGCTAAGAGGCAGGCGGATCTCTGTGAGTTTGAGACCAGCCTGGTCTACAAGAGCTAGTTCCAGGACAGCCTCCAAAGTTACAGAGAAACCTTGTCTTGAAAACAAACAAACAAACAAACAAAAAAACCAGAAACTTAAAGCTAGAGAAGGAATACTAGGGGGTATAGAGATGATGGCTCAGTTGTTAAGAGCACTTGATGCTGTTACAGAGAACCAGGATTTACTTTCCAGAACCTAAGTTGGACCACTCATAATTGACTGTAACGCCAGCTCCAGGGGTCTGACACCCTCTTCGGGCTGCTTTGGTTTTCTACATAAGGGAGTACATACACATTAAAAAAATAAATACATCTTTTAAAAAGTAATATTAAACTATTTTGATTCTTTTCTTCTTAGTATAGTTGGTTTCTTTCAGCTTCTTTAAGTTAATGAAGTGTGAATTGACCCATGTATATTGATAAGGAAAAGTTGGATGATCTGTAGTGTCAGCCCAAGGAAAACTAAACAGGAATTTTCCATGCATGCCTTTAACCCTAGCACTCTAGAGGCTGGAATAGGAGGATTAATGGTTCAAGGCTGCCCTCGACTACATAGAGCCCCTCCCTCAACAAACAAGCAATAATAACAAACAGCAAAGCCTAAGCAAAAGTTGTAATGCTGAAATTCAATGTGAATAAAGCCAGGGCTATGATCCTGTAGGTAGAGACACCTGCTGCCATCCTGACTGCCTGAGTTCAGTCCTGGGGTCCCCTATGGTAAAAGAGAATCCGTCTTTAGCTTACAGCGTTCTGCTGTGCACTTCTGTAGTCTAAGAAACCATAAGTTAATAAAAAGGAGTGCCACAAAGCACATGCAGTAACATGACCCCTTTATCAGGCCTCACCTAAGTTCAGGGAGGTGAAAACACAGCCTGGCTATGCAAGGTGCACTTTTAACCATGAGGTGGTTGTAGTTGGCCCCTTCAGAAATCAAAGTAATTTGGGGGGGGGGTTTCGAGGCAGGGTTTCTCTGTATTGTTTTGGAGGCTGTCCTGGAACTCACTCCATAGACCAGGTTGGCCTCGAACTCACAGAGATCCACCTGCCTCTGCCTCCCGAGTGTTGTTGGGATTAAAGAAGTGCGCCACCAACGCCCGGCAGCAATCCTAATCTTTTTTTTGTTTTTGTTTTTTGTTTTTTTGTTTTTGTGAGACAGGGTTTCTCTGTATTGTTTTGGATGCTTGTTGGTCCAGCCCAGCCTTGAACTCACAGAGATCCGCCTGCCTCTGCCTCCCGAATGCTGGGACTAAAGGCGTGCGCCACCACCGCCCGGCAGCAATCCTAATCTTAAATGGTACTTCAGAAAGGCACAGGGGGTTGGTTGTGTGTTAGCAAGGGCCTGTTGAATAGTTTTGAGGGAGGCTTAGAAGGTCTCCTTCAATATAAGTTGTATTTGATACCCAAAAGGTGACTAGGAAGCAACCGGGTAAGTTAGGGGATGGTTTTTTAGGAGAAAAGTATTGAACCCAAGAACAAAGTGTGGGCCATTTGTGTAGGATTTTGGATTGCGGTAGTGGGTACCCACTCATGGGTTTGAAATGAGCAATGAGCTGTGCAGAGAACCATGTGAGAAGGGGGTCCTGCTGGTACTTCAGTGCTGGTCCCCAGTGTGAGAAGACGGCTTTTTACCCTGGCAAGGGTAGCGCCAAAGGGTTCAGTTCCTCGGCCAGTCAAGTGGCACAGCCTGTGCAATCATGTGCAGCCACCCAGGAGGGGACGGTGGGTATCAGCAAACAGTGACACCCCACTCCGCTACAGCCACCCAGGGATGGTGTGGAGGATAAAATTTGGTAGCTGAGATTTAGTTTGTAGTTCAAATCAGAAGGATGGTAGTGGTTAGCTATCGTTGACCGGGAGGTAGCAGGAATGACTCAGAAGTTTCTGGCATGTTCTATTGAGTGGGATGGGATAGGAAAAGCAGTGTTGGAGAACACTGGGGTGGGGTGGGAGTTGGGGGGCAGGATGAGGTTGGCACCAGATCGGGGAGGGAAGGTGATTCCCTTTTGGAGATGTGTTGCTTGTGAGAGAGACAGCCAAAGGGAGTTGAGGAGGGGTCTGGGATGGAAATGCCTGCAAACCTTGGCATGTAAATACTCGCTGCATAGAAAACCCTCAAAAGTAAAGGGTGGGCCGGAGAGAGAAAGGGTCTGTCCACGCAGCTAGATAAGAGGCAATGAAGTATGGGGGAAATGAGGGTGGGCCCAAATTCCAGAGATCATGAGGACAGCAGGGTAGGGTTGGTCTGTGGTAGGAGGCAGAGGATTCGTGAAGATGCTTTTTCTTTGGGACTCAGAACCTTATTTCACTACTCTGGAGAGGAAGGAACAAGACCATTAGCTGAATTTGTTTCTGAAGTAGAATGTCTCTTTAACTAGTGGGGGTTTTTTTAAGCTTTTTTTTTTTTAATATGTTTAATTTTGCTGTCCTAGGGAGGATCGACCCACATGAAAGAAAACACACTTCTAGAACCACAGTTCAGCCTGTTGGAGTATTTTCTAGTGCCAAGCTTCATGACTGCATTCCATGAAAACTATTGAGTTCATTTTTCCTGGGAAGATGCGAACAGAAAGTCTATTCATCACAGATAGGGCAATGCCGATAGACTGAAGGGTTCTGCCGGAAGTCCATCTTGGTGAGCCAGTGGGAATTGGGGGATCTAACAAGGAATGTGGGTGAGCTGGAGAGTGGCCTCACTCCTTCCTGGACACTGGGTGGAGCCAATTGGAGCCATTCTGGATGGCTCACAGGGTTTTGTTTACAGTGTAAACATCTTAACTTCCCCTGTGATCCTGGTGACCTGGGGTTTTACTCCGTCTTTTGTAGTCCTATCCAATGCTTAGGAACCATTCTATATGTTCCCTTACATTCCGTGGCAACCACTTGGTTACTTCAGATGCCACCCAAATCTTGTATATAGCTACTGTAAAGAAGAAGCAGCACTCTCCCTTAAGAAGCCCACACCCAGTCTGGATGTATTGTGGTCTTCCCCCAGGAACTTCCCTTCCTATTAACTCCTGTGCATACATTCCTATTGACAGTCCCCTGACTGGAGATCTCTGACTAGAACTTCTTGAGCAGCTGTGGTGGCCACTGGAGCTGAGTCTGTGCCCCACATGGACCTCTGCTTCTTGTCTTTCACCTTTGCTTGGGTGACCAATGTCAGTAACACCTGACTTGGGTCTTGCTCTTACCAGTTTTGCCAAGGTTGCCAAAGGACAGTGTTGACTATTATCCCTCAGAAGCTCTGCACTTAAATTTTGAGGCATGGTTTATTTATTGACCTAGGGCCTGATGATAAGGCTGGGTTAGATAAGGCTAGGTTAAATTTGGCTAAACTAGCTGTCCAGGGAGCCCCGGAGCGCTACCTGTCTCTTTCTTTTCAGTGCTGAGAGTCTAAGTGTGTACACTATGGTTAGCATCCTCCCCCCACACCCCCCCTTGTTCTTTTTCTTAACACATATTCTGGGGGTGGAAGTTGGGTCTTCATGCTTGCTGAGCAAGGACTTTACTGACCAAAGTATCCCACCAGTTTGATGCCTCAGGCTTGTAATGTCAGCAGTGGGGGTGGGAGTGGGGAGGAATTAGTGGATCCAAGGAGCTTGCTGGACCGAATCTGCATACCTGAGGTTCAGTGAGGTGCTCTGCCTCAGAGATAAGCTGGGGAATGACTGGCAGATATCTGATGTTGATCTCTGGCCTCCAAGTGCACACGCAGGTACATGTTTGTATGCCTGCCCACACATATGAAAATTCACATCTGATTCACACATCTAATACTCAAATTGTGAAGATGGATATGGTGTCTGGTTTCTCCTGGAATATGAATATGTGTATTGTGTGTGTGTGTATGCACATATGTGTGTATCACATGTATCTCATTGTACTCATAAGTACAATTATTTGTCAGTTAGAGTGTATTTGCAGGTGGAGATATAGCTCAATGGAACGTATACCCAGTATGTGGAAGACCCTGGGTTTGATTCCTAGCCCTGCCCAAAGGTAAAATAAAATTTTCCATTTAGACATGCCAAAATGCTATCATGATTTAAACATCTGGTGATGTGGTTTCTTATTCTATCAGCCATGACCTTTGTCTCATCGTGGTCACGCGCTGTTGTTGGGGATCGGCCTAAGCCATTTTGGTTGTTTGTGTGAGCCTGTTGGTGAGGGCCCTGGCTCTCTGGACGGCTGTGTGAGACCAGGTGAAGGTGAATATTGAAAGGCAAGTCTCAGGTCAGTGCTCTATCACTGTGCGCTCTGACCGAGCCTTCTGTGAAAGGTCAGCTGCAGGATTCAGCTGGCTAAGAAGTTTCTGGAATCAGCCACTGGACACAGGAATGTGCCCCAGGCACTGTGCTGGGCTTTCCCAGTTTGTTAGCTTGTTTTGTCATTGTGAGGTGAAGGTAGAACAGTTGATCTGTATGCCTAACCGTTCAAGAGTTGGGGCGCTAGAGCTCAATTTGTTATGCTGAGTAGGACAATTCAGCAGTGGAGGGGTGAAGTCCTGACTCCTTTCTCTGATTAATAGAGCCTTTGGTAAGGCTCAGGAAGCCTTCCTGTAACTACTGTGTGGCCTTTCCTGAAAACTGCATGAGGTTCTTAGTCCCTACCCACCACAGGTTCAAGATGAAAGCCTATGCTTGTATGTCTTAACAGCCAGTGTGTGAGTGTGCGTGTATACTTTTATGCAGCACTAGGGATCAAATCCTGGTGAAATATATTTGAAGTAAATTATATAGAATTTAACAAAAACTTCTAAGCTCCCTTAAAACATAAGCTATTTCCAAAATTGTAGGATTTAAAAAAAAAAAAAACATTGCTGGGCAGAAGTGGGGCAGGCCTTTAATCCCAGCAGAGTCAGTCATATGTCTGTGAGTTTAAGGACAACCTGGTCTACAAAATGAGTTCCAGGACAGCCAGGGCTACAAAGAGAAACCCCAAATCAGAAATAAATAGACAGACAGACAGATACATAGTCCACCACACCTCACTCAGTGGTTAAGATGACTTGTTCTTGCCAAAGTGGTGAGCTTCTGTGTCACCAAGAGACCTTGTCCCATGCATTAAAGTCAAGAGTGATAGTGGTTGCTCCCCTCCATGCCCTCCTCTCACCTTTGCCTGTTGGGAGTTTGAGGCTAGCCTGCTTTATGAAAGTAGACCTAGTCTCAAAACTATACATTTAACAAAGGTTAGATATGAGGGAAATGTAAAACAACAATAAATAGTGTTTGGTGTGTTAAATGCACTCTAAGCATGTTATACATTGGCTCACTTAAAAAAATATTTTTATGTGTATTTGTGTTTTGCCTGCATATGTGTCTATGCAGCATATTCGTTCTTGGCACCCAAGGAGGCAAGAAGAAGGCATTGGATCCCCTAGGACAAGAGTTACACATGGTTGTGAGCTCCCATGTGGGTGCAAGGTATCAAGTTTCGGTCCTCAGGAAGAACAGCCTGTGCTTATTAGCATATCACACATCTTTCCAGCCCAACTTACTCTTTTTTTTGTTTCTTGGAAGAGGGTGGGCTGTGTTTCAGCCATGCCTTGAATTTGCAATGATCCTATGGCCTCCACCTCTTGAGTGTTGGGGTCTTTGTGTGTGTGTGTGTGTGTGTGTGTGTGTGTGTGTGTGTGTGTGTGTGTGTATGTGTGTGTGAGTGTGTGTACCAACCACATATGGACATATGGTTTGGTTCCCTTATTCATAAAAACTCCGAGGTTTGATGTATAATTCTTTTCCCAACTAAATCATTTAAAATTATATTTTTAGTGAAAGAAGCTACTATTATACAATGTGTATTGTAACCTCATACCCCACTGATAATGTGCATACAATTTTATGTTTTTATGTACCTCTGAAACAAATACGATTAAATTTTTTGAAAAAAAGACACCACAGTTTGGAGCCCCTTAGGGCTTTTGTAGTCTTGAGTTGTTAAATGATGCTTTCCAAGGTTTCTGCTGGTCTAACTGGCTCCAGAGGCCATCATCATTAAATTCACTGATTTCTCACTGGTGACCAAACTCTCATACTTTTGTGTGTGAGCCTAGCCTTATACTGCTGAGCTATCCCTCCAGCCCAGTGAGCAAACTCAAGAAAGTATCCATGCAGTAGCTGGCAGTGAGGAATACCGAAGGAAACCTTGGTGATGTACCACAACACAGTTGAAACATTGACAAAAGAAGGCATAGAGGATGTGCATAAATTGCACATATTTAAAATGATTTCAGAGAGTTGTAGACGAAATGGTACTCTGGAACTATTATGGTCTATTTAGAGGGCATTCGAGGTGCACAGAGATTTATAAATGCTGGTGTAGGAATGCTGCTCCTGGGGATTCTTTTAGAAAACAGAGTTAGGAATATACTAAGATATTCATAGCAAATGCTCATAAAAACGTAATTTGGAAATACCCGTAATATTCATCCCCAAGACACCAGTTGTGGTGAAAACAATAAGGATCCTTGATATCCAGGAAATGAAAAAGACAGAAGATAGTGCCCTCTGTCTGAGCAAATAAGAAAGTCTGTAATGTTTACAGATATGTGTGAAAAGCAGCGGAGAAGAGAAAACCCCGGGCTGGGGTGGCTCAGTGCACCTGCCTGTCCTGGGCAAGACCCTCGTCCGATACCCTGTAACCCTGAAAAAGGAGTGATCCTGGTGAAAGGCTCAGGCATTACGCTGGCCTTCCCTGTTATCTGGCAGGATGCACTCAGGCAACACTCTGGCCAGCCCAGAGTTCTGTGAGAACCATGCAGGTGCAAAGGACCCCTTTAAAGGACTGACCCCTGTCCGCTTACGCTCTCTTTCTTACTTTTATCATCTCATCCTCTCTTACTGTCGTCCCTCTTTTACTCTCTCATCTTATCTCTCTCTCTCAGCTCTGCACCTTCCCTGTCCACCAATACAACTCCACGTGGGACCGTTGACTCACGGTTTGTGTCTCGTTACTGGGTAAACCTAGACATTTTAACAACACCTGGAGGATATAAAATGATAACCACTGTGATTTTCTTTTTGAGAGATTCTAACACTTTGTGAATATTTGGAGCATTGATGCCTTTTTAAAAACTCAAAAATTTCTTCTTTGGGAATTTCACATGTGTACACTGTATTTTGATCATAATCCATTCGCCACTCCCCACCTCCAGTACCTCCTGGATTTCCTTCCATGCCCCTTTCCAACCTCTTTGGCCCCTCCCTCCCTTTCCTTTTTTAACAATATAACCCACTGAATCCAAGATTACTGCTACCCAAATGCTCATGGGTGGAGGGCCACTGGAACACATCAACCTACTAGACTGTCCTCTAACCCCCATTAATGGCCAGTAGCTGCTCCTCAGCGTGAGAGTGGGAATTCATGGTGAAATTAAAATTCAAACATAAAAATTAGAAACATCCTACCTCCCCCCCCAAAAAAAGGTTCCCACTGAGTAATTTTGGGTGTGGTCTTCCCACCTTTTTCTTATTGTATGCATTTGATATATTTTCTTGGATATTTTTTTTGAAATGGTCATACTGGAATACAATATCACTTAATATGATTTCTTCTCAGAAACCTTTTTTGGTGTCCCTACATTGAGATATGGTTGGCTCTGGAGATGATTTTAAATTTAACAACTGTATCTAAAAGTAACTCAAATCAAATGAACATGGTGGGTGAGGTTTCCCAGTTAGATTTTGAAGTCATATGCAGAGCCCAGGTCATGAGGAGATCCCTGAGGAAGACTGGGGGAGGGGTTGTGGTTAGGACCCAGGGTGTCTGGAGCTGTTAATGACTGCTGGCCTCTTGCTTCTTGGCTATAAATAACGTCTGGGCTCTGATCTCTGTGTCCTCAGAGTCAGGCCTTCCTCCTCTGCTACTAAACCAGAGCAGATGACCACATGCAAAGCAGTTGAAGCCTCACTTTCCTTTACTCTGCCTACTGCATGAGAGCAAAAACAGCTACTTGGAGGGTAGCAATGGGAACTAAACAAGAATATATGTGAGGCACTTGTTCATTATTAATAGAACCATTCCTCCAGACAGTGGTGCACGCTTTTAATCCCAGCACTGTGGAGGCAGAGACAGCTGGATCTCGGAGTTCAAGGCCAGCCTGATCTACAGAGGAGTTATGGGGCTACACAGAGAAACCCTGTCTGGTGGGGGGCAGGGAGAAGAAGGAAAGAAACAGATCCATAGTTCTTTATCAGTCTCAGATGCACACCCAATTCAGAGCTCCTCAGTGTGAGAAGGTGATTTTATTTAAACTTACACCACCATCCCTAGTTCCCCGATGACCCAGTAGTCAAGACACAGACATCAGCCTTCCCATCCCTGGCCATCCTGAATCTACCAAGGCCCGCTAGCACCCAGGAATTGGGCATCTCTCATCAAATTCAGCTCTTTCTAACCAAAGTTCAGAACCATTGGGATAATCCCCAAACAGGATGAGAACGCTACCAAAAACAAGGCCTGTGGTTTGGGTTTCTCAATAAAAGCTCTTTCTGTAGAAGCCAACAGTAGGCACTTTGAATTCACGCTCTGCTCGCTGACCTACTGTAACTTGTGCCGTCTGAGTACCAAACTTGAGTTTCCCTGCCTGGAGGCAGATTCATGTAACAGAAAAAACTTCAAAGACACTGCCCTACATTTGGGGAAGGGGTGGATATGTGTGAATGCGGGGTTTTCTTTTTCAGTCTTTACTAGCTGAATAAGCTTGAGCTAGGTCCAGAGTACAGTATGCGTAGCTAGAGATGGAAAAGGAGTCCGAGAACTTGAGGGCAGCCTCTGAAGTGGATTTCAGTTAACTACCTTCAGGGTTTTTGAATTTCTGGGACTAAAGAAACAGTGGGGTGATGGGAGAATTTATGATGGGGTTTGTTCAGAGCTCTGGGCCTGTCATGTGTTAAACAGGGTAGGCTGAAGTTTCTTCTGGCTCAGTTTCCACTTCAAGATGGAAAATCGACAGAAATCTCTACGGAACGGCTGCTATTGGCTATCTTCTTGTCTCATTGGAAAATGCCTGGAGTGGACAAGTCTAAAAGTTTGTTTCCCAAACTGTGCTGTCATAGTCACTCCTAAGATAGCATGCTGGGCATTCAGAAGAGAGCAACAAGGGCAAGGCTCACATAGGCTGTCACTTGGATGTGGGCCAGGAGATCCTTTACTCTTTATGGCCTGTGATCATGAGGATGAAGATTCCTTGTAAAAACTTGGTTTCCGTGTCTATGTGAGTAGACATGATTCTGTTGAACCTGTTGAAGTCCACCTCTTGAACCAGCCCTGAGGGTGTCTGAGACGGTAGGGTTTCTCCTGTTACTCACACTTCAGCACCTTGGGGGTAATATTAAACCAGCTTGGCTGAAGAAGCATAGCAACCGAGACGACGACTCAGAAATCATTCTTCTGAACAAATCTGAAGTTGACTTTTTTTTTTCCTATGGGTGCTCGGAATTGAACCCAGGATCTTGCACGTGCTAGGCAAGCACTCTATCACTGAGCTACAACCCCAGCCTACCTCCAAATCTTTGTCTTGGACTTAAAACTGTCTTTTCTCCCTTTGAATAACCTGCCATTCTACTTACCTGTACTCTGCTAACAGTTTCCTTCAGTATCCACGTAAAAGTCATTTTAAAAGGTGCTTTTGAGTAACATCCTTTGGGACTGGGTGTAGTTCAGTGCATTGCTCTTGCCTAGCATGAGTAAGGAAGCCCTGGGTTTGAGCCCCGGCACTGCAGAGAGAGAGAGAGAGAGAGAGAGAGACAGAGAGAGAGAGAGAGACAGACAGACAGACAGACAGACAGACAGACAGACAGACACATGCAGCTATCCTGCACTAACTTTGGCTACTTGTGTAACTGGAATCTTAGAGAATCTGTCCTTTTGTGTCTTTGGATTTCAGTTAACTACCTTCAGGGTCTTTGATGTTACAGCATGTGTCGGGATTTCGTTTCCTGAATACTATTCCACTCCATTGACAGAACAAACACATTTTTCTCATTTCTTTTTGTAGCTTCTAATGTGATTTTCCTTGCTATGTGGTCTGTTTTTGTTTTTCTGAACAGGATCTTATATAGGCTAGGCTGGCCTTGAACTCTTGGTCCTCTTGTCTCTACCTCCCAAGGGTGACACAGAGATATACCACCGTGCCCAGCTTCATGCAGTCTTAATTTTGATAGTGCAAGTAGAAGACGACCAACTGATAAGTACAAATGATCCTAAATATTTATTTTATGTGTATGAATGTTTGCCTTCATATATATGGGTGTTTGGTGCCCATAGAGATCAGAAAAGGGTGTTGAATCCTCTGGAATCGAAGTGACAGCTAGTTGTGAGCTGTCATGGGGGTACTGGAAATTGAACTCGCATCTTCAGAACAACAAGTGCTCTCAACCACTGGGCTACCTCTCCAGGCCCTAAAATCAGTTTCGATACAGACTGAACAAAATCCAACCTTTTTGCTCTAAAGCATGAAGGAAGGCATCTGCTATCTTTTGATATTAATGTTTATGCCATTAGAAATCACAACCAGGGAGCTCAAGAGATGACTCAGTTGTTAAGAGCACTTGCTGCTCTCCCAGAGGATTTAAGTTCGGTTCCCAGTGCTCACATCAAATGACTTACAACCACCTGTTACTCCCGCACCAGAGCATGTGGACACTGGTACATCCACATAAGTAAAAACGAACAGCTATGGTAAGCTTATCACACCTAAACAGAAAATTGTTTCTGAAACCCCCGCCCTGTTGTTTGTTTGTTTTTAAGGAAAAGCTAACGAGAAGTGAAAGGTTAGGGCAGCTGCTCTTTAGGGTGTTTTGTAAATCGCACTGTCATCTTTGTTGCGGCAGCCGTCCTATTGAGAAACTGCATGTCACAGCCTCTGGGAAGCCGCACTGTGTCTAACGAAGCAAGGGCAAAAGGACACCCGATGCCCTGGGGTCCTGAAGGGCTTTAAAGACCTGCACATTCTCGTATCTTTTGTTCCTCCAGAATCCAGGGCTTGTGTGAGAAAAGGCTGAGCGGTTAATACACTGTGATTTCTGCAAGGCACCATGATTTCTCTTCTGTTTTGTCTTCCCAAGTGAATATTCTGTTGTCTTTTTCATTTTACTTCTTTGTGAGGTGGGGTCTTGGTATGTAACCCTGACTGCCTAGGAACTTGCTGTGTAGACCAGGCTGGCCTCCAGAACTCAGAAAGATTGGCTGCCACCGCCTCTGCTTCCAGAGAACTGGGATTAAAGGTGTGTGCCACTATGTCCTACCAAATTAATCTTATTTTTATATTTTTGTGTGTTCTATATGCATTGTACTCATTTACCTTGCATCCTGCTATAACTGTTAATCAATCTGTTTCCTCCAGTGGTTTCCTCACTTTTGTCTCCTTAGCTTCCCTTGCTATCCTTAAGAATGGTTTCTTCCTAGATTCCTATGAGGCTGGCCTCTTGCTCTCTTTTGTAACACTGGGGTTTCTATCGCCTCTCATGCTGAGCACCCTGGTCACCCAACCTCTGTCTTTTTCTCAATAGACTGTCTAGTGTAAACATGAAGACCAGGTGGTATGAGTTTAAACCTAGCTCTTTGGCTCATCTAGCCCTTTGACCTTAAGCCGTGTGACCTCTTTCTGACTCAGTTTCCCCATCTTAAAAGGTATTACTGGTGAAGAGTGAATATCCTGTGGTCTGACACAGGTAAATCACTGGGAGAGTTCCTGGAAAATATTAAGCATCCCAAAAGCAATGATGCTGTTCACATTGCCATTAGAGTTAGGGGTGGGTGGTGCCCCCTCCCTTTTTTTGGTGGCATGCATTTTGCAGTAATCTGCCAAGAAGAGATCTGTGTGACTTTCTGTGAAGATGCCCTTATTTTCATCACATTTGACCTGCTGCCTGGATGACTTGCTGTTTGGAAATGAAGCTTTGCCTGGCTTCATCAAAGCCTTCAGCAGGCACTGTGCCCTAACTGTCCACTACCTGGATGCTGTGCTTAAGGGCTCAGCTCCGAAGCTCTAGGTCAGTCATCGGTCATTCTTGCTAACTTTGGAGATTTCAATGCTGGCCTTTACAACTACATACTTTAAAAAACAACTTATCATTTGATCTCCAAGCAGTATATATTTAGAAATGTCTACTTCCTGCCAGCGCAGGGAACTGAATGCAGCTCTGAGGGGATAGGAGTTACACGCTTAGCAGAGGGGCACGGGCTGTGATTGGAGGTCTCATTCCGCAAATGTTGAGCAAGCTTCTTTGCCCGGCACTGGGTTGCCAGGTCTGAAGAAAGGAGATGTGGTTCTTTCTTCACCACATAGTCTGATTTCGGGTGTAATATTCAAAATACTCTTTCTACGGGGGGCACAAAAAATGCAACCCAGTGCCACTTTATAAAAGGTCCGTGTTGCTTAATGCTTTCTTGGCAGGACCCTTAGAAAACTCCAGCGGAGTTCTGAGAGCTGTAGATACATGTCAAGAGCTTTCCTTGTGATTGGAGCCTTTCTGGGAGACTCAGAATCAAAGCAGATCTCAGTGACAGACACCAGTGGGTAGGCAATAGAAACCACCCTGGAAGAAGACGATGGGAAGGGCAGAGGCCAGGCATGCCCAGAGGAAGAGAGGCGGTGAAGGTACAGATAGCAAGAAAGAGGAACCCCACCCACGGAGTCCAGTCATCGACCTCAACCATGATCCTAGCGTATCTCTTGGCCTTCTCCTGGTGGCGCTTTGGGCTTTCTCACTGGAGTCACAATCCTGAGACACTTGTATGACTTGGTATTAGACACAGGAATTGGTATTTTGCTTGTGTCACGGCAGTCCCTGAGAGAGGCTGAGCATTATTCCCTGGAATGAGATGCTAACTGGACAGATTTAGACCATGCTTCCCAGTGCTGTGGGGTATGGGGCCTGCTCTGCATGCCCATATGGTTGTATGGGTGTGTGCATGTATTTTGTGTACATATGCAGTTTTGAAGGAGTATTTCCAATGCTTTAAAAATGGTGTTGCGGCATCGGTGGTATGACTCAGGGAGAGTGCTTGCCTAGCATGCTGGAGGCCCTGGTTTGTGAGCAGCGTATACCAGAAAGGTAAAAGGGTATAGTAGGTAGAGTTTTTGTTTGTTTGGGGTTTTGGTTTTTTGAGTTAGTGTTTCTCTGTATAGCCCTGGCTGTCCTGGAGCTCCCAATGTGTAGAACAGACTAGCCTTGAACTCACAGAGATCTACCTGCTTCTGCCTCCTGAATACTGGGATTACCACTGTCTGGCCAATAGAGTTAATATGCTCATTTATAATAAGATGAATGTTGTTATCATCTCTCCAAATCCTTGCTTTGGAGTTGAGGTAGCTCAGTGAGTAAAAGTACTTGCTAATAAGCCTGATGACTTGAGTTTGATCCTTGGGACCTACTTGGTAGAAGGGGAGGGTCAACTTCTGCAAATTATCCTGTGACCTCCACGTGAATATGGTGGCAGGTGGATACATGCACCTCCCGCCCCCTCAACAATCTTTTTTTTTTTTTTTTTTTTTTTTTTGGTTTTTACGAGACAGGGTTTCTCTGTATTGTTTTGGAGGCTGTCGGTCCAGCCTGGCCTCGAACTACAGAGATCCGCCTGCCTCTGCCTCCCGAGTGCTGGGATTAAAGGCGTGTGCCACCACCGCCTGGCTAACAATCTTTACCTTTTTGTTGTTGTGTAAGACAGAATCTCACTATGTATGTAGCTCTGGCTGCCCTGGAACTCACTATGTAGACCAAGCTGACCTTGAACTCCCAGAGATCCGCCAGCCTCTTCCTCCTGTGTGCGGGGATTAAAGGTACAAGCCACCATGTCACACTTCTGTTGTCTTGCTATATAGGCTAAGCTGGCCTGAGACTTGAACTCATCCTCCTGTCTGCCTCCTAAGTGCCTGGACTATAGTTGTGGGCCACCATACTTTTGTTGTTAATTATTATAAATGTAACTGTTAGGTCTCAGGCTCTTCATATGTCTAGAAATGAGCTCAAGCTGGACTGTAGAAGGAACTTATGAAAAGACTGGCTTCTACATCCCTCGAAGGAATCTGGCTTCTCCACCCTCCCTCCCCTAACTACTTCTTGTAATCTACAGGGTTTGTCCACCCCTGCTCTCTCTGTCCGTTCTCTGTCTCTAGCCCCCATCCCCCATGCCCCATGCTCTGTCTTTTTCTGTCTCCACCACTGCTCTCTTCCACTTCTCAAGCCCTGGCCACATCCAGTCTGTTCCTGTTTCTCTCTGCTCTGGACTCTTGCAGATGCCTCTGGATATTTTCTGTTTTATAATAAAAACCTTCCTCCTAATGGAGCAGGTATGTCGGCGCCACCTTGCTTGCAGTCGTGAGGAAGGTATAGCGTGGGCCGCACAGCTCATTTCTGTGAACACTTATTATTCCCACCTCTCCCTTTGTCCGGTGGTCTTTCCGCAAGTGAGTGTGCATTAGCATGAGTGATACTTTAGAATCTTTTTTGACATACACAAGTGTGTCCTGGTTCTATCAGTACACTGTGGTTTTGAAATGCCCTCATTTTCTGCATCAGCTGCCTTCTTGTGTTTCTTGTGTATTTTAAGCTGAAGCTGATCTGACAGTTAGTGGTTTGGAGACTTTGCATGCATCTCCAATAAAAAAACAGTCCTGCCCTGGCGTGCACCCTTATCCCAGCTTGACTTTTCTGTCTGGTCCTCACCATATGGAACTGTGCAAAATGGTCATTGGTTAAACAACAGTAGAAAGAGGCTTTTGTTTCACCACAGCCAGGTAAACCGTGCCCCTGTGGTGCTCCGATTAGTTACGGGTGTTCCTGAGCCACGTGCCGCCTCCACACGCAACCTTGTTGCTTATTATTTCTGGCCTTGCTTTACTTAATTTCATCTCCTTCCCTCCCTCCCTCCTTCCCTCTCTCCCTCCCTCCCTTCTTCCTTTCCCTTTTCTTTCTCTTTTCTTTACCTTCTTTTCGGGTGCCAGGGATGGATCCCAAAGCCTAGAGCATAGTTCTATTGAATTTCGATTGATAGCATTTACTTGCTAAGACCCAAGATTTTTCAGAGCTAAACCATGGGAAGCTAGGTATGTGACCGCCTTCGCCATAACACATCTCCTTTGTCTTTGGACTCCATAATTATGTCCCTAGTCCCCCTTTTTTTTGCCTTGATTTCAAGGTAGTTATTAAATAAGTCCAAAGACTGTTGTTTAAACAGTTTTGCAGTGTTTGCGAACCTTTCTTACCTGTCACATTGTCACAATTCTAAGACTCTGTGTTAGCACTATGCTCACTCCCCCACTCCCATTACTAATAGGGAGCCCATGCTTGGGCAATGACCTCCTGAGAACAGGTTCACAGTGTTAAGTGTTTTGTTTTGTTTTTCTACTCCAGGGTTCCTTTTATTCACTTGGTGGTTTTTTCCGACCGTGCTATCTAAAAGTTCTGTTTTCCCTTGCCTCTTCCATGAGTCATTTTGTCTCTGTAACTCCTACCCTTTCTATTGACTTTTCTGATTTTTACTATCGTGCCATTAACGTTAAAGGCCTGTTTTTCTTTGCTAGGTGTCCTGTGTTTCTCTGCCTGTTCTACTAACCTATTGCTATGGAGCAAAGCACCTCAAATGTGGTTTAATTCACATGCTCAAGGACTCAGTTAAGACTGGCATAGCAACAGTCAGTCAACTCTTGATTTAGCCCCTTCCTTGTGGCACCCGTGATGACTGGAGCTGATGGCAGGGGTACCACTGTCTGGTTTCTTCCTGTGGTTTCTCAGAGCATGAAGGAGCTTCTGGAGAACCCACTTCCCAAGGCAGGTGAGAGCTGTGTGTTCCTACAAGGGCTGACACTGGTACTCGGTGTCTTTCCTGCCAAACTCTGTTGGTCAACATAATCATCACCTGTCCAAATTGGTGTGGGGGAGGGGGTGACTGCTTGAATGTTGCCTGGCAAAGTCACCTTATGGAAGAGCATAGGACAGTACTGTACAAGCAGCCTTCTGACAATGTAATGTACCTCAGCTATTTTTGTGTTACTTGTTTGTTTAAGGAGCGTGCGTGAGTGCGTGACTGTGTGGTGGTGTTCAGTCATGGTGCACGTGTGGAGGTCAGAAGACAACCTGCAGAAGCCAGTTTTCTTCCTCCACCATGTGGGTGCAGAGACTGCCAGACTTGGCAGCACATGCCTTCGCCCGCTCTGCCATCTCACTGGCCCCATCATATAATTTATTTTTGGAGACACAGTGTCTCTCTGAGAATCTTAGTGGTAGTTTTCTTCTTCCTAAAGTCTGTTTCCTTTCAACTCTTAAGTACTCACTTGTAAGAAAGATATTTAAGTCTTATTTTCTCTTAATCTAGATTCCCTAGTAAATAAACTGTCTTGCACTGACAACCAAAAATTCCAGGAGCTGATAGGGAAAACAAGTGAGCTAGAGCCTGTCTCACTGCTCACTGTTGAACATGCCTGGGGCCCTCTTTTTTTTTTTTTTTTTTTTTCTGTTGGGGATCACAGACTTTCCTGGGGCACTTCTGCAGAGAGGAAACCTTGGTCTTAGCCAAGCTTGAGATAGAGACCCAACTGTTTTGTAAACAACCTCCAAGCCTCCTTTGAAAGGTGTGCCTGCACCAAATCCTTGAACCTTTTGAAGATCCTGTAATGTAAATAGAGCTCATTCTTCCTATCTCTGTTGTGGGCTGGGACTCTTGGGGCTTCCCGGTCACTTGTCCTCTCTCTGCTCTTCAGCCCTTCTTCATGACTCCTTTTTCTTATCCAAGATCGTCTGCGTTTTCCTTCCCACCTCATTGAGTGCCCAGATAGATGCCTTTTGCCTTTCTGGGTGGTTATTTATTTTATATTGTAACATAGAGAGTGATCATACTGTCCGCTTTCCTTTTACCAACTTTCCTTAATTACTGGCACATAAAACCAAGAGTCTGTTTTGAGAGTTTCATCTTCCATATGTTTTAGTCACACGATCATAACCTCTATTTTCAGGTTCTCTTCTCCCTTCTCACTGGGGAATTATTTTGTTCCAGTCTGTAAGTTAAGAATCTTTAGTAAGTTGTTAGTATAGCATTAATGTGTATTTCTATCAAACTTCCGTTCTTCATGGAAATCCCTTTCTCTGATGTCTCTTTTTCCTGGCTCCCCACTCTATGAGAACGCTCTACTGGTTGAGGCTGCAGTGATTAGTGAAAAATTTTAATCAACTGCTGTTTCCATTTACCATGATGATAAATGTACAGGATCAAAGGCTTGATTAGTTTGTTCAATTGTCCTTCAAGTCAGATGGCTAAGTAACGCAGAGAACATAATTCACAGTCCATATGCTTATCCGTGTGTATACCAACACTGCTGTGTTGTCTTAACTTGTGTGGGTTTGAGTTACTGTCTAGCATTCTTTTGTTTTAACCAAATGATTCCCATTTATTATTCCTTGTAGAGCAGCTACATTAAAATAAATTCAGCTTTTCTGGAACAGTTGTAATTTCTCGATGCTTTTAGGGATCATTTGATGGCAGTCTTTTATGGGTTTTCTTGTTTTATTTTGTCTTGTTTTTGAGGCCCAGTCTCACTCTGTAGCCCAGACCTTTGCCTCTGTCCCAAGAGGACTGGTATTAAAGGCACTGGCGGTTTTTGAGTTTATATTCGTTGGAGCTCAGTGAACCAGAGTGTACAAATTTATTTTCTTAGATTTCTATGGAACAGTTTTAGGTTTACAGAAAAATGGTAGAGGAAAAATAGTTTCCATATTTTGTACTATTTCCCCAGTAATGGACATCTTGTATTAGTAATGTATGTGTGTGTGTCTGTGTGTGCATATGGATCTCCATGGAAGTCAGAAAAAAGGTGCCATATCCTTTTTAATTGGAGTTTCAGGTGACTGCAGCTGCCTGTCAGGGGTGCTGGGAACCAAACCCTGGTCCTCTGGAAGAGCAGTAAGTGCTCTAAACCACTGAGCTCTCTCGCCCCCAAGTATGGTGTGTTTCTTGTAACTGACTCCCTCTACCCCTTTCTTCAACACTGAGAATTAAACCCAGCACCTCATGTATGCTAGGCAAGTGCTCTACCGATGAGCCGCACACTGGTGCTCAGATATCAATCCTGGTCATTCTGAAGGGTCATAATGTCCCTTAACCACAGTCACACGCAGAGTAACTTCCCTGTGCTCTAACAAGCAGGAAACAGGCCCTACTTACTCATCATCTCCTACCCTCCCTGTCTTCCACACCTCTGACAAATATTGATCTTATTACTCTCTCTATAGTTTTGTCTTTTCTAGAACATCCTGTGCTTGGGACAACACAGATTTTGGTCTTTTCTAACTTTTTGTTGTTGTTGTGACCAGGTAACTTCTTGTATCATTCAGTAATGTTCCACTGTGTGAATGTGTTAGCCGCCGAGTGAGACTGAGCCTAACAAGAAGACACTCCTGTGCTAATGACTTGTAGTGTCTCTTTCTTTGTTCCAAGCCGGAACTTTGTGGTACAACAAGCTAAGCATGTCCAGAAGTGTCCATCACTGTAATCTCCATGACCTTAAACTGAACCTATTGAGGAATGAGCCACCCCTATATAAATTTCATAGGCTCCCTGCTTAGAATCCCAAGACATAGAGAGAACTACAGATTTAGTTCTTGCAGCAGGCATGCTGAGCACAGGAGTTGTTTCCAAAGTGTGGGGGTTATGGCTTTTTGTTTTGTTTTTGTTTTTTTTTGTTGTTGTTGTTGTTTTGTTTTGTTTTGTTTTGTTTTTGAGGCTGTATTATTGTGGGAAGCCACGCAAGTCTCTAATCAGGTCTGTAATCACAGCACCCTAGAGACCGAGGCTGGAAGATCACAGGAATCCTTCGCTATAAAGTGAAATCTTGCCTCAGAATGAGAAAAGGAAAGACAAAAGGGGAAGTCACCGTTCAATTAGCCTTGGTGATCTGCTAACAAATGAACAGAAGTACTTTTCTTTATTCCCTAAACTATAACGGGAAAGGATTACTTTTTTTTTTTTCCATATCCCAATCTCAGATTTCATCCTTGATGGTTCCTGTGTCTAGAAAACTAAAACTTACAGGAGGTCAAAAAAGCATTTGCACTAAGGATACAGTGAAATAATTCTTAGTATGGCTAAGATCACTTTATTGAGGTATAGTGTCTATTATATAGGGGAAAGGATTACTTAAAGGGATATTGTTGGTATTTTAAAATTTGTGCTAATTTTTTTTCTTTTTTTTCTTTTTTCTTTTTTTCTTTTTTTTTTCGGTTTTACGAGACAGGGTTTCTCTGTATTGTTTTGGAGGCTGTTGGTCCAGCCTGGCCTCGAACTCACAGAGATCCGCCTGCCTCTGCCTCCCGAGTGCTGGGATTAAAGGCGTGCGCCACCACCGCCTGGCGCTAATTTTAGTTTTAGTTATGCATATTGTGTAAATGTGGTTTGGAGCCACCTGACACGTGCTGGGAATGAAATTCAAGTCCTCTGAAAGAGCAGCAAGCACTGGTGTTGGTAGTTAGTGGTAGGAACTTTAAGTATTGGTGATTGGAAGAAAAAGAGATGGACAGCTTATGTAACTGGGAGGCTGTTGTTGATTACTCAGTGAGCACAGGAGACTTCGTAACAAGGACAAGGTGGGTCTCCAGTTAGACTGTTAGTTGTTCCTTGGCACTCATTTTGTGAGTGCTATTTTAGGAAGCTTAACCTGCATTAGGTCTTTGGTTTGACTCTCAAAGAAGGAGGAAGAGGAGAGGGGGAAAAGTGAAACTTTAATCACAAACAAACATTGTATTAGAAAAAGAAGTAAGATCAGAGACCTCAGTGAGCCAAGGGTCTGAGGGAGGGGCGGGGAATAAACATGCTGAAACAGCTGCTCTCTGGGGTGGGAGTGTGCTACAAACACATCAGCACCCCTTCACTCGCTTCCCCTTTCCTTCTGCAGACTGTGTGAAAAGCCTGCTGGGACATGTCATCGTTGCTGGATGCCTGGTGTGCCACAGAAGCTTGGCAGCAAGGTAGCTCCTCTAAACAAGTGCAGGATGTCACCAGGAATCAGGGCCCCGCGGAGTCCAGCCTTCCTGTGATTCTAAATGGTAAAAAGTCTGAAGGTTTCCCTAATGTCATCCTGTCGGTGATTTATTTATCTTTCACTTTGTCTTTTGGTATTAACAAATTACTTCCTAAATGAAATATCTTAAAGTGGCATCGTTTATTCTGGTGTCAGACACACTTCAAGCCTGAAGTGGTGATCCATGCCTGTAATCCCAGTTAGTACTTGGGAAACTGAATTATCACCGATAGTTCAAGGCCAACCTGACCTTCAAACAACAACAAAAACATTCTCCACTCTACCCCCTGCCCCTCCCCAAAATTATTTCAGATCTGGTATGGTTAATATGACCGTTTTTCAAATAGGACTTTTAGTTACAGAACCACTTGCCATGTCACTAAATTGCTACTTTTGTTTGTGGCGGTTTGGTTTGGTTTGGTTTGGTTTGGTTTGGTTTGGTTTGGTTTGGTTTGGTTTTGAAGCTGGGTGTCACTGTGTATCTTTGGCTGGCTTGGAGCTGACACACATCTAACTACCTCTGACTCCTGAGTGCTGGGATTAAAGGCTTTCATATACTCAGTTTACCGGATTGTTCTTAAAAGACAAAACAAACAAACAAAAAACTCAATGGGAGCTAGAGAGATGACTCAGTGAGTAAGAACACTGCAGAGGACCCATGTTTGATTCCCAACACCCACATTGGGAATGTTACATAACTGCAAGTGCAACTCTACCTCAGGGACTCTTTGGTTTTTGTGGACACCTGTACTCATGTAGACATGCTGCCCTCCCATACACATAATTAAAAATAAAATAAAGCTTCCAAAAATAAAAAGCTGGGGAGTTAGCTCCATCAGTGAAGAGCTGCTTTATAAATCTAAGACCATGAGTTTAAGCCCCAGAATCCATGACAAAAAAAAAAAAACCAAGTTGATGTAGTTGTAGTTTGTCATCTCAGTGCTGAAGAGGCAGATAAAGTCAGGTCCCGGATGCTCACTGGCCAGCCAACCTAACTTGGTGATCTGTAGGCCAATGAGGGACCCTGTTACATAAAAACCTGGCAAAGAGCAACTGAGAAACAATACCCACAACGTGTGTACAAGCATGTGCATGTACCCCCCCATTGTATGTGTTGCATACACATACAATATTTCAATGTCTATAGGCATTTTATATGCTAAAAATTGGTTAGGCTCTTGGCATTTGAATTCAGACTTTATAGAAGTTTGGTTGGGTTTTTTGTTTGTTTTGTTTTTTTTCCCTAATTTTGAATCAGGTAGCCTGAAATTTACTATGTGTCCAGGAATGGCCTTGATGACCTTGAACTTCTGATCTTCTGCCTCTACCTCCAGCGTGTTGGGGTTATGTATGTACTATGTGTTTGATCTTAGTGGTGCTGGGCACTGAATCCAGGGTTTCTTGCATGCAAAGCAAGTGGTCTACAAACTGAACTACACTCCCAGCCCAAGTCTTGTTTTTCTAAGGGCTTTATTATCTATCATAGCCAGTGCAGGAGATGCAGAGCTGTATTGCTTATTGAACGTATTATCACTGTGGAACTACACTTAGAGGTCCACCCAACATAGTCACCAATCTAGCTTCAGTTCCCCTAAGCCTTTTCAGTCTACTTCAAATACTCAGAATTAATTATCTTGCTCCCAGGATCTTCAGATTGACAGTTGTTTTTAAACTTATCTCTGAGCGTGGCACAGCTCTAAAGCAGCAGCCAAAAGCAGATGGATCTGACCCTTGCACGTCTCCTGGCAGCTGACAGCTGATGTCTGCCAGGAGGAACTTAGTGATGATACTAAGATAGTAAGAGGTACTCAGCCGGGCAGTGGTGGTGCAAGCCTTTTATCCCAGCACTCGGGAGGCAGAGGCAGGGGGATCTCTGTGAGTTCGAGGCCAATCTGGTCTACTGAGTGAGTTCCAGGACAGGCTCCAAAACAATACAGAGAAACCCTGCCTCGAAAAAAACCAAAAAACAAAAAACAAACAAACAAAAGAGGTACTCATTCTTACAACTGGCGAATACTGGCACTCCTGGCGTGTGGACAGTCCAGAAATTACAGCTATGATCCTCGTCTGTGTTCTTGTGCTTGTATATATGTGCAGCCCAGATTGTCTGGGTTTTTGTTTGTTTGTTTGTTTTTTGAGACAGTCTCTCTTAGCCTTGGCTGTCCTGGAGCTTACTAAATAGACCAGGCTTGCCTCTGCCTCCTGAGTGCTGGGATTAAAGGCTTGTGCCACTACATTGAGCCTCAGATGTTTATTGTAGGATATTTTAGGACATCCTTGAGTTAGGTTTGATTTTTACCCTCCAGTGTCCGGCTTTTAATATGAGAACAATGGGTCTTCTGTGAAATGATCTCTATTCTCTAATTAAGTCAATCTTGTTTTGTTTGAAATATATGGCCTCAAAGCAAAGGAGATAGTTTTGAGCCTGAGAATATTCTGTAAATGATTCCAATTACTATGCCTTTCGTTATGTTTTAGCACTGTCCCATCCGGTGATAGCTTGTCCTACTGATAAACTGGTGACTCATCTGGCCACAACAGACGGAAACTGGAGGAAATACCATTGGCATCCAAGGCCTGGAAGATTGCCCCATCTCAAAGGGAAGCCTCTGACTGTTATTTGAAATGCCGAGAAACTTGTTTCGGAGGAGACTTTTTTCTTATCCTGCAAAATACTACTTTTTGGGTCTTGTTCTCTCCCTCATCACTTTCTCTGTTCTAAGAATTCATCAGAAGACTGAGTTTGTTAGCATCAGACACTTGGAGCTTGCTGGAGATGATGTGAATAGCAACATCAATTGCACCAAAATTTTACAGAGTGACCCTGATGAAATCCAGAAGGTCAAGCTTGAGTTACTAACAGTGAAATTCAGGAAGCGCCCTCGGTGGACACCGTATGACTATATAAACATGACCCGTGACTGTGCCTCTTTCATCAGGATGCGCAAATATATTGTAGAGCCCCTTAGCAAAGAAGAGGTAGGCTTTCCAATTGCGTATTCCATAGTGGTTCACCACAAGATCGAAATGCTGGACAGGCTCCTGAGGGCCATCTATATGCCTCAGAATTTCTACTGCATCCACGTGGACAAAAAAGCCGAGGAGCCCTTTCTAGCCGCGGTGATGGGCATTGCGTCCTGCTTTGGTAACGTCTTTGTGGCCAGCCAGCTGGAGAGTGTTGTTTATGCATCCTGGAGTCGGGTGCAGGCTGACCTCAACTGTATGAAGGACCTGTACAGGATGAGTGCAAGCTGGAAGTACTTGATCAACCTTTGTGGTATGGATTTCCCTATCAAAACCAACCTAGAAATTGTCAGGACACTCAAGTCATTCTCGGGCGAAAACAACCTGGAAACTGAGAAGATGCCTCAGAACAAGGAAGAGAGATGGAAAAAACGATATGCCATCGTTGACGGGAAGCTGACAAACACTGGGGTAGCCAAAGCACAGCCTCCACTCAAAACTCCTCTTTTTTCAGGCAGTGCCTACTTCGTAGTCAGTAGGGAATATGTAGGCTATGTGCTAGAAAATGAAGATATCCAAAAGTTCATGGCGTGGGCACAGGACACATACAGCCCGGATGAGTATCTCTGGGCCACTGTCCAAAGGATCCCTGGAGTCCCTGGCTCTCTCCCCTCAAGCCATAAGTATGACTTGTCTGATATGAATGCTGTCGCTAGGTTTGTCAAGTGGCAATACTTTGAAGGCGACGTTTCCAAAGGCGCTCCTTACCCACCATGCAGTGGGGTCCACGTGCGCTCTGTGTGTGTTTTTGGAGCTGGTGACTTGGGCTGGATGCTTCACACGCACCATTTTTTCGCCAATAAGTTTGACATGGATGTTGATCCCTTTGCCATCCAGTGTTTGGATGAGCATCTGAGGCATAAAGCCCTGCAGACCTTAGAACACTAAGTGCTGTCGGGAACCCTTAGGAAAACAAGGCTGCACACAGTGTTACTCTCATCGCCTTCCTCCCAAAGATGGGGTTTTCAAGACAGGGTTTCTCTGTGTAGCTTTGTAGACCAGATTGGCCTCGAACTCACAGAGGTCCACCTACCTCTGCCTCCTGAGTGCTGGGATTAAAGGTGTGCACCACCACCGCCCAGCTGGATGATGACTTTTAAGTCAGTGTCAGAGAAGTGCATGAAGTTTGCAGAATACAGTTAGTTACAAGAGACATCGATATATTAAGTATTGCAGAGCAAATGTGAGGAGAGTTAAGATGGCTGGAGGCTGGGGAAGATTTTATGGCCAGAGGACAAGTGATTACGAAAGAGGCCAATGCAGTAATCAGTCTTCCTGACTAATCAAAGAAACAGGTACTTCATCCAAAGGAGATTTGATTTGTGCCAAAATTCTCTTAGGAATTTTAATCATGACACTTTTCTTGATTTTAAAATTGTAGCAACAACCAATCACAAAGATATGATTTACCTAGTATAGTTTTTGGAATGGACATTTGGTTTTGCTCTTAAATTACCCTTGTAAATAATCCACTTCCTGCTGTGACTCTGTGGGGGTAGTGTCTCTGTGTGTCATCTCAGGGAGTTTAAAATATGTTCAGCATGATTATCTCTGTCTTAATTTTTTCTTTGCATACATGTTTTCAAAAGCGGGGAGGAGGGAGGACAATTTCTAGCTAACCAATTTTTATGAATTCTTTTAAGTTATTAGAGAATTCTAGGAAGCAGCTGGGTGTGTGGCCTGTGCCTGTGAAACAGGATCATCTGATCTCAAGGGATAGCGACTGGGCTAGGCAAAGGAAGAAACAACTGTGTTTCCAGATATACAATTTTTTACCCTGCCTTTCCAGACTGTGAATGTTGTAAAACGGCATACATGTCACTGTCTGAGGGCCCCATATCAGTTTTACCCCACCTTCCCAGACTATGTGCATGCTGGAAAGTGACATACATGTCACTGTTGGAAGGCCCTATATCTGTGCTTTTAGTCTTTGATGTGGTACAGTCACTAGTAACTACTGCAGAAGACTGAGGAGGATGAGGAAGGTGGAGTCTATGACGGCCATTGCTAAGGCCCCAGTACATGCTTATAGCCAGCAGTTGGCTCTATCCCAAGAAATTAAGGTTTCTTCCTACTGGACCCGCTAGTGACTTGGGTGGCCGCATTCTGGCCTTGAGTTTTCTTGTTATCTGCCCACTGGCTTTTCTTACCCTCTAGCTGCTAGTTTCTTTCTCTCTCATGGCCCTTGCTGAGGAAGAAAGAACAACACTTGTGTCCACATGAAGTGTTTGAAGACTTGGGAAGAGAGCTGTGTTTTCACAGCAACTTTTCACCGAAAGACAAATGATACAGGCTTTCTGCAGTTCTGACTCTTTCTCAAAGGAAGTTTTGTTTTGTTTTCCCCCTCTTAATATTATTTAGCTAAATCTAAACTGTTCAACCAGAATTCTAATGACCGGGAAGCCTTGTTATTTAGTGTTAAATTTTTAACAAGAATTGACACCATGTACTTTTATTCCTAAAATATAGTCAACTTTAATAACCCATGAGAAAATCATAATAACAGACAATTTTAAGGCATTCAACTGAGAAAGTTTATTTTCTGCCTCAGAGCTAGAATCTATTTTTCTTGTAATGACAACTCTTATCACTAGAAAAGCCGTGTTTTGTGTTGGACCAATAGAAACATGGCTGCTGTGAAATTGTAGCGCTGATGGTGGTGCAGTGATTGATCGGTCTGTGTGCCTGCTATGCTGGCTTCTGGTTTCTTTCTTTAGTTTGTGTCCAGGTTTCGTTGAATGCTTCTTTAGTAGAAAGGCTTTTACCTATGAGACAGAGCATCTTTTAAATCTAAAACCCGTGGTACTTGGAGACATAACATTTGTGTAAACAGCTGTGACTTGAGCAGTTTTTCTGTTCTATTTTGAAAACGCAGGGTTAAAGCAGTGGTCCAGTGACCCAGCAAGCAACCCTGACCAGAAGTCACCAGCAGTTAACACATAGAGCCCCATTAGCTTTATACTGGATGAACTCTTGAACTTTGCAAAACTGGAAATGAAATTTTTGTTTAAATTACAAGTGTTTTTAAAAATCAAGCATTGTATGTTATTAACCCAAACACTCCGTATTGTCATGTGGCTGCATTTAGTTTACAATTAAGTGGCAAGTCTGAGGGTCTTTCCTTTCCCCACTGTCGGAGTAAAACTAGGACCCTAGAGTTCCAGAGCCCACATTAATGCTGTGAGGACTCCACACTGTCTGATACCTCACTTTCCTAGCACTGCATTTGTTGAACCTGTGTCTGTGCTGTAGTGTCCTGATGCCCGATGCAGGCAGGGCTTCTGTAGTGTGTTATTGGGACTCTGTGGATCCTGTTTTCACATTTTCCAATATGACTTAAAGCAAAAGAAATTTAGGGACAAATAATTCAAAGACCTAAAAAGTGAACTTGGAAATGAAACCATGATACATTCCAGATGAACACATTTCTAGGTCATTGGGAGTGATACCAGGCTTTATTTAAGCTACTTCATATTTGTTAATGAACACTAATTTTAAACTAAAATCTTTAAGGTCTTGTATAGAAAACTTAGTAATCACATTCACAAATAAAACAGAATTTTAGCTATTAAGTAAATCAAGATGTGTATATCATTTGTTAAAAACTAATTTAAAAAGATTGTTTATTGTGTAAACACCTGCCTAGGTCCTTCCAAGGTCAAGGTAAAAAACTGCTTCGCCTTAAAAACTGGGAACATTATGACTTCAAAACATGTATCTGTGTCACCCATCTAGTAGGGTTCTTATTTAAATGAATTTATTTCCTCTTCACATGATTTGGGTTGGAAGAGGCTGTTTTAGTAGTTCATGTGTAGGACTGATGGAACTGGATGTTTTTAGTTGCTTAAATCATCATCATTATGAAGTGTAAATGCAATACTATTTATGGTAAATTTTGCTTAATGAATCAGTCATCATCATTAAACTCAATCATTCAGAAACCAATGTTGTGTCTGCACAAATTATTGCTTCTTAGTTCCACCAATCACAATAAAGTTAATTTTTGTATTTGTGAATAGTAATTGAAAAATCAAGGCAGAGATGTCTGAAATTACCAAGGTTTAAAAAAAATGTCTGAAAGGAGGATATGACCAGAGAAAATTACATTGTAAAATAAGGTAAAAGGCTAGGTGTGGCGGTAACTCCAGAGGTAGGTACATTATAAACTCATGACAAGCCTGGTTTCTGTAGCCAGCTCCAGGCCGGCCAGGGCTATACAATGAATCCCTGTCCAAAAAAAAAAAAAGGGAACAGGCATGCACGAAGATGAAGGTGGGGAATTTAGAAGCATGCTGTGAGTGGCTTTCCCAGATGTTGGGCACATTTTAGCTTGTGTCCAGTGATGGAGAGGACAGATTTCTACAGATTAACTCCATGGCTATAAAACTCTGTGGCACTGTAGCCTGTCTGGCACATAGGGATGAGAGCCTTGATTTGATTCTTAGCACAAAAGAATAATGATAATAAAATCTTTTTACAAATTTACAAATTATTCAGGTGTTGAGAAAGATCTGAAATCCATCCATTTTGCAATCTTCTAGAATCAGTTTCATCTAAAACATGACTATAAGCACCCAGAAGCATCAACAGGTCGGACACGATGGCATCTGGACTAAGAGCTCAGTATTTGGGGATGAGAGTTCTTTTCCCCCTCAGATGTGCCCCAGACATTCAGAACTCAGCAAGTGGCAGAGTCTAGACGTTTTTAGATGAAACCAATTCTGGACAGCAGCCAAACGGATGAATTACAGACCTTTCTCAAAACGTGACTATTTTATACAGATGTTATTGTCATTAATTGTTTGTGTTGGGATCAAATCCAGGCTCTCATACACGAGAGGCAGGCTAAGGTGTCACAGAGCCGCTCCCCCAGTTCTAGCTGATTAGTTGACTTAAGGTCTCACAGTATATGACAAACTGGCCTCGAGCCGATGATCATCCTGCCCCAACTGCTCACTTCTACAGTCGGGCTACATCATGCCTAATTTCAGATTTCTTTTTATTGGTGTGTGTGCGCGTGCGCAGGTGATTCAGCATCTAGGAGAAGAGAACATCGGATTACCTGGAAGTTGCAATTGCCAGTGATTGCAAACTCTTCGCTTTGGGGGTGGGTAATGAAGCCCAGTCCTCTGGAAGAGCAACCAGTGTTCCTAACTGTTGAGCCATCTTTCTCTTCAGTACCTGAATTTTGGTTTTTTTTGTTTGTTTGTTTGTTTTTGTTTTTTTTTAATGAGTGCATACATGTTCCTGCATGTGTGTATGTGTGTGTGTATGTGTAGAAACTACGGAGTAACCTCAGGTGTCATTCTCAGGACTGCTACCCAACCTCCTTTGAGGAAGGGTCTCACTGACCTGGAATTTACAAGTAGCTTAGGCTGGCTGACCCTGCAGGTCCTAGAGATCTCATTTCCCCAGTGCTGGGATTGCAAAGGTTGCATCATTTCCATCATTTTCACATTGTTTGTTAGGCTCAGACTCAGGTTCGAGTGCTTTCTGTAGTTTAGCTTACCAACTAAACTATATCCCTACTCCCAACATTTTCTTATATCAAGTATATGCTAGCCAAAACCAAGGTTTAATTTTTAGGTATTAAGTTAGCAATTTCAGTGCTATCGAATATTTCAAAACATTCATTCTCAGTACTAAAAAGAGTATCACATATAATGTGATCTTCTAAAAGAAAAGGTATTGAACAGAAAGAAGTGCTTGGAATTTTCCCAAAACTACACCTTTTCAAGTCATTACCTCCAGTTCCATAAAATTGTTAGTTGTCCAGTTTGAATTTGGAGTCTTTTTCTCACGGTTTGCCTTTAGGAAATCTTTATTTCCTCTACCTTGTGTGTTTACTCAGGCAGAAGAGACCCTGCTACTCTTCCCTAGGAAATGGTTTAAATTTAAGCTGGGGAGCTTAGCAGTGTGTTTTAAGGCCTTATCCTTGAGTAACTATGAGATTTCTTAGTTGTATAGGTCAGGTAAAGCAATTCGCAGAAGTAGCCGGAAGAGCAATGCCTTTGCTGTTGGGGGGGAAAAGGCTCTGATTAGTGGTGTTCTTTATGGAAGGGGCAGGCATACATGCTCCACTCCCATTGGCTATACCAATCTGCCTTCAAGGTCCCAGAGTGCTTAGTTGGTGGTGATTTTGCCTTTGGCTCCTTAAAATGTATATATGTGGGGTTGGAGAAGTGATTCAGAGGCTAAGAGCAACTACTGCCCTTCAGAGGACCAAAGATATTCCTAACACCCATGTCAGTGACTCACAACTGTAAACTTAAAGAACCAGACCACCAGAGCCACTCTGAGGCTGAAAGATAAAGCTTTGTTTAGGGGAGTGAACTTCCAAGCTGCCTCCAAGAGAAGGGAGAACAATCTCGCCAAAAGGGACTTTTTAAGTTTTTTATTGGAGTTTTATAGGGTGATTCTAGTTGAGCAGGAGACCATTAAAGGGAAAGGGACTTCTGTAAGCAAATTTTCCGAGTGGTGCCTCGGGCTACTAGGATGGCAGGAGGCTGAGATCCAGCTGTTCTTCTGAGACAAAAGTTCAGCAGACTTCTGAGAAGGGCAAAACATCCAGCAGGTTGATTCCCACACAGGGTCCTCTTACTATCTTAGGTGGTTCCATCTTGGGCTTGCGCCACAACATACTGTAACTCCAGCTCCAGGGGAATCCGACACCCTCTTCTGCTTACCCCCAACAGGTCATTGACTCATACAAGCAAATAAATAAAAACATCTTTAATACACACACAGATTTTTTTGTATCAAGTAAGTATTTGATGGTATGTTACTTGCCAGTGAGAAAAAGATGTTTACTAGTTAGAGAGATGGCTCAGAGGTTAAGAGCATTGGGTGCTCTTCCAGGGGTCCTGAGTTCAGTTCCAGCAGCCACATGGTGGCTCACAACTATCTATAATGAGATCTGTACCCTCTTCTAGCCTGCAGGCATACATGCAGTCGGAATCTGCAAACATAATAAATAAATCTTAAGAAAAAAGATGTTTACCTTTACTAGAACTGGAAAACATTCATCTTCTTTCTGTCACGGGGGTAACTTTGATGAACACTGCACAAGATCTTGTCTAACTGGAGATTTTGTGCAGACTGAGTGAAGGATATCCCACCTTTAAGTTTAGCTAAAAACAGAAATCAATGTGATTTCAAGAAACCATTGAAAAAATTCTGAACATTAATACCACATGCTTAAATATTGCTAGGTATTTATAATTTTTTTTTTGCCTTTAGACACATTAGAAAATCTTCTGGCCTGGTTAGAATTCCCTTATATGACTTAATTTAAAAGAAATGTTTCTCATTAGAGAATTTCTCCTTCCACTCAAAGAAGAAAATTCATTTTAATATGTTCCTTGATGCCCACTGAGTGAATAACAACTGACATTGGGCATTAGCTTACTGCATGTTCTACACACCTGGCAGGTAATGTTACTTCCTTTCTTGGCATAACAACCTGTAACATTCTGGGTACAGCTTGCAAAGGAGCTAGACAGGCATAACTCTAAGAGCATCTATTGTTTTCAAACAAACATGTCTTCTGTTTCAGCCACACCTGTCCTTCCAACCCACACTCTGCTTTGAGTAGAGTACTTAGGAGGAGGTATGTATGCGTGGCTCTTCCACAAAGCAACACAACTAGCCAACCCTTCTTCCCTCCCTCCCTTCCTTTTATTTTTTTTCTTTCTTTCAATAGCAAATGCGTTGAGAAATTAAAGGTATAGAAACAAATAGTTCACTCTCTTCAGAGTTGTTGAAATGATCCCTTAAAGAGCTTGTGGAGACATGAGAGAAAAATGAAGAAGCATGATTCCCCCCCCCACACACACACTGTGTTCTCTTGTGTTCTCTAGTAGAGGTCAGGTCCTCTATAACTCTTCCCCTTGATGTTTTTGTAACAGAATCTCTCACTGAACCTGAAGTGTTTTTGTTAGACTGGCCAGTTGGCCACAGGTACTTGCCTGTCTCCACTCCTCCCAGGAATGGGGTTGGTGGTTTTTAAGTGAACACAAATGTGGGTCCTTCCTATACTGTATATAAGCAAAACTTTGCCTGTCAAGCCATGCCTAGCCCTGGGAGGAGGGAATCTTAAAAGCAGGAGGGCAGAGGAGAGTTTGGAAGCTATCAAGAGAATAGTTCTGATGTGTCTTCTTCTAATACTTGATGAAAGTATAAGAAGATGGAGAAGGAGGTGTCCCTACATAAAATATGTGAAAAGTTTCCAGGCCCAGCTTCCAGGGCAACCTGCCTTTATCTGTACTCTCTTGTAAAAGCAGCTCGTCCAGGAAATGGAAAGAATAGGGGATTTATGTTAGGCTGGGTTTTGTGTTTCGAAGCAATTGTGGGATTTGTCAAGGAATGTGAGGAGTGGCGGAACCTGCTAGAAAGACCGGGGTATGGGTTAGAGGCCAGAAAAGGTGGGTGGGCCTACAGAAAAGCTTGAGGGAAAAAGGAAAGATTAGCTCCTTGCCTCCAGGCTATTGAGGTATAATTGACAAGCAAAAATTATATGTGATTAAAGTGTAGAGCAGGATGTTTTGATAGATGCTCACCCTACTAAGAGATTACCACAATCAAGTTAATGAGCATAGTCATCACACCTCGTAGTTTGTGTGGTGAAAACACTTTAAGATCTACTCTTAGGAGCCACAGAGATGGCTCAGCCAATAAAGATGTTGGCTGCCAAGCCTTAGGAACTGAGTTCAATTCCCAGAACCCACATGGTAGGAGAAAATTGACTTTCCCAAGTTGTCCTCTGACCTCCACACACGCATAGTGGCATAAACAATAAATAATAAATATGTGTGAGATACATACATATATATATATATATATAGAGAGAGAGAGAGAGAGAGAGAGAGAGAGAGACAGAGAGACAGAGACAGAGAGAGAGACCTACTTGTTGGAGTTTTCTTTCAGCCAGGTCCTGCTGCCCTTGAGCCCCAAATAAACACATAGACGCTATATTAATTATAAAACTGTTGGTCGATGGCTAGGGCTTCTTATAGGCCAGCTCTGTCTTAATTATTAACCCATTTCTATTAATCTATGTATTTCCAAATGGTCTTGGCTTACTGGAGAATGCCTGGACCTGTTACTTCTTTGGTGACTATACGGCAGCATCCTTTGTGGCATCTCTCTGCCTACCTTTCCCAGAATTCTTCTCATCTCCTAGTTCTGCCTATCTTCCTGCCTCTATTGGTCAAACAGTATTTTATCCATCAACCAATAAGAGAAACAAATATACAGAAGAACATCCCCCATCATCTACTCTTAGTAAATTTGAAACACACAGTACAGTAGTAACCAGAGTTACCCTGTACTTATGACTAAGTTTATACCTTTGGAGCTAATCCCCTTCATTTTTTTTTTCTACTCTCATAACCTCTACAGTCAGCTTTCTGTTGTTCCATGAGGCTGACTTCTTCAGGTTGCACTTACAAAGAGGCTGGGAATTGTTTGTCCTGTGCCTGGCTTCTTTTCTTTGGTGTAGAGTTCTAAAAGGTGCTTTGTAGACCACTGGGGTAGAAAAGGTATCCATGGACTTACCAGCAGCAGAGCATATATACTACAATAGTGACCTGCCAGGCAAGATGTATCCACTGGTGAAATAGTGGCATGACTGTTATAAGGGTGACAGACCACACTCTCTGATAGAATTTGAGGGCCATTCCACAAGAGTGAATTCATGCCTGGTTTTGTACCTGGTCACAAGTACAACTTGGAAAGCCAAAGCCCTGGGAAAGAACCTCCTAGACATGTCAACCCCTCTTCCTAAATGTTTATCTCTGCACACATAGATGAGTGCTGCTCTTAGCCTTGGTCTGAGATGCTTCTTTTTTGCAGTGGGCAGCAGTAGATGTCCAGATTCAGAACTGGTCAAAGTGTTGAGAATACGTGACTGTACAGTGCTCATCCCTACCAGAATGTCCATACCAATCTCCGCAAAGTTCGGGAAACATTGCCAAAGAAGGGGAAAGGAAGAATGGAAGGGCGGAAGGCTGGGGAGGAATACTGAGAAATGCTTGTTGTCAGCCAGCATGACATGGGATTTACACTCATTGACTCACAGCTGTGGTTACTTGCAGGCGATCAAGCCAGTCAGCATTCCAGCATGCATGGGGGAGGGTTCACGAGGCTCCAGCCCTAGCTGAGAAGCTATTGATGGTTGATGGCTGCTGAGGGGGAAGGAGAATCAATCACCTTTCTTTAGGCATGTGGCTTCTTCTGGGTTTACCAGGCTCAGGTGAATAGCTTCATAACCATGCACATGCAGGCTGCACTAATTGGACTCAGTGGATTATACCAAAGTAAACTAAGAAGTCATGAAGTTGGGAGGGGGCTGTAATGGGAGGAGGTCCAGGAGGAGTGGGAAGAGTGTGTTGGGGTGGGTATGGTGAAGACACATCATACACATGTGTGAAATTATCAAAGAACAAACAAACAAACAAAAATATATTTAAAAGAACTAAAAATCTCAATTCTTCATGTGGTATACACGACCCTTCTTGACTGCAGGATTGGCTGGCCTGAAGCTAAGAAGGGGTTGAAGCATGCCTAAAAACATTGGGCTTTCTCATCCTGAGAGCAGTAGGACTTTGACTGCTCCCCCATCTTTCTTAGATGGCAGCAGACCCCAGCAGCTAGCCTTCTCCCAAGGCTGACCTGTCCTGTGCACACAGCAACTGATAAGCTCACAGGTCTCCAAGGCTACAGGCACCAGTTGCTGCTTATCTGACCTCTGAAACACCCCAGGGTAGACTTCCTACACGACCTTATAAGGTTCTGTCCCCTGGTTCCTACTGGTCCCAGGTATGCAAAAGAAGCCCGGTCAATGCTCTTGCCCCAACCAATGACATGCCATCACATTAATCAAACTGGCCATTCTTCCTAGGGTATAAATGTCCCTTGCACCCTCTGAGTAACTGAACTGTCCACTGACACAATCTCTAGGGTTGTTTTTGTTGTTGTTGTTGTTTTGTTGTTGTTGTTGTTTGTTTGTTTGTTTGTTTGTTTGCTGCTACTGACCCACCCATGCTCTGCCCCATTTTCTTCCCTGGTCGGATTAGTGTTCAAGATACAAGGGTACTTGGCCTTGTATCTGCTCCATCTCTTCTGGTCTTTTTTATTGTTTGACAGGTTCTGTCCACTGCAGGACTGACTGACTACATTTGGTTCTTTGAGAATATGATGCAACTTCATGTTTCTATGAACAGTGTTCACTTGAGGCTTTGAGTGGTACCTACTCATCACCTGTCTGATAAAACAGCACTGGGAAGACTCATTCGACTGCCTGTCCACTCTCTATATCCTCATTTCACAAGGACTGAGAGCACAAAGATGCTAGAGCTACTGTCCTCGTCTCTCAGGCAACAGGAGGACTCCCAAACACCAAGGAAGCAGAGTGATGAAATGGCAGACACAGAGGGTGTCAAAGGCTGTGTCTTGAGCCCTGAGCAGTTGAGTCCAGCCTCTTCATATGTGGGTCAATAAATAGTGTCTTTATTTAAGGGAGGTCTTATTAGCTTTCAGCTGCTTTGACAAGACACATGAAAGAATCAGGGGCACAGTTTATTTTGGCTCACAGTCACAAAGATTCCATAGTGTGGACTCCATGGTGACCATTGCTGGTTGACAAAGTTGCGGCATCTCAACATTGCAGAGCACACTTCTCCAGCACCTTTTTACTTTCATTTTTAATGATTCACGCTGGGAAATTTAGTGTGGTCTTAGGTAAAAGGATAACAATGTGTACAATGGTGGCCTTTCTAAACAAAATAATTGTTCAAAAAGAAAATCCCCATCACCATGGAACCAGGAATTCCAGTGTGCCCTCCTAATTACACCAAGAACAGGAATGTTGGAGACTTACTAGACACACCTGATCCCAAGGATGAAATGCCTACGATTCAGATTCTGAGCCTGAGGCCATTAAGGGCAAGCGTTCAGTTAATACAGAGAAATCATAATGGCACAGTACAATGGGAGAAGAGTAAGGCATCAGGACCTTCTTTTTTGGGAGTGTTATTAGGAGAGCAGGCCCATAAATAAGACATTGAAACTGTAATATAGTGTCTGCTCTCTGGAAGTCCTTTTCCTAAAGTCAGGCATAGGGGTCTCCATTCCCTGGGGGGCTTGAGGAAAGTTCCTGCTTGATAAAGCTGTCATTCTTCTTATCTCTAACAAGAGGAACTTGTGGCCTTCCATTAACTGTGACTGGTACCTATTATCAAGGTCAATGCTAGTTTCTTTAACCCCTGATCTCAAGCCACCCCCCCAGCTCACTTACCCCTTGTCGCCTGTTTAATTCTATATGCAACTATACAATATAAAAGGTGTGATCTTTTCTCAATTAAATGCTACTGGCAGCTAACCTGATTCACTCTCAGATCATGTCTGTCCATCCTCCCCACCCCCAACCCCCCTCGGCAACACACACACTGACTCCACACATCCTCTTTGGGACCCAAACCCTCTGCGTAAGCAGGTCTCTGGCAATTGAGTCCATGATCATTTGGCATCATTGCTTTGGACCCATGGTGGCACAGTACATCATGGCAAGAGGACCTGGAAGAGGAAACCACTCACCCCACAGAGGCTTTTTCTCGAGAAAGGAGGGCCAGAGTCTCAGCCTTTCTTTCCAAGCTATACTTCAACAACTTCATTTCCTTCTAGGCCCTACATGGCACAGCTGGTAAGTCTTTAGTACACCTTTAAGGGACATTGAAAATCTCAAACATAGCCACGTTCAACTGTTGTTTTGAGTTTTGCCTGTCCACTAAAAACAGTAAGAATTACTATTTGTTTATTATGCATGTGTGTATGTCACAGCACACCTGCGGAGGGCAGAGGTAGATTCTCCTTCCATCACATGGGGTCTGGGGATGAAACTCAGGTCATCGGGCTTGCTGGAAAGCACCATAATACACTGAGCCATTTCATTACCCTGTTCATTTGCTTCTGAGACACGGTATCACTATAGAGCCCAGGCTGGCCTCAAAGTTGCTAATCTCCTGTCTCGGTCTCCTGAATGCTAGGATTACAGACGGGTATGTCCCATCAAGGCCAGCTTAGATTGTTTTTTGTTGTTTTGTTTGTTTGTTTGTTTTTTACAAAGCATTTTCAGCAAAAAAGTTAATACACATCACACATTCTCCTAAAACACTTTGCTTTGAGGTTTCAAAGTGTTTCAAAAGACACTTTCTAGTGATAAATACTTTTTAGTGATAAATTAGCCAAGAATCATCTAGTATCTGTAGCCCACTTGTCACATGGCAGTTGTGTGGAAAGATTCCTGCGGAAGGCTTTTCTCTCTCCTGTGACCCTGGCTTAGCTGCTCTGGAAGCCAAAATGCATACTGCTTTAAATCAAGTTTGTATATGTACACACATCACAGCTCCCCTATTTTCATGATCTACACCCCCTGTGTCCTCTTTTGAATCTTATACAAACTGGAGTCAAGTATTATAGGAAGCAGGTGTGCTGTGACCATGACCGTGAAAGTGACCTTCTTGTTGGCATTTCTACATTCAGCCTGGGAAAACTACAACAGGAACTCACAGAGGTAGGCCTGTCATCTCCTTCTCCTTCCTTCTCTCTGAGTGAACAAAACGAACCCACCCCGCCAGAGCCCACACTCTGACCTGCTCTCAAATTAGCACAGTCACATGCTTAGGTAGATGGATTGCAAAAAGGGTAGATCTTAACAGAAATATTTGTGGAAATAAAAATGACAGGGCAACGAGGTTTTCTTTCACCTAGAAGATTGTTAAAGGCTGAATTTAGGTAACTATTACAAGGTTACTAGAAATTCTGTATCCTTTTCCCATCTGTTACAATTTCTATTTGAAAGAAATTAAAGTGAGATTTTTTTCCTCAATAAGAGTAATTAATCAGGCTAGGTTGTTGGTGGTGCACGCCTTTAATCCCAGCACTCGGGAGACAGAGGCAGGCGGATCTCTGTGAGTTCGAGACCAGCCTGATCTACAAGAGCTAGTTCCAGGACAGCCTCCAAAGCCACAGAGAAACCCTGTCTCAAAAAACAAACAAACAAAAAACCAAAAGTAATTAATCAAGATTAGGCAAATTAATTTACTTTTTGCAGGTGTTTACTGAGCACTTACTGCCTAACTTGCTCTATGCTTCGCCCTGAAAACACAAAAATGAAGATGACACATCCTGCCCCAATGAACAAAATCAACCATCAATTTCACATTTTTACTCAGTGCAATATTTATTAGATGTCTTTACAGAATAGCATCCAGCCTCCAGATGTTAGTTTAATATATTAGTATGTATTTTCTGCTAAAATCCAGACTGGCCAAAGTGTTTGCAAAATTCGTATCTGATAAGGGATTGTCATAAAAAAATCAATAGCAAATACTTAAAATTAGATGGTAAGAAAAATTAAGAACCTAAACTTTTAAAATGAGGAAAAGACCCAAAAGATGATATTTCAAGACATATAACTGGAAAATAATCATAGGAAAAGATGCTTCATATGTCACTAGGGAATGTCAAATTAAAACAATAAAATGCCAAGACAAACCTATCAGAATGTCCAGAATCCAGGACCTGGACAAATACTAGTGAAGAGTTGGCACTGACAGGACACCTATTCACTGCCAGGGGAATACAAAATGCCATAGTCAAGCAGAGCCTGACAGTGCCACCCAGTAATCATGGTGCTTGCTATTTGCCAAAATCAGCTAAATGTGAGTGGGAGGTGGCCCCATCAGTCCAGTGCTTGTCGTGCAAACTTGAAGGCCTGAGTTCAATCCATAAGAATCCATGTCAAAGCTAGGCTTGGTAGGACACGATGAAATCCCATTGCTGGAGAGTTTCAAATATTTGAACACTTGGCCCCCACTTTGTAGCAATGTTTGGAGGAAGTACAGTCTTGCTGGAGGAAGTACGTCACTGAGGTGGGCGTTGAGAGTAAACAGCATCCTCCTCCTTCCAGTTCAATCTCTCTGCTTTGTGCTTGTGATTGAAGCTGTGGTCTCTTAGCTTCCTGCTCCAACAGCCTGGGAACAAAAGGGAAGGAAATGGTAGTGATTAAAATATGACAAGCTTTTGAAATGTGTGTGTGTGCGCTGGCTAGTCATATTTCAACATGCAAACTAAAGTTATCTGCAAGGAGGGAACTTCAGTTGAGGAAATGCCTCCATAAGATCTTGCAGTAAGGCATTTTCTTAATTTTAGTGAGTGCTGGGGGAGGGCCCAGCCCATTGTGAGTGGTGCCATCCCTGGACTGGTGGTCCTGGGTTCTATAAGATAGCAGGCTGAGTAAGCAGGGAAGCAAGCCAGGACACAGCACTCCTCCATAGCATCTGCATCAGCTCCTGCCTCCAGATCCCAGCCCTGTTTGAGTTCCTGTCCTGGCTTCCTTCAGTGATGAACAGCAATATGGAAATGTAAGCCAAATAAGCCCTTTTTTCCCCAACTTGTTTTTTAACCATGGTGTTTTATTGCAGCCCTAAATAAGGCAGTGTGGAAACAAGTTGGATCAAGCTCTCAAATGCTTCAGAAGGAAATGAAGAGGTGAAATGAAATCTGAGGTGAGAACTCAAGATGTTCAGGCTCTCTCCAGTGTCTCAGAGTGTGAGGGTGAACGGCTATGTTCAATACTTGATCATTCTGGTAGTTATAGCCGATAAAGTCAAAGCCAATCATACATTAGCAGATATTGAATATGTAATTGGAGACACAAAGTAGTGCCTGTGATACTTATGACAATGTAGGGACATGAGAATTTTCTCAGGTGAACCAACCCTAGTTCAGGCATACTGTTTTGCTCTAACTAAAAAGTCCCTGCCCCCTCCTATGCTTCTGCAGTTCAGTATTATTGTTATTATTACTATTAATTACTTTGTCTTTTAAGACAGGGTTTCTGTATGTACTAGTCCTGGCTGTCCTGGAACTGGCTCTGCAAACCAGGCTGGTCTCGAATACAGAGATCTGCTTGCCTCTGCTTCCCAAGTGCTGGAATTAAAGGTGTGCAACACCGATGCCTGCTCTATAAACAATAGAGATTAGTCCAGGAGAGAAGCACCCCATGCACAGTTCTGGCTCCAAGCCTCCTTCTTTTCCCAATCTAGTCATCTTGCTTTCTTGTAACTGCATCATCCAGTAGCAGGAAATGAAGGATACTGATCAAACAAGAACTCTGAAGGACTTGCCTCAATACTACCAAGAATTTCTACTGAGGGATCTGAAAAGTTGGTCTAGAATTCCAGCAAAGATGGTTTTCCCTGTCTGGGCAGTCTGTGCCTTGGTCCACTTGGATGACACACTCCCAGGGATGAACTCTGCAACACGATTCCAAGACCCACACTGCAGCACTGGCCCTGCTGTTTGGGTGGCTGAGGAGTCAGTCACTGGACGGGGACACACAGCTATGTCCTTGCCTTACACTGCTCCCACAACTGACAACATCTGTTGAGAGGCCTTAGAGGAATCACATGGTTTGTTTGTACATTCATTTTGGTACTTGGGATTGAACGTAGGGCCTTGAGCATGCTAGGTAAGAGATCTACCACTGAGACATCTCTACTACCCTTAGAGAAGTCATTTATTCTTTCAAGTACATATAAGCAGAGAGATTTAGTAAGAACTCTTGATTCATATATGGAAAGATGGGGAAAAAGCACAATAAAAATATTCCTTTTTATTTTTCTGAAAATCCAGAAAAGTCTAAAGAGGTAAAGATCATTGTACAATAGATATTTATTCAGGTATTGGGCTTTCAGTCTGTTATGCTTTTAGCTCCTGTAGGTTCAATGTTTTACATATTGTTCCTCAGCTAGTGAAGCTCTTTAGGAGACTATGGAACCTCTAGGAAGTGGGGCCTAGTTGATAGAGACAGGCCACTAGAGATAGGCCCTGCAAGGTTGTAATCTGGGCCCTATTCTCTCTGTTTCTGTCCGTCCTAATGTGAAGAGCCTCATAGTCCCACCATCAGGGAACTGCTCCTCAGGCCTTCCCTTTGCAATTATTTTAAGGTGTGTGACTTTTTATGCTGCATTTGTTTAACTCTGTGAAGCTGTGTTACTGTGTCTTTCTAAAGCACCTGGTGGTCCTAATAAAGAGCAAAGAGCGAGGCAGAAACAAAGGATAGGAGGAGCCTGGCAGGCACAACGAGAGAACAAGGGGAGGAGGGACATCAGGAGCCAGCCACCAGCCAGCCACGGAGTAAGAGTGAAAGAAAGGTATACAGGAGTAAGAAAGAAAAGCCCAGAAGTAAAAGATAGATGGGATAATTTAAAGTTAATAAAAGCTGTCAAGAAGCAAGCCACGCTAAAGCTGAGCATTCAAAACTAAGGATAAGCCTCCATGTGTGATTTATTTGGGAGCTGGGTGGTGGGCCCCCCAAAAAGCCAAAAGAGTGAAGAGAACAAGAGTAAAAAACATCATACTACAGCAATGGACTGAAACTCTAGGAAATCATGAGCCGAAATCAATATTTCTCTCCAGCTGTTTCTGTCATCTGCCTTGGCCACAGTGACACAAAAATAATCAGTACATTAGGAGAATTGAAGTGATAAAGGAGTATCAGATAAGTCCTTGATTAGGACATCTCTCTCTACTTCCCAGAGTCACCAAAATCAGTACATTAGGAGAATTGAAATGATAAAGGAGCATCAGATAAGTCCTTGATTAGGACATCTCTCTCTACTCCTAGAGTCACCAAAATCACTGTTGTGGTTATGCAGTGTCAATCATTGTGTTTCATTTGTCTCTTGAAGCTAAGCATCAGGTACAGTGTTCTTTCTATTCAGTATCATCGTGTCTTCTGATGTTGCGGGGCATAGCAGGTATTCTATAACAATGTGGTTGAACATAAGTTAAAATAAAAAGGTAGAGAGGAAAACAGTGAATATTCATTAATTTACATATTCATATGGATATATGTTAACTAAATCACTATTCAGTTTATTTTTCACAATTTGGTTTTTTTCTGAAGATCAAAAACCCAGGGCTTTAGAGATGCCATACAATGACCTGCCAGTCATCAGACATTATAAACTGTCAACTTAGCCTCTATCTCCCTTTATTTCTATAAAGGGATGTTGTTTTGAGGAGACAACATCCCTCTCCTACCCCTGCATCCTTCTTGAGCACAAGAGGAAGGCAGTCTTGACTATTTAGAAACTCAGGGCAGAGTTACTCCCTTTGCAGTTGGCCTTTAGTGGTCTGCTTGTTACTGTTCTAGCCATTGAGATGGTCAGATCTGCTTTTCACAGGATAGCCTAGGAAAGGCCTGCAACTACTAAAGGGCCATTGGAAAAGACAGAGTCTCTAGGTTTGATGTTTCCTAGATGCTATGTTTGGAATAACTGCAGTTACTGTGTGGCCCAATAATATGCGAAGGGAGACTGGAGAAATGGGTTTGCTGAGAACCTGCCTGATTCAGTGAATTAATATCCCGCAAGTTATCCCTCCTTTGGCCTTGTCAGTACCAAAGTTAAGTTTTTGTGCTGTTTAGAGTCAGTGTTACTCTAAAAGAGGTAGTAAACACTGACTTATATTCAGGTCTCTCTCTGAAGTCTGTGTATTTGGCCATCTTTTTCACTCTCAGAAAACAAGTGCTAGAAATTTCTAAGCCCTGTGACATAGATATTGTTCTAAAGCAGACAACTGTGCTCCCAGTGGATTTATCTGCTGCCCAGGTGTACTTGTATTAAGCACAAAGTGATGCTTGAACATCTAATTCATATTTTCTTCTCCAGTGGTCCACTTTCCCAATAGGACTCACAGTTCTACGAGAGAAGTACCCTTGTCTTGTTTTTCTATAATTCTGTATTGATGTTGCTTTTTAAGTTAAAAGAAAAAAAATCAAGTGAATTCAAACAACAAATGGCGGAATTCTGCCTTCTGTAGTCAAATCATGGGAAAGGTGGGACTGGCCTCATGCATGGATGGAGTCACTGCTTAGCAACTGTTATAGTCTGGGTTCAGCAGATCACAGGGCTTTCCCTACAACTCTATGCCCTCACACATTTCTGTATTGCTTGGGTTTCTGTAGATAACCTCTGTGAAAATGGCCAGGATCAGTTGCACAGAAATCTTGTGACCCAAGGTTGTGTGTCCATGCTTGTGTTTAAAAAGTGCCTTTTTGTTTTGTTTTTTTTGAAACAGGGTTTCTCTGTATAGCCTTGGCTGTCCTGGAACTAGCTCTGTAGACGAGGCTAGCCTTGAACTCACAGAAATCAGCACAATCTGTTGCAGAAGGCCTGGAGGATTCCTGGAGAACTGCTGGTCTTCAGCCCGTGTCAGAAACCCAAAGACTCTGTTTCTATCATCAGTGAAGGGATAGGCAGTGGCAGCAACAGAATACACTTGGCATTGAGAGTGAATGCCATTCAAGCAGAACATCATGAAAGCTTTCCTTCTTCCAAGTCCTATTATCTGGGCTGACACCAGAAGGTTCTCCCATGTTTAGGTATGTCTTTCCACCCCAGAAATCAAGGCAATCGCCCACAACCCAGGCATGCACACAGGCCAGCATAATATAGAAAATCCTTCACTGAGAATCTCTTGCTCCATGATTCTAGGTTGTGCTAATTGTATTCACAATTGAAGCTAACTATCCCACCACACATTTATTTCTTTTTTCTGATCTTAAAACTGAAATCACTTTTGTAGGTCTCTGAAAACTATCATACAGTCTGAATTTCTGTTTATAGTGACTGATGGCTGGTCGCCTCTGCTTGTGATCAGCATTTTCTTTCCTTTCTCCTTACTTATAACACCTTCTGACTACTTTGCTGAGATTTATCCCATTTGTCCTTTTCATTCAAATAAGCCATTTTAATACAAACTCGTCTTGTGTGATCATCTGTCATTTCTGTAGTTTTCCATAAGCATGTGACCATCAACTCAAGCCATTTAGTTTTTCCTGAGTCCTGAGTTCATGCTGTGATCCTGGAAATGAAGCTTTGCAGGCTCTGTGTTCAGAAAACACCATTCAGAGGGCTCTACACACTTCACTTTCCTGTCCAGCACCCCCAGTGTCCCTACTGGAGTGTGTGTGGGGTTACCAGAAAGAGGAGCAATGTCAACAGGACCCCAATTCTCAGCCAGCTGACTCTTTGCTTTATGGCTTTGAAGAAAACCAAAAGTTAAAGAATAGTCTTTAAAAATTTATGGCATATTAATTGTAAATCATGAGTTTCCTTATGACATCTTCATGCATGCAGATTATGCACTTTGCACATATCCGCTCACCATCTTCTCTGATCTTGTCTTCCTCTCCCATTGTTCCTGTTCTCTTTCCAGATCACTCCCATCTATTTTCATATGTATGCATACATACATATGTATTTAAATAATATTTATGTATAAGAGAAAACACATCAGATTTCTCTTTCAGATTTGCCTTGTTTCACTTAACATGATGATCTCCAGTTCCATTTATTTTCATGCAAATGACATAATTTCATTCTTCCTTTTGGTTGAGTAATGTTCAGTTGCATACACATGCCATGTTTTCTTTGTTAATTCAGAAGTCAATGGACATTGACTGGTTACAGAATTTGACTATGGAGAGAAGCATAATAAATACAGCTCTGCAACCATTCCTGCTGTGTGCTAACAGACTCCCACAATGCATACCTAGGAATGGAATAGCTTTGTTATATGGTAGGTCTATTTTTAGGGGGTTTTGGTTGTTTGTCTTTTGTCCCGCGCTACCGTCTCGCCAGCAAGAACGACGCAGAACACTCGGATCCTTCTGCAGTAAAGCTTTAATGCATCTTGAGAGATAGATGATCAGCTTCTTAGAGGGAGACCCCAAGCTAAGAAACCCAGCCCCTTATATAAGCCTAGGAGCTCCGAGTGAGACGTGTAGAGCCGGGATTGGTGGTTTGCACATCACCCCAGATGACGCCATGGGAGAGGCACAGCTTAAACGGTTAACTCCAACTGACAGCAGATGTCAGCGCCATCTTCTAACGGTTAACTCCAACTGACAGCAGATGTCAGCGCCATCTTCTAACGGCAATAGCGATAGCGAGGGCGGCTCCTCACAGTCTTTAAGGAATCTCAATGCTGATTTCCATAGTTGTACATTAATTTATAATCTCACTAATGTTGCATACCTCTGCTCCCCCAATCTTCATCAGGACTCTTTGTTATTATTGTATCATTTTGCCTATCCTAAATTTAATTTACATTTCCCTGATGGCAAAGAACATTGAATGTTTTAAAAATGTATTTATCAGTTATTTGTACTTATAGAATATTCTTTTTGCTTTTTTATTGTTGTTGTTGGTGGTGGTGGCGGTGTTGTGTTTGATGTTGTTGTTTTGTGTGTGTGTGTGTGTGCATGTGTGTGTGTTGAGACAGAGTCTCTCTGTGTAGACTTGGCTGTCCTAGAACTCAATATATAGACCAGACTGGCCTTGAACTCACAGAGATCTGCTACCTCTGCCACTCAAGGGCTGGAATTAAAAGCATGCGGCACCACTGCCTTACTAGAAGAAGATTCTTATAATCTGGGAATCTCAAACATGAATCTGTAGGAAATGATAAAGTGACACACAGGATATGATGTGGAAAGTGTGATGTGAGAATATGGGGTATCCCAAAAACCCTGAAAATCATCAGCATCACCTTCCTAGGTAAAAATATTGTGAAGGACAGATTGGCAGTCTGTTATACCAAGCCAAAGGGCCTTCACTTGCTCCTAACTTGGAGGTTTTCCATGTTATTACTTCATGTGCATGTGCCTTATACCTCGTCCATCCGAAGTGACTCATTATTAAAGGTAAGAATATGCTTCCCAGGCAGGGGAGATGACTGAGCAGGATAAAGGGTATGGTGGTTTGAGAGAGAAATGACCCCCATAAGCACATGGATTTGAATAGCTGGTCTCCAATTGGCATTGTTTGGGAAAGTTGCGAAACCTTAAGAACCTAGAGTCTCTGGTGGAAGTACATCATTAGTGATGGGCTTTGAGGCACCGTATCCTGACTCCACGTCTGGCTCTCTCTGCTTCCTGTGTGGATGAAACTTCCTGCTCCTGCTGCTGCTGTTTCTTCCCCATCTTCATGGATTACATCCCATCTGGAATTGTAAAACTACAATAAACCCTTTATCCTCCAATTTCCCTCAGAGTGTTTTATTGCAGAGACAGAAAACTAACTGATGCCACAAAAGCCTGGTGAACCAAGCTCAATTGCCTGATTCCCTGGTAGAAGGAGAGATTGGCTTCCTCGAGTTATCCTCTGACCTCCATCCTCATGCTTAAGAGCCAGCGCTCACACAAATATCATGCATGCAATAATAATGATGGCGACAATAAAAGTTAAACACAACAGGCTCTGTTTAAGGACTTTGGATGGTGCTATGCTGAAGAGCTCTTGTCTAGAAAGTGTGGGGCCCTGTGGTCTGTGGGGTCCCCTTTTTTCCTTCAAGTCCATTGGCTACCAATCCAAGAGCTTTGTATGGCCTGTGAACACAGCAGAAATAGCCTTCCAGGAGATAGCTTCAGTAAGACAGACAGCTCATTTTTATTTCAGAGTGAGGGGAGAGATAAATGATGGGGACAGAGTCTGGGGCATTACCTAATTTGTATTAAACAGCACAATCCTATCATAAGGCTCCTAGTACGAGTCTAACATACAGGCAGCACAGGGAGAGCTTCTGCAGGGGACTGTGTCAAGGGTCACACTAGAGATAAGTCCAGTCCTAGAGACATTCTCCAGATAAGGACAGGTAGAGAGCCAGAAGCCTCCCACTGGGGGAGGGAAGGATAAGGATGGGGAGGGAGTCCTCCATGGTCATGGTACTGAGCTCAGAGAGAGCTGCCAGGTCATGGTAGACTGCGACCTCTGACTAGCAGGACTTCCCAACAGCATTCCATCCCCAACACTGCATGTAAAAAACAAAATAAGACAAAGCAAACAAAAATAGAACAACCAAGAAAGAAAGAAAAATTGTTTCTCAGTTCTCATTTGGTCTAATTAATCAGAAGTGAATGAAGCCCACTTCAAGCCTTCCTTCTTCTGAGCTTGAATGGACACAGATGAAACAAAGGAAGATGGGACAGCCTCCATGAGCAACATTGTGCGGTAGGAGCGAAAGTCTCAGGCATTGTTTCCAGAGGACATGCCACTAATGAGTGAAAAGTTTCTACACCCTGACTCATACTTCCTTTTTGCCTTTCCCTGGGAGGACGCTGGCACTCACGTTCTCCCCCAGGGTTTTTGGGACAGCCCCCATTTCTTTGGGGTCTTTGAATGGGGCTCTAGCTTTGATTGTTGGTTCCCTTCCCTTAAAATGGGCCACGGAGGATTTGTGTGGTTCTTTAATGAACACAGGTATAATAAACTCTGGTTCATAGCAGACACCTGCTATGCTGTCTGTCGAAACGGCACTGGCGAAGATGATGGCGGAGATTGCTTACCTCAGGCTCTCTTGAGGCCTGTTATCTGATTGAAGAAACACCACATGCCACAACACTGAGACAGCACAACACGGGCTCAGAAGGAAGCATGGAGACACAAAGTGACAATTCAGAGTGGAGGTTCTAGAGATGAGAGAATGAGGGGAACCAACAAGAGAAATATGTGGAGAAGATGTAGAGAAGAGCAGATGTGTGCTTGAAACAAAGAACATTCTTTACCCATAATAGAGAGCATGTGCTGTCCTCAGAAAACAATTAAGAAACAAAACAAACAAACAAAAACCTTGGAAAGCCTCAAGGCAAACAATCAACTAGCCCTGGCTATTTCAGCTTCAAATCAGAAACTGGTCAAGCTGAGTCATTCATGTGACATCATGTGATCAGGGATGGTATGTAGGACAGAAGTCCTGTAAGATGGTAATGGATCTAGGCTGAGAGGGCCTAGGTCCTGCTCCAAATGACAGGACAGACTTTGAAGATCCCCCATGGAAGGCCTCACCCTCCCTGGGGAGCAGAAAGGGAAGGGGATGGGGGCTAGTGGGGGGCAGGGAGAGGGAACTGGGAGTGACATGTAAAACAGACTTGTTTCTAATTTAAATTAAAAACTAGAAAAACAAACTGTGATCTGAAAAACACCTGTGATCTAGTAGCGACATCCCAAGAGAATGCAGTGGCCTGCACGTCTCTCCTGTTTGTGGTATGTGAAGTCACTTGCCAAGTCACAGGGGAGTGCCGCATCCATGGTGATTCACAACACACAACGCTTAACCATGGGGCTAAGCCGTTGTGTCTCTGGCTCGTGTAATTACTTTTTATCAGCATCTTTGAGTATATTAATTCCATTTATAAAAAGGAAAGCTTCCTGTTAAGCAGTATGCAGTGCGTTGGTCCTATACCCCAGGTTTTCTCTGTTTAGCTGGACTCTCTCAGTTTGTGTAAACTCGGGCTGAAGGTCACACAGGAAATGGCCTAACACCTTTCTCAGAATGTATTGCTGTTGTTGAAATACGAATACGAAAGGGAAGTTTACAGCTTTGTACTTCTTCCCAGCTCAGTAAGACGCCTTCCCTTTGTTCTCAGGCTTCACTGCAAATAAAACAAGAGCTTAGGGACAAGAGATATAGTCATGGTGACTACCTGCCCCAGTTTGCCTGGGACCAAGGGCTTGACTGTGCTAAATCCCTACAGTGCCAAGCAAGAATGATTGATCCTGGTACATGTCCTTTCCATGAATTGATAATAATAATAATAATAATAATAATAATAATAATAATAATAATAATAATAAAACAGATTAAGAGGGAAAAATGTTCAAGCAATTTTCTGCCAAACCAAGAGGAGAATAAAAACGAAGTCAGAAACATGGAAGGCTTAGCAAGTGTTCATGTATGAAACAAATGCAGAAATTATAGCTCTACCTGGCTGTGTTTTATAAATCTTAACAATATTGGAGAGTGGAGGGGGGAGTTAAGGGAGGCAGGAGAAGTGCCAGGAGGTCCTGACTGCACTAATTTTTTTTTCATTTTCATAAATAAGAAGTCCATCTAGAATTAAAACAAATGATGAAATGTTCCAACTGATAAGGTAAGCAGGGAATGCATTTCAGTCATCATTGTGTTTTTAAAACAGGACTTTAGGGCAGTGAAAAGGCTGGGTGGGGAAAAGAGCTTGCTCCAGAACCTAATGGCCTGAGTTCAACCCCACACGGTGGAGGACAGTCTCCCACAGGTTGTCCTCCAGTTTCTACATGAGTGACACTAACTTGCTCATCAACTGTGCTGGCTAGTTTTGTCAACTCAACACAAATGAGAATCAGCAGTTGGAGGCCTCAGCCAGGCCACTGTTGACCACGTTAGACGCTGTCTTTGAATTTGAACCCCTAGCCTGGTCGAGGAGCTGCCCAGCTGGCAGCATGATCTATCTGGAACTGTGCCCACATTGTTATTTCATTCCGTTTTCCATTAAAGATGGAGACAGAATAAAAATGTTCCAGACACCTGGGTCCCATGCATTCAAACTGACATCAGCAAACTTTCCTGGCTGAATGCCCACCCGAGGGCAGGGGCAGAGCCAGCAGCACACTGCAGCAGTAAGGAGACAGAAACCATTGCTGAAAAACACCGAAGCCCAGCCAGAACCCTCCAGAAAAAGCAGTCCCAGCTCAACCTGGCAGCTGCTACAGCCTTCAGGAGCTCCACAACTAGCTAGCGCCTTAACTGACTTGTCTCAGGCGCCTTCTCTTGGCGCTCCCTGGGCCACTTGAACAGGATGTCCTAAACCAGACAGCTCTTGCCCCCACTGCCCCGCCTGTCCCACCTGTCCTGCCTGGAGTTCAAGCCTGGATGCCGGCATTCTGACACAGTCATTTCCTGTCACTGTAACAAAACACACTAGGCTGAGTTAGATAAGAGGTTTATTGAGCTCACAGCCCCAGAGGTACAAAAGCCTCATGGCCAGTGACATTACAGGTGTAGAGAGTGTGAACGGAAGAGATCATGAGGAAGACGGGAAGCCAAAGGAGACCTGAAACTGGAATTTACTTCAAAATACTTTAGTCTTTTGAGAAAGAACACATACCATGAATTATCTCTTGTCAGGATGGTGCCCCAGTTACCTGCCTACCCTCTGGTGGGCTCTGCCTCTCAAGATCACAATGCTAGTGACCCTCTTCCGGCATAAGAACCTCAGGTGAACATGCTGAAACCATATCCAAACCATTGCTGAGCATCTTAAACACAAGGACATTCTTCAAGGGACTCAAGCTCTTGATTGTATCTAGGCTTTAGAACTGAAGAATCCCATCCCATCTCATGGTCCTGATTCCTTTCTTAATGTTTGGATGGAGAACACCTCCTCTCTTTGTGCCTGCCATGTGTGTTTGACTGTGTCTTTATGCTGTGGGAAATGCACAAGTGTTTGTGTGAGTGGGTTGGTTTATTTTTTTTCTTTCACATTGATACTTCTCAAGAGTTCAGGCCAGCTACTTTTACAAACATCTCTTGAAGGGGGGAGTTCAAATTGGTTCCTTGTATTAGATTCAAGCTCAATATTACAGTATTATGGGTAGGGAGCTATTATTTGTTATTGTTGTATTTTTATCTTCTTTCTTTTTTTATTTTGAGACACAGTCTCCCTATATAGCTCAGACCAGCCTTGAATTTGTGACAGTCCCTCTGCCTCAGTCTCCCAGATGCTGGGATGACAAGCATGGTTCACCAAGTCATGATTTGAAGTTATTTTTTGGCACTAAGCAATGTACCACAATCCAGTTATGATACTTTACCCCTGAAGTTAGCACAGACCCTACAGATATAGGGCACATCTCCAAAAACACTGCTTTCAATTCAGATGCCAGCTGCAAGTTCAAGGGACGTCATGTCATCTACACTGTGACTAACTAGCTACACATTCAGAATTTCTGGGGCAACCTCAGGCTCAGGAACTCAGTAGAATCATTTACAGAACCCACTCAAATGCTACATTTCCAACTATCATTTTATCACAAAGGATACCACTTAGGAACAGACAAATGAGGAGATACATAATGTGATGTCTAAAGGACCCTGCAAGCCACTTCTCAGCCCCTTCCCTGTGGGAAACCTCCTTTGGATGCTGCTGCTGTGTGCCAACCCAGAAGCTGCTGATAGTATATGATGTGGACTTCATTTGCATTTTCTTTTCTTTTTTTATAAATAATTTATTTTATGTGTAGCATTCTTTTTTTAAAAAAATATTTTATTTCATTTTATGTGCGTGATTCTTTTGCCTGCATGTATACATTTGTAGCACATGATTACCTCACATTTAAGGAGGTCAGAAGTGGGTATGAATCCCTTGGAACTGAAGTTACACACAGTTGTGTGTTGCTGTGTGGGTGCTAGAAATCAAACCCAGATCCTCTGGAAGATCAGCAGGTGCTCTTACAGACTGAGACACCTGTCATGTCCTTAATTTGCATTTTCTTAATGCATAATAATTTTACCACCTTAATGCATAATAATTTGTATGCTTATTGCTTCTCCTTCACCCTTACCGTGTGTGTGTGTGTGTGTGTGTGTGTGTGTGCGCGCGTGCGCGTGCGCGTGTGTGCTTTGAATTGAACACAAGGCCTCAGGTATGCTAGGCCCCTGCTAGTCTACCACGGGGCTATATTTCCAGTCCTGTATTCCTTTTTTCCAGTGAAGGCCCTTTCAAATGTTTTGTGTACATTTCCATCATTGTCTCCTTTACTGCTGAGTTTTGTATGCTCTCTCCATATTTTGGCTTAAATGTTCATGCAGCTATGGCTGCTCAAAGTGGGAGACAAGACTTGCTGGAAAGAACTGGGTGTTTTCCAAGCTGGCCCTAAGGAAGGTAAGTGGCCTCTCTGCCTCAAAGTCTTGTTCTACAGCGGATCATGGCCATTAGGACTTGTATGGGGAACAAAGGGTTTGCGGTGAGACAACAGGTAGCAAGTTGGGGTGGGATCTTTGTCCTCTTCACCCATTTCCCCTCTTTCTTCCTCTCTAGACATCCAGTGGACGCACAGGCACCAGTTCCTCTATTTTCTTTACACAGACACACACACATACACACACACACACAGCTTTTCTGAAAGTTAATTTGTGTGTTTTTTGTTAGTGATGACATTACCTTCTGCATCCATCCCACTTTCCTACCCTCCTCATATTTCATGCCCTCTTTGCTGTTGTTTTAAAATAACCAATTGTGAGTGTTTGAATGAGAATGGCTCCTATAAGTTCATATATTTGAATACTTGGTCCCTAATTGGTGGAACTATTTGGGAAGGATTAGGGGGTGTGGCCTTAAGGAGGTGTGTCCCAGGGCTTGGGCTTTGAGGTTTTAAAAGCCCACATCAGTCCTTATGGATAACAGTAGCTCTCAGCTACTGTTCCAGTACCATACCATTCTTCTCACCATGATGGTCATGGGCTCTAATCTGCAAGCATGACCCCCAAGTTAAACATTTTCTAAGTTGCCTTGGTCATGGTGTCTTCTCACATCAGTAGAAAAGTAACTGAGACATCTGTCAACTCTAATTTAATCTGTCCATTTACGCCTGGGTGTGGGTCCATCCACAGGAGTGTGGTCAACCTACCAGAAACCACATCCATAAAGAAAACAACCCTCCCTCCCTCAGAAGTCATCACCTGTTTATGCTCCTCAGTGAGGGGTGGAGGCTCCTGGAGCCCTTCCCACGCAATGCTAAGACATAGATTAATTTGGTTTTATGTACCTTTTGTGCAGGCAACCATTGTTGCTTGGAGCCCATGAGGGTAGCGATCTTGTCATGTCCAGAAGACACTTGCTTTGTTCTAGAGCTTCCCGACCTCTGGTTCTTAGGATCTTCTCATGCCCTCTGTGATGGTCCCTGAGCCTTGAGGAAGTCAGCCAGTGCCTGGCATGAGTGCTTACAATGGCTTCCTTTTTCCCTTTGACCCCAAGAGGCATGCTGTTCTCTCCCTTCTGGAGTCTTTGATACTCTGCTTCTGTCATTCATGTGTTTTATAGAGTTACCAATTTTGTGCCTCACCTGGCCATCACACTCAAACCTAACTTCTGTCAAGTCTCTTCCAGAGAGGGGCTGTCTAGGTGGGTATAAGCTGGGATAGTTCAGAAAAGAGACACCAGGCATCTGCTGGATCAGTTACCCGTGGGGACACCTGGTCACAGGTCTGGCTTTAGAGAGCTCATCCACCCCAGTCTCTGTCATATTGAAGGCATTTCTCATGACCTCTTCTGGAATGCCACTAGCAAAGGACTAGAGTTTCTAACTTCTCCATGAAGGAACTCCAAGACAAAATTAGAGGGGGTGAGGAATTCTCACACGAGTAGAAAGCAGAACAAGAAAAAGGTTAGTCAGAGGGAGGAGTGATGGATGATGGTGACTATGCGTGCAACAGACCTTGCTGGTCCTTCAAAAAGTTGTTTTGAGCTTTACCTTCCTTTCTGGAGAAGTTTTCCCCTCCCGTACTGGGCTTTTGAGGAAAGCATTCTAGTTTGCCCAAGGTGAAGGATTCCAGATGGTCAGGAAAACAGCAGTCCTGTATTAGTGTCACATTAGGAGGAGAAACTGAAGTAAAATTGGAAACTAATGGTTCTCCGTCATAGGGACAGTATCCCAAAGAACTAGATTAGGATTAAAAAGGGAAATTTTTTTCTCTAGTGCTGGTGAACACTGACAGGCAGCTCACTGGCAAGTGGAGAGGGCTCCTGCTGACCAGTGGCCATCACCACAGCGACACCATCAGAAATGAAAACATTTTGCCCCTGCTCATTGGTTGTGTGAGCCACAAGCCAAGGGTTATGAAAACAATTCGGTATATTCTCAGAGTCAAAATGTTCGCAGATAAGAATGGAATTTCATCACTAGTCCTGTTCCTCTCCTGTACCAAGCTCTTTAATCGTCAAGGCATTACACAGATTTAATTTTTATCAGCTTATAATTCACCATTCTGACATAGGAATGTCTTCTCAATACCAGGAAGGGAAAACACCCCACAAAGCTTGGAAAAGAAATGTCACTGTAAAAAGGCTCACGCATCAACACAAAGATAAATTTACAAATGTGCTTAGTTCTGACAACCCAGAAAGAGGTTGTGGCATTCTACCCGCATTCCCTTAAATACAAACATGTTCCGAGTGATCTGTTTTGCTGCTTCCCGGGATGAGAGTAGATTGGGCTTGCCTGGACAATCCCCAGGAAGGACTCAAGATCAGGTCTCTTTCTAATTTGGCTGGAGGTTCCCAGAACAAAAGCTCTCTTCTTGGTTGCTTTTCTTTGCTGAAAACTTCAGGAGCTCACACAAGCACAGCCACTGAGTAGCTCAGATGACTTTCCCTGTCACCTTCTTTGCACCGTACCTGGTTATTCCTTGAATCGGTTGCTGTGTTCTTAGTTTTGGCTGGGGCTGGAGTTATTCACTGAGTGGATATAAAAGCATGATTGTTCCAGACCGTATTAAGAGCATTTAAGGAGGTAGTGGCAAACTCAACACAAAGCAACTAACTCTAGGATGTGTTTTGTAGTTTGAAATAATATTTCCTCCTTTGTCCTTCCAGAATAATTTTCATGCCAAATAACTCCTGGAAACCTCATATAAATATTTATTCAAACTTAAGATCTTCCCATAATTCAGCAGAAGCTGGAGAACCCCTCATTTTGATATTAACTGCCAGCATCCACCCTATGGCTCACAACTGTCTGTGACTCAGGTTCTGAGAGATTTCGGGGCATTCACTCACATGGTACACAGGCAGGCATGGAAACAAAGGACCTATACCCACCAAATAAAAGCGTATTTTATTTGTTGCTCACTGTCTTGATTGTTGTGTGTGCTTGAGACATTCAAGTAGTTTTGCACCACTGCAGTGTAAATGCAGAGTATATACTCCCTAGAAAGTTAAACGCTTTCCATGTGTTTTGTTTGTCTGAGGTAGGATCAATGACCAAAAGAGGGAGATAATAGTAATATGAGCTGAAATCTATTCCGTGCTTACCATGTCCATGGTACCATGTAACATTTTAACACTACCTGTGGGGTAGTTATCACTTATCCTTTAAGTAGTTTAGAGAATAAGTATGTTGACAAACATTGCCTCAAGAATATCCCAATCTTAGATTTCTTTGTTTGAAATAAATACATTTTAAGATTTACTTTTTATTTTTAAATGTGTCTGTGTGTATGTCTGGGGGATGTGTGTGTGTCAGTGCAGGGGCATCCCCTGGAGTTGGAGTTACAGCCAGGTGTAAGCTCTCTGATGTGGGTGCAGGGAACTGAGCTTGGGTCTTCTGCAAGAACAGTGCTTGCTCTAACTGCTGGGCCATCTCTCAGGCCCAGATTATCTAAGAGTAGAGAAGTTTGGTTTTCCTTCTGTGTCTTCCAAATATAAAATGATACCTAACCCTTAATAAACATTTATAGAATGAGTGAATGAATGAATGAATGTAAAGTCCTCAAAGTAAAAGAGGATGAGAACATGGTCCTTCTGAATTTGCTTCATACACTTGTATTTTCTTCCTTCTATATGTCACACACCCACAGAGTCCATGTAGAAACAGCTTGCCATTGGCATGTTGGATTCCATGCTAATCTGGTTCGTGTCATGTGTGAGGATGGCCCTCGTTCAATCTTGCTTTTGATTTTATCTGGAGCACGGGCCAGGTGTATCTTCCTAGAAAGCTTTGGAATTTTGCCACATTTAAGCTGCCTGTTGAGGGAAAATAGTAAACAGGGCATTGAAACAGAGAGATGTACATTGATGTTGGCTGTGAGAGTGGCTTTAAGACAGTGATGACTCCCTTCCAAACCAGGAAGCTGCAGAAGGTGACATGATCCTCCAAGCTAGCGCGATTGTTTCTTTTTCCTTATTCAACTGCTATTTATCTGCAGTCTTTTTAGCTTTCATGAGGAATGAAGGTGAGAACCAGGATTGGGAAAACAACAACAAGAAACAGGAGCATCCCAGTGGGAACCAGAGTCTTTTGATTCAGCTGAGGAAATGGCTCTGCTTTGGAACAGATCAGGTCTGCTGTGGGCAGATATAACAACCACAGTGAAGCTGGTGCTTGAGAGAGACAACATCACTCAAGTGGCCGATGCCAGGGTTGGGGCAAAGGAACGACCTTGGGAGGGAGAGAAGGAGAGAGAGAGGGAGGGAAGGAAGGAAATGTTCTAACTCTGTTTTGAGGGAACCTCTTTTCATTGCTTGATGCTTATTGGGTTCTAGGTAAGCAGCAGCTGGTAATGGCATCAATGGCACTGTGAGTTTTGTGAAGCTGGGCCCTTTGAAAGGATCCAGCCAGAACACACTGCTTTCTGTGGAACAGTGTGCTTTCTTCTGACAAGTCTCAAAGAGACTGCCCTTCCCGGTGACAGGCTGTCATCAGTGCAACACTGCTGAAGAATTTTACTAGGTGTGTGTGTGTGAGAGAGAGAGAGAGAGAGAGAGAGAGAGAGAGAGAGAGAGAGAGAGAGAGAGAGACATTTCACTTTAAATATAACAGTCATATACTCTGTAACAAGACTTCCTAAACCTTTTCTACATGTGACCACTTTTCATCTGGAAAATTTTTAGCTATCAGGTATATAAGAAACTTATGTGTGAAAAATAGCTAACAAAAATCAAATATTTACCAATAATAAGTCAAAGAGAAATTTATTTTAAAACAATTCCTTGGCATACATTACAATTACCATTTATTAAGGATGAAAAGAAAACTATATGCTAATGAGATGATCTTACATGTTTATTTTTCATAAAGTTTAAATCTTGACTATTATTTGATACTGTGGGGAATAAAGCATCTTACTGCTTTTCAGAGTTGATTGATATTTTGCTTTTTCAATCAATACTGAGAGTCCTACTTTACATAAATATATAACAAAAATGCTAGAAGCTTGTTTAGGGCATTTCAGAAATTTTTATTAAAAAGTCTATCCAAACTCTGAGTCAAAATTCATTTAAGATTTTCTAAAATTACCTTGGCAGTAACTCAAATAGAAAATTTTAAAGGCAGACGATCTAGCACAATCCAATCTAGAGGGGACAATTAAAAGTCTTCATTTTCTGTAATTAAACCATTGTTTCTATGAGCCCAGAACTTGTACGTACAGAGAAAACGCTGTAGTTCATGACACGCAGCAGCCTGGAAGCCGAGCCAGGTGTTTCAGGCAGTGTCTGCTAGTCCTTAAGGCACCAGGGCAGGCACGGTACAAAGTGCACAAGTCGTATGTCCAGAACTAAGGTTGCAGTGACCTCATGATAGCAATGTAGATCAGCCCTGCCTGGAATACCCCCAGATTGATCATGTTTTTGACTTTGAGTTTTTCTCCAGTCATTGTACATTCTGAAAACGTTCAGTGTTGCCAAATGTAATTATTATCTCAACACTTCCACCACTAAACAACCATGCTTCCTTCCAAGAAAGCAGCTGTCACACAAATCGAAAGCTGATCATTAAAAAAAGCAAAGGAAACCTAGGCAAACGCAGATTTCTGATCACTTTAAAAATCACAAAATTGTCGGGCGGTGGTGGCACACGCCTTTAATCCCAGCGCTCGGGAGGAAGAGGCAGGCAGATCTCAGTGAGTTTGAGGCCAGCCTGGTCTACAGAGTGAGTTCCGGGGCAGCCAGGACTATTACACAGAGAAAAAAAAATTTCAAAACCCTAAATGGAAAACAGATGGATTCACAAAACTGCTCACCACATACTAGGCTAAGAAAAATTAGTTATTATGTGGGACTGAGTGAATAGAGTTTGGATAGACTTTTTTTTTTTTTTGGTTTTTATGAGACAGGGTTTCTCTGTATTGTTTTGGAGGCTGTTGGTCCAGCCCAGCCTTGAACTCACAGAGATCCGCCTGCCTCTGCCTCCCGAGTGCTGGGATTAAAGGCATGCGCCACCACCGCCCGGCTGGATAGACTTTTTAATAATTACATGGGTTGGTATAATTATGACTTTTCTTTTGAAATTGCATCTGTTCTTAGATGTTTTATTTCTCAGATATATGTAAGGACACCTTTTCTCCTTTCTCATGTGATGTCTATGCCTTGCAGCGATTTAAACAAATCTGGAAGATGCTGCTTTTCTTGCTGCTCCATCACTCCAGAGTCTGGAACCTACTGAACATTCTTATTGGTCTCATGGGCGGTGGTGGCGCACGCCTTTAATCCTAGCATTCGGGAGGCAGAGGCAGGCGGATCTCTGTGAGTTCGAGGCCAGGCTGGACCGACAGCCTCCAAAAACCAGAGAAACCCTGTCTCGTAAAAACCAAAAAAAAAAAAAAAAGAAATGTGTTGGAGGTTCTAAAAGAGGAAATTAATAAATCCCTTAAAGAAATCTAGGAAAGCACATACAGAAAAGTGGAGAAAACTAACAAATTCCTTAAAGAAAGTCAAGAAAAACAACAATTGAAGGAAATCAATAAAACTGTTCAAGACCTAAAAGCGGAAAAAGAAGTAATTAAAAAAAAAAAACACACACAAATTGAGGGAAGTTTGGAAATGGAAAATCTAGGTAAGCAAACAGGAACTACAGAGGCAAGTTTCACTAATGAGATTGAAGAGAGAATCTCAGATGAACATATGATAGGAAAAATTGGTCAAAGAAAACTTTAAATCTAAAAAAAAAATCACTGACACAAACATTCAGCAAATCCGGGACACCATGAAAAGACCAAACTTAAGAAATAGGAATAGAGGAAGAATCTCAGCTCAAGAGGTCCAGAAAATATTATTGATACGATTATAGAAGAAAACTTTCCTAACCTAACAAGATGCCTATAAAGGTACAAGAAGCTTACAGAACACCTAATAGATTGGATCAGAAAAGAAATTCCCCTCGCCACATAACAATCAAAACACTTAAACACAAAGAACAAAGAAAGAACATTAAAAGCCGCAAGGGGAAAAGGACAAGTAACATATAAAGGCAGACTTATTAGAATTGCACCTAACTTCTCCATAGAGACTCTAAAAGCCAGAAGGTCCTGGCCAGATGTCTTACAGATGCCAGCCCAGACTATTATACCCAGCAAAAATTTCAATCACCACAGATGGAGAAAACAAGATATTTCATGTTAAAGTCAAATTTAAACAATGTCTATCTACAAATTCGGCCCTATAGAATATACTAGACAGAAAATAACCCAAGGAGGTTAACTAAACCCATGAAAATAAGGCAATAATTAATCTCACACCAGTAAAACCCTAAGAGGAACACACACTACCACGCCTACCATCACCACCAACAACATAATAACAGGAAATAACAACCATTGTCATTGGTATCTCTAAGTATCAGTGGACTCAGTTCCCCAATAAAACGACACAGACTGCCGGGTGTTGGTGGCGCACACCTTTAATCCCAGCACTCGGGAGTCAGAGGCAGGCAGATCTCTGTGAGTTTGAAGCCAGCCTGGTCTACAAAGCGAGCTCCAGGACAGGCTCCAAAGCAATACAGAGAAACCCTGTCTGAAAAAAACAAAACAAAACAAAACAAAACAAAACAAAACAAAAAGACACAGACTAACAGAATGAATGTGAAAGCAGTATTCCTCCTTCTGCTGCTTATCAGAAACATACCTCAACATCAAAGATAGATATTTACTAAGAGTAAAAGGTTGGAAAAAGACTTTCCAAGCAAATGAATCTAAGAAACAAGATGGTGTAATTTTAATTTCTAACAAAATAGATTCCAAACCAAAGTTAATAAAGAGAAATGGAGAAGGGCACTTCATACTCAGCAAAGGAAAAATCAACTGAGATTATTTCTCAATTCTTAACATCTATGCTCCAAACAAAAGGCCACCCACATTTGTAAAGGAAATACTATCAAAGCTTAAAACACATCGAACCTCACATATTGTTAGTGGGAGACCCCACTCTCACCAATGAACAGGTTTTCCAGACAAAAACTGAATAGACAAATATTGGAGCTAACAACAGACATTATGAACCAAATGGAACTATAACAGAACATTTCACCCAAACACGAAAGGATATACCTTCCTCTCAGAACCTCATGGAACATTCTCCAAAATTGATCTAAAAAAACAAAAACAAAACAAAAAAGTAGCCCTCCTATATACAAATGACAAATGTATTTGTCTAGTCCTCTTGGGTGTGTTTGCTTCTTTTTGTCCTGGAACTCTCAGGTGTGCTGTTAAATTGCTAGTATGAAAGCTCTGCTGTTTCTTTATGAAGGCACTTACTGCTGTGAACTTTCCTCTTAGTATTGCTTTTATTGTGTCCCCTAAGTTTAGGTATGCTCATTCTTTTTCATTGAATTCTAGAAAGTCTTTAATTTCTCTCTCTCTCTCTCTCTCTCTCTCTCTCTCTCTCTCTCTCTCTCTCTCTCTCTCTCTCTCTCTCTCTCTCTCTCTCTCTCTCTGGTTTTTCGAGACAGGGTTTCTCTGTACTGTTTTGGAGCCTGTCCTTGCTCGGTAGGCTGGCCTCCAATTCACAGAGATCCACCTGTCTCTGCTTCCCGAGTGCTGGGAAGAGGGTACAGAAGACACCAAATGAGAATGGAAATGAGTCACACCAAGGATGCCAGGAAAAGGTAGTTGGATATTTGTTCAGAGAGAGAGAGAAGTAACTTACACGAGAAGCTGAGAACCGGGGTCAGCACTCTACAGTCTCCGAACCTCGACCAGAATCCAAGAGACAGGGGGGTCCCCTCCTGTACCCTCTTTTATCCCCGATTTGTCCCATGTACTTGTAACCACGCACAAGGGCATGCTGCACGTACGTGAAATCTCCCTACAAAGCTGGATGCCTTAACTTCAAAATAGTCACTGTGGATGCTTCTCAACTTACAGTGAGGTTTGCCTTTGTGTACCAGAGTCCTAGGCCAGAAGCATTATAGCATGATGGTGTGTGTGTGTGTGTGTGTGTGTGTGTGTGTCCCAACACACCAAGACTTTTCACCCACTCAGAAAGAATTTTGGTGAAGTAGGAAAGGTATTTCTTCAACACAGCTATGCTGGGAAGGGAAATAGAGACCAATTATCCGCCCTTGCCTTGAGGAGTTGGTAATCTTGCTTACATCACATAGGGGAAGAACGAAAGCCTAGCGCTAGTGGGAAGCTCGCGGTCAGTGGTCTGTTGTTGATCTTTCTATCAGCTGTGTTGTTAAGCTCTGCCTGGAGGTTAGTTTCCATATCTACCACATGACGCTTCTCGATCAGGGCTATTTCTGAGATCGGAGGTGCGTGTAGAGAGAATGACTCAGAGGCCGAGTAAGACTGGAAGGGAAAACAGCATTATTACAGCAGTGACTTGTTCCTCTTTCCGGTTTAGGACACTGACTAGAAACATTTAAGCTTTGTTTGGGTGATTTAGAACCGGACATTACAGAAGATGGTAGTGGTAATCTGTTGATTATGACCTCAGCCATGAAGGAAGATGATTATCATTTCAGGTGAACACTCTGGAATAGTAAACACCGGTGTGCAGAGACGGGCAGGAATTTGGCTTTTGTTTGCTTCTTATTTCTTTGCCCTGATAGTGTTTCCTGTAGCATAGGCTGGTCTCAGGTTCAAACACAAAGGCTGACTTTGAACTTCCATCCTCCAGCCTTTACCTGGGGAATACCCAGAATGCCAGGCATGACACCACGCTGTTTATTCAGTGCCGGGGAAGAAACCCAAAGCTTCCTGCATATTAGGCAAGCACTCTACTAACTTAGCTACTCCCCAGCCTCTGTCCCGGTGGTTTAAGGTAAAAGCTGCAGGCCCAAGTGACAAGTCAGCGCTTTTAGGAGAGTCAGCCTCCAAACTTCTGTTACAGCCTGACAGACCCAGTATAAACTGAAAACGTCCTAAGTGTGAAGAAACCAGTAATATGCTGGTATCATGCTTGGCCTACTCTACCTTAAATGTGCTCAGTATGTGCACAATAAAAATACAGTTGTGCAAAGCCACATGGTTTAATGAAGCATTGACTGTCTGTGGTACGTATAAATGTGGTACTAGGCACTGGAGGGCACAGTACAGGCACTTTCCTCTCAGGATCACCTGCTTGAATGCCACTGCTCAGTATCACTTGAAGAGTATTGTGACACTTGTATTGTTACCTCGAGGAAAGGCCAGAAATTCCCATCTATTGTTAAGTGGGGGAACCATATGAGGTGCTCATGTCTGTGGTTTGAGCAGTTCTCTTTTTAGCTCTATGGGCTCTCTTATGTGAATGAAATATTTTCATTTGTAGTCAGTCAATGAAAACTTTCTGTTAACGTGTAAGAACTAAGAAATAGCCATTCCCTCATTCATCAAATGTGCACCTGCACATATGTGTGGGTCACACATATGCATAAATATGAGCATACGTGTAATGTAAAAATAAAATGATCTTAAAACAATATTTTATTTATTTTGAAGCCTTTTACACATGTATAATGTGTTTTAATCATATCAACCCCTCACTCCCCTTTTCCAGCTCTTCTCAGATACCAGCCACGCTACCAACTTCATATCTCTTAAAATAGTCTAGTGAGTCCAATTAGTGCTGTTCATTTGTTCATGGCTGCAAGACTATCCACTGGAGCACGGGCAGCCCACCAAGAACTAGAAATTGACAAAGCTCCTCGACTGGGGGGGGGGCTTGTAAGCCCCTCTCCCATCCATGCTGAAGCATTAACTGGCTTGATCTTGTGTAGGCAATCACAGCCCCTGTGAGATCATGAGTGTGATAGCCACGCCAGGTCCAGAAGACACTACACAGCAGTCCTCCCTGACCTCTGGCTGCTATATCTTCCCACTTCCTCTTCCACAACGTTCACTGGGCCTTGTGGAGAGCATCATTGCCATAGCTGCCCCGTTTAGGGCTGGACACTCCCAATCACTTCTTCTCAGCTATGAGTATCTATTAACCATCATGCACTGCAAAAAGAAGATTCTGATGAGGGCTGAAAGCAGCAGGAACTATGGGCATAAAGATAAGTATTTAAGAAGGCAGTGTAATACTGTTTGTAGAGAAGAATAAAATCAGGAATTTCTCCTCTGGGTTCTGTAACCTCTGAGTCATTCTGTAGTTTGTGTTCTCCCACCAACAGCCCTTTCTCCACATCCTCACTAGAGTTTGCTTTCTTCCTCTTAGCCATTCTGACTGGGGTAGGATGAAATCTCAAAGTACTTTTAATTTGCATTTCTCTGATGGCCAAGGATGGCGAATGCTTAAACAGTTTTTTCTTAGTTATTTGTGTTTCTTCTTTTGAGAACTTTCTGTTCAGTCCCACAGCCCACTTTTCAGTCGTGTTACTTGTTTTCTAGGTGTTCAGTTTTCTGAGTTCTTTGTATAGTCTAGACACTATCCTCTATCATATGTATAGCTGGTAAGTATTGTTTTCCCATTCTATAGAGGGAAGGTGTAAGAGGGGATAGCAGAAGGATAAATAACAGTAAGGATATTGGAAGAAGACATAGAGAAGCCTACTATTTTATAAGATTCATAAAAACATATTTTAAATTTTATTTTCTTTTTTAATTCATGTTTGTGTGCATGCATGTATATGTGCACACAAGTGTGTGGTGCCTGTAGAAGCCAGAAGAGTTTATCAGATTACCTGTATTGAGTCACCTGATGTAGGTTCTGGAAGCTGAATTCAAGTCCTTCACAAATGCAGCATGTACTTTTAACCATCGAGGCATCTCCCCTGATTCCTGCTCCCCAGTATATTTTAAAGAACTCACAGTTTAAATGTAGATACCCTACACATGGGGATAATGCTTTTTTTTTTAAAGCTTTTGTTGCATGGGAATTTTATTTCCTTGGTTGGGTTAATTACAAAGTTTTTGTTTGTGGGTGGGGAGTGTTTTGTGAATGTGAGCTTTTTTTTCTCCCAGATTTCTTTCCTAGCATATTGTTGTTGTTGTTTGTTGTTTTGGGGGTGTTTTTTGTAAACAAGGAAGCTATTTAGTTGAGTATGTTAATTTTGTAACCTGCTACTTTGCTGAGAGTGATTGTCTGCTCAAGGAATTTTCTGGTGGAGTCTTTGGGACTTTACGTGTATAATCTAGTTTGCAAATCAAGATGCTTTAAATTCTTCTTCCCTTCCTATTTATATGATATTATTTCATCTGTTGTTTTATTACTCAAGTGGGACTTCAAGTATAACACTGAATTGCAGTGTTGAGAATGGATACCTTGTCTTGTTCCTGATCTTAGTGGAAGTATTTTAGTTTCTGTCCGTTTAATGACAGCTGTATGTTTGTCATACATAGTCTTTATTATGCTGAATTATGTTTCCTCTATTCTTAGTCTCTTTGGGGTTTTACCATGGAGTGATGTTGGATTTTGAAAAGGTCTTTTCCTTGATGACCATGTCTTAAGAAATCCCTCCTGTTTTTTTCTATCAACCTTTTCATGCTTCATTGTACACCATAGCTTTCTTATTTTTTATTACATTTTAAAATTTATTTTACATACCAACCATCTCTGCCCCCCCCACCCCACACCTTCCTTCTGCCCCACCCCACCCCATCCACTCTTCCATCTCCATTCAAAAAGATTAAGGTCTCCCATGGGAGTCAACAAAGCATGGTATATCAAGTTGAGGCAGAACCAAGCTTCTCCGCCCTATATTAAGGCTGGACAAGGCATCCCATCATAGGGAATAGGTTCCAAAAAGCCAGCTTATGTGCCAGGGACAGGGCCTGGTCCCATTGCTGGGGGCCCCACATACAGACCAAGCTACGCAACTGTCATCTACATGCAGAGGGCCTAGGTCAGTCCAATGCATGTTCCCCAGCTGTCAGTCTAGAGTCCATGAGCTGTTTTCTTATATTTACAGCAGACGGTAATTTTATGAACAATTAAAATTTGTTTGGTCCCTGATTCTGGATTATTCCATTGCAGATGGATGAGAAGAGGGGGTGTTAAACTCATCCTTTTACCAAGAACTCACTCCCACAGTGACTAATCCAGTTCTGAAATAATAGCTTTGATCTTAATGGGTTAGAATCCTCTTGACCTAATCACCATTTGAGACTCTCACCTCCCAACATGAACTTGGTGAGATACATTCCAACAAATAGCAGCAGCACCCGTGCCTATCTGTCTGATTTAGATAATTTCCTGGTTAGCTTCTATGTAAGCATCATTGGACATGTTGAGGGCTGAATTCCCAGCACCTACAAAAGTGTCTTATACACATTAGGTGACTAATAAATACCTGATGAGTGAATAAATGCCACAAGGCCATTTCCTCCTCTCACTGCTTAACTGTTTGTTTCAGGGTTTAGCAGTATTCTCCTCTAAATGGCCAGAGAATAATTCAAGCATTGTGGCTGTACAGCTCTGACAATGCAGTGTGAAAGCAGGAGTCAGTGTGGCCACGTTCCATTAAATCTTTATTTAAAACAGCCCATAGTCCAGATTTAGACTTTGGGCTATATTTTGCAAGTCCTGGTTGTAATTGTTAATCACTGTTGCCAACCTGGCTGGTTTTGGAGTCACCTAGAAGACTCAACTCTGTGCGTGTCTTTGATTTCCAGAAAATTTTAACCGAGGAAGGAGGCTTGCTACAAATGTGTGTGCTTCATCCTATGAAGCAGAATCCCAGACTCAATGAAGACAGGAAAAGGAGGAAGCCAAATGAGCACCAGAATTCATCCTTTTCGACGTCATAACTGCAAGGTCAAAGGGACCAGCCTCCTCTTGCTCTCACTCGCATGCTTTCCCTGCTGAACTGTCGCCCCTCAAACAGAGTCAAAGTCAACCCTCTCGAATTGCTTTTGCTAGGTACTTTTGTTACAGCAGCAAGAATACTGTGGTGTAAATGAACCTGACTGCATACTTGCTGGTTTCTACAACACAAATGTTCTATTTCCCCATCCGCCTCAGCATGGTCCTCACCATGGCATTCCATGCCAGAAAGCTCTTACTCTGGGTGGGGAAGCCGGGTGTCCCCTCAAAAGCCCATATGAATGAGCATCATATGGTTCAGTTTCACTGGGTAGTATCAAATGACAGTTTTCTCTCCGAGAGTCTTCAAAACTCCTACCTCAAAGCTGAACTTTGATTACACCCCGCAATCTCTAAATATTCCAACATGGTTTTCTTCATGGTTAGTGTGGTAATCTCAGAACAGTAATTTCAGTGTTAGAATCTAGTATTTCCTGAGTCAGCCACAATGAAAGGCAACCTCAAAGCAGTAACTAAATTTCTGTTGCTTCTGCTCTCATTGTTTTTGGACCACCCTGGTCCTCACTAGGAAAGTTCATTCATTCATTCATTCATTCATTCATTCATTTGTTCATTCATTTATTCAACAAATATCAACAGCACAATACTCATATGCCCTCATACCAGTTACTCTCAACAATTGTATAAAAAAACAAAGCGCAACAAAACAGTCATGCTAAGTGTGATACATGTCTAGCTCTCAGGAGGCAAACAAAAGGAAGCTTAATAGTTTGGGGCCAGCCTGGGCTACACAGTGAAATATTTCTATGCCAGCCTGTGCTAATGAATGAGATTATGTCAAAACAAAACAACAAGAGAACTCACCCCTCCCAAATCCTTCAGCCAGGAAATTTCGCTGTATGAAAATATAATAGAAGAAAGTCAAAATTTTTTTTTTACTTTGAACTATTTTGCTGCCAAGCATTATACTAGAGAGAAAATTTGACACATGAAAATGAGGGTCTCTGGGTTTGCATTTGTTTTCTACCTCTTTTTGTCCAGGCTGCTAAGCTCACTGATTCTCAAATCAGCCATTCATAGTGCATATAGCCAGGCGTTTGCTGGAGGAGTGCCAGGCTGGCTGAAATAGCAACCTTTTGACCATGACTTCTGAAGGAAAGGAGCCCTCTCTGCAATCATCACTCATGAAACTTCTGGAATGTGTTTGCACAAAGGGCTCATTGATTGTCGACAGGTCTGCTACAGCCATTCCTTTATTTCTATGGAGGAAGCATCAGCAAATGCGGCCACCAGATTCTTCCAAGTCAGCACAGGGAGGGGTTCAAAGGCTGTGTGTGCCTTGACTAATCATCAGTTCGGGGTTCCCTTGTGGGCGGAGGTCCTGGGGAAAAAGCTGAATCCCTGAGTCAGGGTAAAGACTGCCAGCTGAGACAACTTACTGAGCCACACAGGGCCTCCCAAACCTTGTCTGGGGCAAACAGACAAGAGGAGAAAAAAAGCCTCCTAGGGACAGTAACCCGCCAAGAACAGGGTAATACTAGCCACTGTTGTTTCATGAAAGCAGTTTTATGAAAAACACCCTCACAACCTGCTTCCCAGAGTCTTCCATGTAGCTGTGTGTCCACAGAAACACCAACTTTATTTGTCCTCTTGTGCGACTCTTTTAAAGGGGAAGCATGTCCCAGAGGTAGAATATATCAAAGTGAGCCAAACTAAAACAGATGTGGGGTTGCAAATGCTTTCTTTCCCTCTGTGTATGTGTGTGTGTGGGGGGGGGAGGAATCAAGTGTCTAAGGATGGATAATTAGGAAGGGTTACTGAAAAGTCTAAAGGCCCGTTTAAAAAAATGGGTCACCTACAGAATGTCAGAACTATAACCACCCTGCAGGTTTGAAGGAGTTACAGTTTTAGGAGTGAAAGCACACGTATACCTCTTTTATGTAAAACAGAACAAATCAAAACTGTCATGTATAGGAGGTAGAGGGAGGGGGATCAAGAGTTCAAGGCCACCCTTAGACAAATTGTAAGATAGAGGTCAACCTGTGGCACATGAAACCTTATTTCAAACAAACAAAGTCAAAACAAACATGCAACAACAACAACAAAATAACCCAAACTCTTTGGAGACACAGGGTCACTCACCATCATGTCCTCACCATGGTCCGCCACAACCTACAAGGTTCCCCCTTGACAGCCCACTCTCTGAAGGGCTGAGTTTGAATATCTCTGTGGTTTGACCTCTCTGTATTGTGTGGTAGAAAAGAGTAACCTGGAAAAGAGATAAAAACGTAGCAACCGTCCCAACCCAGGGCTCAGGGATTTTTATAAGAACAAAGTAATAAAATGAGGACTGTTCACTGAGGCCTTTCAGTATGCCATGCTCCTGGTAGGAGTACATATATACTCTCTCATTTTATTTCTAAGACGAGAATGTTAAGCAGCACTGTTTTTTCCTTCCCATTTTATAGGTTAGGATAAGGGCCTTGATAAGAAACTCAGACTAGAGCAGACATTCCTTAACTCTGTGGTCTGTTTCTTTCCACTAGACTGTTTTAAAAGAAAACTTATGTCTGTCTAGTCCTTCTCGCTCCAGGTCACCTAGAATCTCCCTGAATCCCAAGCTTGAATTTCTACAAAGCCATTTCAGTGCATACTGCCTCTGTATGGATATTTTTGGAGGGGAGTGCAGAGTTCGGATTCAAATAGTTCTTTCCTGGGTGTAACAAGTGAGTATTGTGTCAGACACATGATGAAGTTCTCTTTTCCTCCTGTGTTGCCAACTCGGTCTATTTGCTTATTTATTTATTTATTTATTTATTATTTATCCATTCATTCATTCATTCATTCATTATTTTTCTTTTTAACCCTAGTGTAAAACTCCCACTTTAACTTGGAATTTAGAGGGAATTACTCATTGACGCAGAGTAACATTGAGTTTTATTTAAAACAAAACAGACCATAACACCACAAACCCATGAAATATAGTGCTCCATGGAAACTTTGAAGCAATCTCTAACAGAAGGAGGAAAGAAAGCAAGTGGGTGAGAGTGTTCTCCTTGGGGTTCAGAGGGCAGGAGCAATGCTTCTCGGACTCTCAGGAAGAGATGACCGTTTTGTCACCAACAAAGTCATCATTGCCTTGGTTTCAACAGCTGATGAATTAGAAAATCATAGCATGTCAGAGTTTGAAAGTCCTGCCCAAAAATGAGACAATTGTCTCTCAAGCAGTGCAGGCTGGTTTGGCAGGCTGTTGTCTCATCCCTGGCTGTGTGGAACAGCTTTTTGTTCAGGGGGTACCAATTCCCACCTTTCATGTCACAGATTTTTCTTTTTTTCTTTCTGAACTTGAGGATGGAACTTAGGGCCCTGTGCTCATAGCCATGTGTCTACAACTGAGCTAAATCCTCAACCTGGTCTCTCTCAACCATATTTTTTGAGTGACTAATTTTGTACCTGGGGTATTTCCGTGTATATGGTTCCATTCATTTATGGACCCATGCATCCAATAAACAATAACCTCGCAGTTTTGTTTCCTTGAGAAGCCTCATCAACCCTTGGTGTTCATAGACTGTAGTAGGTTTGTCTTGGTTGAGTATTTATTTTGTATACAGTTTTTTGTTGTTTGTTTATCATTTTCTTGCTTAAGATAGAGGTTTACTTGGCTTTGGTGACTTGATAACTGTGCTAGTATCATGACCCTTTCCCTCCTTGAGTTGAAATTATACTGTTGGCAAGTGTCAAATTTTCACAGATGCTGAGCTATCCTTCTGGGTTCTCTAGTTTATTCCACAATTCTTTCTCTGCAGTACTGCAGTCATCTTACTGCAGTGGCTTCAAGTTCTTTTTCATACATTATTGACTGTCTTTATACATTTACTCATTCATAGGAATTCTAGGAATCTTATTAGAGTTTGTAGAAGAATGACAATGCCAAGCCCAACAGGTCTCCTGCCTAGACCTGGGGCTGGTGAATCTATCTGACAAGACAAAAAGGATTGCGAAGGTGTGGCTGAGGTACACGGATTGAGGTGGAGAGGTTATTGAGAATGACTCTGTGGATTTCAGAAGCAGAGATTGAATAAAACACTTGAAGACAGAAGGAGGGGCACGGGAAAAAAAATCTCTCCTAAACAGCAAGACTGGTTGACTCCTTCACATTAGCTAGGGATATCAGTCAGTTTTCTGTTACCAAAACAGAATGCCTGCAACAGTCAACAGTCTATTTATTTATTTATTTATTTTTTAAATTGCAATATTTTATTTGAATCCTATCAGTTCTAAAGAATGGGCCATGTTACATTTTGGACTTTCCTACACAAAGACAAGTGTGCTTTTCAGACACTTGGATTAGAATAAACACTGGGGAAAGCTGATGTAAGGAACTGTTTTTTTTTTTAATTTTTTTTATTTAGGTTAGAAACAATCTTGTTTCACATGTCAATCCCAGCTTCCTCTTCCTCCCTCCTCCCCTGCCCTCCCCACCAGGTCCCCCCCATCCCCCACCCAATCTCCACTCTAATCACCAAGGAGAGTGAGGCCCTCCATGGTGGATCTCCAGTAACTGTCATTTCATCCAGGGCAGGGCCTAGGCCCTTCCCCAAGAGTCCTGGCTGAGAGAGACTCCTATATTGTGGCATGGGCACTCAAAGTCTATTTGTACACCAGGGGTAAATACTACCCAAGGCCCCATAGATTACCTAGGCCTCCTCACTGACACCTACATTCAGGGGGTCTAGATCAGTCCCACGCTTTCCACACAGTCATCAATCTGGAGTCCAAGAGCTCCCCCTTGTTCAACTGTTTCTGTGGTTTAAACCAGCCCAGTCTTAACTCCTTTGCCCATCAGTTCTCTCTTACTGACACTGGATTCTAGGAGTTCAGTTCAGTGTTTGTCTGTGGGTATCTGCCTCTGCTTTCATCAGTCGCTAGATGAAGGTTCTGTTTCCTAGACTCTCTGGCAGTGGGATTGTATGATGCTACTCCCCTGATTCATGTCTAAAATCCATAAATGAGTGAGTACACACAATGTTTCTCTTTTTGTGACTGGGTTACCACTCAGTATGGTTTATTCTAGTGCCATCCATTTGCCTGCAAATTTCAAGAGTCCATCATCATCCCCCCCCCCCAGCTGAAAAATAGTACTCCGTACTCCATTGTGTAAATGTACATTTTCTCTATCCACTCTTCGGTTGAGGGGCATCTAGGTTGCTTCCAGGTTCTGGCTATTACAAATAATGCTGCTATGAACATAGTGGAACAGACATCTTTGTTGTATGAATGTGCATCTTTTGGGTATATGTCTAAGAGTGGAATTGCTGGGAATTCCGCTTTTCCTGAGGAATCTCCATACAAAGACAGAACCCATCCTTCTGCTGCATACAAGAAACAGTCAATTTAAAAGGAAGAAAGGTTCGAGTTTGACTGGATCCTCCAGTCACTCCTGCTTGATCCGGAAAGCCCCATTCCTCTCTCTGTCTCTGTCTCTGTCTCTGTCTCTGTCTCTGTCTCTGTCTCTGTCTCTGTCTGTCTGTCTCTCTCTCTCTCTCTCTCTCTCTCTCTCTCTCTCTCTCTCTCTCTCTCTCTCTCTCTCTCTCTCTCTCTCCCTAAACCCTGCCCTCTTGGAGAATCTCCAACAAAGAAAATGCACCTAAAAGCCCAGTTCTGCATTCTTGGTGCCTGTGGCAGCTCCCCGCCTGAAGTTGCTGGTGGCCCAAGTCCCTGCCTAAAGTGCTCAACTTTTAACCATACTTGGGCACAACCCCAGTTTGTGGTGGACAGGTCATCACCCCTCGCCTACAGGGAGTTTAAACTCCCTGCTTTAGTTCTTGTGAGTGGCTTCTCCTGCCTTGATCTCTGGGGCTGGAAAACTCACCCATGAGTTTCTTTGCTCAGAAAAACCTGTTCTTTTACTTTTTCCATTCTGTTTGATCTGGCTTACTGTGTTGGCAGAGAAACCTAATATTATGATACAGAAAACCTATCAATTTGTTTTGGTTTACAGCTTTGGAAGTTTCAGTCCATGTTCGGTGGATTTTGTGGTTTTGGGTTAATGGCTAATCAGTGTATCACCTTGCTGGCAAGGCAGAGAAAGTTGTTCACTTCATGGCAGCCATGAAGCAAACTAAGAAAGACGAGATTTAATATGTACTTTATTACCCCTCTTTTATGTGTATGGATCTTTGTCTGCATGATTATTGATGTGTCATGTTGGCACAGTGCCAATATGGGCCAAAAGAGGTTAAGTGGGTACTAGGATTTTAACCCAGGTCCTTTGGAAGAGCAGTCTGCTCTCAACTGCTTAGTCGTATCTCCAGCTCCAAGATTTCATATTTTATCAGTAGTATTTGATCAGAAATTTAATGTATATTATATATGGTATAATAGTAAATATACAAGATCACAGAGAATGTGCCCCAGGTTGCACTGGTGCCCTCAGCCTCCTCTCAGAATCCCAGATGGAGAACCTTGTTCCTGCCTGCATCGCTAGAGATGTGGCCTAGCGCAGGCTAGGATGCACATCTAGTGACAGATGCCAGATGGGGAACCTGGTCACTTCACTTTGAAGCATGTGTTTGGCCACTTGGCCACCCTCTCACAGAACAAGGCCAGAGAGTATGCTGGGGCTGCAGGCCTGAGCACCAACTCCAAGAGTACAGGGTACTGGGCTTATTCTTCTTATTCTTCCTTAGTCTTCCAGAAAGCCCTTTTGGTTTTACGAGACAGAATTTCTCTGTATTGTTTTGGATGCTTGTGGTCCAGCCCAGCCTTGAACTCACAGAGATCCGCCTGCCTCTGCCTCCCGAGTGCTGGGATTAAAGGCGTGCGCCACCACCGCCTGGCTAAAAAAAACATGTGGTTTGATATTTCTTAAGTATGTGCTTAAAGCGGCACATACTTCCAGAAAGCCCTTTGAGGAAATTTCCTACTTCATATTTCTTCTTAGGACAGGTTTTTTGTTTTTGTTGTTATTGTTTTTATATGTTATTGCTGTTTTATATATGCTTTAAATTAAAATATGATTACATAACTAACCCCTTTCCCTTTCTACCCTCTAGCTCTTCCCATATCTCCTTCCTCCAATCTCTCCCCTGTCCCCCTCCCTACTCTCAAAGGGACAGCCTCAGGGTTTTCTGTTTTAAAGGAAGAAGAGTACCCATTTTAACACCTAAGAAGTACTATTTGCTTTTTGAAAGGGGGAGGAAAACTTTCTCCGAGGTAACGGATGGGAAACATGACACATTTCTTTTCTGGTCCCACCTTTGTCTGTTTACTGTAGGGCTTGTCTGTGGTGGGCAGTGTGGGAAGAGCTTTTTGTCCTGTTTACACTGGGTGTGGCTTTCCCTCCTCCACCTGTGTGTAACTCACTGTGAACACTGCTTGGGAGGGACTTGGGTGTGGACTGGTACTGTTGAATGTCTGCCTGCCCACACTACAGAACCATTTGTGTCCTGGAATATAGTAACTGAAAAGGATACACACACTCATATACTCCTCTCTGTGTCTCTGTCTCTGGGTGTGTGTTTCTGGTCTCTTTTTGCTTGTTTGTTTAAGGCAGGGTCCCACTGTTATATCACTGGTGGCCTGGAACTCAGAATGTAGGCTGGCCTCAACCTCATAGAGACCTACCTGTCTCTACCTCCTAGAGACCCACCTGTCTCTATCTCCTGGATGCTGGGATTAATGGTGTGAACCACCATGCCTAGCTTTTTCTGCCATTCTTAAAACTGACACCTAGGGGTTGAGGGTGGTACAGTACAGTCTTAGCATGGGTGAGGTTCTGGGTTCCATCCCCAGCATCTAAAACAATCCAGAAAAATGTGGCTAGATGAGTGAATGTTTCCTAAAAAGTACATTCTTTCTCTAAATCACAACACACTTGCTAAAATCTGTAAGTTAGATGCAGAGAGATAGCTCACTGGTTAGAAGCACTTGAATTTGATTCCTGGACCCCACAATGGAAAGAGAGAATTGACTCCAGAAAATTTTCCTTGGCATGTGTGCCTGAGCGCTCTCTCTCTCTCTCTCTCTCTCTCTCTCTCTCTCTCTCTCTCTCTCTCTCTCTCTCTCTCTCTCTCTCTCTCTCTCCTCTCTCTCTCTCACACACAGCAAGTGAGTGAAAGAGACATTGAAAATAATAATAACAAATAATAACACAAAAACTTATTTTTTAAAAAAATATCTGTAAGTTAACATGGCTACTGTAGGTGGGATTTTTCATTGGGACCACCAGCTCCCAAATAGCCACACAGAGACATTATTATTTATAAATGCTCAGTCAATAGCTTAGGCTTGTTACTAAGTAGCTCTTACAACTTAAATTAACCCATATCTATTTAACACAATTTAAATTAACCCACGTGGCTCATGGCTTGTTACCTCATTTTCTATATGCCTGCTTCCACTGTACCTGCTTCCACTGTATCTGCTTCCACTGTATCTGGCTGGTGACTCTGCACTTTTTCATCCCTGTGCTCTCTTTTTTTTTCTGTCTGAAAGTCCTGTGTGACATCTTCCTGCCTGGCTATTGACCATTAGCTCTTCATTAGAACAATGAGAGCAACACATCTTCACAGTGTACAAAAGACTATTCTATAAGAGTTACACCATAACTGACAGATTCTCAGACCCTGTCCCTGTGTCACCCTCCAGTGACTACTACAGCAAATGGGCTCCTTGAGAATTTCCTGTTGTATTACATTGTCAATTGCTTTAGCTTCCTGCAGTATGCAGTAGTTTCTGCCCAGTCCTAGATCGTCCAGACCCCCCCAAAGTGTGCACCCATCAAACCCATCATTGGAAAATTGTACAAAATACTGTAATACCGTATGAATGGAATAAGGTATGAGGAAACACTGTATGGCTACATCCTGTGTGAAGTGTATAGAGTCTGCAGGCACAAGAGCTGTACAAATAAGGCTTTATCATACACACATAGAGTATGCAGAACTATTCAGATCCATTAATGGACTTCTTTTCCCTGGAGGAAGTATTAGTATATTGCATACATATTAATCTCACATGGTCAAAATACTATGAGAAGGCCATAGAGAACTTCACAGCAAAAGAAAAGTTCAAGTTTCTCAATGTATTAACCACACATACGGATGGCAAAACTTAGTTCATTCCATCCATTGCAGAATATGAGCAGCCAGTACGCACTGCCCAATGGCATTCTGAGAAAGCACTCTATGAGTGGAAGCCAATGAGAGACGTTTCCCATGCACCAAATGCTCTGAAGACTGCATTTTACTTAGCAGAGTTTTGGTGTTTTTTTTTTTTTTCTGAGTCCCGAAAGACAGTTATTACTATGAGTCCAAACTTGAGGATACAGAATGCCTGATTTATTTGTTCTGTCCAGTTTATACTGGAAATACTTCTTCACTTCAGCAATGTTACACATTTGACCAAATGTCGTCACTATATTAACAGAGAAAGTTTGAGTAATTCAGTGATTGAGTTGCTAATCCACTGCTCACAGCAAAATGAGAAAGCTACACAGATTCCTTTCCTGTATGCCTCATTCTGTTTATTTATTTAGTACACGATGTTTTTCTTTTTTTAACAGATTCGATAATTTGCCAGAAAGAAAGATAAGTAATCATAGTGTTTTTCATGGAAAAGTCTTCTTATATCTAAAGATTAGAAAAATACAAGTTGATGGAATATTAAAAAATTAGTTAGTTCCTAAAAATTTCCTTGACCTTTCTGAGTTTGATGCTGTAATAGGGACCTTTGAGAAATGCAACTACACACAGAGTAAATTTGTATATATCTATATATTATATCCACAGTCATGCATATATGGATTTATTAGATTGGCCTGCAAGATAATAGAAATTACAAAGTCCCATAGTAGAAGTGCAAATTAGGGACTGGAAAGCCAGGAAAGCCAAGTGGTGACTCAGTCTCACATTACATGGTATAGTTACTATTCACAGTCTAAGTCCTGAGAGCTCTGGACTCTTTTGTAAGCCCCAGAAGGAGAAGGGAGGGACTACCCTTTTCTGTGATCTTCCATCTGAACATCAAGCCAATTTGATTATCTCACGCACATCCGAGCGGATCTGCCTGATTCAAAAACAATCTTCCCTGGAAACACCCTTATAGAAGGATTCCTTATTAGCTTTCTAGGCTCCTCGCAATCCAGTCAAATCGATACCTAAAGTCAACGCCCCTAGGCACTTTCACAGATTAAAGATGTGTGGCTGGGAGAAGTCAGTCTGTTCTATTCATCCCTTATGAAGAGTTCTCAGTTAAATGTCCCCAGTATGCTGATCACTTGATTAAAGGCTGTCTGCCACGCACCCTGCTCCACCAGGAAACTATTCTTTTTATAGTTACTCCAATTGCAGGTTTTCTGCTATAAAAATACTTGTGGGGGAGGGTCTATATAAATATTCCATTCTTCACTAAAGTTTCTATTTATCTATACATTTATCTTGCCAGTGGCTAGCGGCTTTCTGTCTATCCAGGAAACTATAAGACATTGCGGTGCTCATCTGTTTGATGTTGAAACTCGTTTTTTAACGTGTCTTTTTGCTGTGCCTCCCATCACTGCCTTGCTTTCGAGTACCAAGCTCATACTCAGCTTCTTTGCCTCAGCCTTGGCATTCTTCTCCAAAACATGCAGGCTCTTTTGTGGAGAACCATATTGTCTGAGTTAGGGTTTCTATGGCTGTGAAACATCATGCCTGAAAAGCAAATTGGAGAGAAAAGGGTTTCTTTTGACTTTCCCTTCTACTTTGCTGTTCATCACTGAAGGAAATCTGGACAGGAACTCAAACAGGTCAGGATCCTGGAGGCAGGAACTGATGCAGAGGCCAGGGAGGGGTCCTTCCCCTGGCTTGCTCAGCCTGCTTTCTTACAGAACCCAGGACCACCATCCCAGGAATGGCACAACCCACCATGGGCTGGGCCCTCCCCCATTGATCACTGGATCTCACGGAGGCATTTCCTCAGTTGAGGCTCCTTCCTTTCTGATGACTCCAGCTTGTGTCAAGTTGACACAAAACCGGCCAGTACACATAGCTTATAGAAGATAAAAATGAGGCATGCTCACTGTATTAGAGTTTCTCTTACTATAGACAAAGCAGGAGTGATATAGCTATACTCAAGTTTTATATAGCTGTGTACACCCATTATATATATATATATATATATATATATGCATTTTTACAGTTTTTGATCTTTTTTGATGGTTAGTCTTCATAAGCCACTTGGTTAGATTTAGAGTCACATAGGAGGTTGAGCCACACCTCCGGAAGTGTCCGAGAAGATGTTTCTAGAGAACTACCTGAAAAGAGAGGAAGACCCACTCTGAATGTGAGTGGTACTATCCTCGTGGGCTGGGAGCCCAGGTGGACGAAAAGGGACTGCTGAGTGAGTGCAGCAATCCCTTCCTGCTCCGTGATTGGCTGCGAGGTAACTGCTCTGCTCCATTTCGCTGTCCCATCACTGTGGACTGACTCCTGTAAATCCGTGAGCTGAATTAAAGCAGGCAGCAAGTGGATTTGAGGCCAGACAGATCTTGTCTCCACAAGCAACAAGCAAACAGACGACATTCCAGAAAAAAAAAGATTAGAAAAAAATTCAGAGCCACTCAAAAGCAGAAGTGAGCATAAAGGTTGGAAAGAGCGGAGTTGCTCTAAGAAGTTGTCTGTTTAGGAAAAGAGGGAGGGGCTTTACCCGGAAGTGGTCACTAGTGTGATTGACACCGGCTCTGTGAGGTGGATGGTGGAAAGGGCTGACTCATGACTGGCTTTCGCTTGGCTGTTGATGGACTTTAGAGTTCTTTGCTCAGTCGAACTGGAGCCAGCTGAGCTGGGCATGGCTGTGTGGACTAATGTCAGCTGGATTGGATGGCTAATCTTTAGTCAAACATTCCCTGCTTTTGGAGGCAATTATTGTAGACAGAGGGTTGTAGATGTTTCCAACCAAACATCAGACACCCAATAAAAATCTGTAGAGCAAAACTTAAAAAGAACAAAACATTTCGTATTCCCCGTGTAGACAATTTGCTGGTTAAAGACAGCAGCTTGAATATTTGTATGTTTTTCAGTTCATTTCTTCACTAACATGAGAGCAAATGATTTCTTTTTTCTGAAAACCCTTAAATACATAAGTGGAGGAAATTCAACAGAAAGCTCAGAGTATTAGTAAGGGATATGTGACTGCGAACTGACATAGAGACTCAACGAACTGAAACCCAAGCTGGCAGTGGGGGGGAATGAGCCACCTGCCAGTTTGCACCCAGAAGCAAGAACCGTATGCACAGGACTCGCTGTCACCAGGTGTCTCTACAATAAGGGCAACTGGGCAAACAAGTGGAGGCCTATGTTAGAAGCTTCCTTCTCAAGGTCTTTGGTAGATCTCCCCGCCCCACCCAATGTGCAGAGTGGGAGTTCAACCTCAGATCTGTGCTGCCCAGTGTGGTAAGTGTTTGCTACCCATGCCCTTTGAGGAGGTGCTGTGTGGATGTTCTGAACTGGGATATGCTTTAATGTGAAAGAGACACTGGGTCTCAAAGATTCAGTTAGAAATAGAATATATGATATCCTGGCCAGCAAGATGGATCAGCAGGTACAAGCCTGCTGACCTGAGTTTGATTCTTGGAGTCTATATGGTAGGGGAGAGAGCAACTCCTAAAAGTTCTCTTCTGACCTCCATATGTGCATGTATACTCTCTGTGGTGGTCTGAATATAATTGGCCTCATAACCTCATAGGGAGTGGCACTATTAGGAGGTGTGGCTTTGCTGGATCAGGTATGGCCTTGTTGGAGGAAGTGTGTCACTGTGGAGGTGGGCTTTGAGATTTCCTATGCTCAAGATACCACCCAGTGTTTCAGTTGGCTTCCTGTTACTTGCAAGATGTAGGACTCTCGGCTACTACTCCAGTTCCGTGTCTGCCTGCACACCACCCTGCTCCCTGCCATGATAATAATGGACTGAACCTCACCTCTGAAACTGTAAGTGAGTCACACCAATTAACTATTTTATTTAGTAAGTTGCTGTGGTCATGTTTTAAGCCCTAAGATTCTCTCTCTCTCTCTCTCTCTCTCTCTCTCTCTCTCTCTCTCTCTCTCTCTCTCTCTCTCTCTCACATACAATGTACTAAAAATTAAGATAATATATAAAGTATCATGGTAATTTTAAAATATTGGTTACTATGGTCAGGAATGAGAGTCAGTATAGAGCATTTGAGCATAGGTTTCTGCCCAGCATGACTGGGGTCAACCCTCACGACTATAGCCAACAAACCAATAAAATACCAATTCTATGTTGAAGCATTATTAGTTTTGGTCAGCTCAGCTGGATAAAACATGGTTACAATTAACTTCTAGTTATTTTTTTAGTTTAAATTTATAGATGGGAGTCTCATGTAGCTCAGGCTGACCTTTGTTGTGGAATGTTATTTTAACTAGACAAAGATGTGTTACATTTGTTTATTTTGTGGACTATTACTTTAACTGGGCAGAGATGTGTTACATTTGTTTATGCTGTGAAATATTACTTTAATTGTGTAAAGGTGTGTTGCATCTGTTTATGCTGCATTTGTTTAATGATGTAAAGATGTGTGTTTAATCATGAAAAGATGTGCTGCATTTGTTTCACCTTGCTTGTCTAAGGCACCTGATTGGTCTAACAAAAAGTAGAACAGCCAATAGCGAGGCAGGAGAAAGGATAGGTGGGGCTGGTGGGCAGAGAAAATAAATAGAGGAGAAATCTAGGCTCAAGAACAGGAACGAGAGAAAAGAAGAGATCAGAATGAGGGAAATGCCTGGGGCCAGAAACCAGGCAGCCTCCAATCAACCAGACACAAGAGGCAGTGAAAGTAAGAAAGAAAAGTAAGCAAAAGGTAGATAAAGAGAAACAGATTAATTTAAGCTAAAAGAGCTATCCAGAAAGAAGTCTAAGCCAGGGTGCGCGTTCATAACTAGCAAGAAATCTTAATGTCATGATTTGGTAGCTGGCCTGTGGACCGAAAGAAAAAACCTGATAAGAGACTTTGAACTAATAAGTAGCAGATGATAACCTTGAACCTGATCCTCTTGCAACTACCTTTCAAGTGTGGGATTACAGGTGAGTACTGTACACAGTTTGTTTTTTTTTTAATGGTGTAAGGGATGCAGTTCAAGGATCTGTGCATGCTGATCAAATTACTGAGTATATCCACTGCCATATTTTTAATTCAGATTTAAAACCTCTTCTATAGCTCATATTATATTTCCACTAGAACATGCCTCTCTAGAGTATATTAACGAATGGTGACTTAGGGACAAGGGCATCACTGAAGATTTTCCATACCGAATGTGGGGTGGTCCAGTGAAAGCTAGGGTTAGATACTAAGACTTCGCTATTGTGGATTTATGTCAGGTAGGTCAAAGACAGAGATATTTACCTGAGACAGACATGTCAGGTCTTGACCCTGTATCTTTGACATCGACTTCCGCACATGAAGCCCTGAGCCCTGCAAACTCCTATTTGCATCAATAGAACACCTCTTTCATCTAGTGGTCAGCCACACCAAGATACCAGTGGGCTCATGTGCTCTGAGGTACCCACACCAGCTTCTATCCCTTCCCTTCCCACCTTCCACCTCCCTCTTAGCATCTCCTGAGGTCACCTCTGAGGTAAATTAGCTGGAAGCCCTGCTTCTGGATCTGCCGTGAGGTAGCCTGAACCCACACAAGTTCTGAGTTTGGACGCCTACAGGGAAACCACGGACAGGCCTTGCTCACGCATGTTTTATATTTTATTTTCCAGCTCTGCTGAGATACAATTGGCACTGAAAGTCTTGCATATAATGTACTCACTCTTCCAAGCTTGCACATATATGCTTCTTATTAACTACAGGCACTCTGTCACATGAGCAGATCTCTGGAACTCCTTGTGTGCCTGTAACTTTATAGCCATTAAACACCCACTCCCTATGTCACTCTCCCCCAACCCTACAACCACAGTCCTACTGTCTGCCTTAGCACCTTTGCCTATTTGTGGTGCCTCACATAGCAGAATTATCTGTATGTATTCTGTCTGTGAGTCGCTTTTGCTTAGCACAGTAGCATTTTCTTGACCCTTTTGTTGGCTGAGACACAACTTCATCTTTTCCATGTCTCAGCTCCTATGAAAAATGCTGCAGTGAACCTGAGAGTGACGATTCCTCTCTCGGACCTCAGTTATTTCACATGAATGCCACCTGTGGAGGGTTGTTGGGCCACATAATAAGATATTCCCTATGTGGAAGGATTTGGCAATAGGGTGGGAGGGTGGGGGGGAAGGGGAGTGCGGGAGGAGGGGAGGGAGAGGGAACTGGGATTGACATGTAAAACAAGCTATTTAAAATTAAAATAAAAAATGATAAAAAAATAATTGTATATTGTATTTTGAATATGTTTGAAGAACTCTACACTCCCTATCGTAATTTTCACTTTTTCCAGCTTTTGTGACCCAGAACTTGCTCTCTCTGCATCCATACAGGTATTTGCTATCTTTTTCTGTTTGGTCTGGTTGTTTTAGTGAGATAAACTCTCAGGTTGGCAGTTTCTCTGATAACTGCTGAAGTTGTTCTCATACACTTGCTGTTCACTTGTGAGTGAGTCTTCACTGGAGAAATATCTGGTCAAGCCTGCTATCCATGTGTTACTCTGCAGTTTCCTTGCATTGGCTGCTATGAAAACTGCAAAGAAGCTGTTTTCTTGTGGCCCAATTCAACTGTGTAGCTATTCGCTGTAGAATATAAGCAGAACAAACAAACAACTAGACATTCAAGGAGACAAAAGATTTAGAGACTAACACAGTTCTGAGGTATACATTTAAGGTAATGGCAGCCTCTCAATTCCCAGCACTGCAATAAATGAAGGGCTAAATACATGCGTCAACAGATAAATTAATAGTCAAAGAATCTATCTATGGCTTATATTGCATGCTGCCTTGGTTCATGGAGATAACATAGCACTAAATGGGAGGCGTGTACCTGCCAGTCTGTGCTTCTCTCACTAAGGGCTACACATGCCTCAGAATTAGTGCCTGCCATCTTCTGAGCACACAGTGGTGCCACTCACTGTCTCCAGTGCCGGATTAAATGGGTTAAAATCAGTCCCTGCCGGCTAAATGTGACAGAAAGTCCTTTGTTGAAGGACAACCCAGCCTTAACTGCACTTTATGTTTACTCCTTAGTTTGGGAAGCCGAGAAGGCAGCCATCTCATGATCATAACTGAAACAGCTCACCCTGCCTCCAGGCAGTAACAACTTCCCTTGCATCAGCAAATCTCCAATCACTAGACCTGATGCAGTGACCAATCAGAGCACAGTTTGTTGGACTATACAAACTTCTTGGCCTCTCTCAGCTGTATAATCCTAGGGTGATTGTCAGGACCTTGAAAACAGAGCTTGGGTAGTCGGCCCACCAACCCATCCTCCCATCCTCCCCTCCATTCGCTCCACTGGGAGGGTGAGGTCTCCCATGGGGGAATCACCAAACCAAGTTACGAAATACAGCCGGGTGGGGGCTGTCTGGGGCACAGAGGGTGGGGGCTATTGGAGCTCTAAGGAATAGAGCCAGGTGGGGACTGTGGGGACAGGGCGCAAGCTCGCGCGCGCGCGCACACACACACACACACACACACACACACACACAGAGAGACAGAGACAGAGACAGAGACAGAGAGGCAGAAGGACAGAGAGAGACAGAGACAGACATAGAGAAATCTATTTTCTCAAAGAGGCTAGAAATACAAGGTCATGGTGTAGCTAGAGCCATACCCACCTGGAGCTCCAGATCAAATCCTCCTCTTCCTAACAGCTGCTGCTGATTGACAGCCTGTTCCTCTAATAAGTGAGTCCATTTCATATGATGTTCTCCCATCTGTTTGTGCCAAATTTCCCTTTTTATGAGGATGCAGGTCACATGGGATTAGGAGCCACCCTGGAGATCACATTTGGAAGTCTGTTCCTAGTGGGAGTCACATCATAGGTACTGGAGGGTAAAACTTCAACATCTTTTTTTAGGTGGGGATAATTGTCACAATTCAGTACATGGCAGTGGTGATCACAGATGTGTGTAACATCAGCCAGATCAAGACAAAGTATTTTCAACACCAAAGGCTCCTCAGACGCTATCCAACAATCCCCCAACACAGCCTTTATTCTGAACATCACAGCTTTGTTTTGTGTACATGATTTTTATTTCATTTGTTGCCATTTGAGAAACAATAGAAATGAAAATTTCAAATACTTAACAGGAAGATTTATAACAATTAATTGTGAAAGATTTGCTTTTTTTGTTTCTCTGTGTAGCCCTGGCTGTCCTGGAACTCAATCTGTATACCAGGCTGGCCTCGAACTCACAGAGATCTGCCTACCTCTGCATCTCAAGTGTTAGGATAAAAGGCATGCACCACCACTGCCCAGCCTTTATTTCTGTTTTAAGGTGTGTGTGTGTGTGTGTGTGTGTGCACATAACTGCTGCGTCCACAGAGGTCACACTCAATTTGAGGCTAGAACAGAAGAACTTGGTTCTTCTGGAATAGCAGCATTTACTCTTAACCACTGAGCCATCTCTCCAGATCTAGAAAGGGATTTTTGGAGAAAATATCTAGATAGTATGTTTATACTAAAACTTTAGGAGACTAGTAATAACTAGAACATTATGTAGTCAGTGGATAACCTTTGCTTACAGGGTTGGGTTTTAGCCACTTTAGACATAACTCTACCAAAACTTCATACTTTAAAAACAATATATTTGGTTGGGTGGGAGTGTCATACATCTTTAATCCCAGCACTCAGGAGGCAGAGGAAGATGGATCTCTATGAGTGTCAAGGCCAATCTGTTCTATAAAGCAGGTTTCAGGACAGTCAAAGCTACACAGTGAGACCTTGTCTTGAAAAACAGCAAATAACAAAACAACAACAACAAAAACAAAAAGAGATTTATCTATTTATCCATTTATTTTTGATACAGGATCTTTCCCTGTAACCCTGGCTGACCTGGAACTCACAGAAATCCTCTATTTCAGCCTCCCAAGTACTGGAATTATAGGTGTGAGCCACCTCTATAAGACAATATATATTTGGGGGTTTCTGCAAAATTTCAAGCACTGTTATTTATTTATGAATATTATCTAGTTTTATACCATAAAACTCAATTTCATATTTTAAAAAATTAATTATGACACATTGTGTTTGCCTAGCAAATAGCTAATCCTAGCAAACAAATGACTTCTGGGTCCAGACAATGGACTTTGGATTCTCAGATTAGCATTTGGTTCAGAAATGTTTGCTGTGTGATCATTTGGACTATAGGCAGGGAACGTACACAAATATCACATTGTTCCGCGGTGAAAAGATGTTTTTAAAGCAATGCATTCAGAGAAGGTAAATGTTAGTCCACTTGGATGAGGGATGATTTAGATATTGAACCTCAGAATAAACAGGGGATGGGCAAAACACGATAAGCAGAACAGTGTTAGGAAACATATGGGAAAGCAAGCAGGCTGTCAATGCTGAGCCTGAAGTCCGGGTCAGGGTGTAGCTGGAGCTGAAATCAGGCCAGACATTGGTGTCACGATGAGAATGGCTTTCCTGAGGTGGCAAATTTATTGCTCACAGACTTCTTTGAGACTACAGATGCTACGGGTATTCTTTGTTATGCTATATCATATCATGCCACGCCATGCCAGGCCATGCTATTTTGTAGGGTAGGGGCCCTCCAGCTTACCTCAGACTCCAGTGTTTCCTATGCTTTAACACTCATCAGCTGTGCTTTAGTACAGTCCTTGAGTCTATGACATCCATGAAGGAGATTAGGTGCCATTAGGGAATGAACTTCATGGACTTGAACTTTAAATAACTTTTTCTAGAAACAGTTTGGGAGGTAGAGTTGAACAGGTACATCTGGAGAACAGTGGTCAGTTAAGAGTTCAGAAAATGCCAGACATGTACTATAAGTAGTAGTAAGCATGGGAGGGTATGGAAGGAGAAGAGAGGTCATCCCTGAGAACAAACTAGAAGATACAATCACTGGCAGCCAGTGAGTCACGGGAGGTCGAGAGGTGAGATAGGGGTTGCCTTCCCAGCCATCACAGCTATGCATGCATGCAATTGCTCTGCTGGTTCTAACTCAGCGACACAAGCAGCCTGGCATGCAGCCCAGGACACAGAAACTGGAGGGCAATAAGAAGCCCGGTGAGAAATAAAGCGTCCCCTTGTCAATCCAGAACAGAGAAAATGCTTTATCCCCTCTTCTCGATTTCTTATTCCCTTTTCTGGTTCTGCAAATGCAGAAAGAGTACAATCATCCTTGGGTTAAAAACCCCTCTAAAGACCCTGGGAAGCTTCAACAGACAGGCAGGGAGTGAAGGGCTTGATAAAGAAAAGATTGTATATTTAAAATGCATATTGCATAGTTAAAATGTGCATATAGAAATAGGCAAAAGGGCCCGTGCTGTTTCACTAGACAAGAATGTGCAGAAAGTGTTAACCCAGCCTCCTCACTAATGACTGCTTCCCTACAGAGACCTTGGATTTTAACTAAGCCTGCCTCCTTGTTCAGCTGTGTGACCTAAAATTACCTCCTTATGCATCGGTAAGTAAAATTGATGTGCGGAGTTTCCAGGCTGCTGGTTGATTTCCACCAGAGCACACAGCCCACCCCATGCCAGATTTTCTGTGCATTTGTCTGTCTTTTCTTCATGAGCTTGATGCCCTAATCAGGTAAAGTCCAAAGCTGTTCAGGTTGCAAAAATTGGCTCTTGAAATGTACGTATCTATGGCAGAATGGAACCTACCGAGGCATACAATGAGTATCAGTCTCTTTTCTACTTTGGCTTTTCTCTGTGCTAACATTGTTTAGCTAACTGGATGTTGGCAACATTATTCATGATCATTAATGATTGAATGATCACTGGGAAAGCTTAGAGAGGTAGAGTACAAACCAGGATGTTTCTTGGAGTACTGGGATCAGAGATGTTGAAGATGCTATCTGGGGTTTGGAAATTACTAAATGGAGCTAAAGATTCTCTAAATAAGATGATTGTCTAAAAGAAAACTGGACACTTAAAGGAAGAGCATAATGCAGCTTAGATTAGAATGGGTGAGGTGGCTGAAGTTGGAGTCTGAAGCATGGATTTCATATCCATCTTGATCTGGTCACTTACTGGGAATTATTTCTTCTATATCAAACCATTCAACACTGTCTTTGGAGTTCAAGAACATGTCAGGTTGAATGAATTTGGTCACAAGTCCTGCTGTACAGGAATTGCAAGAGCAAGGATCTTGGGTAAAGGAGCCTCCAGGCACTAGGGAACTTCCTTAGTGGGAGAGTTGGCACATGGGTGTATAGGCTAATTTGGGCCGTCTTGGCATTCTATGGCCATGCCACCCTGCACATGCATGATCTTATCTGTCCTTGTGGCTATCAGCTTTTGAGAAGAGAAACTTCTGACTTTAGGAAAATTGGGCTAAAACGCTACTATTCATCTGCTGTTTTTAATTGTGATATGGTTGGCATTTGAGGCAGGCTTGTTACTTGCTGGCTTCTCTTGTGTGTTGTAGACTATTTAATACTATCCTGGCTTCCTCCAAACAAATATAAAAGAACAGGATTAATAGTGGGTCAGCTTGCAAGGAGGCTTAGAGAGAACTGTTGATCTGTTAGCCTCCTTACCTCGGAGAAGCAGTTTCTCTCAGACTCCCAAGACCTTTTACAATTATTTGGTTAGGAAAGAGTGGAGCTGGTGGTCTGTGGGGCAAAGCAAAGGGAAAAATTGGGGACTACAGAAGAAAACAAAAGTGTCACTGATGAAGGGTGATGTGTGGATCCACGTGTTCATGATCCCCCCAGGCTATAGCTCTCACACAGACCTGAGGCCTGTCAGGGACCTCCGGCCATCAACCAGGTATGGCTGCCTCATGTACTCAGAAGAAAAGACCCTCATAGAAAGTATGTGACTCGGGACCACCCTGCTACTTGCCAAATTCCAGAAACAGACCTGCGGCTTATCTAGGGCGTGGGCTTAATAGAAGGTGGAATGTGAAAGATAAAGTTAGAGTCTGCAGTGAGATTATCAGAGGACACAGGGTGCCCTAACCCATCCCACTGACCTTCTGCTCCACCAGGTTCATCCCAGCTACAGCACATCCCCCATTCCTTCCCCACCTCCCTTCCCCCTATATAAATCCCTTTGGGATGAATAAAGTTGTCGCCTTGATCAGACTCTTGTCTTGGCGTCCGTTCTTGTATCCTCTGCCCCCCATCTTTTTCCTAGGTGTCCACCAGACACAAGATGAGTGTCCTGCGGGTCAGGACAGAGGCCTATGCCAAAAATGAACCACTGTTCTGTGCAAATAGCAGAGGCTGTACTTTGGGTAATAGCTCGCTCTTTAAAGCCACAACTGTCCTTTTGTTTGTTTTTGAGACAGGGTTTCTCTTTGTAGCCCTGGATGTCCAGGAACTCACTCTGTAAACCAGGCTGGCCTTGAATCCAGCCTGCCTGCTTCTGCCTCCTGAGTGCTGGGAGTAAAGGCGTACGTCACCATCGAGCTCTCAGAGAACTGCACATGTTTTCTCACTGCCGCCTCTCTGAAAGCCATAGCATAGGTGATAACATTATCCCTGGTTTGTAGATTAAGATATCAAGAGTCAAGGAGAAGCTGAATCTTTCAGGTTCAAATACAGGATTTGGGTGTTTGTTGCTGTTTTAATTGAGGTGCTGGGGATGGGACCCTCATGCCTCATGCTAACATGTGCTCTGCTGTTGAACTATGCCTCCAACTCCATCCAGAAGAAGGGTTTGAGTGAGCCTAACTATTGACCTCTGGGCAGAGAGTGGGAATACTCTAGCATAGAGGGCCTTCAATCCAGGTCCAACTAAAAGCAAGCACAGAGAGAAATCTCCATCTCCTGTTGCAGCCCAGGCATAGGGATCTCTGTGCCTCCAGGACTGACCTTGAACCCAATGCTGGTCTGATCTGGAAAGGCAGCTGTCTCCTGTGATAGTATCCTACTCTCCAGCTGGTGCATTCATCATCTCCGCTCTCCCTTGGCCTGCAGGTCATCAGGCTACTCGATAGCACCTTGGCCAGAGACTCAATGACTAAGGAAAGGAGAAGAAGGAAAGCTTAACTCTTGTTACCTGAGGCGGCAGCTGAAACCAGTGCCCACAAAGGGAGTTTTGTGTTTCCCATGAATTTAAAATGCTCCCATCACTCGTGCTACCAAATATCCTGAGCTGGGTGTTTAAAGAAAGAATGCAATCATTGTGCAAGCAGGGTAGTTTATGGGGAAAATTTCATAGAACATATTTACTACATTAAAACCTTAATCTCAAGGAGCAGACCGCAAGGAGGGAGGGTGCTGTATCATTCCTCCTGCCTTGATTGGCAGGTAGAGGAGGTGTAGGTAAGAAGAGAGCTGTGGAAAGGCCTCAGCACTTCAGGGGCTAGGCATGCAGTGTGAGTGGTCTTCTGTTTTGATTGACAGGCTTGAGATATGGAAGTCTTGTTTCGCTGGGAGGGTCTTTCTCCACAATGCATCTTATTTTAATAATATTCATACACAATCATGCATAGGCACCTGTTGCTAAAGTTCTTAGGGAGAAACATGAACAACATATATCTCTTTTAAGGTTCCAATGACAGAGGCACAATTCTGCCAAAGTTCCCTCTGGCAAATCAATCAGTTCACTGGAGGTCTGAGTGCTCCTCCCTGGCACAGGAAAGCCAGGGAAAAGTTTTATCCAGCAGAAAGAGGGTATCTCTGAGGCCACATAGATGGAGCCCCCCCCCTCCCGCACCCATGTACCCCATTCACCACTGTATACTCAAGTTCCCCCCACCCCAAGCCACATGTAATTAAGGCAGAGTTGTGTATAACAGGTAATAGGGAGCAGTTGAATACTCAGATGACTGTTTTGTGACTCTCTCCAGTCTTCCATAAGGAGGTGTCAGCAGCCAACAAGCCCAGCTGGGGTAAACCTTTTGCAAGGGTCCACAGCTGAACTCCCCAAGATGGCAGTTGCTTGACTCCTAACATGGTCATTCACAATAGCATAAGATGGTAGATAGGAGATTTTCCCTAGAAGTTCATTCATAGGTCATAATTGACTTACTGTGCAAGTATCCAAAAGGAGCCCAGGCTAGATCAGCCTATGGCACCTTATTTCAGTGTGCTTCTGCAAGTGTTTGGCTATAAAAAGTGAGTTTTAAGAGTCGGTAGGCACTACAGGTCCTGAGTGCTTTGTTTCAGGGTGTTTGTGTGTGCACCTTGATACAGGTGGGGGGGTCTTAGGTTGCTAGGTGCATTGTTAGGAAAGACGTGTGTATGTAGCTGAAGTTAAGAGGGCTCCCCAGTTGCTAAGCTTTTTCTACACTTGCCTGTTCCATTACTGTGAAAGGAAGACTGACTGTGTTTGGACTTGAGGGTGTAGCTCAGTTAATAGTATGCTTGCAAGTATGCACAAAGCCCTGGGTTCAATCCCCAACACTGCATATAAAGGATGTGGTGATGCATGTCTGTGATCCCAGCATCCAGAGGTGGAGGTTCCTGCATCATGTAAGATTTGGGGGTGGTTTGAACAGCACAGGCTTTTATTTTTTTTACATAAGCTCTCTGTGTTATGTGTAGTTCTACATACAGTGTCACATATACGTGTCTCAATAACACCTTAAATCTCCCTGCAGAGTTGAGCATTTAGGATTACAATGGGTCTCAGGTCATACACTCTGGAGTGTCTCTGTACTACTGACTCCAGCTAGTTCTAGTTGGCTTCAGCTGGGGGTTTCCAGTTTTCCTCTTTGTCCTCCCGTTTTTCTCATTGCATCTTCTCAAATGGTACTGCCTTTGTGTAAGTCTTTCCTGGGCTCAGCCTCAGGCCTGCTTTCCTGCCTCGGTGTTCACCACCCTATCCGCAGTGCTGAAGATTCCCCTGTGGATGAAATGCTCATGGGTATGTTTGAGAGAGAGGGTGCACGTTGATTTGTTGCAGCTGTGACTCCTAAGCCTTCCTGAAGGCTGAGGACTCTGACACTGGAGAGCCACACTTAGCACAGGAGTCCCAAAGCAGCAGTGTTCAGGGATGAGGAAATTCAAGTGACCAAGGAGCCTGGTCCTTGTTCCTTCTGAGTTGCCTCCCTATATTAGACAACTGCTGCAAAAGATACACAGAAGGGAGGGACATTCCTTTCCCTCCAGCCCATCCTTGTTCACTCTTCTGGAAGCAGTGGGTTGGTGAAAGTATACTTGCCATTTCTGAGATAAAAAGCAGGTGTGTTGTTTGGTCCATGTTTCTGATGCCCTGGTAGGAACAAAATGCACGTGTGTGCATGTTACAACACACTCAGTGAGATCACATAATCTAATGTGAAAATCTTATAATTTCACTTGAAAATTAACTGTTCATATCATTTGCATTAAATATTGATGTGAGGCTGGGAAGATGACTTAGAGGGTAAAGGTGACTGCAGCCAAACCTGATGGCCTGAGTTCCATCCCAGGGACTCAGGTGATGGAAGGAGATAGCCTACTCACACAGGTTGTCCTCTGACATGCACACTGCCAATCACACAAGCACACTTGCACAAGCACACACACAAATAAATAATAGACAGATACACAAGTGAATTAATGGATAAATACAGTTTAAAACAGATTTGGTGGCCCATTCACACCTGTAATCACATGTATTACCTGAGGCAGGGCAAGATTGCAGATCACCTTGGGTAAACAGCAAGACTTCTGTCTTATGATAAATGAATGAATAAATAAATGACTAAATAAACAAATGAATATTTAACACAAGTATTGATCAATAAAAGGATGAATGGTAGATTCATGCTAGTCATGGAAAATGTTTTCTATTTAGAATGACATTGAGTACCAATCATGAGAAATGTTTTTCATTTTAGTATATTGAATGGTACTTTCCCTGTGTTTTGAACAAAGTCTTTTTTTTAAAGTTTTACTCTGTAGCACATGAATTATTTAGCTTTCCCTGTCCTTGGAGAGGCTGGAGACCATATTTTGGGAAGCCAGGGCTGATGTATATCAGATAATTATTTCTCTGGCTTATCACTAATAATGACATCAGCTTAACTTGTATATAACATTTTTGCTCCTGAACCTCAGTCACCTTATCTGTATCTTATGAATTATAATCTTCCCAATCAGAAACTCAAAAGGCAACATGCTTTTCTAGATGCTTCTCTCCTTCCAAAGACCTTACCAGTTAGTCCCTCTGTTCAAGTTGGAATGCATCACACCTCTAAATGCTTGACATCCTCTCTCACACAACCAACATTAACATTGTAGATGTTCTGTATTGACTGGATACAAATTCCCTGCTTCCACCAAGCAAAGGAAAGTAGATTTAAAAAGTCATTTTGAAAAGCTGGGTAGAGAAAGTATGTTTCTTTCAGAGTCCTATTGTCGAATGTTAGCATTCTCTCCTCTCTTTCTTGCCCAAATCATACTTGGCCTTCAAGGAGCAGTCACATGCATCGCTTGGCTTCCAGGGTGTTTGATGCTGGCTCAGGCTATATTCCTACTGGTTGGTGTCCTGATCCTGCTATTCACCAGCATCTCGTCTGCCTCCTTTGTAAATGGTCACAGCATTTGCCATCATTGTGTGATACAGGAGGAAGGACATGTGCATGCCAGAATTCCCAGGAAGATTTCCATGTTTGATTCAGATTGGCTGAGCTCTCACCAACCTCAATGGGGTTAGATTAGAGATTTATTAGTTTAAACTGATCGCTTTAACAAAAGGGAAGTGGAGTCTATTGATGCATTTCATTTTGTATTTCGTTTTTTTGATGTTGGGAACGGAACACAGAAAGAACCTTGACCATGCTAGGCAAGTGTTTTACCACTGAGTTATACCCCTCAGCCCCCTTTTCTTTTAAATATAAAGAAAAAGTCCTTTAAAGAGAGGCTTAAAGAGAGAGAGTAGTTTCCACTGTTAATAATTCCCTGTATTACACACACATCACTTGCTCCTTAGCAATGCTCTCAGTTTCTTACTGAGATCTAGACACTACAGCTTCACTAAAAGAAAGTAGGCCTTTCGTGTGAAGCTTTGTTTGTCTGAACTTCAGGCTCTTTGGTGTGCTGTTTTCTGTCATGCTAGGTATTAGAAACCAAGGTTTCATGTGGTTCGTGTGGTGTACTTGTTATGGCCTCTCTGCTGCCTCACGCCTCCCTAGAGACTACTCTAATGGCCTCCAGGGACTTATTAAGGACTTCTCCCCAGGCCTTCCTCAGCAGCCCTGTAGATGAGGTGGGGCATAGGTGTGGGTGTGCTGTGCTCATGCAGTGAGCCTGTGCTCCGCAGCTGGTCCTTCACCAGCCCCCCCCCCTTGTTTTTCCACCTCAGGTGAGACTGGAAGGCTCCTACCGTCTGTCTTCCTTCCATTTAGTTAGGTACTATGTTCTCTAGAGGCCAGGACCTATTGAAGAACAAAACATTCTGGACACATTTTAAAATGACAACTGGGTATGAACTATAGTCCCAGCCCTCAGAGACTGAAGCAGGGGAATGGAAAGTTCAAGGTCAACTTGGGTTGTATAGCCAAAAGCCAAATAATAAATGTCTCTAAAAGTCAATAATAAATGAATTAATTAATTAAAGTAAATGGCTCTGTTCCTGCCAAAAGCATTTCCCTTGACCTTTACTGTGAGAACATAGTAGGGCCACTGAAAATAAAACTGGAGAATGTTTTTCTCTTCTTTTTTTAATTTTTTTTTTTTTTGGTTTTTCGAGACCCAGTTTCTCTGTTTTTTACAGTTGCCCACATTTCCTGTGGAAAGACCCCTCCATCCTGTGCAGGCAGGTGGCTTTGCTCTGTCCCCGGTCATCATCCCCAGAGCACAACAGTGGGCTGCATTCTGAATGTGGACTCCCCGAAGCAAAGATGGATTCCTGGGCACTCGGATCATCAAGGATCACTGATGTTCCTGACAGCCAAGTCGAGGCTTTTCTGTCTTCTTTTTGTTGCTGGAAAAGTCCCATATACATCTTCCACTCTGCCCCTAAGTTTTAACCTAGAGTGGTCCATAGTGAGCCAGCCAGGAGTAGCGTGGCTTTTCCTAACCTGGTACTTGTTCATCTGGAAGTTTCTTCTCTTGAACTATTGCTTTGTTCTCTGTAACTCCCTGTATCTGCCTGTGTCTTCAAGTCGGTGGCAGCTGTTTGCTCTTTGGTCACTGTTCTACCACGGATAGAATGATTTTAATTTTGTCAGCTGTCTTGTTGGTGAGCAGGGGAGATGAATTCCCGTGTCTGAGGCTGGACCAAGAAGGAGAAGGCTCCCCATTTCATTTTAGTTTGAGTTGAATTGCAGAGATAGTCACTCAGGTATTCTCCTTCATTGGGCCCCCACGTGGTAGGGGACAGCTATGTTCCACCAGGCTGGGTTAGGCTTGAGTTAGAGAGACCAAGGGTCTGGTTAAAGACTGTGGCAGTTGCTTTTTTCTTCTCTTCTGAACCCTACACTCTGCTTGAGGACTTGGGACAGTGGTGATTATCGCTCAGCTTCGAAGTCAAGGCAATTCTCCAACATGGGCAGAGTGCAGGCTGACTGATGGAGGAGGTAATGTCCCTGCGAGGGGAGCAGATGAAGTCCTGAATCAATGTGTATTGTTGACATGAGTGCAGCATGTCAAGGACCCCAGAGCCTCAGACCCATGAGAATGGCAAGGCTTTCCCTGGGTCAAGGTCTATGTGGCAAGGCCTTCCCTGCGTCAGGCTTGGGTTGTGGCAAGGCCTTCCCCTGGACTGAGGATGAAGTGGACAGTCTGTGCAGAAATTATCAACCACAGCTTTCTCCTTCCAGAAGACTGTAGCCTAAGATTGCTCTCCTACAGGGATTCCCCACCCTCCCCGACCCCGGCATTAGCTAATGGTTCTTTGTTCAGCTGTATATAACAAATGTAGCAAGTTTCTGGGCTATCGGTGCATCTCCATCAGAGTATACCAGATACCAGCTTTTCTGTAGGTGTGGCTGCAAGTGTTTCTTCATTCCCTCTAACCCAACTCAGGTCAATCCCAAAGTCAAGCAGGTCATAGCATCCCTGTTCAGGGATTCCTGCTCTATTTTTTTATACTATCGCAGTTAATTTTGGTTGGATATCACTGGATAATCCATCCACCTATTTTTTTGTTGTTTCTTATTCCTGGCTAGAAGAGATTTCCAAAAGGAGAAAGAGAATGGTTTTAATTTCTTTTCAAGTTAATTCTTTGCTGCCAATCGCATAGGTTAGTTATCTGGTGCTGCAAAATGAATTATCCTGGCTCTTGGTGGATAATACAAGAAATGTTTGTTATTTCAGTGTCTGAGTCGGGCATCAGCTGCATGGCTGGCTCCGTCTCTGAATCAGCTGAACTCAAAGCTTGGCTGAGGGTGCAGATACCTCTAGGCCTATCTTGGTGCGCATCCATCTGTGACCAGATTTGCTCATGTGGTTTTGGCAAGCCTCCCGTTCTCTCTGGCTGTACTAGATAGTAATCCCTTGCCACACGGGATTCTCTGTGGGGAAGCTCTCAATATGGCAGTTGGCATCTCTCAGAGAAGGAGGAAGAGAAAGAGAGCAAAGAAGATAAAAGTCACCATTGCTTTGTAGGCTAAATTTGGAAGTGGCATTTGATCACATTTGCTGTGTTCTGTTTGTTAGGATGAATCACTAGGTCCAGCCCACACACAGAGGGAAGAAACGCACAAGGACATGGATGCCAAGAGGCGGAGATCATTCCATTCTCCTCAAGGCTGCCTATCACGGGTTGTTAGTTTGCGCTTCCTAAGGTTCAGGGCCTCTGTTATGAAACTGTGGCGGATCTCTTGTGTGGGAGGCTGATTTAGATGGGTGTCCTGTAGCGGGAAGAGAGAAGTAGCACCTGGAGATGGTGGTCCAGGAGCTAAGAGAGGCAACAGTCAAAGTTAGTGTGGCTCCAGAGACTTCAGGAGAGTCACAAGCTTTGGTTTCCTATGCAGATGCATCCTTCAGGGCAGCAGAATTTCTGATGAAATATGTTACCATGCTTGCTTGGGGATGTTACACATCTAATACGGTTGTGTCTAGAGCTGTGTAGAAATCACATGGTCTCTTAAATGACGAAAAAGCTGTGAAGCCTCCTGTCTTTGGTTGGCCATGGTTTTGGACAGTGAGCTTCACAGTAGTTATTTTGATTTACCAAGGATTCCATGGATTTCCTAGGCAAGTTTTGACAGATTTTGTCACTGAATGGTAAATGATGCCTTGGTAGATGCTAGTACTGGGAGTGTTAGAATCCTTAATCCACCAATTGTTGACTGATGGGGTAGGGCCCAGCCTACTGAAACGGTGTCTCCCTTGGGCAGGTGGTGGTTCCAGAGAGGTATAAGAAAGGTAGAGGAATGTAAGCCTGGGAGAAGACCATAAGTGGTCCTCTGCTGGGCCTCAAAAGGCCCAGACACAAGGCCTTAGAGGGATTTCCTGAGCCTGGCTAGAGTTTGGAGGCCTGACTCAGCAAAACTGCCTCTGCCCAGCTACTGCTAATGAGGTGGAATGTTATTGGCCCTTACACCTCACCCCATCCTGAGGTCCCCACCCACTTTCCCAACTCTATATAAGCACATGCCTGTTACAATAAAGCAGGACTCTGCTTCAACAGGTCTCCACGACTCAGTGTGGTTTCCTTTGGTGACTAGGAGGGGGGGATATGGGTCATCGACACTCACCATCCCACTAAGCTCCTGGGAATTGACCTGCTGGACTGGCCCTTCCCACAGCCCTGGCTGCCAGAGGCCCCAGAAGTGCTCCTCTGGTCTCTGCATCAGTTCCTGCATCATCCAGGTTTCTGACTTGAGTTCCTGCCCTGACTTCTCTTGGTTATGGAGTGGGACCTGGAAGTGTAAGATGAAATAATAAACCCTTGTTTCCCCAGACTGGTTTTGGTTAATGTTTTATGTTAGCAACAAAAAGTAACACCTCCCAACTTCATGCTATTTGTTTGTTTGTTTTTTGGAGACAGGGTTTCTCTGTGTCACTCTGGCTCTCCTGTGACTCGCTCTGGAGAACAGGCTGGCCTGAAATTCGGAGATCTGCCTGCCTCTGCCTCCCAAGTGCTGTTTCAGGATTCAGTTCTTTGCGTCTATTCTTCGTGTTTGAGTTCGTTGGGTGCTATGATGTCTTTGAGCAAGTTCAGACCTACAACTGTCAAGATTCAAGTGCCCTAGAAGACATGACTATCACAAAAAGCTTCTGAATAATCTCCTTGCCAGGTTCCAGTCACATGACTGTTCATCTCTGAATTTTTAATGTTTGAGACATGGTTTCACTATGTAAACTTGGGGGTCCTGAAACTCACATGTAGACCAGGTTAGCTTCTGCCTCCTGAGTGCTGAGATTAAAGTTATATGCCAAACATGCCCAACCATCTCTAAACCTATTATCAGCAAACGGAATGGTCTTTTTGGCTAGACCTAGGACAGATTTCCATTTGAACAATAAAGTTGACCGTGGAGCCAACTCCACCTGTACACAGAGGTAATTTCCCTAGAAATGAGTGTAGCCCATTACAGATAGAATTGAATCCTAGGAAAAGAAAGAATAATGGATACACAGTATCTGTCTTCAGAAGTCTCATAGTTCTAAATGCGACAAACATTTTAAACAACTTGCCTTCTAGGCTAGTAGGACTTTTGGAAAAGTCTCAAATCTCTGGCCGCCTGCTCTCGCAGATGTTATGTGGGACAGAGATGAGCCATTTCTCCCAAGTCTTGCCTCATTTGAAGACTAGTAGATTCAATGAATGATTGGGATTATCCCAGCCACTCAGATTTAGAGCCACAATGAATAAATGATCCAAGGAGTATTAGTATCCTTGAGACAAGCAGACCTGATAGAATGAACATGTAGTGCATAGGGATTGACAAAATTAGCTTCCTGAATGGAGCTGGTTAGTCCAACATTGGCTGTCTGCATTCTGGCAAAGCCAAGGAACCAGTGAGCTGCTTAGCTCATGAGGCTGGACACCTTAGCAGTTTCAATGTGGCACTGAAGACCCGGGTGGGGGATCCCTAGAAAGTCTCTAGTCTTCCATCTACACTGGAAAGCCAAAGAACCTGGGCTCCGATGGGAGTGAAGAATGATCACGGCAGTAGTCATGCAGATTACATGCATTCACAAGGCAGGCAGGTAGGCAAAAGCAGCCCTGCTTTCCCTTCAGACAACCACAAGGTGCTGTCACTCTGGGCAAGGGGTTCTCTGCCTCATCCAATCCTTCCTGAAAATTCCATCCAGAAGCATTTCTCTCAGTTGATTCCAGATTCGTTCAAATCGACAACCATAATTAGTCATCACACAAGGGGTTTTTAAATTTTTAAAAAACAAATATATTTTTAAAAAGTACAATTCTATGCCTAATTTGGAAAGGAAATTAAAGTTTAAAACATAGCAAGAGTTTCTGTTTGTGTTTCCATTACTTATCCCCTAGATTTCCAAATCTTCTGTTGGTCATGAACATCCCCTCCCCAGCTATTACAACATCAGCAGCTCTAGGTCTCTCAGCTCAGTTTACATGGAAAGAGCGGGAGCCAGAACCAGAGCAGAAGCTGGGCATGGGCTCTAAAGGTGGTCGGTATTGACGAGTGCTCAGTTTAGTGGTTATTTCTTTCCTACCGGCTCAATGGTTCCCTACAGATGCTGTCTCCAAAGCTCAAGGCAGCAGCCTGACCCGGAAGACGTTCTCTGTGAGGAAAGTCTGTTCCTGAGTTGCGTCTTTTTGTATGATTTACCCTCACATATTGAAGGTGGGGCTGAGGATGAGACTTGTGTCCTCTGGAGAGTGCTTTGGTCATTTCTTTACTCCCAGGAAGGACTTGGAAAGGTCAGCACTCCCTGTGCAGTTAAGGAGAACTGTTCAATGACTACTACATTCCCTAATGAACTCAGAAGAATTTCCTGTTACTTTATTTTAGGAATTATTTTAAAGGTGCCCAAGGAGGCCAGAAAATTGCACTGGATCTCTTATAGGCGGTTTTGAGCTGCCTGGTATGAGTACTGGGGCTTGAACTCGGGTGCTCTGAAGGCCCAAGCAGCACTTTTAGATGCTGAACCGTGTTTCCACACCGCCTCCGGATCTGGGGTAGAGGTGGCTAGCAATAGCTACTAAAGGACAGTGGGTAGCTCTTCCGGTGGGTGTGCTCTCCATCACAGCACGATGGATTGCGGCTCATCCTCTCCAGCCTTGGACAAGAGGAGGCAAGGAGAAGACTGTTTCACTCAAAACTGTCGAGCTTGGCCATAGCTCAAAGTACACTTGGGGCTCGGGGAACCACTCTCTAGAGCTGTGCATTTGAGGACCAGGTGCCCTGCAGTGACTTCCTTTTCTCAGACATAAAATGAGGTAGAAAACTGAACTGAGTTACTGCTGAGAACATGGCTTGGCTTGGCATTCCCAGGCACGGGAACAGTAATAGGGATTCCATGGGGATCTGTGGCCCAGGATCACTAACTGGCAAGTACATGAAAAATTTCAGATGTCAAACTGAAAAATTATGTCAGGAAGTAAAAATAATGGCTACCTTCTCTGAAAAATGAATAAAACATCATAGCTAAACCCATGAAAGGAGAAATGCATAATATGGTTGGCTTTTGAGAAATGCAAATAGAAACAAAAATGTTTTCTACCAGAATGATCTTTCAAAACCCAATTCTGGTGAGCACTGGCAGAGCCTCTCTATTGCCAAACCCTAGCCGGGATCCCTGCACCCTCTTTGACTTCAGACTCAACCTGTAAGGCACAGGCTTGGCAGCACAGATGAGACTAAACAAACACTAACCTAGCTTCTAGAAGCTCAAGGCTATGTCCTCAGGATGACCTCAGCCCCCTTAGCATGGCTGCCCAGGAAAGTTTCACCCTGGCAAGGGAAGCTCTGTAATTTGAGCTAGCACAGGCCCCTCTCCACTCCCACCACTGATTAACAAGGACTCATGGTTGTGAATCTACTCTCCAACCACACAACTCGAAATAAGTTCTTGTGTGCTTCTTAGAAATTATCTGAAAGATTTCTGCATTGAGAAATATGTTCAGAATACTGTCTTTCTGTAGGTTGTGATAGACAAGCATATGTGTGTTTTGGAGGAATTCATTTCAAAAGGTTTTCCTTAAGCTGAAGGGTGGGCTACATGGCTTCTACCCTCTTTCCTAGCATTGCGTTTTGATGTATTTAGTAGTAAAAAGCACATGTCTTTCCTCCAAGAAGAAAAGAACACAGTCTGTTCTATTTTTATGCTGAGAAAATGTATTACAACAGGAGGTGAAAGACACTGAGCTGGGTAGGAACCCTGGACTTGTCCCTCAGTGGTCTCGCTGCCCAACTCTGGTAAAGAGAACATCACAGTAATGTCAAGTTCCAGCTGCAGGTTCAAGTGATGACACAAGGAGAGATTCATGCTATTTTGTCTTCTTTCTACCTTTCATATTTTTTAATTAAACGTAAATCACGAATCATTGCCAATGATGACAAAGAACTAGCACCATTAATATGTGTTATGTTTATAAAACAAATTCTGGGTAGCCAATACAGATTTTATTATTTAAAAAGTTATACACATATTTATTTTATACTTGTTTGTTTATTTTGTATATGTGTATGGGTGTATGAATGTCATGGTGTGGGAGGGGGCAGAGGACAACTTGGAGCAATTGGGTCTCTCCTAACATATGGGTTCTTGGGGTCAAATTCAGATAGTCAGACTTGGCAGCAAGTGCCTTTACCAACTGAGCCACCTTGACAGACTTACTACGTATTTTTGAGAATCACTTTTAGGTGAGAAAATAAATTTGAATGTGAAATATGAAAATACCTCTTATAATCGAAGGCATGGGGAATCCTTTCTCTGTTAAGTTTTACTAGCTGTAAAAGTATTTATGACTCGGGCTGGAGAGATGGCTCAGGGGTTAAGAGCACTGCCTACTCTTCCAGAGGACCTGAGTTCAATTCCTAGCAACCACATGGTGGCTCACAACCATCCGTAATGAGATCTGGTGCCCTCTTCTGGTGTCCAAGCATAGAACACTATATGAATATATAATAAAAAAATTAAAAAAAAAGTATCTATGACTCTGAGAGTATAGTGTTGCTCCCATGGAAGGAGGTCTCTTGCTGGGGCCACTGGGTGGGAGGTTACCCTTTCCAGCAAGTTTCCAAATAGATGAAGCCTGAGCTATGTAGGGTTGTGTTGACCAACATAGGGGACAACACTTCAGAGTAGAGCTATCTGCAGAAGTGAATCAAACTGACAGCAGAGAGAAACCAAGTCTTGCTCATGAGCTTTTATTAGAAGAAGTTTGATTCAACTCAATTTAACTTTAGGTTGGATTACTATCCCTTATATCCTCAAGGGTACTGACTAAATGCATGACCCTTCTAAGACATTTACCATGACTTCCTAGCTTGATGACACACCTCTTCCCATGACCCTTATGATCATGGACCCCTGAGCCTGATCTCCCCTCACCTTTATTTTTATTTTATGTGTATTCGTGTTTACCTATATGTTTGTCTGTGCACCATGTACATGCAGTCCTTGTAGAGTCCTGAAGGGGGCATTGGATCCCATGGAACCAGAATTATAGATGGTTGTGAGCCACCATGTAGGTGCTGGAAACCAAATCTGGGACCTCTGGAAAAGCAAACACTACTCTTAAACCTTGAGCCATCTTTCCAGCCCATAGGCCTGGTCTCTTCGATGCATAGTTCACTCTGCCTTGGGTTCTAGTTTTTGAGAATCTGATGTCTCCTACCTCCTACGTAGGACCCACAAGTTTGCTCCAGTTACAAAGACCATTTCCCAGGTCTGTGTCACAAATACCTAGCTCTGTGACTTGAACTTAAAACATGTTTAACAAATGCTGGTTGAGTAAATGTTGAATGAACATGAAGATTAGGCAGTGAGCATTCAGGAAGATTCCTGCTGGAGAAACCATGAGTTCTAATACATACAGTTCAGAATGCTTCCAGAACACTAATGTCCTAACTATTATGTTGGCCACACACAATTTATATGAAGACTGCTTCTTGGCTGTGGGGAAGTAGAGGGATGAAGACAGTAGGTTTATAGCCTCAGTGAAGCCTAAGGATTTAGACACTAAACAATAGGATGGGTATTGCTGCTAGGTTAAATACTGACAACATACTACTTACTAGTAGGATGGGCATTATGCTGTATATAACATGTGCAAAAGACCAGGCTGTTGAAAAGAATGCTTTTGTGCAGAGTTCCTGTGACTAACTATACTACTTACTTATTTGCATAGGACATTTGTATCAGTCTTGTTTTCAGGCTTCCTAGGTGAAGATATGTTCTTGTCTGGTACCAAGGTCCAACTGGCTGGGAGAACGTACACAGGATGGGACTGGGGTGCTTCAGGGTGGAAAACATCAATATGAACTCATGGGTTTTAATGCTTGTAGAAATAAACATTGTGTGTGTGTGTGTGTGTGTGTGTGTGTGTGTGTGTGTGTGTGTTCTCTAGCTCCATGCACTAAGAATCCTGGGGGCAGTGATTTCCTGTTTAATAAAGAGCACATTCAACCAGGACTCTGGAAAGAAATTGGGGGAATCCCAGGCTGGGCTGTGGATAATTACAGTCACATTTGAAATATCTTGTGCCAGGGTAGAGAATAATTGTTCCAAGACTGATGAGGACTTATCAATGTGCACAGAAGCCAGACTGAAACAGCCTGATTACATGGAATGATTTGAGGACCAAAATAATCCCCATTTACAGAGACCCCGTTGAATAAAATAAGATTCTGTAATCTCATGCTGACAGAACTACATTAGTAAATTAAAAGTTTGATGGGCAACAGGCTATCTATGCATACCCAGATCTCCACTATAACAAAATTATTAATTACAAGGGACAGAAAAGCATTTTCTCAGTGGGAAAGCCACACAATACTGTGTGGTCAAGTATTCAAAGTGAGCATCTGTAGGGTGCAGTTGGAATATCATTAGTTAGTTTTGATGCACTATTGCCAAAGATGAGTACCCTGAATCCTACAGCCACAGATGAGGGATACAAAATGGAATAATTGTAACATTCACAAATTCCAGGGCTGCAGAAGTCATGGAAAGCTGAAGAATCATGCCAGGTTGAAGGAGGCTAAAGAGGCACAATGACTAAGTATTAATGTGGTCTGGGTTATGTCCCTTTCTATGAAGGATATTTATTGAGACAATGGGTGAAACTTGAATGACACAGGGATTAAATAGCATCATGTTGCAATGATAGTTTTCCTGATGAGATGTCCTTGTAGGCAGGATACACTGAATACTGACTGATGGTGAGGAATTCTGTAGACAAGCCACTCATAAATATCTTCTTCCCTTTCCCTCCTTGCCTCTTCCTTCTTCCTTTTTATCTTGTACTGTAAGGCATTGAACCTGGGGCCTCTGTTCCTGTTTTTGCAATGCCTGGGACCATCACTAAACAAAAGTAAAAACAAGGGCTAGAAAAATGACTTAGTAGTTAAGATCACTTTCTACTTTTCCAGAGGACTGGAGTTTGATTCCCAGCATCCACATTTGTAGCTAACAGCTGTCTGTGACTCTAACTCCTGGGGATCTGACATGACCCTCTGGCTTCTTGGGACACATGGATTCACATCCACAGGCAAACACAGCCACCTTCACATAATTAAATATAATACAAATAAATCTTTTTTTTTTTTTGGTTTTACGAGACAGGGTTTCTTTGTATTGTTTTGGAGGCTGTTGGTCCAGCCTGGCCTCGAACTCACAGAGATACACCTGCCTCTGCCTCCCGAGTGCTGGGATTAAAGGCGTGCACCACCACTGCCCGGCACAAATAAATCTTAAACCAGTAAAAATCTAAAACCAAGAAGCAAATAGCAGAAATAAGAATTTTGAAGGAATATGGCAGGGACTGGAGTAGCATGGCTGATATAGCTGGCTTTTTATTGCTGTGGTGAAGCACCATGATCAAAAGTAGTATCGGGAGGGAAAGGTTTATTTCATGTTCACTTCTGCAACACAGTTCATCCTTGAAGGAAGTGATGACAGAAACTCAAGGCAGGAACCTGGAGTCAGGAACTAAACAGAAATCATGGAAGGGAGCTGCTTTCTGGTTTGCTCATCACTTGCCCAGCCTGCTTTCTCGTACACAGGACCACCAGCCCAGGGGTGGCACCACCCAGAATAAACAGTGATCAGTTAAGAAACTGCACCACGAACTTGCCCACAGACCAACAAGGAGGGGCATTTTCTCATATGAAATTCCCTCTTCTCAAATGACTCCAGATTATGTCAAGTTGACTTACCACTACAATGACTATCAAGGTAAAGAAACTTGTTTGTTTGAAAGAAGCTTCAAGAAGAAAATGAGATGCATACATGGTTGACAGAAACAAAAGAGGGGAGACTAGCAGCGGGCTTGGATTGAGCTGACCAACAAAGACTAGGACAGTGCTGGGGTAGGGGTGGGAGAGAGAAACCATAGACTTTTTTTTGTAATACTTAATCTGTATTAAGCCCTAAATTGGATATTTAATTACAGTTTAACCAGTATATAAATATAGAGGATGAAACTTTGACCCACATATTTAAAAAAAATGGACAAAGAGAGGCTTGTTCAAAGTAATACAAGCTAGTAAGTAGAACCAAGATTTAAATCCCAGCATGTATGATTTCAAAGACAATGAGAGGGTGGACAGATGGTACCGTCAAGCTAGGGAAGACAGCTTAACCTTTGCCCCCATGGAAAGTCATGGAGACTGAGGGAAAATGGTGGCTTGCTATCACTATTGACACCAGGAGGTGAGTAATCTGAAGAAATATATCTGTCGAATTGTTGGGGAAATAGAAGAAAAAGCAAAGGAAGAAAACACAAATACCTTCATTAACAAGTGAAATGAAGCAGAAGTCCATGGATTTTGCGTATGACAAAAGACTTTCAGGGTGACTTTAACATCCCCACTTCCTGGTTTATATACCTTATGTCTGTTCCTCATTAGGGACGAGACTTGCTTGTGATAAAAGAATAGAAAAGCTTAGAAAATATAACTTCTGTGATGGGTGGTGTTACACAAAAAATGTGCCTCCTATCTTGCTAACCTCTGCTCCTCACTATCTCTCCCTCTCAGCAAGTTTTCCATGTTAGGCAGATCCACAAGGCGGGCAGGTAAGCTTGGGACTGGATTCTTCCCCAGCGAAACCTTGATGGAGACTTGCTAGACACCCTGGGCCGACACCCAGTTTGTACCTATAAGACAAGCCAGCTACCCCATGTTTAGCTTTCTGACCTCCAGAAACTGAAATAAGTATGTGTTGCTAGAAGGTGCTGGGGCCATTGGATAGTTATATTTTCAATATGTTAAATGAGTTTGCCCCAAATCTATGTATATCCTCAAATCAATCCTTATGGAATTTTCATGGTCATTCATGAACATGTGCAGAGTGGGGGCACATTTGCATTGCCTGAGAGAGGAACTCCAGCTGAGGTTGAACAGGTAGGGCTATGCCTGTGTTTCATCTTGCCTGCTATAAACAAGTGTCCTTTCCTATGGTTTTCCTTGTGTCCTTTTTTGTTGGTTTCATGATTTAAGAGGACTCCCAAGTGTAGAGATGAAGTACTGTTTAGCATTTCTAAATGCACGAGGACTATGAAGTGTCTTCTTTTGTTATTGTGTTGTTTTGATGCTTGGAATCAGATCTGGGATCTTGAGCATGCTAAACATGTCCCTCACACCTCCAACCCTGGGGCTTGTCTTCTGGAGAGACTACAAACACGTGTAGAGAAGCTCAGTTCTGGCTGGGATATATTCAAGCTGTTGGGCACAAACTCAATAAAGTAAAAGCATATAAGGTATGTGTTTTTAAACACACACAGACACAGAAAGACAGAGACAGAGAAGATATACACAAAGAAAGAGAGAGCGAGTAAGCTACTGTGTTGGTCAGTTGATAGAAATGCTATAACCAGATGTCCCTACTAACCCAGCCCTGTGCTGTGACTCCTCCCTCTAAGATCAGTGTGCACTAATTCATGCTGTGTTGATTTCATAGGACAGAACCATCATGGACAATGAGAATCAACCTCAGCTCGTTAATGGCAATAGATAATGAACATGATGGACAACCAGTATTTCATCTTGCCTACTTAAAGGGGGGGGGGAGAGTTGCAAAAGGAAATCAAGGTCAAGTGTCTAGGGCTGTCTGTTCCTCACTAGGGATGAGACTGCAGAGACAGAGAGCAGTTATTTCTGTCAAAATAGTCATATACTGAAAGAGAAAAGTTTGCTGGTTAAAAAGGTTATTTTAGGGACTGGAAAGATGGCTCAGGCCAGGCAGTGGTGGTGCACACATGGGAAGCAGAGGCAGGTGAATCTCTGTGAGTTCAAGGCCAGTCTGGCCTACACAGCAAGTTTCAGGACAGCTAGGATCGTTACACAGAGAAACCCTGTTTCTCGGTGGGAGGGAGGGAGATGGCTCAGCTGTTAAGGGCACTTAACCGCTCTTGCAAAGGACACAAGTTTGATCCCAGCACCCGTGCTGGCTCATAGTCACTTGTAACTCCAGTTTCAAGAGTTGTTCTTCCTAGGCACTGTGTGCACATAGTGCACATATAGGCAGGCAAGCAAGCAAGCAGGCAGGCAGACACACACACACACACACACACACACACACACACACACACACACACTTAAAAAAACAAATAGATCTTTAAAGAAGGTTATTTTGGGCAAATGTGAATGAGGCTATCTAGGAACATTAGCCCCACAGAGCACCTTCCGCTCTGTAAAGCCCAAAGCTGTGTGGTGGGTCAGTATTTCAGAGTCATCAGATGAATTCAAAGCTCCCTGACTGTCTAGAAGGATGAGATGGGCGGGAGCAGCTCCTGGCAAGGCTTATGCACACTGACACAGCCAATGGCAGCGAAAGGGCACAGGAGACGACACAAAAGGAACAGCCCTTTGGAGACCCAGACGGCCTAAGCACAGCTTTTCCATGACCTCCTCCGAAAGGCACGGCTTTGATGACTGAAAGCTTATTCACTCTATAAGACTCCCTTTTATTTGAATTATTAATTAAGCTCCCCATTTCACCCCTCATCTCACACCCTGCACTCACTCCAATGAGTGGGCTAAGTCCTTGAAAACACATGGGTTTGCATAATGCCCGTCTTTGTTTAGCATGTGAGTATTTTGGGATTTTTTTCTTGCCTACCTCTACCCTGTGATTTAAGTGTTTCTCTGAATGTGTAGCTTGTTGCTCTTTGCAGCTGTGCCGTGTGAAACAGTGTGCGCCCCCCTCATTCTGCCCAGTCTACGCCCAGTTTCCATCTCCTTAGACTGCAGCAGCAAAATGAAACATAACTGTCCACTTTGTTAGTCTGGCATTCTTCTTTAGTCTAGGATTAGTTCAGTGTTCTCTTCTTCCCCTCCTTTATTCTAATCCATCAGAACTCATAGATCCTGACTTTTTGTTAACGTGTTTGTAAATTCAGAGCGCTGTGACTTCAGGACTGATTCCCGGCTGGGTATATGTGGTGCTGGGGATTGAATTGAGGGCCTTGCACACACTAGGCGAGCACTCTACCTATTGGCCGCACCCCCAGTCTCCCACAACTGTTTATTTAGTTAAAAAGTGTAATAGTGGTTTCTAACTCTACTTTTGCCTAAAAGCTATGAAAGTTCAACAAACAAAAAACTCCAGGGAGAAAAAAAAAAAACAACAACAAAGGGAGGAGAGAGAACTGAGGTTAAAATGACAAATGCCAGCTGGGTGGTGGTGGTGTATACCTTGAATCCCAGCATGTGGGAGGCAGAGGCATGCAGGGATCTCTGTGAGTTCGAGGACAGCCTGAACTACAGCCAGTGTGGTTACACAGAGAAACCCAATCTCTAAAAAACAAAACAAACAAAAATGACAAATGCCTCTTTGCATGCATGCATGCCTGTGTGAAATTGTGTGTGTGTGTGTGTGTGTGTGTGTGTGTGTGTGTGTGTGTGTATGTGTTGCTGGTAATCAAATAGAGAACCTTGTTCATTCTGAGCACATGTTTTTACCACTGAACTATACACCCAGCCCTAAGTATATTTTTTTAAAAATAAATATGTTATAAAAAGTCAAGTGATAGAGAAAGGTACAATAAAGTAACCATGCAGTAAGGGAATAGTTCCAAAATGAGAAGCTATTTACCCAAATAGTAAATGATACATTTTGAAGGTACAAAGAAATGACATGAAAGGTGATACTAGAAAGAGAATAACATAGTTTAGATGGCCAGGAAAGCCACAATATATACAGTTTGTCTGTGGCAAGGGCCAAGCATATCATGTTCCTGCTAAGGGAGGCCACAGAGAGTTTCACTAAGTTGAAAAAGGAAACCACAACATGTGGAATCTATTTTTATTTCTGAGTTACACAGCCAGGGTATATAGCTATATTGTGTTCTTACATATATTTTATATTTTTAATCCATACTATTTAAGTAGTATTTGTTTACCAAAACAAATCTAATATATACTTTACTCTGAGCAATCCAATACATGTAGAAAACTCTTTCGATATATAAAAGGTTAATTTGTGCACACATAGATATCCTAAAGTAGCAGATCACAGGGGCATTGTGATAAGACAGGAGTTATGCAGAACCATAAAGGAACCCTCGAAAGTACATCCTAAGAATGGAGGCTAAGGAAAGTGACGTCCTTGCTCATCAGTATGCCCTAGGGAGGAACCTTATATAACACTGTATGGCTTCAACAGGAACTTTGGGACTTTTCATCCCTAGTTGTTGCCCCCAACATCTTACTCTTCATCGACAATTTTCTGTGCAGATTTTGTTCCATCCCTTAGTCAAAAGCCAGCTAAACAGTAGCTGCTACTTAGAATGAAAACACCACTTTGGCCCCAATGATGCCTTGGTGTTCCCTTAACTACAAATCGACAGGAAAAAGTGCAAAGCAGTTCCCGGCAGTCTGAACCAAAGCAAGAATGCTGGGGGTACAGGCACTAGAGCTGAGCAATGCAAGAGTTATATCTACCTGCTTATGGGATATTTTGGGAATTTGCCAGAAGTCTACTCATTTGATGAACATGGTAGCTTTTCTCTAGTACGTGCAGTTAAAGTAACTTGTTTTGAAGATAATAAGATAGCATAAGCATAAATATTGGAATGGTATTACAGCCCAGGATATTTCAAACATCATTTATTTGAAAGATGCTCACATTAAATTTACTACGTCATGTCCCCTGAGTGATCTTCCATACATAGGCTGGACAATATCAAAGAAAATGTAAATGGTAGGACTGTTACCACATCTAGTTGGCTGTGTAAAACATTCTCTCTCGACAGTGCCATATCTACAGATTTGCTGTGTTGAACTCTAAGGTCCTCATGACTTCATGGGTTCAACATGGCTGGGGAACCTGTAATTCATCTTCCAAATGGGATATGAAGGAATTAATGTGCTAAGACATGTGAGCAAATCATAATATTGGGTAGCTATCTATATTCAAGCCATGATGTTCAGGATTGGACATCCAAAGGTCAGGGCAGGCTGTGAAAGCCTGATTCTGGGGTTTTTCTATGAAAATAGCCAAATGTAATGAAGGACATTAAAAAAAAAGACAAAGATACCAAGTTGAATGGGATCAATAGGTGAATCTAGATGGTGATATGGAGGTTTATGAAGGAAAGGTAACTGGCCCATGTATATGGTGTGAGCTTGGATGGAAGACCAGATTAGAAACAGACATGAATCAAATGGAGTCAGAGAAACCCACCACCCACACAACTAAGTCTCCCTGCTGTGGGGACTTCTCCAGGGCTCAGAGTGTAGACAGCTCTCCTCAACACAGCCATCAGGCAGGGACATCTTCACGCCATCTTGGTGTCTGCCATTTACTAGGTAACAGGTGAGTTTGGACCTCAAGATGAGCTTTCTGGATAGCTTCAGCTTGAGTCTGGCCATCGTGTGCTTCTGTGAGAAGGACCCTCACTTTTCTCAGAGGATCATGGGTGATATTTCGCTGTCTGTAAATGGCAAATTTTTCTTTACCCGGCCGAACATGGTGGTGTTACAATGCCAGCACTTGGGAGGCTGAGGCAGAAAGATCACCACAAGTTTGAGTCTGGTTTGATCTACATAGTGAGTTCTCGGCCAATTAGGGCTACATAGTGAGATTCTGTCTTGAAAGAAATGTTTTTGACAAAAACAAATGAATTTACAGTTGTTCCTGCCCACTCAGTTAGAGAAAGCACTTAAATAGATACAAAAGGTGCAGAGGCCAGGTTGGGAATGGGTATATCTGGTAGATATCTGGTAGCATAGGGGTCAGCATGTTTTTTTTTTTAATTTCCTCTAATGATAGTGTTTTTGCTTTGTAGAGAACTGTCTGTTGTCACTACTCCATTCTGGAGAGGAAGGCATGAGAGAAGTCTTAATATGAAAACAAATGTGTCTCCCTGTGTTTCAGTTGCGTTTTATTTCAGAACACTAAAATCTGTAACATTTCCTAGTATGGTTAAGCATGGCTAATTGAAGGAAACCACCTTCACTTGTAGTGGAGCCCTACACTTTGCATAGCTTGCCATCTGTTAGAGATCCACAGATTAGAAATTACACTGGCAATTTAAAGGGTATATAAAAACAAGATACAAACTATTTAGTAAAGGCTAGTATATACTTGCATTTAATTTTAAACCTCTGAAAGCAGGTTGCTTTTGCAATGCACATGAGTGTTAATTTTGGATGATTCAATGTTACCAAATAATGTTTGAGTTGGCCACCTTGGAATTGGCAATTGAAGTTTAAAGGTTTGAACCTGCTTTGTGGCCTGAAGCATAATAGTTAGCTACTCACAATTTGATATTCATCTTAACTTTCACAATATGAAGTTCTCCAAAGATCATTAGGGAAATAATGTCCTAAAACAGCCATTGCATGCAGCTTTGTAAAGTAAAGCTTACATGGGTTAGAAAGTCTATGTTCTCTGAAAAATTAAAAGAAGACTCGAGTAGACAGGGAAGGAGCAGGTACCTTAGCTGATGAGTGTGTCATAGCTGTCTGTCTGTCCTAACCAGACTCAGCATTTCATAGAGTCTCTAGAGAACTGCATTCCCAGGACAAGGCAAGCCCTTTGCATCTTAAATCTAGAACAAGCTCTATAGGGAAATTCAGTCTATGGACATGCATCTACTTCTGTCCAACAGCGGAGTTAGGCTATGCTTTTGGTAAAAGCCAGTCTAAGGAACCAAGTCCCAATGCACCAAGGGTTAACAGAATATTAAAATGGAAGGTTCTATTTTCTTGCTAAGGTTCAACTAAAATTGTTGAGGCACGTAATTGGCAAAATAGGAAAATACACAACATTTCATAAAATATTTTAACAGTAAACAAATTCTTTTCATATTTGTCCCCCCTTGAACATTTCCAATGGTACCAGGTGGCGCAAAGAGGAGAAAGATGACACGAGCCCTGTCTCTTCCAGGTAGGCATGTTCCAGCAGAACCACGAAGCAGGAAGTGATCCCTCCTCCAGCTGGCCAGCTAGGGTTTTTCTTTCAGCTTCAGGTCAATACTAGGTTGAAGAGGAATGGGGAGAGAAAACACACCAAATGAGGAGTGTTCAGTAATAATTTAGGTGTCACTCATTTGCATCTTTCTTCAAATATCTTAAGGAAATCACCAAAGATTTTTTTATGCTAGAAAACCATCTATCAGTTAAGTTTTTCTATAAAGTATTGACTCTGGGGGCTGGAGCAATGGTTCAGATGGTTCGGTGGTTGAGATTACTGGCTGCTTGGTCTTCCAGAGGACCTGGGTTGGATTCCCAGAACTCACATGGCCATTCATAACCATTTGTGACTCCAGTCCTGTGGAATCTGGTCCCTTCTTTAGCTTCTATGAACACAAGGCATACACATAGAGCACAGACATGCATGCAGGCAAAATACCCATACACATATAGATAAATATTTTAAAAATGAAAATATTGACTGGTTCTTTTTTTACAAAATTGCTTCTGGAAGCATTTTCCACCTTTTCAAAAGGGTCCAGAAAGGAAGGGTTCATGTTAAACCTCAAACCTAAAGTCAAATTAGATAAAGAAGGTTACAATGCCTTCCTATTTTTAGTGGATCACTTTTCTTTCTTGTGATGTCAGCTTTTGGTGTCCACTTGACTGGAGAGTTGTACAGCACCATCCCCCTCCTCTCCCCCCCCCCCCCCCCTGTGTGAGTGAGTGAGAGTGTGTGTGAATACATCCACCACGTGAGTCTAGACTCACTGGTAAAGACCCATCTTGAATGAGGGTGCCACTGTCTACCAGACTGGGTGCTGGATGGACTGGAAAGGGAAGAAGTCAGATAGGGCTTGCTCTCTCCTCACACTGTCCCTTCCTGTCTAGAAATCTTTTCTCATGCAGTTGCTTGTGGACCTCAGACTCGGGGATCTTTGATCTTTGAACAACAGCTCATACCAGCAGCCCCCACCCCTCTAAAGAGACTTCATCCTTGAACTGGGGCTGCATACTGGTCTCTGGGTGTCTAAGCAGCAACTTGCTTTCCTGGCTTTTCTAGCTCCTCTCCAACACGGAGTAAACATTCTTGGGGTTGCATGAGTCTCTCCTCTGCCTTTTAGTGAACATCATGTAACTGTCTTGTACATTCACCACACAGGAAGAGAGCTTGAGCCAGTGAACAGCCAGCAAGAGAACTCCAATCACAATAAAAAGAGGAATGAGTAATTTGAAAGCAACATGCTAGGAAGTCTGGATTTCTCTCTGTCCCTTTTGGTCATCAGTCTGCGTGAGGGTGGACATTCATGTGGCCGCAACCAAGTCTTCTAGTAACATTACAGACAAAGCTACTTTAACGTAGGCCTCTTGTCTGTCTAGGGTGCCCTAGGGTGGTGTTTTTCCTTTGAAATTCCTTCAGTGACATCAGCACTTAGTATCTGTGCACATTTGACCGTATCACCTCCAACTCCCATTTCTGGATTGTATCACATTGAGATAGTTTGACACAATCTGTCTCACGGCTAGTAAAGGAGTAGGTCTAACTTAGCAATAATCTTCTCTGCTTAGGGAGTTTGAAGAACCGGCTGTGACAGATGCGATGAGGGGCCAGCTCAAAGGCAGTCAGGCACTGGTAATTTACTTGTTCCTTATGCCTTCAAGGATCTGACTTGTTATCTGCAGGACTTTCCTTGGGTGGTGTCTTCGTTCATGGGCTAGACTCCCATATCTGTTCCTCACATACTTTTACAAAGTAGGTAATTTTTCTTTTTTAATTGCATTTACTTCTACGATGTTATAAAATATGCTCAGAAGTCAGTGCTAGGTCTCAGCTGGTAGCTGGAGTTTAATTTTTTTTTCCTCTCATGAAGTTGGCTCAGATTTCCACTGAAAACACAAAGACATTCACTAATCTCAAACTGCATAGAGTTTAGAGAAGGCTGTCACTGTGCTTTGCAATCTTGGCCTTTGACAAATACCTGATCTGATATACTAGAATGTATATCTCCAACACTTTGGTTTTTGGTAACTGAATAGCTGAGAGACTAAAGCCTGTTTACTCAGCGTGTGCAAAGAGCAACTGTGGACAACTTCCTGATAAGTCTGCACAGGAAGCCACTCTACAGATTGCTTTTGAGACAAGAGCTACCTTGTGGGGTTAATGAAGCCACTGATAATGCACCTAATTTTTAAAATGCATCACAAATATAAATAGTTGTGCTATAACTTTGTGATATGAATGAATAAAATCCAAACCTAAAGTAAGGGAGAAAAGCATTAAAAATGGTTTCCTAACAAAATGTCCCTTTTGAGAATGACACTGATGACAACTTTGACAAGAATTGAATATAGATGGGGGATTCATCCTGTCCGGGGAGATGAGCTTAGCTGTTTGTAACCAACTTACCAACCTGGCCCTGCACAAGAATGACCTACCATTCAGTGAAAGGCTGTTCTCACTTCTTGAATGCATTAAATGAGGTTTCTTACAAGGTATGTGGCAATCTTGTTTAATGGCAATTAAAAATACATGTGTTTTATGGAGGAGTGGCAAGGAAGGTATAATGTACCTTCTCTCTGGAGAATGGGAGGCTGCTATAGACCCTTACATATCTCATTTCACTTCAATCTTAGCCCAGTGGAGCCCCTTGAAAGAGCTTGTGCCCAATTTGCATTTCATCCATTCAGTGCTAGCTACAGGTGTAAAATGCTTCCATGTAGGACCCTTCCACCTCCCCCAAAGCCAGGAGAAGGTGAACAGAGCCCACTTGTTCTAACATTCATTCCAATGTTAAACCAAGCAAACAAACAAATGCAGGTCTAGAGGTCAGGGGAGAAAATTCTTGACCACTCTTGTTCCCCATCTAGGATCTCATCCTGCTGGCTGCGGAGATGATATGCTTGGTAGGAGCTCAGGAAAGATAGGGATGAAGAAAAGGGAAACTTCTAGAGCGTGTGTTCTTCTAAGAACGGGAAGTAACATCAACAGTTGGCAGCATGCCCCCTCCCCCCACCCAGCCCTGGAAAGAGCCCAAACAGGAATAGATGAGCTGCCTTCTTCATACACCCCATAGCCCTCAACCCAACGAGGAGCACATAAACAAGGTGGGCAGAGGAGTGGGTAAGCCCCAAGATGTAGCAGCAACAGGCCAATGAAGGGCAAGCTGAGCTGTGGGCGCTGTTAAGTGTTCAGGAGTCATGGCTTTGCAACAGGAGGAAATGCCGTGTTTGAAAAATGGATTGCATGGACTTAGAGACTGAGATATGTTTGCTTTGCAAAAGCAATTTGCTTGAGGTAATTGGTGCTGTAATCTCAAAAGTTGGGAGAAGAGTGGCCTTTAGGAAATAGCTACATGATTTGTAAGGTTTCCTTACAACCGTCATCCTGCCCTTTGATCCTTTTTTGAGTTGGGACTCAGTGTTTTGTCCCTAAACTTCCTTTAAGCCGTAAGGTCAACTAGGCAGCTGCAGACACTGCACTGTGCTTTTCCAACTTCTCTTTGGACTTGAAGGAGACAAACAGAGGCAAGGGAGATATGCTTAAGTTGATCTTTGCCTGCCTTTCTTGGTCCCTGGGAACAAAGACAATCCTAAATTCAACCACTTAAGTTGAATTAGGCGCCTCCTGCTGGATGTCAAATTTTCTGAGATTATATTACTGACCACTGTTACATGAAACTGACTTGGCCACTCCTATGTGAGCAGTTTCTGTCCTGTGTTAGATGAGAAGCAGCAAGCACTTCAGCACAGACCCCTCTCTGATTAGAAAGCCATGGACTCTAGGTCTGCAAGGTCAAGCTTCAAATCCCACCTTGAGGCCTTTTTAATGACAGCAAAACATTGGCCAGTCATATACTTTATGCACAGTTCCTTTTTCTCTGTAAAATGTACTTCATAAGCTTCCTCTAGGATGAATCTCAGGCACTGTGTGCGAACTTCTTAGTGTCTGGCATAGTCTAAGGACTCTATGCATGTCCAGTTTCTGTTTCTTACAGGACAGTCATATCCAGCTACAAATTTCCAGAAGTCCCAGGCAGGTTCAATTGCCTCTTGGAATTTGCAAAGCAAAGATATTTCTTTCCTATCCACCAAGATATTAAATCCACATGGAAGATTGAGCTTTTTCTAACTGCAATGGATAATGTAATTCTGAAAGCAGAGTCACATTCCTTTTGCCCCAGTTTTCGTACAACTGGCCCCCCAAATGCATTTGCTCATTTTTGGAGTGGAAAGGTGGAATGTCGGATTAAGTATTCAGTTGTCCTTTGTGGCAATCACTAAGACAACAGTAGCTGGCAAATGTCTCTGCAATTAGTCATTCCAGGAATAGAACCCATGAAAGCTGAACATCTCAACGGGTTTACCCAATCCTGGATGCATTGGTTTCCCTTTGAGTCCAGCCATACAATACTACATGTAACCACATGGCTATTACTGATGGCGAGTTCTTACTCCTTCTCCATAGAAGTCATTTCCGGATCGTTGTAAAGGCAGCTAGTTCTGAGTGCAAGGGAAAACAAACAAAAAAACAGACAAACAGGAAGTCGTCAACATTTTCTCCCTCTTATTTCCATGTCAGCATCACTGGCTGGGGCATTTGAAACTGTTTAATGTGGTACCATTTGCTGCTCCTTTGATTCTCAAATCTATAACAGAACAATTGATGCTATTAACTTTTAGCATCAGGTTTGAGATATAGTCATTAATCAAGATATAGAAATATAAAAAGATCATAGTAACAAAACTTCAAATACCTCCAGTGGTTATCTGTCAGAGCCACTTTTTCTTACTTTTTAAATCTGTTCTTATGCAGTGAATATAAATATTTAAAAAATTTATGTACTAAAAACAAAAGCAAATCTTTTAAACAGCTGAATTTTTATTTTTAGACATAACACAGCAGCCTTCAGGGTTCACAAGAATGAGGATTTTCCAAGGCATGGAAAGAAAAGACTGCCTGGGCCAGCTCTGTTCCATGTGGTTACAGGACAGGAGTAGGACACTTACTATTCCCCGGGGCTAAGCAGTGCTCAGGTGGCTCTCACGAATCCTAACACTACCTAAACGGGTCAGGTCCAGGGAGAAAAGTGTAGCCACAGAAAAGAATAATGCAATCAAAGTTTGCAATACTGTGTATGTCTTTGTGTAACTTAGCTGTTCAGGATATCCATATCAGGGTGATAACTATGCTAACAGACTTCAAGTCCACCTTATATCAATTCCTAATGCTTAGTATACTGAAGCTTTTACTTTTCTCCCCTCTCCTCTGGTAATTTTTTAAATGGGAAAAATGGTTTAAAAGATTTTATGATCCTTTGTACTTATTTTTAAAAAAGATTTAAAATGTACGAGTGTTTTGCTTGCATGTATGCATGTGTGCCTGCTGCCTGCAGAGATCAGAAACTGGGTCCCCAAGAAATGGAGTTACAGCGAACTGCCATCTGGGTTTTGGGCACATAAACCAGGTCCCCTCGCAGAGCAGCAAGTGCTGCCAACTGCTCAGTTACCACCTCAGTTGAACTGATCTTTTTAAACACATGGGTTCCTTTTCCATTGAGAATAACTGGACTAGCTTATTTTCCATTTGCATGAGGGTCTGTGGCTAGTTCAGTATTTTCTTGAAAATATCAGGAGGCTGTTTCCCTTGCTGGGCATTGCGTGTCCCCCCCCCCCCCACTGGTGGTCTGGTATTTTTATGGAGAAAGTTTGGTGACTCTAGAAGGCAAGGACAGCAGAGTAAGTACTGACAGTGAGTTAGCAAAAGTCAGCAAAGCTGGACCAGAATCAAGACAGGGCAAGCTTCTGAGCCCAGCCTTTCTGCTTTTTAACTGGGGGGGTCTCTGCAAAGGAAACAACAATTTGCAGACATGTTAATACTACCACAGGAAAGGCAGTGGATGGATTAGTCCCCATTTGGAACGAGAATGGGTTTGTGTATAGTAAAGACCCTTCCAAAGTATTTTCTGCTCTTGTTGGGGGGTCTAAAGTTCAAAAGAAAGCTGTTCAACTCTCCGAGGGGGTTAATGGGACATGGTGTGTGCACACAGGGGAGAGGGAGAGGCTTTAAAATGCTCTAAGTAAGAGAACACAATAGGCAGGGAGGCGCTGTTCTTTGATATAGTACATATCTGACTCAGGTAGAGCCAGTGCAAAGCTTTCTAACCAAGCCACGTGGACAGTCCGGGCATCAGTGAACAGAACAGGGAACAGCTAGCTTCCAACCTCAGATAAGCAGGGAGCACAGATTTTGAGCCAACAGTCATCTACAGAGTCTGCCTTAGGATTTAGGGGCTGTATCAGAGGCTAACACATAGCTAAGGAGGTACAATGGGCATCAAAATGGTTAGATTTTGAGACATTTCAAGCCCCTGTGGGACCAGCTGTGGTGGCACATGCCTTTAATCCCAGCACTTGGGAGGCAGGGCAAGTGTATCTCTCTGAGTTCAAGGTCAGCCTGGACTACAAAGAAAGTTTCAGGCCAGTAGAGGCTATAATAGGGAGACTCTGTCTCAAAAACACCAAGAACAAGAAAAGCACTAAAAGCCAATTTCTGTGGGGTTAACAGAGCTCAATTCATTTTCCTCATATATACCCAAATGTGAAAGCTCTTTGGTTTAACCATCAAAAGGAATAGGAACAATTGGGGTGGGGTTCTTCTGGGAAATAGTTTATCTAATAAATCTGCATCAAGATGGCTAAGGCCATCTAATTATTTTTATTCAGGCATTCTTAATGAAAAAGATTCAGATTTTAGGCAAATAATTCTGTAGGTTACCTACATCAAAAATATATAGGCAAAAAAAAATAACAGAAACAAAAACATCTAAATGGTGTGTTTTAAGGAGGAACTAGCATTCATCACCATACAGGAAAAAGCCTCACTATTAGCATTTACTCAGAATTTATAACAGCCGTGAACATAGTTCAGGCTTTTTGCTTTTGTTGTAAAGATTAACAGTATAAGCAACATTTAAAATGGTGAAGAAGTTTAATATCCTCAATACATCAGACTTTCTGGATAGCAGCCATACACATTTAACTCATGATCTCAGAAGATTTCTTTGTGGCCTTGAAAATGAACAAAGAAAATGACTAGGGTCTCTTCCCAGTCAGCTCTGGCCCAACATTTCAGGGTTGTCCCTTAGTGCCACAAGGGCAGAAGTTAACTTGTAGATTTATATTCTGCAGTGATGCAGCCATCTCTATCCAGTGGGAAAGATAATCTGACATTAGTGTATTGTCCTACTGAACATTAATTAACTTGCTGTCTAACCAAACTATCTTATGCAAACAGCCTTTTATAAATTCCCTATACCACATATCTGCAATTGCACTTTTTACAGGTTCAGTTATGGAGAGCCATAATGCTCTGAAAATACCAAATGGAAAATTATGGAAAAAAATTACTCATAAGTCTGAAGTAGCTTCTGTCATAGTATGTTACCTAGTGTGAATCACAGGTGTGTTTGCATAGGAAAACAGATAGTGCAATCAGCGGTTGGAACCATATATGGTTTCAGGTATCCATGCAGTACCTTGGAACAAGGGAAGAAGCGACTGCCACAGGTGTACCACTTAGTTCTCTCCCAGTTCATGGGAACTCGTTACTGGTTCCTTCACTAAATAATTCATCAAGTAACAATATTTGACATGCGTTCATTTTATGTTTTCCCAACCGTACATCTTTGCCTTTTTCAGTATCGTGCCTCACAAGACTGAGCAATGCCCACTCCCAATCAAAATAGCTTGGAAACTATGAGTTAAGTGATAGTTCTTCAAGACTAAATCAAGCATTTGTTTATCTTTACTATTATTTTATGTGTATGGATATTTTGTTTGCATGTGTTTGTGCATTACACATATAAAGTGCCTGCAGAAGTCAAAAGAGAGTTTGGGATCCCTTACACCTGGAGTTATAGATAGTTGTGAGCCATCATGTGGGATTAGAACCCTGGTCCTCTAGAACAGCCAGTGCTCATAACGGTTGGACCATCTCTCTAGCCTTAGAGTGTTATTTATATCTTGGAAGGCCATGAAACTAACTCTACAAAAACTTCCTAATTTTTATTTCCTACTGTTTCTCCTAACATGAACTGGAGTAGTTCTGTTGCCCTGCTGTATCTAAAGGGCCATTCAGATGCAACACTCTATGTGACAATACCTGGATATGTGTTTAGTGGTGATATCTAGAATTTCAGATACATTAAAAATAAATTAAACAGTGACAAATGCTTTCCTTAAGTTAACCAAGATTGTGGGGGGAAATGGATTATAATAAAAACATCAGTGATTACACTGACAGTAGGAGAACGGGAAGTTTCAAGATGCAGCATTATTATCGGGGCAAGATGAAAAGCAGCCATGCAGCTTCTCCAGTCATTCCTGAAACGCAAGCCAACATCACACCAGCCGCAAAACCAAAACCAAGGCTTACTTAGCTGTTTCTGATGCTTCCCTCAGTTCTTCGTCCAGTCTGCACGAGCAAAAATTATCGTTGGAGAAAACAAACAAACAAACAAACAAAAAGCAAGCAGAGCGTGAGCGTCTCCCACAAAGCAGAGGCAAACGTAAGTGGTGTATATTCACCCCCCCCAAAAAAAACTGTCTCCAGATGCACTGAGACACACTCAGCTAAGCATGGTGGCATTCCTTCCTGTTGGGTGGTCCTGTCTGTTTACTTTGCAAATCTCTTCACAAAGATGATATAGATGTCACCAGGGAATGAGGAACATGCTGGCTGAATAAAGCTCAGACCATCCATATCAGAGTGCATGTTGAAGTTAACTCACAGCCTGGGCCAAGTCAGGGGTGTGTATCTGGTTTAGTAGGTTTCAGTAGCAGATCAGGTTGACCTCAACAGCTTTACACTCAGGACAAAGACTTTGAGGGGAATTCAAAGGACTGGTACAACAGACTTCCTCAGGCAGCATGTTGAGGTCACCCACAAATACAACACTGGAGTACACACACAGGGGGTCCAGCGTGAATACAGATCTTGAGATTTTTACCTCACACTTCTTTTAAAAGATTTTTCTTCATCGTACCTTACAAGATAAGAAATGGATGCCATGAGGACAGTGAGGAACATGAGGAAAATGACAGGTAAATGATTTAAACCAGTGGTTCTAAACCTTCCTTAATGCTGCAATCATTTAATACAGTGGTGACTCCAACCACAAATCATTTTGCTGTGCTTCATGGCTGCAGTTTTGCTACTGTTATGAAGTGTAATGGAAATATTGATGTGCAACCCTCAATGGGGTGGCAACCCACAGGTTGAGAACCACTGCTTTAAACAGTAAGAACACGAGAGACAAACGCTTACCTAGACAACACGATTGGCTTTGAAGAGAAAACTTACTTGTATTAGCCACAATTAACAATTTACAATTCATAAATATACTGTGAATCCTTGCTACTTGTTGGTTCCGTATCTGCAAATTTGCCTGTTTACTAGGACATCTTAAATTTTCAGAATCAATGTGCAGTACTTTTGTTCACTTGTGGACATGACAAGGTGACAAAAATTCACGTTGCCACCTCTGCACACAATCAGTAGAAGTCCAGCAGGAAAAGTCTGTGCCTTCCTAGCTATATAGTTTCTTGGGTAAATGTTAACCTCATTTTTATGCTTTTGGCTGATGATCATGCTATTTAAAACAACAGTCAAGCATGTTACCAAATATCACCTACTGTTTGTAAGAACAAGATGGACAGCATGCCTCACAGAGAATGTGTGTGTGTGTGTGTGTGTGTGTGTGTGTGTGTGTGTGTGTGTTCTAGAACATTGTTTTAGATACAAGTTGTAGTGCTGGGGCCTTGAGTGCAAGATTTGGTTTGTTTTGCTGTTTGTTTGAGAACAAGGGTCTTGCTGCGTAGCCCAGGCTGGCGTCAGATGCTGGCTCCTTGTGTTTCAGTCTTTGAGTGCTGTGATCACACACAGTTGCCATTACACCGAGCTGAGCACACAGACAGTGAGTCAACAGGATGTGCTGACTAAAGTTTTCTCAGACAGATACACACATGAGCCAAGGTTATGTACTGGTAGGGGACGAAGACATTGCAGGCAGATAGGATCTCAGGCCTGTATTTCCCCCAAGAATAACTGCTCAGTGTCCACTGTGTGTCTACAATGACTTCATTTAACACAACTGTCCCTGGCTAATGAGAACCAACTGTAGTGAATGAACATAAACTGCATTTCAGCCCATTGATGTCAGGCTCCACCCAGTTGAACTCTGGTCTTGGGAATGCTTGGGATCAAATGCTTTGGATGTTATTCAGTGCAAGAAAATAGCTATGGCTATGGCAATGTGAAAATGAAGCAATGAGGGCTAGTAAAAGAAATGGCAGAAAAGATGCCCTGAAATGTATCATAACGGCAGGAGGAAACACAGATGGGGTACAGTAGTGGCGGGGGACACACGGGGCTAGGTTCCTCCTCCAGAAAATGAATCTTTCTAAATAGAACTCTTTCTCTTGACGCAACCTTTCCAAAGTACAGCCCTTGAGAATAGAAGGAAATTTCTTGGCCATGTCCAGCTTCTCAGTAGACCCCCTCCCCAGTCAAGTGCAGTAATTCTCCAAAGCAATGCAATTATAATCATCAGCACTGTAGCTCTGAGTATAGTAATTCTCCAAAGCAATGCAATTATAATCACCAGCACTGTAGCTCTGTGCTCTCAGTCTCTTGCTCACTGCTCTCATTCAATCCTCAGCCCAACCCATGCTCTGAGAATTACTCTTCCATTTTATGGATGTGAACACTAAACTACTGGGGATTTTCATAGGCTTCCTGAAATTCATATCCACTAAGAAGACAGAATGTCGCCGGGCATTGGTGGCACATGCCTTTAATCCCAGCACTCCGGAGGCAGAGGCAGGCGGATTTCTGTAAGTTCGAGACCATCCTGGTCTACAGAGCGAGTTACAGGACAACCTCCAAAACAATACAGAGAAACCCTGTCTCGAAAAACAAAACAAAACAAAAAAGACAGAATGTCCTTGTCATCTTTTGCAAAGGTATAGAAATACAGGAGATGATTGACAAATGAAGAGAACGGGAGACAGAAACTAGTCAGGTATTCATGTGTTTTTGTCACAGCCTCAAAAAGGAGCAGTTCTGATTTTTGTCCTTGAACAGAAGCCAGAAATGTCTGTAGTTCTATCCTGGCTAAATGCAAGTATGTTTAGGGCCTATTGTCCTGGTCTGGTTTCTTATTATCTTTTCTCGTTCACACAGCAAGGAATACTGTTGTCTGGAAGCTATAGATGAGGCTGTGACAAAAACTGTCACATGAATACCTGGTGGGTGGGACAACTGGGATGACAAGACCTCCCCTCATGCCCCATCCTCAATCTAGAAAAGCCTTCTTAAACCCCTAGATAGGGCATTTGATGGTGTCCTTCCTTAGGGCCTGCTCTTTAATATACAGGTACTTTGCTGGCATCTCATCTATAAGCTCTCATATGAACCTATAATAAACTCCTTTCTAAAACTCACCTTCCCCATTGTCTGTGAAATTCATTCTATGAGTCTGTGAGACAAAGTACCCAGAAGCCACTAGCCTGGGGTGACTCTTGCTGCCTGTAAGTTTTCCAGGACCCTAGGCACTGCCCCAACAGCTACAGCTTGCCTGAGTTTCCATTGCTCCCAAGCACCCCCACTTACTATATATCAATATTAATCTTGGCTGAAAAATATGATCAAAATAAATTGCATGAAATAAAAAATTTTAAAAGTCAGTAACTAATCATTATATTGTATGAAAGAGGCCCCAGCGAAAGCTTGATTTATTAGATAATACTTAATATTTCCTTTAAAAACCAGATGCCATGTCTCATTGCTCTAGAAGCGTTTCTCACCTCCTCTTCCTCTTCCAATGTGTGTTATTTCTCACCAACACTCCAGGCCCTCAGACTTACCTGACGATGCTCTCTGGGATGTGGATACAATCCATTGGGATCAGCCCACTGAGTTCAGATAAACTACTAACATACTTAATTTTACTGCTGAATTTTGAGCTGCAAGAGGAAAAAGGAGAAGAGCCTCATATCATCAGTTGCTACACTTCCCTCACGAAGCCATTTTCTCTTTTCTACATTACTGGTTATAGGACTCTCACACATACTAAGCATACACTCTGCCACTGGCCTACACCCACATCCTGAAATCTTGCTAGGCTCAAGCTTGACCCAGCAAGCTTACTGAGCCCAAAGAATAACAACATCTCAGCCACTATTGTGAACCAAGCACTACTTTGTTACCATTTTTTAACATTTTTATTTTTTGAGAAGTTTATACATGAGCATTGCATCTCCATCACGGCTGTCTTTCCCCTCCCCACCCCAAAATGAAGATTTCTTCTTTACTGTTGTTATATACTATAGATAATATGTAGCTATATATAAAATATGTCAATTAGAAACAGTAGGAATTACCATCACTGTTTTTTTAATTGACAAAGAATTATATACGTATTTCTTTCATACACAGCAGGTACTCTGACTTACCAAGTGCTTTGTGGAATAGCTCATTTGTGCTAGATGACACATGCCACTTCACCTACTCATTTTTTTGTAGTGAAAACATTTAGAACCAACCTTCTTAGAAATTTGAAAATATGAAACTTTTTATTAATGCTAGCCATCATGTTATGTAAGGGCTTCCTTGAACTTTTTTTATTTTCTATTGGAATCGTGCACCCTTTGAGCATCTTACAACATTGGTCCCTTAAATTTACCATTCTACTTCCTACTTCTATAAGTTCCATGATTTTGGATTCTACAGACAACTCTCCCTCACCATTCATGGGTGACTGGTTCCAGGAACCATCACCAACCCCCAGATGCCTTGGATCCAATAGTGCAGTGTCAAGACCATATAAGCAGTTGTTTGACTGCATGTTTAGGGGGGAAAAGCAGTTAAAAAACCCTCAGGGAAAAATGTGTTTTCAGAGATTTTTTACATGTGTGATATTTGCTAACAGTGGTTAACCTGTACTTGCAGACCCCACTGATGCAGAGGGCAGAGAACACTCTTAAACATGGTCCCTTTGCAAAATGAGAAATGCACCATGCCTGAAACATATCTGAATAGCAAGCATACAGGATCCCTATTTCAAGTGGAAATCAATATTGGGGCAGGAGATTGGCTGTATTTTGCAGCCATGCTTATGTTTCTGGGAGAGTCAACATTTTTCCACAAATGCAATCCTATCACTAGCAAAAGTCCAGTCTTTTCGGAGGTCCCAAGACATGATTTATGACACACAGCTGCACGTGAACAGAGTAGCTCCCGGGGAAACAGAAGCATCTCTCTCCAGTGTGGGCTCTGCCCCACCCCCACACATTTGGATCCTTTTGGATGTGAGTTTTGAATAATCCTATTTAACTTTTTCTTGTTTTTTTTGTTTGTATTTTTATAAAAATTTTTTCATACAATGTGTTTTCATCATGCTTTCCCTTCCCTCAACTCCTCTCAGACCCCCCTCATCTACCTATCCATCCAACTTCATGCTCTCTCTTTCTTTCTCTCCCCTTCCTTCAATAGAAAAAAAAAACATTGGTTTTTGTTTTGTTTTGGTTTTCATTGCCCTTTGTTTACTCTGAGAATCAAGCACCTGCCACTGCTTTTGTGTTTCTTACATGATCCCCAAACAAGTAACTCAGCTTAGACCTAATTAACTGCAGAATGTGCGTGTTCCAAGTTGAATAATTTGTCTGTGTCTGGTTTGTCCTGGGGATTGCAACATATGTAAGAGACTCAGGGAGCATCTATTTTCCTGGGCTTGGCTCCAGCAGGTGACTTGGAGCAGCTCCTTCTGAGATGGACTGAATGAGGAAGGACCTCCAGTGACCCTTGGACCTTGAGCACAGCTCATCATTTAGGAAATCCCTGTGTCCATCTGTCTGCCTGCATTCATCCCTGATGTTCCTCCATTATTCTTAACTCTTTCCTCAGCTTCATCCTGATAGATCACCAACAGTGCTTAAATGCCAGCTATATGGAAAAGTTTGAATAAGAAGTATTTTTCTTCCTATTCAAAGAGTCCTTTGGTACATACTGATATCTAATTCCAGGAATTTATTTTCTTAACAGAAATGCCTGGTGTCAAACGGCTCACACATAGCTTCACAATGAGGCAGTCAAAACGGGAACCACATTCTTCAATGCAGAGTTGCTCTCTGCCCACTTAAAATGGGATAGGCTGAGGTCATTCTTGCCTGGACAGTGACCTTTCTACTTGTTCCTAAATCCTGCCCATCTCTCTCCAGGTTTTATCCTTTACATGGAGTGTGTGGTTTGAATGACAACTGTCCCCGATAGCCTTGGGCATTTGACCACGTGGTCCCCAGTTAGTAGCATTTGGAAGCGGGAGGTTTAGAGTGGTGGAGACTTGCAGGAGGAAGCGTGGTATTGGGGGCAGGTTTGAGATTCAGAGCCTCTGGTTATTTCTAGTTAGCTCTTTCTGTTTCTTGTTTGTGGTTCAAGATGTGCACTCTCAGCTTCCTGTCCTGTCACTGTGCCTGCTGCTTGCTGCCACACCTCTGTGCCGCCATCATGGACTCTCATCCCTCTAGAAATGCCAGCCAAAACAAATTCTCTTTCCTATAAGTCATCTTTGGTCATGGTGTTCTATCACAGCAACAGGAAAATAACTAAAACACGGGGTTACATTAAAAAAATGTTTTGTGTCCGTGTCCGTGTCCGTGTCCGTGTCCGTGTGTGTCCGTGTCCGTGTGTGTGTGTGTGTGTGTGTGTGTGTGTGTGTGTGTGTGTGTGTGTGTGTCTGGATGGTTCACTCTCTGGTTCTCTGGCTGTCTGTGTCTGAGAGTGTATAGTGCATGTGTGTGTGCATGTATCTGTAGAGGGTTAAAGCTGACGTCAGTGTCTTCCTCCATCTTATATTTTGAGACCGGGTCTTTCTCTATCACTGAACCTGGAGCTCACTGATCAGGTAGACTTCCTGGTCAGCACCCCTCCCCTTCCCCAGGACACTCCTGTCCCTGTCTCCTAGCACTGGAGTCACAGGCAGGAGCTGCCATACCCTGCTTTTTACTTGGGTGCTGGGGACCGAAGCTCAAGTCCTGCATGCTTCTTCCCGTGGAGATCACCTCTGCAGCTGTGTTCAGAGGCGGGAACATCTGAAAGCCCTGGAATCGAGTCGTGGCGAGAGCAGTGCTTTCCCGTCTCCCTCCTTTATATGGTGTGGTCTGTATGGTCGGCTACCCCTGAATTCTTTTGCAAATGATGAGAGCTCTTCCTAAGGTGCTTCTCCATCTACTCAGCCACAATGAAAGTATTGGGCTACAAAAAAATTCACATGTGCTTTCTGAGTTCTCTCTTACCCCATGGTCTAGAGATCTAAGGACTGAATACCCCTGGAGCTACCTTGGCAGGATACCAACAGCCCCTTTGGGAATGCAGGCAGCACCAAGGAACATGTGTGAGGTGGAGAAAGCAACTAGCCCCAACCACTGGTCTGAGTACAGGTCCCTCAGAAACTGGATGTACTTTGTTTTGCTGTTCTCTTGAAGCAATTAGAGTTGAATTTCTGTCACATACAACCGAAGAACAGGGGTCCTATTTATTCAGGTGCCCTACTCCAGGCTACTAGCTCATAATTCTTAACATTAAAAAAAAAAGACAGTTCATTAAATCCCTCACGTTTTAGTCAATGTAGAACCCTACTACTCAATTGTTAGGAGCTAGGAAAGAGAACTCCTAATAAATATCATATTTAATATTTTTTAAAAAATAGCACTTCCTCTAAAAATCTGCAAGGTACAGTAGAGAAAAATCTGTTCTCTACACACATATATTTAACTATTTTTCTAGACTATTGTAGTTTTCATGAGAAATTGGTTAATAACTTTGAGCCAGGAAAATGTTTTTTCTACCTTGATGATTATGTGAGATTTCATGTTATTTTTAAAGGTTTCTAGAAAATAGTGTTCCACTCACTTACTTCATATCCTCAAACATAATGGTATATAGCACCTAAGTAAAGTGTCGAGTAGTCACTAATAAAAACAAGGAGTCCTCACCTTTGACCCCAGTGCAACTCCCGCAAACTACTCCTCAGAATTTCACTTAGTTTTTCTGGCTGCACAGTTCTTGCCCAGAAGAAATGACACACTTAAGGCCTGTATTTTGCTGGTCCTAGCCTTTATTGTCTCATGTCACCCAAACGTTTTATTTCTTATGAAATAACCTATCTCCACACAAGTATTGGCCAATCCTCTTTCTATGTGGCATGAGACTCTCACCACTTCAAATTACAGGAAGCAATTTGGAGGTCAGGTTTTGCAATGGTTGTGGAAAATACTTATCTGAAGTAATAATCACTTTTTTTGAAAAAAAAAAAAGAAAATTTCTATGGAACTCAATGGCCTGTACCTTGTCATGCTCCTGCCTTAGCCTACTGAGCACTGAGATTACAGGTGTGCCATCACATCTGGCCCTTTAAATGAGAACTCTGGATGCATAGTCCAAAGTATCTTTCCAGGAAGGTAGGAGTAAATTAAGTTTTCCTGGATTCTTTTAGCTTACAGGAAAATTCACACACTCTGAAAATGTCATCATACAGTCATCTTGTGACCATCACAGTTATACCTTATAAAAGGCCGTGTCACCGCAAGGATCGTTCTGATGAACCAAGATGGGTGGACAATGATGAATGACTTCAAATTCTTGCGCAACCTATTTTGAAAACGGAAACAGTTCTGTATTATTTTAAACTTACTTTCCACTGAAAACAGAAAATAGATCCCCAAATAAGAATACATGATGTTTCCGGGAGGGATTCTAGGAAAGTTACAAGGTTGATGTATAGAATGTTTAGTATTATTTTAAAAGTACCTTTGTTTTCTCTCTCTCACTCTCCCCCACCGGGTGTGTGTGTGTGTTCACATGAGTATGTGTGTAAGTGTGTATGCACTCCTGTAGAGAACACCCATTTCAGGTCTCATTCTCCAGGAACCATCCAGTAGGACAGTCTCTCACTGAGATGCCAGCATAGCTGATCAGACTCTGCTGGCTGGCCAGTGAGCTCCAGGAATCTGCTTGTCGTCTCTGCCTCCCAAGAGCTAAGCATGCACCATCACACCTATGGGAACTGAACTCAGGTCATTGTGCTTGCCTGGCAAGCATTTCATGTACTATCTCCTCAGTTTCCTGAAATAAGTTTTGAGACATAATTTGGCACTTAAATCTCATTTTCCCACAGGCACAAATATAAAAGAGAAGGGTGATACTTTTACAGTATATGAATTTAGAATAATTGGCATATTTTTGCTTAATGATGCTTTTCAATTTTGTTAGCCTTATCTTTTTAACTTGAAAAGAATATGCTTTCAGTAACCATTTAGACTATTAATTATTTGTTTATTGTTTTTGTTTTTGAGACAGGGTCTCGTGTAGCTTAGACTGGCCTCAAACTCACTGTGTAGCTAAGAATTACTTCTAACTTTTGATCCTCCTGCCTCTACCCCCCTGAATGAAGGGATTATAGGTATACAGGTAATGGAATGTAGAGCCTCATGTGAGTTAGGTGGGCATGATTCCAGCTAAGCTACATTGTTTATCCCTTGATAATTTATTTGGTCTGACTAAGCCTTATTTTGTTCTTATACATAAAGAAAATTTACCATTTTAATAATTCTTGGTTTTCAGGTACATTCTTCAGTATTAACAATGCTACTTCTATTATTGTTAGATCATAAAACAAATTTTAGTTAAATTTAACAAGGCACTAATCGTGGCGTTATGAAAGAATCCTCATCTAAGGGAATGCAATACATACTAGACACCATAAATTAGTAGTTTTATTTCATTTTCATATATATGGCAATAGAGTTTGTTCTAGCAGAGAGGTAAGTGTTTTGATGAAGGTCACACAAAGGCAGTGCTGGGCTAGCAGACACCTTGAACTGACACAAATGCTGAAATATTACAATGGCTTCCTAAACCATCATTACCTTAGTGTGGTGGTTCTCAACCTTCCTAATGCTGCAACCCTTTAATTTAGTTCCTCATACTGTGATGACCCCAACAATAATTACTTTTTCCTACTTCATAACTGTATTTTTATAGAGGAGCAGTGTCTCAGTCCCTAGGACCATGGGATATGCGTTTTCTGATGGTTGCAACCCACAGGAGGAGAACTGCTACCCTAATACATAAAACAGTAACCAGGTCACATGACATCATGAAAGACTCACGGGTACCTCGGTTTGTTCATCTGAGTTGTACCTATACAACTGCAGTCTAGAGTGAACCAAATCTGCCAGGTTCAGGGTTACAGTTAATAAAATCTAGGGAGGGTTTGCTTTGCTTAGCTTTACGCATCATGTGGTCTTTTTCATTAATATTTTCACAGCTTACCACTTCATGGATCAGTACCCTGCTACCTCCACGATATGACTGTATTATATAGGCTAGAAGAATATTAGATATGAGAGTTAGTGAGGAGTCAAGACAGTGATTAAATGGTGGCACCCACATACCGTCTGTCAATCATCTGGTAGCATTTCTTCATCCAGCCTAGTCCTGGCATCTTCCGCCTGGGAGTTGCACCGTTCAAGTACACAATCATGTAATCCTCAGCTACCATCAGCTCTAAGGTACTTATTACATATCTGATCACAGGGAGGCAGAGAGAGAGTTTCAGTTCCCACATGAAAGCTTTCATTCTATTTACACCCAAACTAAGTGACATTCAAATTATAGAGTGAATGAGATTGAAGAATAGTGGTGCATATTATCTCTTTTTTCTTGAGAACAATGTGTCAGCATTGCCCTTTTATTTGTGTATGTGAAACCACCCTAGAAAAATATGTGGGTTTAAAAGGTGACACAAAAAATGTCTGCAATATTATCAAATATTAAGGACAACTCAGATTAAAGGAGGGCAAAAGTCAGTGAGGGCATTTTCCACCACTAAGAACATGTTATCAGAAACAAAAACAACCCTTTGCCTAAAGGAAATGTTAGAAAAGTCTTAACTATAAGCCAAACACAGCTCATTTTCTTTTCCCATCATTCTACAGAGTTCCCTAGAACAAGGCTCCTTGACAGAAATAGTACTGGCTTCTTATCGGAGGTTTAAGATCGGCTATGTCATATACCCGTGCAGTTAGTTAAAGACCCCTTATCAGCCATCATGTGCCCACAGATGTCAACCCAATCACCACTCACAGGAAAAGGTTTTCCATGACATAGTGGTAATCCGCCCGGCTGCTATCTGGCAGAAAGCAGGCAGCAAACACAATGATGGCATTCAGACCGTCCCCATAGTATCCTAGGGACAAATAAAAAGATATGTGTAACTGAATGAAATTCCTTAACAAGGTCATATTGCTCCTAGAAAGATAAATCTGATGTCTTGTTTGATGGTGTGTGTGTGCTTGCGTGCTGTGAGATATATCATGAAATGAGTAACAATACTGAGGAATGTTCTACACACACACACACACACACACACACAAACACACTGATTTACAAAACAATACTGATTTACAAAACAAGCTAATCTATACAAAATTTCATTCAGGTGGCTGAGAAAGAGATTCTGTTAGACCATCATTGGTTCTTTTAGTTTCAGATCTAGTTAACTGTGACAATTTAGTCAGTGAATTGCAATTCCATACGCTCCAATATCCAGGGGAGAGACATGCCAAATACCTTTATTTTGATTTCCAGGCCTAGTCATTTGACTGTAGTGATCCTGGATTCTCTGGATACAACAGGAAGTGCAGGAACACATGGTAATTCTGCCCAGGCCCAGAATAACAGCACAGAATTCACAACCTCACATCTTAGAGAAAGCAGTGCACTAAAAATAGGGCTGACCTAAATTCTTTTGAACCTTATGAAGACATGTGCATTTGGGAAAACTTGAGAATCATTTCTGGATGAGACAGGTGGGACGTAGAAGTGCTATTTGCAGGTGGAGTTGAAAAAAATAGGATCTGTGAAATGCAAGTCAAGGCACCATTCAAACTCTGAAAGTCGGGGAATATAAAGATACATCTCGGGACGTCACTCCCATCTTTTGAAATAACTGACATAATTTTAGCATTGCCCCATCTTTTCCCCCACAAGCATTCTGTTTCCTCAGAGCTCATCTCTGAAATTGATGGCAGGTGCTACTCAACTACCCAAGGGTAAGTGTGTGGAATAAAATATGTCTCTGATACTTAAAAAGGAAGATAGTGCCCTGGATTGCCATTGGGGAAGTGCTGGGGATTGAACTCAGGACCTCACATGTACTAAACTCACACTCTAGCACTGGGGGACCCTCAGCCCTGGTCAATTTTAAATATGTCCATTCGAGCCTAGAGTCTTAAGCACGCTACTAACCATTCCACCACTGAGCTGCCTCTCCAGCCCTTAATCATTTTTAGGCAAGGGTTTGCTAATCTGCCAAGCTCACCTTGAACTCACTTTGTAACTTAGGTGGGCCTTTAAACTTGCAATCCTCATGTCTCCGCTTCTAAAGTAGCTGGAGTATATAGGCACATGCCACTAGACCTTACTTACATTTGTTTTTCTTATTTATGAATTTATATATTTATTTAGTGTTTAGTATATGATGCATGTACACACATGTTCCCTGGTACACCTATGGAGGTCAGAGGACAAATCATGGGAGTCAGCTCTTTCCTTCAACTATAGGAGTTCTAGGCATGGAACACATATCAGCAGGCAGCTGAGACATCTCACCAGCCCATTAAATATCCCTAATCTACATGCTTGTAGTTTACATTATATTGTCCCAAATTTACAGTTATTATGTAGAGAGGCCCTTGGAGCTTTGAGCAGAGCAGGAAAAGAGTGCTCCTAAACCTGATCTTGTTCTCCCAGAACTCGGTGTTTTCCTTTCAGAGCTATGACTGTGGCTCTGGCAGTGACATAGCAGGAAAATGTTGGCAGTAGATTTGGATGGCTCCCTCTTGAGGAGCACTTTAATAAGATTTCCCCTCCAAGGACATCAATTATGACTCTCACCAACAAAGCAGAGAGAAAGGAACTACAAATACATCCAGTTGTGGCCTTGTGGGTGGATAGGGTGTTTATGCCACATGTCTTATACGATGCAACGTAAGTTAACGTTACATCTGGTGCAGATATTTGTGACCCAGCATGCCCTCGGCCTCCTTCTGGACTTCCTGCTTCAGTCCCATCATCCCTACTATGTAGTCATCTACCAGCTTCTTTTTAGAATGTTAACATGGAGGAAATCACATTTCATGTGAGAAGTTCTTGGTTCTGAGGACTCACAAGTAAATGGAAATCCACAAGAGATGTAGAAGCGAGCCAACATGAAGACATGCAATTCAGACAGCACAGGACAACATACGTGTCCAACACAAGAGAGTCAATGCCACAGTCCTGGTGGGAAAAAGCAGCATGAACACATCTTTATAAATGTAGTTGTTGGCTGTGGTGTCAAAACCATTGAGATCAGGACTCTTCAGTTGTGTTTTCTGCTTGTGGAGAAGCGAAACCCTAGGTAATGTTAGCGTGTTCAGAATGCGGTGGCATTACAATCTCTGCATCATCGAACAGAGGCATCCACAGGGACCGCTATCTATGTGAGGGGTTAGCTTTGTTCAAAAGATGCTGACATTTACAAAGGAAAGCGGCCCCCAGCACTTTGGGTAGAGGAGCCACAAGAAGAGATGGGGCAAAATGAAAGGGAAGAAAATAAGAGAACAGGAGGTGGCACAAGAAAGGCACTAGAAGAAAAGGATTCCCACATGGAAGTGTGTCCCCCAGATTGTGAACTCTGTAGTGAGGCATTGGATTTACTTAGAAAAACAGCTCACTGGTAAGTGAGCAGCTAGGTCATAGCAAGGTCCTATCTCAAAAACAAAACAAAACAACAAAATTTACTGGGCAAAAACAGTAACTAGAGTGAGAAATTTTGCTTTTTAGTCTTCTCTACAGATGCTTTTTGGGGGACCAACTAACCTCTCAATTTCTACCCCAAATCATGCCACTTTTCAGGTAAAGTTGGAAATAGTGTAATTCCTATGAAACTTGCTTTGTCTCTGTCTGTACTGGGGATTGCAGTTAAATCCCGGTGCAGGCTATGGCAGTACTACTGTTGAGCCACATCTATAGTCTTAATTTTACATTTCATTTTGAGTCAGGGTCTCAATAAGTTGCTCAGGTTGGCCAGGAATTGCTGTATAGCCTAAGAAAGCCCTAAATTTAGAAACTCCCTGTCTCAGACTCCCAAGTAGCTGGAATTGCAAGCCTGGCTTGGAGTTTGATTTGTTTACATATTTAATTAGTCAGACTCTGTTCTCATTGAACAAGAAGTGGACATAGGTGCATGTTCTGCATCGGGGTGGTGAGGGGAGGTGGTATCAGCAATTCCACCATGGATCTTCCTGAGGCCCTACGGATCAGTGATGGCAGACCTTACCTGAGGTGACACAAGAGGCATGAAAGAGATGTGACACAAGTTTGCTGGCCAGCAAATGGAATGGAGAGAGAAGGAAAGATGTCACAGGTGCAACAGAACACGCGCACACACACACACACCAGCCAGCAACTCTTCTGCTCATTCTTTCCAGGCTCTTTTGTCCAGCAACACTGCAGAGAAGGTTACCTGAGTCTCCTAGAGTGAAATAAGAGAAGTAAAAAGAGAACAAGACAGGAAACTCCTTGTTAGTATCCTTTGGTATGATTGCTCTTGGTTATTCAGCGAGCTTGTTTTCAGCTCTAAGTTTTAAAAAATGTCAGTTCTGGCTTCCACATGACACTGGCTATGTAAAATCACCCATCCTGCTTTTTGCCTTTTTTGTTTTTTGAGGATATCACTCATGTGGCCATAGGATGTGAACACTGATATCATCACACTTGGCCTCTTTCAGCTGATAGAATAACTAAGGCCAGAGAAGGTAAGGGGATGTACCAAGGTCAGAGAGTCTGAACTCAGCTTCTAAACTGTGCACAGGGTGTCTATGCTGAGGCCACCAAATCTGAGGAGTGGATTACAAACACAGCAGTGACCACTGGGCAGCATCTGACAGTAGGTCATTTTCTTCAAACTTTTGATTGCTCCCACCTTGCAGTTTCATGCACTGAACATTGCCCTACCAGAAGTTTCTCTGGGGCTGATAGGAAACCCCTTCAGAGCAATATGGAGCACAGAAGCAAGACTCTCTGTTCAGTCTGTTTTGATATGCTCACCAGAAGCCAATAGTTAGCAGCTAAGATGCTTGGTCATCAGAGACTGGGAGAGTGATGTGAGTTTCCAACACGGAAGACTAAACTTTGTCAAATTCAGAAGTAACATCTGAGCAATTTTTACCTAGAGCACAAAGCTGTCCAGCGTGTAGGAGGTGGCGGCTTCTCAGTAGTGGGCGGAGGGTACAGCCAGAGGCATATTCATGCGGCTGAAGGAGACTGAGGCAGAGCCAGGGAAAGGAGAGGTGGCCTTCTCTTCAAAAGCAAACTGACAGTCACTCAGACAAAAACCAAATGCACGCCACATAATGTGTGGAGAGGAGCAAGTGCCAAGGGGAGGAGGTGGCAGGGAGGGAGCTCAGCAAACCAGGTTCCTATGAGGTCACACATGGACTTTAAAGAGACCATGGCAGGCAGAGATAGTCCTGCCCACCAGTGTACTCCTGGTGACAGCTTGGCCTGATTCCAGTGACTTGGACATTAGGCTACCCAACCCATTTGATTTGACTGAACTTGAAAAAACAAAGGCTAAATTACTAAGGTATCAAGAGGTAGTTTGGCCTTTATGGTAACAGTAGAACTGTGGGCCTGTTGTCTCATGACATGGGCCTCTGAGGCCAAGAGCTAAGGGCAAACATGTGCAGACATCATCCCCATGTGACTTTGATTTACCCCGGCAGACTTATCTATTTTCCCTGTGCATTTTAGAGAACACACAGGTCACTTTTATAGTCAATCTTTGTGAGGTTTGTTTGTTTATTTTTTACTACCCCAAAGCAAACAAACCAAAAATACCAGAGAGCCACCGTAAAGCAAGAATAGGGGCTCAAGTTCAGCTTGTCGTCCTAGCAAGAGGCTGGCTTTAGTCCTCTCTCAATCTCCACAAGCTTTGCTCAGCTTCCTTCCAAAGGGCTAAGGAAGAGATTCCTCCCACAGGGTCCTCCTGCTGCCCACAGCAGCTATCACAGGGTCACACTGCCATTCCAGACTACACAGCAGGGCAAGAATAATGAAGGTCAGGTCAAAGGCTCCCAAGGTTATCCTTTTTCTCTGTCAATCAGTTTCCTTGTGTGGCCTGGTGTTCATGGGTCTATTGGGGAGGGATGGTTGGCTAAGACATTTGTGTGCATATTAGAAAGCAAATGCTATTGATTTGATGCTGGATCGAGAAGGGCTGGGGATACAGTTCAGTGGCAAAGCCTTTGCATAGCATATTCAAGGCCCTAGCTTCAACCCCCAGCACTGAGAAACAAAACAAACTCTTAATGAACTTCCAGAACTTATTTCCTAGTTCTCATTAAGGCAGAGGCACTGACAGCAATGGTTGCCTTGCGAGATTGGGCCTTGGTGGAGAGATGCCTCAGGACTGCAGGAAAGGGATGCATGCAGCAGACACATCAAACAGCCAATGATGTTTTCTGAAGTCAACAACATGCAACACAATGCCTGTGTTCATCTGACTTTTTTCTGAGTCTCCAATTTAATCAAAGCCACATGCATTCCTGGAACCCCCAGGTAAACACACTTTTCCCTCTCCTGAGTCCCTTGCTGGAATAGAGGTTTTTACTGTGGTTAACTTTTGTCTGTCCCATCTTTAATGTGGTTCATAGGAGAATAAATTTTTTGGTAGAATAAATAGCTATTGGGCTGAGTCTAAGAAGTGTGCTGGAGCCTCTGAAGGGGATTGGAAGCCCCTCCAAGGCTGAGGTCTTACCTCCATGAGAAATGACTCTCCTGTAGGGTTCGATGACCTTCATGTCAATCCGTTGTTCCTGCTCTCCAATCACCACTGTCCTCCATAGTCGGTTGTCTTCTCGCTCCTCTTCAGCTGTATACTCTGGAATAGACTCTGACTCTTGACCAGAGCTCTTGTTGGCAGTGGGATCTTCTGGAAGGGAGGCACAGAGCTGGACTGAAGCAGCAAGACTTCCCCAGGAAAAGCAGTTTAGAGACTGGATTGGAAGCCACCACCTTATAGAGCTACCCACTGGAGCTGCACACTAGGAATTCCTTAGAGGCAAACAGGAGCCTGACCATACAACACCTAGCTTATAGACAGATGGAGGAACTAAATCCTTTCCTAAGGTCATGCTGAAGTAGGAACAGTCGAGGTTAGAGTTCTGGTACTTACTCATCTTTGGTTATGCAGGTTAAACACTTTCTGGTGGGGTGATATCAGGTTCAGTTACCCTTAGCTTTCTGAGGCCATCTCCCCTGGTTTCTTGGAGTGTCTGAGTGCCTTTACTTGATGACACTACTGCTTAGACCTTGGCTGTGAGACTCTTAGAACAGGGATGAAGCCCATTGTCCCATTGTGAAGCTAGGGTGTATGCTTATACAGAAGGCTGCAAATACTTCCCAAATATTGTTCCAGAATATACCACAGTAAAGATTATATAGTGAACGGGAAACAAACAAGTTTGTAAACTGGAAATTTCCTGACAACTTTTCAACTTTTGGGTTCACAAAGCAACAACAAATACTCCACTGAGTATTCTTTGGTCAAAGCTTAGTCTTATGCATTCAAAATAATAAACATGATATTCACTAGAAGGCTAAGCTGCAACTGTTAACCATTTTTACTAGAAGTACGAGTCAAGTTTGACAAAGGATGGAGGTGTAAGGGAGGATGGAGGTGTAAGTTTAACAATTTTAAATACTCCAAAGGGAAAGATTATTTATTACCTTTCCTACAACTCTGAGGCATGGCTGTTCTTACTTTTTACACTGTGGGAAAAGACCATTTAGATGACATTGCTCTTTGCCTCAGGCCCTCTTGTGTCACAGAAATAGGAATAGCAATGCTGTGTCTCCCAGCCGCTGGCACTAACATAGCAGTAGGTGTTAAAATGGACATTATACCAATGTGGAAATTGGTAACAAAGCTAGCAACTGTGGTGATATCTTGCTTAAGCTCAGTCAGTAGAGCATGAGACCTTCAATCTCAGGGTAGTGGGTTTGTGTCCGACGTTGGTCGCCAAAATGTATAAGAGTTCTTAATTGGTCTACATGATAAAAACCCAGAGTCTGATATAGAAGAAAATGCTGAAAATCAGAGAGAAGGAGCAGCAAACCACTGCCACACCTTACTTCCCAAACATCTAAGCAGACAAGAGAGTGAGTTCCTGTTTCTCCCTGCTTATAACCTGATTCCACTCAGCTGTCTCACATCCTAGACATCCAAACCTCTATGGTTAGTCAGTGGCAAGCTCCATTCTGTGACCTTCAGACAGGCTTTATTTGTACAAGCAAGATATCACCACAAGCAACAAATACAGTTGACACCCACCCCTCTGTTGTGAACTTTCCTAAGCTACTGATATGCCTTGAGTGTGAATTCCTTGGGTTAGGGAACTTCATCTGAATCACCCTTAGTACTTACTCACTTCTACTGACACATCTCACAGCTAGCGTAGAAATATACTCAGAATATGCAAACTGGGAAGGTTAGTGGGTAAATGCCAAAGAGTTTGAGCAAGCTTTTAGGACTAGAGATAGACTCTAAGGACCCACAACACAGTGTTGCATCCTGGAGGATTCAGCAGTCACAAACGCCCACAAGTACTAATTACTCCGGACTCACTATCGGAAACTGAAGCTCAGCTGGGAAGCCAGACTAGCTTTCCTTGCCAACACAAACAGCCACACCACCCACAGAGCCTGGCTCATTCTGGTTCCACTATGGTCCCAGCATCACTCAGCAGCTTGTTAAGGATGGAAGGAAGCAACCATAACTTCTAATCAAGCATCATGTCACCTGGTGTAGACCCACTTGTTTGTCTGGTATTCTTTCCCACTTCTTCCTTTCTACTTGGATTGGGAAACTAGCTACTAATTCTACTCTCTCAAGTTCCATATTTCTCATCCTGTCCCTGGTACCTAAGAACTCTGGGCTCAGACGTGGTATGTCTTTTGATGTTCGTGTCATTGACATCAGTAAACTAACCACCCATGAAACCCTCTGTGAACTTACCATGTATCTAAACTTCAGTGAACTCACCAAACCTTCTACAGTATGTTTGATACTCTAGCCTGCTCTAGTTTGTTCTCTGTGGGATGACAGTGTGGTATATATGATACATATAGACTCAAACCTGCATCTACTCACAAATTATCTAAAACTGGATCATTCACCTAATGTAAAATACCCAAACCATAGACAACATAAGATAAAATCTAATTGACCTTTGGCATAGAGATGGAATTTATGTATGTATTTGTTTGTTTATTAGGGTTTGCCATGCTTTCTGGGCTGGTATAGAACTTATGAGCACAGGCATGCTTCCTACCTCAATCTCCTGAGTAGCTGGATCTGAAGGTATGTGTCACTAGGCCTGGGTCTACAACTGATGACTTTTTAGATATTAATACTAAATTCATGGAGTAAGTAATTGACAAACCAGACTGTGTTAAAGTTGAAAGCACAGCACTGAGAGAATAAGAAGGTAGCTACAGACTAGGAGAATGTATTATAGAGTACAAATCTGGTAAACTATTATTATTCAAAATATACAAAATGCCTAAGACTTAACAATAAGAAAATGAACTATTTGATTAGCAAATGAGCAGTACAATGGTGTTAGGGCTGTACCTCAGTAGTAGAGTGTTTTCCTACTATGACCAAGACCCTGTGTTCAGTGCTTATTAACACAACATGCACATATGAGTGTATGTGCATGCACACACGCACACATGTGCGTGCGCACACACACACACACACACAGAACTGAGCAGATATCACCTCATCAGTGGATATGCAGATACCAAGGAGGCATAAGAAAAGATGTATGACATCTATCATTTTAAGATAATACAATAGTGAACTGTTGCTACAGATACTACTACTAAACAGGTCAAAATCCAAAACACTGACAATCACCAAACTACTGAGAATGTGGTGCATTAGGGATTCTCATGTGTTGATGATGGAGATGGAAATGTTCCAGTAATTATGGACGACAGTTTGGAAATTTCTTATAAATAAGTTCCTATCATGCAGTCCAACTCCTTTGTAATTAGCCAACAGAAAGGGTATTTCCAGATAAAAATCTTCACATGTATGTTTACAGTAGCTTCATTCGTACTTGCCAAAACTTTGAAGCAACCAAGATGTCTGTCAATAGGTGACTGGAAAAAGTGTCACATCCATACACTGGAATATCATTAAGTGCTGAAAAGAAACGAATCCTCAAGATGTGAAGGAATCATAAATGTCTAAATGCAGAAGACCACTCGAAAGTCTACTTACTGTGTGATCCTAACTATCTGGCATTCTGTAAAGGGCAAAGCTGGGGAGACAATAAGAGGATCAGTAGCAGCCAGGGGTTAGAGGGTTTTGTGTAGCAGTTTTCTGCAACAGGAAACCCACAGTCTGAGGAAAGCTAATTCAGACACAATGTTCTGAGGGAAGCGAGGCACTCCAGCCAGCAGGAAGCTCCTTAACTTAGGCGATAAAGGATCCAAAGGCTTCAGGAAGTCCCTGAACCTGACTAGATATACAAGACCCTTCCTTCTCTGAGCATGCAGAAGCTGTAAGCATCGCTGAAAGACAGAAAAGCTAGGCTGCCTAGAAGACACTGAGACCAAGGCAGCTACCTGAAAAGACATACTCTACCCATTGAGCAGTCTGCAGGCTACGCAGTGTGCTAAGTAGACTTTGGTGATGTACTATGGGTTGAGTTATTTCTGCTCCTATAAGTAACTTCTCAACTATACTGCTGTTAGTCACCCAATAAAATTCATTCATTTACCAAGTTGGACTTAGATGACATCCTTATTCTGCTCTCTTGTTGGTTCCCTATATGGGGTGGGTAGACATTTGCTTATGTCTCCCCAGGAATTGTGTCACACAGCACAAGTGAAGGAAGGATAAATTACAGGCCACTTTCTACTTGCCTAAACCCACAGAATGTTCAGCACCAGGAGTGAGTGCTAATGTAAACTTTGTACTCTGAGTGAGAATGCTGTGTTGTCCATGAAGGTTGTCAGTTGCTACAGATACAAGATGTTTATTAGTTGAAAAAGAAGTAACAAATAAAACTATAAGCCACAAAGGAATTCTTAAAATAGAGGAGACAATGTCACCCACTTCTCCACTGTCTGTCTCTCTTTGTCTCTGTCTCTCTGTCTCTCTCTCACACACACACACACACTTTAAAAATGAGCATAATGATTCTTCTGACAATTGAGCCTGCTCAATACACAGGGGTCTCCTCATCCCAGGAATTATAACCCTACTAAGTTTAGAGCTAGTCCTCAAGGATATTACTTTGGTAAAGTCTCTTAGCTTATTGATTCCATGAAGAAATAGTTAATTTTACTCTATTTTGTTCTTCTTTTCTTTTAAAGAATTGCCTTTGGTTCCTTACATAGGAGTATTACATCATTTGAACCCACATGGCTGAGGGGTAATGCCACCCCTGGCCAGGCGGTCCTGGACTTTATAAGAGAGGACACCGGACAAGTCAGGAGGAGCAAGTCAGTAAGCAGCTCCACCATGGCCTTCCCTTTATTTCCCCAAACCCCTGGGTTTCTTCCTTGAGTCCTGCCTTGGCTTCCTACAATGAAGAACAGCGAGATGTAAGATGAAATAAACCTTTTTCTCCAAGTTGCATTTGGCCATGGTCTTTATCATCACAAGAGAAAGCAAACAAAGAAAGATCCCTTCTATCTTAAAAACATGTATGTGCAGACACACACACAGAGGCATATACACACATGCACAAGCACACACACACTTATGCATGGCTCATACATACATACAGGCTTGCACAGGCACACACGCTCCCTTACACACAGAGAGGCAGGCACACACACATGCACAGACACCCCCCCCACACACACACACATACAAGAGGCACACTTTCCTACTCTTTCTTGTCCAAAAGTGCACGATTATTCACTTGGTACAAAAGTTCAGGATCAGATTGATTTTGAGGCATCAGTCCTAATGCTTCAGACTTTGGGAGCTATTACATTGCTGTGGTTCCATCTACTTCCCTTCTCATTGACATAAACTGGAAGAGAAAAAAAGGATCATTTAAAAATCTGGAGGGCTGGGGATGTGATTCAGAGGCAGAGTGATTGCCCAGCATGGGGATGGCAGGGGAAAACCAGGGGAGAGGGAGGGAAACAGAAGAAGAAGCAAAGGAGGGAGAGGGAGGGAAAAAGTCTTTAGAACAATTTAAGGACTTGTGGGACGTCAGTAACACAAGCAGGTGAGCAGTAAAAATGCTCTCTTCAGTCTGTTGAGTGAGCAATATCTTCCTCCTCTTAACTAAAGCCCTGTCTTTGTTTCCCAGCTATGGCAGATGTGTTCAGGGCTTATTTAACTCTCCTCAGGCCCTCCCAATCAGTCATCATCATCATCCTCTCCTCTTCACTAAGAAGTTTTTCCTCACTGATGATCCCTTCCCCTAGCAGCTGCTGAAGACATTTAGACCATCACTCGTGAGGAATAAGTCAACCTGAACTTCCCTCCTGGCTTTCCGAGATGATTGAACACATATGCTTTTGATTGTTCTTGCTATACAGACCACAGTGGGGTCAGCGTGACCTTCCTATAGGAGCACACAACTGTGAAAGCTGGCTGACTTTCTACATCACGACACCGCCTGCATGACAGGAACGCTCTCGGAAGACAAGATACCTGACGTTTTCTGGTTTTAGGAAAGACATCCAGCACACAGCTTAAGAGGTTAAAATCCCCATGGTGATAAACAACAAACAGGAAGTAAACTTGGGTATAAAATCTCCGTGTAGGGGCTAGACAGATGGTTGGGTAGTTAAGAGCACATACTGGCCGGGTGGTGGTGGCGTACACCTTTAATCCCAGCACTCGGGAGGCAGAGGCAGGCGGATCTCTGTGAGTTCGAGGCCAGGCTGGACCGACAGCCTCCAAAATAATACAGAGAAACCCTGTCTCGTAAAACCAAAAAAGAAAAGCACATACTGCTCTTAAAGGGAAGGCCCGGGTTCAGTGTTCAGGACCCTTGTCACTAGGCTCACAAGCACCTGCAACTCCAGTTCCAGGGAATCTGCCTGCCTCTTTTGGACTTCATTGGCACCTCTGCTCAAATGTGTATATAGTCACATGTATACACAGCAAGAAAGACAGATGACTTAAAATAAATAAGTAAATAAATACAAATTTAAAATACATTTTCAAAACAACCATAGTATGCAAGAATGCAAAGAAAAAATATCTTTACAGACATATGAACTTAACATGTCATCACTTGCATGCCGAGTGTATAAATAAGCCCTTGTTTCATAAAGCTGACTTCCTGTTGGTTCTGGAAATTAAGAGGATCACCAATAGGGATGGTAAAAGGTGTGACTGCCTGACTTAGAGAATGTTAGAATGCCTGTCATAGGGGTCAGTGTTAGAAAAGCTGCTAGGTGGGGTCACTAAACATCATTTGGGGACCCTGGCAGTCCTAAAGCACAGACACATTGCCTCTCTGTCCTTATCAGAAGCACACAGGTCAATTCTTTACCATCTTTCCATGCCCATGATAAAGAGCCTTTATCATGCCTGAGCTCTGAATTGTGAGAAAAATTATGTCATGGTTGGGAAAATAGAATGATGTCATCATCATTTCCTTCTTGACCTATGAGTATTTTGTTTCTATAGTTAGTATCAAGAAGCAACACAAGTAAAATCAAGATTACCTTTCATATGAACGACTAACCCCCAAGCATTTCACTATCTGTGTAATTCTGATTTCGTTGGCACAAAAATCAAGCCTTAATTATATTTCTGCACTGTTTGGACACAGCTATCAATGAAAACTGATCGAAAGGTAACAAGTTGTGCCTTTTGATAGGAAGATTAAATTGTTTTTCTATAAGCAAATTGGCAATGGTAGGCAAATTCCCTGGACAAGTATTTGATCATCAGTTTCTACATAAAAGAGGGAATTGGTATGAAAATCCTTGAAGTGGTAAAAGACGGGTTCTCAAGTCAACAATGTGACCTATGGAAGCACACATGCTGTGGTAGTTTAAATGTAATTGCCCCATAAGCTCATAGGGAGTAGCACCATTAGGAACTGTGGCTTTGTTCTGGTGGATATGACCTTTGAGGGAGTGTGTCACTGTGGGGCAGACTTTGAAGTTCTATATATGCTCAAGCCACACTCAGTGACCCAGATCACTTCCTTTGTAGGTATCTCAACCCCTTTTCCAGCACCATGTCTGCCTGCACGCAACCATGTCTCACCATGATGATAATGGACTAAGCCTCTGCAACTATAAGCCACCACCACATTGAGCATTTTTCCTTCATAAGAGTTTCTGTGGCCATGGTGTCTTTTCACAGCAATAGAAAAGCTAACTAAAACACATGTGAATGTGAGCTTTCACACTTGGTTTCCTGTACGCAGGCTCAATTTAGTAAAAGGTCCCCTCCCTTTTTACTCATTAGCTTATCAGACAGGGAAGCAGAAGGAGCAGGAAGTCCACACAAGGCTTGGTTTGAATGCTATCGCAGACAGTCACAGCTATATAACTTTAGGCAATTATGTAACCTGCCCTTGTCTCTGTGTTCTCATCTACAGTGGGGGAAACAGTCTGTTTTATAGAGTAGACATGAAACTTACAATAACTATCCCTTCTACTTGGCCCATATCCTATTCAATACAGTAAACACTATAAAACTGTCTATTCAGCAAAATAAATTATCAATTTTGAAAAACTATACTTGGAAGTATTTGACTGGTAGTTCACCTGTAATCTCATCACTTGCTCTTGTCTTAAAAAAAAAAGCAAAACCAAAACCAGGAGGAATTAATAAACACTCCCCTTTAGGATGTATATACTGCCTCCAACTTTTTTACCTGAAAAACTCCCAAGCACTTATTTCATAAGATAGGTCTAATATGTATTTATATCCCAATCTTTCTATGCAGTGGTTATCCATGTCTGCTATACAGAATATAGCTATCGGCCAAACTGTGTTTTAGATGGTTAATGGTTTGGCTTGCTTATTTATTTTTTTATAATAGTGTTTGGATACACCTTTCGTTTAAAATCAAAGGGAATTTTAGGTTTCAGTGTACATTTAAATCCAGCTCTCTGAGTAAGACCTAGACTAACTGAGATCATTAAACTTCCTCTTTCTACATATCTATATCAACTGAATAAAAAGAACCATGTCAGCAAGTGGCAGTTTTTAATTACCAGCTTGCTCAGCCACCACCACTTTGCTTGACAGATTTACTATTTATAAATAAAAAAGCTCAGATGTGGTGTGACAAAGCTCTCCACAGAGACAGCGGAGCAAGGGGAGGGAGGGACCAGCCATAGCTCTCTTCAGTGTGGTTTCAAGTCAGTATATTAGCAAGAAAAGCGCTGGCACAGCAGGGGTAACTGGGATAGATGGTGGGGGGGTGCAGCTATGAGAGCAGGTGGGATGGAGGGAGTAGCTGGGATGACTCTGAGGTGGCAGAAAATACATCAATTCAAGATGTTCTTTTCCTTTATGTTTGTGTATTTTTAATGATCAAGTCAAATATCCAGATTATTACCCTCAGCTCCCAACAGCAGTAATTTCAACCAACTGCAGGTAGGAAATATTTGGGGGGAAATTGGATCTGTATTTAACACAGAAGCTTTTCATTTTCATTATTCTCTAAAATACACATTTCAGTCATATTAGGTACTATGATTAATCTAGAAATGGCTTAAAGTATATTGAGGAGGTATGTGGATTATATGCAAATGTATATACATATAAGGGAATTAAACATCCTTAGATATTGATGTCAGTTTGGGATCTTGGAACCTATCCACTACAGACCACATGTATGAAGAACCCTACAGAAACCCATGAGCAGGACAAAATTGTAGTATAACTCCATGTAAGTACAATAAGCTGCTTCTATTATTAATAATATAATACCTGCTTCTATTATTATTATTATTATTAATAACTTGAGGGAACAAAAGCTTAAACTCTAAGTCTACAATGGTTATGGATGTTGTCCCTGTGGCTCAATGACATTGGGCTGAATTAATCAGCTAATTTGATGAATTTCCCAACCATGTTCTCTTATGAATAGGGTTTCCTGTGTCTAAAGCCTTGAGCATCCCTTAATTGCAGTATTTCTTTTTAAGACTAGGAAAATTTTACAGCTGAAAGTCTTCCACTTTGACTTTCAATTATAATTTCAGAGAAACAGAAATGGCAATGCTTCTTAATGAAGCAACGGCTCTGTATTTGTCTGCACTTATGAGTGAGCCAAATGTCACCAAACAAGAGAAAGGATCTGCAGTAGACTAGCATTCCTATCGTGGCTGTTGGTCCTGAATCTGCCTTCCTCTCCATCCACCCTTCCTTCTTTCTGTATTGAAGATACATCATAAAATGCCACAGTCTCTGCTCTGAGGAAGCATGCATTCCAGTGAGGAGAATCCAGTAAGCATCTCAATCAGATCGGCAAGCAAATCGTTTAGAAATACAGTTTCAACAAGGGAAATGCAGACAACAAAGGAACCCTAGTATGGAGTGTGAGGGGCCAGGGGTACACAGGTGGGGAACACCTGTGACAGCACAAGTCATGGAAGGCCTATTGAGGAGGTGGCCTCTGTGAAGAGATGTAACAGGTCATGTAAGGGTGTGAGCACTTTAGACAGCAAGATCTTATACAAAGGAATTGGTTTCTGATTTCTCCTCTTCAATTTTTGCATTCCAGATTCAAGTCTGTTTCTTTATCCACACAGCCTTGGTTTTCCTATAACAATGCAGGCCTTAGGGTAGGTAATTCACAAATGCGTAATAGCTTCCAATGAGTGGCTTCTGGGAACTGGACCCACTCCATCATACTCTAAACTGCCAAGCATGGACACCCCTGAGCAAGGTTCTAATGGAAACTTCTAGGGTCACAGGAAGTAGCTACTTGCACAGACGTGAAAGATTTGTTTGTAATGTTACATAGATAGTAATTTACATAACTTTGGCCTCATTATCTCAGCAACTTACCATGGCCAGTATACTCAAAGGAATCTGCTTCATCAGGGGTATCGAGTTCATCCACATTGATGTCAATCTCATCTGGACTGTCTAGGTTATCATCAGAGAGAATCGATCCTTCACTTTGGTCCAGAGAAAGGTTGATATTAGGGGCTGTGAGCTTGACTCTCCGAGGGTGACTGCCATTGAGATCCAGGGAATTGGGAGGTTCTAAAGAAGAAAATAATAGCAAAGTTAAGTCACACACATGGCCTTCTTGAGTGCAACTGGGCCTCAAGGAAAAAAAATCCTAATAAGGGACTTGGACCCTGCCCCCATTTTGTCCTGTATGTCCCTCCTTCCTTGTTTTGTTTTATAATACAGGGTCTTGCTATGTAGCCCAGGTAGGCCTTTAGCTTACAACCTCACCCGCCAGTGTTGTGATATAGGTGTGAGCCATTTGGATGCTTTTATTAATTTTTTAAAGTTTATGTGTAAGCATATGTATGTTACATGGGTGCAGGTACCAGAAGATGGCATCAGACCTCCCTGGAGCTGGAGTTACAGGTTATATACATCTGTCATAGGTACTGGGATTTGAACTCTGGTTCTCTGGATAGGCAAGAAGCACTTATAAATTGCTAAACAATCTCTCTAGGCCCCTCTTCCTGGATCGTCTTCTATAAAGCATCCCTCAGTATTGGCTTCCATTCAGTACATCATCCATATGAAAACAGGACTTGGAAGATACTGCTATATGGGTAGAAACTTTTGTTTGCTTGCTTGTTTTGTTTCTCTGTGTAGGTTTCAGAAGTCAATATGCTATAATACTAAGTTAAATTTTATGGAGCTTATTATGCACAAAAACATTTAAGCATATATATTTTCTTATGATTCTTGAAGATGTTATTCCTATAGAATTGAGGTTAAGAACATTACTGCGCATTGGTGGCATACACCTTTAATCCCAGCACTTGGGAAGCAGAGGCAGGTGGATCACTGTGAGTTTGAAGCCAGCCTGGTCTACAAAGCAAGTTCCAAGGCAGCCCACAGCAGTTACACAGAGAAACCTTGTCTCATAAAACAAAACAAACAACAAAAAACAAAAAAAATCTGCTAAATTCATAGAAAATACCAAAACATCTATGTTATCTTCAGTTGCCTTCAGTATTTTTCAGTTTTTTTCTAAAGCCTTAAGTGCATTAGATTCTTTGAACCCATGAAGGAAGTCACCACATAAGCCAATATCACCCTACATTACTGCCTATAATGTTCACAATGACCAAAGCTAAGGCTGATGGAGGCAGCTCCCAACCACTCTCAGCAGCTTGTCTTACTGCTCCTGAACTTTTTATTGGCTAGAAACAGAGTCATGTAAGTCCTTTTTATACAAGTTTATCTGAACCAAACACAGAGAGATATCTATTGTGATCTAAGAAGAAATACTTGGTTTTTATCTCTGGTCACAATTATTCTGGCTCCTAAATTGCTTGGAATTTTCCTAGCATCCTTTTTTATCTGTAATCCCTAATTTGGATTATATGGATTTTAGGGCCTGAATTTGAAACAGCTCTGCTGGAAACTTTTGGGTTGGGCTTTGCGGTAGACAGACTGCCTTTGCCTAGTCCCTCAATTCCATCCTCCTCAGCACACAAAAGAAACAAAACCATAACAGAACTCTTGAGTGAAGTCTGCTGTCTGACACTTTAGTGAGCTCATTTAAAGTACTAGGAGGGTGGCGGGTCCTTTTTTCTTCTTGTCTTCGGGGGGAAAAATCACTTCAAAACATTAAACATCATTAGGTGAAATCTTCAAGAAACTATCACTTCTGGATCAACACACAGAATCTGTGCTCCAGAGGGGATCAGAGTTGCATCTCAAGCTGGAAGCCTAATTTAGAAATATGTAAGAGTCTCCTATATGGATGGTACTGCTTCTGAAGGCAGAAAGGGTTATGAATAGTAGCTCATGCCTGGTACTATGTGGCAGGGTCAGACTCCCCGAAAAGAAAACAGGAGAAGCCATTGGTGAATGTGCATTCTCAGTTGCAGCAGATACCCAGGATATTGAAGATGCCAGGACTGTGATATGTCGACCAATGACAGTGGCAGGTATGGCATGGAGCAGGAGACTGTATGGCAAACTGTGTGAGTTACAGATGGCAGAGCTAGGGAAGTGAGACGACCCAAGCCCTTAGGAGCCAAGAAGATCATGAGAAGTTCCAGATGTTGGACACTGACTTTTTTATACTGTTAGATTTTGGTTTTACTTTTTAAATCCAGGCTTAATGTGATAATGTTAAAACCTTTACATACGTGTCCCAGACAAAGGTTGGACGGCATGCTATCATTGAAGAATCTCCAATGTTGAGGAACATACAGCTGGATTTGCTTGAGAATTTGAGCTTTCAGTGACAACACATCAGCCTAACTCTGGGGAATTGTATCATTAAAGAAGACTTGACTAAGGAATGTATTGCATTTGGACCTGGGAACGACATTAGCATAGGTTTCCAAGGACTAAGTGCTAACTAAAGGCCAAACAGATGTGCAAACATTAGCACAGAAGTTTGCTAAACAAAATCCCACTATATTGCCCCCTGTACCTGACTGACACATATGCTACAAGTTACTCTGTGTTCTCATTGATGATTATCACAGCAGCTCTCAGCAAATGTTCTTCCAAAATTCTAGCCTTAATATCCTAACAGACACAGTCAATGGTTGACTGAATTCTGCTCTCTTCATGTATCTTCAGGAAAAATCAAGCACTTTAGTTGGACTACATTCCCAGACTGAGAAATGGCCTCATGAATTAACTGTCTTAGCTGAATCACTGTCCCAAACTCTTGCTAACAATATCCAAGGAGCAGGCTGCTAAAGTTATGGAACTCTAAAATTCAGGCTAATCAAATGATAAGCCTACAGGTAAAAACATTATCTCCTAAGTCAACCCTTTCCATTCTTTCCCAGGGCATTTGTGATGAAATTATTGTCTAAAACCTATTTTATGCTTGCATATGACACAGTAATCATCATTAAGTGTGTATATCAAGAACCTAAGGTTGACTTTACCTGCCTCAGTTATGAAATGGGTATGTACACTTTACATGAATCAACCACAACATACTCATCACTGTGGGTGGTGTTCACCCAAGCCCTACTTCTCTATAATGACCATAAAGGTGTCTGGTTAGCTCAGGACTGATGGGAAACAAGTAACCTGGCAGTTGCTAGAGTCCACTTAATCAGTTCAGCAGGTCTGCAGAGGCAATCTTTTGCCCTTATTTCCCCTCAAATGACTGAACCTTCACTACATGCAGGAGACATTCTTGATCCTCCTCCAGCATTAGTCTACTAGTTTCCACTTTAAGGGACAGACGGATTGATTCAGGGTTACAGTGACGAAGCATTTACTTCCTGATTGTCCCTTCTTCAGGGCTGGTAAGTGTAATTGCCACATGGAGGCATTGATTGACTTCATGCAACAAGCCTTAAGTGGTGGACAATAGTAAAATGTAAATACTTGGTAAATACTGAAATGTCCTTAATGAGGAAAACAGACTTACAAAAACAGTAGGCACTTGGTATTATCTCCTCCTCTCAAGGAGGCACTGCTATTAAAACAGATTGCTGTCCATATACACCTGAAAAATCATTTACTGCCCACTGTTCTTGATAGTTTTTATGTCAACCTGACACAGAGTAGAATCATCAATTGAGAACCTATCTCCACCAGATTGTCTTTTAGGCAAACCTGTGGGACATTTTCTTAATTAATGTGGGATTGATGTGGGAAGGCCCAGCCTATTGTGGGTAGCATTCCTCGATGACAATTGGTGCTAGATGTGTAAGAAAGCAACCTGAGCAAACTGTGGAACCAAGACAATAAGGAACACTCCTTCATGACTTCTTCTTCAGTTCCTGTCTCTAGGTTCTGGCTTGAGTTCCTGACACAGACTTCTTTGGTAATGGACTGGGACCTCAGAGTTGAAAGCCTGAATAAACCCTTTCCTCTCGAAGTCATTTTGGTCATGTTGTTGTTGTTTTTGTTTTGAGACAGGGTTTCTTTACATAGCCTTGGAGGTTCTGGAATTCACTATGTAGACCAGGCTGGCCTGTAACTCATAGAGATCTGACTGCTTCTGGCTCCCAAGAACTGGGATTAAAGGCCTATGCCACAACTCCTAGCTGGCCATGGTGTTTTATCACAAAAATAAACCCTAATTAAGATACCTACTTAGAAAAGGCTATCTAAAATTGATGCTTAAAGTGATCTAGCCCAGGAGAACTGTTAAAGGGATGTTTGGATCCAGTTCCTAGTGGCTAAAATCTAGTTGTATTGTTACTGGTATTATTAATAGAGTTTAAATACTGTATATAACTCATTGCTTAATTACTTCTTTTCCCAGGGTGATAATCCCCTGTTGGTTACAATAATCTTAACTAAGAAACACCGATGAAAAGTTTCAAGTTACTGCTTCTGCCATGATCCCTGACTGCAACCTTGGTACTTAGTGTGGCCTTCTGATCTATAAGTACAGTTCCACTCTCCTGTGTGGGACATGCCTTCCTAGGAACGAGCTATTCCAGGTGCAAGGGACTAAATGAACATAAAATTAACAAATTGTGTGTGCTTCAATGATGGGCATCCTAGTATTGGGGTAGTTTTTCCCCACCAATTATCTTCCTTTTCTTGTAACTTTTAAAATTTCTTTCCAGCCTCCCCCTTAAACCATCCACACTATTTGGGGCACCTACTCTCAGCCATCTGAACCTTGGGGAAAACTCTAGAACTGCAATTCACAAGGCCATACTTCCAGTTTGAGTCTGAACTGATCAACACCCATCCGTGTTATCTTATCATCGGACCAGACGTCTGCCGCCTCAGTTATAACACTGCTTATATTAACATAATAGGAAAAAAGTCTCCATGAGTTCTATAAGCTGTCCTAGAGAATTATTAAGCCCAACGAGGGAGGGGGCTTTGAAACCCCAATTTATAGCCAGTTGGTCAGAGCACAGGCCTGACCTGAGACAGCACTTGGTGGCTAAGTGGGAACTGTCATGTGGGACTGAGCCCTTAACCTGTGGGGAGTGGGAGTGTCTCCGCAGATGAGCCAGCACAGAAACAAACCACAGGCTATCCAGAGGCCATTAGTGCAAAACCTCTGGCAAATCTGGTCACAGAGTTTGTGTTCTGTGTGCCAGTATAGTAAGAGAAATGTTTCCCAGACTCATTCAAAACCAGAATCATGGGCTTTCTAGAAAAAAGTATTCAGAAGGCATCTGGTATGCCCTTCAACTCTGTCCTTGTCCTAAGGAATATCACTGTTCCTTCCTTATGATATCACAGCATTGCTTTTTGCTTTTCTACATAGACCATCAGCCATACCATGCACCATGGAATGTCTTAATACATCACTTGAAAAACGTTTCCCTTGAAACATTTGAAAAACAGCAGGCTCTATGTGACAGGTATTCTCAGAGAAGTTATGTCCAAAAGAATTTTTGAGCTGGTTGCCCTACATATGGCTGTCGAGCACTTAAAATGACACTAGCGTTACTGAAGAATGAAATTTAAAATTTTTACTTTTTAATTAAGTTGAATAGCCATATGTAGTTAGCTGCTACTAACCATTGTCTTAACACTTTTATTATTTGAAATTGTGCTGTGACTTTGGAAGAATGATGGAGACATACAGTGGTTACTGTTGGCCACAGAATGTGTTAGTATATGGTTTACTTATAGAGTTCTTACCTAGTACATACAAGGTCCTGGATTTGACATTTAGTACCAACCCCTTTAAAAAGGTCACATGATTCAAAATTGGCAGATTATTTTAACTACTACAATAGCAAACAAACAAAACTCTCCCTTCTCAGTTCATTTAGGCTTAACTCCCAGTCAGTGTTTGATATGGTTTTAGTTTTGGTGCAGTACAAGGGAGAGGATATACTATAAAGTGTGAGTCACGTTAGTTATAATTGAAAGTTTGTAATTCCTTTTTGTTTATAATTCTTTTCTGTCTTGAGCTTAAACCCTTACAAGGTAAGGTAATTTTTTGTTTTTTATGTGATTCTGGGTTTCAAAGTGGCCCCTGCGTATGTATGCCAGATAAACAGTCTACTACTTAGTTACACCTTCAGCTCCATGTTGGCTTTCTACAGTAAGGACACAAAGCATTCTTGATATTCCATATTAATCATTCATACAATTATGTTCAGTTACTGAACACAGTCACAATCTAGAATTTGGCATTGTATACAATAGCCAATTATAGGCACCGAGAACACTGGCAGGTAAGGGCAGGCCCAGGAGGTCAGTTGATATGGCTCCTAACTGTGAGTTTGAACACTTGAGTCAGCTCTGAGCCTGGCACCTTTTTCTCACACATTTTTTCCCCTCTTTACTTTTGTCACTGAAATCACAAGTTGGATGCCTGGGAAGGGGCGCTCTCGCTGAATAATAATGTCTGCACATCGACTGCCACGAGGCGATGAGCAGCTGTTTCTCTCACCAGGCCTCATGTCTGCAGCACTGGGACTCAGCACTCCCTCCTCGAAGGGGACATCCATTCCCACATCCTCTGATGACGGGAACCTGAAAAGAAGCAAAAGAACAAGCATTAAAGAACCACACAGGGCTTTACTGTCCTGAAAATCAATGAACAGAGAATGGAGGACAGACATTCCAGCTGCCTTGATGTAAGCAAATGTGTGCACAGCCTGTTGCTAAGTGGCCCCAAATGCAGTTTCTGTGAATGAGAACCACAAAAGCCAGTATTATTGACACCGAGAACAGCAGTTTGACTGTGTACAACAGTCACTTCTCCTAACTCCCACAAGCAAATTCAAATCCAGCAAGACTTCAGGAAGAGAAAAATGCAAAAAGCCAATTCATGGCAAGGGACATTGACCATAAATGTTTTTTGACATGAGAGGCAACAGACATGCTTTACAGAAGACAGATCTGAGTGTCTACCCCACCCCCTCTATAAATGGCTGCACAGGCCAAGGACAGGACATTCCACTGGCCACACTTTTTAGGCTTCTAAATTAGGGCACGTGGCCTACCGTACTCAATTGTTTCAAGGTAAGCAATAAGAGTAAAGTAGGTAAGTTAACTCCATGAACAGACAGGGACTGACACTTTCCCACCCACCTTTGAATATTTAAAGATTCCCTGTGGCTATGTGTTGGTGAAGATGATTATCCTCATTAACCATCTCTTGTCTCTGCTCAGAGCTGAGCCTAGTCCCATTTATAGCACCCTCCTCGGCTAGACAAAGGCTGAGGAAATGGGAAAGTAGAGGAAACCTTGACAAATTTGCATGTCCTTCTAGGAAGCTGGTGACTGTAGACTGAATTCCTCTTGTTTTTATTCTCTGGCCCTTACCCAGTAAATGCTCACATATCATGGTCTTACACATTTCTTCTTGTTGGATTCTGTGAAATTTTAATCCTTTGTGGTAAATCTTCAGTAGGTCCAAATCTAAGTTTAAATAGGCTAAAATTGTATTCAAGGTCTAATTTTATTTCCTCCCTCAATCCCTTCCTTAATGAGCCATTTCTCCATGCCAGCCTGGGTCTTCCAAACATTTGGAGTTTGACCAATTTCTGTGGGAGTCAGGTTAAGTCCACTGTTCTCGACAAAGCACTGAGGTGACAAAAATTGAAAGGGGTAAACTAAACTCAAGGGCTTCACTTCTAGTAATTTAGAAATAAAGGGACCAGACCCTTACTCAGCCCCTGCTTTAGCAGCCATGACAGGCTACAGAAAAGACACATAGGCCTCTGACACAAGGAAACTCCAGATCCTCTGGCCTCCTGGAGTCTAGGGCCAAAACTGAACATAAAGAAACTCCAGAATCCCCCCCCCAGCCTCCTAGATGCTTGGTTCCTGGGAACTGTTTGACCACATAAAGAAACCAACCCATACCTGCTGATGTAATCCTGTAACTTTTGTCTTTAAAACCTAGCAGTGGACAGGTAATTTCACTCCCTCTGTGTCAGCTTGCCAAATGGGGTCCCTGTCATGGTTGGTTGAACAATTAAAATTTTGCTTTTGCAATTTGGTGGGTCTTCCTGGTGGTCTCTGGGGACTTTGAAACTTGGGCACAACAAAAATAAATTTTATGCCTCTGGTAATAACTGTACTGGCTTTGTTTATTGGACAAATATGTATTGACAGTCTACTGTGTGCTGAGAATATAGTAGAAAAGAACACTTAACCTTTTTCTCGTGAAGACGGGAAATGGAGCTGAGGCAAGCTCTGTAGCTACTTCCCTGGAGAGAAGTGCCCATGTCTTCCCCGCTATCTCCACAGACCCTTCTAAAACACAGCAGCAGGAATTGTTTAACATTCCCTAAGGTCCAAGGCTAAAGGCTTTGTCCCCAGCCTGTGGCACTCCTGGAAGGTATGGAATCTTTAGGGGACAGGCCTAATAGAAGGAAGGCATGTCATTGGGAAAGAACTCTTGAAGGGACTACTGGGGCATTGCCTCAAGTCTCTTTGCTTCCCAGTTGCCATGGCTGTGCTCTGTAACTCACTGCTGTTATGATATTCTGCCTCACCACAGGCTCCAAAGCAGCATGGCCAAGCAATCATAGACTGAAACTTCTGATATGATCAGTCAAATAGAATTCCTTCCTCTTTTCAAATAGATCACTCAACAGTTCTGTCAGCAACGGGAAGCTGACTAACATAGGGCGTGTCTCTGTACAATATCTGTGGCTTTGACCGTATGTGTTCTTGAAAACTGATCCTGCACCAGAGCTGAGAGACAGTGAGCAAAGCTGGAGGTGTACTTTAGTAGTGCAGCACCTGTCAGGTGTGTTCAAGACCCTGCACTCACCTCTAGTTACTCATGTGCAGAGGTCAGAGGAGGGCACTCAGTGTCTTCTCCATTATTTTTTCCCTTGTTCCTCTAAGACAGGGTTTCTCATTGAACCTGGAGCTCACATTTTTCCACAAATCTGGTAATCAGAAAGCCTCACAATCCTCCTGTCTACCCCCAGAAGTGTGGGAGTAACAAGTGTATGGGATAGCCAAGTTTTTTGTATGGGTGTTGGAATCCAAACTCTAGTCCTCCTGCTTAATCACCAAGGCCTCCCTCTGGCCCTGAGGCTCTGGTTTTAGAAGTCCTGTGATTCAAAGGGATAGATTCCTGATTTTTCAAGATGGCACCATTTGTCATACGTAAAACACACACACACCAACCTTGTTGCCTCAAGTCGTCTGTGTGGTTCTCCTTAACATTACATCTCTATACCTGTCATGTAGAAAAATGTTGCTAAGAGCAGTTAGCCTCAACAGTTATATCAAGCTGGGTGTGGTAGCACATGACTGTTATCTCAGTACTTGGGAGATAGAGTCAAGAGGATTAATGCCAGCTTCTGCTACATAAGTAGGCTGGGACCAGGGTGTGATCATGAAACCTGGTCTCAATAACAAAAGAACAAAATAAAACAAAAACAAAAGACTTAAAAACAAAGCAAACTAAATTAATCACTTACTTGTGCTGCAAAGCATGCTATATCAGTATTTGTTTCTGTTTCCTCACCAATAATAGCAGGAGAACATAGCAATTCTTTAATATGCGTGATGACAGAAACCACCACATCTATCATCACTGTAGCGAATTTTGCTATGCAGGCTAAGTGCTTTCTCCATGTGAAGCTTCATGACAGCATCAATCAAATCTATCCTGTTCACTATTGTATCTCCAGCACCCAGGCAAGTAAATACCCAATAAATGCCTGGTAGACAGAAGCACCCTGAACACATGCATAGTTTCTCTAGCCTCCTGTCAATGAATAAAAAAGCTTCACATTCCTAGTGACCATCTCACTGATCCCAGGGAAGATGCCAGAACACTCACTTGACAGCACACATAAAAGTGCAGGCTTCTGCCTCAAAATAGGCATGGGGGTTTTAGATGTGACAAAGAGTATCAACCTACATTTTGTGGGTTTTATGAATTCTGTGAGTCACCAGCAATTTGGTGAAGAAACTGCAGAAGTTTTGGATATGAGGTCAGGGTTCTGAGCTGTGGTCCCTTAGCCACTTGATAAGCTGATTGGCTGAGAAAACTGGCTGCCAGTTCTAAGGGTTTTGAACAGAGATGATAAATATCCAATACCACAGACTATGGAGAATAAACACAACACCACCTGAAACTCCCTGCAAAAGAAAAGGCATTGTCTGAGTTTAAAGTATCCTTACATTTAAGAAATAACATCAAAAGTGGTTTAACTGAAGTATGGGTTGTACATGTTTGGACAACACATAGCTAAGATTCTTACGAATTGTGTATGAACCCAGGTAAGAGGTAATATCACAGCTGCACAAATCTGCAGATCCTAGCATGACTCCCAGCTCACCAGTGTGACTGAACAGAGCCTGAGCCCCAGACACTGTCCTTAGCACAAAGTGGAGACCTGTGAGGAACATGCTAGTAAGCCAAGCAGACAGGAACCGGAGAAGGGATAAAGCTGAAGGCCATGCACGGAGGGGGGGGGGATGGTGGCTGGAGGCAAGAACTCCAAACCCATGGGTATTCAGAGGCTATAAGGGAAATCTGAACCATAAAAGCCTAGAAGTGCGTCTAGGGGAGACCCAGGCATGGCTTAGCAGCATAAACATCTGTAGAAAAGAAATGGCCTAAAGAAGAGTAGGTGGCAGAAGTGTGACGGGTGAGCTGGCTACATGTCTCCACCTAGAGGTTTCTTTATGGGATAGAATAATGTCACCACTTGTCCCCAACTCCTAATTTTTCGAGTGACATTGAGTATTAGGTGACCATCTGACTTGCTGTAGCTAACGGGAAGACTTAGGAACATGAGTATATGGTGTCATCCTTCCTGCCTTGGTGGTTGTGACAGTTCCACTTGGCTAGATTTCTAGTGCCAACGATGGGCTAAAGCCCAGTGGGTACAAGAACAAGAAATGGTTTTCTGTCCTTTTTTTGCTGTGAGACCAGGCCCTCACCTGCCCATTCTGACTACACAGCAAGCTTTATTCCTTCAGAGAGAATATCTGGCTCACACTGTGGTCAAAATGTTATTTGCTAATTGGGGTATCCAATTTGCACATTCCCAACATAGTCTCGTGTTTATAACATACATCTTGCCTGGGATGTAAAAGCATAAGAGTATGTTTTTAAAGTGAAGACATAAATTTGGAAAGGATCAAAGGCTTTCAAATATTTCATAAACTGAAGTATCAAGATATCACCTTTATGGTTTTTATTGTCATAATCTATTACTTTATATTTACTCAACTCACTCAATTTACTCAATATTTTTCTTTAAATTGGTGTTTGATTCAAGTAACATTATTTTGAAATGAATGCTTATATAAGTAGTACACTTAGACACTTAAATTGCCTAGAATAAATTAGTCATGTGAATTAAGTAAAATGGTGCTTTTAACTTCAATTTAAAGACCCTTTGGTCTCTCCTGTGGCTTTCTGTCTTTGCTAAGAAGAGAGAATAGAAAGTCTTAGCTATGTTTAGCAGGGTGTAATGGCCTGTATATGAGCTTTCTCAACCCCTTCCATAGCTACAATTTCTGTTAATATACACAATTCTAATATGAAAATATTAAATGGAAATTTCCAGAAACAACTCATAACCTAAAAAACTGTTTTATCATTGCTATAATTCCAATATTTTATTAGTTTTTTACCACTTACAGTACCTAATAGATTAAATTAATATTATCATTGGTACAGATGAATAGAAAAACTAGTATACTGTCCATAGAATGTCTTGGAGATGAGGTGTGTCTATCCTACCATAAACATAAGTTCTACCATATGAAATTGAATATCTAGACAACAATGAATACACTTCCAAGCTTAAGCTCTGCCAAGAGAAATATCCAGGTATCATAATGAAGTTACTAAAAAGTCAATGAGTGAATAAAATTTCTAGACTAGACACAGGCCAGTCCAGGCCTCCCAGTGCTGAAAGAAAGTCATAGACCTAACCTTCTACAGAAGGCTCTGGAAAGATTCCCTCTGATAAAAAGAGATGAGGAAGTCTCCACTATCTTGCCATGGAAAGATTAGTGGGATAAGGTGTCTTTGACAGAAGATGAACAGCAGCCTCTAAGAACCGAAGTACCAGTCACACACTAAGCATGTCCTCATTTCTATGACCTAAATGACAAGTGAAATCCAAACCAAGAAATTAAAATTTAAAATCCACTTATTATCAAAGAAGACATATGACCTGGAGTTCCAGAAGAATAAGTGTAAAGTCACTTGAACACTGACTAGGAGTCCTCTGGAACACACACACATAAAAAGAAAAACCAAAACAAGATTAACTACACTAATGGGGCATTATGTATTAATTATTGCCAAGAGACTTAATAAATGGGAAAGAAAGTATCAATACAAGTTCTTTGAAAGAGTATGAAATAGACTGCAATGATTAAAGAATAATTTTTCAACAATTGTGTTGAACCACTGAGATCAAGCTGAGCACGTAATGTCACTTAAACCCCAAGTGGCCATGATGCTTAAAAACAAGTATCTAGCTGGGTAATATGGCACACGCTGTTCATCCCAGCATTCAGGAGGCAGAGGCAGGTGAATCTCTGTGAGTTAAGGGCTAGGCTGGTCTACATACGGAGTTTCAGACCATCCAATACTACATAGCCAAGACCTTGACTCAAAATAGAAAAAAAAGTCAAAGAGTCAGGCATGCTGGTCATTGTATTAATATCAACTGAACACACGGTTAAGCAGAAAAACATTGTCAAGGTAAAAAGGTTATTATTTAGTATTAGTAGAGATAATCCAGAATTAATTAATCCTTTAATAATAGAGCCTTATAATATATAAAACACAAATGCAATATCAGCTTGTGGCGTCCGTGCCATGAACAAGTCCGAGGTATCAGGAAATGAAAGACAAGACATCAGACATTTGTGCTAAGAGAATGTGTTGCCACCTTTATTGCCAAAAGAATGTGTGTGTATGTGTGCATGCATGTATGTGCCGTGTCTGTATGTCTACCAGTGTATCTGCCGTAAGGAATGAGCAGCCTTATATACAGACTTACAGCACAGTGGAGAAACCCCAGGTATAAGAGCTCATGTTTCCTTCATGCTAGATATTGATGACCAGGGCTGTAAGCCAGGACTCAAGAACAGGATGCACCTATGGCTATCAGCTGACAAGCAATGCACAGAGGTCCATGGGGACTGGGACCCACCATCAACTGAAATATACAGGAGATTTCATAGAAAAAAACTTGAATATATATCTTAGGAATCCATTAAAATGTAAAAATAAATAGGTAAGAGCACAGGAGATCTGGAGGATATAACAATAGCTTTCCTAATATATGTTTTCAAACTCAGCACATAGGATGCCAAACCAAATATACCCAAGGTCAGTGTAGTATGGGCTGTTTTTTAACTGTAGGCCATACATGTAAAAAATCAACCAAAACCTACAGTTTAGAGACTGAGAAACACTAGTAAGTGACCACACAGTAAAGCCCACTTGTCACAACTTGTGAAAACAGTTTAAAAGAGTTCACAAGGAAAGTGATCTTGATTTCAGACATTATAAAGTAAGACGGGCTGAATTAGCTAAGAGTGAAACTCCCACAAGAAGTAGAACCCTGCTGCTGTGTGCTTTGATGATCTTGACACTAACTCTGTATCCTCTCTAATGACCTGAATGTCATCAAGTGGAGGGTAGTGACATAGTTGTAATTTTCCAGTTTAAGAATGGATTTGAGTAGGTTGATAGAGAGTATACTCCCGGTGTTTATGCTCCTAAGTAAAGAGGGGCCAATTACAGTAGTGTGGTACTCCTTGCATCACATAGTGGGAGGCGTATTGAAATGCCTGTCATAGCTAAAGGCACTCTCTCACACTTAGCATAGGGTCAAAACTAAATCCTTTCTACATTTCATAGTTCCCAGCATATATATGTATGTGTGTGTGTGTGTGTGTGTGTGTGTGTGTGTGTGTGTGCCCATGCATGTGTGTGTGTGCTCTGTAGAAATAGCCTTGCCCGGAACCAGGTTCTTTTTAATAAGAAATGAGCAGTGAACCAGCAACACTTGGCGCACATAGACAGCACTGCTAGATGTAATGTTTCTTGACAGGAATGTACGCTCAGCAGCAGGCGGCACCCCTTTCCTAGAATAACCACTGCTAAAATTTGGCAACTAAAAAACACGGTCCCACAAGGAACAATGTAGTGGGTCAAGCTGGGTTTAGGGATTGTTCTTTAGAAAAGTATTGTTTGATTATGCTGATATACCTTTGGGAAATAGTTACTTAAATAGAAATTTTCTTTAGGTCATAGTTTCTAAAACTCCTGATTTCCTTCTAGTCAACAAAGATACATGTTTGATAAAATTGCTTTCTCCAGAAATGAGATAAAAAGAAAAAGAAAACAAACAAAAGCTTCCCTGGAGTATTCACTGTTCTTTGTTGGGTACATAATAATAGTTCAGTGGTTGGAGGAGTGCCAATTTAAGATTCTTGTCTGATAAAGTGGCAGCAAGATTTTATAGCTGTACGTGTCACTCTGTGAGCCCCAGAGCTCTTATTAAATTGCTCAGAGCAAGAGGCAGGATGGACCTGCTGCAGGTTTCACACTCCCCGTCACCAAGAAGAGCAGGAAGCCAAGGTCAAGCTCTTGAAGCAGCTCTTAGCAACAATCCCCTGTGGATTGCACTCTATTCCCCACAAGCAAGCTCCACAGCCAGGCAGGAAGTGGAGTCCTAGACACCTGTAGGCCAAGGGAGAGGACGACAGGAGGAAGGACAAAGAAAGGGGGGGAGAGCCAGCAACAGAGACTCAGTGAGCATCACCCTACACTGCATTCCGTAGGGGACTCTAGGGGAAAAGCCTCTCTACCTCCACAGCACCACACCTGCTATTCTCACAGGACAGGAACACAAGGCCACCTCCTCACTTGAGGTCAAACTGCAAAACTGTGAAGGTGCAAAAAGTCAAGAAACAAGGTGGGTGGTTCCTGAGGAAGGACGGTGAGGTTGTGTAGTGGTTTGAGAAGGACCACTGTAGACTCACATATTGGAATGCTGGTCCCTAGTTGGCAGAGCTTTGGGGAAAGATTAGAAGGTGCAGGTTTGTTGGAAGAGGTGTGTCACTGGGGTGGGCTTTGAGGTTTCAGAAGCCCATGCCACTCCCAGTTAGTGCGCTCACTGTTTGTCTCGTGCTTATGCATCAGATGTAAGTTCTCAGCTACTTCTCAAGCTCCATGCCTGATTGCCTGCTGCCATACTCCCTGCCATGATGGCCATGGTCTCACCCTTTACAACTGTGGGTGTCAATACTCTTTTTTAATAAGTTGCCTTGGCCATGGTGCTTTGTCACAGCAGTAGAAAAGAAAGAAACTAAGGGAGACTGTCTTCCAGCTTCTATAAATGTGCATGAACACTTAGGTGAATACACACACACACACACACGCGCGCGCGCGCGCACACATGCACCCACATACGCATGCACACATTCACATTCACATTCACAGACACCCACATGTGCAAATAAACTCAAAGTTTAAATCAGATGGATATTGGGCACAGTGAACATGCCTGTATCCTTACCGCTAAGGAGGTTGACGCAGGAGAATCATGAACTTGAGGCCAACCTGGTTTATAAAATTCCAGACCAGTTTCAGCTACATAACGAGTCCCTGGGTCAGTGTTCCCTCTCTCTAAAAACAGGGTTAAATTAGACCACAGACCAGCACTTTGAGCAGGGGAAGATTTGTAGAGTGATTTTACAGTTCACAAGGAAACTTACTTATGGGCATTTCAGACTCAGCATGTACAAAAGGGAATCTGCATATGTACAAATCGGCTACAGTATACTTCATCTGTGGTAGGTTTTTAAAACGTCCACAGATTCTTAGATCTTCCATTTAAAAGGCAGAGCCTAACTAACTCCCCCTCTTTAGTGTGGAGTGATTTTAGTGATTTGCATCCAAAGAACAGGGTAAGAGGAAATGACGATGCCTGAGTTCTAACACTCGGTATGTACTCAAAGGCCTATGGTTTCCTTTTGGTCTCACTTGAGTCACTGAATCTGGGTTGGCACTGGGGATCTGGGTACCATGCTGTAAGGATGCATAAGCAGCAGTACAGAGAGGTCCAGGTGGCAAGAAACTTGACTTCCTATAAAAACCCAGTAAAGAGGACAGAGACTTGGTGGTAGAACCCTGGCTCTTGACAGATTCCCTGCACCAAAATTAAATGGGTGAAAATCCATAATGGAAGAACTTTTGTCAAAAGCCTTCAAGCAAGCCCAGAAGTCCCTCCCACTCCAGATGTCCTGGCAGCCTCTTAATATAAAACCCGAGTCATTCCACTCTTGAATTCCCTCCACACAAAAACTGGGGGATAATACACATCTGTTGTCTTAAACTGCTAACCTTGGGCATTATTTACTGCATGGCACCAGCTAGCTGATACAGTTTCTTTGCTGTGATCATGGCCACACATCCCATGGGCACCCACGTCCAGAATTCATTCTTCCTTAGATCCTGTCTTTCTAATCCAGTCCGCCATACATCCCTGCAGATTCATCTTGCTTCTCTCATTCCCACTGGTCGTCTTGTCAACTTGACTTGGATACAGAAATTTCTGGGAAACAAATCTTTGAGCACAACTGTGGGGGCATTTCCAGGGAAGTTTAGCAGATGAAGGAATCCCACCCCAAACGTGGGTTGGGGGAAGTGAGCAAAGCGCCTACTGCTCGCTCTTTCTATGTCTTTATGACTACAGATTCAGTGTGGCCAGGAGCACCATGCACCTGATGCTGTGCCTTCCTAGCCATGATGGACTTTATCCCCTTAGAACAGCCAAAGTCTACCCTTCTTGCCTTACTTACATTGCTGTTTGTCAAGTATTTGGTCACAATATTAAGAAAAGTAATTGTCCTAGTAGTTTTCAGCTTCAGCTGTCAACTTGATGTAGCCTAGAGTCATCTGAGGAAGCCCCAAATAAGGGACAGCCTAGATAAGAATGACCTGTGGTCACATCTGTGTGGGATTGTCTTGACTCCCACAGCCCACTGTGGGAGGCACCAAACCCTAGGCAGGTGGGCTGGGGGTGCTGTATAAGACAGCAAGTCAGTAAGCTGTGTTCCTCCACAGTTTCTGCATCATGTTTCTGGCCTGACTTCTCTCAGTGATAAGCTGTGACCTAAAATCTGCTTTTGGTTATGATATTTATCACCACAACAGAAAGCACTTGAACAGTAACCAACACACTGACAAGCCACAGCTTATTCTGAAACAGATATTTTGACCTTTGTCTCTGTTTCAGATCTGACTGCTTATTTCCTCCAGATTGCTAACTGAACTCACTTGTTGGTCTCAACCTTGATGCTACTTTCTGGAGTCCTTTCTCACTCCAGATGTCTCAGTAACAGAGTTCTGGCTTCAGAGCGGTCTCAGGAGGTCCTTGTGACTCAGCCTTACTTAGCCTGTAAGCCCTGCTAGTCTATTACTGCTTAGTTATCCAACTCACACTGGATGTGACCCTCAACTCAGAGGTGGCCATTTCCATAGAAGCCTGTGCTGACCTCAGATGCAGTCTTTTGGCATTCCTTTGGCTTCTGATTTGAAACTTGCCTGTCTCCTCCTGTACTATGTGAAGCCAGAAATCCTGGAGGACAGGCACTCCAGTGTAGAGCGTAGGGCCCATTCATGGTTGAGATGAAGAGCTATTGAACAAAGACAAATATTTATAAGCAGGAAGAATAAGAGGGATGTAAACAAGATGTCCAGCATAGATGAAGACCAGAATTTAGTACCTAAAACCAACAACAACTTTTATTTTTTTCAGACAGCTGTGTAGCCTAGATTGGCTTAGAACTCCCAATCAATCTACTGGGACCACTACACCAGGCTCTCCCAAATAACAATTATCTATTATTGTTGTTGTTGTTATCATTATTACATGACTTTTCTTCAAAATGTGATTTGGGAATATTTGGCGACTCAGACATGTTTCACAAATGAGTGTTGACTTAGAGTGCACTAGATAAAGTTCATCCAGAGGCATTTACCACCCTTCCCAGCAACAAAAGCTCCTCCAGGACATGGCAGCAAGTGGGATCAGGTTTAGGTAAGGAAGAATGGGGATCTTAAGAGGAGACAGAAAAGAGGAGATGCTTGTCATCAATTCCCAAGACAACAGCCTTCACTGGTGCTCAAGCAGAACCTCGTAGGGCTTCAACCCAGGCTCCTGTTACCCTCTGCACTCTACTTCACCAGCTCAGCACTCCTTGGTATCAAAGAGCAGTCCACAGCCTATTCCTAGCCCTGCTAGTGGCCAAAGGAAACACACTCAGAGGAGGTTTTCCTCCACCCCATATCATCATGGCTTTGCTTCCTCTCTCTGTACTTCATGGGTATAAGAATACTGAGATGATCTGGCACCAGAAATAGTAGCAATAGTAGTACACACAAACACATTTTCAACGGCTATCCTAGCAGTTGTATATGCTGACCCAAAGGGAGTCGTGGAAGCCCTAAGTCTGCCTGTTCCAGAGCAGGGCACAGCAGAGGGTTTTTCCTGGAAAGAGCCAGGCTCTAAGTGTGTTCAGTTTGCATGTCAGCTCTGCCATTGAACACAAAGCATCTACAGACAGTGTGGAAGTGAATGGGTGTGCTGTGTTTCCGGGGCCAGGGGTGGAGCTCAGTGGGTGTTGCAAGGCTCTGAGTTCAACCTCTGCCAAATCTCTCTCCCTTCCATCAGAAAAAGCACAGGTGGTGGGCTAAATATGACCTGGATTGGGCTGTTTGCCAACATCTGTCCCAGAGTGAAAGAGACAGCAAAGCATGTTGCTTTCTTGAAGTTGGATGCATTTTCTAAAAGCATGAAGCTTTAATATTGGTGCAAGTAGCACTCCTAAATGTGTCTGTGCACTGATAAAGAGTGCAAATTGGGGTGCTGTTTTTGGGCTATATTTATCAAAAAGTTCAGTGTGACAGTTTTTGATATGCCACTCTAAGAATGGTCATGAATATGTATCTGAACACATATAGAAAGATGTGTAGCATTAAAAAAAACTTTCTGTGAGCAGTGTGAACTTGACAGTGACACAAACAGAACATAACCATTTTTCTAACTGTTCAGGCAAGACAAGGGCAGACCCACAAATCCGTTATGGAAGGGCAGTCCTGTCAGCCTGTGGGAGGGGTCAAGGTCTTCATTCAGAGTGAACACTACTCACTCGGCTTTGGAGGGACAGGAAGCTACACCCCATTCCTTCCAGCCAGGTAATACCACTCAGTAACTCCCCTGTTCCTCCTCTGTGGTTTTCTGGGTGATGGTTGAGGTTAGGATCCTAGGGTTACATTTTCAGAGAAACTTTCAGGGAAACATTGAGACTGTTGAGAGCCTCTTGTCATCTCTCTTTCTTTGAGATTAAACAATATTGCACTATTTTGCCCTGGGCCTTGGCCACTAGCTGCTCATTCAGTTACTAAGGAAAATTTTCCACTGAAATATTGTATTTTAGGAAATGAAAAATTGTTTTATTTTTAAAAATGTTAAAGGCTAATATAAATGACCATCGATAAGAGAGTAATGAAATATAGCATGACATTCATTATAATGAAATTCTAAGTATATTGGTGAGTAATGGTATTTAAGATATGTATAATTAAAAATTCAAGTTAATAAGGTAGCATGCTTTGAGTGATACTATTTACATAAAATTCATTATACACATTTTCAGGTGTGTGTGTGTGTGTGTGTGTGTGTGTGTGTGTGTGTGTGTCTAGGATAAAATATACCATCAATTGTGAATGTCTATATGGCTTAGGTATAGAGGAGGAGGGAATTTATTTATTTTCTTTGTCTAAGTTTTTAAAGCACAAGCATTTGAGAACATTAGAAAATATGAAGGAATTCGAAAATAGTAAAATTCCTAAGGAATTTCTACAAATGGCTCATGGTGGTAGACACCTATAATTCCAGTACTTAGAAATGGGGGGCAAGAGGATCAAAAGTTCAGGATTATACTCAGCTGCATTGTGAGTTCAAGGGCAGCCTGGGATACATGAGATCCTGTCTCAGATCAAAACAATGCAGGGCAGTCAGTAAAGGTACTTGTTGCCGAGTCTGATGTTACGAATTTAATCCCCCTGACCTACATTACTAATTGTTCTCTGACCTCCAAAAGTGACTACCCCAAAAAATAAATGCAAAAGAAAAAAGCAATATAAACAAATAATAGGCTCAAGGATTTCTAGAAATGATCACTTAGACAAATTCAAATCACAGTAGAAAAAAGAAAGATATGCTTAGTAAGTCACAATTTTCCTTTGTTTATCTGTTGCAATAGTAGCTGTTACCCAGTGCCAGATTCTCTGGGTTTTTGATATTTCTATAACAAAATGTAGGAAGAACAAAGCGCATGGACTGAAATGTTAACATTGTGGAGGAAAGCCTAGACTGCAGCCAGCCAGCGCCACACGGCTGCCACTGCCCTCTGGCCATGTGTCCATCATATTTGTTCATCTTCACAAGTATTTTCTGATGATGTAATCTCAGAAGGCAGTGGAAAAAAATGAAAATACTCAGACTCTGAACGTAACACCTACTGCTCACAGAAGTGGCTATATGCAGCCTCCCTGACCCATCTTTTTAGCCAGTTATCTTAAATTGACCTAATTCCATCTCATTTTGCATCCAATTTTCAGATCTGTATACTATCTTTTAATAGTTTCTCATGCCCAGGAGCCTATGTTTTTTCCACATTGGTCTCTTGTACTGCTGCTTTGTTAGAATGGCTGTTTCTACTCTTGCTTTTGTCTTAAGTTTTGTATTTCTTTATTAGTATTTGTTTAATTGTGCTATTTTTGTCCCTGAGGAACATGAAAATCAAATCAAAACAACTCTTAGACTCTACCAAAAACCTCCCTGACTCCATATGTCTTTACATTTTCCCCTGTAGTTCTGGGATTCATCCTAGGGTCTTGGAAAAGCGAGCAAGTATTGAGCCATACTCTGAGCCCTTAAGCCATTATTTTCTATTCCATTGTTTCATATGTGGAGAGGAAGGTTCTGTCCAGACAAGCATAACGTGAGATCCTGCAAGGCAGATGGTATGATGGGCATGGCAATAGAAAAGTCATGAGCCACTGCTCTGTCTCCTTGGTGATCTGCCAGCACCCATCATCATTTTATGGGCTTCCTTACTGATGGGTCGATCATTCCTTGCTTTCCTCTATCATTAAATTGTTTTATGTGTTGGGCACCACACAGTCACTGTCTGGTTGAAAATTGGGTGATTTCTTGGTCCTCTCAGAGGACTGATCAGAGATGCCTGGAGGCAGCCAGCTTGTGGAAAGACACAGGAAGATTCTAGAATCCACCCAGATGCCAGCTCTCCAGCAGCTCAAGTTTGGAAGACAGAACAGATGAACAGGGATGACTGAGACTCAAGTATCCCCCGTGTCCTGGGGCAAATGAGACACAGAGCTGTGGCACATATTTAAACCATCATTTCCCAAAGTGGACACCAAGTTCTACAGAGGAGACCCTAAAGCTCTGGGCCAAATAATAGTGGGAAATGGCAGCGATGATCTAGGGGCCCTCCTCTTCAGAGCCCTTAGAATGTACATGGCCCTGCTGCAGAGCTTAGATACTTGGCATTTGACTTTGTTTCATTTGGATGACAGCAAACTCTTCTTATCATTTTCTTTACATTGTATTTGTTCTCTGAACTAACATGTAGGATCACTGAGAGTCAGGTGGCACGTGCAGGCCTCTCTGGACCTTGTAGAATGCACTTAACACCACATGGCAGATAAAATGAACTCTTCCAGTCTATTCTGGTGGGGAGGCATGGAAGAGCAGCCCAGTTTATGGAAGTGGGGGTGTGCGGTAGAGGCTGTTCACATCACTGCACAACAGAAAGCTGAGCAGGGAAGAGAAGGAAGCTACCAGATAGCAGCTATAACCTCCCAAAGTCTGCCTCTAATGACTTAAGTCCTCAGCCGGGCCACATCACCTACAGCATCCAGAGCTTCCCAAAACAGCAGCAGCAGCATCTGGGGAATAAGCGTTCAGACATGAACCCACAGGGGCACTTTCAATTCAGGCTAAATGACAGCATCCTCCATCTCCCTGAAGACATCTCCCAACACCAGAACACATTCAGTCGGACATCAAGACTCCCCAGTCCCACCAGTTTCCAAACTGCTCAGAAGTAAAACTGCAAAGTCTCTCCTGAGACTCAAGACAAAACTCTTAATTGTGAATTTTTATAAACTCAGGAAGAAAGTTACAAACTTCTAAGATACTATGGCACAGAGTAAAAATCCCCATTCTAGAGGTGAGGATTAGGACCACAAAGAGTACAGATGGGACCAAAGCAAGACTGAAACCAGCAGGGCAACCATTAAGTCATGTGGCAACGCATCTGGCACCCGAGGCAATTGGTGGCATGATGTGGGCTCCAATGGGCTTGGGCAGTCCATCCACATGGCCTAGGGGTGCATGGCTTACACTGCCTCCCTCTTGGGCTAGCTTCACTAAGCACCTATAGCTTATTCCTGGCAAACGTCCCACATGTCTGGCATCTCCAATAACCTGTGTCTCCTTCAACTTCTGCATCCCTCTCATAGAGTTACACAAAGCTTTCTTAGTCCTCCTTACAGGAAACCTGACACTGCTACACATTACCTGGCCTCACAGACCTTTCTGAAAACGGGAGTGTAGGTCTCTACAACACCATAACAACTGTATTCTGCATGCCTTTGAGAGCAGCACAACGTGCATGCAAACAAGTGCTGCCACCAGATCAGGCTGCAAGCAGGCAACCTTGGATCATCACTGTAGCAGCCTTGGGGGAATATTCCCTATGCAGCCTTGAATGAATGGAGTGCCTGAGGAAGAGTGGTCTCTTTTAAAAGGAATATCTTTCAAATGGGTTTGTAGTTGTATACCGTGGAGTCTGAAAAACATGGAACAGCCAATGCCTGAATTGCCCTCAAGGAACCACTCCTATTGTCCAGAGAAAACCGTGTAGCTGCTCATTAATGACACTAATCTCTGTAACAGCGGTAGTTTCTTTGTCCAAGCTAAGGATGCTCTTTTTCAGGTCACAATTTCAAATCCTTCTCTACATTTTGTTCTAGATTCTCACTATAAATCTGGCTAAATGCAGCCAGCAATTACAGCAATCTGAACACTGTGTTGTCTTGAAATTGCCTCTATCAAATTCATGCCCATTATGTTTGAACTCAGTTTCACTCAGCTTTTGAGGACACAGGTAAACAGAAAGTTCTTGTCAGAATGTCACATCAGTGGCATCTGGTCCAATGTTTCATAAAGTCTTTGCTCCCTTTTGGAACCTCCTGGGCACAATCTCTGCTGTCAGTATTTCTATGAACATTTTGGTTTTCCAACCCTGCACCAGGATGGCACAGAAAGCTATGCTTGTAGGATTCTACGGCTTTTCTAGCTTGCCTCATCAAACTCCCAAATGCCTCCCACAAAGCAGTCCAGTGGCCCAAGAGTCACATGTTTAGCCATAGCAATAATCCTGTTTCTCTGGAACCACCCTCTCTTTCTTTCCTTCTCTCTTTCTCTCTCTTTCTTTCTTTCATCTTTCCTTCCTTCCTTCCTTTCTATCTTTCTTTATTCTTTTTTGATTTTTTGGGACAGGTTTTCTCTGTATAACAGCTTTGGCTGTCCTGGACCTCACTCTGTAGACCAGGCTAGCCTTGAATGCACAGAGCACTGCCTGCCTCTGCCTCCCAGTGCTGGCATTAAAGGAGTGCACCACCACCACCCTGCCAGGAATCATTCTTCTTATTCCCACGTTTGTTCTGCTGTATCCTAAATACCTGACAGAAGCAACTGAAGGGCTGAAATATCTACTTTGGTGCGTGATAGCAGGGTTTAGTTCATAACAACAGCAAAGGCATGAGAGCGCTGCTCAGTACACAGCAATGTGAGCATGTCGTAGAGACTGTTTACATCATGGTGTACCAGGAAGCAGGCAGTGTGACAGGAACCAAAGTAGGCATAACCTCCAAAGGTTATAGTCTCTACCTCCTGAAGGTCCCACAACTCCCCTAAATAGTGCTCCAAGCTGAGAATTAAGTCTTCAAAATGTAAGGTGTGGTGGACATTTCAGATTATATATAAAATTAAATTATATATTTAAAGTATAAATTATATTTTATATTTATATCATAAATAGCATACATTCCTACTTTTACCACTACAGATGGTCACTACTAATGTTTTCAGAACACAGCAGCCCCACCACCCTTAGAAGTGTCAGATCCAGACACCATACACCCCAACCCAACCTGTACTGAAACTACAAATAGCTTCCAACTCTATCTACACTGTAGCTCTCCTTTATAGATACCCCTGATACTTTATAAATTAGGAACAGTAAAAGATTAATAACTACTAGTAAAATAGAATAATTATACTAATATAATAAACATTATTTAAAGGTGAAGATAAGAGGATCATAATTTTGTGGCCAGCAAAATTTAGCAAGACTGTGTCTCAAATTTTTAAAGGGCTAGAAGTCTAAGCTGCTTACCTAGCATGCAAGAACCCCAGGATCCTTAAATGTTATGATTTGCTATCTGTTCCTCCAGAAGACCCAATCTATCAGGCCAACAGACCCAATCACTAGTGCTGCAATAGAATATCAGCTTCCCTTCCCTGACTGTTCATTGTGTCCCACCCCTAGTTCAGGTGGACAGCCCCTGCTCAATCACAGGCCATGCCTACCAGAAGACCTAGTAGCCCAACTGCAACCTTCTCTGCTCTCTCTCTTCCCCAAACATACCCAATCTTTTAGGCTGTTCCCAGCTGTAGCCCCCCTTCCCCCATATCTGTGAATCCCAGAGACCACCCCCTTGTGACCTCCCAGAAACCAGCCTCTAACCATATAATTACCCCAAACCCAGATGCCTAGATAGCAACATAAGAACACAATCAACAGCAGCCAGAACAAGTTGTCATCACCAGAACCCAACTATCCCAAATCAAGTCCAACACAGCTGAAGCGTAAAAAAAAACTTAAAACAAACTTTATGCAGATGCTAGAGGTCCTTAAAGAAGATGTGAATGAGTCTTAAAGAAATAGAAAAAAGACAAAAAAGCAATTGGAGGAAATGACTAAACCCCTCAAAGAAAGCCAAGAAAAAACAATCAGTTCGAAGAAATGAATAAAACTGCTCAAAATCTGAAAATGGAAATAGAAACAACGAAGAAAACACAAACGGAAGAAATAATGGAAGTGAGAAATTTAGGAGTTCAAACAGGAGCTATAGAGGGAAACTTCACCAACAGAATACAAGAGATGGGAGAGAGAATCTCAGGCATTGAAGATATGATAGAGGAAATAGATTAATTGGTCAAAGAAAATGTTAACTCTAAAAAGTTCCTGACACAACATACAGGAAATCTGGGACACTATGAAAAGAATAATAGGAATAGAGGAAGGAGGAGAATCCCAGCTCAAAGGCTCAGAAAATATTTTCAACAAAATCATAGAAGTAAATTTTCTTAAGCCAAAGATGGAGATGCTTATAAAAGAAGCATACATAACACCAAATAGATTGGACAAGAAGGGGAAGTCCTCTTTCCATGTAATAATCAAAACACTAAACATACAAAGCAAAGAAAAATATTAAAAGCTGCAAGGGAAAAAGATCAATTAACCTATAAAGGCAAACCTATTAGAATTACATTTGACTTCTCTCCCAATGGAGACTGTAAAAACCAGAAGGGTCTGGACAGATGTCCTGCAGACTCTTAAGAGACCACAAATGCTAGCCCACACTACTATACTCAGCAAAACTTTTCAGTCACCACAAATGGAGAAAATAAGATATCCCATGATAAAGTTATATTTAAACATTATTTGTCTACAAATATAGCTCTACAGAAGGTGTCAGAAGGGAAAATCCAAACCAAGGAGGTTTACTATACTCATGAAAACAGAGGAAATAAGTAATTTCACACAGGAAAACTAAAACAAGAGAAGTGTGCACACAAGCATGTGCCACACATACACACAGAAACACCACTCTTAGCACCACCATCACCACCAAGAACAAAATAACAGGAAGCAACAATCATTGGTCATTGATATCTCTCTGTAGTAATATATTGTTTATGATTTATTAAAGCCACTGGAGATCAAAATAGCAAAGCAGTCATACTAGTTAGCTACAGAAGCTAGGCAGTGGCAGTGCACACCTTTAATCCTAGGATTTGGATTTAAAAGGTAGATGGATCTCTGTTAGTTCAAGGCCATACTGGCTACACAAAATTGATCCAGTTCACACAAATATTATCTCAGCACCTGGGATCACACACCTTTAATCCCAGCACTAGGGAGGTGGAGACAGGAGTGATATGGTTGGACAGAGAAAGGAATATAAGGACAAGGAAATAGAAGCTGAGAGCTTTTGCCTCTGAGGATTTGTGGAGACAGGATTGCCAATTCGGCTGGGTAGAGGTAAGATCTAATGGCTTGGCTGCTTTGCTTCTTTGATCTTCAGCTTGAAGTTTGAACTCCAATATCTGTCTCTGAGCTTTTATTTTTCATGTTACATCTCTCATTATCAATAGTCTCAATTCCCTACTAAAAATGCACAGACTAAAAAAAATGGATGAGAAAAAAGGATTCATCCTTTTGCTACATACAAGAAATATACCTCAATATCAAGGACTGACATTACCTCAGGGTAAAAGACTGAAAAAAAGATATTCCAAACAAATGGACCTAAGAAGCAAGCTGGTGTAGCCATTTTAATATCTAACAGACTAGACTTCAAACCAAAACGAATCAAGAGGCAGTGAAGGATAATTCATACTTATCAAAGGAAAAAAAAACCCAAGATGACTTTTCAATTCTTAACATCTATGACCCAAACACAAGGGCACCCACTTTTTTCAGCTTACAAACTCGTGGAAACTGGACAACTCTCTAATGAATGAAAAATGGATCAAGATAGAAATAAGAAATAAATGAAAGACTTTCTAGAATTCAATGAAAATGAATACATAACATACCCAAAACTTATGGGACACAATGAAAGTGGTGCTAAGAGGAAAGATTGTGTCACTAAATACCTACACTGGAAAATGAGAGATATCTTCATAGCAATATAACTGCACACCTGAAATCTCTAGCACAAAAGGAAGCAAACACACTCCCAAGAGGAGTAGGTAACAAGAAATAATCAAACTGAAGTCTGAAATCTATAAAATACAAACAAAGAGAAAAATACAAAAAATATCAATGAAACAAAGAGTTGGTTCTTTGGGTAAACCAACAAGATGGATAAACCCTTACCCAAACTAACTAAAAAGAGAGAGAATATCCAAATTAACAAATTCAGAAATGAAAAGGGGAACTTAACAATAGTCAACGAGGAAATACAAAGAATCATAAGGACATACTTTAAAAACCTGTACTCCACCAAACTGGAAAACCTAAAGGGAATAGATAATTTTCTGGATAGGTACCACTCACCAAAGTTAAATCAAGATCAGATAAACAATTTAAATAGACCTCTAGCCCCTAATGAAATGGGAGCAGTCATTAAAAGTCTCCGGACTAAAAAAAAAATCTAGGGCCAGACAGTTTTAGCCCAGAATTTTTACCATACTCTCAAAGATAAGTCAATGCCAATATGCCTCAAATTACTTCACAAAATATAAACAGAAGGAGCATTGCCCAATTCATTTTATGAGGCCACAGTTACCCTGATACCCAAACCACATAAAGAACCAGCAAAGAGAATAACAAACCAATTTCCCTCGTGAACATAGATGTAAAAATACTCAGTAAAATACATGCAAACCAATTCTAAGAACACATCAAAATGATCATCCACCATGATAAAGTAGGCCTCATCCCAAAGATGCAGGGATGGTTCAGTATATGAAAAACAGTAAATATAATTCAGCATGTAAACAACAAACTTAGAGTAAAAAAACATATCATCTCATCAGATGTAGAAAAGGCCTTTGACAAAATCTAACACCCCTTCATTATAAAAGTCCTGAAGAGAATGACACACCTCAACATAATAAAGGCAATTTACAGTAAGCCTATAGCCAACATCAAATTAGATGTAGAGAAACTGAAAGCAATTCCAGTAAAATAGGGAGCAAGACAAGTTTGTCCACACTCTCCATATCTATTCAATACAGTACTTGAATTTTTAACTGGAGCAATAAGACAACTGAAGGATATCAAGGGGGTACAAATTGGAAAGGAAGTATTATTTGCAGATGATATGATGGTATTGGCACAGGAGACAACTTTCTGAACAGAACAGTGATAGCACAGGCACAAAGATCATCAATTAATAAATGGGACCTCATGAAACTGAAAGCTTCTATAAGGCAAAGGACAGTGTCAACAGGGGAAAATATCAGCTTACAGAATGGGAAAAGAATTTTATCAACTTTACATCCAACAGAGGACTAATATCCAAAACATAAAGAACTCAAGAAACGAGATATAAGAACAAACAAACAAACCAAAAACAACCCAAATAATCTAGTTAAACAATGGAATATATATCTAAACAGAGAATTGTCAATAGAGGAATCTCAAATTGCTGAGAAACACTTAAAGAAATGTTCAACTCCTTAGCCATTAGGGAAGTATAGATAGAAAACTACCTTGAGATTCCATCTTATACCTATCAGAATAGTTAACTAAGACCAATAACATAAGTGACAGCTTGTAATGGATGTGGGGCAAAGGAACCCCCTCCATTGCTGGTGGGAGTGTGAACTTGTACAGTCACTATGGAAATTAACATGGCAGTTTGTTTGAAAATCGGGAATTAATCTACCTCAACATACAACTATACCACTCTTTGTCATGAACCCAAAGGACACTCCATCCTACCACAAGGATGCTTGATTAACAATGTTCATTGTGGCTTTATTAATAATAGCTAGAAACTGGAAGCAACCTATGTTGTACATTTGGTGTTCCCTGCCAACTGCAGTGGCCAGAAGTGGCAGCACATTTCCATTGTCCTGTCACTCCAAGTTGAGTAGAGTTGTGTAGTAACATGTGCCCATTTTAAAGGACCTGGCCACCCATTTTAGAGGTCTGTCTTGTTCATTCTCTATGTCTCCTGGTCTCTCTGTCTGCCTCCCTCCCTCTCTCCTCCCCCACATGACCCCTCTCTGGGATGGCCTTTCAATCTCCTCATTCCCAATAAACTTCTTGCATTAGATCTGTTGTGCAATGTGATCTCTTAGCAGCACACCTTGTCCAGGCCTGCCAAAGGTACCTTTTCACCACTTTAGATGTCCCTCAAAGAATGGATAAAGAAAATATGCTACATTTACACAATGGATTATAACTAAGGGGTTAAAAAATGACATCATGAAATTTGCAGGCAAATGGATGGAACTAGAGAAAAAAAATCATCCTAAGTGAGGCAACCAAGACCCAAAAAGACAGCCGGGCGTTGGTGGCGCACACCTTTAATCCCAGCACTCGGGAGGCAGAGGCAGATGGATCTCTGTGAGTTCGAGGCCAGCCTGGTCTACAGAGTGAGTTCCAGGACAGCCTCCAAAGCCACAGAGAAACCCTGTCTCGAAAAACAAAAAACAAAAAACAAAAAGACCCAAAAAGACAAATATGGTATGTATTTCCTTGTAAGTAGATTTTAGCTGTTAAGTAGATGATAACCAAGCTACAGTCTGTAGACCCAGAGAGGTTAGGTAAAGAGAAGGCCTTTAGAGGGGGATGCATGGATATCCCAGGGGAAGGCGGGGATGGGAGCAGGAGGGATCAGGTGTGGGGGGAGAGGCGACGAAGGGAGATAGATGGCTGGTATTGGGGGACATTTGGGGCGCAGTGTGTAAACCCAGTCAAGTGAACACTTCCTGGAATTCATGAGGGTGACCTGAGTGAGGACTCCTAGTAACGGGGATATGGAATCTGAACTGACCATCTCTTATAGGCAAGGCTTCCAGTGGTAGGACTGTGTTGCATTTGGTTGAGTTAGCAGAAGGGGTCCTATGGCGATCCCTAAACAACCTAGGCAGATGCTAACTAAAGAAAAAGAAAAGAAACAAACAACCCAGTAAGAACTGGTAGCATTTTGATAAATACTGTATTTTATTTTTTTAAAAAGTTACGATTTATTTTTTATGGAATTTGGCATTTAATATTTTTGGATCATGGCTGGACACAAGGAACTGCAATAGCAGTTAGTAAAAACAACCCTCAAGGGGCTAACTACGTTTAGATGTAACAGTGTTTCTGTTACATTCCTTTCTTTGTGTTAATGACATATCCATTTCCCCTAAAAGAACCATTGTTCCATCATGCCAAGCACAGGGATTGGTGGGTTGAGGTTAATCCCTCTGCCTTCAGAGATAATGAGGCCAGGCTAGACCGACCAACACAGTCTCCACCCTCTGCCAGTAATTGGTACTAGGATAAGCATATGATCTAAACTGTTCCAGTTAGACTCACCCCAGACTCTGCTGGCAACTGGAAGAAAAAGAAGTGTTTTCTGTGGGAATTGTCAGTTGACAGCCATGGAAACCTCAGCGCGTTGTAGCAAAAATAACTCAAGAGCTGAGAAAAGAGACAACACAGAAGTGCGAATAAAGGAAGAAAAAGAAAAGCACTGACTATATGATTTGAGCTTCTCTACACATTTCTGCCTAGAATCAGATCAGTTCCTGAATTCTTTATTGTATGAACCAACTAATATTCTTTGGTAAGTCAGGGTAAATACATTTTCTGCCACCAGAGACTCAAAGTTGGTATGAGAGATAAAGCAGATTTGGGAAAACAAAACAATACAAAACAAAAAATGTGTGATTTCCAGATGTCATTTCTTTTTTTGTACTTATTCCACAAATATTAGTTCATTTTATTATATGTCCTGGAGGCATTAAAGGGTTCTCAGAGTGTAGTGGTAGCAAGATAAGTAAGTTTACATGTGTACATTTCTGTTTGTGAGCATGGGGTAAGTGCTCTCAGAATACTCTGAAGCAGCATGCTGATAGGGTAATGTTTTTATTGCTAGTTAACAGCTATAGTTTAATTACTATATATTTTATTTGCTAGTTACATTAAATACTTATTAATAATTACATATTTATGGAGTACCTGTGAGGGACTTTCCAGAGAGGAGTAACTGAGTTGGGAGAACCTACTGTGAATGTTGGTTCCAGACTAAATAGAAAAGGAGAGAAGGAGAAATCAGAATACAAGAGCAAGGCAGCAGAGCTTAGGCACCCAGGACAGCCATGACGAACATGCCATACCTCCATACCATGATGGCTGGCACCTCTGAAATTCTGAGCCCAAATAAGTCCTTCCTCTCTTATATCGTTTCTCTTGGGTACTTTGGTCACAGTAACAGTACAGGAAAAAAAAAGACTAATGCACATTTCAAAGAGATGGCTGAAGTAGTTGACAAAAGATCTACTATATTACTACTGCCATTGTTTCTATTCTTAGAGGATTTGAATTTAAACTAAACATTCTGCAGTGACTATGAAACTTACAACATTATTATTTGGAGACAGGATCTCATATAGCCCATGCTAGCCTCAGTATGTAGCTAAAAATAGCCTTGAATTCATGATCTTCCTACATCAACCTCACAAGTGCTGGGATTAGAGATGTGGACTACCATGTCTGGTTATTTCAGTGACAAGGACTGGACCCAGGCCCTTGCAAATGCTATACAACCATCTAGCAACTGATTTAAATCCACATCCCATCATTGTGAGTCTTGAAGTTGGTCATGGAACCCAGAATCTAAGACTCGTCTTAGTTGGGAGCCTGTCATCAAATATGGAACTCTGAGGCATTCCTTATAGTTCTATTGTCAGCTCTTAAAGTATCTGGTATAGGTCAAATTACATTTCCCCAAATTCATACGTCGAAGACCCAACTGCCAGTATGCAAAATATGATTAACCAAAAAGTAAAGATACACTGTGAATGTGAGCAATATCATTCCATGGACTGGGATTCATACTGAACATAAGAGGGAAGTTTTCCAAGAATTAATTAAAACAAGGTCATTGGGAAGGGGCCTAATCTAACCTAACTGTGGTGTCCTTGTAAGAAGAGACGATTTGTACACACACAGATACAGACCATGAGAAGGCAGCAATATGCAAGCCAAGGAGAGCAGACTTAGAGGAAACCGACCCGGCTAACACCTTGGCCTCAAATTCTGCCTCCAAGGCGACAGGAAAATAGTTTCACTGTATAAATCACTCTGTTTGCAAGACTTTGTTAAAGGAACAAACTAACATGGGGCATGATCTCTGAAAAATCACCATGTCACAAAGGAGAACATTCTGGAAGGAGCCCATCAGTCCTTCAGTTCATCTCTTCTCAGATGTCCTCTACTGCTGCCACCAGATCTACACACACAAACAAGTTAGGTCCCCAGGAGGAGGAGAAACCTTTACTTACACATACCCCACTTTACAGTTTAATCATATTCTACAAACCTAATTTACAAGGCTTGATTAATTTTCTACTTTCCCAAGGGGTACACTGAGCAAGCACACAGGACTTTCAACCTCACAGAGAGAATGGACTCATTTAGTCATTTCACTTTCATTGGTATCTTCATTGTGTAAATGCAGGAAGCTGTTCATGGAGAAACTGTCGATGCTTTTAAATACTATTCACAGAGTTACAGTATAATGGGATTCATGACTTTGTCCCATACATCACTCTCATTTTCTCAGGTCCCTGGTGATAGATATTAGCACTGGGGGTGGGGCTGAAGATACGGCTTAGAAGAGAACTTACTGCTCATGCAGAGAACCCAGGTACCGTTTGTTCCTAGCACCTCTTCAGTGGGAAGTAAACATAATAGCTAAAGACTAGTGCATTCTCACCAAGCTAGTAAGAATCAAGCTTGAGCTAAACTCAAACTGGAAAATAAATGAATAAAACACCGTGAAAGAGTCATCATAGGCATCTAGTCTCTCACCATATAGTAATGAGTGAGGCTTGATGACCTCTGATTAACACAAAAACAAAGCATCCTCAAGGTCTGGGGGTACATGGGGCATGTCTCTATGCATCCCCTGTCTGTTTTTTCCATCCCACCATCAGTTTTCCATAGTTCCATAACATCACCTTTCCCATCATCTGTGGTTACTTGGCTAATCTCCTGCTCCACCTCCTGCTTGGAGGTCATAATATGGTTTTTGTTCTTATTTTATTTCAGAAAGAGCTAGATACTTCTAGAACTTCTCATCCATCAACCTTTCTGAGATATTTCTGGGATTGGAGGTGGGAAAATGTGACTGCTAACTGGTGACATTTTTATTCCCTTGCTTCGTGATTCTTCTGATTATGGGCAGTGGTAGCTCCCAAGCTGGGTTTTGGATAACACAAAACCTTGCTTTTCCAAGCATTATGGAAAGGGTGTGGTTTGGTTACTACTTTTTCAATTGGAAGAGATTTTGAGGAAAAGTATTATCTGTCTATAAGTGAAAATATAACTGAATCATCATGACTTCCAAACCAATGTCCCACAAGCCCAGGTGCTCCCTGCTTGCCTCTCTGAATATTCTGGTAAAAGTTCAACAAACGTTTGATTGTTGGCAGCATGCAGAAGTGTGAACCCAGTCTAGAAAAGGGGACTGCAAAGCAAATGGATGAGAGGCACATCTGCTCTCTGTGAATCTAAAATCAAGGAGACGAAAGGGAAAAGACAGACAAATCCACCCAAAACAGCACAGGAAGGGCTAGCTGCTATGGTGGCAACTGTGGAAATGGAGACACAAGGAGTAATGCTTCTAGTGACAGGTGTGCAATGATCAAGCTGAGGTCCAGATAAGAGCTGGCGAGTGATACCGCTGGTAAACCTTGGAAGCAATAAAGAACAATAAGACAGCTTTCCTCTCTTGTATTCTCCCTGCCCCTATCCAGTCATCAAGACAGTTGTTACAACCTATGAGTCACTCTCCAGAGCTTGTCATGGGCATGGGCGGGCATTTGGCCTGATCCCTGTGTCCCAGCTGGCTAGTCTAAGATGACTCACACAGCCACAGCCCATGAGGGAAGAGGATAACCAAAGGAAAATCTCTGCTTGTTCTTCATGCCCTTCGCCACCACAGAACATTCAGGGGTCTGCAGGAAGCCGATGGAGACCACTGTGAACTGTGGGCCACAGCAGGCTGAAGACAGACCTGGATTTTCATTCTCAGCTGGTGCTACTGCTTGAGTTGGCTAGATCTCTGAAGAGGAGCTGCACTTCCTTGGCCTTGCTTATATGAACTTATATCAAGCATCTCACCAAACCTGCAAAATCCGCCATGATGAATGAACAGATGCCTGACCTCAAGCTTGCTAAGTCCCTGAACAATGATCACACGGGACCTCGTCTTACATTTCCAAGCCTTACAGCTGTCTTCCTTTCTTCAGTTCTGAAACTGCCTCCCTCCTTCTCATGCCAGGCCCAGGTCCAGTCCTCATAGCATACAATCAGATTTCCATCTGCCACCACATTGAATCCTACTGTCCCCACATCATAGAGGCAGTCAGTCCTAACTCAAAAACAAAAACAAAAACAAGAAACATACATTCAGTGCAAAGTTTATGTTGCGGTCTCAGGACTCAACCATTTAGTCAGTCTTCCCTAACTCCCCCAAACACTCCACTTTACATGCACAACCAGATTCTCTTAGTCTTCCAAGTGTTGCCGAAGGTTTTCTTGATTTACCAATGCCCTCCCCCACCCTCCAAATGCCACCCTTACACCCTATCCCCAACTCCACCCTATCCATAAACCTTGCTCTTGTTCTCTGCCAAGAAGGACTAATACTTTTACCTTGAAGCGCCCGCGGGAGAGTCCCTCAGTTGTCCCTCTAACTGAATTGGCTTACTTCAGTTCCTAGCAAGTAAATTGTTTCTCTTCCTCCTCCTCATGGAGCAAGAGAAGAGAGTGAACCCTAATTAGTTTTGGATCACATGTGGCCTTTAGGGAAAACAGAATAAATATACAAGTTCTGAGAGTTTGGTTTCATTTCCTAAATATAAGTGTAAAGTTATAAATGAATTAGGAAATATTACCTTTCTCCTGGAAACAGACCTGTGATAAGTGTTTTGTTTTACCCAGCACTGAGTAATTGAAATAATATGGGCTACATTTTGCTAAAAGCCCAAAGCCACTGAATAATGTAAATCTAAATGAGACGAGGACAGAAATTCACTAGGATGTACTCAAGAGAGACCCACCCAAGGAAAAGTTAACCTGACTTCTTGTTAATGGGAAGAGGGGGCTGTTAGCCTGGAGCACACAGGGCTCCAAGCTTTGTTTAGGATCTAGAAGCTACCTTCCAATTACAAAGCTGTACCTCTGGGGATGCTTGGGTACTGCTGGCTTCGAATAACAACAGCCTCATCTTTTTACTTGCCTTTGAGTTGCAGGGCCAGGGGGGTGGTTCAAGCATCTTAAAGCACATTTTTTTTTTCTGTCCTACTAGGATCTAATTTGCTGGTAGAGATATTTCTAGACGAGCAATGGGGTCTTTTGTTGTTTTGGGTTTTTTTTTTTTTGTAGTGTGCAGATATGGAATTTCTCAACAATTAAGAGAAATTCCACAGCCTATTTTCTTTACTATTTAAAATGAATTATCCTAGATTTTATGTTCTGGGCATATTACCAATTATAATGCCAAGAAAACTTTGATCAAAAGAAGAGTTTGAAATGGCTTAGTCAGAAGCAGCTCCCATCCTCCTGTGGGGGTGAGGGGGCCTAAGCCGAGGGAGGGGTTGGGTAAGGGCTGGGGCTAGAGCTTGAGCTCTGAGCTGGTGGGGAGTGACTGTGAAAGGGCTGAGCGGGGTGGGGGTTGGGTGGGGGTAGGGGAAGGGTGGGGTAGGGGATGGGTAGGCTGGGTGGGGGGTGTGGGGCCAAGGCTTGGCACTCTCCTGTTGGGAGTGAGTCTGGAAACTACTAGCATAGTCAGTTATCCGTGACTAACCTGCAGAGAGGTGAGCAATTAATAAAAATATGCCCCTGTCACTTAAAACAAGTGATTCGTTCCCAGGGAGGAATCCGCCTCCATCACTTCTGCCAGGTGGGAACCTAGTGTTATTCTCTGAAGTGGCCAGGGACATTTAATCTTTGGTTGCTTACACAATTTACTTTCTTGGTGAAGCACTGACATTTCATATGTAAAACTGGCTTCTGTCTCTTGAGTTTGAGAAGACAGGGTGAACAACAGAAGCCCATTTTTGAGCGTGACCTATTTCTGTAGCGTAGAAATCAGGTAGCTTGTAAACATTCCAAAATTCATCAGAGAAATACAGAGAAGTGAATGTTATACTAGCTTCAGGAACTTTTAGAAACATACAAAATGTGAGCTCCTGGATACTAGGACAGTCTGTCTGTCAAACACCCAAACATTATAGTAATCACCCCTCAAGAGTCACAACAGTTTCAAAATGGTCACTTCCTCTAATTTTCTATCTGCATATTCATCCTAGATATAAAGGAATAAAAATTGATTACAGCTATCCTGAGGTGTGTTAGATAATTACCTGCTGCCAGGAAGGGGGCGGGCAAACAAAAGCCTGCATGCCCCTTGGTTCTGGGCGTTATCAGAATGAATTGCAGCTCTCCGGTGTCCGGGGCGAGGGGCCGGGCAGAATTCAGCCTTCTCTACCCCACTCCTCCCCGTTCCAACTTCCCAGCAGCAGTAGACAGGCTTCCAGAAAATCAGTCTCCATCGAAATCTGTCCTCACTTGGCCCAATCTTCCTAAAGTGTGACCAGGACCCACCTACCTTCTGAGAATGACAGGAGGTTTGCTAGCGGGAGGGCAGGAATCAGGATGCACAGTTCTGGCTCTTCAGCATCTCCCTTCTGGAGCAGTTAACAGCGAGTACAGATTCGCCTCCATTTTCTGGTCACGTGATCGCTGGCACATCTAAATAAAGCTGATCACCTGCCTCCTAGATCTCCTAGTGCTTTAGCCTACTGTGCCCGAGGCCAGAGCCCACTGAAGCCGGGCAGAGTAGCATTTGGGAATATAAAATACTCTCTCTGTCTTATGGAGTCACAAATACTTCCCTTGATCTTCATGTCATTTCACGAATGCTGCTGTCACTCCTGAATGAGGCTGCATTTGAATTTCTTCAACACACAAGTTTAAAAGAGATTCAGTTCCCTGAAACCTTCTAAACACACACACACACACACACACACACACACACACACACACACAGAGAGAGAGAGAGAGAGAGAGAGACAGAGACAGATAGAACAATTTAGTGCATAACGAACAATGCTTAAGATAATACAATGGACCTTGAGAGTATAGGAGAATAGTTATAGAAAAAAAATCAGAAAGTTCTAGAAAAGTCAAAATGCCCACCCAAGATTCATACAGCACTGACTATAAGGAGGCAGAGGGGCAAGACAGGCATGCTGCAAAAAGGGTTTGAGTTTGAAACTAACCTCACTTACTAGCAAGTTTGCAGGAAACAAAACAGCATGGTGCCTCAGGCTACCAGTTTGCAGGTAACAATAATAAAGCTACTTTAAAACTGGAAGATAACTTAGGGTCCTGTACGCCATACCCAACAACCTCATAAACCAGGCATGCTGATGCATGCCTGTAATCCCATCATTCAGGTGCAAGCAAGAGAAGTTCAAGTTCATCTTCTGTTCCCTAGCAAGTCTGAAGCCAGCCAGTGACACATGAGACCCTCTCTCTCCAAATGAATGCAGAAATCAGTGAGCGAATGAACAAACATAAATTAATAACAAAATGAAAATGCAGCAGAAATACTGATGCAGCTAAGGCAGATAAAATATTAAAGGACATTTGCATAACAGAAAAGATAATAAGTTTTAGTCCAACTGTTTTTTGTTTTGTTCTTTCTTTTTTGAAAAGGGGTCTCAGTTGTCAAGGCTGGCCTCAAACTAATGGTGGTCCTCCGTTTGCCTAGTTCTGGGATGGCAAATGTGAGTCACTATGCTGAAACTTTATGCCAACTCTTAATTAGAGCAGTTTTAAAACTCAGAGTTTTGGGGGTAGAGAGATGGCTCAGTGACTGAGTGTGTTCACTGTTTTTGCAGAGGACCCAGGTTCAATTCCCAGCACCCACATCACGACCATCTGTAACTTCAGTTCCGTGGGCTCTGAGACCCTTTCATAGCCTCTTCTGGTCCAGCATGCACAAGCCGAACACATAAAATCATGCAGATGCAAGCGCACACACATACACATAAATAAAATAAATATATTTTAAAACCTCAAAGGTTTTGTAAAGCTGTAGGCTTTATTTTTATGATTATCAATCTATGTTGCCAGATAAATAAGAAAGACATGGACATTGATAATCATAAACAACAATTTGAAAAATAACTAGAAATCGTATATGTTATACCTTTTTTTTTTTTTTTTTTTTTTTGGTGGGAGCCGGGCTTGGAGAGAAAGGTACTGTGTTAAAATAGGGTGATGGGACAGTTTGGGGTCATCTCTAACCTATGTAATGCCAACAACAAAGAAATTATTCAGTAGAATGTGGTGCTAACTTAAGAGGTCTGAGCTCCTTGAATGAAGGTATTTGGTACCTTCCTCCTTGCTCTGGGGAGGGACAGCAAGGAAAGAAAAGGGGAGCAAATTTTTATTTACTTAACTAAAAGCCTATAAAATTCATCAGAATTCCCAGGCATGGTGGTATATACCTTGCACTGAACAACCTGAGGGCAGAGGCAAGCAGATTTCTGTGTGCTGGGGGCCAAGCTGGCCTACAAAGCAGCTGCTGGCCAAATCAGAGTTCCATGGTGAGACTCCATTTCAAAGCAATGTTAGAATTATGAGTAGTTATGAGAAACACAGAAAGGAACTTATTCAGTGATGGCCACACTGTGATTGCAAGGGCACTTCTGCAGGTAGACCTTCAGCTAAGGAATACAACAGGTGGATCTCTCAAGTCAGGATGGGCCACACTGTATCAAGAGAGAGAAGGCTAGCAAGCCTGGGGATTGTGTCTGTTCAGGGTGAAGAGTAGGAACTGTTTTCAATAGCATGTTTTAAAACTCAGAAGTTGCTATGGAAACAGACTAAATTCTCGACACCAGGGGCTCAGAGGTTGAGAAGACTTACTACTCTTGCAGAAGAGTTTGATTTCTAGCAGCCACATCAGAGGGCTCACCACTATCTGGAACTCCAACAACAGGGGGCCTGACGCCCTCTTCTGGCATTTGCAGGCACCTGTAAGCATGCACACATATTCACACACAAACACACATACACACTTCCTTCTGACTGGCAGGGTAGTCTCCAGGCTGTACCAAGGTGAAGTAGTCCTGTCTCAGAGCTAGCACTTGAGCAAAAGTATGAATTTATTTTTATATGAAAGCAGTTACTTTTTTTTTTTTTAAGAATCACTATTTAAGTGCAATAAATAACATTCTGGTAGACATCACATTTTCCAGGAGAGTTGACAATTATTTTCTCAGAGCCTAATTGCTACTTTCCAATGATTATTTACTGAATGGAGTTTTTAAAAGTAAAATTTAAAAGGTCTTTAAGGATTATATGTTTTTAACTGATGCTGGAGTTGAGAGTATACAAGATGGCTAGGTAGAACAATTGATTTTTTCCAACAAGGAAAGGGATACCTAGACTAAAGAGATTGTAACAGCCATGAGGTAGAAATAGATGACCAAAAATGACCAAGACAAGCCCTGACCAGGCCGGCATACCTATTTTTCTCGATGAGGCTCAGGGAAATGAATAACAACACTTTAAGAAAGCTAAAGGGCTCTAAAAATCTTGGGGAAATTATAATGGACAGACATTCAGAAGCATCGGGAAATAAGTAACCATGGTCTCATATTACAAGAGAAAGGACTTTTTTTTAACTTTATGAAAGAAACTAAGTGCAGTATATCACCTTTGGAAAACGTAATAACAAACACTTGAATGCGTCACATCCTCATTAGAAACAAAGTATGATAGCTGTGTATGGTGGCATAGACCTGCGATCCCAGCACCAAGAGGCAGAGACAGGAGGATCATGCGAGTTAAAGGGCAGCTTGGTCTGTATTACAAGTTATAAGGCAGCCATGGCTGAGTAATGAGACCCACCTTGAAAAAGAGTGAGGAGGGAAAGAGGGAGGACAACCGTGTTCGACAAATGATATTATTTTGTTGTTTGTTTCTGCTTGTTAAACCAGGCAAATTTGCAAGGCACTTAAGATTTGGCAGGCCCTACTCTAAGCATCAGGGTATTATGCTTCATAAGACAAACCAGATTTCTGCCTTCTTGGAAGTTACAATCTCATAGATGCAGACAGAAACAAGATCAACAAAATAAAGGAATGGGAGCTCTCCTCAGATGGAAAGCAAGAGGTGGGAAGGAAGGGAAGAGGGATGGACCATCCTCCCCAGTTTGCAACGTGGGGCTGTGGAGATGTCGTGGGATGTCACAGGGTCCTTCATCCCCCCCCTCAGCAGTGTCAGTCAAAATGTCTCCAGATACAGCAAATAGAAGGGGCAAAGCTGCTGCTGGTTTGGGACTCATAGCTTAAGTTCTCTAATCCTGGAGTGACTTTTGAAGGCCTTTGTTTGCAAAGGACTCCCACAGATCCTGGGGATAGGCCCCCTACTGCACTACAGAACAGGTCACTGACCCAGTGACTTCCTGTCTCTATGCCTCTGAGAGGCTGAGGCATTGCTCTCCTTCCTCTTCAGCCAACTGAGCAGACTGCCATCTGTTTGCCTCTAACTCTTCTTTTTCCTCCTTCCTCCCCGCAGCAGGCTCTCTCACACCCTGACTTCCAGGTGGTTTTGAGCAGTGTAGGCTCTGCTGGGAGATGAAAGGGAGGAGGGACAGGACAAACTCACTGGGCTCCCTTCTCATGTGAGTCAGACAAGTATTAATGCTAGCTTAGCCCTGCCTGGCCCCTGTTTGTGCGCTCTCTCTCTCTCTCTCTCTCTCTCTCTCTCTCTCTCTCTCTCTCTCTCTCTCTCTCTCTCTCTCTCTCTCTCTCTCTCTCTGTCTTTCTCATACTGTACACACAGCACCCACACAGCACCCTAGTTACTTCACCTGTACTTACTAAGTACACAGCTGTACTTCCATGGTGGTTTGATGAGAATAGCAACCATATATTTGAATACTTGTTCTGCAGTTGATGGAGCTTTGGGGGAACGATTAGGAGTGTCCCCAGTGTCCCAATTAGCATGTGCTCTCATTTTCTGTCTCCCTGTCTCTGTATCTCTCTGTGTCTCTGCCATCTCTCTGTCTCTCTCTGCCTGTTGCTTCTGGTCCAAATGTGAGTTCTCAGTTACTGCTCCAGTGCCAATCTACCTGCCTGCTGCCATGCTCCCTGGCACAGTGGTCATGAACTCATCCTCAGAAATTTTAAGAAGGTTTTCAAATAAATGCTTCCTTCTATAAATTTCCTTGATTATAGTGTCTCCTCACAGCAATGGAACAGTGACTGAGACACACCCTTTACCAAATAATGTGAGGAGGAACTTCAGAAACACCTTGGCCCTCCCCACTTGCATCAGAAAACGCATACTGCCATTTTTGAACAACAGTGTAGGTTTCTCTGGCTCTAGCAATCAAATTTAGATAGCCCCTATTCAAGTATAGTTCCAGTGGATTAAGTGACAGGTACAGCCTGAATTGATTTTGAATCCATATACAGTAGGGCAAACTGAATTCTGCAAGTAAACCTTGTTGTGTAACTGTATGTATAATTAAAATCAGATGCATTTTGGGAAGGGACATGTACTGTGGAAAGAAGAAATACACGACTCAGTCTATCAATCAAAATGGAGAGCTACCCAATATATGCCTTTCTTTCTTTACATCTCATAGAAGAGACCTCAGCTGTACATCTGGGGTCCCAGAGTATCCCCATTCACATGGCCTGCTGTCAATGTTGACAGTGCACTCCCCTACCATCTACATACCCCAAGTAAAGTCACCTTGTTTTTGGATTTTGTTTGTTTTGTTCTCAAATCTGTACAAAGCCTTATTTTAATTCTTTGGAAAAGAGGCCAAGAACCTGGAAATATCCAGCCCAAACCCCAACCCTTGGTAATGTGTGGGGACCACTCAGACTGGCTGAACTCCTTCAGGTAGTTATCCTTCTTCTCACTGTTCCCTCTCTGGCCTAAGTCCTCCAGGGTGGCTGCCGCTCCCTTCACCCCAGGAGCCAGGGCTCTCACTATCAGCTACACCACTACTGCTGCTGCTGTACCTCGACCATTGCGCTATTCACCGTGGGCTCCTCACTCTCTGCCGCCATCTTTGTAAACGTGACTGGATTAAATCTCCCTTGAATTTTCCTCATTTGAAAGGGTAACATAACATCTTTTTTTTTCTGTGTCCTACTATATCAAGACATCCTGCTTTAGAAAGCCACGAATTGGGGCTGGTGTGACGGCTCATGGGTAAAAGAACTTGCAGTCAAACCCAACAACCTGAGTTCAAGTCCTGGGATGGGGGCAAATGTGGTGGAAGGAGAGAGTCAACTCCCCCAGTTGTCATCTGACTTCCACATGTGCACTGCAGCATGTATGACAAGCAGGCAGGCAGGCAGGCAGGCAGGCAGGCAGACAGACAGACAGACAGACAGACAGATAGACAGACACACAAATATAATTAAGAAAGAAAGCCAGGCTGTCTCATCTTCCTTGATACCATCAGTTCCCGCCAGCCTCTGAAGGCAGCTCTGCCGCTTACCTGGCATTTCAAATTCAGCCGGGGGCACACATTGGACTCTCCCACAGGCTAGCAGCCAGCAGTGCAGATGGGCAATTCTGTGTTGCTCCTTCCCAGGAGCAGTCATGTGGCACCACTCATTTTGGCACAAGAGCCGGCCTCCTGTTGTACCTGAGCACAAAGCACCACACCTACAGGCGTTTGGAAAATGGGAACAAACACTGAAGGTCTCTGGCTTCCTTCTGTCCTCCAGGCCCTTGAGCAGGAACCGCACAGCCTCGGCAGGGAACAGCCAGGACCGGAAGCAGCCCTCCACTATGATGAGAAATCTGTGTTCAGGCACTGAAGAAGCTGGGGGTGGGGGTGACTAGACTGAGCTGTCAGGAGCAAGATCTGACTCAGCCGCTTTCAAAACTGCTCATCAAAAACTGACTCTTAAGCCTCCCATGCCTTTCAGTGGGCAATGGGGAAATCCAAATAAATCAAACTACAGGAGTTGAAGAAGACATGTCTTTCCGGGGTTGTGTTTTAGTGACAAGCACTGGCATGGAAATGAGAGAGAGAAGTAAAGGGTAAGCTTTACCATTTCTTGTCTTTTGTTTCTTTGGTTTATTTTTTGTTTTTGTTTTCTTTTTTAAATATTTTATTTATTTATTGTGTATACAGCCTTCTGCCTACAGGCCAGCAGAGGGCACCAGATCTCATTCAAGGTGGTTGTGAGCCACCATGTGGTTGCTGGGAATTGAACTCAGGACCTCTGGAAGAACAGTCAGTGCTCTTAACCACTGAGCCATCTCTCCAGCCCCTTTTTTGTTTGTTTGGGGACAGGGTATCTCTGTAGCTTTGGAGGCTGTCCTGGAACTCACTCTGTAGACCCAGGCTGACCTCCAACTCACAGAGATACACCTGTCTCTGTCTGCCTCCAGAGTGCTGGGATTAAAGACATACACCACCACTGCCTGCCCAGCCCATTCCTTGTTTTTAATGACATCGGCAGCCTATTTGCTCAGTTTACTCTATCAAGGTGGGAAACAGGACCAGCAAGGCTTGTCCTGTCTTAAATGGCAACTGGGTACACGAAAGAAAACCACATTCTTCTTAACATGTAATCACTTATTATGGGAAGGTTTGTTCTCGTGGGTGGCCAGGAAGACACAGTTGTGGGGTGAGGCAGGGGGATCCAATATGGGGGGGGTGAGTAGGATGGGGGATGGGGGGAGACAGGGAGGGAGAGGAAGGAAATTGCAATTCAGAGGATACTTAGTTGTTACTACCAAATAGGCTTTTCTGTGCCCCTGCTACCTGACACCAACAGAAGTCTGTTTCTCTGACATCCATGAGAGTAAAGAGAGCTAGTGCAGAAGCTGGAGAGAATGAAAATAACAGCCCATAATTCAACTCCAGGAGATCTGATGCCTCTGGCCTCAGCAGGTACCCAGCATTCACCTGCACACACCCACACATACATAATTAAAAAGTAATAAAAATAAGTACTTTCAAAAGAGAGGAAATGGCTGTGGTAATACCTGAGAAGCCTGGTTTCTGAAGGTCTCATGAAAACCAAGGAAAAGTCTAGCAGTGTCACTCTTTCAGAAGACAGACTGCCCCTGGGAGGTGGTGGTGCACACCTTTAATCCCAGCACTTAACAGTCAAAGGCAGGTGGATCTCTGAGCTCAAGATCAGCCTGTGAGTTCCAGCATAGCCGGGAGTACACAGAGAAACCTGTCTCAAAAAAACAAAACAAAACAAAACAAAAAACAAAAAACAAAAAAACCCAACCAAACGACCAAACAACCAAAAAAGCAACAACAAAACAAAACAAAGGCAGATGGATTCTATGATACATTGTATTTGAAGGCCAAGCAACCAGGTTAGGGAGCGCTGAGACCTCTGCTCTCAGAACAAAGAAACAATGCAAAGGTCTAGGCTGAATAGCAAAGAAAGACACACATGACAGATGGAACTCCATCTCTCTCTTCCTCTCATTGCCCCTTTTCTGCATACATAGCTCTCCAAAAGATTACACAAGTATTGCCATTTTGTGCTCAGTATTTTGGTAATTATTTCCTTTTTATTAGTTTTCACACCTCTGAAAGTCAATATATTTGTAGATCAAATATTGCAACTTTTATGTAGTTGAGATGGTGAGTTGAACAGATTTTTTTTAGATTTATTTACTTTGCATGTCTGAATGTGTTGCCCATATGCATGTGCATGTATCATATGCATGACTGCCGGGTCCTCTGGAACTAGGATGACAGGTGGCTGTAAGGCACTCTGTGGATGCTTGTAATGGAACCCAGGTCCCCTGCAAGAGCAACAAGTGCTCTTAACTGCTGAGCTATCTCTCTAGCCCCCTGGGTTAGACAGGTTTTAATGAGTAGGCGTTGTTCCTCTGGTAAATGCTGACTAGTATTTAATAACATCACTGACATTTTCTTTTTTCTTTACATTTTTTTGTGTGTCTATGTGTGTTCTTATGTTCCTGTGTGTGTGTGTGTGTGTGTGTGTGTGTGTGTGTGCGCGCGTGCGCGCGCGTGCGCGCAGATGTGCACACACCACAGCATCTGTGTGGAACTGTAAGGACAACTTTTGGGACTTGGGTCTCCCCTCGTACCGGGTCTCCCCTCGTACCACGTCGGTCCTGAGACTGAACTCAGGTTGTCAGGCTTGGTAGCAGGCACCTTTCCCCCTAAGCCACCTCACCAGCCCCAGCTGTTGCTGTTGTTGTGTTTACACGCTATGTCTCAGACGACTCTGTCTCTTCATTTCGGGAGAGGGGCGGGAAGTCACAGTGCTGGAGCGCTTGCTCAGCGTCCATCAAGACTTGGGCTCAAGTCTTAGCACAAAGAGAGACTGGGGAAGGAGAGGGACAGAGGTTTATACACTACCAAATATTCTGCAGGTATGCTCTGTGACCACATAGAAAGGAAAAGGCTCACCCGTCACTGTCTGCCATGCCTCTGGGACCTGGTATTTGATGCTCTGTTTGGTCTAGTCTAAAACTCCTATAGCTCACACTGCCATCATTGCCAAGTATCGTAGCTAGGGTTTCAATTGCTGTGTTAAAATACCATGACCAAAATCAACCTGGAGAAGAAAGGGTTTACCAAATGCTTCCACATGACTGCCCATCATTGAGGGATGTCAAGGCAGGAGCTCAAACTTGGAGGCAGGAGCTGATACAGAGCCATGTAGGAATGGCGCTTACTGGCTTTCTCCTCATGGCTTGCTCAGCTTGCTTTCATATAGCCCCTAGGACCACCTGCCAGGGGTGGCACCACCCACAATAAATAGACTTTGCCCTCCCACATCAACCATCAAACAAGAAAATGTATCATGGGCTGGAGAGATGGCTCAGCAGTTTAAAACACTGGGTGCTCTTCCAGAGGACCTAGGTTCAATTCCCAGCACCCACATGGCAGCTCACAACTGTCTGTAATTGCAGTTCCAGAGGATCTGGCACCCTCACACAGCCATACATGCAGGCAAAACACCAGTGTAATAAAAATAAATAAATAAGAGAAAGAAAAGAAAATGTTTCACAGGCTTGCACACAGGCCAATCTATTGGGGGCATTTTCTCAATTGAGGTTTGGTCTTACAAAATGACTCTATTTGTACCCAGTTGGCATAAAACTAGTCAGCACACAAACTGAGACCATACACACAGTGCCTAGGAGCCAGGTGGCAGCAAATGCCCACAGGTGCCATCTGTGTACATTTGAACTAACACATGTCACCATTGTGTACATTTGAACTAACACTGGTCACTATTGTTTGTACTCTTGTCTATGTCTCACTCTTTGGTTAGATAATAAACATCGGTGAGTCTAGGGATGTGACTTCAAATAATAGTTCTCAAGCTTAAGTATCTGAATTTCAGGGGAGCAACTCTGAAGGCAGCTGGTGGGGCCTTATCCCCAATTCCTGACTCTCCAAAGGTATTAGGGATTGCACCCAGGGTTTTAGGCTTGTGAAACAGGGCTCAACCACCAAGCTGTACTCCCTACCCTCTTATCAACAACTATATTCACTCAAAAACTAAAGGGTGAACTGCTCAAATGTATTAGAATAGATTATGTAAAGGCAGCAGAGGTGGAGAGCAAAGTCTCACTGTAGAGGCTAAGTGGAAAGGGCTAAGCCCTGAAGGGAAGGTGCCCTAGGGTCCCTTAGCAGCTCTCCTCTACTAACTCTGGGCTCTCTCGAGAAGAAAGTGCTTGACAGGAAGAAGAAAGATTAGGTCAACTGAAATGCCCTGATTTTAAAACTCCTCGTGCTTTTCTGAAAGCCTTGAACACCCTCCTCCTAGTCTTCACTTCCCTTTACTTTCAACAAGAAATGCCATTTGTGAGAATGGAAGCTTTTGACATGCTTTGGTTCCATACAAGCTAAGTTCATAGAATTGAATTCTGCAGGGGGAAGGCTTGAAAGCCTCCAGCTCCACCCAATGACTTTTATAGAGGAGGTCGGGGCGAGTGAGGCTGGGTTCCGAATACTTTGATTCACAGTGCCTTTGCCACACACTGCCCTTTATGCTCCCATACTGAGCAGGGGCAGGGGGTCTTCCAGACACCACAGTTATACCTTGATCTCACTAACTAATTTATTGGGTGGTGGGGGCAGGTTCATACATGCCCCAGTGTACATCACACTGCATTTTAAAGCAAAGAGATAGCTTCCCTTCTAGGTACTTATTTCTTTTTACTATTTTTAAGGGCAAATGAAAGGAAAATATTAAAGATTATCAGCACACCCCCAAACCTTGAAGGCAGTAGTGACATTCTGTTCCTTGCTGCTTTCCCTTTGGCTTCCCATAAATGGCCACAGAAAAAAATTCTTAAAACCCCTACACCAGTGAACAGAGGGGCCATCACTGCTTTGACCACCATTTGACACCTCTTAGCCAATTAGAGCAGGAGTGTTACGTGCTGATTTTGAACCTGTGTTGGAGTCTCCTGGTCCCCGCTGAAAGCCAGGTGTTTATATAGTTGGTACAGAATGGTTTTTCTGTACCAAAGACAGTGTGCCAACAAGAAAGGCAGGGGTTTCAGCTTCAGGAAGGATGGGAGCCCAGAGCACTCCACCTATTCATTTAACACGAATCTAGGACAATTACAGAAGCGCCCTGAGCCTAGAGTTCCTTCTCTCACCCCACTGTTCTCCCTTAGTCCCCATCATGGAAGGGTCATTGAGCTGATGAGTGCAAGCTGCCCTATACAGAGTAGGTCCTGGAGAGATGCTGACACTGGATTGTCCAGTTCCTCTTGCCTGTTTCAGAGTCAGCAGGGTGTGTAGAGACTGGCTGCCAGACTTCATTTTGCTAATCCTTGTGTAGCGATTGCTTTTGCTGGTGACACATCTTATAGCAAGTGTCAGAAAAGATCGTCTTACCCTGGCACCCTCACATTTCAGAACCACTCACTATTTCTAAATATTTTCATTAAAAAAATGAATCTAGTGTTTTGCTTACCCATTTGGTCTTGGCTTCCTGGGTCTAGGCTCAAGGAACTCTGTCTCCTCCTCCATCTCCTGTGGAGGGATCCTCTTTTTCTGAGAGAGCTTCGGTGAAAGCATTTCCCATTCATTGTCGTGGGTGGCAGCCTGTGCTGGAACTGCATCTAGACCAGCTTGCCCTCCTCTCTTGCTCTTCCTTGATTGGCTGTTCAAACCAGTGACTTCCTCCAGTGCTAACGAGTCTAGAGGCTCATTTCCTTCCAGAATCTGGGACTGGGGACCCTTGTCCAAGCTGAGACTCAAAAACTGCTCCACAGTTCTGTCAGGAGACCCAGGCCCAGTGTCCCTTGTCTCTGAGGATGGGTCACCATCCTCACTGTGGCCCAAGACCATCCAACTCTGCTCTTGCGCAGGCTTTTCAGGAGATGCCCTCATGTTGTGGGCAGAAGACATTCTCTCTGCAGGACCAGCTTTGACTTCGTTTAAAGACTCAGGCTGGATTGAGTCTGCGACCCCTGCTAACTGAGTATCTGGTAGCTCTGTTTCTCCAGAACCTGTGGATAATTGTTCTAATTCAGGTAAGTTTTCTCTTGCTTCCCAGGCCTCTGGTTTCAATGGTGAATCTTTTTCATGGCTTACAAGTATGTAACCCACAGCTAGGGTATGATGGTCTTTGCTTTTCTCTGTCCATGTATCTTCATTGTATTCTAATGTTGTCTGCTTGGGCCCTTTTGCAGGAATTACTTTCTCTTCTTCCAATTCTAGCAACTCCTTGCTGACATCTAGAATATGAAAGGGAGAACGAGAGAATGGGATTAATTAACACATTATATGATCTGTGTTCTTTGCAAACGATCTCTTATAAAAGAGACAAGTTAATAAGTATTTTCATTTTGGGTACCTGTTCAATTTTCCCATGCACAGGGAAGTTTCATAATCGAGTCATTACATTAACATATACTGAAGATTCCAATCCGTTAGACAACGGATTGGACATACAGTTACTTTCTCTGCCTGTTTGGGTAGCAGTATTTTAGCAAATCAAATGCACTAATTTAATTAATGCTGATTCCTTGAGGAACAAGACGGGGGTGGGGGGGTTGGGGGGCTGCATTGCTTACCGTTTGGTGGTCTCATGTCGCCACCTGCTGGTGAATCTGTATTATCAGTTTCTATTTCCCAGTCAATGTTTGATGGAGATGACTCTAAGTTGGAACCCGGTCCTCCTACAGGTGATGAAAGAGTCTCAGGGTCTTCATGAATATGCAGCACAGTCATCTGGTGTCTAGGCTGCCTGCTGGTCTCGGTGTGGTTTTCCTCCTGTTGATCAGGAAGAGCAGAGAGCAGCATCTCTACCGCGTCACTCCCCAGAGATGTATCACCTGGGGACCCAGCTTCCTGTGCTGTGTCAGCATCAGCAGCAGATTCTGTGAGGTACGACAAATCAAAGGGGGGCGTGTACGGCGTGAGCGATTGCTTCAGCGTGCCTTCCTCCAACGGGAGATCACCACCATAGCGGAAGTGTTCAGGCTCTCTCATCAAGTCTTCATCAATATTCTGGCCCATCACGTCATATTCAAAATCACCCCAGGAAGCTTCAGATGAACAGACATCTTGCTTCCCCACATCCCCATCAACTGGCGTTTCAGGATGGCCTTCTGATAGCGTTAACTTACTCATGTCGTCTATCGTGCCTGTGGAAGTGTTGAGGCCCGAGGCATCGCTGAAACTGTGGTCAAAGGCAGCTTCGCTCACATCCAGGCAGGTGTCTGAGGCTAGCAGGGTGTCAGTAAGAACAGCGGGGTTCTCAGAAGCAAACGGTTGCTCACACTCAAGCAAGGCTCCAGTGCCTGTCTGACTTTCGGGAAAAAGGTCTTCAGACACCCAAGAGCCGTTGCCTTCTCTAGTGACCTCCTGATGAGTTACAGGAGTGTCTACACTACCTGCACCTGGGGTCATCCCAGCCACTGCTCCCACTTGTGGGTCAGTGTCCCCCTCCAATGTTGTTAAGCTTGTATTGTTGTCTCTGCACATATCAGAAGGCTCTGGGGAACTTTCTGGAGAGGCAGGCATAGATGAGCCCTTTATATCCGTCTGATGGTTGATTGGAGGCAGTGGTATTGCCTGTTCAGAACAGAGTTCTGAAAAGAGTGGGAGAGATTCCATCCCAGGTCCCCGAGGAAGTTCATCATTCATCTTCGGCTCAGTGAGGTCAAGCTCACTGGGGTCCACCTCAGGTCCCAGGTAAACACCTGTATGCATCTCCATCTCTTGCATTCCTTCAGAATTGTGGCACACATCAGGGCTGCTGGAGGCCTGAGAGTTGCTGTCAGGGTCACAGTGAGTCAATATATCAGGATTCTCAGCATCCGCTGTGAAAGCGTAAGGCTGTTTGTCATCCACCCACAAATCAGGTGAAGCCGAGGCCAGTGGCCCACCCTCTTGGAAGTTGCCATGTAAGATATCTGGAACAAAATTATTCTGGGGTTCACTGGGGCTGGGGCTATCCCATTCAGAACCCGACTTCTTTATCAGCTGTGTGGGGGCATTGACTGCAGGGAGATTTTCTGTGATAGGGCTTGAATATGTCACTTGGCTGAGATAGGATTTTTCCTGTTCCCACCAGTTCTCTTGTTGGCACTCAGTGGGTGAAAGTCCAGGGCTGACACATTCATTTTCATATCTGTTAGTAAATGCTGGCTCTGGATGGTCCCAGGCAGACAGCATAGATTCCTGACACTGCTCTTGAGTGCGAGCTTCTGCAAGAAGCTCATCAGCAGCAGAGGACATGACTGTTTGCTGTCCAGAATCCCCATCTTTAACTTGGTTCAATATTACAAGCTGACTGAGTTGATTGGCCTCTGAGTCTAGCTGCTTTGGTTGAATGTTCCAGAGTTTCTCATGTGACTCGTCTCCATTACTGTCTAGAAAGGGTGACTTTAGTTTACCACTGAAAGGACTAGTATTGCCTGTGTCCACAGGCTCACTGTCACTCTGAATGGGTGTGCCCCAGGGACCGGAATTCTGGAAAACTGGAGAAGTTGCCTCTAACTCACCCTCTGAGTTAGACAATACCTCTGCAGATATACCGGCATTTGGTCTCCCTTCCTGTAGAGAGGTGTTCCACCACTCACTGCTGTCAGTTGAGAAGCCAAGCATTTCCAATTGAGCAGGGTCTCCATCCTGGGACTCAGTTCTGGGAGTTACCTGCCATATGTTATCTCCCATCTTCCCTGTTTCTGCAGCTTTGGCCCCCATAGATGTATCCTGTGTGTCAGTCTGCATGAGCGGTGACAAAATCCACTGACCAGGGCTGCTTTGTTGACTGTCACAGAATGGGTTTGACTTGCTCTCTTTCTCTATTGGCTCTGAACTACCCACAAAGATGGATTTGGGATCCTCTGTGGCCAAGAAGTTGGGTTCATGCAATGAATCATAAGCCGCAGATTCACTCTGAGAAACTTGACATGTGGCCAAATGGAACCTCTTCTCCAACAACTCTTCGTCACCCCCACTGTCATCATCAGAGCATGAGCTTGAATTCTCTATCCTAGTATCCTCTGGCTGCACAATTTCCACAAGTTCATTTTCTTCTTGACAGCTAATCATTACATTGCCTTCCTGATATGCTTGAGAATATTCTAAATATTTATCTGTCCCAAGGCTGGATGAAGATGATGAGGAGTCACCATTGATGGAATCACTTGGATTCTCAGGAAATTTAGGATCATTGTGATCAAACATCTTTCCAACTTCATCCTTTCTGTTTCTTGCAGAGTCCCTCATTTCAGCAATGACTTCTACTTGGGATTCAGCAGGCAATAGTTCTGGTTGTTGATGAGTCTGTTTGCTCCTGTCATCCTGGTCCTCTTCCCGAAGTTCAGTACTGGGTCCATGGGTCCAGGACAAAGCAACTGAAGAATCGTTTAGGTCAGGACTCGACACACTTGAATGAGTGCACCCACTAGAGAGGCTGTCTCTATCATAGTTTCCTGGTGAAAAGGCTTCTGGGACTCCATTCTCAGTGCCCTGACCTGCAGGGTTCGTAGCTGCCTCATAACTTATGCGACTATCCCACACATCACTATCTACAGGGCCATCCCAAGCACAAAAGTCTTGAGGCAATTCATAAAGTAGCTTGTCATTTGCTCTTTCTGGCTCTAGGAGATTACAGTCTTCAGTTTTCTCAAGTTCCATTTCAGACAAAGGCATATTTTTTATTAGATTAGGCCCATCGGCAGTTGCGATGGTTTCATCAGAATTTCCGTGATCCATGAGAGATTCTTCATGGGTCTGTTTTGTCTGCAAATTACTTGTGAGTGTGTCTGTTTGCACAGCAAAGGAGTCTAGAGAATAAGACTCCTTCTCAACTTCTAAGGCTTCCTCTGGTCCCTCAGTCTGAGGACTGGGGGTGACTGAAAGAGGTTTGATTTTGCCTGACGCAGTGCAGATTTCTGGGTGTTCAAATGCAGCTGAAAAAGACAGTTCCTGGTCACTGGACTCTTTCCCAGAAGCCCAGGAGGCACCTTCGAGCCCAGAAGCTATTTCTGCCTCCTTGTTGAGATGCCTGCTGCCAGATGCTGTCAGGCCTTCAATCTCGTTTTCACTCTGTCCGTAAGTATGGCCTGTCCATGGATCTGACTGTGTAACACGCTCTAGACTCTCCAGCCTGGTCACCAAGGATGCTGTGCCACCTTGGGACTCTGTCCATGTGTCCTGATTGTCAGATTGAGATGTAAGCACTGCTGATTCACTGAGTCCAGAGGCTTCTAACATGTGACTGTCCTTACCATTTACTGAGTTCCCGGAACTTTCAGGAGGCCAAGTGCCTTGTTCCTTATCTGTAGTATTGGGTGGGCTTGGTAATCTAAATGATGGCATATCTTTATCTTTCATGACAGAATCCCAAATACTGTTTGCAATTAGCTGCCCACTTTTCTCATTCAGGGTATGGTATTCACTGGGACCAGTGTCCCCTGTAGGCTCAGCAGAGGCAGAGAGGTCCCAGTCTACCTGATTTGCTTCTTGATGTTCTGTGCCCCATGGTTCCAGCTGCTTCACTGAGAACCGGGTTTCAGGTTCAGTGTTTGTAGCTATGTAACCTTCTGCTTGACCATCACCATTGATGGCCACACCCCCACTGCAGTCATCCCAATCCAAGTCGTTATCCATGTCTGAGATTGTTGCGGTGGACTGTGTGTCCTCCAGAATCACCCGGTTCCATGTGTCGAGGCTGTCAGGGGCTGCCTGGCGTGAGTTGGTGTTGCTGTGTAGAAGGGTAAGCTGCCTGTTTGCCTCATTGTACAGTTGCATCATGCTAGGGTCATCGTAACTGGATGGGCTGCTCTCCCCTACATCATCCTCCATGGAAGCATTCCCATCTTCTGCATGCTCTATCTTAAGTAAATCTTTATCTGGGTGATGGGTGTCACTGCCTTCAGGCTTATCATCGGCATGAGGTGATGCCCACATATCTAGGTTCCCAGGACCAGAACCAATTCGATTTCTCTGAGGCTGCTGTGGTGACATTGCAAGAGCCTCAACCCCATCTGCAGGACAGCCAGGGTCTTTTGCTTCAAAAGCATTCTCTCTAGCAAATGGCTTGTTTTCCATTTCTGTTTCATCTCCAGCATTTGTCGGTGATGTGTAAGAGTCAGAGGTGGAGTAGTTGGTGTCTAAGGGGGATGGGACAGAATCTTCTCCTAGGTTGGATGCGCTGTAATCAGAGCATTTATATGACAAGAAGGAATCTTCCCAAGGAACTAACACATCTGGCCCTCTTTTCCTAACACTCTCCTCAAAGAGGTTCCAGGAGCCTTCCTTTTCATATACTTTCCCTCTGGCTTTAGGATCCACCAAACCATTCTGGTCTTCCCCTAGTAGCTTAGATTTATTCCACGTCTGATCTAGATCAGAAATGGAACTTCCAGATGTAAGAATATTATCCTTGGAGCCATTGTTCTTCTTGCCCCAGATTTCTGGAGCTGCATCTTCATTGACCTCAACAAGGGACTTGTCCAGTAGGTCTGCAGTGGGGAATGAAAACCCGCTTTTGGCCATAGCCCACTCACTGGGGTCCTGCACAGGAGGCGTCTCATGGTTAGTGGGATGAAGATTCCAAGTACTGTTTAGAGTCTCCGCACTATCTTTCTTATCAAATGCACCCCAGGCAGGGAAGGGCAATGTAACAGCAGCGTCAACAGAGTCTGAGGGCTTTCCCCAGGGCTCGGGCATCATTGTTGGTGAGTGGCCTGAATGCCACAAAGCAGCAAAGTCTTCTATGAGGTGGTTTGTCCCTTGAGGAGAGTCATCTGTCAAATGCGGCCTCTCAGTGGGTGGGTGCTGACATTGCAAGCTCTCCTTCTTCTGGTCCTGGGTGTCTTTGCTGCCCAGTTCAGGCTGATCAAATTCAGATTCCCAGGGATCTGACTTTGGGAATTCGAGACTCTTTGGTTGGAATGTGGAATCTGAGGTTCTCCTCTCCCCAAGGCCTGGCTTTTGATCTTTCCATGATTCAGGGCTCTGGAAGACAGGCTCTTGTTCACCAGAGCTCCATGCATCTACAATACTTTTAGAGTCAATTTCCAAGCCACCCCACCAGCTGCTGCACCGTGCACGAATCTGAGGTGGTCCCAGGAGTCCCGTGTTGATTGCATTCTGGACCATATCTTCTGGATAGAGTGGGACTGGCTCTTCAGCTGATGGTGAGATTTCTATAAAGCTGTTCATAGGTGTTGGTGGGATCCTCTTTGCGATATTCTTCAGCCTTTGGGGGGAAGAAGGGTCATCTCCCACAAAACATGTCAGACTTAAATTTCTTTCAGAGCTACCTCCTGAGCTTTCTTGTCTCTGGACAAACTCTTCATCAAATTCCACAAGGCTGTCTTTCCCGGTCTCTGACAAAAGTGAACTGGAGGAGTAATTAGACATGTTGACCCCCATCTCACCAAGTCCTTTAGGCCCCGCAGAGAGGTTTCCTTCTGATGAATCACTGTTGGGGAAATCATCTTCTGGCGAGTAGTCTGCAGAATGGGAGGATGGCTGGGATTGCTCAGAAGCCATGGGTGCTGGGTCAAAGTTGAAGAGGTCAAAGTGCTCACTGTGTTCCCCAGAACGTGCATGTTCCTCTGCAGCCACACCTTCGGGAATGGGACTGTAGGAGTCAAATCCTGGGAGAAGGCTGTGGTGAGGCCCGGCACCCTCTCCCACTGGGCTGTCATCACTGAGAAACACTGAGCTCTCTTTGGATGAACGACTGCTCCTGATTGTGGCCAACCCACTGTCGGGGCTAACAAGGTCTACACTGACATCCACCTGAGCTTGGTTAGAATCATTGTGCTCTGGGGGGTTTTCTATGAAATTCACAGAGCTGGGCTGTGGCTCTATGTCAGATCCATACAATTCCATAATCCCGGAAGAGCCCTGGGACAGGGGGGCGCTGCCTGCCACAGCCTCTGTTGAGGATGTCCGACTGTTAGAGACCATCTCTGTGCACCTCCTATTGATAACTTCCTTGACAAGAAGAACCACCTGGTCACAGGTCACCGAAGGGTCCTCCTGCTGGTACACCAGGATCTCGTCACAGCCGCATTCAAAGGGCTCCAGTTCCAGGCAGGGGTTCTGACTTTCTTCCAATTCACAACAAATCTGTGGTGAGGCACAAGGGTTTGTGTGAGCGTGGAGATATCCTTTGCACTTTGTCTTTCTCGACTTTTTAGTAAAAATTCGTGTTTTTTCGCATGTGTGTACTACATTTACTTCATTTCTCGCCTCCTCCTCCATTAAACTCCTTTCATGCCCCCATTCCCTATCAGACTCATTGTCTGTTTTTCTTTTTATCATATACACACTATATATATATATATATATATATATAAGTAAATATACAAGTATAACCTTCTGAGTCCATTTAATGTTTCTCATACACATGTTTTTAGGGATGGCCACTTGGTGTTAGATAACTAATTAGGGGGCTCATTTCTGGGGAAGACTGATCGTCTTGGCTGTTTTTATGTCAACTTGACATAAGCTAGAGTTACCTGAAAGATGGGAACCTCAATTAAGAAAATGCCTCCATAAAACCCAACTGTAGGGCATTTTCTGAATTAGTGATTGATGGGGGAGGGGTTGGGATGACAAGCCTGTGCCACCATACCCAGCTTTTTGGGAGGTAAGTCCTTTACCAACAGAGTCAATTCCTCTGTCCCTCCTCCCACTGCTTGTTTGCTTGTCTTGCTGTTATCCTGTGGCAGTGTCTCTTTGTAGCTCAGGCTGGTCTCAGACTCATTCTATCACCAAGGATAACCTTGAACTCCTGAGATTCCTGCCCGTGGTGATTTGGATGGGAACCCCCCAACACACCTTAGTCTTGGGTATTTGCACACTTTGTTCCCAGTTGGTGGTGCTGCTTGGGGAGGTTTAGATGGTACAGCTTTGCAGGAACAAGTACCTCACTGGACGCGGACTTTGAGATGAAAAGCCTTGGGCCATTCCAGTTTGTTCTAGCTGCTTCATGGTAAAGGATTTGAACTGTAAACTCACTGCTGTGGCTGCCATGCCTGCTACCTGTTGCCTGCAGCTATACTGCTCTGCCGCTACAGATTCTAATCCCCCTGAAACCATAAGCCAACAGAAGCTCTTTCTTTTGTACATTGACTTGGTCATGGGGTTTTATCACAGCAACAGAACAGTGATATACTGCCTCTAGCTCTTACGTGTTGGGTCTATAAGAAGCGTGGACCACTGTGCCAGACTGATATAGTGCATGTGACTGAACTCAGGGCTTTGTACATGCTGGGCAAGCAGTCTGCCGACTGAGCTGTATCTGCAGCCTGCTATTTTTCTTAATATAAAATTAAAATGTGTCCATCTGTCTACAGAGAAGGCCACAAACAACTGGGACCCGGGTACCAGGACACTGAGCTTAGCCTGCCACCTGCTCTTTCTCCAGCCCCATCAAACTGCTCATGCAACTTAAAAGTAGATTAATCAGCTGCTCCATTTCACTGGTTTCTGGGAGTCACAGATAAAGATGTTTAAAACCAAGGAAAGCCTTTCCTAGATGTAAGTGTTCAAATAGGAGAGGAAGCCAGCCTTGGCCTAACCCTGACAGCGTGTTAGGATAGACACAGGGAAAGGTGAGAAAGGGAAAGGCCATGGGTTGAGCTTCTGTTGCTTCTTGCCTTGGGGAGTGTTTGGCTGGAATCTCCAGTTTACTCCTGCTTGATCCAGAAAGCCCCACTCCTTTTTCTCCAAGCCCTACCCTTTCAGAGAATCACTAACAAAGAAAAGGCACCCACAAACATCAGATCACTTGTTCTAAACACCCGGCACCGCATGGGTACTGAGACAGTGACTAGGTGAGTCATCATCAGGGAATGGTTTCAAAAGAAAACAGTATGAAAAGGAGTCACCTTGATTTGGATGAGAAAGAACTGATAGTTTTCTTTATTGGTTCAGTCTAGAAGGGGACTCGTGGGGGCTCTGCTATGGTTTTGTGTCACTCCAAGGTTTGTGCATGCAAAGCTTGGTCCCTGATGACAGTATTTGATGTGGTGGAATCTTTAAGAAGTGGGGCTAGTAGGTGGTCAGATGACAAGGGCACCACATGAGGATTAATGAAGGCTTCAAGGGACTGTATTAATTTCCATGAGAATGGGTGGTTACAAAGCAGGTCTAGGCTTTTGCTTTCTGGCCATCTATCAGAAAGTCCTTACCACACCAGTGTACAAATCAGAGGCTTGCTCTTGAATCTCTAGAAGTGTGAGCCAAATTAATCTATCTTCTCTATAAAGTACCTGACCTCTGGTACTTTGTCAGCAACACAAAATGGACTAACAGCCTTTCCAAAATGAGACAATCTGCAACATACCTCTGTTTCTCCTACAAGTCCAATCTCAGTACTCTATCTCTTGGGCCTGTTTCTTGTGAGACACCACTCCATTATTGTCTCTTACGACATGTCCTTAATTCAAGAATCACAAGCAGTGAACCAGACAGAGGAAGGCTCACCTGGCTGCACAGTTCCAGGTTCTGGGAGTACACAGCAATTTGCTGTCTCTGTTGCTCCTCTGCCGAGTAATTCGCGATCAAGATGAGGACATCGAAACCAAACTTGTCTGTGAAGGCTTTCAAATCACTGGTGATGTTGCTGTGAAACAGACAGTCCTGAAACAACAGACACATGACATCAGTGTCAAACTTCCTGCTTCAGACAGGTCACCAATCATCTCAGATCTGTGGTATTTTAGGACATCAGAGGCAAGTGATATAAACAATTTGGGAAATTTTGGAAACATCCCTGTTCTGGCTTAAAATACACTTTACTGATTTGTTTTCCCAAACCAAGTAAAGAAGATGTCTCTGCCATTATTACCAACCCTTTAGTCAAATAACACATTTTTATGAAGTGTTTATCAAACATTTGAAAAGCACTTCTAGCTCTCACCATTTATAATACTCTATAAGAATTTCTGTTGACTCTAATCTCAACCTGTCACTAGAAAAGCAAGAAGCATCATAAACCAAGAGTCTCTTCCTTCAAAAAGTATGGTGAAGTTCTTATTTGTCTCCTTGTCTTCATATATGATATATTCTGATATACTGATGTCCTATAATATTGTTTTCTTTTTTGGTGCCCTGCCAAACATATTTGAATGAGAATATTGCCCTAGGCTCAAATATTTGCCCAGTTTGTTCCCAGTTGGTGGTGTCATTGTGGAAGTTTAGGCGGTATAGTCTTGCTGAGAAAGGGAGGCAGGCCTAGCCCTAATTTCAATGTGCTCTCTCTGCTTTGTGCTTGCAGTAAAAGATGTGATCTCTCAGTTTCCTACTCCTCCTGCCGTGAGTCCTCATCACAGTGGACTTTTATCCCTCTGGAACCATAAGCTCCTACAAACTCCTTCTATAGGTTGGGTGGTCATGATATTTTACCACAGCAACAGAAGTAACTAATACAGCATCGTAGGCGTGCGTGTGTGCATGCATGTTTGAGTGTGTGGGTGTACAGATATCAGAGGACAACTTTTGGGAATCAGTTCTTCCCTCCCTTGCTTGGCAGGTCTTCCTTGTTTCTGTTGTTGCTCTGCATACTCTAGTCTAGTTGGCTTGTGAACACTCTGCCTACTCTATCTCCAAGTCTCAGTTTACTGAAGGAATTCTGGGATTACAGATGTGTGCCATTGCATCTGGATCTTTTGTGTGGGTTCTGGAGATTGAACACAGGTTGTCAGGCTTGTGCTTCAAGTATTCTTATCTGATGAATTACCTCTCTGGCCCTATAATTTTATTTTCTATGACTATTGTTAGTTTCCATCCAATATTCCCAAAGATGAACTTTGATGAATTGGCTGAGGAATTCAGTTTTGAGACAGGGTCTACTGGATGTGGAGCTGTGGTGTTGAATTCAGGGCTTTGTGAATGCAAGCACAAACAAACAAACACACACACACACACACACACACACACAAACACACCATCACCACCACCACTATCCTCATCACCCTCATCTTGTAAAACCAGTTATGTGATAGTTTATCATGCTGTCAGTGAAAAACATCAAGATGTACACTCAAGGGATTTAGAGAATTCTAAGCATTTTGTTACAATAGTAATTATAATTATGTTTATTGTGGTACAATATTAAAACTTTACAGAAGTATTTATCATAGATAATGTGATTGTCATGCTGCCCTCTCATAATCTTTGTGAACAGCCAAATGGGTACATATAGTTATAGACTTGTTACCACATTAATATTTGCATATGTAGCTGCTTAAGATTACTTATCAGCCACTAAAATTACCATTAAAAGCATAGGCACTGCAATTTTGCTGGGTGGAATCTTAAGGTCTATGAAACCCCTGAGACCCTGGTGGGTGGAGTTTCAATGTGTTGATGAGGCTTGGCTATATGTTTGCTTTTGTTTTTTTGAGACAGGGTCTCTCTTCATAGCCCCGACTGTCCTGGAATTCACTAGGCATCAGGCTGCCCTTGAACTAGCAGAGATCTACCTATCTCTGCCTCCTGAATGCTGGAACTAAAGGCGTGAGCCACCATGCCCGGCTTCTCATAGCAGCTATGTTTGTTAGGGATTTTACTAGATCACTGTCTTTTAGGTTGGAAAGAAGTACACACAAGAATCACAAAGCCCTTTGGATGTATTATTGTTGGAAATAGAGGAGCTATTATCTGACTTGGTAGTGAAGTTTGTGATGCTCGAATACAAGAACCTTGGAAGCATGTGACCCAGAAAGGACCTTGCCTGTACACATGCTTGTAATCTGGTGTCTGAATGCCATGGAAGCAATCACTAAATAGATATTGGAGAATGAATTCACCTATAGGAGTTTAGAGTGTGCCTTCTTTGGATCTGATCATCCCTTATGCAGAATTAGCATTCACTAGGTGATTAATCAAGATACTTGCTGTTGGACTTTGTGCCACTATGGATGGAAGCAGAGCTGATCTTGAAAGCAAACAGGAATGACACTTTCCTACGGTTTATCATCAGTAACTGAAGACTTTGTAAGAAGTCTCACAACTTCCCTTTCCAAATATGTTAAAGTATATGACCCCCCCCAACACAGTCATAAACTCCTACAAGGAAGGCACACCTTCTGAAGACATTTTTACACATATCAGTGATCACTCCCCTTATATTATTTAAACATGAACAGGTTAACTCTTGCAGCCAAGATACACCAGGGAGGGCCTAGGTCCTGCCCCAAATGATGTGACAGACTTCGATGATCTTCCATGGGAGGCCTCGCCCTCTCTGAGGCATGGATAGGGGGTGGGATGGAGGGTTGGTGGGGGAAATGGAAGGATGGGAAGGAGAGGGAACTGGAATTGGTACACAAAATAAGATTGTTTTTAATTTAAATAAAATTTTAAAAAGAACAGGTTAGCTTGACTTTACATGAGCAAATTACGATTCAGAAGCATCATTCAAAGCTGTTCTGCTAGTCAAGAATGCTAGCTAATCAGAAGCTGTTTGGACTCTTCTGTGCTACACAGGCCCCTCTAGCATCCTGTCTAGTAGCACTAGTACTGACTCCACCCATACCTCAGACTTACTGAAACTGCATCTGCCTCCACATCCAACCTATAAAGCTCTGCATTAGCAAGGGACTGGTCCATATATTTTCCAGCAAACTAGTCCTTGGCACTCAGTGCTCTCCTGGGACTTAGATGGATAACACTTCCAACTCCTAATTCTTAATATTGACCTCATCACAAAAACACCCTGGGCTGTGCATTCCAAACACTTTGCTGGGGATTGTTATTTAGCATTTCAGAGACCAAGTCTAAGAATGTATGTTTTTTATCATGACCCTTAAATAATTCTTACAGTCTAGGTCTTCTGGGTAAGATTGCCCAGTCCTCCTATGGGTGACAGCAAACCAAATTCCATGGAATTAAAAGAAGTACTGATAAAAAAATTATGTGAGTCATTTTGGCATACTGTCAAAACCAGGTACATTTTATGGTAACCCAAACAAAGATCAGCATTGATACCCCATGTACTTTGATGAATTTGTCTAAGCCAGATTCCACTCTACTGGCCTAAAGGTAGTGTCAAGAGCTTCATATTTAAAATAGCCAAACAAGGGAATGAGTGAAACTCTTCAGGAATCTGGGAGGCACAGTCTGTTTGTTCTGCTTTTATGCTGGTGTTGTTTGCATAGCATATAATTTATTATTGTCTTCTAGCTATGCAGGGAGTCATGTGCTACAGTGGCTTTTACGTTGATGACGAGCGATGCTGGCCCTGAGTAAACAGCTCTTCATCATCAGCTCAGCCCCGCTGTAGACACAGGTTGGCATTTTTGTTCCCCCATCTGCCTTCTACCTGATAAATTACTGTTTTAGTTACACGTATACAAATACGATTTGTTAACCTGCTCAGATGTCTGCAAAATGTTCCTTCCACTTTCAGTTAAATTATATACACATATGTGTTTCCCACTTAGTTAGAAAATAAAGGCATACTTCTTGCTATAATTTACCATTCAACCCCAGGTCCCAAAGATTCAACCATCAAACATTTAGAACATTATGAATCTGTTTGTCTGAATAACCCCCAGCTTTGGAACTAGAAAAATCTAGAAAAGTAGGGAACAAAGAAGGGTTATTATTTCCCAAGCAAAAAAGCTAATGTAGAGATCTGAAGAACCCTACAATATCTTGATGATAGTATAGACGATGCCAATGATGGCAACCCAGGTGGAGAAGCAGTTATGATTTGGCTCCACTTGACCCAATAGAAGACTTGATATCACGAAAGATTTAAAGTATTGGTTGTTGGAAATGCAGTAGGAAATTCCATTGCCCTGAAATGTCATTTTACTTTTTGCTGCATTACTTCAAAAATGCAGTATGGTGGGCTGGAGCTATGTGTTGCTCTTGCAGAAAACCTGGGTTCAGTTCTCAGCATGCACATGGTGTTTCACAAGCATTCATAACTTCAGTCTGACACCCTCTTCTGACCTCAGACACCAAGCTTGAACCTGGTGCACAGATGTAAACGTGGGCAAAACACTGGTACAAAAAAATACAGTGAGTAAATCTAATATAAAAATTTAAGTAGCAATAAAGTCAACAACCCTCCACAGAGAGACAAAGGGGGTGGCAGGAGGTGGCACCAAAATTTTCTTTAAAAATTCCATGTTGAAGCTAAATTCTGGCAGCACCATGTGTCACACCAAGCGACCTCAGTCTAAGAAATGTCTTAGGAGCACCTGAGTGGTTAAAAGTGGGCATTTCTGGGGAGAGAAACAGCACCACCATGTACCCTCTCACCTTCCAGTGTCTTCTTAGGCTACCTTGATAGGTATTGAGACACATCAGCAAATCCTGATAACTTTATCTTAAAACACACATCAGGTCAAACTGTTTTTCTCCATTTCCATGGCAGTCCTAGACATAGCCACCATATCAACTCTTTCTCTGTCCTCTGTTTCTTTTTTATTTTTAATTCTCTGTATGTTCATGTTCATGTATGCATGTGTGTGTGTGTGTGTTTGTATATATATGATCATGAGTGTGGGTTCCACAGAGGCCAGAGGTGTTGCATCCCCCTGAAGCTAGAGCTCCAGCTAGTTGTGAGTCAGCTGCTGTGGGTGCTGAAATTCAGGCTCAGATCTTAAGCACAAATCATCTCTCCAGCCTCAGCCACTGTCATCTCTTGCCCAAACACTAGTAACAACATGCCAGGTAGTATACCAGGCTCTTTACTCTCCCTTTGCTCAGTTCACACAGCATCAACAATGGCTCAGAGGTTAAGAGCATTGGCTGCTCTTCCAGAGGTCCTGAGTTCAATTCCCAGCAACCACCTAGTGGCTTACAACCATCTATAATGAGATCTAGTTTCCTCTTCTGGCATGCAGGCATGCATGCAGACAGAATACTGTATATGTAATTAATTAATAACATTTAAACAATGTAAATCAGATCTCAAAAGATGAGTCAGCACATGAAGGCATTTGCCAATTTGAGTTGTATGGCTGGGAAGAAGGAAAGACAAGTTGTCCATTACAGGGGTGCACGTGCACACACACACACACACACACACACACACACACACACGAACAATATGTAAGTAAATAAATAACAATTTAAAAATATAAATAAAATAATAGCACTTTGCTATTTCAATATTTCAAACCCACTGCTTCCCAATACAATAATTTGCAATTGCTTTATTTTCCTTAATTGAGAGGTGAAATATTTAGTATCATCGAGTATAAGAGTTTAAATAAATCAACTAGAATTAGATATTACAGTAGAAAAACAGAAAACATAGAAGACAATTTACAACTGAATAGCTAATAAATATTTGAATTCATTAATCAGAAAAATTATTTCTTTGTTTTTGTTTTTTGTTTGTTTATTTGTTTGTTTGTTTTGAGATAGGGTTTCTTTGTATTGGTTTGGAGCCTATCCTGGAACTCGCGCTGTAGACCAGGCTGGCCTTGAATTCACAGAGATCTGCCTGCCTCTGCTTCCCAAGTGGTGGGATTAAAGGCGTTTACCACTACCGCCTGGAGAAATTCTTTAAGAGTAAAATGTTTACCTTTTTTTCTGTCACTGGTAAATATTTCCAAATGAGCACCCACATATGAATTTCAGCAACAGAGCATAAAGAAAGAACTGACATGCATACAATGTTTCTAGACAAAAGTGTGCATGGGCTTATTATCTTAATAGCTGATACTCACAAAGAAAATCTGTATGGCCAACAACTGAGAAATTGTTAATAAACTATGCAAGTCATACAATGAATATTATAATCTGTTAAAAATCAGAGAGTAACCCAAGAAAATGTTTAAAACAGTGCAAACTAATTCTATTTTATAAAATTGAAAGATATTTTGTAGTAAAATTTGATATTTCTTTGTTACGAAAGCTTATACGCGGGGCTGGTGAAATGTCTCAGTAGGCCAAGGCACTTTTTACCAAGCCTGATGAGCTGAGTTTGGTCCCTGGGGCCCACACGATGGAAGGAGAGAACTGACTCATGCATGTTGCCCTCGGACCTCCACAGGTACCACATGGCACACTTTCCTGGCCCCCATCATTTGTAATGATATTAAGACACACTGGTATTAAATTGTCACTAGCAGCCAAATGTTGATCTAAACACTTTTGCATTTCTCTATTTTAAAGCATGCCCCCTAAAGCCTTCTGGTAAAGCCCTTGGCATCAGTTAGGTGTCTTGGCTCTGACACTTTCTGTGCAGGTGAGTGTCCCTCTACCTCTGAGATCTGGTTTCCTTTGCTATCAGTTCCTACCTCTAAGGAGTAGGAACCAAGATGACATTAGAAAAGCTATCCTGGTGCCTTGGACACAGCATCAGACATTAGGTTCCTTTTCCCTCCCTGGTCATTAAACTGTTGAGATGCCACTCTCAGGGTTTTGGGAATCCACCCAATGACAGAAAGCATCACGCTAATCTCCAAGTCTCTTAAGTGACATACACAGAAAATCTTATGTCAGAGGATGGAGGAAGTGGCAGTCAAGTCTGAGGAAAGCATGATTTAAAAAAAAAAAAGTGATACACCTGTCTGAATGACCAAGATCAAAGACACTGAGGAAAGTTTATGCTGGGGAGGATGCAAAGTAACAGGAGCACACCTCATTGCAGGTGCAAGAACAAACTTATATAGCCGCTTTGGAAATACATATGGTGGTTTCTCAGAAAACTGGAAATCAGCCTACCTCAAGACCCAGCAATACCACTCTAGGGCATATACCCAAAGGAGGCACACTCATGTTACAAGGACACTTGCTCAACTGTGCTCATAGCAGCATATTCATAATAACCTAGATGCCCCTCAACTGAAGAATGGATAAGATGGGGGACAGTGGGGAGAGAGGGGGAACTGGGGTTGGAATGTAAAAATAATGAAAAAAAAAAAGAAAAACCCATGATCTAAAATGTTAAACAGGGGTAAGGCAGTATTTATCTCAGTAATGGGCTCTACATCCTTAGCTCCTGAAAGAGCCACTGAGCTTCTGTGTGCAACTCTGCAGCAACCCCGAAAGCACAAAGAGAAACGGGAAGTAATTTTTTTTTCCTTTGGTCAAGGTTCCTTGGATACAGCCTCCTTCATCATTCCCATCCTTCCCTTACCAGTACATAAAGGCCTTTAGTGAGCTTTACTTCTGATGCTAACTGTTCCACAGAGGCCCAGCATCCTGGACTACACACCTAATCCAAAGCAGTTGCCTCGTTCTCCCATGAACATGAACTAGATTGACTAAGGCTGTTATTAAATGGAATGCTGCAATATGACTGGCAAGGTGTTCCTAGACTTGTTATATCTGTATTATTTTCTTCCCCGGCAGGAAACGGAAACATCAAGTAAGGGACTATCACTTGTGTGGAGAATGCTTGTAGATAAAAGTCATTGTTGAGATTGAAAGAACCTTGTTCGGCTGCATTTTTAACATAAAGTCTTCAAAACCAAAACGGACAGTCCTAACCCTGCAAGCACAGTGGGGAGCACAGATTGCTGAGTTACTGAAATCTCAGAGTCTAGCTTGACATTTAGACTCCGCATGGACTTATTTCTAGACCAAGGGCCATTTTCCTGTTTAATCAAGATATAAGAAAAATGCTGAGGTGTGGGTACAAATGTTCTAAATGAAAGCTTCATGATTTATGCTACCAAATTTCTATTATGATGTTTAAAGTATTCAGCAATAATAAAGTCTGATAATCTTGACAGGGAGATGATTTATGAGAACACAAAATGCATAAATTAAAATGTTTATTTATTCTGTTTTCCATACATTCTATAATTGGTAAATAAAGAAATTTTCCATACTTTTCCTAGACACTATTTTTTTATACACTGTTGTTCTTGTTTCTTATTTTCAAAAGGTAACCCAGGCATCTTAGTAGTTAAAACACTTTCCTGGGTCTATTAAAATGAGACTGGATATAATATTTTGAAAATAGAGTCAGAGAGAGTCTATTTTCATCCTTTATAATTAAAAAATCTTTTAGGAAAACTTCTGTGAGACTTAAAAATGCAATAATATAAATTAACGCATAGGATACATATACATATCAATGTGCTTTATTGATCAATTGATTTGTTATATTGATTTAAGTTAATACTAATTTCCTAATACAACCTAACAGCATCACATTAAGCATCTTGTTAACTACATTTCATCACCTTCCATGATCTTCCTGGTGCCCTGTGAGGCCAGTATCATTGTCTTACATTAGGATATGGAGGCTTGGGGAGATTAAGTAGTTGATGTTGCACAGCTTATACAAAAGAAAAATGGGACTCCTATTCTCATTAGTCTAAATTCAAAGGTGTTATTTTAACTTAAATGAGAATCTTCCTCATGGAAGACATGACTGAGAAGTAACTGAATAAAAGACAGTTTTTCTACTGTCTTTACTTCTGTGCCACTCTGCCCAAGCTAACCATGTCCTTGACCTTGACAACCTCGATTATGAGACTTGCCTTTATTATCACCATTCTTCATGAAAACTGCTAGATTCTCACCCACTCCACTAAATAGAAATGTGGGATTAGGTTAATTATGGACTATTAGTTACGTATAAGAGCCTAAAATGGGGAAACCAAAGAAGCTGCTATAAAGAATGCTGAGGAGATTTGCCCCCCCCCCAGTAGAGGTTACCATAAGCTCCTGATCCTCCTGCTTCACTTGTATGCTATGAGGAGAGCCATGTAGCCATCATACCTGGTTTCTGTGGTGCTGGGTAATTGAGCCCAGGGTTTCCTGTGTGTTAACTAAACACTACCAAAGGAGTAAACTACATCTATACACAGTTCAGCAAAATGTGCTTCTGTGGGCGGGGGGTGGAGGGGGGCAGTAGAACTGGCATGTTCACTGTTCACTGTCCCAAACTATCCTCATGAAGATTTTCTTCTTCCCCTAGCTTAGACAGAAATAATGGGCTAATCTCACTTGAATCATTACCTAAGCATACTCCCAATACTCCTTGTCTGCTCAAAAGCCCGTGGGAAACATGGAAGTAGGATTTTGTTCCGTTTTGTCTCAAGATAGGGTTTCTCTGTGTAGTTCTGGCTATCTGGGAACTGTCTTTGTAGACCAGGCTGGCCCTAAACTCACAGAGATCTGCCTGTCTCTGTCTCCCAAATGCTGGGATTTGGTGTTCGAGACTATCACTCAGATAAGGAATTGAGATTTATAGAGGAAGCAAGAGACTAAAACAGGAGTGCCTTTTGCTTTTGCTTTCTTCCCTTTGACTAAGTGTGCATCTTAACAGGAGAGGCCTCTGAAAGCAGTATCCGCTTGTTAAGGCACAACTATCAAGACAGCTACTAAAGTCAGCAGACGGCAAGTGCTTGGATTTAAGTCAGGCATGTACATGGGAGACCATAAAGGGAAAGGTCTTCCATGCAATGACTCTTGTAAGGCCCTCACTCAGACTGAAGAGTTCCAGAACAGTGAGGGAGATCGTGTATTCACTGAGAACTGAAAATCCCCGTTTTCATGTTATGAGACATGAAAGACAGGGACAGGGGTGGAAGAGAGGGGGAGGGAGGCTAGAAGAAGAAGAAAAGGATGAGGAGGGGAGTAGGAAGGGGCCAGGAACTGGCTGGGAGATAATTCACCTCAAAGCTCAGGTACATATTCTGAACTTTATAAAAGGATGGAACCGGATTCTGCCAACTCTGAAGTGATTGAGGTTCTGCCCCATCTTCGCTGTCTCTAGCATACAGAGGTGCTGATGTTACTACAGTGACAGGAGACCTGGAAACCGGTGCTTGAATAGAGTACTTGGAAAATGATTCCTCTGCTGACTTAGACAAGTGGCCAGGAGGGGACCGAGGACTTAGGAGAGGGAACTTCATAGCCTGGTGAACACAGCACCGTCATCGGTTCATTAACTAGCATATCCTAATTTGCTTTCTCTTCCTGCCTTCTCTCTCTTCCTTCCTTCCTCCTTCCTTCTTCCTTTCCTTGCCCCCACCCTGGTTTTTTTTTCTTACTAAAGCAAGGTCTCACATCACTCAGTCAGTCCTCAAATTCACTATATAGTTGATGATGACGGTGAGCTATATCTGGGTCTTCCTGTCTCCCTCTCTCTCCCAAATGCTAGGCATATAGGCATACACTACCACATCCAACTAATTTACATTTTCTTTAAGGATACTGCCAGTGGTTATCCATACTTTCTGCTCTAGCATACCATTTAAAGACACTGAAGAAGGGATACGTGGCTCTTCTTCAGGATCCCATGCATGCTTATGAGTGAATAGATAACTCATGACACACATATATAAAAGAAAACCATGCATGTGGGCATGGTAGCATATGCTTTTAATCTCAGCAGCCAGGAGACAGAGGCAGGAGGATCTCTGAGTTCAAGTCCAGCTTAGTTTACAGATTGAGTTCTAGGTCAGCCAGGGCTCCACAGAGGAACCCTGTCTCAACAAACAAACAAAACAAAAGCAACAAAAGAAAACCACTCACTAGGGATGCTTCACTTTTTGAAATGATAGAATCTGGACAATAGTAGAACTACTAAATAAAAATAATAGTAATTTGTTATTTCCATAGCTATGCTACAGATGTAAAAACATTCCCTGTTCGTTGCTTTTGAGCCATAAACACTGATTTTCTTGGCTTTTTTCTCTTCATAAAAAATGGATGACTTTGAAGATCACTTCAGTAAAATGGAAGCCCATTCTTCTCTGCAGATTCCTTGCTCTGTCTTCCTGAAGTCACCACACAGTCTCCAGAGGGCTTCCATACATGTGCGATGCATACACACTCCCGATGCATCTGAGCTGTGTCAATATTAACCTGACCAAATGAAGATCACACTGTCTCTTTTGTTCCTCTTGCTCCTCGCATGGGGAGCACAATATGGCTCTTGTCAGAGGTGCTTCATCATATGGGCTCAAGGAAACTGTTAGTACAGTTTGGGATTCGTTCTTCATGGGCAGAAATCTGGATGGGTCTAATGAAGCCTTTCTGCTGACAACTCATTTGCTAAAAATATCCAAGCATCACCAAGCATAAAGGGGGAATATGCTATGTCCCCTTTGCTTACAACCCAGTGAAAGTAATTAATTACTTTTGAAGCCTAAAAAATCTACCCATCAAGACACACACCTCTTATCGCACTTCGCTATGCTTTTGCTGGATTCCATTTGCTCCCTGATAAACTTGGTGCCATCTCTAAATTGGAAAATAATAGGGTAAACACCAATCTTGGAGCACACACGCAGAGGCAACAGTCTGTGTGTGCCATTTGTTGCAATCTAAGCTAATTACCAGCAACCCCCTCCAGAAAACAGACCCACTCTGGGCTTTGTGGTTTTACTTTCCCTTGGAGATGTGTGTGTATGGGTGGGACTGGAGGAGGCCCTCTTTAGGAGTTTCACTCACAGTGTTGGGACTCTTTTGGCCTCAGGTCACAGGAACTTAACTATGATTGGCTTAGTAAAGGGATAAAAGGTTTGAGGAACATTCAAAAAGAAGTCCTGGAAACACATGTCAAGAAAGGCAAGGGTAGTAGTAAGCTTAGAAAGTGAAAGTTTACTTAATTAAAAGTATGCAATATAATCTAAAAAAAAGAAAAGAAAAGAAAAAGAAGCTAAAACTTTCTGATGTCTTCTATTTCCAGCCAGTATAAGCGAGTCTCAGCAGCCCCTGGTATCCTTAGGAGCTAGAATCTACACCATAGCTGTCAAGCTTTCATAGTTATTAGTGATGGCAGACGCTAAGCAGGAAGTCAGAGAATGAGAGCCTTCTGTAGCCACCAACTCCCAGGCATCATTTGAAATATTTAAATATCAGTATGTCAGCTCCCTCCAACACAAACAGCATGACTGGTAGTGAAATACCCAGGAGGACAGGGAATACATTTTCAAAGAAGACAGATTTCCAAGCTGCTGCAACTCTTTGTCAAGAGCTGGCCTTTCATTGCTAGATTAAAGCTAAACCATCACTGACTTTCAGAGAGTGACCAGAGTTCACAGGCTGCTTGTAATTAATTGCAAAGTTAAAGATGAGCCTGCAGTGAGCTGTGAACTGGTCCAAAGTTAACAGAATTAGAACAGAAGCTTGAAGCAGTAAACACAGTTTACTCATGATTGCATCCTATTGTCTCGTCAATATATACTGAGCCCCAGGTCCCCCAGAACAATGCATAGCTGTTTAAATGAATAAACCAAATCACAGAAATGTTAAATATTTCCCTCTTGGTTGGTTCAAAAAAGTGGAATGCTGTTTTCATGACTGTTAGTGTTCAGGCATCTGTACTGGCCTGCCCTTGGGGTTCTGACAGGACACACCCTCAGCTGCAGCCACTAAGAGCACCACCTGAGCACATGTGCTATGTTCCCTTTTCAAAAGGCCATGCCTACCTCCCATCTCTCTCTTTCTCTTACTGTTTCTCTCTGTGTGCTTCTCTCTCTCTCCCTCTCCCTCTGCTTCTCTGCCTCTGTCTCCCCCCCACTCTCTCTTTCTGCCTTTTTTTTTTTGTCTTCTGCTGCTCCTGTCCCCAGAGGCTGGTCTCCCCTCTCTCTTCCCACCTTTTACCATTCCCTTTCCCCTAATTAAAATAACAACAAAAACTCCATGTGATCTCTGTTGTACCGAGAAGGGCAATTTTGCCATTCTTCTGGAAAAAAACAAGAGAATAAAGGACCTGGGCACCTATTTTTTTGTTTTGTTTTGTTTTCTGGTGTACATACCTCACCTGCCAAAGTGTATTTTGTCTTGCTGTTTGTTTTTCAAGACAGGGTTTCTCTGTAGCTTTGGAGTCTGTCATGGAACTCACTTTGTAGACCAGACTGGCCTCAAACTCACAGAGATTTTTCTGCCTCTGCCTCCCAAGTGCTGGCATTAAAGGTGTGCACCACCACTGCCCAGCTGCCAAGGTGTATTTTTAAAAGATGCTTTTAATGGAAACAGAATTATATTACTTTCTCCCTGCCTTCAGCCCTTCCCAGGATACCCTCCCATAAATCCTCCCATGTCCCACCTCTCAAGTGTATACATAAATATGTAAATACAACCTGGTAAGTCCGTTTTTGTTGGTGGTGTGTATGTGGTTCCACTATGTACTGGACAACCACTCATGCTCCCAGAGAGAGGTTAATTTTCCAACAGTCATAAGTTGCCTCCAGCTTTTCATCGAATTCCCTCTCTACTTTATCATGTCCATTGATACTCATTCATCCTGCCCACTCTTGTTGGTGCAACCACTGCTAGAAATGACTGTGTCACAGCAGATTCTCTGGTACTCTGGCTCTTACGGTCTTTCCAGCCCCTCTTTTGTCATGTTTCCTGAGCTACAGATGCAGGGACTGTGATGTCGATGTATCTGTTGGAGCAGGCTTCTCACCAGCCATTGATCTCTGCGTTGTGTCCAGTTGTGGTTTTCTGTGGTGGTCTCCATGTGCTGTATGGGAGGCTTCTTTGGTGACATCTGGTAACTACATTCATCCAGGACAGCTGGCTCGAACATAAAAGGAATTTAACTAGAACTGGGCGTTTTTGTGGGGTTGCAGATGGTGGCTGGTTGGGGGAAGGGCCTAAAGAATTATCTTTATTTGTGTGTGTTCCAGAAGTACTTAGGAAATGGATAGTCTGGTGTCAGAGCCACAAGTTTCCATGAGCTGCCCAACATGGGTGCTGTGAACCAAACTCAGGTTCCTTGGACAAGCAGAAAAGGCTCAGTTGATTTCTGGGGACTGAACTCAGGTCCTGTGCAAATAAACTGAATCATCTGTCAAGTCCAAGCAGACATTTTAAAAACTGAACTTTATATTTAAGATTCCCCCGAGCATACAAGCCTGTCTTTAACCCCTGAAATGTGGGTATGGCAAGAACCAATGTTATCACCCAGCATGCCTCATGTCTTTCAAGTACTCGGTGGGCAGCTGGTATCCTTGACTGGTACCTGAGATTACACAGAAAATGAGTTTTGTTATTTAAATCTGTATGTCCATATCACTGGTTCTCAACCCTGTCCATGTCTCAGAATGATTGAGGAAGTTGTAAAGCAAACAAAACAACACCAACAGAAAGCAAAAAGAAGCAAAGAACACACCCCATGAAACTTAATAGCAGGAGTCTTTTTTGGAGTTTCTCCTCTATTACTCTCAAGGCAGGTAAGGTAAAGAACAGTAATCTATAGGATACAAAGAATCATTCTCAATGTGTAATGTCTAGACATGGTTTCTACATTTGCTGTTTTTGCTTCTATGCAAACATGAACATCACACAGCATGCATACACATGCAAAAAATGGTTTTGGGAATTGACAGCTCAGCATTCAAATCCCGGCTCCATATGCTATCTGTGTGTCTTTAGGCATGTTACCTGACTGTGCCAACCTGCAGCACCTTCATTGGAAAAATGAAATAATGACCTCCTTACAAAATGAGATGATGTGTAAGCAGTCATACACATGCCCACTCATGCAGTACTCCAGAGCACTGGGTGACTTGTATCTTATGTATGCCAGAAAGAACATTACACTATGTGAAATGCCTTTTTTCCCTTTGTAGCCATTGTTTAAATTATGTAAGCTATAGAGTTTCATATTAAAAAGGACTCTCAGGCAGAGAGGAAGAATCCCTGACAATGAATTGCTTGAAGAACTGGGTTCTTCTCCAGGCACTGCCCTTCCTGTGTTCCTTGCCAGTGACTTAGCTGCAAGAGAATATTGTGAAGCTTCCTGGAAACAGACTCCTGGCCCTTCTGCAGAGAGTCTGAGTCGGTAGTCTAGTATCATCCTGTCTCGAAAACGCCAGAGGTGCTGACATGGGTCTAAAGATGATACTTTAGACAGTTTGATGACCTTCCTCTCTGGGCCTAAAGGTCCTAATGTGCTAAAGAAAGAGCCCAGAGGCAGAAAAGTCTGCAGTTTTATTTTCCTTGATTCTTTAAATGCTAGAGTTCTATAGTCCGAAGGTTTCTATCAATGGCTTGTTCAGGTTTATATTATCAGTAAGGACTCGGATAAGCAATTGCTTAATATAAGAATTGCTTTTTAGGGACTGGAGAGATGGCTCAGTGGTTAAGAATGCTGGTTACTCTTCCAGAGTAGCTGGGATTGACTCCCAGCACCCACATGGAAGTCACAATCATCTGCGACACCAATTCCAGGGGGATCAAAGGGTCTCTTTATAGGAACTGGTACACAGATACACATGTAGGCAAAACAACCATACACATAAAATTAATTAATCGATTAACTACAGACTTTGTTGGAGAGGAAAATGATTTTAAAAGAAATGTTCCATAAGAAACTACAACAGAAATTTCATTCAAACTCAAAAGTAAAATTTTGTATCCATCTATATTTTAACTTAAAAGCAAAACCTTCATGAGTATTTACGAGTATATAAGAGCCTCTCATACCCTTGTAGAAATCATACACAGAAAATGAAGCTCTCATTTCCAGTCACAGTTCATTAATTCAGGGTAAGATCAGACATAGACAAAATCACAACACAGATCCCTTCTTCATGTCACCAGTCCCACCCCACTCTGTTTCGACATTGTCACAATCCCAGGACACATTTTTACTCCGAGCAGGTATCACTTCATTTCACTGAGTCTCTCCAAAGCAGTAATCTATTCCACCAGTTTACTCAAAATCATGTAATTATATTAACTACTCTGAAAAGATGCGGGAGCAAACACAGCTGATCCTAGGTAAACATTGACTTTAGTCACAGGGTGTTCACACACCTGTGCTTTCGTAGCCCATTTCCAGTGAGCTCGGAGCAGTCTGCTGAGGTTATCAGTCAGCATGTACTACACAACAGAATGGAGGATGCACAGCCCCTCTGTCCATCAGGGAAGATCAACAGGGCTCCACTATCAGAGGCCAAGCCCCCCAAATAAGGGGTTTGCACTGCATAATATATTAGCCTAAGGCAACTTTACTATGAACCACTGGAAGATGCCTGATAAAATGAGGATTCTGATTAGCTTGGGGTGGGCTGTCTGCAGCTCCCGGATGATGGCCACTTGCCAGTCTGACCTCACATTGAGCAACAATATATTAGCCAACACTGTTAGAAGACTCACACATGCACACATACAGACACACAAAATCAAACAACAACAACAAAAGCCCTGGAAGGTCCAAGTAATTAACAAGAGATGATACTCTTAAACATGTTCCCTTTGTAAAATGAGAAATGCAGAGAACACAAGACACATCTGAATAGCATACAGAATCCTTATTTCAAGTGGAAATCAATATTGGGGTAGGAGATTGGCTGTATTTTGTAGCCACACTTACGTTTCTGGGAAAGTCAATGTTTTTCCACAAACGCAACCCTATCATTAGCCAAAGTCCAGTCTTTTTGGTGGTCCCAAGACATGATTTATGACACAGAGCTGCACGTGAATAGAGTAGCTTCTGGGGAAACAGAAGCATCTCTCTCCAGTGTGGGCTCTGCCCCACCCCCACACATTAGGATCCTTTTGGATGTGAGTGTTGAATAATCCTATTTAGTTACTTTTAGTTGGGTTTTATGTGTGTTTTACTACAATTTTTGATACAATGTATTTTGATTATGTTTTCTCCTCCCTCACCTCCTGCCAGTCCTCCACATCTACCTACTCAATCAACTTCATGCTGTTTCTTTCCCTCTTTCTCCCTTTGTCAATAGAAAAAAAAACATTGTTTTTTGTTTTGTTTTGTTTTGGTTTTGTTTTTGTACTTCATTTACTCTGAAAATCAAACACCTGCCACTGCTTTTGTGTTTCTTACATGGTCCCCAAACAAGTAACCCAGCTTAGGCCAATTAACTGCCGAATGTGTGGTCCAAGTTATGTAATTTGTCTGCATCTGGTTCAGCAGGTGGCTCGGAGCAGCTCCTTCTGAGATTCTGAGATGGACTGAATGAGGAGGGATCTCCAGTGACCCTTGGACCACAAGGGTCATCATTTAAGAAATCCCTGTGTCCATCTGTCTGCCTGCGTTCATGTCTCCCTGATGTTCCTCCATTATCCTTAACTCTTTTCTCAGCTTCATCCTGACAGATCACCAACAGTGCCAACATGCCAACTATATGGAAAAGTTTGCATAAAAAGCAAACTTTTTTTTCCTATTCAAAGAGCCCTTGGTGGGGGGCAGTTGGAGAGATGGCTCAGCACTTAAGAGCATTGGCTGCTCTCCCAGATATTCTGAGTTCAATTCCTAGTAACCACATGGTGGCTCACAACCATCTACAGTGGGATCTGATGCCCTCTTCTGGCATAAAGTTGTTCACACAGATAGAGCACTCAAACATAAAATATACAAATCTTTAAAAAAAAATAGAGTCCTTTGGAACACACTGATATATAATTCCAGGAATTTATTTTCTTAACAGAAATTTCTGGTGGGAAACAGCTCACACATAGCTTCACAATGAGGCAGTCAACACATTCTTCAATGCAGAGTTGCTCTCTGCCCACTTAAAATGGGATAGGCTGAGGTCATTCTTGCCTGGACAGTGACCTTTCTACTTGTTCCTAAATCCTGCCCATCTCTCTCCAGGTTTTATCCTTTACATGGAGTGTGTGGTTTGAATGACAACTGTCCCCGATAGCCTTGGGCATTTGACCACGTGGTCCCCAGTTAGTAGCATTTGGAAGCGGGAGGTTTAGAGTGGTGGAGACTTGCAGGAGGAAGCGTGGTATTGGGGGCAGGTTTGAGATTCAGAGCCTCTGGTTATTTCTAGTTAGCTCTTTCTGTTTCTTGTTTGTGGTTCAAGATGTGCACTCTCAGCTTCCTGTCCTGTCACTGTGCCTGCTGCTTGCTGCCACACCTCTGTGCCGCCATCATGGACTCTCATCCCTCTAGAAATGCCAGCCAAAACAAATTCTCTTTCCTATAAGTCATCTTTGGTCATGGTGTTCTACCACAGCAACAGGAAAATAACTAAAACACGGGGTTACATTTAAAAACTGTTTTGTACATTGAGAGAGAGACGAGACAGAGACAGAGACAGAGAGAGAGAGAGAGAGAGAGAGAGAGAGAGAGAGAGAGAGTCTAGCTGGATGGCTCATTGTCTGGATATCTGTGTTTCTATGTCTGAGAGTGTATAGTGTGTGTGTGTGCATTTGGAGAGGGTTAAAGCTGACATCAGTGTCTTCCTCCATCTTATATTTTGAGACAGGGTCTCTCTCTCTCTCTCTCCCTCCCTCCCTCTCTCTCTCTCTCTCTCTCTCTCTCTCTCTCTCTCTCTCTCTCTCTCTCTCTCTCTGAACCTGGAGCTCACTGATCAGGTAGACTTCCTGGTCAGCGCCCCTCCCCTTCCCCAGGACACTCCTGTCCCTGTCTCCTAGCACTGGAGTCACAGGCAGGAGCTGCCATACCCTGCTTTTTACTTGGGTGCTGAGGGCCGTAGCTCAGGTCCTGCATGCTTCTTCCCGTGGAGATCACCTCTGCAGCTGTGTTCAGAGGCGGGAACATCTGAAAGCCCTGGAATCGAGTCGTGGCGAGAGCAGTGCTTTCCCGTCTCCCTCCTTTATATGGTGTGGTCTGTATGTTCGGCTACCCCTGAATTCTTTTATAGAAATAATGAGAGCTCTCCCTAAGGTGCCTGCGCCATCTATTCAACTACAATGAAAGTATTGGGCTACAAAAAAAATTCACATGTCTTTTCTGAGTTCTCTCTTGCCCCATGGTCTAGAGATCTAAGGACTGAATACTCCTGGAGCTACCTTGGCAAGTTTCCAACAGCCTCTTTGAGAATGCAGGCAGCACCAAGGAACATGTGTGAGGTGGAGAAAGCAACTAGCCCCGACCACTGGTCTGAGCATCAGAAACTGGATGTACTTTGATTTGCTGTTCCCTTGAAGCAGTTAGAGTTGAATTTCTGCCACGTACAACCAAAGAACAGAAGCAGCAATCATTTCTTCTGCTATGACTCGATCCCCAAACACAGCAGCAGAGATAATCACAGTGACTGCCATTACCTACTAGTCCAATAGACAACCATTCGTCTCCATCCCTTCCACACCATTGTAGGAAAGGTCCCTCATCAAGCAGGGCATCACTCAGTACAGGCTAGATTTGCTAAGTAATGAAACTGCTATTTCTGCTCTCACCAAGTGCAACTGTCATCGGCAGCAGCCTGGGTCTTTCACATGTGGCTATATATCTTCCCTGGAAGTGTACTCATTCACAGGTTTCTGGTAAGTGGAAAGGACAAGTGGCTACCTTCTTGTTCTTATTTAAAGGTAAGAGTCTATCAGGAATCTGCCAGCGTCAAGCTTTGGGACTCGGTTGCCTCCAGACTTTTTTCCTTGCTGAGAGATGATCACTCAAACCCATCTCACTATTGAAGCACTGGCGGCATTTGACTGTTGTACTAACATCGGTGAGAAGAGACATTCACATACACAGCTCCAGGGCAATCCCTAACGGTGTGTCATGAACAACCACATAAAAATATTACAGGTCCCATACTCAGAAATAGCTATTTTAGTGACATAGCTTCAGGTGCAAATTTACATGCAATAACTCATATTCTACCAAATAAATCCCAGGCAAACAGTAATGCAAAAACATATTTCCTGCTGTCAAGAAAATTTCCGGCAAAATTAATCAACCATTCATCCATTCAGGCTCTTTGCATACCCTTTTGTCAAGGAGGGAATACTAAGAGATTTCTTTTCTCTTCCACACACTCATTTCAGTGAATTGAAGAATCCATCAAGCTTGAGTTGATTTATTGAACTGTCTCTTAGCCCAGCAGTACAACTACAGCAAATGAACTGATAACTTCTTTTAAAACCAGCAGTGACTTGATTCAACAATATCTGGTTTATTTAACTCTTTATAATTCCAAATTTAACTTGTTCTAGAACTCCTAAGACAGCACAGAATTTTGGCTAAAAGTGTGCATGGTTGCACACATGGCGTGTTGTTCTGATAGCATTTGAAAGCGTACAGATTTGAGGACTTTTCCCTGTAAGCCAGTGCTTCTCAACCTTCCTCATGCTGTGGTGAGTTCACAACCACAAAATTATTTTTGTTGCTACTTAATAACTAATTCTGCTACTGTTAAAAATTATAATGTAGAATTTGGAGACAGAGGTTTGCCAAAGGGGTCAAAACCCACAGATTGAGAGCCACTGCTTTTAAGAGATATTAAAGGCACATTTTAATTAGTTAGATAGATTTTAAAGGGATTTCTCTAAACACCACAATCTTTTTCTGATATAAACTGTTCTGGTGGTTAAAGTTTCTATCAATAACGAACATCTAGTAACTTTAGCTTAAATAACTAGAGACAGACTGCTTATTTTTGTATTTATTGTGCTCATTACATCAGGTAAAGTGATCACCGTGTGGAAAGGGACTTAGTGCATGAACACTGGAGAGAAATCAGGCAGACTGTTTAAACACACTCTCTAGCAGAGCTGGTCCACTGAGCCCCCAGAGCCCATTTATCACACACCAGCTTTGCATTTTTCTTTGTAAAGATGTACGACCTTTGCCTATTAGATTTCATTAACGGGGCACCATACAAGGCTCCTTTGCACATGGCAGGCTAGAGAGCGCAACATCCTCGCCTGAAGGACTTTTGGGAAGAGCTCATCTTCAATCTTTGTCCCTGGGAGGCACTTTTAACACCTGCCAACCACAGCACTATCATCAGAAAAACATTTAGAGATTTATCTTCGGGCTGGTAATTATAAGAGATAATTTGTTTGGAGTATGGATCAAGTTGGTCTAGCATAAACAAACTAGAGGCTCAAATTACATGATGAACATCATTAACTATTGATTTAACCACTGCAGGCCTGCAAGCTCCCGGACATTCTGAAGATGGTGGGTTCCTGAAACCACACCTTCAGCTCAGACTTTCCTTAGAGTCAAGAGATGATTTCAGGGTGTGCTCAGACTCATCTTGGTTGACACTGTTTTCTGTCTTTGGAAGATCCACTTTTTTCCAGAACTCTGAATTTTCAGAATGGTAGGAAATTGAAAATGAAAGAAGAGTCAGACACACAGAAATGATACAGAAAGCAGGGGCATTTCCTGAACCTAGAGCAGAGGAGGGAATGGTAGCAACTTGTTGGGGGTACTTGCCAGGGTTAATGAAAAATGGACTCCAACAGTGGCCATGTCTTCGTACCTGTACGTTTATTAAAACTAGTGAATTATATCATTCCAAGGGATGCACTGTATGGCATATGATTGTGTTTTAGTAAAGTTGCTATTAAAAAAACAAAACAAAACACTGCAGACTGTCAGACACTGTTATAAGTGAAGATACTCTGGGAAGACTTTTAGAGTCAACAGCGTCACTTGCCACACACCATTCATTCTACCTTTCTCTCTCTTTGTGAACCTTTGAAACATGTGAATCTCACCGGAGCCTCGGTCATTCTGCGCGGTGGGCAGAGTCACCGGAGCCTCAGTCATTCTGCGCGGTGGGCAGAGCTGTGCTTGGACCACCCTCTTTACTCTTGATGCTGGAACGGACCCTGACGTCTTTCTTTGGTGTGCTTGTCAAGTTTTCCACGACTGAGCTGCCTACCCAGACCTGCACCTCATTTTAAAAGTAAGGAAACAGACACGGTAGAGAGCCAAGTGACATCATGGATTCTTTTGTATGTGTTCCGATTCTCATCCTGTTTGCCCATGGAACGCCATGCTGGGGAAATAAAACAGCATGAGGGAGGAAACGAATGCTCATGGGCAAGCATGGCGGATGTTCAAGCAAAGGTAGAGGGCAGAGCAGAACTGGTTTGGATCCCAGCTGCATCCAGCACGGCTCTGTCTCTAAGTAGTGATGTGGCTCACTGTGAAGAATTACAGCCTCCAGCTCTGGCGTAAAGTATCGCCTATACACACAGTAAGCATTCAATAAATGACACCATTAATGCTCTCTAATGCCATCATTAATACTGGCTGTAAAAGAATGGGGGTAGCAAGCTCCATTGATCCTTCCCAAATATAGGTCTATAATTTCTTATTAGTAATCTCTGGGGCCAGTGATATAACTTGTCATTTAGAATATTTTTGTTTGAGAAAGGCAAAATGGTGATTATAATGTAAACCATGTGTCAATCCCAGCAGAGCTTAGGGTAGCTTCTCTAGACCACATGGCACCGATACAACAAAATGTCTCAGGAGAATAAATCTAATATCTAGTCAGAAATCAATGTCAAAATTTCCCCCAAATTTCATAAGTTTTAAAGCTTTTTCAGGATTCAGAAATGCACATAAAGAATTGTAAGTTTGAGTTACTCCTCAATAAAATATTAAATATTAAATATTCATAGCTTATTAAGAAGAGCAGGGTTGTTTCTGGTTATATGTTTAGATAAGTTTAGAACTGACCATTGAAAGAGAGCCTGGATGAATCTTTAGTGGGTCAGTTTAAAGGGCAATTGCAATCAGTCTTATTAATATGATTTCTACTAATCAATTCAAACAGTACCTTTTCCAAAAATTACATTTGCTGTTTCGGTGAAAACAAGTAGTGGTACCCAAACACTGTGAGGGAAATATTTTACTTAATTTAGTATTTTAGGAGGAGAGAGAGAGCTCAGTTAAGAGTGTTTGCTGCACAGTCATGAAGACTTGAGTTTGGAGTCTCGCTGGGTATCCTGCAAACACCTGTAAGTCCAGCTCCCAGGCATGAGATACCCTCTGCTGTGAGCACACATCTGTATGCTTCCACCCACCCATCTACACATCCACTCACAGAGACACAGACATACACACATACATGTGTGTGTGCATGCATGCACATAAATAAATACATCCTTAAAAACCTACAACACTTTATATTTAATTCAACACTGAATTAATTCAAAGAGAAATGTGTACTTCATTGGGAATCTCTCTTAACAAATGATCAGAGTAAATAACCAACAACTTCTTTAGTTATTTGCTTAAAGGTGTTTTTGTTATTTTTTAATTTAAATTAGAAGCAAGCTTGCTTCACATGTCAATCCCAGCTCCCTCACCCTCAGCTCCTCCCCACCAACAGCTCCCCAAGCCCCTCACCCAACCCCCACTTGACTCTCCAGGGAGGGTGAAGCCCTCCATGGGAGATCTCCAAAGTCTGTCATATCATCTGGGGCTGGGCCTAGGCCCTCCCCCATGTTTCCAGGCTGAAAAAAAAATCCCTCCATGTGGAATGGGCTCCCACAGTCCATTCGGATGCCAGGGATAAATACTGATCTAGTACCCGAGGCTCTAAAGATTGCTGAGGCCTCCTCACTGACACCGACATTCAGGGGGTCTGGATCAGTCCCATGCTGGCCTCTCAGCCATCAATCTGGGGTCCATGAGCTCCCCCTTGTTCAGGTCAGCTGTTTCTGTGGGTTTCGACCGCTCAGTCATGACCCCTTTGCTTATCACACTTCCCTCTCTGCAACTGGTTTCCAGGGGTTCAGTTCAGTGTTTAGCTGTGGGTGTCTGCCTCTGCTTCCATCAGCCACTGGATGAAGGCTCTAGGATGGCATACAAGGTAGTCATCAATCTCCATGTTTAAAATCCATATGTGAGTGAGTACATTCCATGTTTGTCTTTTTGTGACTGGGTTACCTCACTCAGGATGGTCTTTTCTAGTGCCATCCATTTGTATGCAAATTTCAAGATTCCATTTTTTTTTCCACTGAGTGGTACTCCATTGTGCAAATGTATCACATTTTCTCTATCCACTCTTCAGTGAGGCTAGGTTGCTTCCAGGTTCTGGCTTGTGGGAACACCAGACCTTGAGCAGAGACCCACTTCCCCTTCTGCCTGGGAGTAGGCAGCTGTAAGACATGTTTACTAAAAACAATACAATGCCTGGGGGCATTAAGTTCCTGGAAAAGGCCTGCCCGCAGAAACCACCCTGAGTTCGACCTTGTCCAGAGACTAACCGCCTCTTCTGCCACGCCCAGATCAGTTTCTGGGGTCAGAGCAGAACCAGCCAGGGTAGAGGAGAGAGCAGAAGCTTCTCTGGTGGGAGCCTTTCTTAGGAAGTTTTCTTGAACCTTTTTGGGGCCTGCTTAAAGTTTTCTTTACATCGTTGAACAAGTCTCTGTGTTGTCAATCCCCGACACCCTCCGCACGTTCTCGGACACAGGCCGTGCAGCGGACGCGACACTGGCTATTACAAATAACGCTGCTATGAACTTAGTGGAAGAGATGTCCTTGTTGTATGAATGTGAATCTTTTGGGTATATGCCTAAGAATGGAATTGCTGGGTCTTGTGGTAGATTAATTCCCATTTTCCCTTTCTCTACATCCTCTCCAGCATTAACTTTCACTGGTGTTTTTGATTTTAGCCATTCTGACAGGAGTGAGATGGTATCTCAGAGTTGTTTTGATTTGCATTTCCCTAATGGGTAAGGATGTTGAGCACTTTCTTGAGTGTCTCTCAGCCATTTTAGACTCCTCTATTGAGAATTCTCTATTTAGTTCTGTACCCCACTTTTTAATTGGATCCTTTGGTGTTTTGGAGACTTGCTTCTTGAGTTCTTTGTAAATCTAGAAGATCAGCCCTCTGTCAGATGTGGGGTTAGTGAATATCTTTTCCCATTATGTGGGCTGCCTTTTTGTCTTTTTGACTATGTCCTTTGCCCTCAGAAGCTTCTCAGTTTCAGGAGGTCCCATTTATTAATTGTCGATTTTCAGTGTCTGTGCTACTGGTGTTATGTTCAGGAAGCAGTTTTCTGTAACAATTCGTTCAAGGGTACCTAACACTTTCTCTTCTAAGAGGTTTAGTGTGGCTGAATTTATGTTGAGGTCTTTGATCCATTTGGACTTAAGTTTTGTGCATGGCAATAGACATGGACCTATCTGCAGACTTCTATATGCCAGCATCCAGTTCTGCCAGCACCATTTGTTGAAGATGCTTTCTTTTTTCCATTGTATAATTTCAGCTTCTTTGTTTTGTTATTGTTTAATTTACTTATTTTTGTGAGTACTTGACACACCCACTGAGCTACATCCCCAGGCTAGTCTAAGCCATTTATTTATTGTATCTGTGTGTATACATATGCAGAAGCCGGAAGAGGTGCTAACTCTTCACCTATTCCTTTAGAGCAGGGTCTTTCTCTTTCTGAACCTGGAACTTGATCTTGATTAGCCTAGAAGTCAGCAAGCCCCAGTGATTCTCCTGTCTCTTTAAGGGGTTCTAGTCAGCATAGGATGCCCAACCTCTTAATTTTTTTTTTGAGTTTAGTCCAAACTCAAGTGTATTCTTCCAATTGCTTGTTTTCTTTTCTTTTTTGTTTTTTTGTTTTTCTTTTTCTTTTTTTTTTTTTTTGGATTTTTAAGACCGGGTTTCTCTGTTTTGCTTTGGAGGTTACCCTGGAGTGCTCTGTAGACCAGGCTGGCCTCGAACTCACTGAGATCCACCTGCCTCTGCTTCCTGAGTGCTGGGATTAAAGGCTTGTACCACCAACACCCGGTTGAGATCTGTTTTCTTGTAATTAATCTTTTTGTTTTTTTTAATTTTTGAGACTGAGATAGGGTTTCTCTGTGTAACAGCCCTGGCTGTCCTGGAACTCATGTTGTAGACCAGGCTGGCCTAGAACTCATAGATATCCTCTGCCTGGGATCATAGGCGTGCACCACCGCCACCCAGATGACGTTCAGCCTCTCATCCAAGTGCTCAGATCTAAATCCTGGTCCTTGTGATTGTTCAGCAAACACTTAACCACAGAGCCATCTCTCCAGCCTTCAATTTAAGTTTTATGTTTTGAAAGTTAGAACTCACTCATTGCATCACTTTAACTGACATTAATTTACATTCATGGGTTTGGAATTCTGACAAATGAAACACCTGCTACAGCTACAGACACATTAGATGTCATAGCTTGGGCTAAGTGTCAGAGCATTTCTCTGGCATACACAAAGCCCAGGCAGGGTTCAGTCCCCACAGAAACAGAAAAAAGTATTCAAAGCTGATTTCTAGTTAAAACAATGGCTAAGTTACATTCACAGAAGCTTAAAAAGTAATCTTTTCATGTAAATGAACTGGAAGTCCCATGAATTTATTATAATATGCTTGCCAACCACACACAGAGCCGGCCTAGACTCTAGAATAATGTATGTATTATGATCATATTGTTAATACCCATATAATCCCATGCTCCATAATTCTACAAATATATTTCTCTATATATACATGTCTGTGTTTATACCATTATGTACACAGTTAACAACTCTAGTTTTCTTGAGGGAAGGTACTTATGTGTAGGAACAACATAATATATACCCTTTATCAGTTTTCTTCTTAAAATATGTATTATTTTTTATGATTTTAAATATGTGATGAAGGGAGATGGGAGACTAATGAAATGAACTGAAAGTGTGTCTTTGTTTTGTACTGTAAAGAGTCTGCATAATATACTCAAGTTTGTCTAAGTGCACAAATAAGCACAGGCAGTTATGAGAGGAACTGCGGCGCCTTCAGCAACTCATTTGTTAAACAGTCAGTTCCTTCCGAACAAAATGCAAGTCATTATCTACCCAAACAAGAAAACAGTCTGCAGATGCATCTCCTATGCCAAGTTTAGAGGCTGTGTTATTGTAACAATCTATGCAGTTGGCAAATACCCTTGTAAGATCCAAACACTCCAAGGTCAGAACAACACAGGGAACTAAACCACTGGTCATGCCATCAGGGAGCATTCCTTCTAGAACAGAGGGTGACCAGGGAAGACCTCTATCCTGGGGAACTAACTGCCTCAGTGATGCTGGAGTGAAGAGGGTCTTGGAGGATTGTCCAGAAGAGGTTTGGCAGCCGTGGCTGGGAATGTCTGCTTCTGCCTTATCCCTGTCCTTCTGTAAAACCCCACCTATCCATCTTGCTGCACCTGTCATCCTAGTTAGGTTTCACTCCTGTTGTTGTAAAACCCTAACCAATTTGGACAGGGGAGGGTTCGTTTGGCTTACAGGTTACAATCTATTATGGAGGAAACTCAAGGAAGGAATGTGGAGGCCGGAACTGAAGCAGAGACCAAGGAGGAGCACTTCTTTTTTTTTTTTTTTTTTTTTTTCAAGACAGGGTTTCTCTGTATAGCTTTGGAGCCTGTCCTAGAACTCACCTGGCCAGAACAAGGTTGGCCTCGAACTCACAGAGATTCACCTGCTTTTGCCTCCCAAGTGCTGGAATTAGAGGCATGTGCCAGCCACGACTACCCTGGCTCACTCAGCCTGCTTCTTATACAACTCAGAGCCACCTACCAAGGGGGTGGCACTGCCCACAGTGTGCTGTACATTCCCACATCAATCATTAATCAAGAAATGCCCCCCCCCCAGATTTGCCTACAGGCCAATCTGATGGAGACATTTTCTCAATTGAGCTTTCCTCTTCCGGGACAATTTTAGTTTGTGTCGAGGTGTCAGAATAACTAGCACAATACCCAATCTTAAATGAAAGGGGCCCCCATGCCTTTCCCACCCCAAGCCTGGAATGTAGAGTAAAAGAGAAACTTGTTGAGAGTGTTACTTTGATTTACAGCCTATGTTCTGCTACATGTAGTGCCTGTTAGGAATACGGAGCAGTGTCCCATGCCTCTCTTCTCCAGGTCAGCCATTTATCTAGATCCTTCCTAATACCCTTTATTAAAACAGGTGAATGTTAGTTAGTATCTCCATGATGACCAAAAGTCTCTGCAGCAAACTGACTGACTTTGGGAAAATGGTTGTGGGAGCTCCAGCTCAAAAGTCCCAGAAGCTGAGGCTTGCATGTGACATCTGAAGCAAGAGGTAGTTTTGTACAACTGAACCTGGAGTCTACACTACTTGACACTAACTCTGGGTAGATGTAATCAGAACTGAATTGGGCAAGCTCAGGCAAACAAACTCCCAGCATGGAGAGGAGAGGAGACTAAGAGCATTGGTAACTGATAGCTACTAGAAGAGGGTGAGTCAGTTGTTTCAGGGAATGGCCCTTGGGAGGCTGACCACATTCCAGCAGAAGGTCACACAGGCAAGAGTAATGGCAGTGTGACTTGAACTTGATGGGTTTAGGAGAAAACAAAGAAGTAGAGGACAGAAATTGGATGGGAGGGTCCTATATGTTGCTACAAGTCAGGTTCTGAGAATGCCTGGTCACCAAGGCATTCAGGAACGACAACCAGGCAAGCTAAGGGCATATAGTCATACCAAAGGAGAATTCAGCCTGGAGCTCCTTAGAGACAGAAGGCATATTCGTGGCCACAGAGGCAGGGTGTGGAAGAAAGAAGACTGGAAGAGACTAGTAACAAAGCAAGGGTTCTTCTTCGAAGGTAATGAAAACATCCTGGTATTAGACTATGGAGACAGTGGCACAAATGTATAAATATACTGCACTGGACTGTATAGTCCTAAAAGGTGACCTTCATAGTATCTACCCTGAACCACCATGAAACTGTTGCAAAGAATCTGACCTGGAGGCTCAGTGTGGTCTTCTTGGTAGTGGGATGACTGAACCTCAGAGAATATTTTAACTTAGGGAAGAAGTGGAGGATGGACATTCTCAATTGACAAACCATTGTGCCACACAGCATGGGAACAGAAAAGATGGAGAACAAAACATGCATCATAGGATGTTGCATACAGGGTTTCAGCACAGTGGGTACAAGAGGTAAGAGCTGAGCCAAGGCAGGTTTGGCTACATCTGGTTTAGGGAGTGGATGTTGGATGTGCTCATTGCCACATGGAAAAATGCTACTCTAACTGACTGGAAAGGTGCTGCAGCCCCTCAAAGGGTTTGAAGATGTTAAGAAAGCATGACAAGATCTGAGCGGTAGTGTAAAAGGGAACACTAGAGATGATTTGGATTTAAGACCCCAAGCTAGCACTCAGTGTGGTGGTGTACAGCAATAAGTCAGGGAGACACTGAGTTCCAAGTCAGCCAAAGCTGTATCATTAGCTAAAGGTCAGCCTGAGCTATGTAGTGAGACTCCTGCCTCAAAAATACAAGTGCTAGGATATGTGGCACAATGGTAAAGCCCTTGCCTAGCAAGAACAAAGCCGGGTTCAATATGCATGCAGCACAGGGAGAAAGAGTGCTAAAAAAATACTACCTGTGAAATAAGTTTCTGTTTTGGTCTTCTGTGTAGAACTCTAAAATTCCTAAATTTCCTAAGTGGTAGAAATGCTTCCTTCTAATTTGTTGGTGATAGAAGCATGATTTATTCTAACCAACTGACTCTTGGTGGGCTCCTGGATTGGGGAACTTGCAGGTGAGGTGCACACTGCCATGTGTCCACGTGTCCAACTCCACAGAGTAAGAAACGTCTGTGCTCAGGATTGTGGGGAGAAGTTTCTGTTCCACTTGGTCCCATAGCCTTTTAGACCCAAATAAACACACAGAGGTTTATATTAATTAACATATTAATATAAACTGTTTGGCTGATGGCTCAGGCTTCTTATTGGCTAGCTCTATGTTAATTGCTAACCCATTTCTATTAATCTGTGTATCTTCAGGTTGTCTTGGCTTACTGGAAAATACCCAATTGTCCTATTTCCCCTGTAGCTATACCTATTACCCCTCTCTGTGTTCCTCTTTCCAGGATTCTCCTAGTCTGACAGTCCTGCCTATACTTCCTACGTGGCTACATCCTACTGTCCATTGGCCAAAACACCTTTACTCATTGACCAATAAGATAAACATACATTACAGCATACAGAAGAGCGCCCCCCATCACAGAGTCCTTCTCAACCATGCCCCTGCTCTTCATTTGGCTATTCTTTACAATAACTTATTATCCAAAGCACTTATCTGAGATCTGTGAGCCATTCTTGAGAATTATGACAATCAGTGGGCTCCTGGGAACCCTTGGATTATTGCTGATTTTTCAAATTCATAGTTGGTTAACTAGACTCCCAGGGTCACCTTAGGTTGGGAGGACAAGCAGTCTCGTAGGATGGAACCTGTGGAATCTGTACTGCTTCCAGTAAGGTAGGATCAGTGCTAAACTGCAGGCCAGAGACGTGGGTGTTACTGAGAATAAGAATTATTTGCCATGGGGAAAGACTAAAACATATTTGATGGCCAAGAGTACAGAACTAAAAATAGTTTAACCCTACATGGTCATGTGTAAGTACCCCATGACTCTCCATAACAGAGCCATGGCTTACAAAGATGCTTTCCTGATGGTCTGGGGTTGAGTCCACAGCAAACGGTATGGGAGTTCACCCTTCACTACTGAACTGAACTAGGAGACAACATGGAGTTAGGGGAAGAAATGATGAATGTTCAACAGAAGGTCCCTGCTGCACCAATTTGCCAAGCTTTCTGGCTGCACACATTTGGCCACCTAAATGTAGACCCAGAACACACACATGATGAGAAATAAGTTGACTTTCCCTTTGCCCCACAAATAGCCTCTGCCCATGCACTCTGCTAACCAGCCTGGATGGATGTAACAGCTGTTCATTGCAAGAATGCTGGATGTTCATCACTGCCAGATGGTAGCAGCTCCCCAGGGCAGGCACACACACACACACACACACACACACACACACACACACACACACAAAAGAGAGAGAGAGAGAGGGGGGGAGAGAGGGAGGGAGAGAGAAGGAGGGAGAGAGGGAGGGAGGGAGGGAGGGTGGGAGGGAGGGTGGGAGGGAGGGAAGGAGGGAGGGAGAGGTGCTTAGTAGGGTCAATAATACTGATATCCCTTGGTGAGGTTACTGAAACCTAGGCTTGAGAGAAAGGCCAGGAATTAAAAGCATGCCACATCTGTCATTAATATTTTGAATACTTGTTAGGGATAAAAAGCTTTTAGTTTATATTTCAAATTTATAGACTTAGGCAGGTCATAACAACCATATCATTCAAACAAATGATTGTTCCTTGTACCTCAGGTTCCCCTCCCTGCTCTGCTCTTTTCATGGGAGGAAGAAAGAAAAGCTTTCAGTGAGTGTCTCACTAGAAGACAACAAGATGAATCCGAGCCCAATGAGGCAGGAGCCTCCTTCTTGGTTTGACTGGATCACCACATTTGGTAAAAGCTCCTATGAAAAATATCACTAGAAATTCTTACTGATCCCTCATGTTTGAAGACAAAATGGGTAGCTAGATTCAGTTAGATGGCTACCATGCTGGAAAGAAGCTAGAGGTCTCCAGGTCATTTTCCACCCTATCCACCCTGTCTCACACACACACACACACACACACACACACACACACACACACACACACTCCACACAAAATCTATAAATCACAAAAGCAGTTGGCAGTTGGGGATACAGTGTGTAGTGGAATACTTGCTCAGCATTCAGGACACCCTGGGATCCAATCCCAATGCTGCATAAGATAGTATGTAAGAGATAAAGAATAGATGGTTCTTCATGAAATCATATACTTTCAGAATTAAGTGAAAACATGATTCGAATGTCAGGTTTGAAGTAGACTTGAAGTCATTTAATTCTATCACTTACCCAGTCCCTTTGCTTAACATGTTTAATACATTTATTTGTATGGATGTGGGGATGTACCATAGCATGTCTGCATGGCAGCACAAGTAGATGCCAGAGGAAAACTTTAGGAAGTTGGTTTTCTTCTTCCACCCTGTGAGTCCTGGGAGTTGAACTGAGGTCATCAGGCTTGGCAGCAAGCATCTTTATCCACTAAACCATTTTCCTGGCTCTACCCTGTGAGCTCATAGGCCAGCTCCTCTCAGCCTCCTAAGCTCAGTCTATCTCTTCCCTGGGATCTTTCGTTGATCTATTTGGGTCATTAAGCTTGGGGCCTCATGCATGCTAGGCAAATGTCCTACCTCTACAATACCCCCAGTCAATTCTTAAGTTCCTTCAACCTCACTGTGACAATTAGTCATGAGCCTTGGACTGAACATTTCTATAGATGGGAAAGTCATTTCCAGCCTGAGATGGCTCACTCCATCTTCTGCTAGGGTATCAGAAAGCTTTCATCATATATGGAAGCAAAATTATGTCCTTAAACTTTTTCCCCATTGCCTTTTAGTTTCCTGAATAAAAAAATGATAGCAACAATGAATATTTAGGTACTTAAAGGATGGAAACTCTTATTTCAGCTTGTATGTGAGGAAAAACCTTGACACATTTGTCTTTCTGGATTTGGCTTATTTTGTTTAACATAACCTGCAATTTCACATATTTTTCTGAAAATTGTATATTTTTTCTTTATGACTGAATCGATGGGTGTATGCAACTTTTTCTTTAACCATTCATCAGTTGATGGGCATCTAGTCTGGCTCCATATCCTGGCTATTGTTAACAGAGCCAAGAAAAACATGGATGTGACAGACTCCTTCCCATACATTCCCAGGAGTGGTGCAGCTGGATCGTATGGTGGGTCTATTTTTAGTTGTTTGTTGAGGGACTTCTTTGCTTATTTCCATAGTGACTAAACTAATTTATATTCCCAGAAGCAATGTATGAAGATATCTCTTTCCTCACATCCTTCCTAGTATTCGTTGTTTTTGCACTTTTTGTCTCTGTCCTTGTTCCTGCCTGCCCTCTCCTTCGTGTGTGTGTGTGTGTGTGTGTGTGTGTGTGTGTGTGTGTGTGTGTACATTTTCCACCTTGTGTACACAGCCTAACTGACCCACAAGCTTCCCCTCTCACTGGGATTATAGTCACATGCATTACTTGTGTGGCTTTCCCCACGAGTTATTTCTCCAGTTCTATGTCGTTGAGGTTTCAATGAGAGCCGTTTGAACTGGGATGAGATGGACTCTCAGTGAAGTTTTGGTTTGCATCCTTGATGGCTTTGCCATCTTTTAAGAAGCCCCTGTTTGTTTTGTTTGCTTGGTTAATGATGAGATGATTTGCTGTTGAGTGAGTCATTTTTGAGTTCTTTATATGTCTGGGGACATTTTACTTCATGAGTAAGAGTGAAGGCAGGGAGGGCAGTGGTCAAATAGGGGGAACAGACCTGTGACTCTGCTTCGGTGTGCCCTGATGGCAGGTGCTGAAGCCCTGGAGTGTCTTTCCCTCAGTTCATCTGCACATGTGCTGCCCTGCTGCAGCACTGGGCGCTGGTGTTTCTGTTTGTTTTGCTTGTCTTATCATTCTGATTACAATGACCAGGCCTGGCTAGCCCAGACTGGCTGTGGGTTTGTGGTCCTCCATCCTTCCACTCCCAAGTGATGAGGTTATAGACACAAGGTACCAAGTCTGGAAAGGGCTGCTTGGTGCTCTGTTCTTTCCCTGTTTTGTTTTACTTTTCCACTTGTTTTATATGGATTAGAAGTGAAGAAGAGACAGGGACCATCATGCATGTTAGAACATATTCCAGAAGGCAGGACAACCCCTGCCTTCCCCAGCGTGAGACTCCCCAACATTTGACATTTTAGTTTTAGCAGGGCTGCAACCTGAATGCAAGCCTGGTCATGAAAGTCACAGCTGTCAGTCCCTTGGTGTACTTTAGAATCATGTAGGAAACTCTTTAAGGCTTACTTTATTTTTATTAATATGCATATTTCTGTATGTGTACATGCACATGTGTGGCAGTCCATAGGGTAGAAGAAGGTGTCAGATGGCCTAGAACAGGAGTTACAGGTTGTTGTGAGCCTTCCAGTGTGAGCGCTGGGCACTGAAGTCTGGTCCTTGGAAAAAGTGACAATTGCTCCTAACCTCAGAGTCATTCCTCCAAACCCATCGCCTCTGTTTAGAAACCTTTTAAACCTTTCTATCCTGCCTCTATTTTTCACTTTGCTGCTTATTTACCTTTTAAAGTCACCCTACTGTGTACGAAACAGTTATTATATTCTCTGGTCCTGATTCATTTCTCTTCAAGAGCTTCCAAGTCCTGAAATCATACTGCATATCTACCCTGTACCCAACAGAATGGCAGGTCTGTGATGCTGGCCTTTGTCATATCCTTACCCTTGCTATCAAAGGCCTGACTGTTCCATGGCAGATGCTAATAGGTACTTACTGAATAAATAAGTAAGTAAACAAACAAACAAATGGGGAAGTATATGCAGAGATTGATAGAGGGTCAGAGATGTAAGTGAACCCCATGCACTAGACTCTGGGACATAAACACAATAGATAGCCTTCGTTTCCCCAAAGATGTGTACTCCTAATTCATTTAGCACCCAAGATCTTAAACTGTCGGCAAAGAGGATTGGAGCAGAAGAGGGACAAGATGAACTGTTCACAGGGTGCTTGTTCTAACGTGCCTTCCGATCTGTGTAAACAACAGATCCTTCGATCCTGTGAGGGTGAGCCTGCAGAACTGGCCCTGACTGCTGTTGTCTTGGATTAACAACCCTGACATCCCTCTGGTGCTCACTGACCAGATGGTGCTGGCTCCTGGGCACTCCCCGGCCATGGGGGTCTGGCCAGAGCACCTAGGAGCATGCGCAGAGCTGGGTGGCCGAGCATCCCCCCACCTTCCCAACAGCTGTACTCTTGTTGCTAACTCAAGCATTTTACAAAAATCTCATTAGGCACTGAGTGTTTTCCGCCAAGCTGTGTCCAGAGGGCACTGTGGCCTCCCTAGAGGGCTCTCTGGGTGTCCTAAAGGTAATAGGATGAGAGAAAGCCAGGAGATTAAGAAGTGGAAAACGAAGGACCCATTAAAAGTTTGTGATCGTTTGTCATGGAAACCTAAAGGCTATTTCACAGTAAGAGACTGTGGGATGGAGGTTCTGGGCTGTATGTTTTCTCCTGTCATATTTAAGGGCTGCATTTGCCGAATTCTCCAGGCCAGATTAGAAGCAGAGTGTCTAATCGGTATTAATCTCCCACAATGTCACCAAGACCGCCTATCAATCTGCATAAATTCTATGGCAAAACTTTCGGAAGAAATGCTATTCAAAGCAAATGATGCATCAAATTCAAACAGGCCATCAAGATTGCTAATGGATTTTAATAGCAGCTATTACTACATAATAGTATTTTCCCAACAGCCGTTTGTTGATACAATTCTTCGTTTACAAGACCTTTATGTCCAAGCCCAGGAGACAGCCACCACTCATTTATAATCATTTGGTTCCACCTATAAACAAATGCTACTTATTTGCATTTGGATGATCTGCAGATCTGACCCACTCCCACCTCATTCGATGAGACCAACTGTGAATATTACAAGCTAGATTAATTAGTTAATATTTAGATGCACTACTGCCAGAATAAGAAAGATTGCAAACTGGCGAACTCAAAGAGAAAACTTATGGATTGCTTGGCTACATTTTGAGTTGTGGTGGTTGTTGCAAACTGATTTTTACTCCTATGTAAATTAAGATTCATCTAGAAGTGTCTGAAACTTAAGGTGTGCGGTAAACTCTCCTGTTTTTCTGCTTTGGATGCTGAGAGAATAGCAGGAAATCCCAGGTGGAGTGAAGGGCGGGCTACTCCTGGTGAAGGCATTATTAGAAGGATCAATGTGAGGGAGTCTACTACAGGAAAGCAAACTTTAATTCCTATAGCACAGCCAACATTTGCTTTGAGAATAAATACCAGGGTGTGAGCTCACAAAGGCTCTCCTAAGGAACACATTAAAAATACAGCCGCTTGGTCCCCATGGTCACGGATATGAGGAGCAGCCCAGGAATTCACATTTTAACCATTGCTCCAGGGGATCCTATGCTAGCCTGCTGAGGATCACATACTGAGAAAATTCAGGGAAAATGGCATTAATTAAAAGATTGCACCTAAAATATTGGTGCGATATTAAGCTTTAATGACTCCAAAATTATGCCCTGAAAGCCTACCTGACATATTGTTTGAACATTTATTTTCATGTCTTTTATATTGAGTAGTGTGAATTTAGAAAATCATTTCTTATTAATATTTTTATCAAAACTTACTTAAAAAGTAAAATAAGAGCAATAGAAGTATAGTTTTTAATAATCTAAATAAATGTAAAAGAAGTACAAACAAGTATACTTCTAGATGCAGATTTTTGAAATTTTGTGATATTTATATTTCTGCAACTTTTATCATATAAAACCTCAGCAAACTTTCTGAACCTAGTGTGTAGAACTTAAATAAATTCTGCTTGGGTGAAATCAGGTGCACGGGTAGGATCTCCCACCTGCTTGGCCAAGGTTCATTTGCTTTTAGTGGTCTCTGTGTGAACACCCAGCTCCTATTGCCCAGGAGATGCTGGGGCACATTGCTTACTGTTGCAGTCAGTAGAGTGGGAACAGCAAGGGAACGGAGCTGCTTAGTTGCATCCAGGTTACAAAGGATGCAGGCTTTTGCTACATAAAGTGGATGCCAGGTCGGGCTGGAGCGATAGCCTCCAAAACAATACAGAGAAACCCTGTCTCGTAAAAAACAAAAACAAAAACAAAAAAAAGTGGATGCCATATTTCATCACCTCACATAAACCTCTCCACAATTTGAATGGCGGGTGGCATTTCTCTTACTTTATAAATGAAAAGGCCATCACCCTGGGGAGTTCCTATAGCTGGTTCATCAGAAAACAAAACATTTAAATAGCAAATGACTGAAGACTCAAAGCCAAAACTGGTCCTTCTATATTTCCATGCAAAATCTTGGCCAGACAGAGGTCAAGGCAATGCATCCTTGGAGAGGTAGTCAGGGGCAGATAGGATAAGTTCTGGGAGGCTGCCCCATTCTGGTGGAGCAGGTGTTTGCTGGAGAAAAAGACTGGCTGTAGAGAATGCATTCCTTTAGCTGGAGGCTATCCCAACCCCAAGGTGGTGTTCTAGCCCAGGGCCTGGCTGCTGCTCCCCTCCTTGTGTTGGTCTTCCACCCCGGAGACAACCAGGGAGTTGTAATGGAGATGTGCATTGTGAGCCTGCCCCCCTGAGCTCTTGTGTGACTGGAAAACTCATCATAGCATCCCTTGAACTTATAGTTGCTTCCTTTAAAAAATGAACAGAACAATAAAGAAAAATCAACCCCATTTCACTTTTCTTAACCATCTGAAAACATGAAATGAAAAAATTCAGAAGGAAAGAGTTGTACACCAGCCTGCCCCTCCTCACTCACTCCATGCCTCATCCCTCTGCTCCCAGGAGTCACCATGTCTTCAGCCACCCAGCATCTACCTATTACACCATTGCAGATCTGGTGTTCAAATAACATTTATTTTACTTAATAGTGATGGTAGCAATTTGGGAAGTTGCAAAGGGCTTTCTTTAAGTGAAAAATGTAAAAGTTTTTAATTTAGTAGGGAAAGAAAATATTTTCAGGTTACTAAGATTTATTTTAAGTCATTATAATCAATTATCTATTGTGCCTGGCTTGTAAGTTATACTTAGTCGTAGTTACATATATGCTGTTTGCATCTGAAGTACCTCAGAGGCTTATGTGTTGAATGCTCTGTTATCACCCTGGAGTTACTAGGAGGTGATGGAGCGAGCCTTCAGGAAGTAGGACCTAGAGGAAGAGTAGGCCACTAGGATCATGCCTTTGACAGGGACATTAGAATCCTAGTGTCCTCTCTCACTCTCTCTGTGTGCTGGCTGCCATGAGGTCTCCCCTCCAAATACTCTTCCATGAAGTTCTGGGCTGCTACACAGCCAGAGTAGCAAGGTAAAGAAACCACGGTCAGAAAGCCTGGAACTTGGAGCCAAAATAAGCTTTTTCTACCTGTAAGTTGTTTTATTTATTCATTTTTCTATTCCTGAGAGCCCAGGTCAGTCTTAAACTCACTATGTAGCTGAATATGACTCTACCTCCCATGTGCAGAGATCATAGACATGTACCACCCTGGCTTCCTGGAAGGTATTTGTCATAGTGATTCATATGGTATATAATAGAAAGGTATCATACATAATACACACATGGCTTAGAACTGTCTATAGTGTCAGCCATCCACTCTGAGTCTTGGGTTAAAATTCCCAAGAACAAGCACATGTACCTACATGTGTGCGTGCATGCGCGTGTGTGTGTGTGTGTCTGTGTGTGTGTGTGTGTGTATGTCTGTGTATGTGTATGTAGACCGCTTCATGACAGCAGACACCAAGGAAAGAGAGGCACGCCTGTAAGTGAAGGCTGCTTATAGCTGTGTTGGGCGCACATGCGCCATTTGGTAAATGTCATCTGTATTAGAGCATTGCAAAGCTTAACTATACACACTATCTCAAATCTACATTTAGGGGTCTCTAACTCCTAATGGAGCAAGAGGAATATTCTACTTAGCGTGTGGTAGGTCTTACCTTGTAGACCTGAACTGGACACAAGTTTATCTCTGGTCACCAAAGACCAGGGGTAAGGATTGCTTTTTTTCTTTTACTGGAAGCTTTTTCTTTTTCTTTTTTTGGAGGGGAGGAAAGGGTTTATTGGCTTACACTTCTAGATCATAGTCCATCATTGAAGGAAGTCAGGACAGGAACTCAATCAGGGCAGGAACCTGGAGGCAGGAGCTGATGCAGAGGTCGTGGAGGGATACTGTTTACTGGCTTGCTTCCCATGGCTTACTTAGTCTGTTTTCTTTTTCTTTTATTTTTATTTTTAAATTTAAATTAGAAACAAGGTTGCTTCACATGTCAGTTCCAGGTCCCTCTCCATTTCCCCCCCCCCCTCCTCCCATGCCCTCTCCCTAACTCCCTGAATATCCCCTCATTTCCCCAGGGAGGGTGAGGCCCTCCATGGGGGTGTTCATAGTCTGTCATTTCATCCAGGGCAGGGACCCTCCCCCAAGAGTCCAGGGTGAGAATGCATCTCTCATTGTTGGATGGGAGTCCAAAGTCCATTTGTATACCCGGGATAAATACTGATCTACTACCCAAGGCTCAATAGATTACCTAGGCCTCCTCACTGACACCCACATTCAGGGGGGTCTTGATCAGTCCCATGCGGGATTCCCAGGCATCAGCCTGGGATTCAAGAGCTAACTCTTATCAGGTCAGCTGTTTCTGGGGGTTAAACCAGCCCAGTCTTAATCCCTTTGGTCATCAGTCCTCCCTCTCTGTCACTGGATTTCTTGAGTTCAGCTCAGTGCTTAGCCGTGGGAGTCTGCCTCTGAAGATTTTTCTTATCCTGTTTTGTATTTGAAATCTTTTTAGTCACTAGGTGGCTCTGAATTTCCATTGAAAAATAAGACCTTAAGAAATACTGACAGGGCTGGAGAGATGGCTCACAGGTAAAGAGGACTAACTGCTCTTCCAGAAAACCCAAGTTCAAGTCCCAGCACCCTTTTGGGAGCTCACAACTGTTTGTTACTCCAGTTCCAGGGGACCTGACACCCATGGTAAAACACAATACACATAAAATAAAGAAAAAGAACTACTGACTAACAGATGCATTTCCTTTTGCCAAAAAATTAAAAAGTTTTTGTCTGAGAACATTAATCAGAGGTTACCAAAATCTCCACAAACTTCTATTAACAGTCTTTATGCCTCTAACATTTGGGGTACATTTTTATAGTTCCATGTGAAATAATGACCATTGCTATGGTCAAACAGGGAGTATTTAAACAGTTCATAAACTAGGTGCCACACAGTACCACACTATAGTTTCAATATGCTGTGTATAGTCCAGCATTTGCCTTTTTATTTAAAAGAAGTTTTAGAGTATTGTCCTGTAACTTATACTGTTTTAAAAGTTTTCCTGAGGAGGGCTGAGATGGCAGCTTGGGTAGGTTCGTGTTTGCAGGGTGAGCACTTATGTGAGCCCCCCAGCACCTCTGTGAACACCAAGCATAGTGGTTACCCCAGAAACCCTAGTGATTGAGAGGCAGAAGCAGGAAGAGTGGTCATTCAGTATGTGTGCAACAGTGAGCTCCGGGTTCGCTGAGAGTCCCTGTCTGAAATCAGGTGGGAGTAGGGGGGAGATTCATGGCATCTACCTTTAAGCTGCTACTTGCAATCACGTGGGCAAGCATGCAAGCATGTGCACACACACACACACACACACACACACACACACACACACAACTGAGGTGGAGAGAGGGGGATTCCTAGGGGTGAGCAATTTTCCAGCTTTTGATTTGTATGTTTTAACGTACCAAACGGCAGCCATCACTCTCAGTTGGATCTTCCGCTCTAGCCCCATCGACTGCTTGCTGCGGCTGAAACGTATCCTGACACTTAACCATGTTCTTTCTTCCTAGGATGTAATTTCCCCTCTCTCTCCATCTGATAAACTCCCTTTTTTTCTTCAAGTCTGATGTTAAGCCATTTGATGCCTGGAGTCTTCATCCATTTATGACAAGGAGCCTGGTACAATGACTAAGGCTGCCTCAGTTGGAAGTTCAGTCACATCATTCACTGGCCATGAGGGCCTAAGCAAAGTAATTTGTTTCTATTTCTTCACCCAAGAGTAGAGCGCCAGAGTCCAGAGAAGTTTACAAAAGTTATTTGATGAGGACTGCAAGGGTCAGTTTTTTTTTGTTTTTGTTTTGTTTTTTTGTTTTGTTTTGTTTTGTCACCTTTGTAAGGATTCAGGTATTATGCTGGCCTGCACCTGTCACCTGGCAAAATGCACTCAGGTAGTATACTAGTCGCCCCAGGGTTCCAAGGTTACATAGTCTTCACACAGGTGCAAAGGACCCCTTTAAAACAAAGAGCCTGCCCACTTACACTCTGTTTCTTTCTCTTCTCTTTCCCGCTCCTCTCTTTCCTGCTATTTCCCTAGGGCAGAAAGGACTTTTCCTGCCTCACTCTTCTCTTGTGTCCTCTCTCTGTCTCTGTGTCTCTTTACCTTTCCCCTCACCCTTCTCCTTCTAACAAAACTTGGCACTTAAGCGCTGTCTGCCTGGCATGTTTGTCCTTCTGCCTGGGTCGACCTAACAGTGACTGGTGCCACCCAGAATAGACACTGTGATGGGAAGAACATGAGGTGGGAGGAAAGTTAGTGTGGGAAGTCTGGACATTAGGAAGGTTACATTTCAGTTTATACTCCTTCCAATGAGAGGTAATTAGCCTTGTCATATTCCAACTCAAAGTAATCCAGAGAGAAGAATGAGCTCGTGTGAAGAGCCCAGGACTGCTGAAACACAGGGATGGTTGTCATGGCAGCAGAGGAGCAAGATGAGACTGTGGGGGCAGGTAGGACCACATGACACAAAGCTTTGCATCATGGGAAAGAATTTGGATTTTTCCCTCAAGGACAATGAGTTCAAGATTTTAAGTAAGGACGTGGAGTGCAATTTACATTTGATGCGTTATGCAGATTACGCACAAGTTCAGTGAAGACTGGACTGCAAGAGGGAAAAGCAAAGATGCCAGCTAGGCTGGTAGAGTACTCACGGTGAGGAGGCCGGGTCAAGGCTGTAGCTTTCGGAACTGAACAATGCTTTGTTTGGACTCTTAGCAGATCCCTCTTCCTCTTTCGAAATGGAAACTCATTGAGGGGGTGCTTTTGTCTGCTTTACTCATTAGTATTATATCCTGAGTGTCTAGACTAGAACCTGGTAGCAAAGGACACGTTAAATGTTGCTGAAGTGCTACCAATCCAGAAAAGACAATGGTGTGGGGAACTTAGGAGAGGAGGCAAGCAGTCTGTTTAGGGCATGGTAAACTTGACTGCCCATTAGACATCTGCGGTGGTTTGAATAAGAATGGCCCCCACAGGCTCATGTATTTGAATACTTAGTCATCAGGAAGTGGCAGTATTTGAGAAAGATTAGGAGGTAGAGTGTTGTTGGAGGAAGTGTGTAATTGGGGGTGGGCTTGAATCAGGCCCAGTGTCACTCTCTTCCAATTGCCTGGGATCTGGATGTAGAAATGTCAGCTATTTTTATAGCAACATGTCAGCCTTCATGACGTCATCTCCCTACCATAAAGATAATGGGCTAAACCTCTGAAACTATAAGCAAGCCCAATTAAATGCTTTCTTTTCTTCGAGTTGCTGTGCTCATGGTGTCTCTTCACTGCAGTAAAACAGTAATTAAGATAACATTTAAAGAAGCTAGTAGGCATGTTCGAGGTGTAAATTTTGGTTCAGTAGCAGCTAGTTGCACACTGAGGGAGGAAGTGGTGACTCACAGAGTAGGTATGGCATTAGAGAAATATCAATGTGCTGGGAACTCCAATATTGAGCTGCAAAACTTAAGAGGAAGGGGCAGCAAAGGAGGAGATAGAAGTTTCCAAAGGTAGAAGGAATCCAGGAAAAATAATGTCATAAAAGCCAAAGTGAAATTTATATTTTTTAAAAAACGCTGGATATGACAGAATACACTTAAAATCCTGGAATTATTAATTCAAGGCTAATGTGGATAACATAGCAAGATTGTCTCTGGAAAAAACAAAACAAAACACAAGGAAATAGTCAATAGTGTTGAATATTGCTAAGAAAGATCAGAATAGATGAATCACCCTCACATTTGATGATAGAATTCACAAGTGGCTTTGGTAAGAGAAGCTGCAATACAATTGTGGGGTTGTATGTGTGCCTGGGGTAGATTAAGGAAAGGAGAGGCACAGGAAACAGACACAGGCACTGTACAGGGCTCTGATGTTTGCATCTCTACCCAAGTAGACCCACTGTCCAATGAATGACTGCTCAATAAGTAATTAACAACCTATCCATCAAGCCCTCCATTGGTTGGGTCTTTGTTTTCAAATGTAGGAGGCATAGCCTTCTTTAGTGATAAGACACTTGGATCAAGGTCTAGAAAGCAGAATCATGCCTCCATATCACTGATTAGCTTGCTGAACTTAGCCAAACCCATATTTTTCTGGGTTTCAGTGTTCTTGCGTATAAAATGTACAAAACAAATAAATTAGACTGTGTGGTCTTTAAAATCCATCCTTATAATTTCCTACCAAAGACTTATCCTTTAGAAAATTCAAACTCCAGCATAAGCACAGTGTCTCTGCTATGTCATTCTTGTTTTTTTTTTTTTGTTTTTTTTTTTTGTTTTTTTTTTTTTTTTACAAATTAGCTTCAAGCAAAAGAGCTGAAACTTTCAGGGGATTCCATATGCTCCCCCCCACAGGCAAAGCCCTTCTGTGTGAGACTGATGCCAGCACTGAGTAGCTGGCTCTGTGCTTTGTGACAAGAATATGTTACTAATGACCACTGGACAAGAAGGTGTCAAACTTTTCCTCATCATACTTTTCTTTCTAACCTGAAGAATGCTTAATTCTCTTTTATTTAAAACAACTGGCATATTATTAGATTATCCATTTAAACCAATTATCATTCCATAGTTTTGGTCAAATTAAGCTTCATGAACACTTATATAATGCTCATAAACAATGACTTTACTTACCTTGTCCTTTGGAACATTTTTAGTTATCTGGTCCCCATGAATTCCTTCATTTCATCTTGTACCAATCCTTCCTTGACTGAATAAATCTTTTTGTTCCTATTTTGGTGGGGGTTGGGTCTTATGTAGTCCAGGGTGGTCATACCCAAGGATAGCCTTGGACTCCTGAACCTCCCACCCCCATTTCTCAAGTGTTAGGATTACAAGTGAGTGCTACCTGCTTGGTATTGAGTGTGTCAACCTTGCTCTTAAGATTTGCCATTTACCCAGTATCCTGCCACCAGATTTTCTCACATCTGACTTCTTGTCATATACTACCTCTTCCTTGAGACCAGAAGTCAGGCCTTCTTCAACATACCACCTGTTCCAACCAAAAGGGTTACCCTCTAGTCCTACGCGACCACATACATGACATCACTATCCAAAATGGTTTTGTTTTAATTCTGGATCCTTTATCATCTACTTCCACCACACCTGCCCCCAAGGGGGAAACAGGAGAAAGACCTTCATTGTTATACTCCTGCATGCCCAGGATCTCAAACATACTAAGTTGATGGAAAACACTCCATTGAGTGAGTTCATAAAGTCTCACCAGTATTGAACTCACTACCTGAAGTCAGTATGTCTTAGTTAGGGTTTCTATTGCTGTGAAGAGAACCATGACCACGACAATACTTATAAAGGAAAACATTTAATTGAGGCTGGCTTACAGTTTCAGAGATTCTGTCCATTATCATTGTGGTGGGGAGCATGGTGACATGTGGGCAGACATGGTGCTGGAGTAGTAACTGAGAGTCTTACATTTTGCAGGCAACGGGAAATGAACTGAGACAATGGGTGGTATCTTGAACATGGGAAACCTCAAAGCCCACCACCACAGTGACACTCTTCCTCCAACAAGGTCATACCTACTCCAACGAAGCCACACCTCTTATGAGATTATGGGGGCCAATTACATTCAAACTACCACAATCACAGTATTTTGACAAAATAATTTTTTTTAATTTTTGAGAGGTGTCACCCAATTTAGGGTCTGTAAACACAGCAATTCTCAGATGGACTTGCTATAGTCCTTATAGGGTCTCTGACTTTGAGACCTGCTTGTATCCAACTTTTTGTTTGTTGGTTGGTTTGGTTTTGTTTTTTTGAGAAAGCGTTTCTCTGTGTGACAGTTCTGGTTGGCCTGGAACTCACTTTGTAGACCAGGCTGGCCTCAAACTCACTGAGAATCTGCCTCTGCCTCCCAAGTGCTTGGATTAAAGGTGTGTACCACCACCATCCAGCTCTTGTCACCTTTTAAAGAAGCAACACAGATAAGCTTTCATGTCTTTGCAAAAGACTATACCCCTATGGAAGGCTAAGTGGAGATTTTGATTATGCAAATCATTGGTAGGCAGCCATGCAGGATCTATGAACCCATGGCTATAGTTAAAGAGAAGCCCTAGCAGGTCACCAGGAGCTCTCTGCTGGCAGGAAAGGGCCTGTTAGCTCAAACTTTTCCACTGGGAAAAGGAACAATTAGGGTTAAACAACACAATTCAAATCATATAAACAACAGAATTTCCTTAATAGGGATTTATTGTTCCAACCCCACCATCCCTTTCTGCTTTCTATTACTCAAAGTCTGTGCTCATTTGCCAAGCTAATTTTCATTTCCCAAAGTGGTCTTCTGTTGCTGCTGTTGGAATGCATCCAGTATGAGAAAGAGCTCTAAGAATTACTGTGTATCAATTAAGAAGAAATCAAATAAACAACTCATATTACCCTCAGATCTTTTCCATTTGGGGAAAAGTGACTTTGTAAATTAAAAATTGTTTTTGAGAATTTCATAATGAGTACTGTTTTTACATCATTTATACCCCTCCCTCTTCCCCAGTACTCCTTCCCTTAAATTCATAAAATTAATGACCTTTACTTCTTTAATTATTATATTATTATTTAATTATTATATATTTACATATACATACACACTGTCATATATACATGTTACACATGTATAATACAAATATATATTTACGTTTATACACAGTGTGTGTGTGTGTAAGCCTATACAAACACAATCTACACAAATACAATCTACTAGGTCCATTTAGTGTTGCCTTGTGTTTATTTGGTTAAAACTGACTACTTGGGGCTTATCCCTGGGGAAGAGCTTCTCCCTCCCTCCATTATTAACTGCCTGTAATTCTTCATCTAGGCCAGCAGTCTCAATGTGTGGGTGGAAACCCCCTTGGGAATCACATATCAGATACCCTGCATACTGAATATTTACATTACAATCTATAACAGTAGCAAAATTACCGTTATGAAGTTGTAACAAAAGGGTTTTGTGGTTGGGGGGGTCACAACAGCTTGGGGAACTGTATTAAAGTGTCACAGCATTAGGAATGGGTAGAACTTTCTTAGATTCCTGATCCATGTTAGTATTTTCATAAAATAGACATCTTTTGTAAACCTAGAAAAATCCCAGAATGCATAAAAAGATAACTAATTTCTACGGTCTCTGAGTTCCTTATGCATGCTATCCGGTTTCCTAATTGTAATATATTCAGTCTGCAGTCACATGATGACAAATTAATTCACCTTAAACAAATATGTGCAGTCACAATGTCAGAATCGTTTCTTTCCCATGTCTATGTAACAACTGGTAAAAAGAATTTAACAAGAAAACATACTTAGGAAACCCTGTGTGTTAATTAATTTTGGTAAAAATAACCCCACGGGGCAGGGGAGGCAGGAGTGATGGAATAACACAAACACAGAAACAGGACTTACAACAGGAAGAGAGGAGGCGACTCAAACAGATGAGTGTTAGGAGACACTAGATCTATTTTAAGGCTATGGGGCTAGGAAGGGACAGGTATTTTTAAATTTAATTGGAGCATTTCAAGTAACAATGAGATTAACTGCTTGAAAACTTGGGTGAACAACAGGGAAAATAATTTCAACTCTAAATCATAACGAAATTGAGATAAAAAGATGGGCTGAAGATGCAAGAAGAGGCAGGATCCAGCACCTCTGGTAAGAGGTTGCGTTTTTAAGGGTTTCAGATTTCTACCAGCAGTGAAATGATACTGCCCAGTGCCTTTGTTTCTTCATCTGTGAAATGAGGCATACTAATGCCTGCGCCATAGAAAGAGTTGTAAGAAAGTAGCAATTTGAAGGAAGTTCTTGCCACACTGTGATCATTTGGTCAATTACGAAAACAATAGCCCAAGCCCTTAAGGAAAGAGAAAAATCCCTACCACCAAGACAAGCTGGGAAAGATTAGACAGAAAACCAGTTTGGTTGGTTGGTTGGTTGGTGTGTGTGAGTGTGAGTGTGTGTGTGTGTGTGTGTGTGTGTGTGTGTGTGTGTGTGTGTGTGTGTGTGTGTGTGTGTAGGTCACAATCCTCCTGCCTTGGTCTCCGCACATGCTGGGGTTACAGGTGTGTGTACCACTATATCCGGCTCTAGGACCTTTTGTATTTTAATAGATTGTAATGTAACTACAGCATTTTTCTTTTCCCTTTCCTGCCTCCAAACCCACCTGTATGCCCTTCCTGCTCTTCTTCAAATTCATGGCTTCTTTTTTTCCCAATTGTTATTATATATATATTCCTAGATACAACCTGCTCAGTCCATACAGTGTTACTTCTGCCATTTCCAGCTTTTCTTGGTTACCTATAGTTTTTGTTTGCAGATGTGAGGCCTTGTAGGCTTTTTCCTGTCCAGCTTGGCATGGATATGGGTGTCATGCTTGTAAGAGGTCTGTTTCATGGTGTGTGTGTGTGTTTAAGGACATTTTCTTACTTTCCCTTTCTTTTCTACACAAGAACCATTCTTTCTTTACATTTGGTCTAAAACTACTAAAAATTGCTCACTCATAAACTTGGTTTTATATGATTCCAATTTATATCACTGGATATAAAACTTGGCTTTATATTATTCCGTTGAAGACAGACTCTCCTATAGTTTAGCACTTATAGAAGGTGAATGGTCTTCATGCTAATGTGAACATGTTCCCAGTGTATCATTTCACAGCCCGCTACTCGGCCCCACACCAAGTACACTTAACTTTTGGAGTCTGTGGGCTCTGCTGATTCAACTTGTTGCAAAATAAAACATTAAGACAGAAAGGGGAGCCGGTGTGGTGGTGCACACCTGTAATTCCTTCACTGTGTGAGTTCAAGGTCAGCCAGGGCTACACAGTGAGACTCTGCCTCAAGAACAACACCCTCCCCATGCAAAAAAAAAAAAGAAAGGGAAGCAAGAACCTTGTTCTACACTGAGCCCTAGAAAACTGTTTTTGAGTGTCACTACTAAGCAATACAGCAAAGCAACTATTTATGTAGTATTCAAACTGTATTAGTTATTATAGCTAATCTACAAATGATATAAAATATATGTAAAGGTAAGCACAGGCTACATGAAAACACTTTGCCACTTCATACAAAGGGCCTGAGTGTCCTTGTGGCTAGTGCCTTAGTTTCTTTTCTATTGCTATGAAAAGGTACCACAACATGGGAACTTATAAAAGAAATGGTTATATTTGGGCTTACATTTTCAGAGGGTTTAAAGTCCATGATGGTTGAGCATAGGCATGGTGGCAGGAGCAGATGAGAGTTTGTGTCTTGATCCACAAGCACAAGGCAGACACATGCTCACACACTGAGAATGATACTGGAAATGGTGAGTCTTTTGAAACTTAAAAGCCCACCTCCATGACACACTTCCTCTAACAAGAAAGTTTATCCTTCCCAAACAGTTCCATCAACTGGAGGGCCAAGTATTCAGATATGTGAGCTTACCACTTCTATCTCTAGATATGTCATCCAAACTAAAACCCAACAAACCTGAGTTAAAGTACTCAATAGAGCAAATGGACTAACAGATGTAGACAGAATATGACATGTAACATGTACAGAGTACACATCCTTCAGTTGCCTAGAACCTCATGTAAAATATGTCACATTCTAAGCCACAAACTTTCTGATCAAGTACAAAATAATTGAAACAAATTATTTATCTTCCAGATAGTAGTATAATAAAACTAGAAATCAATAGCAAGAAAATATAGAAACATGTGGAAACAGTATAATATACTCTTGACTAAATAGTGGGCCAATCAGAAAATCAGGGAGGAAAATTTAAATTCCTATTCCTAAAGTCAAATAAAAATGAAGACTCAACTCATCAGAAATTGTGGGATACAGCTAAGGCAATTCTAAAGTCAAAGTTTCTAGCTATTAGTGCTTGCATTGAAAAATCAGAAATATTGTAAATATGCACAGTCACAAAAATGAGAATATATAAAAGCAAGAAAAACTAAATATCAGGACAGAAGACAATGAAAGGATTGATCATGAAGGAGTTGGTTATCTGATAAAATAAGATTGACAAACTCCTAACCAAATTAATAAAAAGAAACAGAAAAACTACCTAAAATATAGTCATTAGGGAGTACTTTAAATTTTATATAGTTCCAAACTCAAAAATTAAGAAAATGCATTCTTAGGTACATTAAATCAAGAAGATATAAACAATTTAAGCATATACATGACAATAAATGAAACTGATGTAATGAAGTCTCCTGATCGAGACCAGGACCAAATGAATTCATTACCAAATTTTACCAAACCTTATAGAAATCCAACACCAATGCCCCTCAAACTGTTGCATAAGGTAGAAAAGGAAATAGCAATACCAGATTCATCTAACAAAGCCAGCATTACATTAATACCAAAAACTGGATAAAGAAACACACACACACACACACACACACACACACACACACACACACACACATTTCCCTGATGAACATAAACACACAAAAAATTCTCCGTAAAGTTCTGGCAAACTGAATAAAAAAAACACTTTAAGAAGATCATACATCATGATCATCTTGACTTTATTCAAAGTTGATTCAACACATGCAAATCAATAACTATAATACAGTATATAAAGAGGCTTAAGGACAAAAATACCTTATCATCTCTATCAATGAAGAAAAAGCCTTCAATGAAGTTCAGCATTTCTTTGTGATAAAAGTCTCGAAGAAACCAGGAGTAGAAGGAATATATCTGCATACTAAAAGCTCAGTGTGACAAAGTTACAGAGCACATTACTCTAAATGGGGAAGAGTGAGAGTACTAACTCTAAAATCTGGAAGAAGACCAAGGTGTTCTTAAAGAAGTAAGCCTTGGCTAGAGAAATAAGACAACAGAAAAAATAAAAGGAATATGAATAATAAAGGGAGAGGTCAAAGCAACCCAACTTCTGGATGACATGACTCATACTTAAAAGGCATTAAAGATTTCATTAGAAAAAATTTACGTCTAATGAGAACTTTGAACAAAGTAGAAGGCTACAAAGTACACATATAAAAGTAATACCATTTCTACATATCAGTAAGGAAATTACCAAGAAAGAAATCAGGAAAAATTGCATTCATTATACCTTAAGAAAAAAGCCCTACTTTTAAAACATAGCTTTTAAATCCTCAGGAAGCTGGGCAGCAGTGGTGCACCCTTGAATCCCAGCACTTTGGAGACAGAGGCAGGAGGATATCTGAATTTGAGACCAGTCTGGTCTATACTGTGAGCTCCAGGACAGCCAGGGCTACACAGGGAAACCTTGTCATGAAAAAAACAAAACTAAATAAATAAATAAATGAAGGAAGGAAGAAAGCATAGAACCTCTATACTGAATCCTCTATGATACTGAAGAATGAAATTAAAGAAGACACTATAAAACACAAGGATGCCCATGCTCACGGATTGGCTGAATTAATATTGTAAAAGTGACTATCATCCAAAAGTGATCTACAAATTCAGTTCCCATAAACATACCAATGACAGTCTTTACAGAGCTAACAAAACAATCTTAGAATTATATATAGAATCATAAAAGATCCCAAATAGCTGAAGCTATCATGAGCATTAAGAACAATGATGGTCTCATAGATCAGAGTCATTGACATGTGCATGCATGCACATGCAAACACACACACACACACACACACACACCACCACCACCACCACCACCACTACCAACAACAACAACAACAACAATTAGCAGACAAGGAGATCAATGAGGAAGAATTAAGAACTCAGCAATAGTTACAGCTGCCCATTTATGTTTGTATGCTTGCATGCCTGCATGTGTACATGTTTGAGTGCTGGCGCACCTGTGTGGGCATGCCTTCAGAGACCCAACTATGATGTTGTTCCTCAGGTGCCATCCATGGTGTTCGGTTTTGTCTTTTTGAGACAGGGTCTCTTCACTGTCAAGACCTGATAATGATTAGCCTGGCTGGCCAGTGCAGATGCCACCATGCCCACCTTTTTTCTGTGTATGCTACTCACATCTTCATGCTTACAAGGCAAACACTCTAGAGCCAAGTCATCTTTCCAGTGCCACAGTTGCCTAATTTTTTTTACAAAGCTATCAAAACCATCCACAGATTTAAAAACACTCTACATTTTGAAGAATAAACTTAGCTCTGCATTTCTCATTCTACATATCAATTCAAGATTGAGCAAAAACTTTAATGTAAGACCTGAATGTTTGGGGGCTGCAGAGATGGTTTAGCGATTAAGAGCATTGGCAGCTCTTCCAGGAGTACTGAGTTCAATTCTCAGCAACCACATGGTGGCTCACAACCATCTATAATGGGATCCGATGTCTTCTTCCGACATGCAGGTATATGTGCAAAGCACACATACATAAAACATAAATAAAATTAAATTTCAAAAGAGACCTAGAAGTTTGAAGCTGCTAAATTAGGAAAGATTTTGGGATAATTCTCTGGACAAGGATTTCCTAAAAGGAACTCCAGTGGCTTAGGAAATAAGCCTAAGAACTCACAGATGGGTTACATGAAATAAAAAAGCTCAGTGTAGCAAAGCAAACAAACAGTGACCAGAGGAAAAGACAACCTGCAGAGTGTGGAAAGAATATTTGCAAACTACACATCAAACATAAATAAATTTTTTGAGTATATGAACTGCAGAAAATAACCATTAAAACAGAACCAATGTCATCTAGTCGGTAGATGGGCTCATGAACTGACTAGACAGTGTTCAGAGGGAAAGATAAAATGTCCAGTAAACATTTAAAGAAATGCTTAACATCATTAGACATAAGAAATGCTAATTAAATATGCTTTGAGATCTCATCTCACCTCAGTCAGCATAGATATAACCCAGAAAACAAATGCTGGAGAAAATGTGGGAACTGAAAAGCTCTTCTTCACTGCTAGTAGGAAAGTAAATTTAGGTAGCCAGTACAAAAATCAGGATGCAGATTCATCAAGAAATTGCAGACATAACCACCATATGGCCTAGCTACACTACTTTTGGGTATATACTCAAAGGACCTCTAAGTCAACACACCACAGAGATAGTTGCACATTGATTTTTTTATTGCTAAGAACTGGAGCCAACACAGATGTCCATCAATACTCCAATGGATAAAGAAAATGTGACAGATATAAACAGTCGAATTGTATGTAGCCATCACGAAAGATGAAGTCATGACATTTACAAGAAATGAGTAGAACTAGAAATCATTATGCTGAGTGAAATAAACTGAACTCAAAAATGACAAATGCAGTATGTTTTCTGTCATACAGAGAACCTAGATTGAAGAGTGTGTGTGTGTGTGTGTGTGTGTGTGTGTGTGTGTGTGTGTGTGTGTGTGTGTTGGTCAAGAAACTAGAAAAGGGATCCTGAGATGTGAGAGAGATATCTTAAGGTGGTGGTGGTGGTGGTGATGGTGGTGGTGGTGGTGGTGGTGGTGGTGGTAAGGAAATACATGTTGTAAGAAAGCAAAATAGGGGTACTATCTGAAGAAAAGAAGGGTGCCAGACAAATGGGGATGAGAACAGGAGGAGCCAAGTGGGAGGAGGGAATTTGATTAAATTTGTTGGGCCAAAAACCAAAATCAAAAGTGAATCTGAGAAAAGCTGCGAGCCAGAATTAGCCGAACAATGAAATATCTGATTTACTTTATAGGTATGCTAGGGCTATTTCTGGCTTACCTAACATTTGATGGAGAATTTAGGAGAGGTACAAGGCATCTTTAAAGCATCTTAGCTGTTAATATTGTCCCTACATAGTTCTGGTACAGACTGATTTATTTTCCTAGAATCCTCAAAAACAAACAAACAAACAAAACCCCTAGCTATAAACAAAGGAATTTCTGACCATGAGTAACAATAGTTGAGCATCACAACTGATTATTTTCATCCAAGAGGACTCCTTGAGTTTGCTAGTCAATACCACCAGGTTCACATATATACATGATTTATTTTAGTCATTTCTCCAATGATTTTTATTCTGCTTTAAAAGGCATTATTGTGTATGATTAAAATAAAGAACTCAGAACCAGTTTTGATAAAATATGAAATCGGTGTAAATTCAAACCTTCTGGATTGGTGATAGTTATACTCATGCGGAATAGTTTAAAATAACACAAGGTAATGAGACAGACGGGAGAAAGTGAAAAGCCTGGATGTTATTTTGGAACACTGTCTCAACATTTTCTTAGTCATTTGGGGGAGAATTTGAAAATGCTATACTTTTACAATTCACCCAGAAGAGTTAGGCGTCTTTGGAAAATGACAGAAATATCCCCATTTATAGCTTCCTTCCAACTGAGGATACTTTTTGAAATACAACAAACAAAACAAATCACGAATGCTTGTTTCACATGCAATAGGCTACTATAGATGGTACTAGTTATCAGCATCGAGTTACTTTCATTTGCAAATGTCTCATTTGAAGAGAAAGTTTAAAAACCTTGTGTTTATTTCTGTGGAAGGAGAACTGTGTGACTTGGACTTCTGACTGTCTTTATTCAACATAAACTAATAGGTAGAGAAATTTCCCTGATAGGGATTGGAAGCATTGTCCCTGGTGCTCATAAATACTCCACTGTATTGTCTGAAATGGCTTATGTCAGTCCTGACTGTGGGCTCAGATTTACTGTACAGTTCATCAACTTCTCAGCATGATGGATAATGAATGTTTCATTTACATCGCTAATTGCCAAGCCATGGTTCCTACAACCTTTAACCCGTATGCTTTATCCCATTATCACCATATGTCAATATAATTGCATTTAACATTCTGAATGATAAACTTCCTTCTACACAGAGAAATATTTTTCACAAAGAAATCATGCAAAGGCTGTTGATGAAACACAAGTCTGTTACAGGAAATGACAGGGATGTAACCAGAATAATAGGTAGATGTTCCAACTAAGGAAAGTCATCTTTGGACAAGGACTGATTTCATGTGCAGAAAAATAATGGCATAGCATTAAGAATCTGTTTTTAAGATTTTTTTAAATTTAAGACATGAATAAGGATCCTCAGAGCAATATTATCCAACATTTGGTCCAGTTTAATACACAAATACATAAAATCAGTTACTGATAGCTTTGTGATCCAATTATACTTGCTAGGCTTACTTGATATTCTGCAAACAAACTGTATTGAAGCAGCCCCTTTCCTCTCTTCCAATTTGAAACTGAAAACATTTACAGAGCCTAGAAAACATCACAAGTCAAAACTGCTAAGCTAGGAGAAAAAGCTGGCAAATCATGTTCTCATAGTGCCAGCAGACAATCATCTGAGGATTTGCCCAGAGCCAACAGAACCTGAGGGCTTCCCACCTGGATCACAGCGGATTCCCTCCGTAAGTGACTCCACGCACCCAGCAATTGCTTTAGACTTCACACCTTGGAATTCTCAGTGAAATTATTTTTCTCCATCATCCCCATAGTCACTCTACCAACTTGCCACCTCTCTGTGGTCTGTGAGACAGTTTCTAATCTGCCTCTGTTTTTGTTCTTAATGTTTTCCCCATTGCTTGCTGGCCACATCCTCCCTCCTTATGATCGTCCATTGTGAAATCTAAAATGCTTCTGGTCAGTGAGGCTTTATACAGTGTGACAACCTGTCACCTCTACAGCCACCCCAGGCTCCCTCCTCCCTACATCCAGTACCTGTCAGAGCTTCCTTCCAAATCCCCAAGGAACCTATTTCCTAACTTGGAGCCTTTGCACTGCTGGACTCCTACTCCCCACAGCTTATTTCTGTGTATCCCAGACTTGCAAGCTTAAAAGATACCTTCTCAAGGAGGCTTTATACCACTTCTCCACACAGTGTCAAGTAGGTCATAGCAATAGCTAATGGTTTCTTAATGAGGCTTCTATTTGCCTGCAATACATATTTAATGTCTAGTTTTCTCACTAAACTGAGAACTCTAAAAAGGTAAGAGCTGTTTGTATCTGATTTCCCTCTGTCCTTAGCAGATACACATAGAGTGTAGCATTGGCAAATTCCTTCATAGTTAATGTCTTAGCATTTTTCACTGAACGTTTGCTTTACTATGGTCCAGTTTTCTCTAACAAACTCAAGAGCAAAGGGGATGGAGATCGGGATCAGGACATAGGTAGACAAGATAATCAGCAGTACAGAAAGGGTCGGGAATGCTAAAGAAACCTCAGGACCCTGGAAGAGAGCATAAATGAGCTTTGATTTCTTTGAATTTAAATGAGCCTGGGCAAGGTCTTACTCTTTGTGCCTCAGTTTCTCTATATGGAACCAGTGGTGACAATAATATCTTCTTCATAGAGTTCTCGTGAGGATTAAATGAGTTAAGTTTTTGGAAAACCCTTCAGAGAGCATTCATCCTATGTTCTGCGAGAACATACATGCTAAGTAAAAATACAAATGTGAAACTACAGGCAGTGAGGGTTGATTTAGGGATATTTCCTAGGCTATTGATGTCTTTCTATCGTCAGGACTAGCTCCAACATCCCTCCGGCCAAATATTCTACACATTGCAGCCATCTTTACTCCCCATGTTTAGAGTCCAGGTCTATGCTGTAACCTTTCTACATTAGTAGTTTCTTTTTGGTTCAAGTCCAATATTTTGTTGGTTTTCTCAAAGTACTATACTTCCTGGCCCAGGGCATGAATGAGACAAGAAGGAATGAGCCTCAAGATCTTGCCAGAGTTAAACTGGGCAATATGTGGCATGATTGTGGAGTAACTGTCTGATAACTACCATCCAAAGCTTTTGCATACACAGAAATTCATTTTTATTTTTGTACCCATTTTAAACACTTGACAATGGCATTCTGTTAATAATACCACCAGGAAAATTACATTTTCATCTGGAAGAATCCTTTGTTACATATAGCTTTGGCCATTTTATTACAGATTCTACTTTAAATCCAAAGACGATGGAGTCCTTCTTTTCTCTCCTTTGTTTCATTCCGGCATAAAGCTCACATGCTTTGCCTTGTCCTGAGGCTCTGAAGGACTTAATCTTTTTATCCATCTACCCTTACTTGTCATCATCATCAGTCCCTTCCCATGTACTCCCAAACCCCCTATGTCTTATCAGTTCCCAGATATATTGTCATACACTAGTCTCTTTTTCCATGGTACTGTATCTCATCCCCTGAATCTAGAATGATATAAAGTTTTGAGTAAACAGACTATCTTAGGTATAACAAAGATGTTACAGAACTTATGATCACATAGGGAATTATTAGCATATATTTATGGTGATTATGATAGTTTAGATAATCACATGGGGTCAAAGAGTTACAGAGGAAATATTTACAGGGATTCTCTCTAAGCTTGAGGTATGACGCAAAGGGAAGGAATCTTATGTTCCCATATATAAGATATTTCAGTTCTCTCTCAATCCACACCACAGTATCAAACAGTCTTCCCAGAATCAACTTCAGCCAAACCTCCAAAGGCAGCCTCCATCCATTTCATTATGAATGCTCTTTGGAAATGTAAGCAAATCCTACTAATCATTTATCTCAACTCTGAGATATCCTTGTTCACTTAGATTATTGAGAGAAATGAGCCACTGGATAGGGTCCCACCTGAAAAGAGTGTATTTACGAATAACTACACTGGATTAGTTGTTAAGAGCTACAGCTATGTGTGTGAGAGAGTGTATGTGTGTGCATGCCAGAGAGTGCCTCTCTCCCTTTGACCCATTATGGCAGACTTTAAAACAAGCATGTTTTCAAATGGTACTGTGAGTTGCCAATGATGTATCACCCCCATATCTCATTATTCTCCACTAAATGTGATACTAATGTGATCTGTTAACATAAAAAGTTTGGCTCCACAAAAGCAGCTGGAAGTGGACAACCACAACATGCATAAATGTGACTCTTACCATCAGCTACACACTGCTCGACACATATTGTTAAAAGCACCTCGCATTGGTGGGCTCTTGTAAGCAAAACACTTGCATTAGGTCTCAGCTGGGGCTGAGCATCAGGCAGCCTGGGAAATATTCAATTCCCAGCAGAGGCCAGAATTGAATCCTCAGTCTTTTAGGAATCATTTGCAAGGCCTGAGAGGACTGAGGCGGCTCAGGTGCATCCACAGACATCTACGGATGGTCCAATAAATAAGCTTATCTTTGAAGTGATGTTCACGGGGGGGGGGGGAGAGAGAGAAACAAAAACAAATCTGAATACCAGGATTTGAGACTCAAGGCTATATGGGGTTGGACTCACAAAAACTAAAAAGAAATCAAGTACAAAGAGGAGGAGGAGCCTCTGTATCAGATATAACTGACAGCGTGGCCCACCGAAAGGTGCCCACCCCAGGCTTTTCAATGAATGAAGCCAGTGGTGTAAGTTTAGTTGTACTAAAGGCACCGGCACCCCTATTTCCTTAACCGACATGTATTAATTACCCCTTAGCCTTTACTTCTGTGTATGTTTTTGCCTTTCTCCTAAAATAGTATCAGTAGTCCTCTCTCCAACCTGTTTTTTTTGTTCACTGTCACCCCAAGTATCAAGGACTGCTGAGTCTTCTGTTCATCCATACCATTTAACTGAGTGCCAGTTCCTCACTTCCTGTCTCCACAGACAATACCAACTGACCATGTTGCCTTGGGTTAATTTTAAATATTTAAAACTCTAAATATTCACATTCAAACTCATTATCTTCTATCTTCCCACCTCCTGGACCTGCTCCTTTCCCATATTGCACTGGAACAGCGTGATCCTCAGTGCAGTAATGCCGATTTACAGCCAGTAACTCCATGTGGAGCCCATACATATGGTTACTGAGGCTGAATGACTGATGACTCTGTGTGGATGAGGGGTTCTCTCCTGGACCCTCTTTTTCTTGGGGATAAGACCTAAGATGCTTCCTTGCTGTCCTCAGGGTCCTCTGGGTCTCCATCAGTACTAAGAAATCACAGAATTTATATTATGGAATTCCTTTTTAAAAGGTACACTTTTAATCTTACCAACTGAATTTACATTCTGAAAATCTATTTTTTCTCAATCCTAATTCCATTTTCCCCCTAATGTTTTGGTATTTTCTACAGCAAATTTAATTTGTTGATGCTATTTTTCTTATTTTATCATCAAAGATTCTTTTGTTTTATTATTTTATTTTATGCTTACATTGTTATAATACTGTTTTATTATTTTATTCTCTTTAGGATCAACTTACTCTATTTAGTATCAATATATCCTTATGGATGACTTTGAAACTTTTATTCATTTGCCATGTCTGTTTATTTGTTGTTATGCTTTTTCTTGAGGTAGAATTAAAGATGATACTTTGATCCAGATGTTCAGGAGCTCCAGCCTGGCTGGTCACCATGGTAACCTACATGGTGTTCTCACCAGACCAGCTTCTTCTCTCCGGAAGTCAGAAAGCCATGTCTGATAACATGGTTCCCAGAGTCCTTCATCACCAAACTTCTCCACAGCCAAACTTCTCCATACCTAAGCTTCACTTTCCCTGTTTACTCCCTATAGCAACCTTTATCCTTCCTCTGCCACAGCAACACCCAATTCAACACCTCCAACATTTCTTTTCATTCATCCTCCTGCTGGCATTCTAGAACATTCTATGTTTAAGCTGTACTTCTGTCTGTGTCCTCTTCATTCTTTAAAGCTCTAAGCAAGAGTCATTGGCTTCAGATGACAACATCAGTGACTGATGTTCTTTGTATCCTCACCTGATTTCATTATTTGGTATAATAAGCTATGAGCACTCAAAGAAATGAAATTCCCTATGTAATCATTTGCCAAACTTGGCTGAACATGAGAGTCAAAATAGTATTGAATAAGCACTAATGTTTGCTCAACATATAGTCTAGTCAAAAGAAACCCATCTTTTATGATGAATAGAGCTAGTTACAAGGAATTGCTTTATTTAAAAAATATTAATGACAGTTCATGAATTTAGTTGATAATTATTGCAGTTAATAGGCCATAAACCCATAAACCACCCACTTCCTCTACAGAATGTCCAGAAGCGCAGTGGAGCCCAGTGGTCCCATGAACTTCCTGGGTTGAAAGCCTTGTCCACGTCCTAACCATGTGCCAGTGGGGAAAACCCAACTATTCTCATCTATAAGGATGCTAATGACAGTGGCAGCAATAGGGCGTAATTTATAGAGTGCATTTAGAACAGTGCTGAACACAATGGAAGCACTAGCAACTGGTAAGGTATTATTATTATTATTCCAATCTGACCATGATGACAACCCAAATGGGGTCACACCTAGTCCTGGAGATGCAGGGACAAAGACTTCAGAATAAGAAAAGGGAAAAGTTCAGATTTGCCAACACAGAACATATTCTTTGCACACAGCTCACAGACAGGTCTGGATTTGGTTAAACACTTTTGTTCCCAGCCTGATCCTCTGTTTAACTGCTTTCACTCTCAGGAAATGATATGCTTGTAAGTTATACTTTGGAGGCAAGACAGCTATGTTGCTGTGCCTTGCTTGGAAGAGCAAGAACAAACTCCTGAACACCAGTGTTTCCCAGAGAGGGGGCTTGTGGGAGCTCAGTTTCCATCTAATGACTTCAGCCTTCACCCTTCTGTTTTCAGATGAGCAATGGACATACATATATATATATATATATATATATACATATATATATTTCTGCAGGAAATTTTTCAACAAACTTCAACATAATGTTTTCCAAATGTATTGTCATCTTGGACCCAAAAAACAGAAATCAGAAAACTGATTTTAAAGACATCTACCCGCCTCAGTGGCATTTCACCTTTGGCAAAGGTCATTGTCTCATCAAGTCCCATAACCTTTGGATGCAACCAGAGTGATCACAAATCTTCCCATTTCCCAGGAGGACTGACTGCTGAAGTTCACAGTGCGAGTATGTGGGAAGCCAGAACTCAACACCCAAACTTCTTAACTAGTGGTCTTCCCACTGTATCAGAATGGTATTCTCCTTCCAAATGAAAATTACTTTGGAGGGTTCTAATGTGAAGCTGCCCTTTGCAAGTAGGACTCAGGACACCAGAGAAACATTCAAACCAGAAAAGACTACTGTGATGCACAGTTTTCCTAGACACCTTTTACCTGGGGTCAACCTGTGTACAAGGCATACAGTCCTGAATTGGATACTACCAAGCATCTCCAAAAGGTTTCCCCACATGCACATGCCTGGGATACCTCAGTCCTAGTCACATAGAGACAAGCAAGTAGCTTCTTATGCCTGGGCCTTTTTTGTCCCTCTTCCTTCTCTTCTCAAATGCTGGAAGTCCTAGATGATTGACAGTCAAGGATAGTTATCACAGATCTTCCAAAATTTTCTCTCTGATACCCAAAGTAGGTTAAGACCCTGGTTCTCAGCATGAAGAAGCCAGACTCTCAGATAAATGGGCAACCCCCTTTATCATGAAGAGGGATCAAAAAGCAAAAGCAGCAGGGATGAGGCTACTTATCTGTGAATTAAACCATGAGAAGTTGCAGCACTCATTTGCAGGCAGGGTTTGAGGTGAGAAATAACAACTTGAGCTTGCTTTTTCTCAATAAAGCACCCTGCCAGGACCCTCCAAGCTGATTCTTCAAAGGGAGCTTCACCCTAAAGGTGTTCCCTAAATGCATGACCATCTGAGAGTGGCATTGCATTTCAGTGGTTGTCATACCAAGTCCAGGATCTTGTCTACTGAAACAATGAATTAATAATAGACTGACCTGTAGTAAGCCTACCATAAAGCAACACAGAGTAACTAACTATGGTGAGCCCCCACTGGGGAATCCTCACCTCTGTGTCGTATCAGAACATTTCCTCAGTGAACTTCATGTCCTCCAAGCTAGGAGCAAGACATGTCAAACTCTATGGTTCTGTCTTTCCAGACTCAAGTTTTGTTTCTGAGACCCTAAACCATGCACAGGTATAGACTGGTGACACCCCTACCTCTTTCTTCAATGTTCTGAGATTACAGGTTACCCCACCATGCCTGGGGTTCCAGGTGCAATTTGATGTTGGTATTTATTGTTATTGTGCTAACCAGTGGCACACTACTCCCCACCTCTGAATACCAGGAGAGCTCTACTTAATTAAGTTAGATTCAGTATAAGAGAGCAAGAAAAAAAGTTTGCAGCAGATCTTACATAATTAAAGTGGAGAAAGACTGTTTTCCTGGATCTGCTCGACATGGATGTGTGTTTGCCATAATTAAGCCTGCTGGGAAAGTGATGCTGAGCCTCCCAGATGGCGAATATCAAACCAAGACAAGAAGAAATGACTATCTGCTTCTGAATTAATTCTGTTCAGATGATTTGGAGCATCATAACACTCAATAAGCATTCAAGAGACAACATGGCTAAAAGGAAATGGAGCTTCCAATACAATGGGAGATATCTAAAGATCAAACTTGTAAAAGTTAAGAATGGCACATTTTTTCAAGTGTCATCCATTTGCCTGCAAATCTCAGGATTCCATTGTTTTTTTTTCTGCTGAATTGTACTCCATTGTGCAATCATCCTGAGTGAGGTAACACAGTCACAAAAAGAGAAACATGGCATGTACTCTCTCATATATGGATTTTAGACATAGATCTGAGGAGTGCCAGCCTACAATCCCATGGCCAGGGAGTTTGGGAAACAGAAACTTCATTCAGTGGCTGATGGAAGAAGAGGCAGACTTCCTTGATTAAGTACTGAGCTGAACTCAAGAAAGCCAGTGACAGAGAGAGGGAGGACTGATGACCAAAGGGAGTAAGACTGGGCTGGTTTAACCCCCAGAAACAGCTGACCTGACAAAGGTTAACTCTTAAATCCCAGGCATCAGCCTGGGAATCCAGCATGGGACTGATCAAGACCCCCTGAATGTGGGTGTCAGTGAGGAGGCCTAGGTAATCTATTGAGCCTTGGGCAGTAGATCAGTACTCATCCCAAGTATACACACGGACTTTGGACTCCCATCCAACAATGTGAGATGCACTCTCACCCTGAACTTTTGGGAGAGGGTCTAGGCCCTGCCCTGTATGAAATGACAGACTGTGGACACCCCCATGGAGGGCCTTACCCTCCCTGGGGAAATGAGGGTATAATGGGGGGGTTGGGGGAGGGCAGGGGAGGAGGGGAGGGAAAGGGAGAGGGACCTGGAACTGACTTGTGAAGCAACCTTGTTTCTAATCTAAATTTAAACTGAAAAATAAATAAATAAATAAATAAATGAAAAAAAAGAATAGCACATTTTGTTACCATTTGTTGTTCAAATTTTAAAAGTGTGCTTTTTGGGAGCACCATTTAATATATGTGGAATCTAAAACAATCAAACCAATAAAATCAGAAAGTAGAATGCTGGCTGCCAGAGCCTGGAGGTGGAGAAAATGAGGAGGTGTTGGTTAAGACCACAAACTTCCAACTGCAAACAGAAAAGGTGCCATTCCTTGGCCACACTAGGATACTGCTACTTGCTATCCTACAGAGCCCAAGCTTTAAGCCAGACTCAAGACCCATGGCGTTGCTTGTTTTATTTCACCATCAGTTTTCTTCCATCTATAAGACTCATTTGGATCTCTGTTCAGACACTTACTGCCAGATTAAGAAATTACTCAACCTTGGCAAGCTACCATTTCTTTCTCTGTAAAGCTGGTAGGAAAAAATAGACCCATTCTGGAAGACTGGACAGGATCGCACTGGCTAGCAGTGGCTAGTCACTCAAATGTTTGCTGCCATCGCTCCTATCCCTTTCCTCACCCTATCCTTCACCTAATATGTAATTATAATGAATATTTGGAGTCAAGTGGTCATTGGCCAGTCATTGTTTCTTCCCAGCATGGGCTGATATGGTATCTCAACCTTTTGTTTTAGTTTCACGGAAGCCAGACCATGGACTGAAATCACATGGCTGAACACAGAAAGTGCACGATAGTTTTGGAAGATTAGACCAATTGCTAGGCTGCTTTGTCTACAGAGTAGATTTTGGCTGGAGGAACAGTCAGAAAGGGAAGAAAGGAAGTTGGGATGCTGGTAAGACCTAGAAAAAGATACTTATGGGACCTGAGAAAGGACAATGGCTAGAGAGGGGCTAAACAGAAGGGAGCATGAGAAAGCACAGCATGGTGGAGCAGTGACCTGTGTCCCCTTTCTAAAGAGGGTTGAGGATGAACTGACACCAGCAAACCCCATGCTCTCCATGGGGAAGAGCAAACACAGCCTCCATGTGGGCTGCTGAAAGACCAGCACTAGAGTGTCATGGAGAACAGGGCGACAGGATTGAGAGGGCTGCAGAATGCTTCACTACATGCCCGAAGGGAAGGGTTTGGGGAGAAGGAGGCTGGACAGGATGACACTCTCATTATTCTGAGTGTGAGCGACCCTCTCAGTAAGACCAATGCACTGTGGTTCAAATATACATTTTTATCCATTATGCTAAAACCTCTAATAAATTATCAGCTATTTGCTTATATCTTTTATTGTTTTTTTAAGTGGGTGACTTAGTCACTTTATTACAAACCTGTAAGGATTCTTTCTATGCTAAAGGTAGTATCTACAAATAAGTGGCAATATTTTCCCAACCATGTTTTCATCTTGGTCTTTAATGCAAATGTTTCTTTTCCCACTTCTGGTGAGTGTTAGTAGCTATGTACTAACTTCAGTACATTTTGTCTAGTCACCCTGAAAGGTTACTCTTAAACGTTAGAAGCTGCAAAATTGATGCTTAGGGTTGTAATTTGTCCAAAATTTAAGCGACAGTACAAGGAGTTGTTAAAATCCCCAACTCATCTACTATGTGGTGTGGGTAGGAGCGCATCTTACACATTTACCATGGTCAGTGAAGGCAGAGTGGAGAAGGAGATCTCTGACAATTGCTTTCTAGGCTGGAAGGGGTTCCAAATTCATTCATTCATTCAATAATTAGATGCTTTGAAATAACAAAAGAGTATACAGAGAACAACAAAGAATGTAAACAATATTGGATACAGTAAGTAATAAACACAGCTGTGCTCACCCAAGGGATACTATCTAACAAAATTATGATGTGCCCTGAAGGGAAGATAAGAGTTGAAAGTTACTATCCCAGTAGGAAGATATTGTGCTTCTATTATATACTTACCTGTTGAGGGCTCAGGCAGCCACAAATAGCCTTCCATTCACTGCCTGACTCTTGTAATTTTTGTGAGTCTTGGCACACCTCTGTGCTTGTGCCTCTGTTTGCACAGGCATGTGGAGGCCACAGGGCAACTTAGGCATCATTTTCTATTGTTCTCTACCTTGTATACAGAGTCAAGGTCTCTCACTGGACTTGGATCTCTGTGACTCAGTAGCGCTGGCCAGTGACTGTCAAGAATCTACCTGATTCCTTCTCCCATGCAGGACTAGAGCTACAGATATGTATACAGCCATCATGTCCAGATGTTTTATAAAAATCTCTTTCTTATAGATGAGATATTGTAGTTCTGATTAAATAAATAAATATGTATATTTATACAGTAAGTGACAGAAGCAGGGGTTGACCTCACTCAGGAAGCACTGGGAGGAAAATGTCCTGAAGAGCTCTGAACTGCAGAAAGGAAAATTAGTTTTCTACTGCTGTGTAGCTGTGTGACCTTGAGCAGGCTACACACCATTTCTAAGCCTGGGACACTTGCTCTGTAAAATGCAGACACAAAAACTAACTACGGCTGGGAACACAGGCCCTCCCTAGTGTGTATGAGGCCCCCAGTTTGATTTCCTGTACCTTAGAGTAACAACTCCACAGAGTAGCCACAAGAACCAAGTAGGACAACATAATGCTTTGGGACTTTTAGAAACAAGACTTTACTACATTACCATGGCCAGCCTGGAACACATTACAGGGCTCAGGTTGCCCTTGAACTTGTGATCAAAATCAGACTCTTCAGTAACAAGAATTATGGATGAGAATCATCACAGCTGGCTAAAGGCTGGATTTTGTTTGTTTGTTCTTTATTTTTTGTGTGCATGTATAGGTGTTTTGCATGCATGTATGTTTGTGCACCGATCATACACAGTGTTGGTGGAGGCCAGAAGAGGGTGTATTAGAGTTACAGACAATTGTGAACTTCCAAGTAGGTGCTGGGAATCAAATCCAGGTCTTCTGGAAGAGTAACCAGAGCTCTTAAAAGTCAAGCCATTGCTCCAGCTCCCCTTCTGTTTTATAGGTGCTGGGAATTGAACCCACAACTATGGACATGCTACCCAAGCTCTTTACTACCGAGCTAGAGCCTAAACCTGATGTTAAGTTTGAAGCAATGTGTCCTGAACACACCCAGAATTTCCTATGTGTTAACAACTAGTATTATTATTCTTCAAATGATCAGTCTTGTGATTTAGTCCTACTAGAACTAGAGGCTCTCAACCTTCCTAATGCTGTGACCCTTTAGTACAGTTCCTCGTGTTGTGGTGACCCTCCACCATAAAATTATTTCATTGCTACTTCATAACTCTAATTTTGCTATGGTTAGGAATGGTAATGTAAATACCTGACATGCAGGGTATCTGATATGTGACCTCTGTCAAGGGGTCTAGATCCACAGGATGAGAACCACTATACTAGACGATGAAAACACCCTCTGATTCTCTCTATTTGCTATAAAATGGGCAGGAGAAGGGGTTGGTGTCCTGAGGCTCTGACATATGTTCATTGTGGGAAGGACATACTTTGAGTAGGAGTGGGAGCTTAACTGAACTGCATAAGCTCAGGTGGTTGGGCTCCACCTGTCACATGCACAGAAGAGTCTTGGCCAACCTCCAGAATGAATCTGCACAGACTGTTATTCTGCCTAGACTTGCCTATCAATACACAAGTGTCTGAAGAGTGTGCCTGCTATTTCTAGACAATGACACCACCCAATGACTGTCTTCAAAATCATCTTGCAGTTCATAAAATCCAGGAAAACATATCAAGAGATCAAACAGGAGGTGTGTCCTGTCTTATTTCTGCTCCTTTCTGTGTCACTCTGTGGATGGCATCTTGTCAGACACCCTGGCTCTAGAGAGAGCCAAGAAGAAAAGCGTCAACCCACAGGAAGTTCAGACCCAGCATGTTTTAATTTGTTCTTCAATCTAATTTTGAATTGCCCATACCTTCAGTGAGAGAATAAAAAGTTCTGGAAGTCATGTGACTGTGTTTTATTTGCCTCCTGGCTTCTTTAAAAAGTCTGAGAGAGGGGAAGGAGAAGAGAAGCAGAAAAGACAAATGAATGGGAGACATGCATAGAAATTACATATGTATATATGTATGTATGTATTCATTGTAAAAATACAAAATTTTATTAAAAGACTACAAATATGCCACTTCTAATGAATCATGTATTTCATATTCTACTATTAAGTAGAAAGGCCTCGGGTAGCCACAAAAGTCACATAAAACATTTAATGAAAATAATCTTCATGTTGTATTATTTACTTTGACTTCCTATATTTCAGGAATAAAACTGAAACAAACAGATAGTGGGACTCTGAAGATACAATAAACATTTGTAAAACCTTACAAATTAAAGGGAACTTAGGGATTGCTTCAATAACTCAATTCACATATGCTTTACTTGATGTTTAACTCAGACTTTAAGTGTATCACACAAAAGATATGTAGCCATTAACAAGATTCTCCTAAACAGATTGATTAGGAAAGCATAATAGTTTTCCACCAGTGATCTCTGCTGGGAATCCCAACAACTCTAAAGGAGAATAGAGGCTATGGCCCAAAATAAAAAGTGTCACTGGCAGGCAAAGATGTAAAAACAGAATGTCCCTGACAATGACCACTTCTACCCTCAACAACAGGAGAAGCAAGAAACTGCAAGGGTAATTATTAAGAGAGAAGAGAAAGACCAGAGTGGAGAAATTTGAGAACAGTCAAAAGACACATAGAATATAATCCCATACTAGCCTTAGCTACTCAGTGAGTATGAGACTACCAGAGCTGTCTGAGACACTTTCTCAAAACAAACAAACAAAAAAGTGGAGGAAATAAGACACATCCAGTCGAATTTGCCAACTAAGACTGAGAGATGCGCTCACAGCCAGGTCCTTCATTCAGCTTCTATAAGCAGGGAGTCCACTGTGGCCCAGATATTATTCCAAGACTGTGAGATGAGTTAGAAAAGCCTAGCAGATGGCATTCCTGCACTCAAAGCAGGTCATACTATCGGGGAAAAATGCAATGAAGCAAAGCAGGTGTTGTGGGATAAGCCCACAGCGCTTCTGCAGATATAGAAAATTGGATGAACATTATCATTAAAATTTATTCACAAAGTCTGGAAAATTGGAAGTTATATTTACTAAAGTGCTGTCTTATTTGCTTTCCCATTGCTATTATAAAACACCAAGGCAACCTATTAAAAGGAAAGAGGTTAATTTGGGCTTATGGTCTCAGAGTTAGAGTCCATGGTGGCAGACTACAGGCATGGTGGCAGGAGCAACTGAGAGTTTACATTTTGATCAGCAAGTAGGTGCCAGTGTGTTGTAGGTACAAAGGTCCTTGAGCTCACAGATAGCACTAGGGAAGTCAGGACTGTTAAATGAGCAAGTTTGTCTTTTTGAAGGAAAAGATGAGTAACTGATTTTCTGTTTGGAAGGCTGGGAATGGAGGTGGCTAATAGCCTAGGTAATTCTTGTGTTATCTGTAGGGCCAGACCATACCAAGCTCCTGTAAACAGGAAAGAAGGTGGTTGATAGCATTTGTGCTATCTATATAACCAGGGGATCCCCAAGCTCACACAACAAGGACTGGAAGTAGCTATTAACCTTCAACTCTATCTGTATGACCAAGACCACACCAGATCCTTCCCTAGGTCCTTAAGATAATACATATATAGCCTATCTCTAGAACCAAAATTAAGAAGAGTTTTGATGTACTTATGCCTCCTTATGCATAGGGTATTGTGTTACACCAAGAACCCTGCCCCCAAATTGTATTGTACTTAAATATGCCTACAATAAACTTCCTAGTGTCAGACCCTAGAAGTTTTGAACCAACATCCCATAATGAATCATGTTGAACATGAGTTCCCTCTGGTCTCACATGGATGGTCACTCTGCTAACCCTGGTAGTCACGGAAACCCATACAGTGGGAGGGGACAGGCTGAGAATGGCACAGTGCTTTGAAATCTCAAAGCGCACCTCCAGTGACACACCTCCTCCAACAAGGGCACACCTAATCTTCCCCAACTGGGGACCAAGTTTTCAAATACATGAGCCTATGAGGGCCATTCTTACTCAAACCACTGCGCTCTACTCCCTGGTCATCACAGGCTCATGGCCATATCATGACACAAAAGGCATTTAGTCCAACTTCAAAAGTCCCCACAGCCTTTCAGTCTCAACAGTTTAAAAGTCCAAAGCCTCTTCTGAAAAATCAAAGCAATCTCTTAGTTATAATCCACCATAAAATGAAAAGGAAAATTATGTGTTTCCAACATATAGTGGCATAGGATACACGTTACCATTCCAAAAGGAGGAAATGGGGGAATTGTGAGGAAATACTGAACCAAAGGAAAACCAAAACCCAGCAGGGAAACCTCCAGATTCTGTAGCTCTGTGTCTGATGTCGGAACTCAGATGGCTTCACTCCTGCAGCTTTGCTGCCTGAGACACACTTTTCTCCCTCAAGCTGGTTCCGTCCCTTGTCTGCGGCTTTCCTTAGAAGATGGCCTATGGCACTGGCCAGCTCCAACATGTAGGGGTATCCAGCACAATATAAGTTTCATTTTCACAGTTTCATGCAATGATTTCTCTGGGCCTCCATGCAGGGAATCCCCTGCTAAAAATCTAGCCTCAGTGGCTCTCCTTCATCATAGAGGAAGATTCTATAATCCTGCCAAGTTCTACTGTCCACTGGGATGGAGTCTGCCCCCCACCCACCCACACATTTGCAGCAGTTGTTGTGTCTTTTTAGGAGCAGAAAGTGGCTTAGGTCTTTTCTTTCCTCAAGTTGGAAGCATAGCTGGGTGGGGTCTTACCCTGAGCACCCCTTGCTTTATTTTGAATCAGGCCTATCTTTAATCTTCTCATCTCTTTCATCTTAAGCCTTGACTCCAACATTAAATTTCCTAGAGCTTTTTTTTTTCTCCCCAAACTGTATATTTTGCATTTCTTTCTGCCCCATTTGTTCTTTTTCATTATTGATCTGCATAAGAGTGATTACTAATAACTGCCCAGCAAAGTCATTATTATTAGGCTCTCCCTAAATCTCGTCCAAGGAAATTAATTAGTCCAATATTTTTCAGTTTAACCTCAGACAGAATCTTAAAATGAGGTCAGAAAGCAGCCCCATTCTTTACCAAATTATCACAAGCATTATATCTAGCCCAATAGCTAATGTTGTACCCGCCTGAATCCTCTTGAACTGGGGGGCCTCCATAGTTCACATTGCTAATAGCACTACTATTTTCCAACATCCTCCTGGGACGATCCATTAAGTCCCACTTACACCATTCAATTACATTCCTATTCCAAAGTCCCAAAGTCTTTCACATTTCTCAAAAGAAAACAAAACAGCACATTCAGGTCTGTCACAGCAATAGCCCACTCTTTGGTACCAACTTCTGTCTTAGTTCCTTTTCTATCACTGTGATAAGACACCGCTACAAATGAAACTTTAAAAAGTATTTAATTTAGGCTTAAAGTTTCAGAGGGTTAGAGTCCATGAGTGGGGAGTACAGGCATGGTGGCAGGAACAGCCAAAAGCTTATCTCTTGATCAACAGATAGGAGGCAGAGAGACTGGGAATGGTCATTTAAAACTTCAAAGCCTGCCCCTAGTGACAAAAGTCCTCCAATAAGGCCATACTTCCTAATCCTTCCTGAACAGCTGTACTATTAGGGGCCCAAGTATCCAAACATATGAGCTTATGGTGGGGGGCATTCTCATTCAAACTACCACAACTCATTTTTCCTTTGTTTAATAAATGTACTCTACCATTAATGTAGTTTGGTTCCATAAAGTCTATTCATTAATGTGTAATCAATCTCCAGAGAATGGAACTCAATGCCCATTAGACAACAATCTCCCATTTTATATTCACGTTTGAGTTAACCAAAATCATATATTTCTAGCTCCAAGAACTCGACTACCAAAGACTCCACATACGAATGGACTGATACAGTATCCATATTTCTGTGATTGACTTGTTTTACCTAGCATAAAGTTCATTCACCTTGTAGCATATGCCAGAGCTCCCTTTCTTTATAAGGCTGACCCCACTCTACTGTATACATATATTATATCATGTTTACTCTTTCATCTATTCATGGCTCCTTGGGTTACTTTCAATTTAAATAGTGCTGTTATAAACATGGCAAACAGTCATGAAATTTACAGAGTCGGTTTTGAAGGACTTAGCATAAAGAAGAAAACTAAACTATTCTGCATCCAAATATTCTTGGAAACCTACTCCAGGGTAACTCCGTCAGTCACAACAGCTGAGCCTTCTACATGCTCTCTATTATAATGAGAGCACCCTTAAGCATACTGCCTGGCCACAGATCCCAGAGGTAAAGACTCTCAAAATAAATGGTGTAGGTAGATATAATACCTTTCTCTCACTGGATTTGGCTTTCTCTGACTCTTCTGCATTCAGGAAATGATGAGACCCCAAGGACTAAAACCCAGAGAGACTCTGAGTATAGTTTTGCCGATTTGCTCAGACCAGTCATCACAGTAAGGGGACTCTATATTTACAGAGTAATGAGAACAAAATAGAAGGTTGTTGATTTCCAAGGAATATTCATGAGAAATCATAATGTGACCCAAAATGGACCAATGTGCAAAATTCATATTTGTCATGACTGAGCATACACAGTGGAACTATAGGGCTGAAAAAGAACACTTAACAGGGAGGATATGAGATACAGAATCTGCTTGGGGAGGGGTAGAGTAGGACTTTTTCCGAGTTAAACAGAAGAGAAGGCACATCATATTTGAGAAAAGGAGTGTGTGTATATCAGAATATTAAAGCGCTGTGATCCCCTGAGCATAGTAAACCAGGATGGTCAGGCAGGAAAAGTCCTAACCCAGTTAGAGGACAAACAAAAGAATTACTGCTCACTCTGGATACTTTTATACATACCATAAAATTTAGTTGCAATTACTTTAAGATTGATACCACCTGGTTTACCACAGTTTATAATTTATTAATACTGAAACGTAGCGTACAAAATACTTCAGAGAGGTGAGTGGTCATGAAGGAGTTGGTGAAACACTCTCTGGGGCCTGTGTTCTCATAACAGCCCTCATATGACTAATATTCATCTAGCATGTGAGGCCGTGGTGACTCACGGAACTTTAGAACGCTAGCCTGGCCCTCTTTCTGTCTAGCAAAGACATGATGGATAAATTATTTGGAATAAGAAAAGCAAAATGCAAATGAGGTGATTTTTTAATGGTCATTTATGGATGGTAATTATTTATGCCATTTATGAGATTCAGAAAAAATTTAAACACCTAAATTTATTTTTCCCACTCTTTGTTTTTACCTTCAATCATCACACCAGTGCTGTTATGTGCTTGGGTGTTGGACTACTCATGTCTGTGAGATTAAAAATTTTCCATATCAGTCAGTGTTTCAGAAAAGGAAGATTCTGTAGCCTGTCCTGGGCAGTATTTGCCTCTGTGGCAAGCCTGACCCTCTGTTTCCTGGACTGACAGAGGCACACAGCTTCATCTACTTAAGAGTCTTTGTACGTGTTAGACTGTGTGCACACACTGTCAAGCAGTGGAAACAAACACTGAATAACATATGAATAAATTACAAGATCTATTTTACACTTAACATTTTTCAAAACACACCTCCTGCTGCTAAAGCCCATGCCCCGTAAACATCTCCAGGAAAGCTGTGATAGAAGCAAGAATAACAACCCCAGAATGACAAATTGGCTAGATAGAGTGAAGGCAAAATAATAAGTACTTCCACACTAGTCAGATGGGAGGTTACACACACATGCCCACCAACTTGCCTGCTCTTGTAGCTGCTTATAAAACATGCTTTCATTTGTGTTCAGAAAGAAATATGATTGAGACCTATGAGCCAAGGTCCAATACTTACCTGATATGTATGTTAATTGCACCACAACTCTACAAGAGTATTACATTAAGACAACTTGAAAAAGAAGATGGACATCTGCAATTTTGGGAAGTTTTTACTCTTTGAAAATAATAGCTTCATAAAGAGTTTATTAGAATGGAATACTGGAAGACTATATTTACCTCATAGACCATACTTAGAATAGGAAATAGATCTAGAAAGCTTAACATGGATACCACAATTCATCTCTTAGCAGATTATTAATGAAAATAATACAAAATCTAATGTCTTTTAATGTCTTTTTGATGGTTTCTTTAATAAGAGCATCTTTACTAGACAAACACCGATGCATTTTTAGGATGAAAGACCATAGCTTAAAATATGTTACCAAAACCATTTAGAATAATTCTAGACTTGAATGCAAAGGGCACATCCATCTTTTCAGTTTTATCAGATTAGAATTTATTAATTTTCATTCATCAATGTAAAGCACATTTAGTGACAAACCCCTAGGAAACTACCCTGTGGATGCAGTATCATCCAACAGTTCTCAATGATTCAGAAGTTCCCTACCACCTGCTTTTCGTAGCTATGATTGTCGTAAGAAAAACTAGAGAAGAAAGCAAATCAGCAAAGCTGCTTGGCTTCTGGAAGCCTCCCTTGCCATGCTGAAGCAGTACTCAGCATCTGACCTAGGGCATCAATAAAACAATGAAGACGGGACTCTTTTGGAGGAGCATAAGTGTCATGTCATTAATCGAACTTGGATCGCAGCCTCCTATTCTTATAAGATGACAAATTAACCATATGGCTACCTCATAGATGACAAAACTAAAATACATTAAACTCTGTGGGGTAAATACACCCACAGGCAAATCTAATATACTGACATTTTTAATACTAATTGAAGCTGATTGATTTACGTATTCTACGTTCTCAACTCTCCAAAATGATGTATTTAATGTTTTATTTTTAAACACAATTAAAAAATAATATATAAATATATACATACTGCAAATGTAATACAGATAACAAATTCATTTAAGCCCATTTATGCACATTAGTAACACACCATGTGGCAGGAAGACTAGGACTACAAGAAGACCCCTTGGCGATTTATTTTATATTAAATCCCTAATGGCCTCTTCTTATCTTTGCAAAAATATGCACGAAAGTCCAGACTATGCAGCCATCAAAATGAATGGTTATTTATTTGCTAAACGAGAGCCCTATGTTTAATGTTCCTTATACATAAGGTATCTGGAAAAGTCGCATTCCTACAGCTCCATACATCATTTATTTTACATACCCTAACTTCTCACAACAGGCAGCGCAAAGATATCTCCGAACAGCATTGTAAGTTGCTGCGATTTTTGTTTCCAATTCCATTACTGGCAGATTATATGTTAACATGTTTACTTGATTTTTTAACAACAAAAACAAATTTATAGACCATCTTTGTGCCTGAGACAGACATGAATACAAAATGGGAGAAAGTTTGCAAGTGTCAAAAACAAAACAAAACAAAAATCAAACAATGGATAGACAGCAAAAGTTCAAGCTTGCAAATGAATCTCGATTAAATGCCAAGGACAAAGGTTCACATATGATAAAATTGTCTGAAAAAGAAATCACTAGTAACTGGAAAGTTCTAACAGGGTGTTCTTTGGCTTTCAAGGAAAAAAGATCCTGTCCTGTCTCTTGTACCTCAAAACTTTGCACTGTGGGAGTTTGAAGTATTCAAGTTGACAGGGACACACTTCCCTACCAAATCACCCCACTGCAGGTTCACACAACCCAAATGTGTCTGTCTGGGGGGCTGGGGAGGCTGGAGGTATGAGGTAAACAAAACACTGCTGCTTCTTCCCTCCCTGCACAGTCTCCATCTAAATGCAGAACAAGGAGAAGAATTCACACAGGAGCAGACACTTGGCAGAGAGGAATGGACTGGGGAGTGCTAGGCCCACACTCTTTGTCTTAGAGAAAGAAGGATCCTCCTGTATCTATAGGGTACCTAAGAGTCTTCCTGAGCCCCTCTTTGTCTATAGGATACCCAGGAGTCTTTCTGAGGCCCCCTTTGTCTATAGGGCATATGACAGTATTCCTGAGCCCCCCTTTGTCTATAGGGCACATTATAGTCTTCATGAGTCCCTTTGTCTATAGGGCACATTATAGTCTTCATGAGTCCCTTTGTCTATAGGGTACATTATAGTCTTCATGAGTCCCTTTGTCTATAGGGCACATTATAGTCTTCATGAGTCCCTTTGTCTATAGGGCACATTACAGTCTTCATGAGTCCCTTTGTCTATAGGGCACATTATAGTCTTCATGAGTCCCTTTGTCTATAGGGTACATTACAGTCTTCATGAGTCCCTTTGTCTATAGGGCACATTATAGTCTTCATGAGTCCCTTTGTCTATAGGGTACATTATAGTCTTCATGAGTCCCTTTGTCTATAGGGCACATTACAGTCTTCATGAGTCCCTTTGTCTATAGGGCACATTATAGTCTTCCTGAACCCCCCTTTGTCTATAAGGACACAGCAGTATGTCTTCCAGTGTGTGGTTTTACTTCCACAGTTTCACTAGCATGCACTCAACCATGGTCTGAAAACCATAAATATTTTTAGAGAAAAATGCTAAATTTGTGCAACGTTTATTATAGTGTACTGCTGTAATTGTTCAGTTTGGGTATTAATCTCAACCTTTTGCTATATCTCATTAATAAACCAAACTATCATGAGTATGAATGCACAGGAAATACAGTATATATGTGCACCAGGCATCCAGAGTGTTGAAAAGTGTCATCCTCAGGCAAGAGACACCACCATATATACATAAGAAAACCCAGCAGAATTTGGAAGTGTGGACACTTAGTCATGCTGTAGAGCTAATTCTTGCCATGATCCCATATAAAAACTTCTAGTAAACCCTGTGATTTCTCTGGATATGCTTAGTTAACATAGCTCTCAAGATTATTTCACAAGAAGAGGCTTAGTGGTCAAAACCTCCAACCCCATGTTACTGGCACAGGTGAGTCATGTATACAGTTATGCTCCAACCCTTCTCAGCCAGGTTCATTGCTAGTTGAGGGGAATATGACCTTCTTATATCTTCTTTCCTGGCCCTTTCTGCTCCTCATCAACAAGCTAATTGTAGTCTGGGACACTATTGCTATGAAGCAGAGGAAAGATAGCAAGCCACATAGAAGAACACAAATTAATAGAAATGGGTTAGTTTAAGTTATAAGAGCTAGTGGGACAAGCCTAAGCTGAGGTCAAGAATTCATAATTAATAAGAAGTCTTCAAGTCATTATTTGGGGACTTGTGGTTCCAAAAGAAAGTCCAACTACAATATAAGACCCACATGTTCCAATATATCTTCTCTCTTTTAATACCAAACTTTTATAATTCTCTTCCTTTAAGATGGTGACAGTTTAAAGCCATATACTTTCCCAGAAAAGTTTGTATCCTTGTGCTATGATTTGAGATAGAACCAGCTGGAACCTTCATAGATTGACAGGTTAGCTCAAATGGCTTCATTATAAAAGCCCTTTCTGCTCTGTCTTGTATACACTGCCCCATGTTATTGATGCCTACACTGAAAGGGGAACTGACTCTCAGTGTAGACTGGGTGGTTTACTTCTCAGCCTCCAGAATTGAGATCTGAATTAATCTCCTCTAAGCCTGTGCAGTTCATGGCACTCAGTTATGGAAACAAGAACTGGAGTAAGACCTCTGCTTTCAAGCACTATGGTGGGAAGGGTCAGAGACCTTCTTGGTGCATCCCCTGAAGCACTGGACTAAAGGTTTCTTGGCAAGAACTTGTCCACTTGTCCTGCAGAGCTGGTCTCAATTTTTCTCCACAGGCAAAGGCTCCACAGAAGATACCTAGAGCTTCTTCTGTAATCTGAACTCTTGGTTGTTTCAGCCAAAAAACCATCCAGGGATGTTGGGAAGAACTTGGCCATTTCATTGTCAAAATCTCTTGGGGTCACTCTTTTCAACCATATTCTCCAAGGTTCTGGGCGCTTCTCTCTTCCTCTTAGCTTTACGGTGGTAACCTCTGGGGCACATCTGTTTCTCCTTCAGTTCTCTCACCATGCCTTCACCTAACAACTCACTTACCTCATTAGCTTTCCTGAAATTACCCTAATTAGTTGGGTCACTTATTTTGAATAGGACCAAGAATATCAACATTATATCTTTTTCTGCTCAAAATCTATCAAACCATAAATAAATTCAAACCCCTCCAGTTTCCTATTGTTCCTGGCATGGATAACCTGACCTCTCAAGTATCTTCTTGTCCACCATTTCGTGTCACTATGAACCTCCATAAATCAAAAGAAAGCTTTATGGGTATTTTCAAAGTAGGTCATGAATGAAGATCTGAGAGCATGCAAGGAGAGGGGAGCCTCTGAGTCTCAGCTACATCTCCAAGACAAAGACTTAGAAAGTAGATTGGTTAAAAAGCAAGAGAGCTTAACCTCATCACTGTTCTCTCCCAGTGTGCTGGGAAATAGGAAGCTTCCAATTAGCTCAAGAACATTTAATAGGGCAGTATTTGTCTATACAAAACCCTAGACAACTAACACACTTTAAAGGTACAGATACTACCAGCTTTCTGAATCTGGGCTCCAGATCCATGGATTAAATACCCTGGGTTTAAAATGTCTGAGAAAAAAATAATTGAACATGTTCAGACAATTTGCCCATCACAATTTCCTAAACAATGTGGTATGGTAATTACTGACATGATGCTTTTGAGGTATTATAGGTTGTCAGTAATCTAGAGATTTGATGTATATGGAAGGATGGGTGGGGATTATATGCAAATTCTACCTCACTGTGAGTTGACTCGACTATCTGAAGATTTGGGAATTCTCAGAGGATCCTGAAGTCATTTCCCCTGTGACAAGAACAGTGCACATGAAAAACTAGTTAAGAAAAAGCCAAGTCTGCTGGGCGTTGATGGCACATGCCTTTAATCCCAGCACTCATGAAGCAAAGGCAGAGACAGGCAGATCTCTGTGAGTTCCAGGCCAGCCTGGTCTATAAAGCGAGTGCCAGGACAGGCTCCAAAGCTACACAGAGAAACCCTGTCTTGAAAAACAAACAAACAAAAAAGAAAAAAAAGAAAGGAAAAGAAGAAAAAGCAAAGCCTGTAGGAAGACTCTGATGGATATTCTGGGGTGGGATATCTCTCCTCATTTTGTCTAAACTGGCACCAATGACATGCTTTGGTAGATAAAACATGGTGTAATCTTAAGGGATTGTAACCCCTGACCTCTAACATTCTTGCTTCTAGTACTTGGAATGGATTCTGATCTCCAATGAAGAAACTTGGATGGAAGACCACTTGGAGAGAAGGATTGTTGCCCAAATTCACCATAGTCTTCCAGATGAAGCCACAATCACATGAGTGAGAACAGCTGCTCCTAGCTACACCTTGCACTCTGATGGCAGCCACATGACCGGGCTCATCCAGGACCCCAGGAATCATGGGAAATGCTAAACTGTAAGTGATGAGGAATAGGTAACAAAGAAGAGCTTCTATTGCTATCATCATCACATAGACCAGAACCAGTGTGTTGTGTCCACAACCAGCTAATTCTTCTAGGCAGCTGGAAAAAAACTAGCTTAGACAATCATCCACAAAACAGTTGTTTTTTCCTCTGTGTCCCAACACAGAACAATGAGGAAATGATAGGCCTTCAGAGTGAGATTCTCTGGTTGGGAATTTACCCTGTGGTTTGAGGTCATTCACTTTTCTTCACTGTCTCAGTTTAGTCACTCATCAAACAATTCTAACAGCCAGTGCCATAAAAAGCTATTATAACCTGAAACTTCCTCCCTGAAGACTAGCTTAGGTGCCAGAAGGTGTTCTTCAAACTGACAACTGGGGAGGCAATAAATAGTCCTACACCGATGAGATGCCAATAACCACATTGACCACCAGCACAGCAAGATATCCCTAAAGGTACAGGAATGGTGCTCATATCATAACAATAACCAATGACTGTCTAATTGGACTTAAGGACACTGGAAGGAGAGAAAAAAAAAGCCTGTTACTGGAAATCCAGCCAACTTCCCAGACCTAGTGAGGTTATGCTCTTAGAGGGCAATCTTCTACTGCCCCTTTCCTGGACCAGCGCAATCCCTAATTGTGGTTGAAATTCCAAATGCTTACACCCACAGGTAAGAGCAGCTCTTATTCCTCCTAAAGCAAGCTTGCTTCTATTTACACAAGACAGAGGCCATCTCAGAAAACCAAAACTGGTCAAAATGCAGAGAACAACTGATCCAATAGTTACATCCGCAACATAACATCTGTAATCAGTCTTGGGGAGGTAGAGGCAGGTGGATTCCTGAAGCTTACTGTACAGTCAGCCTATCAGAATCAGTGACATCCAGGTTCAGTGAGAGACCCTGTCTCAAAAACATTAAGTACATGAAATAAGGTAGAGACTGACCAAGGAAGCCACCTGACGTCAGCTTCTGAGCTATACACACATACAATGCACATATGAATAATTTAAAAATTTTGCTCAAAATAAGCAACAATTCTGATATTTCTTCAGTTTTCACTTGAAAATAGTTTCAAATTCACTGCTATCTTGTTAGTGATGGAATCATTTTCTGTCTGAAAATGTTTTCAGAATACATGGCTCCAAATGATTGTTTTACATAATTTATTATCATGTTTAGGAAGGGCTAACCATATGCCAGGACCGTGATAAATACTTGCTATTGTTCACTTAGTCCTCAGAAGAAAGCACTAATAAGCTCCCGTCTTATACACGAGACACACTACAAACTGCTGTCTGCTGCCTCTCCATCATACCTGTTCTAATCTGAGGAAGCATGTGCTGCTTGTATTTCCTCTGTGACCAAGAAGAGCTCTTTACTTGGTTTCAACATTGGCAACCCCTGGTTTAGTCAGTGTGATCTCATGCTTCACAACTGGGTGAGAACAGCTGCATGGGTGTCTTCCCGACCCTTCCCCGGGCTGTGCGTCTGCCTCTGGGTGGCGGCTAAGGATGTGAGCCATAATACAGGATCCAGGCTCCCATGGTCTATTTCTGCCACTCCCCACTCACTGCCCCTCAGCAGTGGTCCGGTGGCCTGACCTTGGTCTGCATTTGTTCTCCTGGGCCACCTTTCCAGCTTTTCTGTCGCCAGCTGTTACTTGTGTTCCCTTCACCCCACCTTCTCTACCCTGGGAAGTCTGAAACAATCTCTATTTTCTGGGTCCCATCTTACAGCATGGATAACTCTGGGCCTATAGGAACACTTCAGCCTTTTCCCTGGTGGAGGAAGGGTGGAATCAGCCAGTGTTTTACTAATGCTGAGCCCCATGGTCTCATTAGACAGCCTGCGGTATGCTTTCTCTAGCTACCTTCTGATTTCCCAATTGCGCACCTGCTGCACTTCTGAACACCACGCTGTCTCGTCCAGCTCTAGTATGTGTGCTTTCCTTCATTTGATCTGTGGTTCTCAACTTAGGTGTCCAGTGAGCCCTTTCACCAGGGTCACCTAAGATCGCTGGAAATAACAGATATCTGCATTATGACTTATAACCGCAGCAAATTACGGTTATAAAGTAGCAACAAAAACAATTTTCTGGTTGGGGGTCAACACAGCATGAGGATCTGTATTAAGGTGTCTGTCTGAGCATTGTGCAGACCGAGAACCACTGCTCTCGATAGAACACTAGAAGACTTTTATTGTCCACCACCCACCCCCCAGACTCATTTACATACCGACTTCTCTATGCCATTCACAGCTTTGTTTCAAATTAATTGGGCCACGTTTTCCACTGTGTATTCCTTTCCCAAGTCAGACGCTATGTTTCTGTGGCATTCATATTTAATTATTTGCACCACTGAGAATGACCAATCATTTATAAAGGCAAGAGAACAGAGACCAGTGCATAACAGGATCAGCCCTACTCAACTAATGTTTCATGAATAAACATCTATGCCAATGGGTGGGTAAATGAATGAATGAGGTATGCGTGTGCGGTCCAGACAGATGATACACCAGCCAGTTGCTGGGCTACAGGCTGGGGTGGTCTACTGCTGGATACAATGTGGGTTGAGAGCCTCTTTTAGCTCCATGGACAGGAAGCCACAAAATGACCATTTCACTTCAGATTTGGCATAAAAAGAAAGCAATCGAAAGTCCAGAGAAATGAGGTGTGCCTGGCATGAGAATCTGTGAAGAAATTAAAACTAGATTTCATGACAATATCATAAAAAGAACATTAGGCCAAAATGTTGCAAGGCAAAAAGATAGGCACGGTGCTTACCATCGGAAACAATGTTAGGAAGAGTCAGTTTTTCAGAGTTCCCTAAAACAACCTGACATCATGGACTTATTTATTTCAAAGCTTGTTTATTTGGGGGTGTGGGTCAAGGAGAAAACAAAATCAAAGGCACACACGACCCAGTACATGTATGGTAACGTTCATGGCACGGTGGATATATTTTATTGCATTTGCTTTCTAGGTGTGGAATGTATGATACGAATACAAGTACTCTTTTTCCAATATGAAGCAAAGTTGGATTTTATTAATAAAAGGTTTAGAGTGAGATGGGGGAGGTACCTGAGGATGGGTGTGGCATTTCGAGAGTTGCTACACAGAAGGAATACTGAGACCTGCTTCCAGCATCACAACCTGCTTTCCCTTGTCTACCACTAGGCGGCACCACTGGCCCACAGTATGCTCTTGATGCAGCCAGCATAGCACCATTGGCAGTCAGTGGATGAAGAGCAGCACAAGGTCTAGCCCTTAAAAGTAGACTCCTTGTTTGACGCTCTCTGTTTCGCTGAGTTACCACTTAAAAAAGATTTCCTTTTGTGTGTACCAAGGTACAGTATAGTTACTCAGGGAACCAGCATGGTATTTACATAGAAGGACCGTTGCTCTGGTTTTTGGTTTTGGTTTTTGAGACAGGATTTCTCTGTATAATCCTAGCTGTCTTAGAACTTGTTCTGTAGACCTCGAACTCAGAGATCTGCCTGCCTCTGTCTCCCACGTGCTGGGATTAAAAGCGGCTGCCACTACCACCCTGCTGTCTTTTGAAGAGATTTCTCCGTCACCAGAAGAGGAATACATTTCTTTTCCTTCAGCTTGGCAACCTGCTTTTTCATGACAAGTTGATACAGTGTAGTAATTAACCATTAAAACATTGCAAGTGCCTCCCTGGAAGTTATAGTCATATTAATTTAAATCAGGGTCAGGTCTCCAAGTTGGCAAAAGAATTCTGAAGGCAGGTGACAGGGAAGATTCACTAAAGGGAAGGTAAGCAACAGCTACTATTAAAAGTAACTCAGGGCAGCTCAAAGGGGTCTGAGTACATTCCTAAAAAGGCAATTAGCCAAATCCTTTCAGAAAATAAGCCATCAAAGTGACATTACAGTAGACTTCAAAAACATATTTACAGAGCAAAAGAGCAGCCATCCTGACATAGGGGCATCATGGCCGGAGGGGTTCCTTTCTCTGAGGAAATGTGTGTAGCAGAGAATTAGATCCTTAGCTATGAAGAAACTTCAAGTTGTCACAATACATTTGGGTTGCTGCTATGGCTTAATTCCCTCAGTGCTGAAGCAGAATGAATTAACTCACTTAGTTACTTCTAGTTTGTTTGTCATCTTATGGAATGGGTGGGATGACAAGAGTCTCCTATGGCACTGTCTCAGGAAGGAGCTGGTGGAGGCACAGAAGAGGAAAACCGTGCAAACGCTTCTCTAAGGAGGAAAGACAGGAGCGGTCAAAGTGACACAGAAAACCAGGGACACAGCTCAAAGGGGTCCTGAGCCCTCACTGGCACAAGCCATCTTCGCTGGCACAGGCCACCCTCGCTGGCACAGGCCATCTCCGTGAAAGCTTCCAAAAAAAAGCTCACAGTCCCAGAGACATTGAGTCCCCCAGGGAGGCTCTACGTCTCCACCTACAGAGAAGAGAGCAAAATGTGGAGACAACAGGGCTTCTGCAGCCTGAGTTCCCAGCAGGCAGCGAGGCAGCCACAGCTGTGGTGCTTGGCTCCAGTGAGGAAAGGTTGCAGGCCAATTATTAGTGCTACCTGGTACTTTAAACATGACCAGACTCTTAATCCAAACTAAAATCATTAACGGCTGAAAATATAATGCTTTTGGCCAAAGTGCATGGAACTAGCTAAGTAAATAATGATCATAAATTAAGTTTCTATCTTTCCTTTGACTGTTAAAAAATCTATTTATTGGTTTACTTTAAAAGGAAGGAAGGAGGGAGGGAGGGAGGGAGGAGGGAGAAGGGAGGGAGGCGGGAGGGAGGGAGGGAAGGAGTTAGCACTTCAGCCCTAGTATCTCATGAAGGGATGTATTTGTCTACGGGTGCAGGACAAGCACCGCTTAAAGGTCTAGTGGCCTTATGCTCGTATCCAACAACACAAAGATTATATAGATAAGAAACAGAATATTTTCAGAGAATAAAGTTTGCACTTAGTGGCCCAGCACTGGATACCAGGAACAAGTTTGCAGGCTTGGGTAGATTGTATCCCGCACTGGTCACCTCCATTTCCTGCCCACTGTGTTACATGCTCCCCCCCTCACTCCAGGGACCAGAACCCCAGTAGAGTGCTGCTGGTACCTCTTATATGGGGTGGCAAAAGAGAATTGTCAAATTTCAGAAAATATGCAAACCCATTATTTGCGAATTAGAAACAGTCATTATGAAAATTACCTAATTTAACCTAATCATCTAAAGCTTTCACTTCTTAACACTACTGTTAAGTTTTGGTATCAATCTTTGAGAGACACAAATATTAAGATCATAGAAAGCAAAATAATAGCTAGGGAACATAATAGGGATTTGGTGCCATGTGGGGAAATCCATTTACAGAGGAGAGCTAGATGGAATGTGTTTTCTGATCCATGAAGGTCCATTTGAAATTGACTCATAGGTAAAATAAGAAAAGTGATCAGTGGAAATACATTACCCCCAAGTTGAGTTTAGTTGGAGAAACTAAATAAGAATTCCATTCCAAAGCATTTGCAAGAAAGCACATTTTTGCGAAATTTTTACCCACACTGTAGTTTGAATCAAAGGCCCATGCATTAAAGGCTTGGTTCCCAGCCCATGATACTGCCAAGAGATGATGGAGGTTGAACATAGTGGAAGAAATTTAGGCAGCTAAGCATGCGGCCTTGAAGGTAATATTGAACCTCCAGCTCCCTCCTGCTTCTCTCTGCTTCTTGGCCTCCCTGTGGTGAGCAGCTTCCTCTGCCACATGTTCTGTCATAATGTACTGTATCACCACAGACTCTAAGCCACCAAGGACTGAAACCCTTGGTACCATGAACCAAAACAAACCTTTCTTCCCTGTAAGTTGTTCAACCTAAGGTGTTTCATTACAGGTGACCAATACACTGCTGATGCTGTATTCTGGGCTTGACAGGAGGTGTCTATAGTCTGCAAAGGTCTTAAGATGTCAGAACCTGCAGCTGCTTCAAGAATTCCTTAACTAGCACACTCTGATCCTTCTCGTTGCTTCCCTCTGTAAGGAACGGCTCATTCCACAAGGGGAAGAAAGCCAGACCAGTTTCCAGCTCTCCGTTCTGCCACTGTGCTCACAAAGCTATGAATCATTAGCTTGAAACTGATTTCAACATGCAATCTACACTTCATGTGCCTCACGCAGACTGATTCTTCAAATCCCTCCACAACAGTCATCCAGCCATTTTGTCATGTGCTTCAAATTCTTCATTTTAAGAACCGTGAAGTTCAAATGCCTCACTCAGCCTACACAGCATTTTGTTGTTTAGAGTCACTGCCAATATTCAAGAGTCGTTCTGTTTTGTTTTGATAAAAAAACAATAAATACGTTGGCTGAGCAGGCTGTTCTTCATTTTATAGGCTGCTTTGGAAACGCTACTTTGTAGGAAGGAAGTGGAATCGTGCATGGCTTTGAGTTCCAGACCTGGGCTGAGAAAGATGAGGCTCAGAGCAACAGCTCCCTGGAGAAAGGGCTCTTCAGTTTCTGAGCTGCCTGCAGGCTGTGCAGTGTGCTCCAGGTCCCCAGCTTTCAGGAGCTGCCACCCACACTACCTTCCTCCCTTGGGTCTCGAGATACTTTGCTCTTTGTGAAATAGGATAAGAAATGTCCTTCCAGGCAAATCTGGGAGCACATATTGAAAATAGCTCCTGAATCCCCTTCCAGACACCCAACCCAAGCATCACATGGGATTGCTGCGTGGGTAAAAACAGCCAACTCTGGGTTGACCCTTGGGGTTCAGGCCTGCCTGCTGCAGATGCAGGAGCCACTTCCATCAGAATGGGGACCTACCATAGCACCATCACCACTTGGGGTTCCAGGAGGGTTGAATTAATGCTTGGAAGCTCTCACCACACTGTCTGATGCACCACGACATGCTGCCTTTTACAGTAGCAAGGACCAGCTGACAGGCCCGGACTCAGAAGGAAATGGAAACCCTCATCATTTAGAACCTGGAAGTGCTTGGGGTGTGGCTTAACAGGAGAGCATATGCCTAACATACCCTGGGTTTGATCCCTAGAAACATATGCACTCATAATAACAGCTTTTACAAATGACAGCATGATAGGCATTAAGTTTCAAACCTGAGGCGCCTATTTAATGCATCAAAGCAGACCTTGCCACTAGGTTCCCCCAGCATCCAGCAGTCTCTGCCTGTTACAGGGTATGGCCGGCATACTTCACCTTAAATCCTGAACTCTCCAGTCCAGGGGCTGGGCTGCCCTTCCCCCAGAGGCTCTTCCCTACGTAATCCAGACGTGGGCTACCCTCCCCTTCCTTTTGGACTTTGGGCCTCCTAGCTCCTATACCTGGTTCCTCTCTCTCCATTCTCCCTTCCTCCCTTCCCTTCCCTGTCTCCCACCTAGTCCAGCTCAGCCTGGTCATGCCCACTCTAGACTCCCTCTCCCACATATCTACAATAAACTTTCTCCTCCACCATACCTAGGAGCATTCATGTCCTTTCCTTTCTTTTTCATATTTCTTTCTTTCTCATTCAATAGGACCTGGACAGGCTTGTCCATATAGTTCCATTGGTTGGGTAAAAAGGCTTTGAAGAGTCTTTTTTTTTTTAAAAAAAAAAACACTTCAGTGTTAACATTTTGAAAAATATGCTGGTCAAAAACCATTTCCCTAAAAGAAACTATGCATTTTATTAAAAGATAAACCAGATCTTTCATCTTGACTTAAAAAAATCTGGATCTATGCTCAGGCAATGAGAAGTCATCATTGATGCCTAAAGAGGTGCAGATTTCAGACCGGCTTGCTCAAGGCTGCATCACTGGTTATGATGGGTATCTACACTTACAGGCCTGAAATGTTCCCGTTTGTAGGGAGGAGTGAAGGGAAAGTGCTCATGGTGTTCCTTCTGCTCTGTGCTCTTGGTGCTAACGGAAAGTGCTGCCAGTTTCCCCTCTGCTGTTCCAAGGCACCTTGTGGGCAATGATCTCCATACAGGACAGATGAGTCAGTGCACTGAGTCACTCCACCAGAATGCAGCCCTGGAGCTCTCCCCTGGATTTCAAACAGTAGGGCTCCGGTCAGGAGGACTCCCCCAGCTCCCAGTTCTGTAGAAGAATGATCCAGAACACTAGATCTACACGTGGATTACATTTTAGGGCCTGTGATCACCAGTGTTTCTCATTCGCAGTGACCTGACCTGCATGTGGTCCATGTTCACATAGACAATCCGATTGCAAGTTTTACTATCTTAAGCTTCCTCAGAGATTTAATCTCAGTGTGTGTCCCCATGAAACCTATATGTCCAAATCCTAACTGGAAACACTTAGAATGTGGCTTTATTTGGAAACAGGACTGTTATAGATATAAGTTAAATGAGGTCATTAGATGGGGTCTGATCCATTGTGACTTATAATTTTAAAGCTGGGGGCAGGGAGAGTCAGGTCACAAAACCACACATCAAGGGAAGATGACATGAAGATAAAGCCTGGATGATGCTCCCACAAGCCAAGGAATGTCATTCATTCTCACAGCCTTCAGCGGGCACTCATCTGATGTGGGAAGTCCTGTGATTATGTCAATAAAGCACTGTTGGGCCAATAGGAATCTAGATAGGTGGGACTAGGAGTCCAGGAGGACTCTGGGAAGGAGAAACACAGAGAGTCGAGATGTAACGCCATGGGGTAGGAAGCCCTGAAACTTCTCCGGTAAGAGACATACTTAGATTAACAATTATGGGGTAATTACTTAAGTCAGAGCTAGCCAGTAAGAAACAAGCAAGGCCAACAGCTTCATAATTGATATAGCCTCCTGTGTGTTTATTTGGGACTGATGCGGCTCTGGAATCAGGCTGGTGGGAAGGCTTCTCTCAAGGAAAAAGCTTCTCTTTACATAATGGTGATCAGGAGTGGGATGATGAATTTCCACGTAGAATGACAAAAGCTTTAAAGTAATTTTAGAAACAGAAGAACTGAGAGAAGCACAGATTTTTGGTAGCAGCATTTTCTCAGGTGGGCTCTGTTTTGTTAGCGGCAAGCAGAGACTTGCGGCTGGCTTAAGTTAGGCTTTCTGACTCAGCATTAAAAAAAAAAAACCAGCAAGGTTGTTTTAAGAGGCTCTGCTAATGATTGAAAGGTCTGTACATACAGCTAGAAGTGGCAGTGACCCAGTGACCACATCTCCAAGCCGGCAGCTTTTGCTGGATGTTAGACTGTGACGGTGAGCTGGAATCACGCTTACGCCTGCCATCTTGGAAAATCTGCAGTTTAAACAGCCGCGGTTTTACAGATAAGACACATGGCCAGAAAAACATAAAGATTTACAGTAAAGTCAGACTTGGATGAACAAAACCTCTAATGGTTTACAGTGTGTTTAAAAATATACATAGGATTGAGAGAGAAAAAGAAAAACGAAAATAAAATAGAGAAGCTGGCTGTGGTGGCGCACGCCGGTAGGATTTGCTGCAGAGGCAGCGGCAGGCCGATTTCCAAAGAGAAACCCTGTCTCAGAGAAAAATAAATAAAGTAATAATAGATAAATAAGCCACGTAAAGATGGAAAATACACAGAGAGTCTGGATACTGTACGCTATTGTGTTTTTCAGTTTTTTAATTGCTCAGGAAGGAACAACTGCTAAAGTACACTTGATTATAAATGCTACTAAATTAATTCAACTTATATCTTTTGAAAATGCCTTGACTTCAAAATTTAAGTATAAGGATATGTTACTTGGAAAAGGAGTTTTTATTTATGTTTCAACAGAAAATGAAAAGCTGAGGATTCCTTCCAGGCTTCTGTGGTTTGATGAACCAAGACCCCCGGAAGCAGTGGATCAGATGTTCCAACAATTGAAACAGCTAAGATGATGCAGTCTTACAGCCCCCAAAAATAGAGACGTATACAGGCTTCTGAGTTTTGTCATTATCCCCATGGTATAAACAGCGCCCCCTTCCAGCACGAAGCAGTTCGGAATGAGTGACATCCTAATTCCCATCTTGTTTATAAACCTTTGTTTTCATTTATATGGGATTGTTTATAATTGGTCAATGATCACAGCCAATCTCCTTTTAATGGTAAAAAGGGGAATTATGGTATGGGTATGGTTTTTCATTTATTGATACAAATTCAAGGTCAATTTTGTGGTGTGTATATTTCTCCTCTTGATTAAATATTGTGCTTATACTGATCTTTTAAAATGTAATGTGTAATTAAATACAGATTATAGATAGTTACTTATAATAGTCAGAACTTATAGTTAGGTAAGTTAAGTTTTCTAGATTTATAGAGAGGTATTTGAGACAGATAGATAGTCTTCAAACCTTTCAAAGACCTTCAGAAAATGGCATTTAAAATGGCTTAGGGTTTTTCTTGACAATGAGAAATGTCTGCTCCTGGCATCACCAATTACATCTGAGAGGAAGATGGGCATTGAAGAAACTCGTTATGTAGTTTGCTTTCAACACAGCAAGATGAACCATTTGGGCAAGAAACTGCTCTTGCCTAGACTGTTTGACTGTTGCTGTATAAACTGGACATGCAGGACCCACAGAAAAGTGACTGCTGAACTCAGTCTTACAGGGTTCCTGCTTCATGGAAGAGTCTACAAGACTTTCTGCAGGACAAAGAAAAATGACTGACAGACTGCCAATGCAGATGGACAGTTTGAAATTTCCTGCTTTGCTGAGAAGTCTTCCAGACACATTGTGGCCTTATGGGCTGAAGATGGATGCCCCAATGTTACAGAGGAACTCCAGGTGACTGTCCAGGAAGCAAGATGTCTCTGTCAATCCTAGTGTTTATATATTATCCTTCTGTGGTCTTTGATGGAGTTGAAGACAGATAGTTATAATTATAGTTTTCCTTAGTTATGATAAAAGATAAGCTACATATAGGACTGTGGACTCACAAGAATGAGATAGATGATATTTTCTTTAAATCTTGCTAAATGTTAATAGACAAAATATTGTAACTATGTTCTTACTTGATAACTGTTCTTTTATATATAATTTGACTATGTTAAAGTTAAGACCTTTCTTTTTGTTTAGACAGAAAAGAGGAGATGATGTGGGAAGTCCTGTGATTATGTCAATAAAGCACTGTTGGGCCAATAGGAATCTAGATAGGTGGGACTAGGAGTCCAGGAGGACTCTGGGAAGGAGAAACACAGAGAGTCGAGATGTAACGCCATGGGGTAGGAAGCCCTGAAACTTCTCCGGTAAGAGACATACTTAGATTAACAATTATGGGGTAATTACTTAAGTCAGAGCTAGCCAGTAAGAAACAAGCAAGGCCAACAGTTTCATAATTGATATAGCCTCCTGTGTGTTTATTTGGGACTGATGCGGCTCTGGAATCAGGCTGGTGGGAAGGCTTCTCTCAAGGAAAAAGCTTCTCTTTACACTCATCCTGCAAGCATCTTGAGCTTCCAAAACCCCAAGAACTAGGCAGCGGCAGAGAATTTAACTAGGAAGCCTAAGGCTCTGGGTTCAGTCCTTAGCAGTGTAACAATAAATAAATTCAGAAACAAATAAAAACCAGATATCAAAAAATCACAAATAAATATTTGTATTTACTAAGCACCTACTATGTGACTCACAACTTTTCCCAAAAGTTGAAGACAAGTCAAAATAGCACCCCAATTAGCTAAAAACACCATCTAATTATGATTGAATATACCAAACCAGCTCATAGGATTCATAGCACATATTTAAGTCCTCAATTGTTCAGTGGTTACAGAGACTGCATTGCATAAGAGCTCGGAGGTTGGCAGGAAGAAATGAAGAGTTTCTGGGGGGCCATGAAGAAGTGTCAACCCAATGTGACCTTGCTTGGGAGAACAAGCCTGCTTTAGAAAGCTCTGGGGACAACAAAGAGTCTCCTTGATAACTTACTCAGAAGGGGAGAAGACTGAACAACTTTGCTAAAACAATAAAGTCTGGGGGATGCTGCTCTTTGTTTTTAAAGTGGGGTGGGTGAGAATCAGAAAGGAATGCTGAACCCCAATTACCTCCAAAACCAGGTTAGGAAAACAGCACTGTCACAGGATGCCTTAGTGGGGCAGGGGGGTGGGAGGATAAATTCTGCCATTAGCTATGTGTGGGGTATCAAGTGGCACACTGGATTAGTGAGCATCTTCTCTTCCATGGAAGTTGCAGCATATTAGGAAGGAATTCTTGCTCCATTTCTGAGGTTCTCTTTAACATCATCACTTGGATGTAAATGGAGACATGGTGCTAATAACATCCCAGCTCGCTTCCAGCTCGCGAAAGCTTCGAATGTACCTATCCATATACACAAATGCCCTCTCCCCTCCCAGAAATTCACACAGAGATTCCAGAATTATACTTAGCTGCCTGATTAATTACTGGACCTCCATGGAAATTACTGTCAAGATTATACAATCATTCCATCTCTGGTTCTGCTTGATAAACATTTACAGTTTAACATATTTGGCAAAGCCATTTATATACTGCTATAATATAAATGAAGGTAGATTAAAGCTACAATAAGTCTATGATATTCATAGCCTTAAAATAACTCACTAACTACAGACAGTACCCTGAGCAATTACAAGATGTTCTATGTTAATTTAGAAAGGAATTCCAAACAAGTCATTTAAAACCTAATAAGATGCCATTAAAAGAAGGGGGACAGGGGAGGGGGAAGCTAAAGAAAACCCTAAGGCTTGAACCAGTAGAAATGATTCTCAGAGCTACTGACCCTTGCAAGATCCATGCTTTACTTGGGTTTCTAGACACGAGGCAGATTTCTAATTGAAGGTGATTATCTAGTTACTACATCCCAAATTGCACACATTTCTTGTATTGGTTCACACTCACAACTAATTAGATGGAGCATTTATCAATCTGAAAGTCCATGGAAACGATTGCATTGATCTACAAGCTACATATTGAAAAGGAGCTGTCTGCTGAGAAGTGCTATATACTGGTCCTGATGCCACCAACCCCTGATGCTCACGTGCATCTATGGGCTGAACTGTGAGGCTGATCCACTGGGGTGAATTCACAGAGGGATCACAGAACAAATAACTCGGTTTGCTCGTGGGTTTTCAAAAGTGTGGACACCAACATGTATGGCAGCCATTCCCCAGAAATAGGTACACTGAGACAGTCACCATCACCACAAGGAAGACACAAATAGCAATATACCATTCAAAAGACAGATTCCTAGCTAGCATATTTTATATCCACATACTTCTGAACTCCACACCTCCAATCAAAGATGGGGGGATAGCCTGACTGAGGAAATAAAACAGCAAAAAATATATAGAGACGTCCACAAAGGCACAGATGCACCTCGGTAAAATATAGCTCCTATTAGTTGGGTTAATTAAGATTAACACACAAGTCGTTGGGAACCCCCAAAGTAGATGAAAGGTAATTTACCAAGGAAAGACATAAAGACAAGAGTAGTATTCATTCCAAGTGACTCATTAACTGCATTGGTGGGCTGAGGCTCCTTCTTAATACTGAAATTGTCATAGCCGATTATCAAAATGGCATGAGACCAAATAGCTTACAAAAGGAAAACTACAACTTGCTTGCACAAAGAAAATATGCAAGCGAACCTAATCATGTATGTTACAATCACTTCCTAACATAGACACATGCAACGGGTTTTCTTCGGCATTCATATTGCTTCTATGGCAATGATAACCTCCCTGCCAGTTGGACACTTAGAGCAAACCCTCACACTCACTCCCACAGGAGAACTGTCTCACACGGCAGGAGGTTGTATTCCGAGCGTTCGGACAACAATTGTGTGAAATCTATTTTGGCTGGAAAAGCACCCTTCCCTTACCTCCAATGTCATGTTCACAGTGCTGACAGCCACTTTTATTTCACCATCTGACAGCTCCTTTAGATCTTTCAACATTGTTTGTTCAATACTTAAACCTGTGGATGACAAGAGGGGAAAAATTTATACTTGGGACCCATTATAAAAATACATGTCAGGGGGTTATTTAAAGACTTTATTCTACTAAGCTCAACATTTTATAGCATCATTTTATCAGTAATAAATACACACTAAGTCAAAAATCACATTTGTGGCCGCATCTACATTAGGTCAGATGCAGGCAGGAAATAGAATTTACCCCTCATGGTGCAAAAGGAGGTTTTTAATGACATGGCACTTACAGAGGGGTGGCGGGATAAAGGAGAGAATGAAGGATGAATCGGCCACAGACCAGCAAAGAGCAAAGGCAAGGGAGCTAGGACTTGAGAAAAGAACCTTCGGGGCCTGATCTTCCAGCAAGAGTAGAGTAGGAAAGGTGTGCCCAGCCCTGGCTGCCTTCCTTCTGCCCTCACTACTCTTCCCACTGACCAAACAGAAGCCAGAGCCAGGGAGCTTGAAACAGGCCACACTTGGGCACCGGCCTCCAGAGGCCCAGAGCAGGTATGGTGGGGAAAGAGTGGGCTGTCTTACCATATAAACTAGTCAAGTAATAGCTCAAAAGGTCCAAATTAGGTGACCCTCTGTAATTTTATAATTGCCAGTATAATTTTATGTGAATTGTTTTATGTAGCTCATGAAACTGTCATAATTGAGCCAGGTGTGGTGCTGAACGTCTCTAATTCCAGCACTTTGGAAGCACACACAGGTCCATCTCTAGGAGTTCGAGGCCAGCCTGGTCCCTACATAGAGAGTTCTAGGCAAGCAAGCTGGGTTGCATAGTGACACTTTGTCTAACACAAATGAAAGCCATCTTAATTGAGCTAGCTACCCCTGTTAACAGTCTCTGGAAGTACCCATTATTGAATTCCTTACTTGAAGGCAGGAATAATCTAAAGTGACAACGTTGTTTCTTTCTGGATGTTTATGAAGCCCACGCTGCCAGTAGAGAGCATGATGCATCACAGCAACATGGGGAAACAGATGGCTACTTGACATTCTCATTTGACTCAGAGTCAACTGTGGCATGTTTTCATCTCTCGAGTACATTGGAGCAACAGCAGCCTGGGGTGGTTCAGAGGATGAAGGGAGACATACACCACTGTGCACCTGTGCATTGGCATGCACCCACACTCATGAACAGATACTTACCTGTGTATGTGGCAGATACAGACAAGACCCTGCCAACATCCCTAACCTTGTGTTATCTCACTTTGGCCAGCATCACACTCCACAGGCAATCTGAGTTCTTGCTGGCCACTAGACCCTACTTCTGAGGATTTGCTCTCCCCTGCACTAGGAAGTACTCATTGTTTCTGTGGTCTGCTGATTTAACAACTAGACCTAGTTTATAGAACTTTGTTTCTGTGGTACTAACGTACCAACCAAGACTAATTTCAAACTGTTAACCCAATATTAACCAACTTACAAAATTCCAAAAACTACCAAGCCTTAAGGTTTGGATGCCCTGTGCCCAACCATCAGTACACTCTACAAGGGACCAGGGGAAAATTTTGTAATTTAGTATTTTCTCCTTAAAATCAGAACTTCTGGGTTTAGATCCTACCCAGCTCACTTGCTACAGTTGTGTATCTGTGGTTCAGTATTCTCATTTGGAAAATGGGGTATCGTGTGGCTTCAGGAAGATCATCCTTGCAAAGCTATACTATTGGAACATTGTGCAGATTAAGCTCTCACTGAAACATAACTTCATTATTAACAACAGTTGATCAGATTATCCACTCTCCCAAAAGCCTAGATTTAGAGAACAATTTCATTGGCTTAGCCATCTTGTCTCCATTTCTTCTAATGAAATCAGAATCACATAATCCAATTGTGTTTGGCACTGCCCCAGCAACATTCTCAAAACATAACTTAATCAGCAGGTGTAGACACCGTATGCATTAGCCCATGGATTAGCTAAACATTCAGACAGAACCTGGACAAGGGGTTCCAACATAAGATGCCCACTTCCATACCAACAGCACAAATCCAGAAACCCCTCCACAAACACAGAATAAATGGGAAGGAAGTGTGAGCACACTCAGTTGACCTCTTGTGAACACTCTACAGGCAAGCTACCCCTTCTGGAAGCAGTGAGAGAGCTACGACAATCACTCACCCTGAGCATTGAGCTGGGTCTCCTGCAGCACACTGATGATATCATCTCTAGGAGGCAGGTTGGGAAACTGTTCTTCCAGGATGGAGAGAATGTCCTCCTGCTTCTCTGGGAGCTCAGGATCCATGGTCATCCACTTGAACAGGATGCTGCCTGAAAGGCATGGGTACAAATGCTCTTGAGTTCTCTCTCCATCAGCCAAGACAGGAATGATAAAAATCAATGTCTTTATGCTATAGGTACTGGCCTTAATAGCCGCACTGGTCCCTACACTCCAGGGTGCAAGTTTGGGAAGAAAGACCAAGACATCTCCACACAAACACCAAAAAAGGAGATAGCCTTGGTTTTAAATGATTTCAAAACAGAAATTAATGGCAAATTACTCACAGATTTTGTCAATCCTATCCCCTTTGGGGGGATGAGAGAATATTCTTCCAACTTGCCGTACTACTGATTTTATATATTAATTTGCTTCGACACACAGTCTGATAGCCTGGCTAACCTGAGGACTGTTTCTAGCCTTTCAAGAACCACACATAGCTTTGAAGTAATTTACAGTTATCAAAGTATACAGTCTCACAGGCTGGCTCTAAACTGCAGATTGAGGTTACTAATTTGCTTCTCTGATTTTAGTGGAAAATATTTTAAAAATTAGCCCAAGGAGTAGGAGGCAGGTAATAATAATAATAATAATAATAATAATAATAATAATAATAATAATAAAACAGTCTTACTGTCTGTATTTGTGTTCTAGGACCAACGGGAGGTCTTTTCAGAGTTTTAAATAGGAGGAGCAACACTCTCACTTACATTTTGTATTTTTGTACTCTGGCTATTCTTCACATGGTTGTGGAGAATAAAATAAAAAAGGAAAGCTATGGAGCCCAGCTGGTTTTATTCTCTGTTTCTGTGTTTACAAACATCATCTGATCATGTAGAAAATGGGACAGATTTAGTAGAAATGACCCATTAAAAGTGGAGGGTGACCAAAGAGATTTTGAGTAGATTTTGGATGTAAAATCTAAAACACAAAAATGATTTTCCCTTTTGTTTTTAAGGCAAACACAAACCCAAATTTCACAAAAGATCAACAGCTTCTAGATCTGGTAGACCAGTTGAACAAGAACAAAGTTCTAAGCACAGACACAACACAAACTGTGAATGTGTTAGAGAGCCTCCAGCAGCACCTTAGGAGCAAGATGGTGTAAGTGAGATATAGGCATGGGAAGTTAAGGCTCACTAGACTCAGTACAGGTGAAGTGAAGTTTATTTGGGGAGAATGCACTTACACAGGAAACAGATGACTGCCGTGGGTTCCCGCTCCAAGGATACTGACCTTGTCACCTGGATGCTGTCCATGACCTGAGCAGGAAGCAAGAGAGAGCTCCGAGCCCCAAACCTAGTCCTTATCAATGGTCATGTCTGCATCTGTGACTACGCTCAAATGGACATGGTCTGTGCTGCAGGTGTGGAGGTGAATATCTCTACAATTCCCCTTTTAGTCTAAAAAAGAAGATTCAGGCTTGATACAAAACTATATACAATGATAGCAAATATCAAGTGTGCCCCAGGAGAAGGAAAGGTAAAACATACACAGTTTAGGACCTACTACCAGTGAAGCAACATAGAGCAACTGGCATGAACTACATATCCAGTCCTAGGGTAAAGGCATAACAGAGGTACTACAAAGTTTTCATAAACTGGAAAGTTTAAGTCTTGTACCTAATATTTCTACCTAGAAAGAGAGAACAATAATTGTGACAGTCTAATCTTCAATCTAATCAAAGACCTGAGAAAAAGGATAACAATACTAGGGTGGGCAGGAAGTACAAGCAAGAGACTTCTGAAAGGTGCAAGCCAAGACAGAAACAGCAGGCTACTTGGATAGTCACCCAAAGAATCACAGCAGTGTAGGGGCAACCAGCTTTGGCTAAGGCCTAGAGTAACTGACTGACCAACACAGAAGCAGGGTGGTAGAAAAGCTATCTTACCCTGACTTGGCAAGGTTCAGCAGTCTTCTATGTTTATCTCCTGCAAGCACAATAGGATAGCAAGTCCAAAGTCAGCAGTTAAGGTGGGGACAGTTCTTTGCCCAAGAGGCCATTAGCAAAGGAGAATGAACTCCAGAAGGAGTGTCATCAGTGACCAAAATACTCTCAGGAACAGCTTGGTGCTGTCAGGAGCAATTGTGTCTCATGTCACTGGAGTACTAATATTAAAACATTTAAATGCCATATTCTGCAGGTCTATGGAATGTTTGAAGATCAAATATCTATGTCTGACTAACTCATAGATATAAGAAACACGGGTAATTATAATCCGTAATTCTCAGAAACATAGTTGTACAATGGCTGAAGCTTCCCAAAATAATTTAGCAAGGACAATGACTTCAAAAAACGTATAATTCTCAATAACAGAGATAGAACTGAAATGTCTTGACTAAAGGTATAACTGTAAAGTGCAATAAGGTGGCTATCACTACAGTGCAGAGCAGAGATCCTGTGTTCCTGAAGCATTTTCTATCCAAGCAGTTGCTAGTTCAGAAGTTGTAGCCACTGGACAGAGAAGCCTGTGGACCTAACAACAATGTTATAAGGCCCTTGTAGAAAACTATTAGCTTGAAGAACTACCAATCTAGCTAACTGCTTGGTGTTGTAAGCAAAGTTTATGAGAACACAGCCATCCCTGATAATTTAGAGTGTTTATAGGCACACACACACACACACACGCGCACACACGCACGCACACACAGACACACACACACACACACACACACACACTTTAATGTTTCAACAGAGCCTGAAATATCTATTTCCAAGTGACTGGAAACTGGAGGCAGAAGCTCATGAGAAGACAAATGGAGCAGGTCCAGAAGGAATAAAGTGAAACTAGCTGGAGAATTGGAATCTACACCCAATCCAATGAGCATTTAAAACTCTGGTTTTAATGTTTTCCTCAGTATATCAGATGTGGTGGGGAACTGAAAACTAAGTCAGAAGAAAATATCCACACTGAAGCATGGAGAAAAAAAAAAGCAGCCAAAACTGCAGAGAAAAGTTTAAGGACCTAAGAACAGGTGACAGCCCTGCTCAGAAAATGAGAGAAAGAATTGTAACATTTCAGAAAAACTGCAAACCAAAGTTATGGTTAACATAAATTAAAACATCTGTAAGCAGTAAAAATGCTAAAAATTACACAGAAAAATACTAAATCAGTGAGGGAGAAAACATACAATAACAACAAAACTGCAGTCAAACAGAACCTGGTTTCTCAGTGAAAAGGATGGACGTCAGACGAGGGTGGAATTGAGTCTTCACAACTCAGACAGGAAATCACCATCCTAGCGCCTCACATTCAGTGAAAATGTCACTGAATAAAGAGACATTTCTAAGGAAAAGGCAGAAGGATGTCACAAGAAATCCTACTCTGAAATAAACAAGAAGGCAAAAGACAAGGATTTCAAACAGAGGCAAAAACCAAATACCAGAAAGAAGAACATTCTGGAGATATAAATATGAGGTCAGCATGAATCAGCATTTGCCGTATGAATGGCATCTTAAGAGATTTTAAAGTAGATGCAATTTAATGCATTTCAAAAGTGATGAGCTGAAGAAGGGGTTAAGGAGAGAGGAGAGAAGATGGGAGGGAAGGGAATAAAGAAGATGATGGGGGAAACAGAAGTGAGGAAAGAAAATGGGGAGGGGAAGGAAGGGGGAAAAAGAGGATGGGGAGGGGAAGAGGGAGCCGGGAGGGGTAAGAATTAGAAAGGCCTTTCTTCTTAAAAGGGGTCTGCAAAGGCCTTAAAGAATCTGCCAGTGACATGAGAACAGTTAGTAAATTTAGGAATTTGCTGCATCTAAGGTCAATAACACAAAACAGTATTTATAAAAATAATCACAAAAGATTAAAAGCTAAATTTTTAAAAATGCATTGGCATTCAAACATAAAATACTTCACATAATATATGCTTGACTTGGTCAAATTAGAAACCACTTTGCTTTGACTTGAGGATTTCTTTATTAATTTTTAAGTTGGTAAAATGCATAAGGTTGCAGTACAGTAATAAAACTTATTAACTTGATAGAATTTAAGCATATACCTCAATATTGTTTTGTATGTTTCATTCATTTTTAAATGACTGCAAGAACAAGCATTATACAGTGGTGAATAAGCATCATAAACAGTGGTGATAAATGTGTAGTGCTGTGCTTTTATGAAAGCATTTTAAGAGTTATAATACATGATTCTTCAATTCCATAAAACTAAGGTAGCATTTTTACATATTTGCACGCCCTCCCCCCAGTTTTGTGCTTAACAGAAGCCAGCTGGATTTTGAGACCTTTTCTATGCTCAGCATACTGCAGAGTGCTACCCTGAAAGAATGTAAAAGAAGTCCCCACACAGACGGGCGGTTAGAAAAAAATAAAGGGCACTTTAATATTTGCTATAGACAACTTTGGACTTGTCATATGGCTGAGAGTCTTGGCTTTAAAACACATAGAAGAGAAAGGCAGTGTTTAAAGTTAGTCTAAAAGATACCACCTTAAGCAGAATCCCACAGCATGGCTCACTAGAATGACTACTGTCCCTGGCTGATTCAGTCTGACTTGACAGTAGCAAGGACGTGACTGACTGCCTACTAGGACAGGATACCCTGTTCAGGCATAGGAGCCCCACATCCTGAGTTATCGTTACTGGACAATGAAAGCTACAGAGCAGCTTCATCTCGGGACTCCTCTGGAGACTCCCACTTCACATTGGAAATGTATTTATACTAATTTTTTACAACTTTATTATTTAAATATTCACAAATAAATAAAAACATTGCACACCAAATGAACCAGACCCAAGGTCTGTGAGTTTCTATACAGTTAGAGTAGGTATTACAGAGGGGATTTTTTTTTTTTTGGTTTTTATGAGACAGGATTTCTCTGTATTGTTTTGGAGGATATGGGTCCAGCCCGGCCTCGAACTCACAGAGATCCGCCTGCCTCCCGAGTGCTGGGATTAAAGGCGTGTGCCACCACCGCCCGGCTACAGAGGGGATATTAAGCTAATTTTTATTCTAGTTCTGTCTTGGAATTTTTCTTTTGTTTTGGTGATAGATTAGTGCATAAAATACACTTGATACTAAAAGGATAAAATTTAATGTAACACACCACTACTTCTGTTGTGAGTGCCCAAAAACACATTTAGTAATTATATAATTTTGCTAAGTATTGGAATCAAGATATACAGTAGCCAAAGACACCTAGGTGTCAGTACACTAGAACCTGGTTCCGAATGCATGTTGAATTAACTTCTAGCAAATTCTGAGCACAGAAACAATCCATAAACCTGTACCTAGACTATCTCGTTATTCACAGGCTGATAAGGGGGAGATAAAATTAACAGTAAGCAACAAAGAAAACAATTATAATAAAATATAACAAATGTTTTATTTCTATAGAAAAAACAACCATATCCTTTGTTCAAAACAATGGGAATGTAAAAGGCCTCTTACTAATAACAATTGCAGCATGCTAATACTGCATTCTGTCTAAGCAACTGCAGCACGATAACACTATACACCTCCTAAGAGACTGCAGCATGCCAACACTGTTCACTCCCTAAGCAATTGCACTATGTTAATACTGAACATTCCCTAAGCAGTTGCAGCATGCTAACACTGCATGCTATCTCAGCATTTGCAGCATGATAACACTACATACTTCCTAAGCAATTGCAGCATGCTAAACCTGCACATTCCCTAAGCAATTGCAGCATGCTAATACTGCATTCTGTCTAAGCAACTGCAGCATGCTAACACTGCCCTACAGCCCCAGAAATTGGGAAACAGTCAGCATGGGAGATTGGAGTTGTCTACTATCAGGAAAAAAAGGAGCTTAAATATTTTTTGTTTACCTGGGATTGATTTTTTCATACTGAAAGAAAATATTAAATAATGAATAACAGAGGTGGGCAGAGAAGGAAAAGAGAAAGGAGAAAAATGACGTACAATATAATACCCATTTGTCTAAAAAGGCACAAAATACAATCCTTGCAAATTTAGAATGTCTGAATTTAAGAGAAAGGCTACCTTTGTGTGACTGAAGAAGTAACACCAGGATTGAATAGTTACTTAGATTTTTCTAGGAGAAAGTAGAATTTCTTTTTCCTACCCGGAGCCTCTTCTGAAGCACAGCAGGCGACATAATTCCCGTAGATGTCATAACCATTTGGAAGTGGGATGATTCACCCTTTGGGCAGGAGAGGAAGAAAAAAAACCCACCTTGGCTCTGTTCCTTTCCCACTTGACCTCCTTAAAAGGACCGTTTTGAAGCTGCTAATCCAGCCTACCAAAATAGCAAACAACTAGTCTTTATTGAAGGTTAGCTGGGACTCAGAGCTGGCTTCTGAGGATGTGGGCATAGCTTCCCACTTTGTCCTAGGCTAAGAAGAAGAGCTGCTGTTTGCTCTAGTCTTCAACTTATAGATGCTGCCAAGGCCTTACACAAACAAACATGAAGGGCCATTTGGGCAAAGTGTGGACTTGATGGAAGCGTGCTTGGAAATTAGTGACTGAAATCTCAGTGTCAGATGGTTCCTGAACACACACACACACACACACACACACACACACACACACACACACACACACACCTCAATATGATGATTCAGCAATTTAGTGGATCTTAGAGTTGGCAGCCATCCCCTAGAATACATCTCTGAGGAAATAAAACAGCACAGGTTGAGCAGTCTGATGGGTTTGTAACCATCTTTGGCACAAACCCAGAACATGACCAAACACGAACTTCAGACCACAAAATGTGACTATTAGAGAAGTTCACATTGATCATGTTTGAAAATAATAATAATAAAAAATAATTTTCCATAAAGGAAGGGGGAGAGGAGTAAGAAAAGGGGAAAAGAAAGAAAAAAGAACCACAGAATAAAAACAAAGACAGATGGGAAGGTAGAAGCCAAAAGATAGACACATTTCCAAGAGTCAAGGTCAGCGATCTTACCAGAATGACATCTGTGTCTTCCTCTACATGTAAGAAATAATTCAAAAGTAATACATTATAAATATATGCCTTTCTGGATGAACTAGATGTTAACACTCTGTGCCCTGACATTACTGTTTCCAATGAAGACAAGATGCAGCAGCTGAGAGGCTCCTGTTAAAGACTGGCATTGTCTTCTCTCCTGCAGCTGAGGGTTCAGGCAGGAAGAAAAACTGGTTCCTGCTGCAGCACACCTCCCAAGGAGAATGAAAAATCTCCCCAGAGCTGAAGGCCAAGTGCCTGAGAAAGAAGCTTATGCAAAAGATCCTGTGATGGGCAGGGAGGCAGCTTATGGGCAAAGAAACTAAGCATTAGCAACAGGAAGACAGGCAAATGTACAGAGCTGAGATTTGCATGGTTGGAGGCAAGAAAAGCTAGCAACCTCTATACCTACTTAGGTGATGCTTCAAAGGCGGGGAGGTTTCTTCCCCTCCTCTGGCTCTTTGGTGACATCATTATCGAATTAAATGCCAAACAGGAGGAAGGACCAAGTCAGTAAGAATTGCCTCGACAGCCTCCACTTTGAATGTGGGCTCTCTGGGAAATACAGCTTCATCTGTGTGAAGAACCTGACTCAGGAGATACGTGCTGTTCAAAAACACTGCAAAGAAGTAAATGGAAGACAAGGATGCTGGCACCAAGGATGACTAGCTGGGCAGACTCATTCAAGGGATGAACTAAGGCGCCTACTGTGGTGTTGTATTTACCTAGTTAATAAAGTGACAGCTATTTTAAAAGAAGAGAAATTACATTCAAATTATCTCAAGATGGCTAAATACTCCACCAGCCTTGAAACACTGTCCTTGCACTAACTTACTTGTTAGCATGTATCCCTAATTGTCCTCAGGGCTAAAAGGTTACAATGCAAGGAAAACAGAGACAGCATGATAGGTACGCGAATGACCCCTTAACAATACCCATAGCTATCAGGTTCTATGTCAATATTTGAATAAAATAGTACATAGCATATTGCAAACAGTTTGATAGCTCATTACAGTAGGAAGTCCTAGGACCAAGGAGATCACATATGATTGAACATGTATTTTGTTTGCAGAGAGGCAGCAGCAGGTACAGATGACTGGGGACAGGAGAGCAGAGTCAGGCACCGTTTTGAGAGGACTCACGGAAAAGAACAACCAACCTTTAAAATCAGCTTGTTCCTTTTAAAAAATAAAGGAACTAAGAGACAGTTACTCTCGATAACAGAGATGGATATCTACACACAGTAACTGTCTCTATAGCAATGTGAATTTCACCTCCACGTTTTGTGTGATATCCCCATCTTATTCTTTCCTTTGCTGTTCTTTCTCTTCATTCATTTTCTGTTTTATTTTATCATGTGCTTTTTGGTAAGCTACTTCAAATATTCTGTGCAAGAAGGATTTGAATGATAAAATTAATGATTGATGGGGAAAGTCCTTCTGTGTATGGGCTTATCTTATTGGTTGTTGAATAAAGCACTGCTGGCTAATAGGGAAGCAAGATAGGTGGGACTAGGAGTCAAGGAGGATTCTGGGAAAGAGAGGCAGAGTCAGACACCATGTAGGCAGGCAGAGGAGTAAGAGGTCCAGACCCTTTTCTCTGGTAAGAGAAATGCTTAGATTAACAATTATGGGGTAAATACTTAAGTCAGAGCTAGTCAGTAAGAAACCAAGCAAATGGCCAACAGCTTTATAATTAATATAGTGTCCTGTGTGTTATTTGGGGGTTCAGACAGCTTGGCAGGACCCAGGTGACTGGCAGGGAAAACTACACTCTACAAATGATTCATAGATAACCGGCCTCTGAAAGCACACGCACACACACACACACACACACACACACACACACACACACACACACTAATTTTAAAATGCATACTGTATGGGTCCATTTATGTAAAGCACACAACCACACAAACCCCATGTGAAGAAATTTGGGATACATGCATAGGGCTGGCTAAAATATAAAGAAAAGCAAAGGGGCTGGAGAGATGGCTAAGTGGTTAAGAGCACTGCCTCTCCTTCCAAAGGTCCTGAGTTCAATTTCCAGCAACCACACAGTGCTCTCACCCATCTGTAACGAGATCTGGTGCCCTATTCTGGCATACAGGCATACATGTAGACACAACATTATATTCATAATAAATAAATAAATCTTTAAAAAACTGTTAAAAAAAGAAAAGCAAAAAAGTGTCTGTCAAGAATTCAGAATGCTGGCTACCTCCAGGTAGGATAGAGCTTGTAGACATGAGAAGAAGGCAAGTCTTCACATTCTGCCTCTTTTGCTGGGTAATTATCAAAGGGCATTTCCTTCCTGGTGATATACTGAGCTGCATATTTATATTTTATAGATGTATTGTGTATTTTTTATTTAGATGCACAATGCTTTGAAAAGATTAAAAGTATGTATATATATTAAAAATCTTAAAATTTTTACATATTATGACAATTAATGAAAACAAAAGCTAGTCAGTCATTACAAAATAATAAAATAAAATCCACTAGGATTTCTACAAGCTAAAAAAATACAATGAGAAAGGGGCTATTAGTAGAAGAAACACTGTCCATATTCCAGACAGTAAGAATATTAGAGAAATGGACCTCAACAGCAGGCAATTTCAGTATCAGACACTACCACAAAATCAACAAAGTCATGAAAACAGTATAAATATTATTTTTAAAAAGTCAAACTCTTTATTGAAAGTAGTTTTTTTCATTCAAGATGTGCTGATTATAGCTCATTCTCCCCCAACTCCTCCCAGGTGCTCCCCACTTCCCTACCCACTCAAACCCACTTTCGAAGAGTTCATCCACATAGTTTTACTATGCGCCAAGCAGAGTAGAGGCACCAGGGCAGCAGGCAGGGTAGTGGACACAGTGTACAAGGTCTCTCTTTTCATGAAGCTGTCATTCTGAATGTAGGGACGGCTAGAAAAAGAGTACTAGACAGATAGGAACAAGCACTCCACAGGGAAAGCTGAGTGTGAGTCCTTCAGAATGAGAAAAGTTGGGAATATCTAAACAAACAAACACAAAAATCCTCAGGGGTGAGGACACATCCCATGAGAAGATAGGTGCTTGAAGGGACAGAGGAAAGGCTGTGTTATTCATAAGCACGGAGGACCCCAATTCTGAACAGGAGTAGATATAACCAGGGAACTGCTCATGGTCTTACACCTTTGAAAGGTAACTGATTTTGTGTAGGAAATAGTACAAAGCCAGGCAGCCATGGCCATCATCATCTACTAGAAAGGCTGCTGGCTTAGACTGGGTCTCCATCAGTGATCATGGAAAACAAGGTTGGAGACCAGTCACACATAGATACAACCTGGTTATGACCAAGCTGGAAAGCCTACTGATGGGGCAATGTGGAAGGGGTGAAAAAGAAAGAACCCAGGATAATTGCTGGACTGTGACTTGAGCAAGTGAGAGGCCAGCATAGCTCTGCAACTAAGTGGAGGAAACACATAAAACTAGGTTTAGAGGCTCAAAAGTATTCCTAGAGAACAGTGCTAAAGTCATGTACAAATCGGACAGACTTGTGTAACAAGAGTACTAGACAGGATCAGCAATACTAATGAAAGTTCAGTGTAGACCTAAGGGCAGTCACAGAATGCACATATTACTTAAAAATAGTAAATCAATGAGAAATAAATGAGATCACCTAAAGGTGATATGAAGATCCAAATATGTCCAGGACAAACTTCCAGACACTCCAATACATAGAGCAGAGATGAGGGAAGGGAACTGAAAGACAAGCCTGGAACACTTGGTCATTGTATATAGAGGCACATACCTGTAATCACAGCACAGGAGGCCAAGGCAGGTGATTGCCACGAGTTCTAGGCCATCCTGGGCTATATAAGTAATTATCTAGAAATAAAAACTTGTCCCCATCTTTTACACATGAAAGTATAGACTGAAAACTAGTTTATTGTCTCCCCAGTAGGGAGAAGCACATATAGTCTTCTCAGAGAACAGAGGGACAGTTTCTTAGCCTACCTGAAATCCATGTGATATGATCTGGGTGTGATGATGGGTGTAAGAAGCAAAAGACAATCAAATTCATATAGTATTCAACTCCCAGTAAATTTAGAATTTTAGTACAAGGTTTATAATAGTATATTTTACATTCCCATTATAATTTTCTAGTCTCTTCTAAGTCTCAGCCATACATATCTAGTCTTGTGACATCTAAAAGAGCTATAACTTCTCATGGCCAAACATGGGAATAAAAAAGTTGTATTTAATTTTCTTTTGCATTTTTAAGATGTAGACTACATAGGTACCGTGTCTGAAAAAAATGTGTCAAGTTCACATCCAAGTAGCTTCACAGTTGCTAAGGAAGACTGTTTGAAAGATTACAGTTCCTGCTGAGAATTAAAGGATGCTAACACCACTTAGAGGAAGACAGAAAACACATCCTTTATACTCAATGTTATATATGTGATTGGAGAACTATGAAATCTAAGTTTGACTTCAGTGAACAGAGCAAACTTTGACTCAACTTCTTACTTAAATAACTAAAGATTTGAGAACTTTACAAAATTCATCTGTTGCTCCCAAATATGAGCCAAGTTGTGTGACTCTGAAGACAGAACCCTGAACCCCTGAGGCATCTCTTCAAAGGCAGCTGTTTGTTCACCATCCTTTAGTTCCCTCCATTCGGGGATGTTCCACCTCATGTCCACATACGTGCACACAGGCAGCACGCATGCACACCATGGCCACAGGTTTCTACTACGCAAGCTGAAGGGACAACTAGAAGAGACAAACCTGAGCATTGTCATCACCATCATCATTGTCATCATTAGCAGTAGCAGCAGCGTAAACAAACTACATCATCGTACGGATTTGTTACAGCTTCATGTTACTTTCCTGTTTGTAAAACCTCACGATGATGAGTTCTGCTTTGACTACATCTTCCCACAAATAATGAGTGTGCTGGACTTTTAGAACAACAAGCTACTCAGTTTCTAAGATACGTAAAAAAATGTTTTTAGTGCTTTTGACTGAACAACACATTTGAATTACCACACAACTTTCCCTGAGCTAAGATTCCTGATTGCTTTTATTTTCTGTCTGCCTTACCACAAAGAAAAATGATTACGATTCCTAGGATTAGCCGAGGGTACCATTTCAAAGACAGCATCGCTGCAGACATCCATTGTCATCACAATATTTATGATGAGTTTCCTGGGGCCATTATTCTAGAACTTTTAGAGAAACCGTGTAACTCTTGGACTTCCCCCCTCTAAAGTGTCGTAACTAGTGAGACAGAAAAGGAAGGCCTTGGAAGCATTGAGCCAGCCTGTCCTCAGCCTCCCTATTTTCTGTTTCATCTGTTGTCTCCTGACTGACTGTCCTGTAGTAAACATTTGGAGGATAATTTGTGCTACGAGGTAGAAAGTGAATTGTGGAAAGAAAAAAAGCTTCATGCGAAACCAAAAATATTTCACATGTCCCATATGCAAAAGTAACTGAATGGCTGTGCTCATTTTGTAGCACCCAAAGTTGATGGACACTTTCTAAGGTGAAAACCATTTGTTGGAAGCAGTGGGCTCCAGCAATGGCAAATTGTGTCTGTAGGAAGTTAAGTCCAGGTTGCACATGGTTATCAAAATCTGCGGGTGCCCTAGACCCATGTGTAAGATGATGCAGTATTTGCCTGCATCCTGTCACATCCTGACATATATTTCACACGCCTTACAGAACTTAATATCACTTACAATACTTAGTATAACCCCTTGCCTTAATTAACACAATAGGGAAACAATGTAAATTGTTATGCTGATTTTTTTTGGAGAAAAACAATGAGATACCCTATTGCATGGGAATCAAGATTCACTAGACTCAGTACAAGTTAAGTTAAGCTTATTAAAAAAGAATGCACTTACACAAGAAGCGTGTGATCGCTGCAAGTTCCAGCTCCAAGGATTCACTCCAGGATCCACCCATGCTGCCCTCTGTGCCCCAACTATAAGCAACAGAGAGACAGGCACCTGTCCCGACCTCAGACCTAAACCCACTCAGTCATGTCTGCACCTTGGTCGTGGCCAGCGCTACATGTTCAGGCCGGGTGGATATCTCATTACTGTGGAGGTCCCTAAATAAGGATAGCATAATAGAAGCCATTTAAATATTCCTACAATATCCCTAGAGACTAACGCTTAGTTAAGTTTCTATTTCTCTGTGTCTGCTTATCTTCCTGTACAGCATATTTTCAAGGCCTGCAGCAGGCTCTCCCACCCTTCTGCCTCCTGGCCTGCAGTCCAGACTCCCCCAGCTGCAGACTTGTGGCCTTGGAACATACTCTGCCAAGGAGAACTTCCGTTCCCCCACCCTTCTGCTACCTCCCCCACTTAAGCCCTGTTGGTACTTTCAATAAACGAGACTTAATCAGAATACCGTCTTGTCTCTGTCTCTCGTGTCTCTAGTTCCTTCATTCTCCCTCCCTCCCCTAGAGTCCCTGTTGACTGACCCCCACAGGCTGGGGCACACTACAATTTCCCTTTTAGTCTAAAGAAAAGATTTAGGCTTGATACAAAACCATATATAAAGATAGCAAATATCAAGTGTGCTCTAGGAGAAGGAAAAGTTAGAACAAACGCACTTAAGACCTATCGCCAGTGAAGCAACTAGAGCAAAAGGCAAAACCACAAGATCCTTTACTGTGCTGATATAAACAGTTTAAAGTGATCATTCTGGTTGAGTTCCTGAGGTGGAGACCATGGATACAGAGGGTTGATTGCGACAATACCATGCAGCAGTGACCCATGTTAACTGCAACCAGTGAAAGACCAAGCTGGAGGGCCCTCCATCATATCATCCAAACAAAGGGGAATATTTTGCCTTGCAGGCAGGATTCTATAAGCCAAGCATGCCTAAGTATAGGGGGATACTCCAAGGCCACAGAAACAGGGAAATTCTGAGCTGCACTCTCACTGTCACAGACAAGAATCTCCTTTGGAGGCTATTAACACAGCTAGAGGAGCAGCTCTCTCTGCAACCACGATGCAGCAGCCCCATTTAACATTCTTGTCTAGTGAAACAGCACAGGCCCTTGTGCCTGTTTCTAAATGCACATTTTTAATATTCAATATAATGCTACTCTTTAACAAACTCTTTACTCCCTGCCTCTCTGATGGAGCTTCCCGGGGTCTTTAAAGGGATTGTTAACCCAAGAATGGATCGCACTCTTTCTGCATGAGCAGGCCCAGAATCAGTCCATTAAGCCTCCCGTCTTTACTCTGGCAGTGCCGCCCTTACCTCTGAGGAGATGTGCCAGCTGCTGGGTGATGAGCTCGGGGGCCTCGCGCAGGAGCTCCTTCAGCACCAGCGAGGAGGAAGACTCGGGCAACCCCAGCTCACCATCGCTCTGCTCATCGGGGTTAATGACTCTGACAACCGCCGCTTCCAAACTTCTATCCTCACTGGAAAATGAATGGAGAGGAAGAGAAAGAGATAAGGCGTGTTTTCCCATTTTGGGGGATGATTCAGTCTCTACTCCCACATGAATAATAATTTTTCCTAAATGGCCCAAAACATAAATTCTCATGACTGTGAAGATTACCACCTAGAAAGTTGGTTAAGATGACTGCCGAGCAAGAATAAGACCTCAGTTCAGATCCCCTGAACCCATGTAAAAGCCAGCCATACTCCTCCTCGCTGTGGTCACTCCAGCACCACACTGGGGTGGGTGGGGAGCAGCTGAGGCTTGCTGGTCAGCCGGTCTAGCCAATCAGTGAGCACTGGGTTCACCTATTTGCCTTCTCTCAAAAGATGAGGTGCAAGAAGACTTCTCTGGCCTGTACGAGTTTGTACCCCTTTACATGGGTGCTGGTACACACACTCAAATACACACACACACATACCCTCAGAGGGGACAACAGGACCTTACTCTGTGTCTCTTCATTTATTTCCATTCATTACCCCCCAGAATTCCTGGATTATTTTCTTATCTCTACAGTAGCTACTATTTAGAAACATTGTAGCTATGTTCAGACCCTATGAGATGGGTTCTAGTAAGATCTTCCTTTCATGAATGGAGAAACTGAGGCACAATGGGGCTAAGGGATGTTTTCATGGTCAGGTGGTCAAAGAGTAGAGCAGATGGCTTTTAGCCGACAATTAACTCCAGTACCTGTTCAGAACAGTCACTGAAGTTCAGAAAAAAAATCACCACAATGCCTGTGACAGCTTCACTATGATTTTTTTAAAACTCAAGATGTTAATTAAATAATTAATTAAAATTTGTACTTTTTTACTTTTGGAGTGCCAAAGATCAATTTCTAGGGGCCTTTCCCTGCTAGGTAAGTGTCTGTCAATAGGCTATCCCCAACCCCTCACCAACTTCATATATATATATGATAGAGGTAGATTTTTCAAAAGCAGACAGATACAGATAAAACTACATTTTTTCTTACTATTCAAGAACAAATGAGTAACAGTAAAGAAAGTTAGCTCTCCATTTTTATGGAATATTCCATTTCATAAACAACCATAAATTTAAAGATTAAAACCTCAGTCTCAAGTCAAGCCTAACAGTTTCCATTTTAAGTGGTGACAAATTTCTCTCCCATCTTGTATGGTCATGTTCTCTGTACTCATGTGTGTTGCATGAGTTGTCCTGAAAAAATTAGACATACCTTTAGCCAAGTGTGTGATAATAGGAACACCCAGGCTATATGTGGTTTGGGGACTGAGTTTCCTCCAAAGGTTCACTTGTGCAGAGTGGTACCCATGGTGGAAACATTGGACGATGCTGAAGGCTTCAAGAGGTGTGGCCTGACAGCAATCCTTAGATCACTGGAGACATGCCCTCACATGGGGTTGGGTTATTCTCGTTTCTAGTTCTGCCCTGATTCAAGGTGTGGCAGTTTTGTTCTTGCTGATGAAATACCATCCTCACCACAGGCCCCTCTGGTGACCTGATCTGAGAGTTGACTCTCCAGAGTCATGAGAAAGATAAACCTCTTCTCTCTTCCTTGGTAGCTGTGTCAGGCGCTTCCTTACAGTGATACAAAGCTGGCAAATACAACTGATAACTGAAGTCAGTCCAAAAGCTCACCCAAAACTTCCAGCCTCTTCTCAACAGATGGTTGATAAATATGTTTCAAAAGACTTCCATTTGTCTCAGACAGCACAGGGATGAAAGTAGTCCACAAGTCCACAGACTGTTTTCCAAACACCGTATAATCTTTTGTATAACTGATAACTGCCTCGGTATACTTTAATTCATATTAAAGTATGTGTCCTAAAAATTGGTTACATTTAAAAATGTTAAATATGAAGGCTTTACTTCAAGTATTCTAAGGCCAAGGTTAATTAGTGATGGTCATCAAAACTAGACAAATGTGCAAACGGAGAAGAATGAGCACTTCAAGCTGTAGGCTGTTTAGCTGTTGTCCCATCATTCAATAGCAGTAGAGAAGGATCACAGAGGCCCCGCTGTAGTCACATGTAGGTAAGGATTCTGTCTTATTCCTCTGCCTTTATCTCAGATCTTTGCCCAGTCAGCAGGCAGACAGGTCAAGTTCTCATCTGAGCTCTCCACTGAGCATACATGGCATCCTGGGCATAGCCATTTGTGACACTAGACTCTACATTTCCTGCCTATAGTATGAGGTGACTGAACTCTCCAGGCTGTCATCAGACTGGTCTTCTATACCTTATAAATGGAAAACCACTGACCAAGTGGCCCATTTCCCAGCTTTCCCTTGTCTCTATGAGATTTCTTTAGAACCTATATGTTTTATCTGGTTTCAACTTGTGTTATTTATTTTCCAACATCAATACAAAGGATTTGTATTGGGAAATTTGTATTTTGGTAAATTTTACAAGAGTATTCTACTTAAAGTAACACATTTGAAATATCAAAGTAAAAATGGAGAACTGATATAGACCAAATTTCGTCATTAAAGAAAAAAATTACTCCTTTTCCTAAGAAGATTTTTTTTTACTTTTAAGACAATAATAAGAGACAGCTGACTCAGAAGTCTTCACTCAGACAAAGCACAGAGCTTCACTGTGAGTCTCACCTCCCCAGGACGTGGCTGCCCACAAGCGTTATGGACAGCTTTCCTTCATCGTTCAGCTGATGCAGGTTAATTTCATCTCGGAATATGTGGGATGACTCAGAGATGTTCAGCTCTTCTAAAATAAACCTTGTCTCTGTGAAGTAGCTGAATTCAGTTCTTGGGATGTTCAGCACTGGCAAGCAGAGGACCCCAGGTGGACTGACCTACCAAAAGAGAAGTTAAGTCAGCCGCTGCAAACAGCAGCTTTCCTCCAGCTCAAAGCTAATTGCCACAAATAAACCATGTGTCAATCAAAATGAATCTCTCCAAGTCCAGTTACAGAGCACTTTCCACTAGTAAGTAGACTCTGGTGTTATATTACTAGATTGTTATTAGATTATTTATTTCTGTGTGTGGGTGCACATGCCACAGCACACATGTAGAGATCAGAGAGTAACTCCCATGAGTCAGTTCTCTCCTGTGAGCCCTGGGAAAGCAGACAGGTGGTCAGGTCTGGCAGCAACTACCTTTACCTGTTGAACCATTTCACCAGCCCAGCCATGATGCTTTCTTAACTTCTTTTTTTTTCTTTACCTGAGATTTTACAGGCAAGCCTTACCGGAAACATTTAGGCCTTACTTCAAACCTTCTACAATTAAAAACTGCATGCACGTATGCAGACATATACATACATACATACATACATACATACATACATACATACATACATGCACACACATGCATACACACAATCTCCTCTTCATGGGTAGCAAAAACATGTCCTTATGGAATTGCCAAAAATAATCGATAGTTGGGGCAGACTGAGGTGACACAAGAAGGTAGATCTGTCCCCATCGAAATGGGACACTTGCAACCTGGATATAGTCCAAGTCTAGTATAGTTAAATCTTCTATTTCCTCAAGGTTTTCTGGAAAACTGTGTTGAAGTATGGTTTGTGTCATGGGATTGTGCCAGTTTTTAAAAATTTATTTATTTTCATTTCATGTGCATTGGTGTTTTGCCTGCATGTGTGTCTGTGTGAGGATGCTGGATCCCCTGGAACTGGAGTTAGACAGTTGTGAGCCGTCCTGTGGGTGCTGGGAGTTGAATCTTTGTCCTCTGTAAGAGCAGCCAGTGCTCTTAACTACTATCTCTCCAACCCTGACTGTGACATTTTAAAAGTGTTATTCATTTGGGAGTCAGGTTTAGCACACATATTAATAGGTTATAACCTACTGATGCATAAAACTCTTACATAAAACATCTGTGGTGACCAGATGGAAAGGAGGAGGAAGAGAATTTCAGATATTTGTCTACATGAATCTTAAAGTAAAGTATTTTTAAAATTACTTTAAGGGTACAGCAATGAGGATCTCATTACCACTGGAAGAATGTGGGTTTGGTGATGCTTTATCTCTGAATAAGTAAATGGCATTTATTCTGTGTCACTACAGCTTTGTCACAAGCATGTGCATTTTACACAGATCAACATCCCAGCGCCTGTCTCCCTTTTCTAACCTTAAAGGGCAGGATTGTTTTGTTCTGCTGTGTATTCCAAGACATAAAACAAACAGGCAGTAGTAGACATTTAATAACTATTCCCTGAATTAAATAAATGAACCAGACACTGCTACTGTACATAAAACACAAAAGCTTCTCCAATGAAGTGGGTTTTCTTTCCACTGTAATGCTAATGCTGAATCCTAGTCACATACTAATTGTTAGTGATTTATGTACAGCATGTTACTCCTCCTAACTAATTGACAGTTATGTCTAACTCCTTTAAATGCTGTGGAGGACAATACATGAGTCAGAATGTGTGTCCCAAGCTGTCCAAGCAGGACTTATTCTGGAAGTGGGACCAGCCCCTGCTCAATGAATTGGAGAAAGCCATTGTACTTTCTGGGCCTTCCCTTTCTGTTTGTGTAGAATGGGGTTTGGCCTCTGTACTACTCACTAGAGTGTGAACATGCAAAGACATAGAGCCCTGAGAGACCGAATGTGGTTCTTAGGAAAACTCCATGGAGGCACAGCCCACAAATAAGCAGACGAGACCTACCACACTCAGACAAAGGCATCGTATCTTAGTTAGGTTTTCTATTACTGTGATAAAACACAGTAATGGAAAGCAACCTGGGGAGGAAAGGGCTTATTTCATCTTACACTTGTAGTCTGTCATCCAGAATTCAGGGTAGGAACTGATGCAAAAGCGAGCTGCTCACTGGCTTGCTCAACCTGCTTTCTTATACAGCACAGGGCCACGTATAGGCTTGCTTACAGGCCATCTGAAGAGAGGCATTTTCTCAATAGAGGTTCCTCTTCCCAGTTAACTGTAATGCCACACTTATTTCTATGCTTGGTTAAAAATCTTCAAAGGAAGGGAGAGTCTATCAGTCTGTTTTCATTTATGTACCTATTGATCATCTATCTTTTATCACTCAAAATTTCCCTACCTCTTTCTTAAGGATGCATCCCCAGTTGGTGATGCTGTTATTATTATATACTTTCTTCAAATTGCATATCACTGGTGGTCTTAGAGTCAGTCCAGTTCAGCCAACTGTCCTCTGGATGAGCAGCCAAGAATAGCAAGGATTGCTTAATACACACATCCCAAATCACACACATTCATCTTCTCATGCCAATCACTCTTCCTCGCAAACGTCAACAACTTGTTAGATAAATGTGATGCAGAGCCCACATGTAGAGATGAGATACTTTACCCATCATTTTCCTCAGCTGCCCTAAAGCAGCCCTTGCCACCCACAGCTCATTCTGGAAGACTGGGTTTCATGTGAATTTAAATCACTCCAGATCAGCTATGCATAATACCAGGGGATCCAGATCCCAACAAAATTGAAATAAAATAAACCAGACTCTGGAAAATTAAAAATTCCATGAACCTTCTGGAAAGAGTACCCAAACATTCGGAACATACATTGGAAGGTTTTCAGGCAATAAAGCTCATTATTGTGGGCTGATGGAGTTTATAGATAGGAACATGACTTGTTAAAAAGGTCTTTCCAGTTCTGTAGGTGAGTCTGTGTTTCACAGATTAAGGGAGATTCTCCCTCAAGGGACATCACCATCAGGGCTAAAAGGCAACAACTAAGACTTACAGAACCTAACCACTGAGTCATCTCTCCATCCGGCCCTGGATGAAATGACAGACTATGAACACCCCCCCATGAAGGGCCTCACCCTCCCTGGGGAAAGGAGTGGGGATTGGTGGAGGGGGATGAGGGGTTGGTGGGAGGGCATGGGAGGAGGGGAGGGAAAGGGAGAGGGACCTGGGATTGACACGTGAAGCAACCTTGTTTCTAATTTAAATTTAAAAATAAATAATAAAAATTAACTATATATATATGTATATAGTAAATTATATATATATATATATATATATATATATATAGTAAAGACTTACAGAACCTAGATTGGACATGCCATGGCTGTTTCTGAGTCTCTATCCAGTGATCTGTGCTTCATGTACTGTTCATATGAGTTATTCTACACGTTTTTCTATTGCCAAAGGCACAATTATATGGTACATGATAAGGGAAAGACAGAGGTCCTGAGTCCTGCTTTTTATTACTCCTCTAAATTCTCATCAAAGTAATCCACTACTACAAATATGTTTTATCATGTTGTTTAAAATTGTTTTGACTTCAAGCTCTATTACAGAGCTATAGTCCTGAAAACAGCTTGGTATTGGCACAAAAGTAGACAGGTAGACCAATGGAACCGAATTGAAAACCCTGATTTTAACCCACACACCTACGAACACTTGATTTTTGACAAAGTAGCTAAAATTACACAATGGAAAAAAGAAAACATGTTCAATAAATGCTGCTGGCATAACTGGATATTGGCATGCAGAAGACTGCAGATAGATCCATGTCTATTGCCTTGCACAAAACTTAAGTCCAAATGGATCAAAGACCTCAACATAAATCCAACCACACTGAAACTCTTAGAAGAGAAAGTGGGAGATACTCTTCAATGAATTGGTAGAGACCACTTCCTGAACATAACACCAGTAGCACAGACACCGAGATCGACAATTAACAAATGGGACCTCCTGAAACTAAGAAGCTTCTGTAAGGCAAAGGACACAGTCAACAAGACAAAAAGGCAGTCCACAGAATGGGAAAAAATATTCACTAACCCCACATCTAACAGAGGGCTGATCTCCAAAATGTACAAAGAACTCAAGAAGCAAGTCTCCAAAACACCAAAGGATCCAATTAAAAAGTGGGGTACAGAATTAAATGGTTTTGAGAAGAAACCAGTAAGACATAAGCAGAATAATGGTTAACCCACACGAGGTGCTCAACCTGTTGCTTACTGGATTTTTGTTGTTGTTGTTTTTCGAGACAGGGTTTCTCTATATTGTTTTGGAGGCTGGCCTGGACTCACTCTGTAGACCAGACTGGCCTTGAACTCACAGAGATCCACTTGCCAATGCCTCTGCCTCCGAAGTGTTGGGATTAAAAGTGTGCACCACCAACACCCAGCTTTTTAATATTTATTATCTTTAATAATATACCCATATATGACATTTCCCCCTATATCTCTTCTTAAAAGACACACATTCAGGTACAAAGGCTATAATAATCCCCTTTCCCCTCACCTTGTCCAGAAAATATGCATATGTGAAGGCAGAAATGAGAGAATCCAAGTCACATGACTTAGATCCAATAACTGCATGGACCTTCTCCAATTGTTTACTTCGATCCTGCAACCAATAGAAAGAAAAAAATTACAATTTTACTTGCTTCCAACCAATATAAAGTGGACAATTTTCAATGTTTTTGAAGTATGTTTGTCTATACTCATGTACAATGGCAGAAAAATTGATAAATTTATCGCAAAATTATATAAAAACTATGTATTGTGTCTAACATGTTCAAGAAGAAAATAATTTACCTATATCAAGGCTACCTATAGGGCCTCCACCCTTTGAGGGAGCTGCATCTGCACATATAAGTACAAATATACACACATGTATCATACACATATGCAATACACACATACACACAAAAATATAAGACTACCTAAAATTAACTTCGAACTGTATCTCTGGGGCACTATTTTCTTAGTAAAACACCATTTTGCTGTGATCAGCTGCCCAGAGAGCTATGATTGTTTCCCCATACAAACTGTGTTTCTTAGTTTCAGAAACAATGTAATTTTTTCTCAAATCCATCCCACACCATGTAGTCAAACAAAAATGCTATCTGGAAAGGCTTCCTTTTTCACATTCTATTTTGGATGTAGAAGATATTCTCTCTATATTGTCCTATTTGTTTAGCAAATGAAACATTTTTCTAATTCAGAAAGTGGGATATGATTTACATCATTGCTCTAAAACTCCAAGTTGTATCCATTGCTTCTTTAATAGTGTGCATATTTACCTCTCTAGAAAAGAACACACACTTTTTGTTTGTGTGTTTGTTTTTTGTTTTGGGAGATTTACTCAATAGTTATTTTAGATTCTTTTACTGAAGGCTGACGTTTCTTTGAAACATTAAAACACTAAGTGCTTCTAGAAAACACCACAGAAAAATTGCCTCACAAAAAATATAAAATAAATTTATATCTTTTCTTTCCTTTCTTTTGAGAAAGGACCTCATGTAGTCCAGGCTGGCCTCAGCCTCACTCTTTTGCTGATGGAGGAGAACCTCTGATCTTCCTGCATCCACTCTCCAGGTGTGGGATTACATTGTGCTCCACCATGACGGCTATCAAACAGTATTTTTACAGTATGGTAGCAGTGGCATCTGTGTTTACTTCTACTTTTCATCACCTGTTTTCATCTTCCTGTTTAAGACTGACTAGACAGCCACATACTGTGAAATTGCTCCAAATGACAGGACTGGTTGTGATTGTTCAACAAACACTTAGGATCCCTTCATGTGCAGACCAAAACAATATTAAAGCACACCTAATAACCTAGCAGGTATCTTGCAAATGAACTTGACAATTTGTTATTATTTGTGTAGAACTGGTGGTATCAGAGTCAGAAACAAATTATTAAACAATGAGGATTTGGTCCAAGTACCAAGATGCAGTAAATATTTTTGCATTATTTTGCATGTTGCATATGACCATGTTCATACAACACTGAGTGCACCTTGAGTATATTTATCCCCACAGCCACTCTCCTCCACTTTCATGTCCCTCCCCTTCCTGTTAATCCCCTTTGTTTCCCCCAAATAGTTTCCCTTCTACTTTCATGCCATCTGGACACATACAATTTTGTGAATCAATAACACATACAATTTTGTGAATCAATAAAAGGTGAAGAAAACCTTGAAGGAGGTTAGGTAAAGTCCATCACAAAGAAAAGTAGCAGAGAGATTTTATATAAGCCATCCCCAGTAAGTGACACTGCTAAATTAAAACAGACTCACAGTTTCAATTTCTTTGATATTTATTTTTAATAAAACAGCATACTTAAAGTGTGAAACAAATCTGAAGATGATTACAAGCTCCCTCCCCCATTACCTCCTAGTCTGGCTCTCATGACCCGCCCCTCCCAGCTCCTAACCTTGTAAATGTACAGCTGGCTCACTGAACTGAACATCCTCTGAGGGGTTTAGCTCAGGTCTAGATCTCAAGGTCAAGACCACAAATATTCTAGAAGCACCTAAATAAATTTAGGGAAATAGAATTCCAGTCCATTACAACACGAGCAAATGTATTAAGATATCACATTCCTGTAAATGCTGCTCTTCCGAGAAGCTTAAAGGTCCGGGGAGACATTACCTCACTTCTCCCATATCTTATGAGACAGTCAGTAGGAAGATCAACAAGGCTTTTTACAGGTCAGAGGAGCCTGTGATGGGGCCAAGCATGTTTCCAGAATCTACAGTCTGATAGCGTGAGAGCTGACCCTCTGCCCCATCTAACCACTTCATAATGCCTTAATGACTTGGTGCCCACTCAAGTGGACATGGCACCGAGGAAAAAGAGAGAGGGCTAGCTACGCACACTAAATACAGAGACGCTCAGACCTTGGGAACACTGACGCAGCTGACTTACCTGCTCTCTTGTCTAGGCATCGTCATTCCCAACATATCTGTGTTTAACTTTCAACTTTCACAAAAGAAGATGTGCCGGGCATAGCAATCTCTCTGTGTTGGTGAATTTCCAGATACAACCCCAGTTATTACTTTAGAAAAGAAAGGAGCTATATAAATGAGAACTGTGACTCCAAGTATATTAGACCACAAGTTCTCACAAGAAAGGAACCTTCTATGATAATCATAGTCTATTTCTTCTTCATTTAAAGAGACGAATGACACGTTCTGTTGGAGGTCAGAGCCATGGTAGAGACTGGTGCAAAACCCCGAGGGCTCCTCATAGTGTTGCATGCTGCTTTTTGCATGCTCTCTCGTTTCTCTTCTGAGTACTCTTTTCCCCATGTATCACCTTATTTCATTGTCATGGTCTCTTCTGATGCCATTCATCCATATGATGGCTTATATGGTGGTCAGCTTGACAGGATCCAGAATAACCTAGGAGTCAAGCCCCTGGGCATGTCTGATTGGGAGTTCCTATTATCAATGGAATGGTTTGATTTAGGACTGCGCCATTTCATGGCCTGGAGGTCCTGGACTGAATAAGGACTAAATGAGCATTCATCTCTCTACTTTCTGACTTGGGATGGCCAGCTCGGCCTCAAGCTTCTGCCCCTGTGATTTCTCCACTGTGAAGGGCTTTATCTTAAACTTTGAATAAAACAAACCCTCCATTGACTTGCTTTTGTCAGGTATGTTGTCATAGCAACAGCAAGGGTAACTAACACATCACACATCTGCCAACCCAGCTAATGCCATGGTGCCCAAGCTCTGGCACTTTCTTCCCCCACCACCCTCCAGTCAAATGGAGAAGAGTGGTAGAGACAATGGTCTGTTGAACTGAGTGTATTGGAGCTGATGAACCAAATAATGCAATAATGAGAAATTCAGCACTGCTGGAAGATTAAGAAGATGCTAAGGTGAGTTTCTTTGAAAAACAATCTGATGTTTGAGTAAGATGTGAACCCAGGGAGTTGAGCCTAAAGATATCACAGGCCATAGGCAGAACAGATGCAAAGGTTCAACGGTTAGGAAGAGTCCGACATATTCAGCAACTGACAAGCACATGCATTTCTTAAACATGGTTTTGTAAAATCAGCAATAAACAGGGCAAGTAAGCATTCCCTCCTTAATGGTACACAAATACAACAAGTGCTAAGAAATCTCGGAGACAGACGGTTAATGCATGCTGCTTTTTGCATGCTCTCTCCTCCTCTTCTGACTACTCCCCATGTATCACATTATCTCATTGTCATGGTCTCTTCTGACGTCATTCATCCATATGATGGCTAATATGGTGGTCAGCTTGACAGGATCTCACACAGACAGAACAGTGATAATCAGATGAAATAGATACTGCCGGCTTTACCATTGCAATGCACTTCCAATTGTGCCATCAGAGCTTTCCCACAATTAATGTGGGAAGTTAGGGCAGTTAGGACAAAGCACTTTTAAACCTATCCATGGAAAGCAGAGGTCTTGACCAGAAGAGGGCTTCCAGAGCCTTCCAACAACCATGAGCTGACTTGTTCTAAATTTCTCCCTCTCAGAAATAAAGTTGTTCCTACATGTAACTTTCCCAGTCCAAAGACCTATAAGAAACATTTCCATCAAAAAGCCTTTGCTATGCCATCATAGCCCTTCCTTCGCCCTTTTCTTTAAAACGCTATGATTATTTATTTTAATCATGTTTAATTTCAACTAATTTTGCTGGGGCAGGGGGGTAGCTCAGCAGATGAATGCACAAGCTCTGAATGCCTGATGGACTGAAGCTAAACTCTTGGAACACAGGTACAAAGTTGTAACACACACACACACACACACACACACACACACACACACACACACACAGCCCTCTACCTTGTAACCCCAGCTCTCCCACAGAGATGAGAAACACCACAAGACAAAAAGCATGTGGAAAGGTAACATGAAAACAAGCGAGACCCTGATTGGACAGGGTAGAAGGGAACTCCTGAGAAGCTTCTAATCTCTACATGTGCAGTGGCATGGGTACACAGAAATACACATTAATTTCTTTTAGAAAATATTTTTCTGGGGCTGGAGAGATGGCTCAGCAGTTAAGAGCACTGATTGCTCTTCTAAAGGTCCCAGGTCCAGTTACTCACACCCACATGGCCTCTCACAACGGTCTATAACTCCAATTCCAGGAGACCTGAGAACCATGACAAAAAAATCAATGTACATCAAAAGAAGAAGAAGGAAGAAGAGAAAATATTTTTCTGATAAGAAATATATGCCTTCATAAGTCACATATGATATAAATTAACAAGGCAAAGATAACTACTACTAACATTCACTGTATACAGTTTTATATTTATATTTACACATTGGGGACCTTCTATTTACACTTTTTATGGACTTAATTTTTCCATTACCAAAATGATGTGTCTTCATCATTTGTCATTTACTTATGGATTTGTGTATTGTAGGTAGCCTTGGATTCAGGATCCTTCTGCCTCAGCCTCCAAAGTGCTAGGACTGCACCACAGTACCCAGATTTTCTGAATGGTGACAGCTGTGTGTGTGTGTGTGTGTGTGTGTGTGTGTGTGTGTGTGTGTGTGTCCGTCCTTGCAGCCACATGGTGGCTCACAATCATTGGTAATTACAGGGGATACAACACATACTTCAGACATCCAGGGGTACCAGACATGCCCCTGGTACATCAAGCAAAAAAGTCATACACACAAAATAAAATAAATCTAAAAAAATTCTTAAAATATTATATTGCTCAAGAGGATCTCTGGCTCACTGGCTGCCTAGTGTGGGTTCCAATAGTAAAATATACTAAAGCCTGGCATAGTGGCACACATGTGTAATGCTAAGAGTTTGGGAGGATAAGACAGGAGAATCACAACTTTGAAGCTAGGCTGTTTTCTTTTTAACTTTATTTTATGTGCATTGTGTGAGGGTGTGTTGGATTCCTTGAAACTGGTGTTACAGACAGTTGTGAGCTGCCATGTAGGTACTGGGAATTGAACCCAGGTCCTCAGGAAGAACAGCTAGTACTCTTAACTGCTGAGCTATTGCTCCAGCCCCAAAGCTAGGCTAAGTTTTATAGTGAAGTTTCGTCTATGATATATAATCGTTGTCAGCTAGACTAGATTTAGAATTGCCATGGGAAAGCAAAAGCATTCACCAGAACCTGCAAGTGCAGGACACAAGCATATTATATTCAGTTTTCTCATAAATGTCATAATTTAATTGGTGGCCTAATTAGGAAAGGACAAAAGGCTTTCAGTAGTGAAGACTGAAAAGGTTCATGAGGTAATATAATTGCCGTATAAAACCTAAATAGTCAATTCCAATAAATATATGTTGACAGTGGCCTCTGCCCTCATTATTACTCATTCCAAACTCTCAAGGCTGACCAAACAACTAAAATAATGTGCTGAGTCCTTAGACTAGCTAGCAAAGGACCAGGCTGGAAGCACATTTCCACAAATTCCACCTGCAAGGCTAGATAACAGCTGGATATGTCCACTGGACTGCAACGCAGGGGCTGTTTTTACAATGAAAATAAAGGAAGGAACACATGAGTTGTTGACATTGGTTGACTACAACTAAGAGGAGCAGGACAATGTAAAGTCCTATGCCTTTAGGAATACAACAGTCTATAAGGAAAGGTGGTGATTGCAGTCCAGAAAATTAGGACTAACAACAGACTGGTATAGCCTTGCTGGTCAGCCATGCTGGGATTTAAGTCGGGGTCTGAATAAGAATATTTAGGAGTGTGAAACTGTGGGGTTGGTTTGGTTTTGTTTTGTTTTATGTTTGTCTGAAGTTGTTAATTTATTAACTTTCTTCATTTCTCCCTCTTCCTCGGCACCCCTATCTCCAAGTTCTTTAGCAACTAAAGTGAATTTGGGACATGTTAGAGCCTTTCTTTCATTATCACCACTCTCCTCCCCAACCAAGCTCAGTGTTTTCTCTCTGGCTTCGTCTTGCCATGCTGGGGGATGTCTTCTGTCAACAACTTCTATTTGAGAGAACTTACAGAAGGGCAACCAGCTTAAACAGAATCAGCTGTGTATAGTTGAGGTGAGATAGACCTGAACCTCCTTGTTTTGACATACAAGAGGCTGTTGTGTGTAGGTGGTGGGGAACCAATCCCAAGCACTGCCTGAAGACCTTAGATGAACTGTAGGTCACCAGATCACTTGAGGGAGCCGCTAGTCCAACAACTGGATAGTTTACACTCAACATCTCTTCCCCTTTTCAACCTGTTTACTGCTAATCTTGCAAACAGAAAATTCTCAGATGCAGTTACCTCAAATATCATTATGTATACTTTTCTGCATGGCTCATTATACTGATGGGTGTGTGTGTGTGTGTATACATATATTGTTCAGGGTTGTTTTGAAAGCTAACTTGAACTTTGAAACATCTAACTGCACCCCCAAATCCTTACCTTCAGTAAAGAGTTCACAAGGGAATCATTAGACACAGCTTTCTGAGGGGGTTTTAATTTTTTAGCTGTCTGCTTTGGAAGTGCCTCTATCTATGATAACTGGTCCCTTCTCATAGACAGTGCATCCTAGAGTTTGTCTTCTGTGACTTTACAAGTCTTAAAATCCCCTCAGCTTTCCCTTTCAAGACTCAGGGGCTGTCATCTTTTTCATGGTGATAGAAGCAAACCTGGGTCCTCAATCTTACTCCTCAGCTCTGACCTATCTTGTGCCATGCTTAGTCCTCCACAGGAAAGGCATTCATACTCTCCAAGAGATAGCTTTTGGTAGAGGTTCTGATGCCAACCCATCCACATCAAAGGCAAACAGAAGGTTTCAAAAGCTGAATGCAAAAGAATGGCCCCTATATCTGAGGTTTACATAACAATCACTTATTTAAAAGTTTGCAAAAGAGAAAGTCACAAAGAGGACAAAAACACTCAATTTCCCAAATTAAATCCATTGCTTGAACATTTAGTGTACTCCTTATAATATTCTTTCCCCATACTTCTACGAGTACTATTTCCTGCTATATATGTTTGCATTCTCTCTTTTGAAATTTGATAAGGCTCTATTTTCTTATATTACTAGGATACAGATGTTGCAATAGTTAGAAATGGTTTGTATTTGTTTGCTTGTATATTCCCAGCTGCTACTTGGTACATTTAGTGGTTTTCTTTAATATGGCTCCTTATAATTTGTTTACTCAATATTCCACTGGTAGAGAATTATTTTATTAAATTTTTGAAGCAATTAAACCTTCTACAATGGACATTTGGGAAGGAATGTTTTTCCTAAGTATTTCTTTAGAATAAACTCCCAGACTTTAAATTTCTAGGTATTAAATTTCTAGGTAGTATTTTAACACTCTCAGAAAGGTTGCACAGATTTTCATTTCCACTCACAGAAATACCTAATTGTTAAATCTTCAATATTCAAACACATGTTCAAGTAATTATGTTAGCAGGAAAAATAACACCACCATGTTGTTTGATTGCTTTTTTATGGCTGTAATACAAGTGCTCGATCCTTTTCTTTTTATGGACCCCAAAACATTGCCTGCATACTTTTATGCTATTTACCTTACTTTCATTGATGATGAAACTACTAAAACATTAACATACTGCACTTTGGTAATGTCTGTAAGATTCTCCCTCATTCTCGGGCCTTGGGCATCTGTGAAAGAACCTCTCCGGTAAATTATATTAGATATGAAGTACACATACATTATTTAATAGAGCATTATCATTTTTTTAGTTCTCTGTGACCTCTTTTTCCTAGTCCACTCACTCTGCCCTAAATGAGGTTGGGACAACATGATCCAAACTTGACAGGAGAACAGCAGCAGTATTGCAAGGTCTTGAGTGGAACTCATTGACATTTCTGATTTGCTTGAGATCATAATTGTTTAACAGCTTACTGTTCAATCTAAGATGGTGACTATATCATTATTAAGTGCTTTTAGACACACATAGAATTTGATAGACAACAGTACCAAAAAAGGAATGATAAACAATAAATACTAGAAGAGACTGCACAGAGTCCTCACAGTCTTCCCACTGGTAGGACAATATGTGAACCATCCAAGGAGATTCTACACACTGAGATTTTAGAAAGTCAGCAATACTAGGTAACTGAGGTGACTAGGTAACTAACAGAAAAGAAATGCACACCTGAGTCAGAAGTCAACCTCATTTGTCGTCATGGAGGTCAAGTAAGACTGAGACAAATGGCACAATGACTCCTCTGTCCCACCATGTTTGCAAGAAATCAAAACTACTTCTCATGAGAAGCAGGCCTGGGAGCCACTGCCTAAATAAGAAGCTGCAATAAGATCCTTAAGACAACAAGACCCTGTCAGTTGTAGAACGTATCTGAACTCAGTTTAGAAAATGAACTGCTGAATTGCTTCAAACCAAGTTTAACTTTAGAAAGAACTACTAATCACAACACCGCAATCTACTAAAATTGAGAGTTAGAAGAGCCTTTAGGATTCACCACGTTGGAATCCTTCAATGTTTTCTCATGTAAGGTTGTCAATGTACCATGGTATAATGGGAGAAATAACACAAACTTAGGGTTACTATAGCCTGTTAAACATATTCTGACTTTAGAAGTGTTTAAAATATGCCTTATAATGCTATTTAGTAAAACTGAAAGAACATGTATTGAAAGAATGACTTATCGATGTCCATAGATTCTATTTGCTCAGTTTTGGATTTGACATGACTAAGGCAATAAGGGAATGAAGAAAGAATAGACTCATAGACACACACAGAGCAAAGTGGGCATGGGGTGGACTGTGTTCTCAAATAAAGATGCAAAAATGACCTGAAAACTCAGTGCATTTATTATATACTGCTGAGCAAGGAGACAGTGTATTGTACATAGTTGTACGAGGAGGTAGATTAACTACTCTCTGTGGGAGGTCTCTGGAGGAGAGCAGATACAGGTTGTAGTCATCCAGAAGGAGGAACAGTGGTTGATAGCTTCCACATACACTAGTGTTAGTTACTTAGACTAGGCTTTGTCATTCCCTTGGGTCTGAGGCATTGGGATCCTTGACCTGGCTGTGCTCATGTCAATAACTCACATTCACTTAGGACTTCCTCTGCCACACCCAGTGTCAATTACTTCTGCAGTCCTCATCTGAATGATTCAAGACCCAAAGAGTCTCCATTGACATCACCACCAGCTATCCTGGGATTTACACCCGCAGGCCAGAATTTTACACATGGTGGGGGACACCTAAGGAATTATAGAGCTTTATATGGTGTTTTTGATGAGAATTTATAGTTAAACAATTACTCTTTTAGTTAGCGAAATGAAGGAAGTGTGTTGGAAAATTCAAATAAATTATTTTGGGCAATAGTAAGACACACAGGCACTTTTAAAAAGTGAATTCTTCACATTGACACATTTGCACAAGAATACTGGTAATTTTTGAAGCCAGAAGATGGACAGACAGAATTCACCTACTCCTCTCTGCTAGTTTATGTCTAAGAAGTTAAGAAAAAAAGTTATATGACATTGTGACTAAAAATTAAAGAGTCTAAAAAGAAAGAAAAATATGGCTTTATCTAGTACTAGAGGCCCTCTCTCTGGCTTGGATTCTAGTCCAAGAAATGCCAAAGGAAAAGAAGAGAGAGCATGTGATTCATAAACATTTCATTTTTCTTTAACGGATTATCTTACGAAAATGTCTTCTGCTAATTTACATCGTGTTTCCAGAAGTACCTTCCATAAGCTGGGGTCTAGATCAGGATCTGCAGATGTGCATGTCACCGCTCCTGTGACCAGCACTACATGGCACAGGTTGCTGCCATTCCTTTAATTATTTCTGTTCTTTGGCTTGGAAGGACTGGAGCTAATTAGTCAGGTCTTGTTCTCCCCCACCCCATGGACAAGTGGAGACATGCTCAGAAGGCTTCTCCCAGAAGCTTGGCTTTCTGTGCTCAGCTTGCACTGTCATCGGAAGATCTATTGCTTTAATACTCGAGAGTGTTTGTCTGTATTCGAAACAGACATCAGGCCTGTGACACCACACACCTGGTGCATCAGAAATCCACTCAGACATGACAGTAATGAACAGACTCGAGGCTGGAAGCAGGCAGGAGGACGAGAGTTTCCTAGCGTGGCGCACAGGTTCACAGGGACATATGCAAGGGATATGCAGAGCAATTACTGTACTTTGCAAAGATGACAGTTTTTAATGATGCCATTATTTATTACACTGTGTGTTTTTCGATGACAGAAGGACTCTCACCTTCTAGGTGACCTCAGTGTTCACTCTCTCTCTCTCTTCTCTCTCTGTATATACACATATACACACACAAAACAGATATAATATCAAGTATATGATTTTTGCTATCCTTTCCCCCCCAAATTAAAACTAAACAGTTCCTAATACACAGTAGGTATATATGCAGTAAAGATTTATTACAATTCATGTTTTATACATTGAACACTGTAGGGGTATATGGATGTAAATGAAGACGTTTATAGAAACAAGTATATGTAAATTCTGTATTATCACACTGGTAATTTATTTATTCATTTGGTTTGGTGATGGGGATTGCTTAGTTGATTTTTGAGGTAGGATCTTATATATCCCAGCCAGGCACCAACTCGTTATGTGCCTGAGGATAACCTTGGACTTTTTAACTCCACCTCCTCAATCCTGGTACTGTAGGCATGCACCACCATTATCTGGGTTTTGTAATTCCAGCTATCAAACATTAGGATTCACTCATGCTAAGGAATGGTTCTATGTCTGAGTTCCATCCCCAGGGCCCCCACCGATATTTGAAAAGCATGAGTATGCTAGCATTAACTGGGTCCACATTCTAGTAGGGATAACTTCACCACAGAGTCTCAAGTTCTCTGGAACAGGTCAAAGCCCAAGATCCTCTCCCAAGTTGTTTCTCTTGTTTGTTGTTTATTTTTTAGAAGCCAGTGACAACTAAGATACTACAGGTTACATTTAATGCAAATTTTCATCAAAAGAAAACAAGGTTGGGATTACATATCAGTAGTTTGGTGTTTGCCTGGTAATCATGTGGCCCCAAACCAAAAACCAAAACAAACAAACAAACAAAACAACAAAAAACAAAACAAAAACAAAACCCAGTCAACCAAACAAACCAGCAAAACCTAAGGAGCCAGATGCCTAAAGAGGACTTTTGTAAAAATGGCTTTTAAGTTTATTAATAATTTAATTTACTCTTCAGAGCAGAAAGGAGGGGAACGGATGTTTTAAACTTATAAAACAAAACAGAACTGCAAACCTTTGTGGGTGGTTTAGAGATGTAGTGACTGGAAGAACAGCTAAGGAACTCTGCAGGACTGATAAATTCCAGATAACACTAACTGAAGAGAGAAATACAAGTGACAAGAACTAGTTCTTAGCCACAGTGAGAGCAGAGAGTACCCACTCTCACACAACTCCAGGGGGCGCCATTCACACAGAATGGGATGATGTCATTTGATAGAGCCTAGTCCAGTATGACATGTGCTGATAAAAAGGGAAATTTGAACACAGACACTAACAGAAGGAAGACACAGGAAGAAGCCATCTCAAGCCAGGGGATGCTGGGCCCACCATCTGTTAGGTGAGGGGCCTGGAGTCTTTCTTTCTTGGCACCTCCAGAGGAAGCATGGCCAGGCAACTGCATCTTCAACATCTACCCTTCAGAACCGTGAAACAATCGATTTCTGTTGTTAAGCCACACAAGTTTTGGCAGTTTGTTACAGCAGTCCTGAGACTTAGGATACCAAAGCAGAGATCCGCCACAGATCCATGGTGCAATTCTTTCCATTTTTGTACATGTTTTAAATTTCCAAAAGTTTTTTGTTTTTTTAAGAAGCTTTGTGCACAATCTCAGAAACATGAATAATTCAACTGTACTCTGCCATCGTTCTCTTGAGGAAACATCCACAGACAAAAGTATCTCTAATATCCAAAATACAGCTGGTCCTGTCTCCAGCCCGAGTCTAATTTCACATCTGTAATTCCTTTTCGAGGAATCGCTGGTAAATCTCCCAAACAAGGCGCCAGCAAGCTCCACTATGTCTCCTGGCTCTTTCGGGTTCCCAGCCACCAACCACCTCTCTCAAGCGTACTTGAAGGCAGCCTCATGGTGCCTGAGAAATCCACACAGGAGACAAGACAGAGAGAGGGGGATCTTTCTGTACTGAGCCACGACGAAGCCCTTTGAATTTGTTCTTTGCCCAAACAAGAATGGCCTCCTATACAGTAGGCCATATAGGCGGCATTTAGCACCCAGTAGGCAGGCTAAGAAGAAATATGTCATGAAGGACATTAAATAACCCCATAATCACATCTAAAGGCTAAGTAAACCAGGCTACTGCAAATACTAAAATGGATAACAAAAGCAGTCAGCATTTTCCAAACCATATGCTTGTAAATGGTATTCTGCGGGGAACCAATTAAAACTATGGGATACTTAGAACACAGACATATGGAACAAAACAGGGCAACTTATCTTGTCACTTCAGTGCTTGCTCAGTTCATCTATTAGTGAGATGCAATACCAAATTATTAGTACAAATAAATGCTATCTTAATTATCAACACCAAAAGGCAATGGCGGGGCTTAAAGCCTCTTCCTGGGTGGTAGTGTTACTACTCTTAAAAGGGAGGGGGTCTACAGTCTCCAAGGAGCCACATGAAATTCCAGTCATGTTAAATATCAGAAATATAATTATTAAGGCAAATATTTGAGCAGACTAGGTCTCTGTTTTCTCCTCTGGTGCAATAGAAAAACAACAATACTTTATGAAATTCACATGGTTCCCAGTGAAACCACTTAAGAAGTGTACATGGAGAAAGCAAACAGGGATGTATGATGCCGGAGTAGGCCAAGAGTGATGTTTATCGCTACCGGACAGGAGATGTGCAGGTCATCCCATGGAAGCAGTCAGAAGACTGATCTCAACGGCCATTGAGTTAAGATTTAACAAAGGATTACTACTTTCCCATGACATTAAAAAAATAAACCAGAAGACTTAAGAATCTGTGATCCATTCACAAATCAGCCTAATAGGTAAAAGATAGCCAACATTCTTCATCCAGTTACTAGAGCTTCATTTGCCATTATCAGTCAACTTAGAATTAACATTAAGGGACCCAGACATATAAATTCTAATAAGATGGCCCAAACATAATTAAAATAATGCTAGGAATGGCAGTCTTGAGCAATACCATAGAGAATTCACCAAATACTAAAAGAGATGGACGTATTTCATATACTTGTGAAGATGTACAATTGGCTAATAAACATACAAAAAATGGTCAATATGCTTAGCCATCAGTCAAACACAGGTCAAAAACACTGAGATTCCATTTCACCCCAGTCTACACAGCTATGAAGAAATCAAGAAATGCTGATGAGGGAGGGCTAAGAAAAGAACCCTTATAGCACTGATGGGGAATATAAATTAGTGCAGACACCATGAATGTCAACACAGTGGTCCATCCAAAATTGAAAACTGGAATTGTGTTATGGTCCAGCCATACCACTCCTGGCTACATATGAAAAGGAATCTAAGTCAGATCTAAGTCAGTGGAGCACAGAGGTAGCCTGGGTACAATAGCCAAGTTATAGAATTAACCTCACTGCCCCTCAGCAGATGAATGGACAAAAAATGTGACCATGTATACAAATATATGAGTTTATTTGGACATTAATAAGAACAAAGTGATTATATCATTTTTAGACAAAGGACATCACTGGAGAATATCATGTCAAGGAATAAAACAAGTCTGGGTGGTGGTGGTTCATACCCTCAGCATTCAGGAGGCAGACGCAGATTGATCTCTGTGAGTTTGAGGCCAGCCTGGTCTACGATACATGTTCCAGAGCAGCCAGGGCTACACAGAGAAACCCTGTCTTGAAAGACAAAACAAGCAAGCAAGCAAACAAAAAGAAATAAAATAAGACTCAGAAAGGCAAATGTCTTCCCTAGACTTAAAACTGTAGCACAGAAGGGGAAGTCTATTTGGGAAGAGCAGGGGACCAGCAGGGGACAGAAGTGGGGGAGAACAGGTCATGAGCCGGTGAATAAGATCCAAAGTTTGTGATAAACATGCACGAGAATATCATCAGGAAACACAGTATTTTGCACTAATAATAGATATGAGCTAATGATAAAGAAGATATTAGAGAGAGGAGAAAAAACAGGTCTTAGAGCGAAGGATTCTACTGCTTGTCATTGAAGAAATCGGTGTAGTACATGACTGTGGGGAGCTACATTAGCAGTAATGAGCACCAAGCATCAATAACAAATCATAATACAGAGTTTTCACATGTGTACAACCTACTGTTTAGCCAATGATCCCTCCTCAATGGACTGTTTAAAAGTCTGTGCTCTTGGTCCTCCCCCACATACCAATGTATTTCAAGACAGCACCTGGTATGTCTATGCAGATCCACTTTTTTAGACTTCAAGTTGTCTTTCTACCCTGAATTCCTTCTGTTTGTCTTACCTATGAACCATGACTCTTTTGCAGGGTCCAGACCCAAAGCCTTCTGCCCACTGATAGGTAGCCCTTGACCAAGGAGGTGCTACCCAGCTGGCATCTCCTAACCAAAAATGTCACTGTTGCTCAGTATTCTCCAGTTCCAGAGGTTTCTGAACTATAAAGGACGTCATCATACCTGCTACACGGGGTTTGCATTTTAGTTATCTCTTTGAGTTCAAGACTTTGCTGTTCTATGCACATGGTAGTTAAGAACTCACTTTAGAAGTGAGTAAATGGCAACTGTGGCATGAGAGCTCTCCCATCACTCAAGAAACACCATCCCTAACCTTCTCCCTTTCCTATCGGTGTCCCTCTGACAAACTTGAGAAACTAGCATCCCGGAGGCACAGGGTCCTTTCTGCTACATCTAACAGACAGATCTAGGTTCAGGCCTGGGTGCTTCTGTGTTGAACATCTCCCTCCCCAGGTAAATACAAGACAGCAAAATTAAGATTCATGCTTCTAGCTTACTATGGTAGAAAATTCTGTTGCCTGTGAACAGAAGAAAACATTCCACAAACTTGCTTTCCAGAGAATGGATGCAATCTAGCACAGAGGGACAGTCCTGGGTTTTAGAAGAAAACAAATTGAATGGGAAACAACAGAAATAAAAACATACAATGAATACTTAGAACTCAAAATCTCTGTGGATGTGACTGAGGAGAATTGTAGGGAGCTGTGAAAGATATGTGTACAGTACAAGGAATGGTGTGCTACACCAGGGAACGTAAAGGCACCTTGTGGCATGACCCATTACCCAGGGAGGGACTGGCAATCTGCCCTCCTGACCAAAGCTCCACTGCCACATGAGGCTCTTTCCCACGATTTCTCCATACAAGTCACAGACAACACTGATTCTGTGTGTAAATCAGTACAGTTTCACATGTCTTTCCTTACTGTGGCTTGTTCTTCTACTTGAGCTACCAAGATGCACCTATCACACTGCTGTGGGGATATTGCAAGCACTACCCAACACCTCCCCATCAGTATTAGTAGAATTAACAGAGACAATCTGCCTGTGGCAATCATTCTAACTCTTCTGTGTCAACATTGCCTCTACCCCAGAATGGCACTCTATACACTGGATTTAAAATAACCACAGGCTCTTGCAAGTGACTTAAACCCACGAGGAAGTTTTACATATAATTACCCCAATGCCTGCCATCTCCAGAATCAGAGCGACTCTAGAGAAACACTAATCAAATGGTGGTGCATGGAAGACTTAGGCATGGAATTTAATACAGGTTGACACGCTTGAAAGAAAGTTGTCTCCTCAGGATGCTGCCAGACAGAAAGTTTGCCGGTAAGGAGGCTGGAGACACAGGATACTGAACCCCACGTGTTCGCTACTAACTAGCTGTGAGACCCTGATCTAGACAGTCCCGTATCCTCAGCATCAGACTCTGCAGCCCTGAAATAACAGGCTGAGCCTGAGTCTTACTATGATCGTGTAAGTTTTAATGTTCTAGAAATCGGCAAAGAAATTCAGTGTAGAAGATGGATCCCAGGAGGAACCACATTTTAAAGGAAGACCTATCCACTTACTTACTGACTTACTATTTATTTATCAAGGAGAAGGCCTTTGAGCGGAGGGCTACAAGCACTGCTATATTCGATTCTGATGTGACCTATTAAGAATCTCTACAGTCCTACCACAGCAATCCCCCATGGCTGTTGGACCCATCCTAAGGTTTTTCCACTCAGTGTTTAAGAAACAGGAAAACATTAGAATGCCACAACAGAGTATGAGGGAATGAATAACCTGCTGTTTGAAGAAGGAACATTTCCTTGGGCTTATAAATAATGCACAGTTCAAGTGTTTTTGCAGGAACAAGCAACTGTTACCTTTTATAATATCACTTCCAGCCTCTGGGGTTTGGAGGAAAAAACCTCTGATGGATACGCTTGCCCAGAATGGACAACATAATCTACTTAGGTGCAGTGTCAGATACAGGTGGCCCTTAGGAAAGGCATAGCATGTGGACTCACAGGAAGTAGGGTTAGCAGTGGCGGTGGTATTGACAGATTCTGGGGCTCACCAAGCTGTTCAGCAAGGAGAGCTGGGGATCAATAGCCACATCTGCAAGATGCTCAGATCCTGCTGATTTCTCAGAATGTGGGTGCTGCAAAAAAGAGACTTGCACTGTGGTAGATCTGACAGTCCTTGAGGCCACTGAGAGTCAAGATATTGATGACTCTGAATGGGAAAAAAATGCATAGTGGCTTCAAGGGCATGGAGGCTACTTAGAGGATCAGGTGTTCTCTTCAAAGACAGCTTAAAAGAAGGGCAATTGAAGAGTATGTATATTCATAAGGCACACGGGCATGTCACACACTCATAGGCAAGGATTCACTAGAAAGGGTGGGGTATCGTGAGCTAGCTGGTGACCCACAATTTTCCTCTGAAGGAATGCAAGCCCTCTTAACCTTTAATTTTTCTCCTTTATCATCAAGTTTCTAGCTATATAATAAAGTTATTTAGAAAGGACAACAACCATCCTAAAGCCATGGAGTTCTTACATACCTAGAATCAGCTAGCTGTCTTCTAAGAGATACCAGGAAGACCAACCACTTTGAACAGTTACAGGAACTAAGACAAGGATTTCTGATGAAGACTGAAGCTGGAAGTGACCTTAGCCTCTTTTCTGTCCCATAACAGAATACTTGAGAGTGGATAATTTATAAACAAGGAGCTCACAATTCTAGGGGTTGGGAAATCCAATACTAGATAGCCATACATGCTGAGGGCCCTATGTTTCCTCATAATGTGACAGGACTCAGAATGGCAAGTGGGCAGGTAAGGAAGGCAGAAAACATGTGAGGCACATTGGATTTTATAACATTTATCCCCCCAGTAGTTAACTTAACCCATTGAGGGCAAGAGCTCACTCATTTTCCCTCTTCCCAAGTTCATTATCTCTCATCATCCTTAACTCCTACCACAGCCACCACAGACATCCACTACCCACCATCTCTCATAGGTCACCTCCTACCACAGACACAGCCACCATAGCAACCAAACATCAGCACCAGTTTTGAAGGGGACAAACCTTACTCAGACAAGAGCCTCGTCATATGGGCTTTCCTTTCTTTATGATCTGTAAAAGTCTGAGGCAGAAAACCATTCATTCCTCCAGGTTTCATCAGTTTTGTGCATACCATTTCTCAAGCTCTCTTTCAAAATTACATAGAAACAAAAGCCACTACACATGTCGATTAACCGTGTCACCCACCAAACAATCTCAGTTAAATGGAATCACTGAGATACATATATATCAAACATAACAGAGTACCTGAGAGTGGATAATTTATAAACAACATATATATATATGTATATATATATATATATATATATATATTGGGACTGGATAGGTAACTAAGCAGATAAGAGACCTTAGCACTCTTGCAGAGGACACAGGTTCAGGTCCCAGCACCTACACAGAAGCTCACAACCATCCAAAACTCCAGTTCTAGGGGATTCACTCCCCTCTTCTGAACCTCATGGGTATCAGGCACACATATGGGCAATATGCATGCATGTAGGCAAAACAGTCATACACATAAATAAATCTTAACATCTTAACTTATATATATGTAAAAGAAAAGTTGTGTCTGCATATAAAATTAAGAATTATGAAAGGAAATATTTTAAACTTTCCACTTGGAGGGATTAATGCAATAAGTCCTTGAAGGATGGTAAGCCATCCACAGCCTTTACCAAGGCTGACCCTAACAAACATGCTGAAAGGTGAGGTGAGGGACTGTGTATAGATATGCAAGTGCTTCCCAAAGTAAAACCTCATTAGTCCTAATATCTCAGCAAAACCTCCTGAAAGTACCGTGTTTAACCTGCGAGCACATCACAGGACTACTTACATCTTAGCTTCTATGTATAAGTCACTAGGTTTTGAGAGAGAAAGGAAGGGAAAGAGAGAATAAAGGTAAAAGGAAGAGAGTAATGAAGAGGGAGAGAGAAGATAGAGACAGACAGACACACACACACACACACACACACACACACACACACCGGGAGTGAACATCCTAGGAATGCATACTGAGACTGTCTGTGCAGCACCATTTTGTTAAAGAACAATAAATGTTCACACCAAAATTTCAGTTGTACTACAGTCAACAACACCTGACAGATGTTTGCAGAACATCAGTGAATCAGACAAAACAGTGCTGACATAAAATAAACAGATTTTATGTAATTTACATAAAAATTGTAGCTTACAAGAAGAAATTGTGTGTGCATTTGCTCACATATGTATGCACATACTCATACAGGATTGTAAGTCTCTGTGTTAGGAAGGAGATAATATTTTCAGTACAGTAGACAAAGAAGGAAGGACAGGAAGAAATCACAGACTGTCTGCAGACACTCCAGGCAAGGGTAGAGCAAAGCCTAGAGAGGCTGCATCAGAAAGAAGGATCTGAAAAGTTCTAAAAAAGAAACCTCTGGATTATTCATATCCACCCCAAAGATTGCTCAATCTTCCAACAAAGAAGCCTAGCATTTAAAAGTCACATATGACCTAAGAACATGTAACTCAGAACTCTGATACTTGACTGTGAACTATCACCGAACCCTTCCTTCATGACCTACAAAACCTAGGGGCCTCTGACATGCTTTTAGTGACTCCACAAAGCCTAATCTATCTTCATGAAAATTAGAAAATGTTGTTTATAGGACATTTGGACCAGCAGCTGTCACTGCTGGCCATTTGTGTAGAAGCTGTGCTAGACAACACCACCAGAGCTTAGCACGGAGGCTACTAGCCGCCACAGACTGCTGCACAGGACCAGACGGCCAGCTCCACTTGACACTGTTCTTGATAAAATAGTGAAAATATATCTGGTTAAGTCAGTCTCCCATCTCAAGTACACTTATAGTTCTTTTCTATACTGGTAGAATGAAAGAATGAACAGAGAATTTCCTTTGCATCCCAAAGACCAATGGTTTCTAGAAAGCAAAGGAATTGTAAGATCATTTGAGTTGTAAGCTGAATTAGCTACTGTCCTGAATGTTTTTACTTTTGAAAATATGGGGTTTTTTAGCAAAATGTATCATGTAAAATATGTAATTGGTTTATGCTATTTTACTGGATTAATGAGTATTTAATTTGTTCCAATTATATTTCTAATGTGATAAATGTTGGCAAATAAAATCACATATCAGGAGGTACTGATAATTCTGATTACTTTTTTCTTGTCTTTTTAAAATGATTTATTGATTTTTATGTGAATTGGTGTTTTGCCCACATATATGTGTGTGAGGGTGTCAGATCTCCTGGAACTAGAGTTACAGACAGTTGTAAGCTGGCATTTGGGTGATTAGAATTGAACCCTGGTCCTCTAGAAGAGTAGCCAGTGTTCTTAACCGCCGAGCCATCTCTCCAGCCCCAATAATTCAGATTACTTTTTAAGGGTATGGGGTCCTGAAACTAAAAGGGTTGAGAAACACTATAACAATAAAATGGCAAAAAATATATTAAGTCTTTTATATGAATATCTGTGCACCCAGATACATTTTTAAAAGATTTATTTTTATTTGTATGTGTATGAGTGTTGTTTGTATGTGTATGTGTGCCACATGTATGCCTGGAGCCCACAGAGGCCAGGAAAAGACATCAGATGCCCTAGAACTGAAATTGCAGATGTTGTAAGTCACCATGTAGGTGCTAGGAATCAAACCTCGGTCCTCTGGAAGGGCAGAAAACACCCTTAACTGCTGAGCCATACATATCTTCAGCTCTCTTAAGCTTATTTTTAAAAATCTAACTGAAATTAACCATTTTAAAACAAACAATTCAAAGCCCTTTAGTACAACAGTGTTGATGGGCCACCAGCATGCTGTCTATTTCTCAACGTTAATGTTGTTGGATTACCAGCAGACTGTTTAGTTCTCAACCCTAGTGTTGTTGGACTACCAGCATCCTATCTAGTTCTCAATGTGTCCATTTCTCCAAAGGAACACCCTGGCAGCCATCAGCCTGCAGCCACTGCCTGTGGACAGACCTGTCTGGGGATTTCACACAAATGCATTCATGTACCATGTGACCATTTGTGGCTCACTCGGTCCACTCAACATGGCTTCCAAGGTTCCATCACACTGTAACATGATTCAGGGCTTCATTTGTGTTTATTAGTTTTTCATTTTAATTCATTCATCTCCTGTTCTTTTAATGATAAATACAGGATATCCAACTGGAAAGTCTCCTTGTTAGCAGGTATGTATATGAAAGTATGTTTTTTGCCACAGCATATGTAGTATGATACAGATTCCAGCTTCACATAAAAGTTATTTCTACACTTGTGTATGTGCATTACTATCAAGTTTATAAAATGTTTATTGGCCAATGGCATGGATTATTAGTCACTTTGTAATATTTCCTAACAAAATATGTTATAGACTATTGTTTACTTTGGGTTGTTTATTTAGAGAAAATGAACAGGTTGTTACATAGGGACAAATAATTCCAATCAGGAGGACAGTGTCAGAGTCCAAATCAGCCCCTCACTATGTGTAAGAGCTTCAGAAGTTGACTTCCTGCTTCAACCTCTATTTCCCCTCTCCATTTACGATATAACCTTACAGTTCCCCCTGTCAAAGTGAAGATCCAATTTTTCTGCCCTTTAAATCTGAGTCAGCCTTGTGATTTGCTTTGACCAGGAGCTATAAGAGCTCATCTGGGTCAAGCTGAAGTGATGTATAAAAAGTATTTCACATGGTGTGTCCCTTGTTAAGTGGCAGCAGCTGTCATGGAGGTGTATATGAAAGAAACAGCATGGCCTAGGATCATGGGTCTGTGTTCCACAGCCTTGGTCTCCAGGCTTCTCCAGCCCTGGTCCTCTTCTCTTCCCCACTTGCCTACTCTTTAGTCCTGTATACTTGGGTAACAACTCCCACAAAACTGGGAATTAACTGGTCCATTCTTGAGTTCACTGCACTCAAAGGCTCTTGGGTCTATCTAGATTTGAAGGTAGTTATAATATTATCTGCGGAGATTGGCTAAACCATCCCTCCTGGGTAATTTTGAACCCATACCTGAAGAACTCAGGAAAGAGCCACAACATGGAACCCATGGCTAAGGGCTTTGACTTTATTTAGTGTTCAAAGTCCTAGATTTTATCCTTGTCCAATGACAGATGAGGAAAAAGAGTTAAATAGGAGAAGAGCACATTAAGACTTGGTTCATGTTCTTCAGGCTTCAACCACCAAATTTTTTCTTTCTTTTGTAGACTCTGTGCCTTCAAACTTCTTATTTACCATCTCACAGAACTATTAATTTTGGAATATTGAAACAGATTCTTGCCTCAGGGGAAGCCCCCACTATGGAAAGGTTAAGCCAAGTCTAGCTGCTTGCTTTGCAGTCAAAGAAAGAAAATTCCAGACAGGGTCAGTGACTGCTAAGTCTCACTGCTCCTCCAGAAGGGAAGGTACTAAAATGCAAATCTGGTCAGTCACTGCTTTCTCCCCTACAACATGACACTATTCATAGTTCCAATCTGAAATGAATTCTCTAATAGGAGATTGCAGAGTTAGGAGGCAGCATCACCCAGGAGGCTTGCCTTGTCTTCATAACAGCTGTTCTACAGGCACCACACTTTGATTTAATAATTATTTCCCAGTGGTGGGGGAATAAGAAGGCGCCATTCTGACACCATGTAGCATAAACAGGAAAAAATAAATGAATTTTAAAGAGAGTTGACATCCCAAGCACACTAAAAATACATGTAAAGTCATTCACACCTCGCTGGAGTAGGTTTCAAACAGGAATTAATTTTGCTAGAAGGAACACTAAGCTATGCGAGGATCCTTTTTTAACTTCTGATTTGCTTCATAGGATAAAGTAGCACCTTCCAGGTGAGTGTCATGTAAGCTGGGAAAGTGAGGAAACATCACACAATAAAGGACATTAGGTGATAAGACCTTTCTCGGAAAAAAATAAGACTGTTGATGTCTCATTCCTTCCCTTGACACGCTTTAGTTCTGACTGGGATAGCAGAAAGGGATTAGGAGAGGGGAAAGGAATGTCATTAATGTTTTTATAAGTGTCTACGTATTGCATCAGACATGGACTGGAGGTCTGAGACACCGATCAGCAGGTAAAAGCACTAGTCGTGTAAGTCTTGGGTTCAAGGGCAATCACAGGAACTCTTGTGAAAAAAGTCAGATGCAGTGGTACCCATCTGTAATCCCAGCATCCTCCGGGAGGCAGAAACTGGAGACTCAGCCAGAAGATCCATGGGCAACCAGCCTGGAGTACACAGTGCAGCAGGAATGAGAGCCCTTGCCTCTGTGAGGTGGAAGGGAGAACTGACTTTGAAAAGCCATCCTCTGACCTCCACACAACACTGTAGCACATATTCATGCTTCACCATAATGCAAACACTCATGTACGCACAGCCACAAATAAAAGACTTCCAGTTGGTGTCCGAGGGGGTTGGAAGAGGTCACCATCTGCTAGCTGACAACAGCAAGGCAGCAAAGCATGATGGGTATGAATATGGCCTGTGGTGTTGAACTGCTTGAGTGTAAAACGACTACTTTTTCTTCTGCCCAAGAGAGCAAAACTCACCTTCCTTCCCCAGTTTACCCATTATTATAAAACAGGGATAACTAAGGAGTGTTATTTAGTAGATATTAAAATAATCCACATAATGCTCTTTCATGTGTCTGGATGGATAAATCTGATGGCATTACATCTTATAAATTGACCTAATCCCAAAGAGACTTGAGAATGTATCTGAGTTCCCATGTCAAATAGTTGGGCTTGACCTTTTTGTTCTGGCTTTGTTTCTTTCCCCCTCATGCAAGCAGGCTGAGGTGATGGATATGAGACATGACAACCCTGCAGGCCAGTAGCCTCAGGATGTGCCTGTAAATTCCTTCTCAGCGTCCACGGATTTCCAGACAGAAGCAGCAGAGCTTCTGGTCCCCACCCTAGTCTGGAATTTTCTAGTAACAGGCCAGTATCCTTGGAAATGCCTCTGCTCATGTAGTCCACAGGTACTATAAACCACCGGATCATTTGCAACAATGTTTAAAGGGCTTTCCACAGAGTGGCTTCCTGGAAGAGGGAAAACACAGCCTAGAAATCTCCACCTCTGAGAGAAATCGTGACTGATTTTGTCAAGAGGCCGAGAATGTACCTCTCTCTTCCTAGTGTTACTTTTGTTTCATTAATAAACCTTGAACTAAGGAGTATAAATCTGATTATCTATTGACTCTAAGCTAGGTGACTTTGAAGTCTTCAATATGTTTTTCACAAGTTCAGATACAATTGTGTCGAAGTCACTATGAACTTTAAAGCATACACCCATGCATTTTGGTTGTGTATCAAGCATTTATCTGACAATTTTACGTACACATATTCAATCTTAGAAGCCCCACAAAGAACATCTCACACACTAAGGCATCGAGAATTTGGAGGGTTTTCCCAGGAGTTCTTGTCTCATAAATGTTTCTCTGATGACCTAAAGGAAGCAACTTAGCTGTCTTAACCCGCCAACTTGGTACCCAGACTCAGCCTGAAGCCATCCTAAAGAAGGCTGCAAAAATGGCCTCTTCCCAGCCTTTAACTGGAGAGAGGTGAGTCATAGCACAGAACTGCCCTACAAGCTCTTGGGTTTTGTTTGTTTAGTTGGTTGGTTTGGGGTTTTGTTGTTGTTGTTTGATTTTTTTGTTTGTTTGTTTGGTTTCTTTGAGACGGGGTATCTCTGTAGCCCTAGCTGTCCCAGAACTCCCTCTGTAGACCAGGCTGGCCTCAAACTCAGAGATCTGCCTGCCTCTGCCTCCCAAGTGCTGGGATTAAAGGCATGTGCTACCACCATCTGAGCAGGCTCATGGTTTTTAATCAGTGTTTATTTTGTGATGAGTTGCCCACTGAAATGACCATTTATGCAACATAAGGTGGTTCTCACTGCCCCCCCACTCCCTTACCCAGGACAAGATGACTTCTAGCTGTGAACAATATAACAGGCTACAAAATCATTCCTACTTACTAACTTGCCTTGCTACAAAGATGAAATCAGCAACCTTGTTCCATGCATATTCCTTGAAGTACACACTCTCAGAGTGGAATGTAAGTCCCACCCCAGGGCTTTTCAACATGGCCTCTGGGTTTGCTTAGCCATATGAAGTTCAAGTGGTGTGTGTTTCTGAGACATAGCTTGACATTGACACTTGTAACAGCCTGAGTTCTTTTCAAAGACCCCAACTCAGCTGAAGTCAGGATTCTTGCCATCATCACAGGGGGAAAAAAATCTCAGGACAAGTCAATATGAAGCAGAGCAGGAACTTGGTAGGCAGAGAGTTGAGAGATTTAAGCACGGGCAGAAGAGAGAGGTGCATTTAGATTGGGAGCAGTATGCATGCAGGTGTGGTTGCAGACTTCACAAGAGAACTGTGCTTGTGTTTTTACAGTCACTGTGTATATGGTTTGGGTGTCTGGTTATATCTCAAAACATTGCTGAAGATGTTGATTTCTCACTTTTCCCACAAAATGAGGTCAGAGAATGGTTCTTGGGGTGCACTGTTTATGATTTTAGCTAGGAAGATAACTCCATGGGTCCCAAGGGTCGTACAGAGCTAAGATATATTTGTACCATAAATGTAAGTTATGGTTTTGCATGTGAAACAGTCCAAAAAATCTCAGGTTTACATCTGGAAATGGAAGAAGGCCATTCTCAGAGGCAATCACTTGGAACCTAAGTATAGTTCACTGCTATCTTAATGCTCTTATTTGAAATATTCCAAAGGAATATCATCAAAGTGAGGTAGTCACACAAATTATGTCAGTAATCTAAAATTATTGACTGTGAGATGGCAAGAGAGCCAACCTGACTTTAGGACAACAAACTCCTGTCCCTTCCCTTGTCCTCTAATGCTCCCCTGTCTTTCTAACCTCCTTCAGAAGTAACTTGCTACCATTCTGGGCAGAAGCCTTCAGAATCATTCCCGATGGTTGAATGCTTGTTGGCATCTAGCAGTCAAACCCAAGGCCCTAGGTCTGATCCCAGGTGGCTACTGCTCCTTTAGCCTGCTCTCAGAACACAGAAGGTGTGTCACACCTGAGAGGACCTTGAGTAAGGGATGACCAAAACAAAGAATGTATCTTTGCATTGAAAAACATGAGACACCCTGGTTCTATTGCCCCAACACAACCCAGTACAACCTATACAGAACGAGTACTTAAATGATTCTGGCAAGTCTAAAATGTCTGCTGATTTTGTTTCAAATGAAAGCGGACAGGAGCCACTCCGGGGCCTCACCGTTGAGAGAAACAGAATTCTGTGTTAAGAGAAAAGGAACAGAAAGGCTCAAAGAGCCCGCAGGAAATGCAGTATGAACAAAGAACAAAGGGCACACCAAAGAAGCGCAGCGACTAGGTAAAAGCATCCACAAAGAAGGGAGGGCATGAATTATAAAGGAACCCCTTAAGTAACAGCAGGACCTAAGGGACCATGCATCCCCAACAGAAGGGAGGATGGGACAGAGAAACCCAGAGCAAACAGCCATGCAGAAGACGAAAGCACTGCCCAAGAGATGGCATTAAAGTAACCAGACAGAGACCAAACAGTAAGGAGAGGGGCAGTGAACAGTTTGAAAACAAAACTAAGTTTCATCCAGACACTACCAAAAGCAAGACGGTAGGAGCAGCCTGAAATAGCTAAAAATCCAGCTAAGGACCTTGCATTTCCAAGGAGGATGCTGGTCCCTTCTTCAATCCTTGAATTCACTCTCTCCAGAAAGCCCATTGGTATGTTTATGGTCTTCTCCTGCTGCCAGTCTCTGTGAAGCCTCAAATCCTTGTGTTTTGTACCAGCAACAATAAGGGGCATGAGCTAATTTTAATTCATATGAGAATGCAAATCAGTGCAGGGCTTGCCTTGTTGGTAAATAGAACCAAAGGCTAACTGTGTGTCAGGATAGCACAGTGGTTATCCTCCCAAACCAATTATGCTCTTACCGGAAACGGGATAGTTGCAGATTATCCCTTTGGCTTCATTTCACATTCTAGTGGATCCAGAGAGCCTCAGGCTTCTCAGAGGCAGTGTGACTGCAGCAAGGCCACACCTTACAGCCACTGCTCCATTTCCCCTTGGCTGCTGTCTCCTTGCTGTGCAGACTTCCAGCTTTAAAGGGGATATGAGTGGTGGGTCCTACTCCTGGTCAATCAGTGATCCAGAACCCCACTACTCCACATCATGACCTGGGGCTGGACAGCATCAGTGTCTCCCAAGAGCATGTTAGAAGCACGGGTACCCAGGCCCACAATCTGTATTCATCCAGTCTTTGCCCTCCAAGATCCCCGAGGCTCCTACACATCGGGACATTTTGACGGTGCTTCCAGCACACCACCCTTCCCAGAAGAAGAGCATCGTGTCGCTGTGTTGTGTTGAACAGAAATATAAGCTACGATTCTTGGCATAGTGTTCTAGAAAGTTAACAACATTCACTGGTCCTGTGCAGAGAGAATGCTACATTAACATCTTTTAGCCTCAGTTTCTCCCTCTATAGAGGGGGACTAATAATGCCTATCTCAGAATTGTGGTCACGATCAAGTGCTTGCCAGAGTGTGGTGAGTGACAAGACTTGGAGAAGGGCATTTTAGAGGAACTCTGAGCAAAAGCAGACAAACAACAAAGACTCTGGGCACACAAGACATGAATTTAATTTGATCCTGTCTGGCCCCCAATGCTTTATGCTTTGGGTTTTTAAAAAGCCAACATATATTTAGAAAAGAGTTGGACAGCTGGGAATTTTGACATACAGCAACACTAAGTCACTTCCACAACCGTCTGTCCCACAGTATACCAACATTTATGTGTGTGATTTAGCACCTACACAACATAGTCTCTCAGAGTCTGGTTTCTCCTCCCAGCCGAGCACTTAGAAGAAAGTACCATCTCTAGTAAGTTTCCTTGGACTATGTGAAACCATCTCAACATGGCATCTGTAATTACAGTGTATGCCGCAACCATCTTAGACAAAACAAAGTTTTGTCCAGGAGGAAAATTAGGATTTACGGGGTTTAAAGACAACAATAAGCCTGAAATTTTCACCTATACAAAATATCCAGCCTGGATTAATCCTGAACCTGACTTCCCTAATTTTGTTTTCAATAGCAGCTCATGTTTCCTGTCTTCACCAGGGTGGGTTAACCACGTCTTAAGGAAGATGGGGGAGGTGTGCAGTTGAGAAGATGTTTTTGACATGTCTAAGGCCCTGACTTAAAGCCTCTGGGGACTGAGAGTGTGGGAGGAAAGAGGAGAGACAGACAGAGACAGAGACACAGACAGAGACACAGACAGAGACACAGACAGAGACACAGAGACACAGAGACACAGACACAGACACAGACACAGACACAGACACAGACACAGACACAGACACAGACACAGACACAGACAGAGGCAGCCCAGGTACTCTATGCAGGCCTGAATGCCTGGTGCTTCTCCATCTTTGCATACTTGAACTTGCACTGTGACTTCTGACACACTTTCTATTGCTAGTTCTACAGACCAGTTTGATGGGAGCACTTTCTCACTTGAGGTTCCTTATTTTCAAACGACCCTAGCTTGTGTCAAACAGTCAACCCCCCACAAAAGAAACAACTAACTGGCACAAACTGTAACACATGATGTATTTTTTATTTGTTCATTTTTGTTTTTGCTTTTAAAGGCAGGGTTTCTCTGTGTAGCCCTGGCTGTCCTGGATCTCACTCTGTAGACCAGGCTGACCTTGAACTAGGGTATTCACCTGCCTCTGCCTCCTAAGTGCCGGGATCACAAGCATGCACCACCATCACCCAGCACAAGTGTATTTCTTAGAACAAATTCTGAAAGATAAACTAAAACAACATCAAATTACATTAAACTAAAACTACCTCCTGTTTTATTAATAAAGAAATTATTGGAAAGCAGAGTTAGAATAGAGAAAAAAGAGAGATCTAGAGAGAAGGAAAGTTTGACAAGATCACACCTTCTCTGCAGCAGAGGAAGAGCTTGTGTTACAGGCAATTAAACTCCTTTCCCACATCGAACTCTCAGCTGGATCAACAGGACTGACATCCATGTTGTCCCATGGCAGGTGTATCAGATGGTCCCACAAGTTCTCCGGAGACTCTGTCTCTCGGGCATCCCTTCCTATTCTAGGTGACATTTGGTCTCCAGAGCCTGTGGTGCTCAGCATGTTTCTACCAATGACACATTCATTAATCTTACACTTTGCTACTGTACATCAGAATCTGCCACACAAACCTCCAGAGTTCAGTGGGTTTATTCCTATGTGAGGACTTCCCTGTTACCTGGTCTCCTCCTGGAAAAGTACCCTGTATTTCCATTCCATCATTCTTCTAAAAAAATAAATATACATCTCTTTATTTTATGTGTCTAAACATTTTGCCTGCATGTATACATGTGAAACATGTGCGTGCTGGGTACCCTCTGACTGTGGGGGTCAGATGGGGGCACTGGATCCCCTGGCACTGGAGTTATATTTGGTTGTGAACCACTATGTAGATGCTAGAAACTGAACCTGGTCGTCTGCAAGACAATGAGTGCTCTTAACCACTGAGCCATCTCTCCAGCCTCCTGCCTCATAATTCTCTTTTATGTAGAAGAATCCAAACTACCAAACTCTCCGTAGGACCTTCAAACCATCTTTTGAAAGGATGGACCAACTTTCTGGCTTCACAGATGCTGGGAAATCAGAAAAGACATCCTTCACCCAGCTTTCCCACTTAGTTAACTGGTCACATGCCCCTCACCAGGGCTATACTTATTCCCTCTGATCTCATTCTCATATTTGATACAAATATTAAGAGCAATTGTGAAGTGCAATTCTGTGTTCTGAATTACTAACAACAACTATCCTTCAATATTTAAGAGAATTGATTTCAGGGCCCTGACGGTACCAAACACCTTAGATGCTCAAGTCCCCTAGAGAAAGAGGGAAGAACTCCTAAGGCCCATCACTCCTAAGGGACTTTTGACACCTAGGAGTGACTAGGGAAAGGGATGTCACTTTCTTTAATGGTATAATCAATGAAATTTTTCCCAGGCCCCAATAAATAACACCCCTCCCATGCAATCCTATTTAGATTCAGTGGGTCAAATAAACACAGGCAAGACATGGAAGCAAGGGTAAGACCTGTTGGGAAGGAGGAGTGGGAGGAGTGAGGATGAGGCATGGTAACAGGGGGTGAAAAGGATGGAAATTTAGTGTCTAAATGTATGTCAGCAATAGAAAATAAGTAAATAAATAGCATCCCAAGTTTAGAACTATTGGAATGTAGAAAGATGTATCTCTGAATTAATTGTGTGCAGGTTAAAAAATAAAGAGCTTCCACGGTGAACGAGCAGTGAAATCTATCCATTGGAAGTGTCAGCTTTGAGAGAAAGGTTCTCAGCAGTTACATGGAGCAAGACGCTGCAGGGAGCACGAGGCAGTGAGGGAGCACGAGGCAGTGAGGGAGCACTGCTCATGAGCTGACCTAGGCCTGCAAGGCATTCTCTGTTAATTCTGTAAGGTGTTCACAAGGAAAGCACAAATCCAAAGCTATGCTCTATGTTTTTCCTCCTTATAAAGAGAGGATGATTCTGAATACTGTGTAATAATACAGGAAAATATTTAGCAAACAATGCTAAGTGAAAATAATAAAAATCAAGGTGCCAAAATGTGGCAACATTTTATTTCATCTTGACACAAAACTACCAAATCCATTTCTCAAAATATTACCCACAATTACACTCCAATTACTGGGCTTAGTTTTTTATTTTTAGCTTTTAATTTTTCTACATGTATTTTTTAAAAACCTGAGAGTTTTATTTTTCTTCCTTTCTAGATCTGCTTTCATGGTTATTATTTTACTAAGAAATAAGACTGCAATATAATACAAGGATGTTTCTATAGATGCTGAAGCTGCGAGCATTGTAAACATCAAGTCTGTGACTCTAGAGCTGTTTACAGTTCCGTAGCACAAATCATAAACACAAGATGGGCCAGTGGGTTACTCACAACTGGGTCCACACAGCCCTCTATCAGCAGCTACCAGGTCAGGGCATAAGCAGGGAATCCATTTGGCTGAGAGTCCAACTCCAGCAAAGACGAGGTCCATCAGAATAGTCTATACAAATGCCAGCATAGGAAGCCCTTCTTCACAGAAATAGGGTTTTGCAGTGATGCCATGTCTGGTCAGAGACACATTTTTAAATGAGATGACTCCATTAAAAATAATAGGTACACTTTCCCTCATCAGGCTTAAACAGACCTAATGGTTTGGAAGGATAATAAATTTTTCAGAATGTTTTAAAAGCCAGTGCTGGGATGGTGTTTTGATCTGCATCTACCACAGAAGTTTATGTTCTGGACTTTTCTGAAGATTAAATTCAAGAGTAATGGCACTTCAGGCCACCATACAGGGGTATCAACCAAGAGACCAGCATCATCAATTAAAGAACCACAGCAATTTCTTTGCATGATTTTATTTATTTCCAGATGAGAGAGAAAGGGAGAGGTGTATGTACATGCACGTGTTCAGATATGAATGTACCGCACATGTGTAGAGGCCAGAGGAGGAGACTGGGCACCCTACTCTTTCACTCTCTGCCATATTCCCTTGAAACAGGGTCTCTCAATCAAACAGCAGCAAGGTTGGCAGACAGCAGACCCCAGAGATCCACTGTCTCCACCTCCCATAGTATAGGGTTACAATCAGGCATAAGACTACACCTGGCTTTTTAAATGCATGCTGGTGTTCACCGAATAACTTGTTCCCTTGCCTCTGAAGAAAGGAGCCCAGGGCGACTGTCTTCCTAGGAGCAGCCAGACATGTGGTCCGTCCTATTGGATGTAACCATGGGCTACAAGCAGCTGAACTGATCTGACCATCTGCCATTTTTGTGTCATCAGAGCCAGGTGCTGGTCCAGCCAGATGACCAGTTCTATTAGAACATGCCTGAAGAAGGTGTAGGAGTGTGCAGTTTGGAAGGGCTTCTGTTTCTGTCCCTTGTGGACAAGAGGCAGGAAGCCCAGCAGGAACACTTCTCTATAAGCAAAAGTCATTCATTAACTTATGAAATCATCTTTTTTATATGAGAAAATGTCTGGGCCTTCTTAAATGAATGGGCTTCCTTTAAAAGGAGGAAAGTGGATCCTTCTAAATCTTGATTTTGCAACTAGGGAAAAAATGACTCCTAAATGGGGTTCCTTGGTAAACCCTTTGTGTGTATGATGGCAGCTGTCTCTTGTTGGCCTTTACTAGATCCCAGTATTGCCGTGAGCAATCTTGGGGTGCCATCTCATAAATAAAGACTAGAACTTGCAGGGTTCTCTTGTGAAAAATTTAACAGTGGGCATGATGGTTAGTTGGAATTTTCAACGTGACAGGTTGGAAAATTACCCAAGAAAAGAGCCTCAGGGAAGAACTGTCTAGGTCAGGTTGGCCTGTGCGCAAGCATTTGTGTGATTGTCTTGATTACATTAGTAGAGATGGAAAGGCTCACCCGCTGCAGGGGCACCGTTTCCCGGGCAAGGGAACTTGGAGTCTGTAAGAGCAGAGAACGGGAGCTGAGCACTGGCATGCCTGAATGCATGGATCCAGCTCTCTCTGCTCCTGCCTCTGAATGTTGGGACTGAGTGCAGCAAGTCCCTGCCACCCTGACTTCCGCATGGCAACGGGTGGACTGTAACCTGGAGTTGCAAGCCAGATAAGCCCTTTCTCCCTTAAGTTGCTCTCGTCAGCCAGTATGTTTTATCACAGCAGCAGGAAGTGAAACCGAGACAGTGACACTGCGTTTTCAATAATCGATTTCAGCTGCCTGAAGGAAACTGCCCAGGCCGAATTCCCCATCGGGGGCAGATTCTGGGCTGGCAAAGGCAGCCAGAGAATTGAGCTTAGATAGAGGAAACATTGCCCTTGAGGCTCATCCTGTGCTGAATTTCGGATTTTCTTCTAAGCTGCACCACTGCGCACACTTGCTTTCCCTTGAGACTTTTTGTCCCTCTCTTTTTTACTTCCCCTCCGATGGATTCCTTCTTCAGTTTCCCCTCACCTTTACTTCACTCTGCATGCTGAGCACAGCCATTAGTTCTCTGCGGCTCTGCCTTGCTACCATGCTAGAAAGTAACGGCAGGATCGGCACAAGACAGCGGCAGCACCCCAGGCCCCTTCACAGCTGTGCCCACTGAAGTTCACACCACCTAACAACCAGTCAGAGTAACCCCAAGACAGCGGCAGCACCCCAGGCCCCTTCACAGCTGTGCCCACTGAAGTTCACACCACCTAACAACCAGTCAGAGTAACCCCAAAGTAACCCCAGCCCACCAGCTCCACCAGGCCAACCATGACCACGAGGGAATCTGCCTAACCAAGTGATGGGCTCATGACCTTGGTATTTAAATATTGCTTTCCATTCAAACTTCTCACAATATATTTCTTTTTTGGTTTTTTTGTTTTGTTTTTTGAGACAGGGTTTCTCTGTGTAGCTTTGGAGCCTATCCTGGCACTCGCTCTGTAGCCCAGGTTGGCCTCAAACTCTGGGATTAAAGGCCTATGCCACCGACAATACATTTTTATTATTAAAACTTCAACAAATAAGGCTTACATGCTGTGGAAATAATCCTTCTGTACACTGTGTAAATTATGCTGTGATTGGTTTATTAAAGAAGCTGATTGGCCAATAGCTGGACAGGATAAGGTTAGGCAGGAGGACCACAAGAAGGACACTGGGAAGGAGAAGGGCAGAGTCAGAGGAGTCACCAACAAGATATGGAGAGGAAACAGGAGGTGCAAGATGAAAGAGAGCTAATACCATGAGACAGAATGTAGATTGATGTAAGTGGGTTAATTTAAGTTATAAGAGCTAGCTGGCTAAGCCTGAGCTACCAGCAAAGTATTTATAATTCATTTAAGTCTCCACTTTGTTTATTTGGGAACTGGTGGGCTGGAAAGAGAAGTCCATCTTCACCCATACTATTTCTAATTATACTGAAAACTAGTCACATACCCTACCCTCCAAATAGGTCACCAGTTAGTTCTTTTCCTTTGAGCACCGAGTGAAGATCAACAGCTTATTCAACAGTCTGGTGCCGTATTTTCCTCATAGCAAATTCTCAGTAGCATTAGTTGATTGCTCAGTTGTCCAAGGCTTTTAATGGAAAGCAGACAGCACAGAGACATAAACGTCCCTATCTCAAGACCAATGTGCGGTTAAATAAAGCAAGGTCTCTTAGAGCTAAGACAGATATTCAACAAATTCTGATCGAAATAAGGAGAGCTGAGAATTGTCCCCAATTCTGTGACAGTGAACAGTGTGGTCTGGCTCTCTTGCCCACTGGTGGCACTTGTCACCTTTCTAGTACCATGGAGGGAGACCATAGTCTCATTTAGTCATGTGTCCACCTGCTGCAGGGTTAGAAAGGGGATTCTCTTCTTGTTCTCACTTCCAGACAGGAAAACCAAGATTCAGGAAGGCAAAGTACCAAGATTGTGTGGCTATTAACTGGCAATGGCAGAGTCAGGATCTGCCATCAGGCATCTGGCTGCAGTCCCCACACACAGCCACAATGCTGCACTACATTTAGGGCAAAGAAATGCATGTGAACAGAAGACCCCCGTCTGAGGCTCTTCCAAATCCAGAACTCACGATCCAGGAAAATCTAAGCTCTTATTTAGGGCAAGTGGCTTCCCCCATGGCTGCCTCACACAAGTTCAAGGTATCAGGTGCACAAATGTGTGGCCATTACTGCTCTTACAGAGGTCAGTAGCCACCAAGGATAAGAACACACGCTTTGGATTATGTCTTCATCTACTTCAGCTACTGGTTTGGATGATTCTGCAAGATAAGCTCTCTTACTGAACACTCTAGTTCTCAAAAGTGAACGAACGAACCCTAGCTAGACATAATTTGTTGTTAAAACACATTCAGGATCAGATATGTCTTTGTAAAGTATATTTTTGTATTCTTGCTGAAAGTCAAAAGAATAAACCAAATAATAATAAAGATACCTCTCATTTTAAAAAGAATAACAAAAAAACTAAGAAAATTTTGTTTCTAAAATAGTAAGCTTAGAAGGTTAAACATTAATTTTCTTGGCTCCAAAACATGAATTATCAAATGCACAAAATATGCACATGAATACAAAGATGTACAGACTTTTCATTATAAGGTCACCAGCATAGCTGGGAAATTCAGGTCACATCCTTTGAGTTACATGTTGTGCCCTACAACAGTCCTACTGGCTAAACAAGAGTTTGGGTTCAGAACTTTGCATGAGTTTGTTCTATGTATGAGGTGTGCAGTGTTAAGTTTGGACTCCAACACCCCCCCCAAAAAAAGCAATCTGGCACCATTATCCTTACTCTAGGGGATGCTGAAAGTTTTCCCAGCCAATCTCTCTCATGGTACTAATAATAGCACAGATGTAGAGAACTGCTGGACCAGCTTGGCCCAGTGGCTAAGATTGGGGCCATCCAACTTTTGCACGTTAGGCCATACTAAGGAAGTCTGGATGTAACAATCCCATTGTTCATTCACCTACCAGGTGTGGTTGTACAGAAATTTGCCTTATTTTCCCCTCTGCCTTCCTCTCTCCATGCTTTGGTTCTGTCAATATTTACATATCCCAAGCACCCAGGGATAACGGTTAGCTTCTTAGCATTGTACGGACATTTTGTATTATTGTGTGCAAAGCATTGTGTTGAACTCCTTGACCTTAAAGCTCCTCACCTTCTTGCCAACAAACCTGGCATCCTGCAGACTGATCCCAGTACTGCTACAGATTTAGACCTGCAAGATTGTAACTTTGGCCATCCAGATATTCATTTATTGGGCTACTACATTCTGACATGCCTTGACCAGGACTCTTTTTTTTTGGGGGGGGGGTTCTAGACAGAGTTTCTCTTTATTGTTTTGGAGCTTATCCAGAACTCACTCTGTAGACCAGGCTGGTCTCAAACTCACAGAGATCTGCCTGCCTCTGCTTCCTGAGTGCTGGGATTAAAGGCATGCACCACCAACACTCGGCTTGACCAGGACTCTTGATTTATGGCTTCATTCATTCTAAAATCACATATGAGCATCAAGCACCATGCCAGGTTCCAGAGATATAATAAGCAAAATCATATAAAGGCCTCACTCTCTACTCTTAGCATACTAGCATTAATCAAACATGCCCAATATAATGAGAAACTGACATAAGAGAGCTAAAAGCATTTTTAAAAATCTGGTTTATAGTCAAGGAGTGAGAGAGGTACTCAGGGGGGAATTTCCTTTCTTCACCTCATTTGAAAAAATAAATGGCAGCTGTTATTTAAGCCAAAGGCAAAGGAGAAGAAGCCAGAAGAGGGTAATAGCAGTGGCTTGCTAAGAATGTCATTGCTCCTAAGAGCAATGGAAGGTAACCACAAAGTTTTAAGATGGAGAAACTGGTCCTGAGGCTAAAGTAATTCACAGGGTTCTAGGGGGATGGGAGAGATGCTTTCAGCTTTGAGTGCCAGATACTTTGAAGGCTCCTTTGCAGCAAGCTTCATGAGAGCAGTTTATAGAACTGCAGTGTGTTGGCCATTGCAATCAAGGATAAGAAAATGATGTTGTTTCCAGATGGATAAACTGGATGATTGACAGTGTCATTCATTATCATGGTGTCCTACAGAAGAGGAATGGCTTAGGGAAAAGTGGAGAGAGCCATTGCTTTGAGCTCTGTGCATAGGTATCTCGCACACAAAGTAAATGCCATCACATATTTCCCAGTTTAAAAACTACCTAAGTTTTTCTAATTTGGTCTATATAGGTCTAATTTTTCAGGGCAATGTAGAGCTCCATTAGCCTCTCTGTCTTTCAGGAGGAATAAGGCCCCTCTATGGAGCTCAAAGCCCAAAGTCCAAAGAAATGGATCTGTGGTGACACTGGAGGTTGTGAATAGGCTGTTTTGTTACCACATGATTGCAGATTGTGTATTGCACAAACCCAGAGGTGATATGCATGTCAAAATTCATAGGAATGCCACCCTTAGGCCCACACCAGCAGCCTAGCCGCTTCCCAGTTTTATCCAAAACACTACAAAGTCTGTGACCCTCCAGTAAGCCCAGAGCCAAGACGACTCAGTGACCAAAGCTGCACTACATTCTTTGCCTATGTGCTCTCTCCTTTTTGTTGTTTGGGTTTTTGTTGTTGTTGTTGTTTGTTGGGGAAGTCTTATGTCAATAAAGCACTGTTGAGCCAATAGGGAACCGAGATAGGAGGGACTAGGAGTCCAGGAGGACTCTGGGAAGGAGAAACATAGGAGAGTCAAGATGTAACGCCATGGGGTAGGAAGCCCGGAAACTTCTCCGGTAAGAGACATACTTAGATTAACAATTATGGGGTAATTACTTAAATCAGAGCTAGCCAGTAAGAAACAAGCAAAGGTCAACAGCTTTATAATTAATATAGTCTCCTGTGTTTTTATTTGGGACTGATGCGGCTCTAGAACCAGGCTGGCGGGAAGGTTTCTCTCAAAGAAAAAGCTTCCTTAACATGGTTGTTGCTTTTGGTTTTGTTGTTGTTGTTTGTTTTCTTTTTTTATTTTAAGGCAGGGTTTCTCTGTGTAACAGCTCTGGCTGTCCTAGAACTTGCTCTGTAGACCAGGCTGGCCAGGAACTCACATAGATCCATCTGCCTCTGTTTCCTTAATGCTGGGATTAAAGGCGTGAGCCGCTACCTCACAGCATGTTCTCTCCTTTTTTACAGCTATCATCCATCCCCACCATCCCATACCCCCTCTTCCCTGTTAAGATGGAACATTAGAGATGGGGCAATACCAAGAAAACACAAGCTTCCTTCACTAAGACACCATGACTTGCAAGAGTGCCCCAGACTTGTGAACCAAACTCAAAATAACCACAAATATCCACTCAAATAAACAGTGCTACACCAACCCTGTCAGCGTTTTATTTAGGTATTATAAACTATTCCCCAAACCACAGACTGAAAAGAATCTTTCCTATTGATCACATGTCCTCCAGGACCTGAGAAGCTGTGTGAATGACAATGAGACGGACCACTACACTCTGAATTCTGGTTAGCTGGAAAAGCTCTGGTTGGATTCTTTTCCAAAGGTCCTGAAGCTAAAACAGTTCTCATCTGTTGGTCTGGATGACTCCATAGTGAAAAACCTAGCTGACCCTAGACCTAGCCGAGGACTCATTTCTCAGTGCGTAAGCAGATGACACTGTACTTACTCAGAGGAGTGCTTTGGAGGCCACAGCTTCCTGTTCATAAATGCTCTGGGCAAAAAGCACTGACTCAAGCCAGGCAAGGTAGCTCGTGACTGTAATCCCAAAGATTGTAAAACAGAGAATCACAAACTCAAGGCTAGCCTGGGCTAGAGAAGTCCCTGTCAAAAGTCAAAACAGGGTAGCAATTCCAGAGCAGCCACCTGGCTCTTAGTGTAGTGGGAACCAATCCTGTGGTGCTGAGTCAGAATACCATCAATACTGTTTGAATGTGTTCTGTGGCTTCTCCATCATTGCTGCCCCTTACCACTGCAGTCCTTTCCCAAGCTCTTTTAAAAATTCCTTTTGAAGGTTATAAGACTCAATGGGTAAAGGATGACAAACCCCAGTCTGATCCCCAGAACCTACATAGTGAGAGGACCAACTCTTGAAAACTGACCTTTGACCTACACACACACACACACACACACACACACACACACACACACACACTAACGAACTTAAATCCATTTTGTGTGCATGCATCTTCTTCCAGTGTAAGAAATCAGGATAAATACGTTGCTTCAATTTCCCATTGAAGCGCTTACTTTACAGAGATTTCCTCCAGTGCAGTCGTACATGAGGAGTTTAGGATGTGAACTCTGACCCTGGTATTATGCATCCTGGAGTATACACTAACATTCAGTTCACCCTCCAGTTTTTCCTACAGAAATCTGTGAATTGACAAAAGCCAAACTTCAGGAACAAGTGCCTCAGCTGTCCTGTTAGAGTGGCACATGTGTCCCCTGGACTGTCTCACTTTCTCTTTACAAACAGCATTCCTGAGATATTGATGTGTCCTGCTATGCCAGCAGCAGCGGGTGACCCCTCTGAGGCTGACTCGTGGCCTACATGTTTCAGTGTGTGGGTGGCAGTGGTCCCACCCATTAGCAGCTGCCTAAATTGCATCAGCTGGCAGTAAATGGGGTAAAAGAGCAACTAGCCTACCCTGTACTGGACACTGACTTCTTGCCAGCCACACTTTGAGGCTTTCTATCCTCCCCTAGGTTACCCCACAGTTTTAATTTTTCCCCTAAGTTCATGGGAGCTTGGAGTTTGCTTCCATGAACTGGATCTTGACCTGATTCTAATCGCAGGCAGGAAGGCCTTCTTCCTTACCTTTCTCCTTCCATCTCGCTTACAAAGGAATAGTGTGTCTAAGAAAGGCCAAGGCACTGCCACACACATGCTTAACAACACAAACTGAAGCGAACCCCGAAGGGCTGATCTGAATTGCAGGATTTGGCTTCTGCCTCTGCTTCAACTCTGAGCGGGGGCCAGCAGGTGGAGGAAGAGCCAGGAGACACTGGCTGAGAGAAGGAAAATGTCTTCTCACTCCCATTTCAATATCCAGCAGTGGGTACCCATAGCTGTGTTTTCATGGAGGGCTGGGAGCCATGTCTCGCCCAATGGCAGCAACCCTCCGTCTGGGCTGCTGTTACCCCGCTTGTTCCTGGTTGTCAGCTATACTGTTGAGCCTGTTCCTTTTAGTTTAACAGGGCCTGGCCTACAAGAAACAAATATTCTTAGCAGGGAAAAGCAGGCAAATCTCTCCAAAGCGTTTTTGTTTGTGGATTTGCTTTACAGCACTGGGAGGAAACCTAGGCCTCACAGGCCCTTTCTCTTTTGAGATCCAGTCTCACCAAGTTTTTCAGGCTGCCTTGAACTCATTCTGTAGCCCAGAGAATTCTAAATACTTTTGGGCTTCCTGCCTCAACCTTCCTAGTTTCTGGGATTTATAGGCCTGACCAGGCTAAGAATTCCGAAGTTTTGGGTTGTTGGAGAATATAACCATGGCTCACAGAAATTCAACTTCACAATCTAAAGTTCCTATTGTCTCCTGGAAGTAGTCAGCCCATGTTCAGATCTTGGGAGGGACCTCAACTATTCTAAGCCATCCAAAGTTAAATATCACATCTACAAGACATCAAAATAGATAATAAAACAAGGGAAATCTGGCAATCAGGCAGTTTTAAGTATTATAGAGATCAATTTATATTAACTTTGAATTGAAAATAGTTTATCCACAATTGTATTCTAATTATCATTTTTTAAAAAAGTACAAAAATCAGAACAGTGAATGTCTTTTCCTTAATAAACTTTCCACATACAAATGACATGATTACAGACATGATTTATCTTCCCAAGGAAAACACCAGCTAAAGTAAAACACTGTCTCTTCTTGAATATTGTATATTAAGCATGATTTTTATTACTGAAAACATTTATTGGGAGAAATGCATGATGACCAAAAGTGACCAATACATTTGTGGTAGCTGAGAGGGAAAGGCTAATTGTGATTTCTAGCCAGAAGCCTATTCTAAAAGAAGACCAATTTAGCTATAATTATTCCTCTGAATAATACAGGAAACTGGTAACAATTTCAAACAACCTCCTTTTTCCAGTCTTTTTTTTTTAATGATGTAGAACAATTGCTGGCCTAATGAAGGGACTCAGTAAATAAATTATATATCCCTTTTTTTGCTGATGATTCTAAGAGAGGGAGTTTCCATCCTAGCATTGCTGTTCCGAAATGAAACTCCCACAGACCCCACAATCTGAACATTACCGTTAGACTGAGAAAATGGTTGTGATGAACCAAACTCTGTGTTTACACTTCACCTTTATCCCCTTAAGCACACAGGCCCATACCATAAGCTGTCAAAATTAACTTTACCTCCCCAGCAACCTTCTCCCATTCCTAGGGAAGAACAGCGGGTGCTTATTCCAGCAAAGATGCAAGGCAGTTATGGAGTTTCTGCAGTAAACTGCTTTTTCTCCAGCCCCCACTCCCCTACCCTGTTTGTTTCTATAAAACTTCTAAGTAGTCAAACAACCACAAAAGTGATAGGAAACTTTCTCTATTCTCTATCAAATCTCCCAAACACTCCATGCTGATAGACTGGGGGTGGACATGGGCTAAAGGTAAAAAATGAAGTGTCAGCATTAATCAACTTTAATGGCCTCTTAAAAAAAACAAGAGGAAAAGGAAGAAAGGCTATCAACCCTTGAGGCTGTATGGCTTCACTTCCAGCTTCACCCTGCCTGGAGGCCCTCCCTGCCCTTCGTTGTGTCCAGTAAATAGATGACATCCTGCCTTGTGGTGGAAGTATCACCTCAACAGACTTTAGTGCTGACTTCTGGGAAGGTCTGAAGGTTATAGGCACCATAGATTATGCATTCTCTCTTATGCCAGACCCATAAAAGTACTTTTGGTCTCCATAAAAGATACAGCTGGCTTTTGTTTCTTAAGGGCCAACACTGAAACACTTCCCTTATGATTATTATCACCATGCTAGAGAAAAGTGCCCCCACGGTCAGAATGGGTGGCAACTGTGAACACATGGTAAAATTACGGTTCACTGTTTACATTTTCAGACAGTAAAACATACCAGATTAGCGTGCTGAGCCCTATCAACCTAAGAGGCTGGGCTATCCCCTTCTGACTCTGCTCCAGGGTGTGGAAGGGAGCAGAAACCAGAGTCAGCATACCCTGGATGCCCGGGGGCCCTGTGCTGAGCAGGCTCTAAGGGCTTTGCTGCTCTCAGCCTAAGTACTGTCCCAGAACTTCGTGGGGTGGGGATGTTTTATTTTGTTTGTTTGTTTGGTTGGTTTGGTTTTTGTTTTCTCCTTTCTCATGCCTACAGGTCTTTTGCATCTATGGAAGGAAGGAAGAAGGCTAGACTCTTTTTCTCCCGGAGGAGGAGCACCCTCGTTCACCCACTGTCCTTCGGGAGCAAACTCTCTTGGGAGTGAGGCCAGGCCGAAGGACTGTGTGGTGAATAAGTCTCATGAGTTCAGACAGGCCTCCCCACTTCACCTCTGCACCTTGCCTGGCTGTGGGGGAAGATCGCGGATACTAGAGAGGTGCCGAGATTCTTTGCGGGCACCGCTTGCACACACCGACAACTAAGCTGCACAATTGTGTTCATCCTCATCCTCTGCACACCCTTTCCTCCCTGCCTGCAGCAGCACACACCCCCCGCGCGCGGACACAGGCACCCCTGAAGCTTCAACTTACCAGTTTAGATTTGGCGCGTTGCAAAAATTCTTCCATGCCTCTGCTAGGCACTGGGACCAGGGGTCCAGATGGTGAGCTCCAAGAGAGATGAGAGCAGCAGGGAGGAACAAGAATCTCCAAAAAAGTAATCGCTTGTTGGGGCTCAGGGACCAGCCGCTCCCTAGGCGGGCCGGTAGGGACTGAGCCCTTCTTGCTTCCTCCGGACTGCTGGCCCAGCCCACGCCCCGCAGCAGCTCCAGCTCCGACTCTCTCCTAATAAGGAAAGTGGGTGTGCCGCCCAGGAGCCCAGGGACTCCACGGGCCTGCTGGCATGCTCCTGGGGGGGGGGGGGGCCTGCTGCGGGGCTGGCAGTGGGGGTGGTGAGGGGCTCCTTGACCAATCGCAGGGCCCCGCGGTGGCCTCCTGATGCGGTGTGCTCAAAGATGCTGCAACCATGGACAGCGCCCAGAAGTGCACGCCAAGTGCCAGGGGCTGCTGCAGAGTGACACTGCTGCAGGCCCCACCGCCGTCAGCAAGGAAAGGTGGGAAGAGGGACACAGGCCCCAGGAGAGATCTTGTCCTCGGCTAGCGCCTCTTTGGCTGACTGGCACTGTACCAAGAGCCCAGTGGTCACTTAATGAACTGGTCTGCTGGCCTGGCCGGGATGCACTCAGAGAAATTGGCACTGGGAGGGGAAGGGGGCGGGGAGGAATTGCTGAGCTAAAAGCCATCCGACCTTGATGGCTAATAACCAGAAGAGCAGCCTGGAGGTTGTGTAGGCTGCAACTTTCCTCCCTAGCCTCCAAGCAGACTCATCCAGCAACCGATTGCCTCTGCTCAATGCATCTAGATGCCTTTCCACGGGTCCTGGGGCTAATGGATCCTTGTGCAGTCTCCATCTGCTCTTGAAAGCTGGGCACACAAACTAGCAGTTTCACAGGCTTACAGCATCAGCATCACCGAGCTTATTAGAAATGTACTTTCTGCCCCCACCCACTAAATAAGTGTCAGTTTCTACAAGATTCTCAGATATGTCTATGTACATTCAAGTTTAAGAAGCACAGCAATAAACATTTATATTTGCAGCCATGAGTTTATGTTATACCGTGGAGTTTTGGGTGCATTTATTAGTCTTAGCTCACCAGGCTCCTGGGTGGGGGTGGGGAGTGTGGGACTGCCTATAAGATCCCCAGGCCTTCTCCTCAGCCCTTGGTGCCTAACTTGATCTTTAGGCCTTAGCCCAGAGGTGTGTGTATCCAGCCTGCCTGTAGTCACAGTATACTAACCATAGGCTTCAAAACCCCTTAGACTGGGCCCTTTTTCAGTCCAACTAGATCAGCATCATGTGGTGTGAGGCCACAGCATTCCCCTGGTGTCAGTGTGCTGCCCATAAAGTGCAGCCATGAGGCTCCAAGTCTCAATGAACTCCAGGATATGCTTGAATCACTGACAGACTTAGTAGACATCCTAGGGGAGGCCTTACCTCTCCAAGGGGCAGATGGGAGGTGGGGGAGGTGGGGGGGGCTGGAGGAGCGGAGAGGAGGGAGGGGGAACTGGGATTGGAATGTAAAAAATAAATTAATTTTTTAAAAAAGGTTGCTGTACTGCATCCAGGATTTCAAGACTATGTGTGCTTAAGACTTTATATGTCTATCAGTCTCCCAAGGTTTGCAAAGGTGTCAGAACCAGGTACCACACTTTAAGAATGAAGTTTGTTATCCAGAATGCTTCCTGACACAGTCACCCACAGATTGAGTCACTGCCGTTCCCATGTTTTCTATTAGCTACTTACATTTTCTACCATGCTATAAGTTGCCTGATTGCATGTATATATCCTCCTCCAAGCTGTGAGCTCCATGAGGGCAAACGCCTCCCCTACCTCATTCATAGCTGGATCCCTAACAGGACATGAGTTACGTATCTCTCCATCCTCAGTTAAACAAATGTTTAACTGAAAAGATAGAGTGTGTGTGTGGTCCTCTCTGTCTGATACTGTATCTTCGTCACTTTCTCAATCCTTGTATGTGCTTACACACTTCCTGAACCAGTCATTTTTTTTATTCAGAAAGCACTAAAGAGATGAAATCAGCAGTCTTCAATCCAATTAGAGGCAAGTGGTAGGACTCTAAAGCCCTGGGGCGCATTCAGGTGATGAGCCCCGTGAAAGCCTCAGATCCTATCTGCTTTCTTTGCTGACTTTAGGAACTTAAAGCCACACAGATAAAATAGTGCAGACAATTCCATTAACACTATAGAGGAAAATCCGCAGAACTCTTTTTGCCTCTGGCTTCACTGGAGAATGTAGGGGATGTCACACAATACCATTTTATCCCTCTGACCTTTTTCTTTTTCCTTCTCTCCCTCTCCCCACCTCTTTCTTTTTCTTTTTAGACAGGAGTTCATTCTGCAGTCCAGGCTTGCCTGGAACTGTGTAACCCAGGCTAGCCTTGGATCCGTGCCAATCCTCAGTCCTCAGCCCCCTATTAGGACTGCAGGTGTATAGCCCTATGCCTGCTCTGCCTTTTGATGCACATTCTGGCCTTGAAATTACAAAACTTTTTCTGATGGTTTCAAATCTCAACATCTTTCTGACCCACTTTTTCCTCTGTTAATGGTTACTCTTTGAAAGTTTGCCAAAATTTCCCTCCTCATGAAGTTTCCCTGAGTTGACCACCCAAACTATTTTATTGAGACTGTGACTAAAATTCCCACAAACTCTGTGACTTGAAACAATATAAACCCCTTGTCTTACATCTCTGTAGGTTGGTAATCCAACACAAGTCTTGCTGGGCTAAAAGCATCTTCTCAATATGTTTGCATTCCTCCTGGAGGCTATAGAAAAAAATTCCATCTTTTCTGACTACTAGAAGATTCTGTATTCCTTGATGTGTAACCCCTTTCTTCATACTTAAAGCCAGCAACATTGCATTTCTGTGATGATTATTCCAGCTTTCTTCTCCTTTCTGTGCTGGGGACTGGACCCCAGGTTGCTCACACATGCTAAGCAAGTGCTCTACCACCAAGTCATATCTCTATGCTTTTCAAATATTTGACACAGGAATCTCACTAAGTTTCCCAGGCTGGCCTTGAACACTCTTGGTAGCTGGGCAGATCCTGAGTTTGTAATCTTCCTGCCTCAGTCTCCTGAGTATATGGGATTACAAGCCAGTATAACCAAGTGTTCTGGGATATCCTCTAAAGAAGACTGCTTGGACACAGATTTAAGCCAGTAGTCTTTATTAGCTGTCCAGCAACCACACTGGGTGTTCTGGATCCCAGCGGAGTCCCAAGTTTTTCTTAGGGTGCACTTTTAAGAACAAAAACATTATCCTGGGTTAATGTACTTCGATGAGCAAGAACTTCCTTTAGCATGCAAGAAGCCTTGGCTATGCTTGGGTTAATATGTCTAACTCAAGGTGCATGAAGCATAATCTAGACCTTCAGTAAACTCACAGGGTAGTCACTGCAGTTCAAGGCTAAGTGAAGCAGCTGAGAAGTGGATCAGTTTTGTTACTAGTTTTGATGCAACATAGTATGGCAACTGAAGTCTATAGCCTTATCCTTGATCTATGAGGTATACTAAATAAGGTTGGCAATTCTTTGACATTGCTGTTATGAGAAGTATGGTCTATATTCTCTCTCCCTGAATCTAGAACAACTCCATGACTCCACAAATCATTGAATATCCTGGAAGTGGCATCTTGTCCATTTCTAAGACTGGCAGCTTCTCCTTTTGCCTCTTGGAATACACACTCTTGGAGCCTTCCCCATGCTGTAAGGAAGCTAAAACCACCTGAAGGAGAGTCCCAAACACAGAGGAGCAGAGGCTGTAGTGAGAAGGTCAGTTGTTAGCTATATATGGGGAGTTGTCTCAGCTTCTGCAGCCCCAAGCATTCCAATGTGGAACAGAAATAAACAGTGCCTGCTGGGCTCTGCCCAAACTCTTGGCCACTTATGCACTAAGCAATTTTGAGCAAACTTTTTTTTTCAGTGCTTCAGTCCCTCCATTTATAAAGCTAGAAGAACCTTCCCCCTTATAGTCACTATATATCCCCCATGAAATCACAAAAGCAACCTGTCCTGCTCCTAGTCTGCAATGCCATCATTGCCCTTGCCCGGGGCTCCAGTAAGAACAGGAGGAATGGAAAGGAGGGTCTTCTGTGAAGCAAGGGAGTCACAGAGGCACTGCGAATGCACTGAAGTGACCTCATTGTGGCTCATGTCTGACCCCCACCACGTAACACCTCCTATGATTTTGCTCCCTTGAGCCTGGATTACACAGAGAGAAGTGTGTTTCCAGAAAGGCACCACAGGTGTTTCTCAACAGCAAGGCATCCAGCAGCACAGCTGGCTGGTGACATCTAAGTTTCTCAGGACCCGAGCTCGCGTCCTTCCCATTCTCAGTTACTCCTTCCCACCCCCACCAGGCACCTGCCCTTTCTTCACAGGCTCTCACAGGAACACTGTACCTACAGTCACCTCCGAGTATTTTTACTTCTATTGGTGCCGCTAGAAGGGCAGCTGGGTTTCTTTTCCAGGCCAGCTCCTTATTACCAGAAAAGAGGGTAGTGTGGACATCTCCTTGGTTAGAAACAACAACTGGTATGTGCTGTCCCTTTTAAAATGAAACTGAAGTAGCATGGCAGATGCTGAGTCACCGCTTGTGTGCATTTCTACCTCGCTGGCCGCCCCTCCCCCACCCAGGCTGTAGTCCCTTGGTACAGACTTGTTACCGGCTTTTAACTCATTCTTGTTGATACAGGTCAAGGAACTGCATCTCCCCTCCCGTTGAACTTGGTTAGAAAGACCTGGAGGCTTGCTTGAGGATGGGAAACAGAGTAGACAAAGGTGTCTTAACCTGTACCTTTTCTTCAGCTTCTCCCCATCTGGGAAATGCCTGCTTTTCACCCTTTGAATGGTCAGACAAATCATTGTGAAAGGAATTCATTTTTTAATGTGTTTTGACAAGAATGTTAAATTTTTAAAAGATGGGCTTTTTCAGACTTTATTTTAAAAGAAGAAATGCATATAGCTGTTACCTTCCATCTGTTAAGAAGGAAGAAAGGGGCCTTACTGGGCTTGTCAGATGATGGAACATCCTAGCTCTTTTGGGAGACTATCCTAAGAGTCAAATGTTCAAGCTTTGAACAGGGCACACAGCACTTGCGTCATTTCTGGGAAGCACGGATGTCTTATGAAGCAGTGAATTTAATTTGAAAGGACAGCAGAGAGGGCAAGTGCTCTGAGTCATCAGGACAATGGGCAGCGGCTGCCACTTTAAGATCTGTAGCTGTTGAAAAATAAGGCATACAGCAGTAAAGTCTCCCTTTCCCAAGACTCCCTTTCCTCAACTATCCGACTAAGGCCTAAGGGTTCACATTTTTCACAGTCTCTTCCTGCAGAAAGGTATAACTCAGTTCCCTTCAAAATGACACTGTCTGTCTCACAAAAGCCATGGGCTGGGTTTTTTGTTGTTGTTGTTGTTGTTGTTTTGTTTTGTTTTTGCTGTTGTTGTTGGGGTTTTTTTTTTGTTTCAGCACTTATCTTTTTTTCATATTTTTTTATTTAACTTTTTACACATGTCACTCTCAGTTCCCTCTCCCTCCCCTCTTCCCCCACCCCCAAATCCTCCCAACCCCTTATCCCTACTCCATCCCCCCTCTGCTCCCCAGGGAGGGCAAGGGCTTCCAAGAGGGATTTTCAGAGTCTGTCACATCATCCCAGGCAGGGCCTAGGTCCTCACCCATGTGTCCAGGCTGAGAGAGAATCCCTCCATGTAGAATGGGTTCCCAGAGTCTGTATGCCAGGAATAAATACTGCTCTACTCTCCAAGGTCCCACAGATTGCCTAGGCCTCCTCTCTGACACCCAGGTTTGGTGGGGGACAGGTATCTGGATCAGTCCCATGCTGGCCCCTCAGTCACCAGTCTGGGGTCCATGTGTTCCCTCTTTTATAGGTCAGCTGCCTCTGTGGGTTTCGCCAGCCTGATCTTGATTCCTTTGGTGATCACTCCTATTTGCAGCTGGGTTCCAAGAGTTCAATTCGGTTCCCAGCTGTGGGTGTCTGCCTCTGCCTCCATCAGCCACTGGATGGCATATAAGGTAGTCATCATTCTCTTTATTATGGGAGGGCACTTAAAGTAGGCTTAGTGACAGTTGATGTCATTCATGTAGATCTGTGAAGATCTCACTAGTGCCAGATCTCTCCTCCAACTTATGATTCCCTCTTTTATGGTATCTCCAATCGTTTTCTCCTCTATTCTTACCCTGGCTCTCAACCTTCCTGCTCTCCCATGTCCTCCTCTCCCTTCCTCTTTTCCCCCTCTCTTTCTTCCATCTCCTTCTGCCCTCCCCTTCTCCCCCCTCCTCATCCAATTAGGAGATCTGGTCCTATAACCATTCTCTGGGTTACCATGCATATCTCTCTTAGGGTCTTCCCTGCACCCCAGACTCTCTGGCAGTGGGATTGTAGGTTGGCAATGCCCTGCTCCAAGTCTGAAATCCATATATGAGTGAGTACATACAATTTTTATCTTTTTGTGACTGGGTTACCTCACTCAGGATGGTTTCTTCTAGTGCCATCCATTTGCCTGCAAATTTCAAGATTCCATTGTTTTTTTCTGCTGAGTAGTACTCCATTGTGTAAATGTACCATATTTTCTCTAGTCACTCTTCAGTTGAGAGGCATCTAAATTGCTTCCAGGTTCTGGCTATTACAAATAATGCTGCTATGAATATAGTTGAACAGATATCCTTGTTGTAAAATGGTACAACTTTTGGGTATATGCCTAAGAGTAGAATTGCTGGATCTTGTGGTAGACTCATTTTCATTTTCCTGAGGAATCTCCATACCAATCTCCAAAGTGGCTGCACAAGTTGGCATTCCCACCAGCAGTGGAGGAGTGTTCCCCTTTCTCCACATCCTTTCCAGCATAAACTGTCATTAGTGTTTTTGAGTTTAGCCATTCTGACAGGAGTGAGATGGTATCTCAGAGTTGTTTTGATTTGCATTTCCCTGATGGCTAAGGATGTTGAGCACTTTCTCAAGTGTCTCTTGGCCATTTGAGACTCCTCTTATTAAGAATTTTATATTTAGTTCTGTACCCCACTTTTTAATTGGATCCTTTGATGTTCTGAAGACTTCTTGAGTTCTTTGTAAATTTTGGAGATCAGCCCTCTATCAGATGTGGGGTTTGTGAATATCTTTTCCCATTCTGTGGGCTGTCATTTTGTCTTGTTGACTGTGTCCTTTGCCCTGCAGAAGCTTCTCAGTTTCAAGAAGTCCCATTTATTAATTGTTGATCTCAGTGTCTGTGCTACTGGTGTTATGTTCAGGAATCGGTCTCCTGTAGTACCAATTTGTTCAAGGGTAGCTCCCACTTTCTCTTCTAAGAGATTCAGTGTGGCTGGATTGATGTTGAGGTCTTTGATCCATTTGGACTTAAGTTTTGTGCATAGTGATAGATAAGGATCGATCTGCAGTCTTCTACATGCCAGCATCCAGTTACTCCAGCACCATTTGTTGAAGATGCCTTCTTTTTTCCATTGTATAGTTTTATCTATTTTGTCAAAGATCAGGTGTTCAAAGGTGTATGGGTTGACATCAGGGTCTTTGATTCAATTCTGTTGATCTACCTGTTTGTTTTTGTGCAAATACCAAGCTGTTTTCAGAACTACAGCTCTCTAATAGGGCTTGAAGTCAGGGATGGTGATGCCTCCTGAAGTTCCTTAATTGTACAGGGTTGTTTTGGCTATCCTGGGTCTTTTGTTTTTCCTTATAAAGTTGAGGATTGTCCTTTTGAGGTCTGTGAAAAATTATGCTGGTATTTTGATAGGGACTGCATTGAATCTGTAGATTGCTTTTGGTAAGATTGTCATTTTTACTATGTTGATCCTACCTATCCAAGAGCATGGGGGATCTTTCCATTTTCTGGTAACTTCTTTAATTTCTTTCTTTAAAGTCTCAAAGTTATTGCTATACAGGTCTTTCACCTGTTTGGTTAGAGTTACTTCAAGGTATTTTATGGTGTTTGTGGCTATTGTAAAGGGTGGCGTTTCTCTGATTTCTTTTTCATCCCCTTTATTGTCTATATATAGCAAGACTACTGATTTTCTTAGTTAATCTTGTATCCTACCACTTTGCTGAAGGTGTTTATCAGCTGTAAGAGTTCCCTGGTAGAATTCTTTGGGTTGCATATGTAGACTATCATATCATCTGCAAATAGTGAAAGTTTGACTCCTTCCTTTCCAATTTGTATCCCCTTGATCTACTTTTGTTGTCTTACTGCTCTAGCTAGAACTTCAAGTACAATATTGAAGAGATATGAAGAGAGTGGACAGCCTTGTCTTGTTCCTGATTTTAGAGGGATCACCTTGAGTTTCTCTCCATTCAGTTTGATATTGGCTGTTGGTTTGCTGTATATAGCTTTTATTATGTTTAGGTATGTTCCTGTTATCCCTGATCTTTCCAAGACCTTTATCATGAAGAGGTGTTGAATTTTATCAAAGGCTTTTTCAGCGTCTAGTGAGATGATCATGTGGTTTTTCTTTTTCAGATTATTTATATTGTGGATTACATTGATGGATTTTTGTATGTTGAACCATCCCTACATCCCTGGGATCATGGTGTATGATTTTTCTGATGTGTTCTTGGGTCAGCAACTGTTCTTATAACCACTGAGCCATCTCTCCCAGCCTGACACGTGAACATATTTTTTAAGTCCCACAAACTGTTGACTTAAGGAAGGTAAGGAGCTTGTTTGCTGTCTACCTCCCTATTTTAGATCACTGCACCATGAAAACTGACACAGTTCCAGAAGGAGCCAGTTTCCTGCTGCCACACTCAGAGGCGGTGGTGGTGGAGGAGCCAGGCTTTCCCGCAGTGCATCACTACCCAGTTGCCCAGCCAGTGCCCCTGTCCAGCTCTCTCCCCCACATTTAGTATAGTATAACCCATCCTGGCTTATACAGCTGAATTGAGGGAGTAAGGAAATGGTCCTCTCAAGGAGGAGGAGTCCACTTTAGTCTTGTATAAGATTCTCTCAGAAATTTAGGATGGGAACACAATTCACTTCTCATAATTTCAGAGATACTCCTCCCATCCCACTCTTACCACCTTCGGATGAAAGCAGAAAAACAAATCAACAACAGCAAAACTTTTAAAACCAGATTTGAAATGGTAAGTCATCAACCGGACACAGGCATTCTGTTGTCACTTCCAAACTGCAGTAAGAGTGCAATTAGCTTGATTAACAGTAAATCCACACAGCTCCAGCTCCACAGCAGCTAGTTGAAAATATTTATTGACTTTAAATCGCAAGAAGAAATGCCAAGGAAATTACCCAAGCAAACCAGGAAGAAGAGTCGGGGCTTTGAAAATGGTGGGTGAGTTACACTGAATGCTCTGCTAGCCACCAAATGCCTGTTAAGCCCATTGTTCATCCCTCTCCACAGTGCTGTCTGCTCCAGAGGACAGGCATCCATCTCACCTTGCTGCATCCTCCCACTACATCCGGCAACTCGATCTCTCCAGATAATTACTTCCTCAGCTAATGATAAGTGTTTTTCAGTTCCTCCCAAGCTGAAGCCTTTCAGAGGAGAAGTACACAAACCAGATAGACACCCAGAAAAAAAAAGAGAGAGAGAGAAAAGAAAACACAGGCTTTTTGAGCTGCTTAGTTAGGTCAAAATGATGGCTTTTAATTATATTCAAAGACAACATCTTCCAGAATGCTGGCTCAAGCTAACTTAGACCTGGGAACATGGCAAATAGAGAAACACAGCTAATCCTTAAGACTGGATGACTGTGGGGGCTAAAGGAAGAGGAGAAAACACAATTACCTACTCAAACAGTTCAAACCTACCCCCATCTCTTTCTGTTTCTACCTGGTTAATGAGCTTCTCTGCTTTGGGGTTTCCAATTTCGAAGAAATGATAAAAAGACACATTTTAAAAATATTTACTATCTTTAATTTTTAATTTATGTGTGTGCATCTGTGTGGGGGTAAATGCTTGTCATTGCAGTTGCCCATGGAGGCCAGAGGATCCTCAGAGCCTGTGTGACAGGCAGCTGTGAGTCATCTGGCATGGGTGCTAAACTCAAGTACTCTGCAACAGCAGCACACACTCTTCACTGCTAACTTAACCTCTCCAGCTCAAGAGAAGATTTTAAAATAGTCTCAAAAATGTGCATATGCTAGCTACCATGCAATTCCTCAAACATTTGTGCATGCAAATATGGCTATTTGAAACCAAATAATTAACACTGGACCAACAGTAAACTGTTCTTGTAGCAGAGGAGGCTGGAGCAGAGAGGAATGTAGGTCCTTCCCCTATGTGAGGACCTGGTAAAGGCTGAGAAACCCTGGGGGCTCAGGAATGGAACAGACCTAAATGTAGGAAAAACACTTAAAGAAAGTGTGAAATAATCCAAGAATTTCTGATCTGCACAAACACATTCATGGCAAATGCCTACAATGGTCTCTTTCTATACCAGGTATTATTCTAGTCATAAGAGACAGGTAGAGTCATAGATTTCAGATGTGTGGTGGGGGGACACACTGGGCTCCCAATCAGTCACTCCAAATAAGAGACCCTGGAAACCACAGAAAGAGGCAAAGCAGGAAAGTCTCTCTGGCCTTCTCTTATTTTCCAAGGAAAAGCAAATCAGCATACACAAAACACGTAGCTCAGCATCTGTCTCACACAGCCGTGAATGTTAGCACCTGCTTCTCCTTCTAAGATATCTTGTTTCTGTTGACAGGGCATTTGATGCCTACACAGTTGCAGCTGAAGTGGCTCACTGGACCACTGGGCTTCAGACCTTACATATCAAATCCAATCCTTCTCCCTCCCTCTGTGCATCCTTGTGGATATTTATTCTCCTAAGGAAAAACTGAGGCTTGTTGAGATATGAGGGGAAGAATTCCTGTCTTCTTAATGGGGAGGAGACCATCATTCTTCCTCCAGGGAATTTCCTCAGAATCACTTCTTGCCAATCCTTGCAGGATATAAGGGAATATGACACCTTGCTGACCAGCAAAGCAAGCAGATTATGCAGTAGGACTGTGGTGGAGGAGGCCTTTGGGTTCCTTGCATAGTCCAGGGGCAAAATAGGAGTTGAGTTCTCATTTCATTAAGCTAGGCTGAGTCTTCTTCATGATCATCTTTCAGAGAATGTACTACATCCTACATCCAGATTACACAGTGGTCCAGTACTCACTCCTCCGAAACACTGGCGACAGGTGTGCTTTGCTTAGTAAAGTGTTTCTCCAAGGTCAAGGAGAGCCTCCTAGGGCTATAAGTGGATGATCATGAAACCTGCAAGATTCTGATCACCCTCTCCTCTCTGTGTCCCCAAGCCTAACGGTTCTTGAGCATTAACAACATGTGCCAAAGCAATTATTTAAAAGGATTTTCTAAATAATAGTTCTCCAAAGTGCAGGCATCTCTGGAATGACCACATAACTGTGCCAAGCCTCTGTAGCACTCAGTTGTCCTTAATGGACCACACTGACTCAGGAGTACCAAATGTGCCAGCCAAAATAGAGATTGTCTTCAACCTCTAAATAAGCTATAAAAATGAAAAACCCAGAGCTAGAATAGACATTACAAACTCTCAATAGTAGAGCACCAGCATTACAACTAGCAAGTACTTCTATTTTTAAGCCCCAGTGTGCATTTTGAAGTACAAACTGAGGAACCCTTTTAAAAAGTACTGAGATTGACTTTCTTACACTTCCCAGTGGTGTGCTGGTCAGTGTTGGTGATCGGCTCTCAGGACAACAGGGAAACTCTGATTGTAGCCTTTGCTGATTTTCATGGGGCACGAGCTTTAGTTGTGTTCTCTGGAGAGGACACGCGTGCATGTGTATACTAGGAGGAGGCTTAGGTCAGTGGGGAAGGTCAGCAGTCTACTGGTTCTAAGAGCCGATTTGCCTGCATAGTGGCCTGTTAAGAAAGAGCATCATGCCAATGAACACAGACTGGAGAGGAAATACAAATGACTCCTCACCAGCTGCTCCAAGTCGGTGTCAACATGCCACCCACCCTGCTGAACACACATGAAAGGGCTTTAGAAGGTGATGCCATAGGACTCAAAGGCTTATCCTAGAAATACGGAATTAGAAATAGTCTACAAAGTGTGAAAGGATACATGTATAAAAATGTTTGTCATGGGTGATATATAACCTCAAAACAATTTCAAGCCGTTCTTCATAAACACAGTGACAGGGACTGCATTTTGTTCACAACTTGGCTCCACCCCCCAATACTTTGAGAAACTGAACTTTCTCTAAGTTTTCACGTCCACAGAATGTTGCATATCTGGAAGCACATAGGGTGTGTTCTGTTCAGACTTCATCCATTTACCCATGTGACTCCCAGGTTCCCCCTTGTCACTTCATTTTGGGTTTAGTTTGTTAACAGTCTCTTTCTTCTTTTCTTTTATATTTAAATTAGAAACAAGCTTGTTTCTCATGTCAGTCCCAGCTCCCTCTCCCTCCCTCCTTGCCTGCCCCTCCCAGTCCCCCCACCCCCCACCCAATCCCCACTCCGTTCCTCAGGGAGGGTGAGGCCTTCCATGGGGAATCTCCATGTAGTGGAGATGGGCATGCAAAGTTCATTTGTGTGCCAGAGATAAATACTGATCTACTACCCCAAGCCCCATAGATTGCCTAGGCCTCCTCACTGACACCCACATTCAGGGGGTCTGGATCAGTCCCATGTTGGCCTGGGTCCAAGATTCACGGTCTAGTCCAAACTGGCCTTAAATTTGCAAACACCCAGTCTCAGGCTCCTGGATGTGGATTCCAGCTACGGGCCACCATGTCTTCCCTTTTTAGGGCTTTATATTTCATTCCTTTTCACCACCAAGAGGTGAGACAGTATTCCATACAGGGATGTATGTTCAATGAGGAATAAGTTTGTCCAAGCACATATCAGATAGTTTAGGAATATTTTCTTTTTCTCTAAGTGGGATGTGGTGGCTGAATGATGTCTTCGTTCCCACCAAAGGCATCAATGTCATAACCCTTGTAAGAGTGCTACATTGAGCAGAAGAGATTTTACAAACATGAAGTTACGTATCTGGAGATAGCTGATTATCCTTGGATATCTGCTGAGCCCCCTGTAAACCTGGAGTCCTTATAGGAAGGAGACATGAAGGTCAAGGTCAGAGAGAATTAAGTGAAAAGAGAATCTGAAATCAGAATGATGTGGCCAAAGGAATGTGGGAAGCCTCTAGAAGCAGGGAAAGGTATTTGAGGGAGCATTCTTCCCCAGGGCCCACAGAAGGAATGCCCCCTCCAACATGCTGATTTTAGCCTTGGAAGATTCAGTGACTTCAGCTCTGACCTCAAGAATAGAAAGACAATTCATTATGTTTTCAGCTACAATAGCAGCAATAAGCGAACACAGATGACTGAGCTCCGGGTGCCTTTTACTTCCTTCCTGCAAGTGTCCCTTAAACCTAGATATCTAAAAATGACATTTCCCAGAATCTATGACAGCAGGGATCTGGCCTTCAACATAATCCCATTTAGATGTATCTGTATGTGTTTTAGAGAGCAGAGGTGAGGCAGAGGTGAATCGACCGTATTTCACTAGAAAAACATGCTTGTGGGGACATATTCTAGTGATAGATAGGTACTTTGTGGGAATCAGGAAACAGTTGATGAGGAGGCAGTATGGATTCCCAAATCCCCAGCAGCCTTCTGACTTCTCTCTCACCTTACTGAAAGAGGTAGCTATTCTTCCAGGTGGTAAGCTCCACTGTGTCCTGGGGGTCTCCCATGGGCTCAGCCTAGACATGCCCTGCCAGCACCATCAATTCCCTATGCAGTTTACTCTGTGTCCTCAACTTCTTTCTTGTTAAAATAACTACATCAAAACCTGGAATGATGCACCCTGAAGTCTTACTCCATCTCCGGGGAGGTGGAAGGTCTCTATTGATGATCTTGATGTTCTCAGAGATGCAAACTACAAACCAGCAACTCTAACCCCTCCAGTGTAGCCTCAGGACCACACAACTATCCCCGCCACTGCTGTAGTACATATTTTATTTGCTTTTCTTTAACCAGATCTTCTCAAGACTGAGCTTTCCTCTTATGGTCCAACATGATAGTAATTTTCATAGGTCCAGGCAATAGGGATTGCAGTCAAAAACTTTAAAGGGCTCTAGGGAGACGGCTCAATCAGTAAAATGCTTGCTGCCTAATCATGAGGACTTGAGTTCAGGTCCCAGTGCACACACTGAAACTCAGGAATGGTAGTACATACTTATAATCCTTGCCCTGGAGAGGTAGATAAAATTGTATATCTAAAGCTCATGGTTAACTGGCTTAGACAAATGAGTGAACTCTAGGTTTAATTAGAGACCTTGTCTTTAAAGTGCAGAACCATCATAGAAGACAGCCACCATCACCTCTGGTCTCCACACATGGGTATACTGGCATACACATGCATACACCACACACCACAAAACAGGTGCACACGCACAAATCACACACACATATTAAAGTAAGGTCCCTTAATCTTGTAAAAAATAATTTTGAAGACCATGATGAAGGAAAAATATGTGATTGGCAGACTCCAAGAACAAAGTACATTCATTATTCCTCTCCCTTTGAAGTTTGGCAAAGCCTGAGAACTCTGCTTACACTGATTTGGACCCACAATTCTGAAAGACAGTCTTTGGCATATGACTCCTCATTCATGTGAATGGCTGCAAAAATATTATGACTGTCTTCATAAACTTTCAAATTTCCCAGAAATCATTTGGAATTTTCAAAATTTAATCTGCATATCTCATACTCGTAAAAAATGCTTTTTCAAAGCACACAGAATAATAAGTAGTGGGGGAACCAAGGTCACTGGAATTAATAAATTTAAAGATATAGATTAGTAAGGATCAATCAAACTTAAGCTACCTTTCTACAGCTCCATCCTGCTCTGGACATTTTGACTTGTTCTTTAGTTCCTCATTTTTTTAAAGAGCATAGACAGAAACTGACAAATTTTCCTAAACAGAGCCACATGTTTAGTGTTTTGGGCTCTTAGGATCATCAGTCTCTGTTGCAGCTGTTCAATTCTGTCCTCATTGTTACAGAAGTAGTTAAGACACAAATAAAGCTGTATTGTGAGCACTGAAACTTGGATTTTATAATGTTTGCCCATACACACTATATACTACTGTTCTGTTGACATTTTAGCAACCATTTGGAAATGGACATGCAACTGCTCTGGCCCTCCATCTGGCCCAAATTCTCAGTGTGATTCTTGCCTTGTGAATTCCAGGGTTTCCCAGGAGAGGAGCAGTGATTTTTCTTTGTCTTTTCTTCCAGTGCACACACAGACCTTCCTCTTCATACCCCAAGACTGGTCTCCAAACATCACAGAAACATTCTCTGATAACATCAGTACATTTCCTCCTAAATAAGCAGGGCAGTTAGGAACCACAGGGAGCACGGACTCTGCCCCCTTCTCCGGGCTCCTCCTCTCAGACTTTCCCTCCTTCTTCAGAACAGTGTCACTGTTCCATTTCTCCGGAAAAGTGATGTGACGTCACTGTTGACACTTCACCTGCTACATAGAGCTACAGAGCGAGCAGCTGAATGCACAGATCCATGGAGGGCTTTCTGGCTGCTGGGAAAAGAGCGCCCTGGCATATAGTGTAAGGTACACCAACTTCAAAGTGACAACAACATCAGTGGAGGGTGAGGAGAAGGTCATAAGACAAGGAGCCTATGGCCATGTGTTGTCCAAACCTCCCCACTCACAGGGACAGAGCCATCTGCCTCAGCAGGCACATGCTCCCTGGTGCCCATGAGGCATGTGTCACTACCAGTGGCTCGGCCTTTCTTCAGCAAAGGCTTACACTCTCACCACTGCAGCTTTGTGGCAATCCTAGTAGAGCCAGTATTTAGTATGTGAATCAAAACCCCAGGGATTTTTTTGTGTGTGTGTCTTTCCCCCTCAGTGCTATAAAGAAAGCTAAAATCGATTTGAAGAGTACAGAGAGTTTTCTTGTAATCAATGAATCTCAAGAAAAGTGAAAAATGGAAAGATTAAGCTTGAGGAAGGAGGCTAAAAGAGCCTTTTGAAGATAAATGGCTGTTGTCTTTTTAAATGTTATAAAGATTAATAAGGCAACATAACTTAATCACAAAGGAGTGAGTCACAGTCTCATGATGTCACCATGATCCATCTTTATCAGACCACTTTGCTAATTGAAAAATTTTATAATCCTAACATTTGAAATGGTTTCAGCTTCTAACATACAGATGTTAGCTTTGAAGTTTTACACAAATCTTAGTAGCATTTCCAAACAAACACAAGTATCACTCTTCGTGAGGATGGAGACTGATAGGAGTATGGACTTGCTAACCACGTTTCAATCCTATGCTCTTTATCACATCCATTCTCAGCACAAAAATAACCGGCTAGGTTCTGCCAGCTTCCAGAGCCTGACTTTCATCTGTTATGAACCCTATGTGATTATTACAGATAATGAAACAGTTATCAGAAGTCTCTCATTCATTTTTATGTTTTGATGGCTTTGTTCACACTCACAAAGATTTTTCAGCCAAGAAGTCTTGATGTAAATCTAACAGTTTGGCCATCAGTGATCATTAATGTCACATCTAAGAAACAATTCTGGTGGGTGTTATTTATCAAAAGGAGACAACACTGCCGTTATGGTCCTAATTACAATATTTACTCAGATGGCCATATTTATCCACAACAGAAAATAATGCCAAGCAGCTGCTAGAACCTCTTCAAAAGGCCTATGAGGCAACGAGGCCCAGTTCTGGGGAGTGGCGCCTGTGTTAATTGGGGTTTCTATTGCGGTGATAAAACATCGTGACCAAACGCTGCTTGAGAGGGAAAGGGGTTTATTCCACTTTACAGCTTATAATCTATAACATAGGGCAGGAACCCAAAAAGGACAGGAATTTGGAGACAGCTGATGCAGAGGCTATGGAAAAATGTTGATTACCTATTTGGTCTACCCTGTCTTCCTCGACCTGCTTTCTTACAACACCCAGAACCACCAGCCCAGGGTTGGCACTGCCCACAGTGAGTTGTTCTTATGCAAATCAACCATCAGTCATGCTACAAGTTTGCCCACAGACCAGTCTGGTGGAGGTATTTTCTCAATTGAGATTGTGTCAAGTTGACATAAAACTAGACAGCACAATGTCTGTGAAAATAAATACCACGTTCACTTATAGAGTACTTTGTGATGGAGGTAATAAGCCTGGCAATTGAAACCCCACCTTTTCATCCACATGAAGCAGATGACTGACAACAGGGAAGCATCTTCTTCCTTTCAGAGATACTGGGATGTCATGGTCTGCTGGTCCCTCTCCTGTCCCTCAGTCAACTCTGCAGCCAATAGCTCTATGGCCTTGTTTTAAATATATTAAGGGTATCTTTTTCTTGAGTTTATTGCTTTCTTCATTCTCCTTGAGTGTGGTCATGGAATTTCACAGTGCCTGGTCTTGTTAAGCCCATAGAAATGGAAACCTCAAAATCTGTTTTAAAGATTTGTTTTTATTATTTATGTTATATTTGGGGCAGGGATATATGTATGTGAGTACAGGTGCCTGCAGAGGCCAGAGGCACTAGATGCCTCCAGAGCTTGTTACAAGTGATTGTGAGCTACCAGTATGGGTGCTGGGAACTGAACCCAGGTCCCCTGGAAGAGTACTTGCTCTTAATCATTGACCATCTCTCTAATCCCTAAAATTTGTTTTTAAAACTGGAATATGTATCAAGATTACTTGAAGATTTTATAATGAAATCTGTGATAAGTGCTTAGGGTTTCCCACTGCCTTTGGTTATTTTTACATTTATTTGTATTATTTTGCATCTACTTTGTTTTAAATATCACACAGTGAATTTTCTGTACAGAAAGAAGATCAAAAAGACAGAAGTATATATCCCAGTAAACGTGTACAACCCCGGATTCATACAAGTGCTTGAGGTGCTCTTTCTATGAAATCACCAAGGAGCTTGTATCCCCATCTAAGACACATCAAAATCTCCGACCTTGAGAATATGTATTTTTGTCAATCAGGAAGTTCTCCAATTCCAGAGAAGAAAACTTTGTTCAAGGACATTTTCTTTCTGTTCAGTTCTGGAATTCTATTCTCACAGGAATGGACTCTGAAAAGGGCAACATTGGCCTTTTTAAATAAATGAAAGTGTTCCCTCTCAGTGCATGTTGGGGAGTATTCTTTGACACTGTGTGACAATATGCCACTGTGATTGGCTTAATAAAAAAGCCAAATGGCCAATAGCTAGGCAGGATTTTTGAGGTAGATAGAATGCTGGAAAGAAGGGCAGAAATGTCAGGAGTTGCCAGCAGAGGAGAGGCAACAGGCAGGCAGGCAGGAGAGGTAAAGCCATGAGTCACGTAGCAGTATGTAAATCAATAGAAATGGGTTAATTTAAGTTACAGGAATTAGTTAGAAACAAGCCTAAGCTATTGGCCAATTTTTCATAATAATACATCTCCTTGTCATTTTTTGTGAGTTGGCAGCCCAAAGAAAAGTCCATCTACAGTGACATGGCTTTTTTTCTAGTAGGAAAGAGGTATCCTCTGTGCTGTGCTTTGGGTTGAGGTTTGGGGTCTCCCCGTAGTATGGACCTTAAGAATATAGAAGGCAACTTAACCGAGCACCTTCTATGGCTGGGCACAAAGAGTAAGGATAGACTAGTGGCTTCCCAGTCCTCCCATTTGGGTTCCTTCATAGCTGCTAATGTGAACTGATTTTGCAACACAGCAGTGCATCATTGGGGGTATGTCTGAAGAATTGTCACTAGAGAATTTCATCATTATGTGAATCCCAGAGTGTACCTAGATAGGGAGATGAGTCCATACTCAGGGCCTCTAGACAAAATGAAGAGACCTATTAAACAGGACATATATGAGGCTACTGCTGGTGTGACATGCTATACTGGTTCTTAGCAAATATGTTTTAAGTATAAGGAAAATCAGGAGTACAATATAAAGTAAACTCAAGCTGAGCTCTGAGCATAAAATTGCTTTGCTAAGGTTGTCATAGCAGTTGGTTCACGGACCAATCCTTGCCCCCAACACAGCAATGAATCACACTGCACCTAAATGAGGGTCCCACTAGATGAGGACAAGGACAAGACAAGAAAACAACTACTAAAAAGTAAACAAACAGCAACAATACCAATAAAAGAAAGTCACCCAGAGCTAAAGATGTGTGTCTTTAAGCAGAAAAGGCAGAGCCCTCTCCCCAAACTTCTATCTGTGGAAAATAAGTCAAATAAGTCTTATGCACATGACCCTTCTGCACTGCAGCAACACTAAAACTAAAGAATGCTTTTGGAGAAAAATAGCTAGCAAACATCTCAAACTATATTCATCATTCCTTGGAGTTAGAAAAATGCAAAAAAAAAAAAAAAAAAAAAAAAAAGGCCGGGCGGTAGTGGCACACTCCTTTAAACCCAGCACTGGGGAGGCAGAGGCAGGCAGATCTCTGAGTTTGAGGCCAGGCTGGTCCGACAGCCTCCAAAACAATACAGAGAAACCCTGTCTCGTAAAACCAAAAAAAAAAATGCAAAAAAAAAAAACAACCCTGAGAGTTCATATTACCCTAGTCAGAACGGCAGTGATCAATGGAACAACCAACAATAATACTATACTGTAGGGGATGTTGGGGAACCCTCATTCACTGTTGGTGGGATTTCAAAGTGGTCCACCACTACCCATATAAACCAGTGTGGAGAGCTTTCAAAAGGCTAAAAATAAATCTACCATATGACCGACCAACTTTTACCACTCCCTGGCATGTGGCCAAATGACTCAACATCCTACTTCACAGCCATGGTCGTTGCTGCTCTATTCACAATAGCTAGGAAATGGAAACAACTTAAATGTCTTTCAACTAATGAATAGATAATGAAAAATGTGGTAGTACATCTACACTATGAAACACTATCCAGCTGTAAAGAAAAACAGAATTCCAAGGTAAATGGATGGAACTAGAAAAGTTCATATTGAGTGAGGTAACCTGGATCCAGGAAGATGAACATTGCATGTTCTCTCTCACTGGAGGCTTCTAGTCCAAGCAGTCAGATGGGAGAGCCTACATTTCCTAGAGTAACTTCAGAAACCAGGGAAGTAAAGCAGGACCATTAGAGGGCCTCTGGGCTTTTCCTGTTCTCTTACTTCTGTAAATCTTACCTCATGGATTGCTGTGTGGCCGGATGGCTGGGGGCTGGGCAGCTGGCCCTTGACGTCCTCTTGCCCTTGTTCTCTCTTGCTCCTCCTTTTCCTCAGTTCTCCTTCTATTTAAACTCTCAGCCTGCTGGCCCCACCTATCCTTGCTCCTGCCTTGCTATTGGCCAATCAGCTCTTTACTAGGACCACCAGGTGTTTTAGACAAACACAGTAACACAGCTTCACAGAGTTAAGCAAATGCAGCATAAACAAAAGTCACACACCTTAAAATAATATTCCCCAATAAACTATAACTAACAGTTTACTAACCAGCATAATCAATTACTACATTCTAAATATCTAGCATTATGCCACATATAAGTGTAGTCCTCTCCCCTTACCAAGGAATCTTCTCTTTACAACAGGCAGAAACCATCATAGAAAGTCGCATGCAATTAAAATGCAGAGGACAAGAGACTGAATGGTGCCCAGTCTCAGCTGATACATCTACAGCTCAGATCCTGCACCAAAGGCTCAGGGATCATTGTAGAGGAGTGGACAGAACCATTACAAGATTCAGAGGAACAGAAAGTTTTCTGTGAGATTGGGGGTCCTAGAAATGTCAGAGTGGTTACATTCATGAAGTCTCAGCTTAGTCATGTTTAGTCTTGTTTAGCATGGCTGCCTAAACAGCACTAATGACAACACCAATGGATATGCTGACACAGAAGGGGGAAAGCTCATGGAGCTTCAACCCTGGAAAAAAAGTCATAAGCATCCAAGAAATACTGACAGAGGGAGAACTGGTCTTCCCAGGGAAGATGCCCCCAACTGGTTATCCTGTACCAAAGTGTCAGCCCTGAGATCATATACATATAGGTGACATTGTATTGACTAAGCAGGTTGTAGTTAGGTATATGTGTTTGTATGCATACACACACACACACACACACACACACACACACACATACACACACACACCAACAATTAAAGAAAAATAGGTCATGAATCTAAAAGACAGAAAGGGATACACGGGAGGGGTTCAGAGAGGAAAGGGAAGGGGAAAATAAAGTAATTATATTGTAGTCTCTAAAAATAAAAATAATTTAAAACAAAACAAAAAAGAATGTTCCTGAAACTGATATGGGAATAGTTTTAAGCTAAATTTCTATAATAAGAAGAAAATATTCTACCTGAGCTTTCCTACATATCATAGTCTTGAAAATATGATTGTATTTTATTATAGCTATCAATCTGATGGCATAAAAACCTGGTTGTAGTCCATTGAAACTTTCAGTAACATTAATATAAAAAATATAAGAGTTCAACAAGATGGCTCAGGGGTAAAGGCACTTGCAGCCAAAACTGACAACCAGAGTTCATGTCCCAGGTCCACATTAAGAAGGCAGAGAGCCAGCTCCGGCAAGTTCTCCTCTGAGCATACAAGTGTCATGGCACACACATACCTCCCCCCAGCACACAAATAAATGGGGTTTTTTGATGTTATGTCACCAGAAGTAAATGAACACATTTCACGCCTACCAAGATTACACTAATGTCCTGTATGTCTTTCCTTGAGCTCCCACAGCAAATAAACACAAACTTCAAGAGATTTGGAGCTGGTCTGCATCTCAGTGGTAGCATGATTAGCATTGGTCCTGGCTTAACATCTGAGAACTACAAAGAAAAACAAAACTAGAGACCTATTCTCTTGCTGTTCTAGGAACCTGGGACCTAAAAGGGGTAAGCAGAGTCGCCCCTCCCCGCCAAGAGAATCTGTTCAGCATGCTAGTCATGATTGTCTTTGGCAATCCACACATCCTGGCTCTGGGAAGCATGAGTTCAACCTCTGCTCCATCTAGTGCACTTTCCCTGCCTGCCTGTCGGCACCTGTTCTCTTAGGGACACTCAGCATGTTCACTTAAAGCTTAAACCTGATGACTAACCTTAGCTTGCTGACATGCACAACAGTCCATCTTCTATTATGGTCACAATCACATGCATCTGAGCAGAACATAATTATAGTTTTGGGGGGAAGATGGTTTATCCCATAACTCTGGCTAAAGACTTTGTGCAACATATGCTCTAACAAAAATAAATAGATGATGATGATAGATGGATGGATGAATGGATGGTAGATAGATAGATGATTGATTGATAGATGATACATAGATAGTAGATAGATAATAGAAGATAGATAGATAGATCCAACACCAAGGATCCAAGAAGTATAGGACCTATATGTATATGATCTCAGGGCTGACACTTTGGTACAGGATAAGAGAATAAGGTGTGATGTCTCAGACACTAGCATCAACTAAAGAACAAACAACCCATTTCTCTGCCTTTGAGAAGAGGAAGGAAAGGACCTCAGAAAGCTTGATGGTTTTGAGCCCTGAGGAAAGAAGTCTCCTGGGGATGCAAAAAATACTCAAAGGGGGAATATAGGGTATTCTCACATGTTTGCAACTTTTGAAAAGTAACAACCCAATCTCTACCACCACAAGGAAGTAAGAATTTCAGACAATAAAATATTACTCCTAAATGGGAAATGATTATTTAAAATGGAGTATGTGGGAAGGGCTTGAAGGCAGGGAAATGCAGGGGTAATGCTGTAATTATATTATAATCTTTAAAAAAGAAGAACTTTAAAAAGATAATTGCTGCTCATATTTTAAAAAGGGAAACCTTGAAAATTTATAGCTAAATTTTATTACATTGAAAAAATAAAACTTGGCTTGGTCCTAAACATTTACAAGATCCTATAATAATAAAAGTACTGAATGTTGGTTTAATCAAGAAACTCTCTGGGGGACAAAGAATGGAAAGGAAATGACATTTAAGAGGGTAAAATTTTCAACTATTGCAAATGGAAATGAATAAATAATGTAAGATGATAACAAGTCAAGAAGTATCATTATAGCATAACCTGAAATGCACAGATCAATATAAATGATAGCCACTATAGTTAAAACCTTTGACTCTGAGGGGTACAACTGGGGTGGCAGTTGTGATACACATACAGGTTCACTAAGGGTTACATTATCTTTGGAGCTACTTGATATTTCCAAGTCTGTCTAAACAATATTTTTACTTTTAAATATTTTCAAAGTTTTAAAGAAAACTCCTTTGTCATAATACTTTGCCCTAGTCCTTCAGAGAGCTGGTTCTTCTTCCACCAAGCCAATAATCCTATTCCCATGACTCTGCTATAGCTTTCCACATTTCACAGTTATTAGGTTATGTCAAACCTTTCTGCTTACATGGAGCCTACCCACTGCCACACCCGACTCCAGTAGGCACCAAGTACCATCTGGCCAGATGGGCTGTGAATAAACACCCATGCCCTGAGAAACAGCCATCACTGTAGACCTCACTATAGACCCACCCCAAGTCTTGTCCTGTAAACAGCTGGTTGCTGTTAACCCACTTTCTGGTCTCCCCTTTCCTCCTGCATCCCATCTGGGCATCAGTCTGAAGGATCCATTACTTTGGGGCTCCTGGCTCCGATCCCCACTGCAATGTCCTGCTATGATTATAGCTAGTTTCTGATATCCGAAGTTTTTAGTTAGAGTTTGTTTCTCTTATTTTTAGGGTGGATTGAACTTCCAACAGTTTTCCTTCTACTCCACCACGACTCCAGCACTCACAGATCTCACACCAACTCAGCCTCCAATCAGAAGCTGAGATCTTGCTGATCTACTGAGATTATAACACAGACTCCATGCAGAAGACCCCATCATCACAGTCCACTCAGACTCCATCAAGTTTCTTAAATATCTGCTCTAAGGCTTAGGATTGTAGTCCACACCTGTAAGCCGAACACTCCAAAGGCAGAGGCAGAAGGATCGCCACGAGTCCAAAGCCAGTCCAGAGCAAGACTTTGTCTTTAAAAAAATAATGGAAAGCATCTTCTTGCAGTAGAAGCTAACTAACAGAGAGATTCACGGCTGGACAATGTGCAGAGAGTGAGAGACTTTGGAGCTCTCAACCTTAAATGGGATGTCTTCATCAAACCCTTCCCCTCAAGGCTGGGAAGTCTATGTGGAAGGGGGAAAGAAAGATTGTTCTTGGAGGTGGAAGGGTGATTCCAAGATGCAGTGTCCCCAGACACAGCAGGACTCATGTACCTGTGAACTCATAGAGACTATGACAGCACACTCATCATCTGCACAAGTTAAAACCAGACAAAGGCCCAGAACTGAGGAGGGGAGGTGGGCACAATGTCCCACCCCTAGCCAAGAAGCTAACTGTAATTGATAACCGCTGGGAAAGGCACTATCAGTTTTTTTCAAAGAAGTGTCACTGGGTACCAACCACACTCTAGGGCAGGCCCCATGCCCAGGAGCAGTGTGGTTATTTTTCAGAAAGAGAGAGATAGAGAAAGAGTGAGTGAGTGAGAGAGAGAGAGAGAGAGAGAGAGAGAGAGAGAGAGAGAGAGAGAGAGAGAGAGAGAGAACATAAGATATTGAGTTGGTACTGAGGTGGGGAGGATCTGGGAGGAGTTGTGGGGAGGGAAAAGAATATGACCAAAATATATTATATGAAAAATAATGTTTTTAATCTGTTCTGGACCAGAGCTGACTGTTACTCTTTTCCCGGTACTTTGCCTGTTGATACCATCAAAAAAAAAGAACCGGCATTTTTCTATCTAAATGCTGTACTTACCTCCCTAGGCCTAATACTGAGCTAAGTACTTAGCATTTCAGTACATGTTTGTTATTAAACAATAACTACTTTGGTTCTTTTCTGGTTAACATCTTTTGCCCCTTCATCAGCTGTCCCTTATCCCCATCTCCTCTAACTCAGTGTCTTTTTTTTTCTCCAGTTACACAGAAACAGTGTGTGCAGTTTTGCCTTATCTACTCTGACTTGTGAAATTTGGAGTTTCTTAGCCATTTTTGCCTCTCAGCGCCTTGTTCAAACACAAGCAATGCTAGATCGTCTTGGTTTCCTTTCTAAAGGTGGGATAGCAGAACAAGATGCCACTACACTTCTGTTGTTGTATTAGAGTAGTAGGGTTAGAGTCTGTGATGGTATAATGAAGGAACAGCTGAGAGATCACGTCTTCATCCACAACCGTTAGGCAGAAAGAGAGGGGGGAGGGAAAGAGTGTGCACTGGGAATTATAAGAGTCTTTTGAAGCCTCAAAACCCTCCCCCAATGACATACTTCCTCCAACAAGGCCACATCTCCTTCTCAAACAGTTCCATCAACTGGAGAATTTGAATATATGGACCTATGGAGGTCTGTTCTCATTCAATCCATCACATAGGTGTTGACCAAATGCTTATTGAAAATATAACTCTGATTAAAAAATTGAAAGGATATACAAATCCATTTCTGAGAATTTCAATAGAGCCTTGGATGCATTTTTCCACCCATTAAATATTAATACAAAAGGCAGCAAAAGCTTCCCGTAGAACTGTCATCTGTTCTTTAGGAGGTTCTGTCTCATTCCAGTGTGAAGGAACAAGATTGCTTAATACAAGTTTGCGTGCCCATCAATGTCAAAATATCCAAGCGATGCAGTTTATCAAGGTCATTGTGAGAGAAGCCAGCTTTAATCAGCACTGTTCTTTATAACTGTAAGCTTCCAAGACTTTCTTATAAGAGAGGCCTTCCTGGATAATGCTCCTTAAAAAAAAAATGGTACCCCAAGTCCTCCTCCATCATCATTGGAATGCCCTGTCACTATTTCTAGTCTATGATCTTCTTAATAGTGCTAACATGCAGCTGACAACCTACAGTCAGGGACCCTCACCTGAGCCTAGGCAGCCAGTCTATATGAAGCACTGTGGGCCACGCAAGAACTTAGCTCAGCAATGGCCATGGTCTCTGTGACTTGGGTCAGGGATAAACATGTATGAATACTCGTGAAAAACTTTGAGTTATATCCTTAAAATGTGTTAAATCCTGCTGTATATAAATTATATTTCCGTAAATTCTCTTTAAAAGGCACTAGGGTGTAGCTGAATACTTGAGAGTATGTTTAATACCTGTGAGGTTCTGGGTTCAATACCCAACACCATAAAAACATAAAAATTATAGGAGGTGAGAGGGTTCAGTGGAAAACCAAGGCTCAAGACCAGGATTTGATTCCAGGGAGACAACACACACACACACCCCAGATGTAATAACAATTTTAAAGCATAAAAAATAAAGAGCTGTACAAATAAAATGTGTGGCTGGAAGCCCCACAAAACAGTGTAGGCCATTGATTCTGCTCTTGGTTGCCCTCCAGGGCTTAGTGGTGAGACCCAATTAGTAAAACACCATCCACTTTGGTCACAGGTTATGGAGAAATCAAGTTGGAACAGGTCTGGAAGTTTCTTCCTCACTAACTTGCTTCCTTTAGTGCCAGAAGGGACTATGTGTGCTGCTGGGGGAGAAAGCCATCAACAGCCTTGCCCTTCAAGTTACAGTAATGACCTGCCAGGCAAGGTGAGTCCCTTAGAGCAACGGTTTCAGGATCATTATGGGCATAGCCTATCACTTTCTGATTAGATTTGAAGCCTGCTCCCAGAAGAGATTTATGCCTGGTATCATGAACCTGGTCCAGATACTGTGGGACATCACAGGCCCTGATCAGGAGCCACTGCTATTGTTTTGCTAATGGTCATGCTGTCATATCGCCTGCTAAATTGGTTATGTGTATATTCATAGATTAGTGCTGTACTTGGTCATCACCAGTGAAGCTTCTGATTGCCCTGGTGGTGGTTAATGGGGAAACCAATAACTTACCTAAGTGCTGAGAATAGTAAAAGTGAGATGCATATCCCTCCATAAGACATCTGGATAACCACCTCCAAGGCTCAGGGAGCATGACAAGAAGGAACCGAAAGAATGTAAGAGTCAGAAGGTGGAGGAATACAAAGCAAAAATATGTCTTCTAGATAGATCTGGCTGCATCACTCCTTAACTCGCTACACCTGTGGTTCTGTACCAGCCCTGCATAAGATTGGCTCCATCAACAGGTATGGGCTGGGGAGCAGACCACACCACCATCGTAACAACTAAGGAAAAGGCCCCACTGTTGCACTCAGACTCCAATGCACCTTGGAGATGAGGCCACCCTTCCTACAGTGCTCCCCACCTGTCATGAACATGACCAGGACAAGAGGCAGGCCATTCCTGGGAGGGACAGCACTCCACTGATGTGCTCTGACTGTACCTCCTTGAGTAGCCTCTGCAATGCATTTTCAGTACCACAACTGTCTGTCACTGCAGTCTGACTTTCCCCAACCAATCCTGACCATCCTGAGTTTTCTCACAGGTGTGTACTCAGTATTTCCTGAATATATAAAACCACCTCACATCTGCTTTTCGGGAGACCCAAATGAACACATCCACCAGTGAAAAGAAGAGATCAAGTTAACAAGTGATTCAGCAAGAAAAAGCTCACCCACCTATTAAGAACATATAATTACTCTCTACTTACAAGCCCAAGCTGCTCTCTTAAACTGTTTTTCACTGTGATGTCCAAGGGACTGAGTTCTCTTTCGAGCCACTGACTGACCTGAATTCAGTTTATTGAGAATTGCTACCAGGCCTCTCACCAAAATCGACACAAATCTCAAGGCAAATGAATTAATGGTCTCAGTCATTGTCTGCTCTAAAGGGCACACTAATAAGATTGTCGAGGGAAGAAATCAGGTCACAAAGAACAGGAGGCTGAACCTTGAGGGACTGACTGTGCCTGGCTAGCTCTGGAAGCATCTCACCTGATTTAATTACTTAAAGCAAGTGAGCCTATCACACTCCCCCGAGAGGGAACACAGTGTCTGCCCATGGCTTAATATCATCATGTCTTGCCAATAAATCCTGCAGTTCCAATCTGAACAACAAGATCTGCTATGGTCTGGGTGTGGCTTGTTTCTTAGGAATCCATGTATTAGAAGTTTTTCCTGTTCTGGGAGACAGCGAGTGAGTCTTAGTCTCTGGTCAGAGGTGTTAAGTTACTGTAGGCATACTCATGAGAGGGATTGGCACAATGCTCCTTGGACCCCAATCTCTCTCTGGCATCCTTTCTCATTGTATCACTCTATCTAACACAAACCCCCACCACTGTGAAGCCATCCTCCATGAGTTCCTCACCATAGCCAACATCAGCATCAGCATCATTCTCTTGAGCATCATCCTATTTTCTTTATAATCCAGCTCCAGGTATTTCATTATAGTAATGACATACCATACCATACAAATATGTTCTGTTATTACCATGTGAGAATTGACTTTGTCATCACAGAAATGTGGCTTAAGATTGTCTAAACATATCATAAACTCTCTTTCTTCCCTCTCCTCTGGTTTTTCAGACAGAGTCTGTGTGTAGCTCCGGGGACCTGAAACTCACTAGACCACACAGGCCTGGAGCTCACAAGTCTCAGCTCTCAACTTCCCAACCAATAGGAACACAGGCTCTCCCCCAAGACACCCAGCTTTACTCTGGATGTTTCCTCTGAAAAGCCACGCTGTTTCCCTGTGCTTCCCAACACTTCAACAGAATGTACAAAGTGCCTTGGATTGTCTTCTTAATGTGGTGTTCATGCTTTATAACCAGATAGTTTTATAAAAGTAGAAAGGGACTCAGATAATCAAAACATCTGTAGAGAAACAAAATAGGGAATAGCTGTGTTTTTTTATGTCATTTCACATTCCAACCACAGTTCTCCCTCCCACCCCTCTGCCCACACCCCTTATCTCTCCCCTAGTTGACCCCCAGTCCACACCTCCTCATGGGCAAGGGCAAACATGAGGAGTCAACATAGTTTGGTATAATAGGTTGGGACAGGCCCAGGCTCCTCTCCCATGCATTAAGGCTTAGCATGCCATCCCTCCATAGGGAATGGACTCCAACAAGCTAACACATGTACTGGAATTATATGGTCCTACTGTCAGGGGTCCCTCTGATAGTCCAAGCTTTGTAACCGTCTTCCACATATGGAGGGTCTAGTTCAGTCCCCTGGAGTCTCCACAGCTATAGATCTAGAGTTCATGAGTTTCCACAAGCTTGGTTCAGCTGTCTCTGTAGATTTCTCCATCATGATCTTGACCTCCCGGAGCTCAGCCTGGTGCTTGGTTGTGGATTTCTGTGTCTGGTTCCATCAATTCCTAGATGAATGTTTTTGTTTTTTTTTTTCCTTTAAATTAGAAACACGCTTCTTTTACATGTCAATCCTAGTTCCCTCTTCCTCCTCTCTTCTCCTGCCCCCATCCCATCTCTTTTCTGCTCCCAGGAAGGGTGAGGCCTTCCATCGGGGATCTTCAAAATCTGTCATGTCATTTGGAGCAGGGCCTAGACCCTCCCCCATGTGTCTAGGCTGAGATGGTGTCCCTCTATGTGGAGTGGGCTCCCAAAGTCCATTCATGTACTAGGGATAAATATTGATCCACTACCAGAAGCTCCATAGATTAACCATACCTCCAAACTAACATCCATGTTCTGGGGGTCTGGAGCAATCCTATTCTGGTTTCCCAGCTATCAGTCTGGGGTCCGCCTTGTTCAGGTCAGCTGTTTCTATGGGTTTCTCCAGCCTGGTCTTGATCCCTTTGCTTATCACTCCTCCCTCTCGGCAACTGGATTCCAGAGTTCAGCTAAGTGTTCAGCTGTGGGTCTCTGCTTCTGCTTCCATCAGCTACTGGATGAAGGTCCCAGGATGGTATATAAAGTAGTCATCAATCTCATTATCAGAGTAGGTCATTAAAGGTAGCCTCTAGACTATTGCTTAGATTGTTAGTTGGGGTCAACCTTGTAGATCTCTGAACATTTCCTTAGTGCCAGACTTCTCTTTAAATTTATAATGGCTCCCTCTATTATGATATCTCCTTTCTTGCTCTCCTCCATTCTTCCCCTGACTTGATCTTCCTGCTCCCTCATGTCCTTCTCTCCCCTCCTCTTCTCCCCTTCTCTTTCTCTTAACTCCCTCCCCATGCCCTGAATGCTCCCAATGTGCTCAGGAGATCTTGTCCTTTTACCCTTCTCTGGGGAACCATGCATGTCTCTCTTAGGGTCCTCCTTGTTTCCTAGCTTCTCTGGTGGTGTGTACTGTAGCCTGGTAATCCTTTGTTCTATGTCTAAAATCCATATATGAGTGAGTACATACCATGTTTGTCTTTTTGTGACTGAGTTACCTCACTCAGGATGGTTTCTTCTAGTTACATCCATTTGCCTGCTGAGTTTCAAGATTCCATTGCCCCCCCACCCGCTGAGTAGTACTCCATTGTGTAAATGTACCACATTATCTCCATCCATTCTTCAGTTGAGGGGCATGCTTCCAGGTTCTGGCTATTACAAATAATGCTGCTATGAACATGGTTGAACAGATGTCCTTATTGTATGAATGTGCATCTTTTGGGTATATGCCTAGGAGTAGAATTCATGGATCTTATGGTACACTGATTCCTATTTTCCTGAGGAATCTCCATACTAATTTCCAAAGTGTCTATACAAGTTGGCACTCCCATCAGCAGTGGAGGAGTGTTCCCATTTCTCCACATCTTCTCCAGCATAAACTGTCATTATTGTTTTTGATTTTAGCCATTCTGACAGGGGTAAGATGGTATCTCACAGTTGTTTTGATTTGCATTTCCCTGATGGCTAAGGATGTTGAGCACTTTCTTATGTGTCTTTCAGCCATTTTAGATTCCTCTATTAAGAACTCTCTATTTAGTTCTAAACCCCAATTTTAATTGGATTACTTGGTGTTCTGGGGACTAGCTTCTTGAGTTCTTTGTATATTTTGGAAATCAGCCCTCTGTCAGATGTTGGGTTGGTGAATATCTTTTCTCATTCTGTGGGCTGCCTTTTTGTCTTGTTGACTGTGTCATTTGCCTTATAGAAGCTTCTCAGTTTCAGGAGGTCCCATTTATTAATTGTGCTCAGTGTTATGTTCAAGTAATGGGCTACTGTACCAATTCATTTGAGGGTATCATCTACTTTCTCTTCTAAGAGTTCAGTGTGGCTGGATTTATGTTAAGGTCTTTGATCCATTTGGACTTAAGATTTGTACATGGCGATAGACATGGATCTATCTGCAGTCTTCTACATGCTAGCATCCAGTTATGCTGACACCATTTGTTGAAGATGCTTTATTTTTTCCATTGTATAATTTTAGCTTCTTTGTCAAAAATCAGGAGTTCGTAGGTGTATAGATTCATATCAGGGTTTTCAATTCAATTCCATTGTTCTACCTGTCTGTTTTTGTGCCAGTACCAAGCTGTTTTCAGGACTATAGCTCTATAATAGAGCTTGAAGTCAGGGATGGTGATGCCTCCGGACGTTGCCTTGTTGAACAGGGTTGTTTTGGCTATCCTGGGTCTTTTGTTTTTCCATACAAAATTGATTATTATTCTTTCAAGGTCTGTGAAGAATTGTGCTGGGATTTTGATGGGGATTGCATTGAATCTGTAGATTGCTTTTGGCAAGATTGCCATTTTTACTATGTTGATCCTACCTATCCAAGAGCATGAGAGATCTTTCCATTTCCTGGTATCTTCTTTAATTTCTTTCTTTAAAGACTCAAAGTTCTTGCTATACAGGCCTTTTACTTGTTTGGTTAGCATTACCTCAAGGTATTTTATGTTCTTTGTGGCAATTGTAAAGGGTGATGTTTCTCTGATTTCTTTCTCAGCCCATTTATTGTCTGGATTTAGTAGGGCTACTGATTTTTTTTAGTTAATCTTGTATCCTGTCACTTTGCTGAAGGTGTTTATCAGCTGTAGGAGTTCCCTGGTAGAGTTTTTTCTGGTCACTTATGTAAAGTATCATATCATCCACAAATAGAGAAAGTTTGACTTCTTCCTTTCCAATTTGTATCCCCTTGATCTCTATTTGTTGTCGTATGGCTCTAGCTAGAACTTCAAGTACAATATTGAAGAGGTATGGAGAGAGTGGACAGCAAATCAAAGCAATTCCTCTTGATGAATGTTCTATGATGATAGTTGGGGTATTCATCCATCTTATAGAGGGGTGTAGGCCAGTTCAGGCATCCTTTCTACTATGGCTATGAGTCTTAGCTGGGGTTCTCCTTGTAGATTATCAGGAGTTACCCTAGCACCAGGCTTCTCCATAAGCTCATAGTGGTTCTCTCTATTGAGATAATTCTTTCATTGCTCTCCCAGGAAATAGCTGTTTAAGAGAAGGCCTCCCTCAATAACAGGCATTCTCTAACTACAAGTAAGTCATAGTGTATTTTGCTCATCCATTCACTTCTCACACTAATTCACTCAGTGTCCTTTAGTCTCAGCCTTCTAATCCCTCATCTTTATCTTCATTCACAGCCAAGAATGTTCCTTCCCACTCTCCATCATTAGAGAATGTCCACATGTTCCTATGACACAAATGAATATGATCCCTGGCATCTACTCAAGATATACTTTCCCTTTCTTTTTATTTAGATGGATAGTTCACGTTCCTCTCTAAAGCCACCTCCTACATACACACATTCTCAAGGCTATTAGTAACAATATCCCTTTTCCTCACCTATGTTATTCGTTTCCCCATGGCTCCTGGATCAGATTCAGCATACTGATATGCCATTGTTTAACAGAGCCCCAGAAAATATAACAAAATAACAATAAACTAACTCATCAACAGCAAAACAAACAAAAAACCCTTTTATTTCTCCCACCTCATAGATCTGCTTCCTTGCACAGCCCGGGAAAACTGGCTATTTTGTCTTCATCTGTCCCCTCACTGTCCCTCTAGTGAGACCTCTTTGACCACAATGTTGCCACGACACCCTCCCATTCTCATCTCTAGTACATTTTAATTGATCCTGTCTTCAAAATATATACAGAACTGACCACTCCCATTTCTGTTGCTGCTCCAAACTCCAGTCATGTGGTCTCTTCTAAGGGCCTCTGTAGTAGCTCCTAACTGGTTTGCCCACTCCTAGTCTTTACCTCATAATCCTGACATACAAAAATAAGTTCTGTATGTATGCACGCATATGTGTACATATTTGAGTGTGTGCAAGTGTGTATATATGTGTACACGCCATATCTGTGTGCAAGTGTGTGTCCATGTGTGCGTGTGCATGCAGAGCTCGTAAGATACCTCAGACTGGCCTTCCTCAGACTCTGTTTGGTCTGGAACCCACCAATCAGGGCAGGCTGACTAAATATCAAGCCCTAGGAATCTGCCTGTCTCCATCTCCCCAGTGCTAAGATTACAAGTATACCCACAACGCACAGCTTTTGTAAAGCCTGGGTTCTGAAGATCAAATTCATTCCAGTCTCCATATCAGTACAACAATAAACTCAAGACTGCCATGTCACCCAACTCACACAGACACAATTGACACTCTTGACATTAGTGGAATTACATAGCATGTATTATTCCTCAGTTCTCTTCCAACTTTAAAATGTCCATAAGATGCGGCCTGGGACTTACATGAACTTCTCATTTAAACTTCATTTATTTCAGCTGCTGCATCATACTCCACAAAGAAGGTATACAATACCTTACCAACAAAGATGTTCCATTGTAATCTGTTTTCCACTGACATTCACAGGTCCTCAAAGCCCTGTCCTACACTGATACACATATCTTTCTGGAATGAATGCCTAAGAATGCAGTTATTGGGTTAAAGCATATACAAATTTCTAAGTAAAATGCTTATCAAATGCCTTCCAAAAAGGCTTTGGCCATGTACCTACCCACATGTTGTTCTTTACATGATCTTAGTACTGAATGTTAGTAATTATTAAACCCATTCCTGTATAAATGTGTGAAATATCACCTTTATCATAGCTCAACTTACTGTTTATTCCAGAACCATACCTTGCCCTTATGATACATGTATGTTTTGTTAATAGAAAAACAATTATTTCCCTTTGAGAAACTGCCTGCCAGCTATTCTTTGTTATGATAACTCTTCCCGCCAGCCTGGTCCCAATGTTCTGTCAACCCCAAATAACACACGAGAGACTATATTAATTATATAGCTGTTGGCCTTTGGCTATGGTTACTTAGTGACTAGCTCTGACTTAATTATTAACCCATAACTACTAATCTATATATTTTTACAAGGACTTATCTTACCAAAGACACCAGCCTCATGCATCTTCTCTTCCCGGGAACACAGGCAACTTGCCCTCTACTCTTTACCACATTTCCCAGAATCCTCCTCAACTGCTAGTCCCACCTATCTTGCTTCCCTACTGACCAACAGTGCTTTATTCATCAACCAATAAGACAAACATTTCTCCATCAATTTTTGGTTTTTCTTGCTTTTACTTTTCCATTCATCCTTGAGAATCAGATTGTCACATTCCTGTCCAGTAAAATCCTGACAGATTTATACAATCTGGGGAGAAGTGACATCATAATACTGTATCTCCTCACTCCCTTCTTCCCCAGACTCTGACTTATCATTTCAGTTTCTTCTGAAAGCTAATCTGCTTTCACATTCTTTAAGTAAACTTCATTGGGTCATGAACTATTATCTCTCTAAGTATCACTAGATTCAATTTGCTCATAATTTGTTTAGGATTTCTGGCATCAATGCTCATGAGAGAAATGAACTTTCTTGTCCTTTTTTGCAATGTATGCAGATTTTGAGGTCAATACTGCATCAATTGTGGTGTTTTACTTTTTTCTGTGTTCTCTAGGAGATGTTGTATTGAATTTGAGTTGTCTTTCTTTTGATGGTAGAACCCACACAGACCATGTGGATTACATTCCTCTACCTGTTATAGTGTTCCCACCCAGTTCAACAGCTGCCTCAAAGTCCCCAAATAACACAGGAGACACTATATTAATTATAACTGTTGGCCAGTGACTAGGATTTCTTATAGGCTAGCTCTATCTTAAGTATTAACCCATAACTACCAATATATGTATTTCTACATGGTCTTATCTTACCGAGAATGCCAGACTCATGTGTCCTCTCCTTTTTTGTAATGTGTGCAGGTTTTGAAGTCAATACTGCATCAATTATGATGTTTTACTTTTTTTCTCTGTTCTCTAGGAGACATTGTATTGAGTTTGAGTTGTCTTTCTTTTGATGGCAGGCAGAACCCAAACAGACCATGTGGATTACGTTTTTTTGTAACTGTCAATACAAATTCTGCTTTTCTAATGATTTTTTCCACCTAAATCTTTAAACTTGTTGGTATGAGCTTGCTCCAATCCTTTTACTATTTTAGGGTTTGGACAGTAGTCTTCCACTGTTACTCTCAAATCACATATATTCACTTTTCCCATGTTTCTTGGCTAGACAGTAAAAGGTATAGCTGCCAGATCCACCAGAAAGTCTAATACCTGGTATGGGTGGGCCTCATTCAGTGTCACCCATCCTTCTTCATATAAATTAGAGGAGCTGAGGCACCCGTGCTGACATTAGGATAATTTCCAAGAATGGAAATAAGAAAATATCGTCTCTAATCTACCTTCTAAAGAGCATATGATTGTTATAGTCAATTCATAGGATTTGAATGAGATACAGTGTGTGTGTGTGTGTGTGTGTGTGTGTGTGTGTAAATGTATTTGATTATTACAGTTTCCAAAACAGTGCCTTTTCCAATTCAGAAATATGGTATGTCTCATTTTTTTGCACACATTAGTATTAACTATTTCTATGTGACCTTTCATTTGCCCTTGGATTTTATTCTAATTGCAATTACTAGTATAAAAGTTCCCTTTATGTTGGAACTCACCTAGTATATTCCCCCTTTGTTTTCAACCTTTATGTTAATTGCTAAATGTAGCTTTCACTGATGGCACGCAATTTCTGTATTAGTCAGTTTGTATGACTATTGGACTACTTGGTGGGCTCCCGACTCACTTTGGCACTTTAATTATGCATCCGTGCATGGTTTTCTTCCAGCATGAACTCCATTCACTGTGCCGTCACATCCTTTTTATGACATCCTTCCTTTCCGAACAGTTAGTAATCCCAGTCTGGATGTGAAATTCCTTTCAAGTGCACATGTGTTTTCTGATTTCCCAAGTCTGCTTTAGGCACCACAGGAGAGAAGCATCACACACAGTGCATTAGGCTCAAAGAACAGCCTGTTGTCCGCGATCAGGGTAAACATTTCTGCCAGGTGCTCCCAACCACCCACAAACAGCCCGGTTCTCGTCCCTAAACTCCAGTTACAGGTGCATCTGTGGAGCCATTCCTCTGCTGCCAAACACCTGCACACGTGTGCCGGAAGATGCTAACCTGCTTTCACCAGAGCATGGCTCTCCAACCAGTCACCATGGTTACACCAGGGATGTTTTCTCTTTTGCCTTCAAGACCCCAGCATCCCCCATGTTACTGTCACCTTTTGTGACTTTTCCTGGTACAGTGCCAATCTACCTTACCTCTGTTTGCTAGTGTACAGTGCTAGAATCCTCTTCCTTAAATCCTACCCAAGTGTATATACGTACCCACACAAAGACCATCACAACTGTAGCATAAATAGTAACGTGTATTAGATCAGTGGTGTGAATTTTACCTCCAGCATGGAACGTTTTTTGTTGTCACATCTGGGAAACAAACATCTAGTGGCCGAGGCCAGGGGTGCTCCAACACTCCACGGTGCCCAGAGCATCTATACATGGAGATTATCTGACCAAAATTTTTAATAGTTCCAATGTTGATCAACTATGTATGAGATGCTCTGAAGGAGTTGTTGATTTTGTAAAATGTGAAAACAGCATTCTAGTCAAGTATTTAAAAGTTTTAATTGGTTACAGCTGCATATATAAAAATAAAAATAAACTTGCTGTGTGTGATAGGGCCTGAAATTTCTGAAAATAATTGGGGAAGTTAAATTCAATTAAATCTGGAAAATCTTAACATTTTCAAGCTAGGAAATAGGTACATAGATGTTCATTATATTGGTTTTTAGTTTTCTTTTCTTTTTCATATTGTTTCTGTCTTTTAAGGTGGAATTCTGCTACATAGCTCAGATTGGCCTTACAATCTTGATCTCCTACTTCAGCATCCCAAGTGCTAGGATGATACATATGTGCCACCACACTCAGCTTTTCTTTTTTTACCTTTTTAATGTGAAATACGTAATATAGAGTTTAAAGAATTCTTTAGAATAAGCCATTGTATATTTTCAATATATCTCTTAATGTGGTGGTTTGACAGTAAATAGCCCCCAAAGATTGGCACTATTAGGAAGTGTGGCCTTGTTGAAGCAGGTGTGGTCTTTTTGGAGGATGGATGTCACTGTGGAGGCAGGCTTTGCTGTCTCATGTATGCTCAAGCCGTACCAATGAGACAGACCACTTCCTATTGCCTGCTGTGTCAAGATGCAGGACTCTCAGCTACTTCTCCAGCACCATGTCTGCCTACATGCCGCCATGTGGCACCATGATATGATAGTGGACTCAACCTCTGAAAATGCAAGCCATCCCAATTAAATGTTTTTCCTTTGTAAGAGTTTCCATGGTCATGGTGTCTCTTCACAGCAATATAAACCCCAAATAAGACACTTATTAATATAAAATAAAGCAAATATTACAGAATTCCAATAATTTTATTAAATGGTTTGGTTTGGTAGTTTGCCTTAGATACACAACAGTGATTGTTCTTCCACTAGCTAGATAAGCAGAAAAGAGAGAGTAGTGAAGTAAAGGCAAGACATTCTATAAGGGACAACAACAAAACCTACCTAACCAGAGCAACTGGGGTATTATATTACATGGCTAGGAATGGTATTAGATTGTGAACTTTAGTCAGCAAACAGAAGATTTGCCATAAAACATCATGGGTCATTGTAGGTTAAAGAGATTGATTTTGTAGAAGTATTCTGCATGAGTTTTCTAGAGTAAAACTATCATTCAAAAACAATCCTATTAGACCTAATTTACCACTGTTATTACATTAATATGGAATGTTCATTGTTTTTTCCCATGTAACTAATTCTTCCTGAGACTCTGAAAACAATGGGAGAACCTGAAAGTAATGGACATGAGATCCAGATGCAAGGGAGAGATTGGCCTTGGCCACAAGGACATGAACTTAAGGCAAATGTGTGTGTAGGTTGGTCTATAGGCTTTGAATGGCAAGAAGGGAAGACAAATAAGCTTGAGGGTGATGTTACAGTTAAAATGGCAGAGGAAGACCTATAAAGGGAAATGAGATGGTACCAGAAAGCAAGCAACAACGGGGGATTGCTGCCAGTTTGAGGCTTTTGCTCATAAATTCATAGTGATCTCTACCCATTTGCTTGAGTGATTCCATCTAGTGGCATGAAGTGCTCAAGTGGAGGCGTGAAGAAGACACAGTGGTGTCCTAAGTCTTCCAAGCTTGATGGACAGCGGAGAGGGAGGGAAGGTGGCTGTATTTGCTAAGGACTGTCTGTATTGAACAAAGGAATCTCCCTGGAAAAAAAATAAAATAAAATGAAAAGAACAAGTTAGGAATCACATGATGCCTTGTGAATTATTCCAACAGTTCAGAGAGGACAGAAGGTCATGGTCAATAACTGGCTTTCTGAAATTGAGATTTTGGGTGGTGTATTTTCTCAAGATGAAAATGCCCACAGTGAGAGCACAGGACATGCTGCTGCTGACTTACAGTAAAGTTCCTGTCATCAAGGTGGGTTGTCCCAGGAAAGCCTGAATTGTCCTGATGAACTGCCCCTCTGTCTCTTGCCTAACAGTCCCTTTACTAAAAGTGGATGAGTGTTTTGCAGGGCAAGCATGGTGACACTCATGTGGCCCATATTATTTACTGTAGGACACGCAGGTTAGGTGGGATATGAGTCCTAAGGAGCATGCAGACGGCAGGGGTCCTCCTGCAGCTCAAGCGCATAAAGGAGAAATGAGGAGAGCTGGCATTACCCTGTGTTGGTGCCTTAAGAATAACCCTGGATGCCGAGTGGTGGTGGTGCACGCCTTTAATCCCAGCACTCGGGAGGCAGAGGCAGGCGGATCTCTGTGAGTTCGAGGCCAGGCTGGACCGACAGCCTCCAAAACAATACAGAGAAACCCTGTCTCGTAAAACCAAAAAAAAAAAAAAAAAAGAAAAAGAATAACCCTGGATAATTTTCACATAGTGCACTCCTCACACATCAGAGAAAAGTTCATAATTAAGGGCCAGTCAGACACATTTGAATTTGTCATATCAATTATAAAACTACCACGAAGAATCTCATGGATTTCAGAAAGGGTTACCCAACAGTAGCTGAAAGCCAGATCTAACCTCCAGTCTGATGAGGACAGATTCCTTTTGTCACTCAGTGGCTATTCAATAAGAGAAAGGTCAGTCTGTCCCTGCTAAATTATGGACAACATAAGTAGCCTTCTGCCTTCCTGGGGCTTCTCAGGACAGATTCAGCCACACCTGAATTAGAAGTGCTCACTTAGCCATGGGGATATAAACATTAAAACATCAATAATTGCTGATCTCGTCCATACTTTTTTACTACTAGGTTCCAATTTCACCTCTGGAGATGATCAAAGGGAAAACATGATGAACTTGAAGTGCATTGCACTTCAGGGATGTCCCTGTGTTTCATCCATTTATCAAACAAGGGTTTCTTAGCATGCACTGTGATAGAGACTACAGATGATTCTCCACCTCGAGAAATTGCAAGTTGGTGAAGATGGACAGAGACCTGGTCAATATTGAGATTTACTTACTTAGTTTGTAAGTTATGTACCACATGTTTTGCTTGGCTGTAGAAATAAACACACATCTACAGACTTACCTCCTACCTTGACTGGTAGTATTCAGAACACTCACTGCATAATTGAGAAGATCTCCTTGGAAGAAACGCCCTTGTGCTGATTCTTGCATGCAGAGCAGAAGTCTCAAGGAAAGACCTGGAAATACATTACAAATGGAGCATCAGAATCATGAATGCCCATTCATCTGAGAAACCACAAGAAACTGAAAATAACTGGAGGTGGTGTCTAGCATGGGAAGGAGTAACAAGCAGAGGAGGCTACATTAGAATGAGTGTTCATTGGGTTTCAGATTTAACCCTCACTTTGGAGAGCATAGCAAGCTACTTATGTTTCTTTCTCAGCAGGGGTATAAAATAACTGTACTGCACCCAAATGTGCCTATTCTCTAGCAATGTGGAAACTGGCTTTGTATCAGGCAAGCTTGGATGCCAGAAATGCAATTAGCTCCATGCAATGATCCAAATGATTGGCAATGAGGGTAAAACAAAATCAATGGATAGGAAAAGTAACTGAAAATCAATGGGATTTTAGTAGGTGCATGGTGGCAGAAGCTATAGAAGCAGAAGCATCCAGGATGACTTCCATGTTCTGTGCACCAGGTGAGTGAGGCTGGCACCAGCTGCCATCACAGTAGAACAGGAAGGGGTTTGCAGCAGGGGACATAGTGCAGTTTTGTACTCCCAAGCTGTTGGCAGGTTTAGTTAAACATTAACACTGAACATATCAGTGAGACTATGAAAATTAAAAACTTTTGCTTTCTCAAAAATTCTGTAAAGAAGATGAAAAGATAGGCTGCACTCAGAAGAAAAAATCCCCAAGCCCATATCTAGTAAATATTCTGTATGTACTCTGCATCAAGAGGTGTCAAGAGTTAGCAAGCAAAAACCTAATTAGAAATTGGGCAGATTTTTCATCAAAAACCACAAGCTGACATGTCACTCAGGAGGAAGCATGGCAAGTAGTCATGTGGAGATTGGTTCAACAACATGGACCATGGGAAAATGAAACAGGTATGGCGTCACCAGACATCCATTAGGCTGAGAAAAGGCAATGAAAACAGCAAGTGCTGGTGAGAACACAGAGAAACAAGGTACAATGTGGACGCGGCTGTAGGGGACAGGAAGACAGGTCCACATCTAGTGCTCGTTCCTTTACAGCACAGAAGTCACAGCCCCTGTTCAAAGTGGTGAAGAAGTGGCATGCTACAAAGCTTCAGCCAGCCAAAGTTTGGAGCAACCACAGAAGGAAGCAGGAGAGGGCATCTAGTGGAAACAGCAAAATGCCCCCATTTTTTACCCTCTTCATACTGCCTACAATGCTGCTCCATAGGGTTCTGCACCATGATAAGAATGTTCCATATCTATGCTGTCTGCTTTCAGAGCCCTCATCCACCTGTGCTACAGTGGAAGTATAGTAAACATCACAAAGGAAGTGACTTTTGTCACATGTGATTTTAACTTAGGTAGCCATATGTTGTTAGCGGATTATCTATCAAAAAGTAAAGATAATAGGTGTACAACGTAGGCTTTCAGCTTTCTTTTTATTAAGTTATTCTTTAAGATTTAAAAAAATTATTTTATGTGTATGAGTGTTTTCCCTATACGTAGGTATGTGTTCCACATGCACGCCGGGTGCCCAGAAGAAGGTGTTGGATTCCCTGGAACTGGAGTTACAGATACATGAACCATGAGGATGCTGGGAACCAAACACAGGTATGCAAGAGCAGCAAGCACTCTTAAGAGCTGAGCCATTGCTCCAGCAACTATTAGTTTATTTTTTAATTAGCATGCAAAGTATTGGATTTCAGCCAGGCAGTGGTGGGGCACTCCTTTATTCCCAGCACTTGGGAAGCAGAGGCAGGTGGATTTCTGTGAGTTTGAAGCCAGCCTGGTCTACAGAGCGAGTTCCAGGAAAGTCAGAACTGTTACATAGAGAAACCCTGTCTCAAAAACCAAAACAAAGGCAAAATATTAGATTGCATTATATTTCCAAACAAAATCTTAGTTGATTTTCCTCCCCCCTGCGTCTCTCCTGTCTCCTTGAACACCCTTGTGTCAGCCCTCCAGGCTCCTTTCCACTTTCCAGTCACAGGCGTCCTTTTGCCCTCTGCCTTTCACCGCCTCTCCCACCCACTTTTAGTTTCTTTTCTTGTTCCTTAGCCTTTATCTGCACTCTCACCCATTTATATATGCATTAAAAGTTAGGATCCACATATGAGAGAGAATATTTGTCTTTCTTAGCCTTTATCTGCACTCTCACCCATTTATATATGCATTAAAAGTTAGGATCCACATATGAGAGAGAATATTTGTCTTTCTTAGCCTTTATCTGCACTCTCACCCATTTATGTACACATTAAAAGTTAGGATCCATATATGAGAGAGAACATTTGTCTTTCTGAGTCTGTTTCCTCGTTAAATATGATACTTTGCAATTCTATCCATTTTCCTTCAAATTTCATAATCTCATTTTTCTTTATTCATTGTGTACATGTAGCATTTTCATTATCTACTTATCCGTTGATAGACATCTGGGCTGGTCCCATCTCCTTACTATTGTGAATAGGGAAACAATAAATATGGATATGAAAGTGTCTCTGTGGTAAGATATGGAAAGACTAAACATCTTCAAACACAAATATGGTCCTTTTTGGGGTCACTAGTAAAGGCCTAGGCCTAGAGTCTAAGCACATAATTTTCTTCCCCACACTACTCATAATTCAGTAATTCATTATAAAATCCTTGGCCCTGAAACTGCAAATAGCAAGCATTCTCATTCTTTTACTGTTTTTCTAATTTTCAAACCTTTTTTGGTCAGGCTTTTATCACAAACAATCTGGCAGAACAGTAATAATAAAGATTAGCCTTAGGGGTTGAACATTCCAGTTCACATGTTTCTCAGAGCTTTCTAAGACCAGATGGACGTCAGAAGGTATGTGTGCCTGCCTATTCTTGCGGCATGGCTAATGACAGGGCAGGCTTCAAACCCATCCGCGTCCTGTACCATCTTCCTCATAGTTCTTGGGTTCAAACATGCTAGCATTCAGCATGACATTTCTGAAGCACACAGACCTTCCTGACTTTGAGACTCTTAACAAAGAACTTCAATAACTAAGCCAAAATGAGTAAAGGAAGGAAGTTGTGATTGTTAACTTGAAATTGATGCAACCTAGAATCACATGGGAAGAGATGATGAGTCTATGGATTAGGGCTGGCCAGTAGACATGTCTTTGGAGGAGTTTCTTGGATGAGTTCACTGAAGTGGGAAGACCCACCCTGAATGTGGATGGTACCATTTCCTGGGCAAGACTCTGGACTGTATAAGAATAGACATAGCTAGCTGAGTACCTAGCAAGCGAGCAAAACAAGGATCCATGTATTTATTCTCTCTCTGCTCTTGACTGAGGATATGATGCACTAAGTTCCTGCCTTGACTTCCCTACAACCGTGGACTATAACCTAGATGTATATGCCAAGTAAACCCTTTCTTCCTTAAGTTGCTCTTTGATAGAGGATTTTATCACAGCAACAGAAATGAAACTAGAACAGAAGTAAACAGATGAAGTCTGTACTTAGTTTTTGCCACAATGTAGGTGTTAACTAGCCTCTGAAGGCTTAGATCTAGCACATCAGCACTATGGGGAGGTACTGGACCCTTTGCAGGGTAAGAACTAGAGGTAACAAGTTTTGTCATACGAAGCAGGCCCTTGAAGGGGATTGTGGGATCCTGGGTTTTGTTTTGTTTTCTTGTTTGTTCATGTGTTTTCTGTTTCTCATTGCTCCCTGGCTCATGAAGTGTTAGCTTTCCTTCAGTACACATCCTACCACGGTGTGCTTCTTGGTCAAAATTTCAGAGCCATGGGGTCTAGCTACCTGCCCTAGAACCTCCAAAGCCGTGAACCAAACCTCTTTTCTCTCTCTCTCTCTCTCTCTCTCTCTCTCTCTCTCTCTCTCTCTCTCTCTCTCTCTCTCTCTCTCTCTCTCTCTCTCTTGTGTGTGTCTATGTCTCTTTCTCTGTGTATCTCTGTGTGTCTGTCAGTTTGTCTGTCTCTGTCTCCATCTCTCTCTGTCTGAGGATGAAGACAGTCTGTGTGAATTTGCCTAATCTGGCCTGGAAATCAGTATATACCACAGTCAGACCTTGAATTCACAATCAACCTGTGTCATCATGCTAGACATGTGCCACCATGCAGAACATTAGTCCTGTCTTGTTTAAGCTAATTATCAGAGGCATCTCACAGCCCTTATAGCAACAGCACTCTCTATCATCAGGTAGGACCATCCTACCTGAGATCAGCTTCAGTATTCATACTCACCTTTCTACAAATCCCTGTTCAATCACTTTAGGTCCTTACCAGTCATGTAACCACAAAGAATATAATATAATATAATAATATATACAATATATTGTAACATTGTAGGGAGAAATCTTACTAGGTACCCGTGGCACTGACCAGGGCTAAAAACCCCACTTCAAATAGTGCAGTAACTCATATGTAGTGATATATTATTTATGATTTATTAAAACTTGCCTGAGGATTCAGAAAGCAAAGTCAGCCACAAGCCATAGAAGCCAGGCACACACCTTTACTCCCAGCAGTCAGAAGCTAGGAGGTGGTGGTACACACCTTTAATCCTAGGACTCAGAATTAAGATATAGACGGATCTCTGTGAGTCCAAGGCCACCCAGGTCTACACAAGAGTGAATCACTCTAAAAAAGAATTATAGCTCACGCCTTTAATATCATCATTAGGGAAGTATATAAGCAAGGTCTCAGAGAGACATTCATTCTCCAGCCACGCTGAGGAGAGGATTCAGTCTGATGCTTGGTGAAAGCTTGTGGAGACAGGATCATCCCATTCAGCCTGAGGTAGACGTAAGAAGCTAGTGGCCGGCTGCTTTGCTTTTCTGATCTTCAGCTTGAAGCTTGAACCCCAATGTCAGTCTCTGGGCCTTTTGTTTATCCGTGTTGCCCTCATCAGATGACACGTGCATTTCTCCCTCCAGCACAGTGATTCTCAAACGGTGGGTCACCACCTCTTTGGTGGTCACAATGGCCATTGGAAAACACAGATATTTATACTGCTATTCATAACAGTAGCAAAATTACAGTTATGAAGTAGATATGAGAACAGTTTTATGGTTGGGGGTCACCACAACATGAGGAACTGTATTAAAGGAAGGTTAAGAACCTCTGCTCTAGCACGTTTTCACCAGAAAATTAAAGCCACCAGTGAAAGCTGCTTTGCTGGCACGCTCTAGAAGATTGTCTTCAACTCAGCAGTTGTTGACTAAACTGTTGACTAAAGAAGTTCCTGGGGCTGCAGCTTCCAGTCTTGGAAACGGAAACTGTGAGGGATGCAAAGTGTGTGTCCACATATCATCTTCCCAGAGATGCTCCTCAGAGTGCCTGAAGCACGTGGCCTTTTCCCTGTAATTGGAGAGCTTGTCTGGTGCCTCTCAAATGTTTCTCTGAAGGGAAGAGCAGCTTAGTGGAGCCTTTCAAGGATAGCTTGCACATTAAAAATTGATGTAGCACTTTAAAGTTTAATATTTAAACAAAATGCTTAGTGTTTACTGGTATTGAGCATTTTCATAGGTTTAAAAAGTTGGGGGAAGCGTTAGCACTGGGGAAGCACCAAAACCACTTTAATATTTAAGATATATGTTCCTAAAAAGTCAATTCAGATTCTTTGGCTTTTGTCTAGTCTGTTTAATGGTTCTTCCTCAGCCTGGAGACAATATTTAAGTCAGGAAGGCTGCTTGCACTCCCTTCCAGTAGCCATGGCTATTGGATGAATCCCAGATCTCTGCTTCTACACTAGCCATTCCCCAACCTTTATCTCGGCACAACCTGTGGGTTGCCATTAACTGTACACAATACCATAAAAATCCAATTCTTTTAAAAATTCATGCACATTAAACAGAGTTGTTTGTGATGGTGGAATAAAATGTTCACAGCATAAACAAAACTGACCAAATCAAAAGAGAGGAAGGAGGTGGTGAGAGAAGGATGAAAACAACCTGCTATTAACTAGCTTCGCTAGAGTCAAGTGGGCACCGCAAGCATAGAACACCAAGTATGAACTAAGATGTAACGTGACTAACCGCATGAGTTACACACAGGTCTGGCTGCAGTCTGCTGGCACCTGCTGGGTGTCGAATACAAGGGCACAGAGCACCGGACCCTCAGTGCTACTTCCATTTGAGCAGCATTTGAGGCTCCAACCACTAGGTAGGTAGCAAAGACCCACACTGACTCAGGACAAAGAAGTCTGTTTCAGTGACTATCACCCATGCCACAGAAGTAACAGACACCGGGGTAACTAGAGGGGCTCTGACTGGTTAAGCTGAGGTCACAGTCCTGTCCCTGATAGTCTAATTAAAAGCCAAGCAGATGAATTCAGCAACATTTTTTCCAGTATACTGAAAGGTAGGCACTGTGAATTCAGACAGCCCTACCCTCCACTACAGTCTAGTGGGGACTTGGATATAAACAGCTAGTGGTGAGGGTTGTGAAGTAAGACTATGTGGGGACCGAGATAAGACAGAGTGACTATGACATGCATGATAACCGGGACACATGGTTTATAGGAACCACCTGCTGGCCAAGGTGATTCCTATAACAATGAAGGAGTAGACCATCAAGGGAAACTTCACTGCAGGTGAATGGTGGCAGAGTCGGGATCAAAAATGTGTTTGGCAGGTGAAGGAACCAGAGCCTGCAGGAGGAGGGAGGGAGAGCCAGGTACTTGAAATGGTCAATAGGCTCATCAAGGAGAAAATTTTTAAAGCAGAGAGTACTTTCTAACCATATCATTTCGGGTTCCCCACAAAGGCTTCTGATAGAATAGAATCTAGCTCATATGTAAAATTGTATATACTTGCTCTTATCATTTGACATGCCTTTCTAGAAACCTTATGTCTATATCGCTTAGTGTCCTTTCTGAGAAGAAAGAAACAGGAGAGGCTTTAAAAACAGCTATTTGGGAATGACCTGATAATGAAAGCTAACAGTAAGTTTGGGTCACCAGGGCTATGACTTAGCAGCAGTGCACTTGACTGGCATGAACGCAGCCCTGGGTTCAATCCCCAGTGAGGGAGAATTAGGGAAATGGGTAGATAGGAAAAGGAAAAACTGAAGTCCCTAAGATGATACTTATTCTCAGAGGACATTTAGGGGAAAAAGAGGAGAAGGCATGGGGTGGGAATCTAAACAGGACCAATAGGGGAAAGGAAAGGGTCTAGAGGCCCCACCCACTCAAGCCAGAGTCAGCTGAGGGTCCCTTACATCCCAAAGGGATAGTTTTCCCTTTAGCTTTCTCTGGGACTTGGTCTTCCATCTTTCCCGGACTTTCAATTCTTTGTCCACCCCAGAGACCGAGCTCAGGATTCCCAAGATGCCCTCCAGTACCCCTACCACACCAATGCTCTAAGAGAGATATGCATGGTACCCCAGAGAAGGAGCATGAGGCAAGAACTCCTGAGCAGATTGGGAGCATGGAGGAGGGGGAGAAGAGGAGGGGAGAGGAGGGCATGGGAGAGCAGGAAGGTTGAGTCAGGGGATGAATAGAGGAGAGCAGCATGAGAGATACCATAATAGAGGGAGTCATTATAGGTTTGAGGAGAGATCTGGCACTAGTGAGATTTCCAAAGATCTACAAGGATGACACCAACTGGCAAACTAAGTAATAGTGAAAAGACTACCTTAAATGCTTCTCCCTGATAATGAGATTGACAACTACCTTATATGCCATCCTAGAACCTTCCTCCAGTGACTGATGGAAGTAGAGGCAGACCCACAACTAAACACTGAACTGAACTCCTGGAACCTAGTTGCAGAGAGGGAGGAGTGGGGAGCAAAGGGGCCAAGACTGGGCTGGTGAAACCCACAGAAACAGTTGACCTGAACAAGGGGAATCTCTTGGACCCCAGACAGATGGCTGAGAAGCCAGCATGGGACTGATCCAAACCCCCTGAATGTGGGTGTTAGTGAGGAGGCCTAGGCAATCTGTGGGACCTTGGGTAGTAGATCAGTATATATCCCTGACATACAAATGAACTTTGGGTGCCCATCCCACAATGAAGGATGCTCTCTCAGCCTGAACTATTGGTGGTGATTAGGCCCTGCCCTGAACAAATGACAGACTCTGGAGATCCCCCATGGAGGGCCTCACCCTCCCTGGGGAACACAGTGGGGATTGGAGGGGGAGGAGAGGAGGGAGAGGTAGCTGGGATTGACATGTGAAGCAAGCTTGTTTCTAATTTAAATTAAAAAAATTTTAAAAGAAAGAAAGAAAAATGAGAAACTCACTGTTACTTGGATTGCCTAGTTGTTAAAGATGTATGATTTGAACTAGATGTATAGCTTTAAAAAGTCACCAGGCTCCCATCTCACTTGAGATACTTGTCCATCAACTGGACACATCCAACTGTAGCTTACCAGTTTGATTCCTATTAAAATGCAAACATCCCTGGAAATGTGGGATTTCAAATACTTATTCAATTTTCCTAGAAGACCTGGGAGAAGCCCCCATGTCAAATTGCAGAACTGCCTAGGATTAGCTCTCCTCTCCCAGTCACCTACCTGGAATCTGGTTTCCTCCCACACCAAACTCCTTCCAAGTCCCCCCAATTTCTTACTTGCCATCTGATGCGGAGGATTACCATACACAGGATATGGATGTCGTATGCTATTTTATTAGGAAGAAATCACTTACATGAGAAGCCGAGAACTGAGGTCAGTGCTCTGCTGGTCTCCGACCTCAACTGGAACCCCAAGAGAGAGTGACCCCTCCTTCCTTGACCTGTATCTCTGCCTTCCCCCACGTACCTGTGACCATGGTAAATGGGCATGGTCAGTGCTGTGGGTAAGTGAGATCACTACCTACAGGTATCCTTCTTGCCACACTTTGGTCAGAACCTGGCTATGACAATCACATTGGGTTTCTTCCAGAGGCTCAGCTCGATTTCCTACATATACATACATTGCTTCAGTTAATGACTGTGATCTCACCAAACTACCTGCCCCCTCTCTCTACCAAGACAATTCAATACCTTAAGTTTAAACTCCTGTCTTCCTATAAAATCTCCCACAATTCCTCCACACATACATTTCTTCCTAATATGAAGCCAAAATGTTTCCTAAAGTACTGTTTAGTCCTGCCAGCCTCATAGTACCTTCAATACCCACACTCTTTTCTTCATGACATTTCCTCACAGCAATACTTTAGGCATGTCTTAGTTAGGGTTAGTATTGCTGTGATGAATTGTCATGAAAAAAAGCAACCTTGGGAGGAAATGGTTTATCTCACTCACAGTTCCATATAATAGTCCATCATCAAAATCATTAAGGGCAGGAACCTGGAGGCAGGAGCCGATACAGAGGCCATGGAGGGCTACTACTTACTGGCTTGTCCTCATGGCTTGCTCAGCCTGCTTTTTTATAGAACCCAGGATCACTAGCCCAAGGGTGGCCCCATATTTCAATCACCAATTAAGAAAATGCCCTATAGGCTTGCCTGAAGCCCAATCTTATGGCAGCATTTTCTCAGTTGAGAAATAGAGAAAATAGAGTCATCTCTTTGCTGACTCTAGCTTGTGTCATGTTGACACAGAACTAGCAGAACTAGGCAGCACAGGTCATAAGTCAGCAGCAGAGCTCAGCCTGCATCTCTTTGCAGCATTGTGCTGCATCCTGCATGGCTTGGTCCTGGAAACCTGCCTGGGGCGAGGAGGGAACGGAGGAAAGACAGGCACACTGGCACGTGTACAGAACAAGGTAGGATGGGTCGTGTTCACCCTGAGGGAGGGCACCAGCTGCATCCCAGATCCTCAGCACATTTATTTTATACATGTGAATTGAGGAGACAGGGTTATTGTATACAGCTGAATAAAGAGATGCGTTTATGGTGCACAACTGGGGGCAGGAGGCAGTTGTAGCTGATCTGGTAGGAGGCACCCGTAGGGAGCAGTCTTTGACTACCATCAACCCAGAGGAAGGAGTTGCGGTTGATAGCTTTAGCATACACTGCCAGCATTCCCATTTGGACCAGAGGAAGCCTTTGCCATTTCCATGGGTTTGAGATATTGGGGTCCTTGGCATGGCTGTGCTCCAAGGGACAGGGTGATCATCTTCTCATAATCCTTTAGATTTCACAGCTCAAGTTAGCTACATTTTTTTCTACTTCCCAGGATGACTTACCTTAGGGTAGTACCACCCATAGTGAGGCAGGCCCTTGACATCAATCATTAATCAAGAAATGCCCCCTGCAGGCCAATCTGAAGGAGGCATTTTTTTTTCAATTGAGTGTCCCTCTTCCCATATCAACTTGACAAAATACTATCAACACGCTTTCATTTTACTAGTCAAATTTATTTAAAGAACATTAATTAGTTAAAACATATTAATCAGTTAACACAAATGACAATAACTTGTTAATCTACACATTAACTCTAGGTCTGAGTGTTGCTCAGTGAGAGGGGAGCTATCCTTCCTGATTTCATACCCAAATTAAACATTTATATTGGTTTTCCTGTATAAACTATCTCATGGTAACAAGATGGTTAATAAGAGAAAGTTTCCCTTCATAATAAACAGCAATCAATTTTGTTTTTTAAAAAAGGAATCAACATAAAACTTCATAAGTTCTAATGATGTAAAAAGATTTAGACAAATAAGATCATTGGCAACTAGCAAAACAAAGAGAACCAAGAAACCTATCCCTTTATATATAGACTCACCAACACCTATGAAATTATACTTGACAAATACAGTTTAACCCAAATCTGGTTAATCCTACATTATTGATAAACCGTAGATCTCCATAACAATTTACAGAGAATGTGGAGAACAGAATAATATGCTACCTTTTGCTGAAAAAAAAATTAGCTAGTTTAAAAAAAAAACAGAGACGCTTCTTTTTTATGTTTGTTTGTCTGAGTTTTTTTCCTTTTTAAATTTAAATTAGAAACAAACTTCTTTTACATGTCAATCCCAGTTCCTTCTCTGTCCCCTCCTCCCCTGCCCCCCCACTTGCCCCCTACCCTACCCCCTTTCTGCTCCCCAGGGAGGGTGAGGCCATCCATGGGGGATCTTCAAAGTTTGTCATATCATTTGGAGCAGGGCCTAGGCCCTCCCCCATGTGTCTAGGCTGAGAGAGTATCTCTCTATGTGGATTGGGCTCCCAAAGTTCATTCGTACACTACAGATAAATACTGATCCACTACCAGAGACCCCATAGATTAACTGGACCTCCAAACTGACATCCTCATTCAGGGGGTCTGGAACAGTCCTATGCTGGTTTCCCAGTGGTGCTTCTTATTTTTGTGTCTTACTCTATAATGATAAACACTAAATACACTGAATGCTGATCATGTGTCTTGAACATAGTGGAACTGAACAAGTGTCCCTGCAACCGCATGGGTATCTCCCTAGTGCCCTCTGGCTAAAGTACAATTCAAAGTGTGATTACTAAAGAGACACCAGCTCAAGTGGGACTGGAGAAGCCACACTAGCATCACCATAGCACTCACCTGAACCCGCCAGGAGACACTGCAGAGCTGTGCCTTGCCCAGAGACCTGGAAACCTATTCTTGATTCCCCAACCAGCCTACTCAGCTCCAAACAGCATCTCAGCTCCCAATCCAGATGATGATGACTAACTAGTACATGTTAGGGGCTTGTCTCCTCCAGCAGTGAAGCCACACCATGTAAAGCAAGTGTCTCAAGGTCCCCTGCAATGCATCGACTGTCCCATCTACTTAGCAGGAAAACACTGTCTGAATGGAGTGGATGATTTTTATGTCTGTAAAGTTCATTCATAATTATCAGTTTTCTGTTATAAACAAGAAAATAGGGGTTATTTTTTCCTCTAAGAAAAATCCAACAAAATAAAATTCACTAACAGATGAAAATATGTATCTTCTGTAAATAAGTCTTAAGGAGCAGCTGTAGCAGCCTTCACCACTCTGGCTCATCCACTCCAATCCATCCACCATAACTGATTTAATATGAGCGTATAATTAGTACTGTTGATTACTATCTGGTGCCAGATATCCCAAATGCCCCACCTTCATGCTAATTAATCTTGAAAACTTTCCAAGCTTTCCCCTGCCCTGCCTGACTCTGTTTCCTGCATCGGTGCACACATAGCATTTTATTCAAACAAATCGAACAACAGCAGCATCACTAGGTCTTGCACACAGTTGGTACTCAGTAAATGTTTGTTTATCCAAATCACTGCTCCTTCATCACAGTGATTCTCATTAGAATGGAAAACCCACAGCCAAGATTGAGGCTTGGGTCACTAACTGGAAATTGACTTTAGGGCAACTTGTGTTCAAATTGTCAGTGAAAACTAATCTTTAGAAAACCCAAGGAGTCATCATGGAAAATTTTCTGGTAGACCTTGAGACATGAAACTCTGCACCATTAAGGGTGTATCCATACATCATTGATTTGGATGCAAGTAGTGGAAACCAATGAGAAATCAGGAGAGAGACTATTCAAACTTAGCAGAAAGACTGACAAGCTTAAGTGTTTCCTAATATTTTACACGAGGTTAGTTTTATGGAAATATTTGTGAGGTGTATTTGGTGAACAATGGAGCAAATACGACCTTCCATGAAGATGTGGTACACAGTCCTTTGCATGTGTGTCCCCTTCCTCATTTTGATGTGCCTTTTAAGAAATTCTGACTTTTAATAAACACAAAATTCTGTATTCTAAGAACCCCCTTCCCAAAATGGAAGGCTTCTTCCAGGTGCCTTTGACAACAAGTGACTCAGCTGTCACTAAGTGGTGGTGTTGATGGGACTGAGGTGCTGGCAAACAGCTGGGATGGTATGAGGATCAGAAGAAGCAAAGTCCAAATGTCTGTTTGAAACATCATCTGTCACTACCTCCTAAGCAAGCCTCACAGCTTGCATTCACACATACAACTCTCCAAGAACTCTAAACCTAGTTCTTCAAAGCCACCTTCCTTTCTGCTATATTTGGAACATCCCCAGATGTTGAGCTTTGTCCCCTCCCTCAATTCCTCTCCTCAAAACTCTGAACTCAATCGTTATTTTCTAAAACAATTACTTATTAACTGTCTACAAAATAACATATATTTCAATTTAAAGGAGATTATTCAGTATTCATTGAAATTTTTAATTGTATACATCTGTATGCAAAAAAATTAAATATTTACACCTTAAAAAGTAAACAAAAACTTAAAGTCAACAACAACATAGATATTGCAAAAATACAATAAATTGATATTTTTAAGTATTATATGTAGGTATGTATGCTACTATATGTTTACATAATATATATACTATATATCAGGTAACTACTATAATCTAGTAAAATAAATAGGACCTATGAGTAGGTAATTCACTTAAGAGGAAAAATTGGTGTGTAATATATGTCTTAGTCAAGACCAAGGCAACTCTTATAAAGGAAAGCATTTAATCAGGGATTGCTTACAGGTTCAGAGGTTTAATTCATTATCAGTATGCTGAGTTGCATGGAGGCACACAGACAGACATGTTGCTGGAGAGGTAGCTCAGATTCACAGGCAGCAGGAGAGAGAGACACTGGGCCTGGCTTGAGCATTTAAAACCTCAAAACCTACCCCCAGTGACACACTTCCTCCAACAAGGGCATACCTACTCCAACTAGGCCACACCTCCTAATAGTGCCACTACCTGGTGACCAAGCATTAAAATCTATGAACCAATGGGGGCCATTCCTATTCAAACTAACACAGTATATTACGGAAAGTACTGGCTAGGTTTTTGTCTACTTAATGTAAGTTAGATATGAGAGAAAGAGAGAGGGGGCAGGCAGACAGAGAGAGACAGACTGACAGACACACAGAGAGAGGATTTATTAGAACGACTTACAGGCTGTTGTCCAACTAATCCAACAATGACTTCCTCTGAATGGAAGTTCCAATAATCCAGTAGTTTCTCGGGCTTCAAGGCAGAATATTTCAGTTGGTTTTCAGTATGCTGGATCCTGAAGAAACAGGTTCCAATACCAGTGAAGCAGCAGACTTGCTAGCATGGCAAGAGCAAGGAGGCAAAGAGCAAAAGCTTTCTTCTTCCATTTCCTTATAATGGCTTCCAGCAAAAGGCATGGCTTGGGTTAGAGGTGGGTTTTCCCAGTTCAAAAGATCCAGACTAGAGATGTGTCTTCCTGCCTCAAAGATCCGGATTAGAAGTAGATCATCCCACTCCAAATTAATCAAAAATCCATCACAGGTGTGTTCCTCCATTTTTTGGTTAATCCCAGATGTAGTCAAGTTGACAACCAAGAATAGCCATCACATAGGTCTGTGAGGCAATTCCCTGATGAACAATGGGTGTAGGAGGGCCTGGCTCTCTGATGGCAGTGCTGCCTCTGGGAAGGTGACCTTGGGTTGTGCAAGCTAAGTGTTCCATGGAGGGCAAGACAGTAAGCAGTGTTCCTCCATGGTCTCTTCTTCAGTTCCGTCTCCAGGTTCCTGCTTGAGATCCTGTTCTGTCTTCTATGATGATGGAGTCTAATAAGTCTAATAATCCCTTTTATCCCCAAGTTACTTTTGGTCATGGTGTTTATCACAGCAGTAGAAAAAAAACTGATACATTATCTTATCTTACCAGTGGAGAGATAGGGAAGACGGTCAACATCAACTTCTCTTCTCCAGAGATACACTCACATGTAACAGGGCCCCAGACCTTAGCACAACTGACTCCATGATAGAGGTGCCATTCAGGCTGTGAAACTCAGCAGACAATACTACCAGCCAAAATGAAGACAAAGACCTAATCCATCAAAGTCCATAGTTCTGGGAAAGTCTCTAAATGCTCTAACTTAGCACTATGGCTTCTGTAATTCCATTTCTAGCTAACTGTTCTTGTTTACTGAAATATGTCAACCTAGGATATGTTGTTTGTGCTTAAGGCTCAGTGCTACACCGGCATCCCAAACACCCAAGGGAGCCTCTGGAATGCTAATAAAGATTTTCTATTGGCTTAAACTCATGCCCAAGCAGTCTCTTCTTGTGGCTACCCTGCAACACACAGGTGAGAAGAAAATGAGCAGACTAAATTGAACTTGATTGAATCCAACTAAAGACAACCAGATATAAAAGGTATTAGTGATAGGAGGAATATATAGCAAGAAAATTAGAGTTATTAGCTAGATGGTAAGTGATATTTATAAATTGTTGTCAATTTTCTTAGCTATGATCAAACAGATGGAAGAAATGTTACATGCTAAATGAGGACTAATGTGCCGTGATGTCTGTAACTACCAGATAGTTCAGAAACAAAAATATATATGAAGAAAATACTTACACTTTAAAAGATACACAGTTGTATTTCCTATCAGAAATAAAATAGCCATTCTAAACTGCTCATTATTGATAGACATAATTTTATTATTGAACTGAGTGGCACCCTATCAACCAACGTGCATGACAGTAGAAGTCCATGGGATGAGATGGTCTTTAAAGGGAAGACAAGATGGTTCCAGCTACTGTGTTGGAGCAAGAAGAGTGTGAGTGAGGGTTACACATGCATGTGCATGCACACACGTGCATATATGTGTCAAGATAGTATACAATCTTAAAGTATTTTTCTGGAAGAAATTATCAATATATTTTTGTAATTCTTCTTGAGTTTAAAAAAATGTTGGGCCTGTAAGATAAAGGCTCTTGTCCTGAGGTCTAACAGATTAACCTGAGCTTAATTCCCAGGGCCCACATGCTGGAGGGAAAGGACCAACTCCTGCAGGTTTTCCTCTGAGCTCTAGACACATGCCATGGCATGTGCATGTGAGTGCTCTCTCTTCCTCTCCAAACATATTGTAAAAAAAAAACAAACTGAATAAATTAGTAAACGTAAGTCTAACTTGGGGGTTGGAGAGTGGTTAAGAGCACTTTTGTCAACAATTTAGTCAACAATTTCTGAGTGGAAGAGAATCTTCTAGAGTGTTCCAACATAGTAACTTGTAGTGGTGGGTTTAGGTTTTTGGTGAAAATATGCTAGAGCAGTGGTCTCAACCTGCCTAATGCTGTGACCCAACTCTTTAACACAGTTATTCATGTTGTAGTCACCTCCAGCCACAAAATTATTTTTGTTGCTGTTTTATAACTGTAATTTTGCTACTGTTGTGAATCGCAATGTAATATTTTTGAAGATAGAGGTCTGTCAAAGAGGCTGTGACCCACAGGTTGAGAACCAATGCACTGCCACATGAGCTGGGATTTATGGGTCCATTCATTCACCTCAGCAGAAGCCACAAATACGAGAGGCATCACACCAGCAGAAGCATTGCCAGCTATCATAAAAAGGGGACAGAAATGGGAAGCAATAAAGACTGTGGCACTTCCAGGTTCCAGGCCAATAGGGATAGCTAGCTGTGATTATGTAATACCCTACAGAAGAAGGTTGGTGGTGCTGCCATTGCCACCCTGAGTCCAGGGTCATGGGGTCAAAGGTGGAGGTCACTGCCCTGGTGGTCCGGGAAGACAAGATCACTCCTGTACCCTGGGATGATGGAGATTGAAGCTTTATAATCCAGTGGAATTTTCCAGGGGGAGTTGGGACTTGCTTAAAACCTGTGCCTATTTATTCCCTCCAGGTTCTTCCTTGTAAAGTCTATCCTCCACCTGTTGTACTTTGCAAACTGAAAACTTTCTGTAATTCAAAAGGTTAGTAGCTAGGCAGAAAGTCAGCTTCCGGATGAATAGCAGAGTGTTTCAGGCATACCACATTTATAAAATATATTATACAACATTTACATGAGATTCTGCTACTGGAGGGTTCAACTTGGGCTTGGGACATTGGGATGGAATTAATGCATTCCTCATGCTTATGATGCCTACTATTTAAAGAGCATGAACCTTGAGTCACTGAAGTAACAGGCATTTGCAGGCCAGTCCCTTCTCTATTGTTGCCTTTGGCAAGAAAGCCCACTGTCTTAGTAACAGCAATGACTTTGGTCACACAACACAGATAAATGACCTCTATTTATTCAGTTAGTTTAACTGAGGTTTAAAATCACCAAACAGATTCCAAGTCCCACCATTTAATTCTAATTTCTCAAGACCTACTTTTCCTTTAAATTATCACACTTCCTTAATGTGAATCCTGCCTACTTTTAGCTCCATGCTAACATAGGAACTCAAACTCTCAGCTCTCTTGACCGCTGGAAAATCCAGATCTATGCATGCCCAGGTCCTCTACCTACTATAGAAATAGAACAAGTTCCTGAAAAGCCTGTCTGAGAATATCAACACTTGCCTTTATTTGCCCCTTTCTCTATTTACCTTATCTGTACAGCTCATTTAGATACCACCAAAGACAAACCAATCTTAAACAAACACACACACACACATACACACACACACACACACTTTCACATTCAGTTCTTTTTTTTTTTTTTTTTTTTTTGGTTTTTATGAGACAGGGTTTCTCTATATTGTTTTGGAGGCTATCGGTCCAGCCCAGCCTCGAACTCACAGAGATCCGCCTGCCTCTGCCTCCCGAGTGCTGGGATTAAAGGCGTGACCCACCTCCGCCCGGCTCACATTCAGTTCATTTTATCTCAAAACTCTTATGGCCTTGAGAGGTCCTCCAATCCCATCCTATTTCTTCATACCACTCCCTCTCACTTTATAGCTCAGTGGCAGTCAGCACAACTGACCTTCACAGCAACCCTTAAAGAAAGTACTATTACCTACATCTTAAAATTAAGAAAACCCAGAAAAGCAGAAGCAACATGGCCAACTCAAGGCCATTCAAGGTTACACACATAATAACTGAGCCAACCTGAATCAGGACACAGGTACTCTTACTGTAGAGTTTTCATGTTTAATGGACGCAAATTATTGCGAACAATAGTTACCATGTTGCCAGGTTGCTCATCAGCAACTTCACTCCTGGCACCAATTTCTGCCCTAGTGTCATTTGTGTTACTATGATAAAGTGTCTTGGCAAAAGCAACTTAGAAAAGAAGAGTTTATTTTTGCTCACAATTTGAGGTAAGAGTCTACCAAAATGGGGAAACCAAGTCAGCAAGAAATTAAAGCAGATAGTCACATCTACTGTAAGAACAGAAAGAAAATTCTTACCAGCGCTCAGCTGACTCTTTCCTTTTCACTCTGTCCAGACTCCATTCCCTGAGACGGTTTCACCTACATTCAGGATGGGTCTTACCACACAATAAGTATTATAACTTTTTCCTTTGTTTCTAAATGTATATCATGTGTTTTGGTCTCATATCTAATTTCCTTGGCTTAGTTTATAAAAATGAATACTGATGAAATACCCTGAAATAACAACAGTGACAACTAACCTTCTTCTCTTAAACCTACTATGATACAAATGCTTCAACTTGTTTTTGTACATTGTTTACTATATTGATAATTTTATACCTTTTCCTAATCAGGATACATATTGAATGCCGTTTCAACATCTATTAACAAAATCAAGTTCCTTGTTATTTTTCTCATTTTGCTTCTAAATATGATCTAGTATTTAAACCTCAGAGCACCAGAACTTACAAAACCCTACTCAGTCCTGTTTTATATCAGACCCTTGTCTGTATTTTAATGTAATTAGCTATGTAGATTTTCTAATACTGAGTCCTTGTGATTCAAATTATATTATTATTAAAATTATGTATATTATCCTTATTCAAATAGACCCTTTTGGTCATGATTACTTTTTCTCTGACAAACTGTTAGGATCTACGTACTGATTGTTTAAAATTCATCTTGTTAATTAAACAAAATTACAAAATCTCCCTTTCCTTTGTCCAACCTTAATCTCTTTTTACCAAGTTAATTGACTCATTTTCTTGATTATTATTGCAACACACACACACACACACATGAAAAGATATATGACTACAATTTGTTGAGTCCATTCAATATTATTTGTGTGTGTGTATGCTGTTAGAGCTGTCCACTTATATAACCAGAGGACTCATCACTTACAAAAACTAATTTTCCTCTCTGAGCAGTTATTAATTACCTGTAACTCTTCATCAAGGGGTGGAGTTTTATAAGATTTCCTTAACTACATTGGCATATCAACTGGTGGTGTTTAGGCAGCCATGTTTCTGAGATTTCATGGGTGCAGCATCCCTGTCATAACTGTAACACACACTCTCACAGCAGGCTTCCTGACCCTCTGGCTTTTACAATCTTTCCACTCCCTCTCTGTGATGTTCCCTGGGCCTCAAGCATAGGGTTGTTGCAGGTGTATCAGATGGGGCTGGGAATCCTTCAGTCAATTGTCTCTAAATTTCAACCAGTTGTGGGTCTCTGTAATTGTTTATATCTACTGCCCAGAAAAAGAGAAGAGAAGCTTGATGAGCAGTGAGAGCTAAGTGTATCTTCAGGTATAAGGATAATACTCAGAACGCTGTTAGGAATTACACTGGTTTAGGAAAGTGGCAATAGCAGGCCTCCCTCTAGCATCCAAAACCTCAACAGCCACAGGCAGTTGGCTAGGTTTACGGTATGGTTTCCTTCCTGTTGAGCAGGACTTACATCTTATTAGACAGCCATTGGTTACCCACAAGGTGTACGTGCCACCATTGCACAGTTAAAGGTATCTTGCTATGCTGGTCATTGTGGTTCATAGGCATCACGAATGGGTTGGACTATTGATTGGTTTCCTCCTTTGCAGCTTGCTTAGCCCCTTATGGTGCTATGAAGGCTAGTCCTGAGAGATGAGGCTTTTGGATCATACCCAGCTCAAATCCTATGAGTTCCATGTCTGAAGTCTGTAATGTCTTCAACAATAATGATGTACCTTCAGCTACTGGGAGGCAACAAAAAGTAACAGCAATAGCCTATGTTGTTTTGGGAGTCTCTTGGACTCCCCTGACCAAAAACTAAAAGGGAGGTGTTTCATGCCTGGAACTGGAGGTTTTGCAAGCTAATCTATGGCTCTGGGGGAGAGCATTACCACCCAAGTGGCACAACTTGATTTAAACCACACACACACACACACACACACACACACACACACACACCACATGTACACACACATACATATGTATGGTGTATGTGTACATGTGAGTGTTATATGTATATACATGTGTGCATAACTCTAGGTAAATAGAAAACAATATGATTTCTATGACTTCAAAATCCTTGGCAATTTTTGTGTCAGCAATTTTAAGTGAGGTTAACTTATGGGTTTCCTTCTTGTGCTATTTTGGTACAGCTTTCACAATAAAATAACAGATACATTTCTTCTCTCTCGGTAGCGCATGCTGGTTGTATGAGCAGCAGACCTGGCTTTGCTACAGAGGCATGCTAGACTTTTTGACAAGTGACATGGAGATTTCTGACACAGACTGAAGCTGCAGACTGACTACCACACTGGCTTTCACTTCACTCTATGTTTTCTCACCATCCCCATCTCTGGGTATGATTTATTCCCTCCAAAACTCATGCTGAAATTGAATTACTGTTACAAGATACTAAGTGGTAGGAGCAATCTGGGCATGATGGTGGCACATGTTTGTAATCCCAACATTCAGGAAGCTGAGACAGGAGGCTCTTGATACCAAAGCCAGCCTAGGTAGACTGCATAGAAAGATCCTATCTAAAAAAATGTTTAAAGCTTGATCAAGTGGAACCTTAAATGACAGACTCTGGAGATCTCCATGGAGCGCCTCACCATCTCTGGGGATCAGAGTGGAGATTGGGTGGGGGACTGGGGGGCCTGGTGAGGGAGCAGGGGAGAAGAGGAGTGAGAGGGAGCTGGAGTTGACATGTGAAGCAAGCTTCCTTCTAACTTAAATTTTAAAAAAAAAGGAAAGAAAACAAAAGAGGTGACTAGGGAACTCTCCTTGTGAATGGGCTAGCCCATTCATTCAATGAATAGCTTAATTGTTTAATAATGAGTTGTCTTCAGAGTAGGTCTGCTATCAAGGACAGCTGGCTGGGTCCCTCAATCTCTGTTTCTGTCTCCCCCTATGATGTCCTATGCTCCCCTTGGATTGGATTCTGTCAACAGCAATAAGATGGACCAGAACAATGAGCCATATAACATATTTTATATAATATATATGGTATGTGTGTGTGTGTGTGTGTGTGTCTTTTTAACATATTCAGTTCAGGCACCGTGCTATTGTCAAACCAAGCATCCTTTCTTTCCATCACATCTACAGATTCAGCAGTCCCTTCTTTTTTAATAACCTTCCCTTTTAGTGCTTCTTCTAACTTTTCCTTGAAAGCATCACATACAGAATATGTAGCTTTCCTAACTGCATGTGTCCTGCTACTGAGTTGGTTTGAAAATAACAAAAGTTTTCATCCATTTGCATATTTAAAATAGCATTTGGAGTACTGGAAAAATAGTTCAGCAGTGAAGAGTAAACACTGTTCTTGCAGAGGACCCAAATTCAATCCCTGGTTTCCTCAATTGAGAAGTTCACAACTGCCTGTAACTCCAGCTCCAGGGTATTCAATGACCATTCTGTCCTCCTCTGGTTTTACACTCACATGCAGAAACTCCCCCACCACACACATACACAAATACAAATAATTTTTTAATCAATGTTTCACAGTAGAAGAAATAGGAATATCTGACAGTCTATAGATATTGGTTTTGAGTTGTTCAACATTGTGACAAGAAGAATTTAAAGAGAAAACATGAGATTATGAGTATACATTGTATGGAGAGTAAGAATATTTCTGAGAGCTTACACACATGGAAAACAGATGAGGAGACTCCTATGATGTGAAGTGCCAGGTAACTACTTGCAGAGAACTGGCCCCAGAATGCAATTATTGACAGCACTTTAAAAAAATCTTATACTATTGCCGTAATTTGGATCTTGTCAGTGAAACCAAACATCCAGTTTCTGGGGAGGTGGCACCCATGGTCCATGCTCTTTATCTCCCAGCTGAGTTGTATGGCAATGACTCTGATATTGAGATGGCTTGGGCCATTCGAGCAATGCAGCATGCTAAAGTCTGTTGCAAACTGACTTCATCAAGCTCAAAAAGTAGATGACCAAATCTACTGTGAGATCCATGAAAATTTCGAGAAGTTCAAGGTTGGTGTATTGGGTCCAGAAGAACTCAAATCAGAATCAGCTAGAGAGAAGTGGGGGACATTCTGCTTAAAATTTGAAGGGACCATAGAAGACTACAGCTATGGTACTTTGTTGCAACTGGATTGTTCCCAGGACTACAATGAGGAGAACTCCATTTTTGTATCCTGGATTCAATTTTTTTGCAATTGAATTGCTCAGAACTGGGAAGACTATAACAAAGAATTTCCATCAGTGTTCAGGACAAAGGAGAGAAAAGAGCTAACAATAAAGAAGACGAAGCTGAGAAAGAGCTCATGGTAGAGGAGAAAAAGGAGTCCGCAGAGGTGAAAAGTAGAAAACTAACCAGGAAGGAGAAGAAAAAAGCCAAGAAACCTGTGACTTATCTGAACCCTCAAGTATCCAATGCTACTTGCACAGACCCCTTTGGTTTGCCCTTGGGCAAATGGAGAACTCAGAAAGACATCTTTCTAGCTACTAAGAGAAGCTGTTCTGGGCATAATAGCTCTAAGTTTATTGTTGCTTGATACCTGTTTCTTGGCTATAACTGTTGTTGACCCTGGTTTTTGTTTTTTTTTTTTTACTATAACTGTTGTTGAAGTAAGACATCTTGCAAATAAATTCCTTTTGGTTTGTACTATTTATGACTGACTTTAGAAAGTATTTGCATTTATTTGACACTTCAAAAATTTCAAGTATATAATCTCATCACCATATCTCATATAAAACTGTCTGTCAATTCTTCTCACTGTTCTCAGTAATGAAGTTCTCTTAACCTGTTAACTTGTACCTGGTGTAAGGATTAGAAGTCTGTATATGAGAATTGACTCAGCCAGACCTTATGGTTCATACCTGTAATTTCCAACTCCTGGGAGGCTGCAGTAAGACAACTGCATGACTTTAGGCCAGTTTGAGCTATAGAATGAGTTTGCCTCAAAAATAGTATAGCTCTTCTCTGAGTGTAGACCTTGGGGATTCATTCATGTTTCTGCATGTACGAGTGGTTTGATTCTCTTTATTATTTAATTGCATTCCACTGTCTGAGAACATCACAGTTTATTTTTCTGCTCTATTGATGGGCACCTGGGTTGTTTGCAGTGTGGGGCTATTATGTATAAAGCTGCTATAAGCTTACTTACACAAATAAATAAATAAATAAATAGTTTAGAACATAAAAAAGCTGTTGTGATATTTTGTTTATAATCTAACAGCTAAATCTTGCCTGAAGATCAGAACGCAGAGCTAACCACATTAGCAAGCCATAAAGGCCAGGTAGTGGTGGCACATACCCTTAATCTCAGCACTCAGGAGACAGAGACAGACAGATCTCTGAAGGCCACCCTGGTCTACACAAAATTGCTCCAGTCTAAGAGAGAAACAGCTAACACAAAGGTAATTCCATCACTTGGGATCAGAGACCTTTAATCCCAGTACTAGGGAGGTGGAGATGGTTGGGCGGAGAGAGGAATATAAGCTGGAAAGAGACAGGAACACAGTGCCATCAGTCTGAAGCAGTCTGAGGAAGCAATCAGTCTGAGGAAGCAGTCTGAGGAAACAGTCTAAGGACAGGATTACCCCTTTAATTTGAGCATTGGTAGAGGTAAGAACTCTTTAGTGTCTGACCACTCTGCTTCTCTGATCTTCAGTTTTCACCCCTATGTCTGACTCTGGGTTTTTATTACTGATACCAATTAGAATTCCTGCAACAAAACTCATGCTATTTTCTGATAATGGCATGTTCAAAAATATTTTATCTTTATACAAACTGATGTCTACACTTAATGCTGTTGTTTCATTTTTTAAAAAATAGAAACCCCTAAAGAGCTTTAGGTCATAAACACTGAGTATTCATTTTCAAAGTTATGTTTGAGTGTGAGTTCATTTATTTCTTTATAATATAAAACACAAGTCTTATTTGTCTGTGCTCCCAAAAAAATTGAGAAAGAGAGAGAAGGGAGGAAGGAAGGAGAGAGGCAAGGAAGAGAGAGGGGAGTCTACAATCTCACCTAATTAGAGAAATACATTTTCAAAGTCATTTCACCTGTCACGGGCGTCACACCTGGCCCGACACTGGGTCCTGTGGCCACTGGAAGGCCAGTGTCTCAGACTCTTTCAAGTTGCTGGCTGGGCCAACTCATCTATTGGCTCCTGCTCCCTCTGCTGGCTCCACAGCTCAGTGGCCAACCCCTAACACTACTTGAGACTCAGGAGGCAGCAAAGACAAACTGGGCCCCAAGCCTCCGTGGTGATAAAACTTTCTTGTCACATAATCAGTAGCAGACCAGCTATGGGATTAGTCATCCCAATAAGTCACCCAGTCTTCACAAATACCTCATTTGGTGACACTCCTCATTGTGAGCTGGCTTGTTGCAAAGTGCATAGCCTATTATAACTTGCACATAATTGTAGAAATTCTCACTCAGTCATCAGAAAGGGTTTTCCTTTGTTTTGGTTTGGTTTTTTTGAGACAAGAATTTCTCTGTGTAGCCTTGGCTGTCCTGGAACTCACTTTGTAGACCAGGCTGGTCTTGAACTCACAGAGATCCACTTACCTCTGCCTCCAATGTGCACCACCACTGCCTTGATGAAAGGTTTTCATAAATAAGTCTGCTGCCAACACTGATCATAGCAACACATAAAAAAGCAAAACAAAAACAAAATCACTCCAAAACATACAGAGCAGAAGAGGCTGGACATCAAATAGTGCCACTACCCAGCTCCCTTTCCATTAAGGTCCCGAACCAGACCAGCTGAACTGACAGAAGCAAATCAGTGGTGGCCTGGGGCAGGAAGGTGCCTTGAGAGCGATAGAAATGCTATGACTCTTGACCATAATGCTAGTTGCACTGGCAAACACATTCATCAAAACTCACCACACCATTTTACATAAATTGTGCCTCAATAAAACCGCTGTTAATAGAAAAATTCTGTTAGCCAGACACTAAATCCTAACCTGTTTTTTCAATCTGAACACACCTGTACATGTTTTATGTATCTGGGTGCTTTGCCTGCATGCATGCATGCATGTGAATCAAATGCATGCCTATATATGAATGTACATGGATCAAATGCATGCCTAGTATCTGCAGAGGCCAGAAGAGGGCATAAAACCCCTGCAACTGGAGTTACAGAAGGTTATGAGCAGTCATTTGGCTGTTGGGAACCCCACTCAGGTCCTCTGCAAGAGCAGCAAGTGCTATTAACCACTGGGCCATCTCTCCAAGCCCTGGACACATCCCTTGAAAAAGAAATACTAGTAGATAGCTGTCTTCTCAGTTCAGTATTTAGCCACAAATTTCAATTTCCCCCCCCCCAAAAAAGAACAGGTTAGACCCAAAAGGTAGGACTGGGAGGGGAATCATTGCTTTCCTACATTCTCACAAAACAGAACATTCTACAGATACTACACCAGTGGGTGAAATAAAAGTGCATTGTGAGCAGAGATCAGGATGGGAAGCTCTTCCTCTCCAAGTCACACATCTGTAAGTTTGTCCACAGTGAGCTGAGGGTCTGATTGCCTATGGCAAAGGCCCAGGCAGAAGTAACTGGATGTATCCTCTGTGCCTTGCCCTAGCAAGGTGGGCACCCTAGGTAGGGAGCTCTGCTGCAGGTCAGGACTGAAACCAAGAGCCTGTTTTCTGCTTTGATCTGGAGGGCACACCTTTGGTATAGTCTCCTGTGCTGCAGTGTGAGCCAGCTGCAACTGCCACCTTGTAGAAACGCCCGACCATTATCTGTGCTGCAGGGTGCCGTGTGTGGAAACGACAGCCTACATGGGCAGAAAACTACTATTTATATTAAGCTAGCAATATTTTAAAGTGCACAGAAGGATTGTGTAGGCTATATATTGTTTCATATAGGGAACTGGTGCATCCATGGATTATGGTATATGCATGTGTCTTAAAGCCAATCCCTTCAGATACTGATGGTACCATGGTCCCAATATCCCCAAGAGATATGCCTTATGTATATCTAAAATTATTTGACCTCTGATAAATTTGGGAGTCATTTCTTGGGACATGGGAAATGTAGAACATTGGGTTACCTGAGTTAGATGAGAATTAAGAATATGGCATCTAAGAATGTACTCACAAGCTGATATGTAAACTAAGAACACCCAGCTCTACAGAGCACTTACTGTTCTCTAGGCTGTGATGACCTCTTCAATTCATTTAATTATTAGTGAGGTGCAATAAGACTTTACCTTCATTTTATGGATGAGAAAACTGAGGCAGAGAGCGATGCAGCAGTCTGACCAAGATTAATGAAGAGACAAAGCCAGAAAGCACAACTGGCTATCTACTCCAGCACGCAAGCTTCCAGAGCACTGCGGTGCCTTTGCACACTGTCTGGGGGAATTAATGCATGTGCCTCGAATACTCGTGCCCCAACCCCACCAAGGCGGGGTCAAGGTAGAGATAAAAGGAAGTGAAAGGAAAAGGGGCTTCCCTTTTCTCCTGGAAGCCAGCCACTGCTTCTAACTCCTGGTCTGTGCGACTCTCTCTCTCTCTCTCTCTCTCTCTCTCTCTCTCTCTCTCTCTCTCGTAAATAAATATATTGTTTTCCCTATATAGCTTCGAGTATCGTTATATCTGGTGTCACAGAAGTGGTTTGGAATTACAGCCCACGCCTTGGAAACCACCTGAAATCAGCATCCCGAGGTGAGTGCTAATTGGCATTTCAGCTGCCGCGAGGGGGATCCTTCCCCCAGAGGTGTAAGAAGGTGTGGAGGAGATTAGATTATGGGGATTAAATTTTCCTGAGCGAGATTAGTGTCTTTTAGTGACCTCAGCCATGTAAGGCTTGTCTTCCACTATATGAGGACAGAGTAGGATGGCACTGTTTCTTAGTGAAAAGCAAGCCTTCACCAGTTCCTTGGCTTAGGCTTTTAGCCTCCAGAACCCAGAGAAATGAATAGTATGTTTATTATCATTAAATAAACGCATCAACCCAAATTGATTAAGACCTGTATGTCAAACCCTCATTCAGAGTGGGTCCGTGGGTCAGACAGACAGACCAGCATCACCTGGGAGTTCAGTGAGACTGTGGAGCCCCTCTCAATCCTGCTGCTTTCAAACCAGTATCTTAGCAAGATCTTCAGGTGGTCCTTCAATGGTAGAGAAGCAGTCATGAATTTATCTTGTTTTACTTTGGTTTAAATCCCACACTACTTTGATATTTGGTGAAAGTTGTGGACTTTGAGCACAAAAATGTGCACGGGATTTTGAAGATTTCACAGATTTGTGTTTAAAACCTTTCTGTGGAAGTTTGTAAGGTGCTGGGAATCAGCCTTTAGAGTTCTCATAAATTCTTACATTTAATCTTTTAAACAAAGTATTGGTAAACTTGAGAAAGTTAAGTAAGCTGCCCTAGTCATAGCAAGAAATAGTGACAGCAAATCAACCTAGACATTCTGCTGCCGGGGTCCTCTATAACCAGGCTGTTAGGGGTGACCCAGCCACAGTAATCCTGAGGTGCAACCTGGTGAATCTCTCACTGAGAAGATCATCCCCTGTACCTACAGCATAGTCTTACAAAACCTCTGTAGAAAGTGGCCCAGATGGGTCCTACCCGTCTATGCAATGAGAAATGCCCATCTCAGATGACCCACGTATCTCCTTGGTTTACTTTCAATCTGCACATCTTCAAGTAGTGTGTCAATCCAGTTCTGTCATCTGCCACATTAGTCTACTTAAACTATGTGGGCAAGAAGGTTTTATTCTGTGGACCAAGTGGAGTACTGGTGATAGCTTCTTGGTCCTTTGTGTTGAAAAGGAGCCAGGTGAGGACCGTGACTGATGAGGCCTGCCTGCCCCCCAGTGGCACAGGGGAGCACAGTAGTAGGAATGTATTGCTGTTTAGTTCTCTCAGAATTCTAATCATTTTTCTAACATGCCTGAGAAATATAAATCCTATAGATGCATAATCATGATTCCTGCTGGATAAGAAACACCCTTACTTAAGGGCAGACAAACTTAAACTATCTGATGCATGGAGAATTGTGAAAAAGTATATACAACTTGAACACTTTATGTATTTTGTATTTACGTGTGTGTGTGTATGTGTGTGTGTGAGAGAGGGAGAGAGAGAGTGTGTTGGTTTGTTCTCTTGATAGTCTAACATATCCCATGCTGATCTTGAACTACTGATCCTCCTGACTATCTCCCAGATGCTGAGACAACAGGTATATGCCACCACACTCAGCTAACATTGTTATTTCCAATTCAGGCGTTTCATATGTATGTATAAACTGATTTCAGAGTTTATCTTTGGCTTCTGTTTTTGTACGCCAAGAGCAATTCTCCCTTCAGACACTCACTATCTTAGAGTCAGGGTTAAGGGTACATCATTTGCTTCTGGCTCCAGTCTTTTGAAGCACCTTATGTGGGTTTGTTTTCATACTACTGCCTTTAAAAACACAGTCTTCTAAAGAAATAGAATAGTAACATCTTTATAGATACAGTTTGCTGGTTTAAAAAAATGATTTTTCCAGTTAGGTCTAGTGGTGCAGGTCTCTAATTCCAGCTATTTTACAGGTTAAAACAGGAAGAGTGCAAGTTTGAGGTCAGCCTGGACTACAGAGTAAGCTCAAGACTAGCCAGGTCAATTTATCCTTGAAACAAAAAGTAAAGGGGTAGAATGTGAAGTATTCCTTTACACTGTGTGACTATATGTCACCTGTCACTATGATTGGTTTAATAAAGAAGCTAACTGGCCAAGGTAGAGGTTAGGTGGGACTTGCAGGTCAAAAGAGAGCACAAAGAAGGGGAGGAGTCTCAGGGTCATTAGGAAATGCAGAGAGAAGCAAGATGAACTTGCTGTATTTAAAAAAAGATACTGTCACATGGCAGAGTATAGATAAGAAATATGGGTTAATTTAAAATGTAAGAGTTAGCTAGTAACAAGCCCAAGCTATTGGCTAAGTGTTTATAATTAACAGTAAGTCTCTCTGTAGTCATTTGGAAACTGACTGGCGGGGCAGAAAAGTCTGCCTATAAGGGAGGGATAAGGTTATATAACCCAATGGCAAAGTGCTTTCTTAGCATGTACAAGGCCCTGGGTTCAATCCTCAGTACTGACAAAATGAGCTTTCCTATTCAAATAAATTCTGGAAATTCATTTTTGTAACCCTAAGCATTTGAAATTGTTCTCATAGAAATAATCCCTTCCTATCCCTTCCATAGAGTTATCAAGCCACATACTGTCTAACCAAACCATGTAGTTACAAGAACAAGTGCAATCAGCACAGAGAAGTTTGGGGACAAACACAAGTACGTGTTGGCTAGTCTATGACTCAGGCAGCTGCTGAAGGTGTGAGCCACCATGAGTCACAGAGAATTTGAAAACATTAGTCACCCTGGTGACTCAGTCAAATAGTGGCCAATTGGGAGAGTTTTTTAAAATTTATTTAGTGTATGTGTGTGACTCTGTGCAAGCTTCTTTGTACCACGTAAGTGCATGAACCCACAGAGGTCAAACTCAGGTCTTCTACTAGAGTATTAAGTGCTCTTAATTACTGAGCTATCTCTCTAACCCTAAAGAGGAAAGTTTCTGTTAGAGTACATGAAGTCACATCCTCTCTATTGAAATTTATTTTATTTCGTTTTTAAGGTTGAGGGATATTGAGTCCAGTCTGATGAGTCTACCTGACTCAGCACGCATGCACCACATCCAGCCTCCAGGCCTGGCCTGCGTCACAGATCCTGTATGCCAGCCTTGACTATTAAGTCCTCTGACCCTTTTGTAAGTGACTTTGGTTATTTTGTCTCCCCACACTAGAACAGTAACTAAGAGAGGATTGATATCCAGAATATACAAATAATTTTAAAAAGGGTCAAGAAAACAAATGACCCAATTAAAATATAAGTTACCAATCTAATCAGAGCCCAAGAGGCTCCCAAAACAATGTAGGCTGTCAGTTTTGCCCTTGGTTGCCTCTCAAAACTCGAAAGTAAGACCCTATTGTAGAAAACACCGCATGCTTCAGACACAACTCAGAAGAATCAAGCTGTAACTGTTCTGGAAGCCTCCTCCACGAGGATTAGTTCTAATACCAAAAGTGCTCTGCAAACTGCCAAGGGAGAGAAAATCAATTAGAGGTTCTATCCAGCCATAAAGCCTACAAAGCACATCACCAGCATGGCAAGATATCCCATGGTGCAATAGTGGTAGTTACACCTTGGGCATAACCAATAGCTTTCTATTTGGACATACAGCCCACTCAATAGGAGGGAATTCATGTCTGAACTATAAACCTAGCCAACTACCCATGGTTGGTGAGGTTATTGATCATAGAGGAAAACCTACTACTGCTACTTTCCTAAACCACTATGATTCCCAACCTTATTCTAAATACCTTACCCTTGTATCCAGAGATAAGTACAGCTCTTGCCCATTATCAAAGAAGCTTCTTTTGTGGCAATTGAGACTGGCACAGAAATCTACAACTGGTTAAAATCAGACAACTGACCAGGGGGTGCCCAACACCAGCTGATACATATACAACATAACCCCTACTACTAAGGCTCAGGGAACAGAAAGATAAGAGCCAAAAGACCAGGAATTTATGTATATCAGGAAGCTGCCCAGATGAATTCACAACAGCATAGACCTGAACAATGGCTGCCTCAGTTGACAGTGTAGATGGGGAAACCTCACAAGGCTCTACCCTAGAGGAAGAGCTATAGGCAATTAATGACTGCTAAGGGAGGAAAAATTAGTCTCCATGGATGAGCTCCCTGATAGGCTATTCAGTACCAAAGCTATCCCTATACACATACACAGATAAGAAAGATATGTGCTACTATATGTTGAATACATGTTAAATTGACTCAGCAGGTTGCACTGCATGTGTGTACATGTTCATGTGAACAAAATAAATTTAAAAGAGGTCATAAATTTGAGAGCTAGTGGGGGACATGGGAGGAGTTGGGGGAGATGGAAGAAGAGAAATAATGTAAATATAGTATTCATATATAATTTTAAGTGTTAAAAATATTTGGTCATCTACTATATAGATATAGTAATGAAACAGCTTGGTATTGGCACAAAATTAGACAGGTGGACCAATGGAATTTAATTTAAGACCCTGATATTAACACACACACACACCTATGAACACCTGATCTTTGACAAAGAAGCTAAAACTATACAATGGAAACAAAAAAGCATCTTCAACAAATGGTGCTGGCATAACTGGATGCTGGCATGTAGAAGACTGCAGATAGATCCATATCTATCACCATGCACAAAACTTAAGTCCAAATGGATCAAAGATGTCAACATAAATCCAGCCATACTTAACCTCTTATAAGAGAAAGTGGGAAGTACCCTTGAATGAATTGGTACAAGAGACAGCTTCCTGAATATAACACCAGTAGCACAGACGCTAAGATCAACAATTAATAAATGGAACCTCCTGAGACTGAGAAGCTTTCTGTAAGGCAAAGGACACAGTCAACATGACAAAATGGCAGTCCACAGGCTGGGAAAAGATATTCGCTAACCCCACATCTGAGAGAGGGCTGATCTCCAAAATTTACAAAGAACTCAAGAAGCAAGTCTCCAAAACACCAAAGGATCCAATCAAAAAACAGGGTACAGAACTAAATAGGGAATTCTCAATAGAGGAGACTAAAATGGCTGAGAGACACTTGAGAAAGTGCTCAACATCCCTAGCCATCCAGGAAATGCAAATCAAAACAACTGTGAGATACCATCTTACTCCTGTCAGAATGGCTAAAATCAAAAACACCAATGACAGTGTATGCTGGAAAGAATGTGGAGAAAGGGAACACTCCTCCACTGCTGGTGGGAGTGCCAACTTGTACAGCCACTTTGGAGATCAGTATGGAGATTCCTCAGGAAAATGGGAATCAGTCTACCACAAGATCCAGCAATTCCACTCTTAGGCATATACCCAAAAATTGTACCATTATACAATAAGGACATCTGTTCAACTATGTTCATAGCAGCATTATTTGTAATAGCCAGAACCTGGAAGCAACCCAGATGCCCCTCAACTGAAGAGAGGATAGAGAAAATGTGGTACATTTACACAATGGAGTACTACTCAGTGGAATAAAACAATGGAATCTTGAAAATCGCAGGCAAATGGATGGCACTAGAAGAAACCATCCTGAGTGAGGTAACCCAGTCACAAAAAAGACAAATATGGTATGTACTCACTTAAACATGGATTTTAGACATGGAGCAGGGAATTGCTAGCCTATAACCCCACTGCCAGAAAGTCTGGGAAACTGGGAGGACCATAAGAGAGATATGCATGGTACCCCAGAGAAGGAGAATGGGATGGGATCTCCTGAGGGAATTGGGAATATGTGGTGACAGTAGGGGAGAGGAAGCTTGGAGGAAGAGAGTGAGAGAAGAGGGGAGGAGAGGAGGACATGGGGGAGCAGGAAGGTTGAGTCAAGGAACCACTATAGCTTTGAGAAGAGATCTGGCACTAGGGACGTGTTCAGAGATCTACAAGGATGACACCAACTAGCAAACTAACCAATATTGGAGAGCCTATCTTAAATGCCCTCCCCCATAATGAGATTGTCAACTACCTTATATGTCATCCTAGAGCCTTCATCCAGTGGCTGATGGAAGCAGAGGCAGACACCCACAGTTAAACACTGAACTGAACTCCTGGAAACCAGTTACAGAAAGGGACGAGTGATGAGCAAAGGAGTCAAGACCAGGCTGGTGAAACCCACAGAGGCAGCTGACCTGAACAAAGAGGAGCCCTTGGACCCCAGACTGGTGACTGAGAGGCTAGCATGGGACTGATCCAGACCCCCTGAATGTGGGTGTCAGTGAGGAGGCCTTGGCAATCTATGGTGCCTTGGGTAGTAAAACAGTATTTAGCCCTGGTGTGCAAATGGACTTTGGGAGCCCATTCCACATGGAGGTGTGCTGTCTCAGCCTGGACATATGGGGGAGGGCCTAGGCCCTGCCAGAGATAATATGACAGACATTGAAGATTCCCCATGGAGGGGTTGGGTGAGTTGAGGGAGTGGAAGAGGAGGGGAGAAGGGGGAGAAGGGAGAGAGCTGGGATTGACATGTCAAGCAAGCTTGTTTCTAATTTAAATAAAATTTAAAGAATGGAAAAAAAGACCTTACCCATGCCAGGCAAGTGTTATATACAAAGTCCTCTAGTGCAGTGGTTCTCAATCTGTGGGTCATGACCACCATGGGGCCAAAAAAAAATAAACTTTCACAAGGGTTACGTATCAGCTATTCTGCATATAACATATTTGCATTGTGATTCATAACAGTAGGAAAATTACAGTTATGAAGTAGCAACAAAATAATGTTATGCTTGGGGGTCATGACAGCATGCAACTGTATTAAAAGGTCACAACTTTAGGAAAGTTGAGACCCACTGCTCTAGTGGTATCTGAATTAGATGAGATGTTATTGGCTGGAATTTCCATTGAGCGTGTCTATAAGGATAGGCTCTTCAGCTTTAGAAATCTACAAGAGACTTTGAACTAAAAAGTGAAAGGGGGCAAAAGGCTATGTTCAGAGGTTGCCTACTAAAGTATCTTTACTCTTTTTTGTCTTTTCATCTTTTCACATTGTTTTTAGCATAAGCTATCAAGTGTTTTAAGAGCCTTGTTGTAATCCTTGGTGGCACAATCTTTTAGTCCCAGCCCTCAGGAGGCAGAGGCAGGCAGAGGCAGGCAGATCTCATCTCTGTGAGTTAGAGGCCAGCCTGGTCTCCAGAGCTAGTTCCAGGACAGCCTCCAAAACAATACAGAGAAACACTGTCTCAAAAAAAACAAAACAAACAAACAAACAAAAAAGAACCTTGTAATCCAATTTTAATCATTTCTGAAACAAAATAAAAGGTTTAAGATGTATATAAAACAAATGGATTACCTTTATAATGGTGGGATAATTTCATTGAATTTAATACTCTAAAGCAAACATTGCTCTTGAACAGTAGAAATAGAAACTCCAAAGAATTTTCCTAGTCCTGTCTCTCTAGACCTACTCCTTGTTCTACTGCAGTTTCACTGTGAGAGCACTGTCTCTGTTCCCCAGGGACTCTGCTTTTGGTGTGGACCAACTAACACTCTCAGCCTTCACTTCTAGTCTCTCTGCATTCCTTTGTGTTGGCCATCAAGTCTCAGAAGCACTCTTTACCAGGGACTCCCAGCAGACTAGGACTCAGGTAAGTGATTTTTCACTATCCTTTCTTATCTCCATTCTGCTCACTACAGAATTACAATTAGCCCTCCACCAGCCTGCCGGCAGGAGTCCTACATCCACTCCCTGGAGACTCCAGGTGCTGGGGACCCCCCATCCTGCTTTCCTGCTACACCCCCGGGCTTTTTTCCCAGTCCATTTCCATTCCTTTGCATCATCAGAAGCACTCTCTACTAGGCATGTGCACCACACTTGCCTAGGGATAAATAATCTCTAAACAGTAAACCAAAAGAAGAAGGAAACCCCCACACCATAACAATAAAACAATAGGAATAAACACTCAATAGTAATAACTCTCAATATTAATGGTCTCAATTCCTCAATAAGAATAGACAGACTACTAAAATTAGAAAACAAGATACATCTTTTTGCTTTATCCAAGATACACATCATATCCTCAAGAATACGTATCATCTCAGGATTAATGAATGGGAAAAGGTATTCCAAGCAAATGAACCCAAGAAGCAAACATAAATAGCTATTTTAATATTAGATAAATATACTTCAAAACTAATCACAAGAGATCAGGGAGGACACTATATACTCATCAAAGGAAAAAATCCACCAAGAGGACATTGCAATTCTAAATATTTATTCACCCAACACAAGGGCATCCAAGTGCATAAAAGAAATATTATTACAGCTAAAATCACACATTGACACCTTATTCAGTATCTTAGTTGGGGCTGCCATTGCTGTGATGAAACACCATGACCAAAAGCAACCTGGGGAGGAAAGAGTTCATTTGGCTCGCATTTACATATCTCTGTTCATCATTGAAGGAAGTTAGGACAGGAATTCCAACAGGGTAGGAACCTGGAGGCAGGAGCTTATATGTAGAGACCATGGAGGAGTGCTGCTTACTGCCTTCTCAGTCAGCTTTTTTATAGATCCCAACACAATCAGCCCAGGGATAGCACTATCCATAATTGGCCGGGACCTCCCCCATAGTTCATTAATTTTAAAAAATACCCTACATGCTTCCCTACAGCCACATCTTACAGAAGCATTTTCTTAATTGAGGTTCTATCCTCTAAGATGAATTTAGCTTGTATCATAAAAGTTGACATAAAACTAGCCAACATATATAGTGATAATGAGTTACTCTAGTACCCAACTCTCTCCAATAGACATGTCATCCAGACAGAAAACTAAACAGAGAAATGCTGGCATTAAATAACATCACAAATCAAATGGGCCTAACTGACATCTACAAAACATTTCCACCAAAACACTAAAAAAGATACTTTGTTTTTTAGTATCTCATGGAACTTTCTCCAAAATTGACTGCTGAGAAATAGTCCCTTTGTACCCTGTGAAGATTTGTTGTTGTGATTGGTTTAATAAACAATCTGACTGGCCAGTAGTTAAACAGAATAAGGTTAGACAGGAGAGCCAAACTGAGATGCTGGGAAGAAGGGTGGAGTCAAGAGCCACCTGCAGATGAGCACATGCATCATACTGAGATAGAGTACCACACCACATGGCAAAGCATGGATAGAAATATGGGTAAATTTAAATGTAAGGGTTAGCTAGTGACAGCCCAAGCTATTGGCTGAGATCTTATAATTTATATTAAGCCTGCAAGCCAATTATTTGGGAAGCAGCTCTTGGATATTTGGGAACAGGTGGGTGGAAGAGATATGCCCATTAACAATCAACCACATACTAGGCACAGAGCAAGTTTCAACAGACACAAGAAAATTGAAATAATACCATGCATTCTATCTGACCACCACAGATTAAAGCAGGATATCATCAACAACAGAAAGTATACAAACTCAGGGAACCTGAACAACTCACTACTGAATGAAAAAATGCCTCAAAAATTAATCAAGAGGGAAATTAAAAAACGTTCTAGAATTGAATGAAATGAAAACACAGCATACCCAACTCTATGGAACACGATGAAAGCAGTTCTAAGAGGCAAGTTCATGGCACTAAGAGGGCACATGGGTACATGGGAGAGAGAGAGGAAGAAAGAGATCATATTAGTACTCGAAGTTTTAAGCTAGAGCAATAAGACAATTGAAGGTGATCAAGGGGATACAAATGGTAAAGAAAGAAGTCAAAGTATTTTTTTACAAATGATGTGATTTTACACATAAAAAGATGCTAAACCCTCCACCAGGAAACTTCTACAGCTGGTAATTAACACACAAAAATCAGTAGCCAGATATAAATAGCAAATGGACTGAGAAAGAAATTAGGCAAACAGTACCTTCAAATAGCCTCAAAAATTATCTTGGGATAACTTTAACAAAGCAAATGAAAGATTTTCATATTAACAGAAAAAATCCTTTAAGACATTGAAGAAAGAAACTAAAGAAGATATCAGTAGATGGAAATATTCCCCATGCTCATGGATTAGTAGGATTAACATTGTGAAAATGGCCATCCTACCAAAAGCAATCTACATATTCAATGCAATCACCATCAAAATTCCAACACAATTCTTCACAGAAATTGAAGAAACAATTTTCAATTTACACACACACACACACACACACACACACACGCGCGCGCGCGCGCTAAAACAATCCTGAGTAATAAAAGAACTACTGAAGTTATCACCATTCCAGATTTCAAGTTGAATTACGAGCTAAAGTAATAAAAGCAGTGTAGTAATGGCATAAAGACAAGGAACAGCCACACTGATCAATGGAATTGAATTGAAGATCAAAACTTAAGTCCTCAAATTTATGGACATCTGATTTTTTTGGCAAAGAAGTCAAATATAAATACTGTAGAAAAGACAGTAATTTCAACAAATGGTGTTGGTTAAACTGGATTGTGTGTAGACTCTATCATCCTGCACGAAACTCAACTCCAAGTTGATGAAGGACCTCAACATAAAACCAGACACCCTGAATATGATGGAAAAGAAAATGTTAATAAGCTTGAACTCAATAGCAAAGGAAAAGGCTTTCTTAACAGTAGCACAGCATTAAAACCAACAGTTAACACATGGGGCCTAATTAAGCTGAAAAGATTCTGTATTGTAGCATGATTAATAAAAACCCAGAGACAGATATTAGTATTAAAGCTGAGGATCAGAAAAACCAAGTGACCAGCCATTAGCTCTAACCTCTACCTCAGACCAAGATGGACTATCCTGTCTCCACGAATCCTTAGATTGAATCTGATTGCATCTGTTTCCTACTGCCTTATATTCCTCTCTAGTGATGGGATTAAAGGCATGTCATCCTTAGTGCTGGTATCAAAGGTGTGATCTCTGTTTCTCTTTTAGACTGATTTACTCTCATATAGCCCAGGGTGGCCTTGAACTCACAGAGATCCATCTGCCTCATCTCCCAAGTGCTGGGATTAAAGACATGACCACCACTACCTATCCTCTGTGGCTAACTAGTGACTTAAGTATGTGGTTAACTAGTGGCTTAGTGTGTGAGTGGCTAACTAGTGGCTTATCTCTGTTCTCTGATATTCAAACAAATGTTATCAGATCATAAACAAAATATCACCACACTATATGGTAAAGGTTACCATCATTCAGGCAAAGTGACAGCCTAAAGAATAGATAAATATTTTTTACCAATTATTTATCTGATAGAGGGTTAGTATCTAAAATATATAAAGGACTAAAAACACTAAACATCAAGGAAACAAACAACCCAACTAAATAGTGGGATTCAGAACTAAGTAGACAGTTATCAAAAGATGAAACACAAGTGTCTGAAGAATTTTTCAATGTCCTTACCCATTAAAGAAATGCAAATTAAAACTACTTTGAAGTTTTATCTCATTCCAGTCATAATGGCCAAGATCTGTAGCACAAGTAATAAAAGCCCAGAGACAGATATTGGAATTAAAGCTGAAGACCAGAGAAGAAAAGAGGACAGTCACTAGAGAGTTCTCACCTCTACCAGTTCACTCTCATGTAGCTCAGGGTGGCCTTGAACTCACAGAGATCCATCTGTCTCTGTCTCCTGAGTGCTGGGATTAAAGGTATGTATCACCATTGCCTGGCCTCTATGACTGTGGCTAGATTTGCACTCTGAACTTCAGGCAAGCTTTATTAGTTCATAAACAAAATATCACCACATTTCCCCTTTTTTGTCTAAAATAAAAAGAAGGTTTTAACTAATATAAAAAACCTATAGGCAATAAGTACATCAACAATGGCTAATCCATTTGCATTTGACAAATGCAGAGAAAATACTTTGTATCTACCCTATCTTGGTGAGTCCCAAAGATTGTACCTAATTCACTTTCTGTTATAACTTGCATTACCACCCAAAACTATCTTTTGATATCTCTCAACCTTATATATACACTTTACACCTCTTTAGTGAGTTTCTTTTCTGAGTCTGGTAAAAAAGAAAGCTATAACTATAACTGTAACTGTAACTACCTAGTCTTCAACTCCCTCAGAGTCCTGAGAAGGACACAGTATTCACTGAGTAAGAAGGAAGTGCAAGCAAGTGACTTCCAAAAAATGACAGAAACAGCTGGCTTCCTGGATAGTCACCCAAGGTTATTCTTCAATGTTGGGGCATCCATCATTGGCCTATAGGCCTAACATATCTAACAGACTTTTCTGTGAAACAGGATTTTTGAAGGATTGTCCCCTTGTCTTGCCAAGGTTTTGAAGTCACTCTCTTTTGTGTCTTGCTTGTCAAATTTGGACAGCATATTGTCATCAGTCTAAGCAAGGGCACTTTCTTTCCCAGTGGCTCATTTTTTTTCCACAAAAAAAGTAAACTTCATGTAGTGTTCCTTCGATACACATTATCTTCTTCAAAGTAGATTGTTATTGTCAGGAGACTGATTTTGAGAGACTACAACAGGAAAATCCGAAGCTTGCTCAGAGGCTAGGAAAAAAAAAAAAAAAGAAAACCTAGCTGTCTTGGCAGGGACACCCAGCAGGAGCCCCTCTGCAGCAGCTTCTGCCTAGGCCCCTGACTTCAAAAATGTTGGGCCCCAGACTCCATGGGTTCTCTGTGAGTTGCTTGTCAACCAATAACCACAGGTGCATCCTGTTTTCTAGTTCTGGCCTATAGCCCTGGCCTTGCCCCACTGGCATCAACCTCTAATTAGGAAAACACGAACTCTTACACCTGGGGTTTTTCCACTGTGCTGTAAGTCTGTATATAAAACTGCTACCGCCTTGGAATAAACACACACACACACACACAGGCATTCTCTTAGCACAAACGGCTGGACATCTTGTCTTTCATTTAAATCTCCAGGCTTTTGCCTGATACATTTGACTTGCTCATGGCGCAGGCGCCACAAAAACCACAGGCAAGTGGCTTTTTCATGAATTTGTACCTATATGTTGGGCTCCAATATGTAGTACAATTTATAAAAACCCAGAGACAGATATTGAGGTTCAATCTGAAGATCAGAAAAGTAAAGCAGCCAACCACTACAGAGTTCTTACCTCTACCAAGGCTGAGGCAATCCTGTCCTCAGAATGGCTGGAGACTGCTGCATGAGACCCTCACAAGTGCTGGGTTTAAAGGCATACACCACCGCTGCCCAGCTTCTATGGCTAACTAGTGTGGCTACAGGTGTTCACTACCACTGCCTGGCCTCTATAGTTGTGGATACCTGTGCATTCTGTAGATCATAAACAAAATATATAGATCAAGGCCTCTATATCCTACCACAGAGATATTTGTTCATCTGTGTTCATTGCTGCTTTATTCATAATAGCCAGATACTTGAAGTAGTCTAAACGTCCATCAACTTATAAATGGATAATAAAAATATGGTACATTCACAATGGAATATTATTCAGCTGTTAAGAAAAATTAAATTATGAAATTTGCAGGTAAAATGAATGGAGCTTGAAAGAAATCATCCCAAGTGACAAACCCAGAAGACAAATACTGTGTGTTTTCTCTTCTGTGTGGATGTTAGCTTTTAAATTTTCTGTGTTTTCTACAATTGGAATTACTACAGATGTTAAGTACCGAATAAGGAACTAGTGGGGTTGAGAGACAAAGGGGAAATTAGAAAAATTTAAAAAGGAGAGAGAATGGTAACTAAAAGTAATCTAAAAGACATAACCTAATAATAGGAAAGACCGTGCCCCAACTAGATGTCTTATGTCACTAAGAAAAAACTCCACTGTCAGGAATGGGTTATATCGTGTTGAGCTGTTGACCAGGGGACCCCATGGAAACTCCCAGACAACAAAGGACAAGAAGAAGTTGAGCTGGCATCTAACTAGAAGTTTCACTTCTACTAACTAGTGTTCATGCTAATGGAATATACCAGAGGAGAAAGACAATCATCAATATCACCCAGTTACTATGACCTATAATAGTAACCTACTTGAAAGATATACTCCTGCAATAGTGGCACCAATGTTATGGAAACAACTAATTTTTAAATTTTAACAAGTCCCACACTATAATATGGAATCCATAAATGATACTTTTAAATTGACCAAGAAACTGAGACTAGATAGTTCACAGGCTTAGAAGATTCTCTGGTTAGGGTTGAGCAATGCATTAATCTATGGGTATAGCAATAAAATGACTTCTAATGACATTCTGCTATACCCATAGATCAATGCATTGCTCAACCCCAACCAGAAAAGCTTCTTCTTGCATTATCTGGGAATTAACACAGAAACCAAAAACTGGACAACGTGTAGAAAGTAAAAGACTTTGAAATACTCAATCCTAAATGGGACGTTTTCATCAAACCCACCCTTTTTTCAGATCTCAGAGATCTGTCTCATAAGAGGAGGTCAAAAGATTATAAGAGCCAGAGGTGATAAACGACTCCAACAAACAAAGTCTATCAGACATAACGATACTAAACCTCCCATACAGAAGCTATCGCCACCTGTATAAGACCTACACAGACCCAAATGAGATGGGATCCCAGAACTAAGGGAAAGTCAACATGGAGTCCTACTTTTAACCAAGAAGTTATCTCCAGTTGACACCCACTAGCAAAGGTTAAATCAGTTTTCTCCAATGGGCTCTCACTAGGTATATCAATTACAATTTAGGGTGGGCCTTATTCCTAGGAGTAGTTGACCAGCACAAAACTAACTTAATGGTATTTTTGTTGACTTTTTGTTTCATTTTGTTTTGTTTTGACTTTTTTAAAGTATTGGTCTTTTGTTTGTTTTGATTTTGTGTGTGTGTGTTGGTTTTGTTTCTTGTCTTCTGTTTTTGAAAAAGAGAAAAGAACATAAAGCTGGGTAGGTAAAGATATGGGAAGTATCTGGAAGAAATTGGGGGAGGGTTAAACATGATCAAAATATATTGTATGGAAAAAGTTTTTTCAGTTAAGAAAGAGAAGCCAAAAATAATGATAGTTTTTTTAAATAGAAATAATTAATCTGTTTCCAGGATGATGGTGCCATAGTCATCAAAGACAAACTCTCTTTCATTCTCCTCCATTGTTATTTTGTGACTTCCTCCTCAAATTGGCTCTGTGGTATTGAGATGGCTGCTGCAATTCCGGTGATAAAATTATCATTTTAGCAGGGTTGTGGTGCACACCTTTAATCCCAGCACTTGGGAGGCAGAGGCAGGTAGATCTCTGTGAGTTTGAGGCCAGCCTGGTCTACACATTGAGTTTCAGGGCAGGCTTCAGGACAGGACACAGAGAAATTCTGTCTTAAAAAAAATTAAACAGATTATCACTCTAGATAGGAAAAAAAAAAAAGAAAAAGAAAGGAAATAGTAGAAAGGCTTCAGCTAACTCAGCCTTCCTAGAAAAACTCCCTTGGAAAGCTCCATCTAGTGGTCTCTGAGAAGTCACCACTGTTTTTGTTTTTGTTGGGTTTTTGTTTTGTTTTGTTTTCTGCAAGGCATCTAAAAATGCCATTTTATAGTTAGGCTCAAGATGAAACTATTTTGAGTTCTATTATTGAGAAATAAGAAGAGAACAAACTTCCAGTGAATAATCAATGGAGCTTCTTGTGAGCATAATCACAGAGGAACACTGGAAGAACCTGAGCAGTTAAGACCTAAGGCCTGGGGTTGGTGGCACCCGCCTTTAATCCCAGAACTCGGGAGGCGGAGGCAGGCAGATCTCTGTGAGTTCAAGGCCAGCCTGGTCTACAGAGCAAGTTCCAGGACAGCCTCCAAAACAATACAGAGAAACCCTGTCTAGGAAAAAAAACAAAAAAAACAAAAACCTACCTTATTTCCTGCCTGTACGCTGTATGCATCTGTTGATTTCTTTTTGTGGAAATGTGCACTTCTTAAGAACTGTGTGGAACGTTACTTTTATTTCCTATTTCTGTTTTAACCCACACACTGCCAGAATGTCAATCTTGGACTCCATACTAAGCAAGCAGAGCTGCTAGCAGGAGCAGAATTCCTTTTCTACAGAGAATATACTGCACACATACAAATCTGAATTTGTATGAACTTATATATTTGCCAGTAAGTAGCCTCTGAGAGCACTGAGTGTCCAGGTAGTTCAATGACTGTCCAGAGATTCTTCCAATCTTCAGTGAACCAAATACTTATTTGCTGGAATGCAATAGTCTCTCCTGAATCCAGCCTAACATTTGTTACAGTATCTCGTGGACTCATTTGGAAACACAAACATTTAGGAAGTCTTGAAGTTGCTAGAGAATAGGTCTATTGTCAAGGATGTCACACCTAGCAAGAGAGATGGCCAAAAGTGTAGAGACATAGATGGTTTATGGATTCCTGGATTCAACTGTTAGTACAAATAAATGAACAAGTCCATCCTACAAACCCGTTCCCTGGTGGCTCATCTGGGAAAAGAACTTTCTCTACTCTCTCTTTGGGACACTAGGTGCTGCTCACAAAGTGTCTCCAATTACTCTCTCCTAGGCTGTATCTAACCCTCCCCTCTACTGTCTTTATCTCTAGGGCTACTCTCAAATGCCCAACTTCCTGGAGTTGTTCTTTGATGAGAATACCCTACCAGGACCAGCTGTGGTTACTTTGGCTTCCCTAGTTGGGCCACAGTCATGATCACCTCACAGAGGCAGGCAAATCTCTGTGAGTTTGAAGTCAGGCTATTCTACATAGCAAGTTCCAGGACAGCCAATACTTTGTCTCAAAAAAGAAAGGAAGGAAGGAAATTAGCAGTGAATTCTGTATGCAAATAAAGAGAAATGCAGTGCAAGATATATACGTATGTGTGCATGTGTGTATGTATATATACTTATATGATGGATATTTTCTGGCAGCATGAATACCCAATCACACATAATTTATTTTCTCATCTAAAATATAATTTTCTATGTAGTAACTTGTTTGTGCTTTCCAACTGCTTTGAGATGTACAGCTATCAGGCAAGTATCATAATCCTTTAAGACATCAGAAATGGAATGTTCAGAAGGTCAAATAACTTTCTTAAAATATTTCCAACAGGCCGGGCGGTGGTGGCACACGCCTTTAATCCCAGCACTCGGGAGGCAGAGGCAGGTGGATCTCTGTGAGTTCGAGGCCGGGCTGGACCAATAGCCTCCAAAACAATACAGAGAAACTCTGTCTCGTAAAAACCAAAAAAAAAAAAAATATTTCCAACAGTGTAACAGAATTTGATCTCCAACCATGGTCTGTGTTAAGGCCATGCTACCTTAACATAATAGGATGTCAAGCCCTTTAGGCATATACTAAGGAGGGGTATAGTTGAGTCATATGGCAGAATTATTTTCAGCTTTTTGATAATTTTCCACACTGATTTCCAGAGTGACTGGGCCAGCTTGCAATCCCTCTGACAATGATAAGGCTTCCCTTTCTTTCACACCCCATCCAGCATGTGTTGCATGGTTGTCCATCACTTCTTGAACTTTGCTAACTGGGGTAAGATGAAATCTCAAAGTTATTTCAGTTTGCATTCCATAATTTCTAGAGATGGTGAACTTTTTTAGGTACATCTTAACCCTTCTTTTGAGAATTTTCTATTCAGATCCCAGGTTCAGTTTTTTAATTAGTTGTTTGATTTTTTTTACTTCATCTTTTGAGTTCTTTATTCTGAATATTAATCCTCTGTCAGATGTATAACTGGCAAAGTTTCTCTCTCAATCTGTGGGCTTCCTCTTCACTCAAGTGATTGTTTCTTTAGCAGTGCAGAATTTTCAGTTTTATGATGTCCTACTTGTCAACTGTTGCCTTAATTCTTTGACAAATGGAGTTCTTTTCATAAAGTTCTTTTCTGAACCTATATCATGTAAAGTACATCTTATGTTTTCTTCTACTAGTTCCAGTGTTTTAGGTTTCATCTTTAGGTATAATCTACTTACAGTTAGTTTTGTGTGAGGTGATAGATAGGGCTCTAACTTAATTCTTCTGCGTGTCTTTCCATGTCTCTGTCACTCATTCAACAAAACCTACAGCTGTCGGAAGCCCAAGGTAGCTATGGAGAGTGCCTTGTGGGAACTAGGAAGCAGTCTTCCTTAGCTCCCAACCAGAATCCAGTACCAGTGTGCCAACCAATTAAACAAGCCTTCTTAGGTCAACCAGTCACAGTCGGGACATACAAGCTGTCTGCATCCTGCCATGCCAAGTTTGAAGACCCACAGACCAAATAAACAATTGCTAGTATTTTAGGTCAACAATTTTGAGATGGTTAATTGTATAACAAATAACTGGGATCCACTTTTAAGCCTATGTTGGTCCCCTTCATATCATTGTGACAAAATACCTGAGATAAACAACCTGAAAGAAGAAGACAGACTCTTGTTGGCTCGCGGTGTCAAATGTGTCAGTTCATGCTCATTTGGCCCCCAACATCCGTGGGTTGTGACAAGGAAATGAGTACATCGTGAAGGGGAGTGTGTGGCAGAGACCAGCTCACTACATGGCAGCTGGGAAGCAAAGAGAGAGAGAATAATGTTGGATCTCAGTATCCCCTTCAAGGGACTGTCCCAAGGACCTAGCTTCCTTCCACTAAGCCCTCCCCTGAAACACACCCATTCCTCCTGATGATGCACAGGCTAGTGACCAATTCAACAACATGGCCTTTAGGGAGACATTTAAGACCCAACCCAGAACCAAAGACATACATCAAACTGGTTAAGCACTGGGAACATCTCCATGTTTGTTTCCCATAGTCTTTTTCACATGAGAAAAAGTAAATGAAGACAACCCCATTCAATTTATAAAAGCAAGGAAAAATAGACAAACAAATTGTTTTAAAATGCCTTCAACCCTAAATAATAATATCGTACTATAAATATGTTAGTATTTGAATCAAAACTCTGTGAAGAGAATTAAGCCCTCAAGCTTTGACAGTTCCTTGAAGGCCTTCTAAATATAGGAAAATAAAACTGAAATTCATGTCACTTTGTTAATGGCATCACTTAAAACTATAAGTTAATTAACTAATTAACAACTTAATTAACTCAGCACTTAATTTACTTACTTGAGTTCACTTAAATTCCCTAGACATGATTTAATGAACTTTCAGTGTAATTCCTGACTAACCATGTAAATTGTGTGATGTGTATCTGTTCAATTGAGTATATTTCTTGAAATTAAATAATTTAAGACAAATGCTAAGCCTAACTGTGAGTTTATCTTCAATAGAGAAATTTGAACTGAATTTCTGGTATAGTAGTTTTCTCACACTCCATTTTATTTTCTTCCAAAATCAAAAAAAAAACCAAACAAATAAAACAAATACTTGAATGTGTTGATCTGTTTAAATGTATCGAAATAAAGTTCACAAATTATCTAGCCAAAGTGAATTTTATCATATATATTAAAAGTGAATTTTCTTGATCCTTTTGTTTTTATAAAGTATATAGATTAGACACAACAATAGTTGTTACGACATTTCATGCATGTATATATTTTTAATTATATTCACCTCCCATTATCTTCACTTACTCTTCTTCCACTCCTGCTGTTCCCTTCATGTTCTCAAGGAGTCAGGCTTCTACCGGCACAGCTTTTCATTTTGTTTGTTTGTCTTTGGCTTTGGTTATCCACTAAGTCTCACTCTATCTGCTTATAAGAGCCTGGGTAAGGGGGCATTTTCAGGAGAATGGGCTGTTTATCAGTGGCTTTCCTAATGGCAGAACTATCCCTCACCCTCCACACATAACTGTCTACTGAACCTCATGCGTTCCTTTTCCACGATGGGATATTGAGGGGCCCTGTCTTGTGCAAATTTCATTATTCACCTTATCACAGCTGAAAGAACTGCTCCTGGGTCACACAATATTTGCAGAGCACAAGAGAAAGGCCACTATGCATTGATCTTTATCGTGTGTTCACTTTTTCACTCCCTTGTTCACAGAGATGAAACTACGTTGCTCCTGGTGTAGTCATTGGGGCTATTTATCTAATAGTTCATTTTTGTTGATTGTTTTTAAAAATATCTCACTCTAAAAGAAACTATCATCCTTTGCAAATCTGACTCTACTTCAAATGTAGTTTTAGAAGCCTTGACTTAAATGTGTTAAACCCTGGAAAACAGAAACAAAATATGAATGAGTGCCCCTTGCTCTCATAAAGCTTACATGTTGGTAGGAAAGGCAGGGTGGTACTGTTATACACTTTAATCTTAAGCAGTGTGTGCTAAGTATATGGAGGAGTAAGAAAATCCAAGTAAGATGGGAAAGAAAAGTCTGGTGGAAGAAACAAACTTGGAGGAAATGAAAAATGGAGGCCATAAGAATTTCACACCTGGAAAACCATGTGAGTAAAGTCAGGAATTAAAGCAGGTAATAAGAAAAGCATAAAACTAGTCTCAAATGGTGAGAGCAGAGGTCACATGGTGCATGAAGAAAGGCAAGCCCAGAGCCCAGCTGTAGATGGCCTCCTAAAGACTGTTAAGAGAGGTGCACCTGATAGGGGAAACCCCAATAGGCTCTGACAGTTTCTGAGTTGAGGAAAAGATTCTGAGACGAGAGAAGTACATCCCGGGTTCTTCGGGTATGACATGCTCCATCTAAGTAGCTTGAGAGCATATAGGTTGATGTTGTAATAGGAAACATGTTTAATCTTTTCAAAATAGTGATCAGTTTGTAGGCACAATAGTGATCTACTCCATAAAGAGCTTAAGTGACTGTTCACAGTGTATATTTTAGGTCCACTAGTGTCCTGTGTGAACCTCAAACTAACTCTATATTCAGGTTCTATATTATCATCTGAGAGGAATTAGCTCCACGAACCTTGAAAATACCCATGTCTGCACATACTCAAATCTGTTGTATAAAATAGCATAGTGCTTGCTTGCATATTACTTAGGCACATCACCCCATATGGCCCAAACCATCTCTCAATTCCTTGTATTACCTAACACCACATAGATGTTTTGTAAATAGTTATTACACTGTGTTGCCTAGGGAATGACTAAAAGAAAATGTCTGTAAATGTTTGGCACATGATTAGAAATGGTTAGCAGATAATCGACTGTGTTGATGCTGAGCCTTGGCATACAGAGAGGGCTAGCTGTGCAAATGCCATTCCTTGAGAAATTGGGAAAGAGTGGTACTCATTCCTTCACATCTGGGTCTAAAGAAGTGAGTATGTGGGAGAAACCTGTATCTGTCCTGGTCAGCCATCCTGATATGCAACCCTAGTGTCCCTTCTTCAGAATGTCCCTGACTGATGAAAATGTGGCAGACATTCTGCACAAGAAAAATAGTGAAGAAAAGAAGAGGGGAGACTGGAAATCTGTGAGCTGAAAAACACACCCCAACATTTAATGACTAAATAACAATGATTTGTTATTTTTCATGTTTCTGATGGTTCACTCTGTCTCTCATATATATGTTTCACACACAAGAATTTTAAAATATAATCAATATTTTAAATGGAATATTTGAAGTATAATCAATTTATGAATGTGATTGAGAGTCCACTGATATTGAACATACTGAAGGACAAATCAGGAATCCTCTGATAGCAAACTTTCATTTGGATGTCATTCTGATCCCATAATTTCAGAATTATGAAAAAACAAAATGTATATAAAATATAAAAATAATACAAAGCCAGAACTTTCTGTAATCTATAAGTATACTTAATTGGGTCCCCCATTTATATTATTTTTTAAAAGATTTGTTCTAATTTTTACTTATGTGTATGTGGAGGATGCTAGTATGTGCAC